>NC_080593.1:32638065-34031815 GCF_027887145.1 Ammospiza caudacuta | reverse complement strand
CAAAATGCATCTTCTTACCAGCACAGCATGCCCCTTAGGCCTTCCTCATCCTTTAAATTCCCTTAAAGTGCATTATTGTCCACGGTGCTTACAGACACGGGGAAGGAGAAACAGGTCTTTATGCTTACACTGGCTTCTCATTTTGTTTTCAAATTGCCGTGCAAATCTCCTGACTTTTCATCTCATTTAGTTTAACCCCCAAATTCCTCATGGGCAAAGGCATAGAGCCTGGCGTCAGACGAAGTTACTTAGAGAGCTTTACGGCATAACTACGGAGGAAATGGTAGTTGTTGTTCCCTATTAATATTTAATGTTATTTGATGCATTTATTAAATAAGAGTAGCAATAATTTAGACCAAAGTATTTTGTAAGGTTAATAAAGACAAGAGACCAAATTTCTCCCTCACGTAGTCCTCAGTGCACAAAAATGTTGTGCCAATAACTGCGATAACAGAATAACTCAAAAGTGATGCTGGCACAAAGCATGGCTGAAATCCTTGTCCCAAGAGTCTACAGCAACAGTCACTGTCTTTGCAAGGACAGGATTTCAGACAAAAAGCTATTTCTATTATGGGCTAAGGAACAGCCAACTTTGAATCAGAGATTAACTCCAGCCAGAAATTAAAAGCAAAAGGTTTTCTTTAGAAGTTGATTGAAAGTTTGATTAGCAGAGATAATAATTCTGATCATAAACATTTCTCAGACATCAAACAAAATGAAAAAACCCAACACAAGCAAAACCAAGATAGAACAAAACTAAAAGATAACTATCTACTAAATCAAACATTCCTGCTGCAGTCATTACTCCAGTGAGACCAGGGTCTAAATGATCATGGCAGATGTGGGTGTAAGTACCCCTGCTCTGTGGTTCCTTTTGAAAGGTGGCCGTAGGGTTCCAAGATGCAAAATAGGGAAAAAAAAGGTAGTGGATAACAATTTTTAATTCAGCCAATGCTCCTTTTTTCCCCTCACTGTCTTTGCACTGATGACTGGTATGTCCCCTTTGTCAGTCCAAAAATAATTCTTTATAAACACACTGAATAGTAATGACCAGTGTTGTAACGTTACTGACTACTGTGTGTGGCTGTTTGCATGAGAGAGAATTTGACCTTCTTAGCCCCACTCTAAATTATTGGAAACAAATTGAATTTATAGTTCTTTTATAGCATAAATACATGCATAAAATTTTGAGATGTTTAGGAAAGCTTAATAGCAGAGCTTTGTGTAACAACTTCCCTAGACAGCACAGATAAAGGCCACTTCTCATGTTCCTACAGTTTACACAGAATACAAAGATTCCTTTGTGTTTTCTTGCCTTTGTCTCTGCCTCTGATACTAAAGTTTGTTGGTACCATCTTAAATAAGAAAGGGTTGCTTTTCCAATCCATCAGAATTGCTGTATGAACACATTTTGCACTGTAGCCTTAAAAGTAGTTGAGCTTCTCTCTTTTGTTCTTTCATTATGTGAGACTCACAGTTATTCAGTATTTTATTCTCATTAGAACACTGCTTGTCACATGTTTTCACCAGAAACATTCATCACCAAGGTCAAAGGGTGAATATTGTGATCTATTATGCTTAGAGGAATCTAATGAAAAGCCACATAATTATCCAATTTTAAGAGAAGCATGTAAAAAAAAAGAAGGGGGGGCACTTGCTATAATTTAAATTGTTTTGTTTCCCTGAAGCAAAATTCAGCACCTGATTGACAGGACATAATGATAATTCTTATTGATATGGTGATGTTAATTGTGTAGAGATATTTAATAAGTCCCATATTCCTGAGGTAAATGCATGCTCTTAACCTGCACCTGAACCTGATTTTTGATGCAGTCTGAGGATGAGGCAAAGATACAGATAACTGAGCACAAGTGGATTTTCAGTCTTGTGTGGCAGAATGGAAATTGGAATCTTCAGAATCTATTAGGAGAACAATTCTGCAGTTGCTCGCACTTTTATAAATTATGCTGTATATGATGCTAAGACACAAAGTCAGGAGTTCCAACTGGGGAAAATTACCATGACTTTACTGCATCTGCAGGAGTAGGCTTTTTTTTTTTTTTCTGTTCTTTTCCCAGAAGGGGTTAGAAAGCAGTTTACATTTTAATAGAGACATACTTAAATAAGATGAAAAACATTGTGTCACTTAACCCACTGACTGGCTTGTCCTCTAAAAGCTGGGACAAATAGCAGAAACAACACGCACAACAAAAATATGTAAGGCAGAAAGCTGAAAACAGCAGAGCCACTTAAATGTATTTTACATTTAGATTTTCGTTTTGGTGATGATGGTCACCAGCTGTAACAAGAATAGGGTAGAAACAGTGAAGGGCTACTGAAATGGCTGAGATCAGGAGTGGGTTTCAAAAAGAAACATTATAGAATTGCATTTCCCTTGAGGGCACATGCCTTGAGTGGACTCAGTTCTTCAGCCTTTTTCCAGTGTGAAGTTGGAAGGCCCACAATTTGCATAACATGTTGGGATTGATCCATTTGGGGCTTGATAGCCCCAAGATGCTCAGCTCTTCAAGTACTTGTTCATATTTCAGCACATGCCTGGAGCTCGCTGGGATCATCCATGCATTAAAAGCTAAGCACATGCCCTGCTGGAAGGTGCCCTGGATGTGCTGCAGGGCCAAGGCTCCAGTTCCCCCTGAGGAATATGTCAGAGGGCTTCCTGTGTTTGGCCCACTGAAACTACAGAACTGATGCCCTTTGCTGCTAGGGCTCATCTTTCAGGAGCTGTTCCATGATACTGCAGGCATCCAGAGGGTTGAGAATTCCTCTTGCTTTTCACTGCCCACCCAGGAGAATCCATTGCTGGTTCAACAATGTGCTGATGTGTAAAGCAAAGCCACATCCTCCCTTTTTCTGGGATCTGAGGAATTTGGCCATGTGTATGCTCACTGTACCAGAGTGCCTACAGAGCTACTCATGGTGCCTGAGCACAGCACCAGGTCCTAAGGACCTGTCTCTGACACCTGCCCCAACACTGTCACCCTGCATGTGACACCAGCCCAGCTCACTGAACAGAGCTGCGCTTTGTGCTCTCACTCCATCAAAGGCAGAGAGGGGTGTGAGGAACACACAATTATCCAAAAGAGCTGAAGGGCATGAGACCTCCCTGCACAGCTTCTCTGACAGCTGCTGCTACTATAAACTAGTGTGTGTGCTGCCCTGTGCATGTTTATTTCTCTCCAGAGGAGGAGGAGGTGGGTAGGGAAGCCTGGAGCTCACTCCTGGCCACCCACAGAACAAAGGCAGGGTTGTCCTTCTGAAATCCAGGACAGAAGCAAACTTCCTCTACAGAAAGGTGGAAACAGGAGAGGGGCTGTGGCTTGGAGAGGGGTCTCAGGGTTATAATGCCTCTCTGGGGTGCTCTGTGTTTGGTACAATGTGTGTCCCACCCTGTGCTGGGGACAAACCCAAACCCATGAGCAGGGCTGGTTCTTACACTTCAGTCATAGCCACATGCTTCTTGCAGTGTCTGTCATCTGGAAATCTATCCAGTTGACATCTTTTATTCACAAAGATGTACAATTTAGGACTCAGACTGTTCCACTATGGTTGTAGAAGTGTCTTAAGGAGGAGCCAAGATTAATGAAACAATGAGGGACAAACCAGAAAGAGGCAAGCAACTTCAAAAATTATATATATGTAGTCTGAACACAGAGGAGATAAAGAAAGAGTGTTTAAAACTGAGTCAAACACCAATAAAATAACCCCCAAATCACATTTCTAAACATTAATAACACTTTAAATAAGCTGCTATAAAACTGACAAAAAATAATATATTAACTTTGAAAATAGCATTTACAGCACTTGCACATAAAACTGAAATGCACTTGTGGTCCACTGTGTAGTTTGCTCATTAGATGAGCAGCCAAGGATCAATAACTCTGCAGGACAACTGTTAAGAATGGCTTAGATAAGATAATTTCAGCCTCTCTTTTTATGAACATGTGGCTGAACTACTGCTTTTTAAATTAGTTTGGAGATACTGCACCTAACAGCCTCCTAGCTTTCGTTTGGTTTTCATTTTAAGTTATACCGTGCAGGCAAGAATTATTATGTTTTAAATGTACATCTTGCAAACAAGTATTCCCTTGTTAAGTGAAAATATCATCAGAAGATGCTGGCTGCTTAATTTCAAAGGCAGTCTCTGGATAACAGGACAAGGAGTGAACATTCTGAAGAGAAAATACAAAATTAACTATGTGTCATAAAGGTGAGTGGACATAGGCAGGATGACGGCATCAGCCTCAACCAGTCCACTGAGAAACCATAGAATCATAAAATCACAGAATTATTTACTCTGAAAAGACCCTTAAGATTATTGACTTCAAACATTATACAGAAAACAGAGTACAAAATATATTATTTTCATAGAGAGTTAGTCATGCAGACTCCCCCTCCAGAAAAAATAGTATGAAAATTAAAAAAAAAAAAACAAACCAAAAAACCAACAAAACTATTTTGGCTTGAGAAAAATCAAGCCATGGACCATGAATAATACTTCTGAGTACTACAAATAGTGTTAATACACGCTCCAACTGGCAAAAAAGAAATGCTAAACCACTATTTCATGTTTTTGCACTGATTGTTTAGCAGGCTTGTGCTTCTTTCTATGAGAACTGGCACATCCTTCTAAACAGCCCTTATGATCAACTCTTTAATACAATGGACATCTTTCTACCCACTGTGCATATCCTTAAAGAACTAATAAATATATCTATGGGACAAGAGGGATTGATGTGTAAGGAAAAATAATCAAATAAATTTGGATTGATCTTGAACTGATGAACTGAAAGTAGCATATTGAAGACAGCAGGACTCTACCATTTTAGATCCATTGTAAGTGAATAAAGGCCCTTTATTATCTGGCTTAAAGATAAATGGGAGGAAGTTACTGTAATGAAAGATGGCCTATTATGTCAGAGAGACTAGAATATAACAGTTTGCAGGGTGGTAAATCTATAAACAATATCCTTAAAGGTATCATAGAGATGTTGTATGAAAGGGTCTCCTTGAAATCCACTACTTGGACAATGCCTACCTTTAGCTGATAGGCCTAACGATGCACATATCTTTTGGCGACCCACATACTGCATTTTTCTTTCCATGAAATCCAGTGTGGAAACAGAAAAGAAGCCAATATTCAGCCTGTTCTCAGATATTAATGAAACACATACCCACACTCATGAACTTTGATATGCTCATGGATCCACTGATATAGAAATAGTTCTGATTACCACATGAAAAGGACTCTGATACTGAAGAGGCGAGAGGATCCTGGAGCAGGCTGTATGGTTTTACCAAGTAACAAAACCTGATAACTTTAGTATGGGTCAGTATTCACTGTGGAAACACAGTGGTTAAGGAAATCTGCCTGCAGAGACTATGGGACCTTTGATAGATCAATTTTCTAGGCATGACTTGCTTTACCTGAACAGAAGTTGCATCAAAAAAACCCTCGGCTTTATGGCATTGCTCTTCTTTGCTTAGGGATCTGCTGGATATCCTGGAAGGACCAGAGTCACTAATTTGCCTGGCTCCACAGCTATGACCGGCTACGTATCAAGGTTTATCCCCACAGAGTTCAAATTCTCATACAGGTTAATTTTGTGCTATGATGTGACCCTGAAGTTTAAGGGTAAAAACAGCAGAGCAATCTGCCTATGCAGAGACAGTGTCACACAGGCAGCCAGGATGGTACAACACCTTCCTGCACCAGCTTTGCCTGTAGTTCCATGGATAACAAGAAGGGACACACCTAGATGGGTTCAGGAGAAGAAGGTGGACAGAAGTAACTATGTTATGCACTACAGTAATTTTTCCTTGCTAGATATCCAGCTGTTATAAATTAGTTTGGAGCTGGAACACTCTATGGTTCTGAGATGAGTTTAGTGGAATGAAGAATTAGGGTCTGCACCGTTCAACACTTGTATATCCCTCACTTTTTACCACAGAAGAGTATCAGGTCCAAGACCAGAGAGGAAGCCTTCATTAGGTACAATGCAACATAACTGGATATAACAATGTAAATGATGGCTGGCCCAGCAATTTTATGAGGTCTTCAGGTTCCTGGCCTGTCACAAGCTTTTTGTGCAGCCCAGAGCAAGGTAGCTACCCAGATATCCTTGATGTTCCTTCCACAAAACTGGGAAAGCAATGCTTTCTCTTTTTATGGGATGAAAATTATTATACTGCTGCAGAGAGGATCTTCTACTTGAAGGCGGTTTGACAGGAGGATTTCTTCAGGTACAAAGTTGACCCAAAAGAGTTGTGGTAGAAATCCTGGCATTCAAACTCTTTCCAGACAGAAAGAATATGGCCTAGGAGAAGCCTGTCTCAACAGGCTGTTACAAGCAGCTTGAAAATTAAACTTTTGCACTTGTGAACTATCCTTTTGTGCCAAGACAACAGATCAGATAACTTTGATATATGAGAAGCAAATCCTGAGATGTGCTGAACGTGCCTAACAAATTGATGGGTGACACCCACTCTGAAATGCTCCTGGACTCAGAAAACTGTGCAGTTCAAAAGTCAGGAATACAATGAAAAGCAGATAACTGCAGAGCTGACTAGTCTTAAGAATCATGTATTGAATTCCAAACCTCAGCCAATGCCCTCTAAATCATATTTCACTTTAGGAATCCCTTTGCTCCAGGGATTAGTTTAGTCACCTTGCATGTCACAGCCCAAATCCATAGGGAACAACTACCAAAATAATTGTTTTGACCAGGTGTCATAGACTGCAAGCTTTTATCACAGTAGACTGTGTACTTGTGGCATAATAGGAGATTAGGACTCACTTGAGAAAGAAATAGCTTGTCACTCCATCGATCAGAAGGTCACACAAGAGACCAGCGTTGCCATCATTTTGGAGCAGGGGCAGGTTTGAGGAGGGACAAGGAAATTACTGCTGCTATTGAAGAGACATAGATCACCTCCCGGCTCACACCTGGCCAGCTACTTTGACCATCAAGTTAAGGCAGAAAACTTCATGACAGATTGAGGATATATCTATGTCAAACTGAACTCCATTTTGTTCTATGAAACCTTTTTCGAGTCAAGGCTTCTATACAGTGCTGTGACCTTCACTGAAGAATGTCATCCCATGCCGGAATGCAAACTCATTTGTAGATTACAGCATAGATTTTACTGCAGAAACAAACAAGCCATCAGACATGAAAAGCTCTTTCCTGTGGGAGCAAATGCATTTTACTGGATTTTGTCTTTGAATAACCCTCCAAACCACAGCTAAGGAGGAAGTTGATGGTAAAGTCTGGAAGAAGCATATGGAGCAAATAAAGTAGAGCCCAGCTGCAAGAAGGCTGGAAGAAAACTCACTGACTCTCGGGTTTGTATGACCCGCTCTGTATCAAGGTTTAGCACACTAAACAAAAATTCAGAGTGATTTGTTGACAGTGAAATATTTGGGATCAAGAACATCCTTCCCTTCTGACACAATGTTCTTGGGATCCCGCTAAAGCTTCCCTGCATGTAGACCCTAGGGAAAAGTGTCTAAGTAGACAAGGAATCAGGAAAGCAGAGAGATTCATTTAGATGGGCAAAGATCGTGATGATGAATGTCTCTGTTTTCCAACTTGGAAAAAACACCAGTTTCTGGAGATGTATGTAGCAAATTTAGAGGAAAAGATGATTGCAACAAATTTCCTGAGAGGGTAACTACCCGCTGCAGGTGGTTCTGACCATTACATCTCTACCAGTCCACTGCTCTTTTCTCAGACTGTGCATCCAGACTTAGAGCAATGGCTTCAAAGTTGAACCAAGAACCTATCCCTGTGCTTGTGTGAGGAGGGAAAGGGCATTTACATGCTGCTTAACAAAAAGAGACAAATGTGCTGCCTAATTCAGGGGAACAGATTGTGGGTTGCTGTGCTGATCACAAGAAGTCATGACTACTAGGAAACCTTTCTGTGAAATGTTCTAGGACAATCCATAAGGGCTGCTCCTCAGCAGTATCCTTCTGCCAGTTGTTCTAAGAACCAATGAGGATTTTAGCAAAATCTATGAGGGACAACTCAAAAACTGTTGAATTACATAAAAATAAAGGGAAACAGCCCCTTCTGCTTTAGGATTTGTTTCCCCTGTCGCTTATAGGGCTCCTGGACACTATCTGTATATATTGAGTTGAGATTAGAGTCAGAATTTTCTTGTTTCAAAAATCCATATCCATTTTCATTCTTTCTTTCTCCTTCTATGGATGAAGACAGAAAACTGCAACTGAAGCTGGAAGTGGTATTGAGGCAGCTTACCCATCAGAGACAGCAGGGACTGGGGTTTCTTCTATTTTATAATGCCCGATTCTGGTTTGACATTCACAGAAAAATTACTGGGAAGAAATAGCACAGTCATGGCAGTTTCCTTAATTTTAAAGGCCCACTACATAAAATTAAATACCTTTATTTAGTCTGTCTCTCTGGATAGTCATATCTATGTAATCCAGAGACTGAAGGGAAACATTCAGTGACCATGTTAGAAAGCTCTGTGCGTCTTTTTGTCAGATGCCCCATGAGAGAGAAACACCTTTCATTACCAGTCTAGTCCAAGGAAAAATAGGAATAAGATGAGAGAGAAATATAAACAGATAAACTTGCCACAAGTGTGGATGTATATTTTTTTGGAAAATTTCTCAGCTGTCTGTGCTCAGTCACCTGGAGTCTCCAGTAGTGGGATGAAATAGGAAGGATTTTTTAAAAATCCACCATCACATATCCAAACTAATTCTGCCTAACTCGTAAGCAAGATGTGAGGTAGGACAAATACGTGCTGTCAGATGTAATACAGTGAAACAAATCACATTTCATCCTTCTTCATCTGATTATTTCCCCATCGTATTGTTTATCCTCATAGGCCACACGGGTTTGGGCTCTGAGCTGGGATATGCTCTTGGTGATACTGCCTGGAACAGGAAAAATGTTTTTAAGTCCATTTAGGTAATTTGTAGGTTTTACTTCTCCCATTTGCACCCGAGGGCATGTTGTGGCTGAGTTCATCCAGAGCAAGAGACAGCGAAGTGTGATTCATGGAGCTCGTGCTCAGAACACAGGGTTAGCTAAAAGGAGTGGAAGGACATAGCCTGAGTAAAGGCAAGAGCAGCCAAAGGAAGTTCTCTGGAGCAAACTGCTCAGACATGAGGAAAACTTCTCAGTGAAGCATAGCAACAACCACTTAGCTATTTTTACATTAAAATACTGTGGAACAACATACAACATTTCTCAGTGCAAAAGACATGGCATCTGTATGAACAAAGGAATGTGAATAATCTGTGTTTTACCACGTGGGTGTATGGAGCAGTACTTACACAAATTGACACAAGAGGTCATGTTTGGCAGTGAATATACACCTGTGAAAATTCTGACATGCTCCTGGGGTTGCCTATGTTCCTGTAAAATGGGTTATAAAAAAGAAGAGAATGCCACAGAGTCAAGTTCCAAACCTAATCAGGCAGCTGTAAATGTGGTGAGCCTAATTTATATATATTTAAAAAGAAAACATTAAATAGACATAGGATCTATTACAAATCATGTTTGCTGTAGACAACACATACTGAATTTTGTTTTTAAGCCCTCATTCTTGCAGTCTGCTGAGCACATAGTATTCTACACCTGCTGCTGCTACTCTGTAATACTAAGGTACACTGGGAGTAGCTTAAGGCCAAAATCTCAGTGTACAGGACAGAAAGGAAGACTGTGTTTGCCACCCTAGCATATTTGCTGAAGAGCTGACACCTCCCTGGACTGGATCAGAACAGAAACAGAACGGAAACAGAAAAGACAGCACAACCAGCTGGACTGTTTGTCCTAAATTGAGCAAGTTTTCTCAGCTTGAGGGTGCACCCTCAGGGCAGGACCCTCCCTACAACCAGGGACCTGCACACAGAGAGCATATAGTGCTGTAACCAGTATGCGCAGTTAATGCTGCTTCTGAACATATTCCCCATGTGTCTGGAAGAGCCAGTCTTTTATGACCTTAAAACACATATCCCCCATGCACTTTTCCCCTGCCACTGGGCTAGAGGCTTTACCAGTATGATTTATCCAGTAATAAAGTAGTGCTTGGTCCTTGGTTTCTTTAAATGAAAAGCTTGTTTATAAACAGAGAAACAACAGATTTCTCCTTAAAGAATCCCGAGGGCTTGTCATAAACAGCTGCAAAGTTGGGGCGCAGATTTAAACTTTACTTGTTTTCCTACTGCTTTATTTGCAGGAATGGTAAGTGCCAACCTTTATTTTAGGTATCCTTATTGTAAGTATTAAATATTAAATATTAAGTGGTGAAATCTTCATGATATTCATGGATAACTTTCTGCTACTTCACAGGCTTTTACCTGGATGTCTGTGAGATGCATTCATGTATGCACATGCCAAAAGCTAGACAGACATACATTCATGCAGTCACTGTTCATCCTGCACAAACTACTCCTCAGATGGGGTCATTCAGACCTGCTCCTCCCTGCAACAATGCTGATTTACATAATCAAGGACCTGGCCCTGAAAACACTGCTGATCCAGCCATGGTTGCCTCCTGTTTCCCCAGCCATTGCTGAGAGGTAAAATAACACACTATGGGATTTTCAAGCTGAGTCCCCACACCAGGAAACCCATTGAGCTGGGAGTGCCAACTCTGGGCATCTGTGCTGTGGGGCAGCACACCAGTTATGAGCACTGACTTACAGCAACCCCCCAGTGCCCCAGAGAAGACAGACTGCTCTGCCCTGCCCCCAGAAGGTGCTCAGGCACTGCTTCCTCGGAATGCCACTTTAGCAGTGGTCTAACGCAATACATCTCAAGGAGCATTTATGCTGTGTTCACTGCGCATTCAACTGTGGCCACTTCAAAGGTTTAACCAAGTATTTTATGGCCATGGTAAAGGGTTCTTATTGATTTAAATTGCAAGCCTGGCTCCCGTCAGCTTCACTTGAGGGCAAAAATGCAATAAAATATCCCACATCAGAGAGACAGACATATCGCATTCAAAATCTTAAGACATCTTTTTTAGTATAATCACCTTCAGTAGCATGCTGTTTTCCTCTTTTTTTTTTTAAGGACAAGGTTATCTTAGAGATTTCTCCAGCTCTACAGATTTGTGATGGGCTGCCTTTTAAATTTGCCAGCAGGTCCATCCAGTGGTAGGCATGAACCAAGCCTCTTGGGGTTTGGGTTTTTCCTATTTGTTGGACACGTGTGCAACGTTGCTGGGATGACATTGATGCATTGGCAAATGTTAGCTCAGAGTCGTAGCGTTTGGTCATTAAATTATTTGCATATGCAGCAAGCAGACCCTCAGAGGGGTGTGTGTTGGGGGGTGGCTTTCCTGTGCCCTCTGCCTTCATTGGTGTACCTTCCACAATTTCAGGAAACCCTTCTCCAGACTGGGAAAGTCCTTTATCCTCTAGCACAGTTTTAATAAAGGAGACACATTGTCAATTCAGAGCATTGTTTACCATCTTCTCATCATGGAGAGGCTCTGTGCAGCCACAAAGAAGGTTTCCTCACTGGGCAGTGCAAAAAATCAGACAATACTTTTATTGTACTTCACAGGTAGTTTCTTTAAAATAATTTATCTGAAATGTATCTGAGGTGAAGATAACCTCCGGACACATTCAGAAAATAGCAAACGATTGCTAGGTATCTGACATTTGAAATAACATGTTTCTGGAGGGTTGACATTACAAGAGTCATTTCACTTCAAAATGTTATTCCTAATGTAATTTTTTCAAATTCATAAGAGGCGCTTGCTAGGATTCAGCGCAGCGCCGGAGTCACTCGAAAGACAGAGGTCAAATTCATTTCATTTCTTTTATGTTTTCCTCTCCTCGCTAGATGAAACAAATGATTGAGCCAGGAGCACTTGGCAGGTCGGTGGCTGTGCGCGGCGGCGCCGTCGCAAGATCGATTTTCCCCATCCGGGGGGCGCGGGCAGCATGGGTGACATCTGTCGCGGTTGTCATGGCAGCCCACGGCGCGGGCCGGGGTCAGGCCTGACAGGGAGGGCCTCCCTGCCTCCGCCCGACGCGCTTCAAGGTTAACAGCCAATGGACCAAAGAAATAGGCAATTATAGTGCAGTCAATTCTGGTTAGGGAAATACCCGAGAAGTAAATATATCTGATCAGTGGATGAAAATGAAGCAGCCCGGCACTGTGGGTGGGGGCTGTCAGTGCCCTCTGGGTGCAGGGCTGTGCCCTCCCAGACTCGGCAGCTGCCTTCGCCCACCTTCAGCTCTGCCTCATGGAGAGGCTTCCCCCTTTCACCCATGGATGGTCTCTGTCTGGGTCCCCAGACTGCCAAAGGCCACCACCACCTCCAGGAGAGACTCTTCCCCCCTCACGCACTCTGTTTCATGGCCAGGTACTTGTAGTGCCACTCATGGTGCCTAAACAATGGCTTCAATAAATTATATCTCCATGTAACCAGGTGTTATATGTATATTCTAATGTTGGTATCTCCTGTGGGTAGTCTGGTTGTAGATCCAAGAGGGGGAAGAGATGAGGGCTCCTGAGCTTCAGCCACTTAGCAGGAGTGGATGTTGCCTTCCCTCAGCCATCGAGGGCAAACCAAGGCACCACCATGCCCAGCAGCTGACCTCAGAGCTCAGCTCCTTCAAATCCTCTGTCTGCCTCTGCTCTGTCTTCCCTGAATGCAGAATAAATGCAGCAGGCTGTCCCAGAGCAGCTGTGGTGTGGATGGGGGAGGAGGAGGCAAGCAGCTGGGTCCCTGGGCTGGTGAAGTCCCCGAGCCTCTGAGCTAGCTGTAATGTTTGGGATGGACACCCTCTTCCGAAGCGGGAGGGATGGGTGAGGCATCAGGAGATTGCACTCAGATACATGCAAGGATGCCTGGGCACAAGTCCCACAGCATGTCAAACCCATCTCCACTCCTGAGTGATTTTGGAGGTGATGCAGTTTGTTCTGGACCTCCTGTCCATCAAGCAATGTATGGACCAGCTACCACCAGAGATCCCCCATTTCCTGCATGTTTTCCCTGCTGCTGCTTCCGAGGATAGCCTAAGGAGAGGGATAGAGGACATCTTGTTCAGCAGGAGAAGACTTGGATTAGCTTTATAGGCTGTCTCTGCATGTCCTGTCATCACAGGCAGGCTGGAAACATTTTTCTCTGCCTCTGGATGCTCGTGGAAAGAAGGAAAACACCCCTGGCTCAGTGCTGCAAAGGCTGCTCTCACTGAAATGCACGCACCAATTCCTGTACCCTGGGGTAAGAGTCTGCCCTAACCAGAGCCCCTTGTCAATCACTCCTGGCTCCCAGGGGGATCAGCACAGCAGAATGGAGGCTTGTTTGTCCCAGCAGCTGCAGTTCCTCCAGAAAGAAGCTATCCGAATCAATGAAAACATTCAGTTTTAATGACCACAGAAAATAAATCCCTGAAGATCATGAGTGTGTTTCAAATGATGCATCAAAAGCAATACTGCCATTTCCTTCTGAAGATATTTTCCCAGTAGCTCAGTGTGGTAACAGTCTTTCCCCCCACACTTCTGACTTTAATCCAGAGCTACAACTTGAATGAGGTGAAACTTTTGATTTCCAAGATCACGGAGGAGCTAGAACAAAATTTTCACAATTCTGAATTGTGTTTGCAACCCCAGTTGATTCATCTCTTCTTTCTGTCTGTATCTGGTTCCCACTCGATCACCTGTGGTGCTCCTGTGGTGTTCCACCTGCTCTGCTCTGCTCAGCCGTGCGTGGACATGTGTGGGGTCAGGGCAGGGAAATGAGACTCAGCCTTAATCCTCCAGCCTCAGTGCAGAGGTCCAGCTACTGCTGATCTGCCTTAACAGTGTTCATGGTGTTCATGGTCTCATAAACTCCATTGCTGGAGTTTATGAGACCCCACAGCTCTTTGGTATCGCTTTTAAGATTTGTCTTGCACAAAAAAAAATTACACATTTTTGTAGCTTTTTCTTTTCAGCAAAGCCAAGATTTGCTGCCTTTCTTCCCCCCCCCCCCCCCGCCTTTTTTTTCCTGAGAAGCTTTTATTCAGATTTGCCTTTAGCAGCCTTTTCCACTGAGAAAGTCTTACATAGAACTGAATGCTGTTTACCAGACTCATTATTGATGACAAAGGGAAGTACCAAATACTGAAGATTTTATTTCTTCTAGTTATTAGCGTCTTAGCTGTCATCCTGGTCTGGGATTCTGTTGATCTCCTGTTGCCCTGCTACATTCCTGTCAATCTCCTCAGCACACTGCCTGGGTATCAAATTATTTGGCATTGCCCCTCAGATGCCCTCTGGACTCATTACATGGGTAATAGTGTTTTCTGTATTACTGTCTCCATCTGCTAAGGAATTACTTTCAAAGTATACCGTGTTTTCCTGAAGATCTCCCTCTGGTATGCTAAAAAAGAAATATTTATCCCTAAGAAGGTCACCACCTCTATTTAGTCACCTGTTGAATGGATTCAAGATGCTTTGATTGCAGGCTTTCTGGGGCAGGTTTTCTTTGTGTCATTCATTGATACTCAACACCTGCCAAAATGATCCTGTTCTTCAGAAGGAGTCTTCATCTATTACTCCAGCAAAAATAATAAACACAAAAAAATATGCTTCCTAGATCTGGGGTCACAGTGATACAATTTTTCCTCATTTTGGTCACATTTGTTGTCCCACAGAAATTGATTCATGAAGTCATTTAATTTCTCAATCCTTTATGTGATCAGCGCAGCAAAATTTACAATGCCCATATACTGTGTAGAAGGCACCAGTATGTTGCAGCATTTTAACCTTTTAAATATTCCGTATTTCAGCTGGCTAGCCGTCCTACCCCTTCTGCACAGTTCACTGCAGCTGTAAATAGTGGAGGGAGAGGAACAGACAGCCAATCAAATTACAAAAAGCTGAAAAGGTCAAAACCGCACAATTTACTACTACCTTTTCCAAAATACAGGAGGCTTTAAGATTCCATTATTTTCTCTTGAAACAGTTAATTAAAAGAAGCAAAAATTGTGTAAAAGGAGTATGTGGATGGAAAAATAAGTAAGGCAGTCCTTGTATAATATGTGTCACCAGTGTAACTGTTTCTTTACAGTCTTAATGTCAACTACTTCTAGTCTTTCTCTGTTATTAAGAGCCAGTCCTGCAGCTGCCTTCTTCAATTTTCTGTAGGGCATCCCAGCGACTGGCTAGCTGTCAGCCTTCCACCCTTCTTCTGCTTTTCATCTGTTCTTACAAGCAATTGAGCGAAAACCTGGCAATTTTCTTCAGGGAGATAAATTTTGCAAACACACAAAATTCACTTCACAGCTTCCAGCAGACCGGAGGACACCAATACGTAGGAAAAGGAAGACAAGAATTTATCTTGACATATGCAACCCCTAGACAACACTACAATCTCCTTTGAGTAATATGCAAGGAGCCTTCTTTTAGGCTGAAGATGACACTGGAAAAAATCCCTCCCTCTATATTTGCAACACCACCATTCATTTTGCAAGTCAATTTGCTCTTATTTCTGGCAGAATCAATGTCTACAGCATCACACCACTGTCCCTGTGCTCTCTCCACACTGGCTTTCTGTCCATTGCAAATAGTTTAAAAATTCCCGCTGTAGACAGAAAGCAGCACCACCCCTCTGCTCCCCAGTGCATGGAGAAACAGCTCAAGGATGACAGGCTGCCACAGCTCTGTCACCCCCAGGTATGGGCTGGTGTCCCAGGACTCCATGATTTGCAGGCAGAAAAGGAATTTTTTGTTCTGTGTAACTTATTCAGCCAGTTCAGCAGGTGAAAAAGAGGCCTCTGCTACTTTGCCAGCTGACTGGTCTTCTCTGTGGAAACACTGTCAAGTAATTGTTAGGGTGTGTTTTCCTAAGAGTTTTCACTTTTTTCTTTCCGTTGGAGTCATATTTGTGTAATTTTATGACTTTTGCTTGGGTATCCTTGAAAGTAAATTAAATCAAAAGCAGCAGAAAATTAATAGAAGATATAGACCCTTTGGGTTTTGATACATGAGAAGTAGGGTAAAAAGAAAAAAAAAAAGAAGAAAAAAAGTGAAAAAGAAATACCTTCTCTCCTGTTTTTCCACAGCTATTTAATGGAAGATTTCAAAGAATACCAGAATAGTTTTTCTTCTGTCAGGCTGTATGTATATTTCCCTAAGGAAAAAGAAGTAAGATCATATAGAAGCTTATTCATTTGGTCTTATTTTCCCTTTCTGCAAAAAGGATGCCCACATTTTGTGTCTGGTCTCTGTACTGTACATGGCAGAGGAGCCCTGGCTGAGGATGTGTTGTTGTAGCTCTACTACAGCCCTGCACTAGGGTGAGAAACCATCTCAGTGCCAGTGTGGTTTAGAAGAGCCTCCCTCTTCTTCCAGGGCTGAGCAGTGGCCCCAGACATGTAACTGGGAAGGGTAGAACTCTGCTGGGGCTTAGATGAAGGGGCAGCTGCTGAAATGAAGCTGGATGAGGTGCTGCCAGTTCAGCTGCCAGGGACTGAAGCTGGCGCTGGCGCTGCATTGCATCCATGCAGAGGTCAGTCACACAGTCACACAGTCACACAGTCACACAGTCACACAGTCACACAGTCACACAGCATGGGTGCCAGCCAGGAGGCAGCAGTGTGTAACCTCATGCCTAGGGTACAAGGGACTACAGCTCACACCAGCCTGGTGAGCAGCAATTTGTCTGAGGTTACCTACTAGCTGAGGGCTCACAAGTGTAACATGTGGAATCACATCATTAATAGAAAGGTGCCATTTCCAGATTTTTTCACAAACAGACCTTTCAATTCACTGTGCTCAAAACACTGAATGCACAATTCTCAGGTATCTTACTTTGTTAGAAAAAACATCTTAATCTGGATTTCACATGCTCAGCCATGAGGAAACGGCCCCCACTCCCAGTAAATCGTTCTAATAGTCAGTTTCTCTCTATGTAAACACTTCAGTGTTTATATGATGAAAGGGAGCTTTTGTAATTGACTTTAACTTGTAGCCATTTCCTTCTCCTCCCCACTTCGAGTTTTCTGCTTCCTCATGTCATTTTACTCCCAACTATTGTTTATCTTCTTTCCCCTCAGCTTTGCTTCCTACCCACCTTCTATTGTTTCTGTTTTCTCAGCCTTTTTGACCCTCCATTCCTTCTCTCTCTCCGTTTCCTCTTACAACATCCGCCTTTTTCTGAATTTATCTGCTCTGCAGAATTTCACAGTGCCCGAATACAACCATGGCACAAAGCCTGCTGTGATTTAGTCACCAGCAATCTGTCACTCAACCATAATGAAAGCCTGTCACAAACAAAATTCCATCATATGAGAGGAATTTCCTGTATGGAAATTATATTTTTGGATGAGAAGGGCATTTTTCTTGTGGCAACTCTCCCCACAACATCCCATTCTTTGCAGAGCCAAAAATTGATTTACTTCGATATAAGAGAATGCCAAACAGAGCCTTTTGGGGACGGAAGAAGTAGTGCAAACTACTGATAATCAAGATAAATCAAGCCATGACGTAGAACATAAGCACTATGCTCCATTCAATTCAGCTAGGGAGCTCAACTTGTTCAGCACTGTAGGTTATTTTCCATTTGTAATTAGAGCAACAAAGAAACAGCCTTTCCCTGTTCTGCTCCATCAGCACAGCCCCAGCAAACATCCTCATTTTCAATAACTCTTCCCCTTTATCTCACTCTGCCTGATGCCTAATAAGCTGATTGCTATTTACTTTGGACCAACAGCTAATCTGTTAATGATTGATTTTAAATTTTTACAGCCATTTGTCTTTGGCAGGACTTGAGAGTGTGAGCAGCAGTCTTTCTTACCTGATGAATTGGCTTTTCTTTAAAAAAAAAAAAGGATTTAAGTCAAAAGTCTTCACTGTTATGTTTTGCTGACAAACAGCTGACACACAGTGAGCAAAGCTTAGACAAAAGGGTAAATCTTCATCAGAAATTTCATAAGCCTTTGAAACCACCAGTAAATAATGTAAGTGGACATTTTGTTAATAGTTGTAGAGGGGTAAAGACCTACTTATGAAGTAAAACATAATTGTACTATAAATTCACCGGGCTTAAAATTCTTAATTAACAAAATTGATGCTTGTAGCAATGGTTAGGTAGGGAATAAGAACTAATCCTGCTACTATGCTCGAAAATGATCTAAATTGTATACCATATGATATATGTATTACCATGATATATGCCTAAAAGTGAATTTCATTTCCCATTAAAGGACTGCCAAATAGACAGTAGTTATTTTAATTGCTACAACCCAGCAGTGTGGTGCAATTTAATTGTTGATTCTAAAAATGGAAAAGTGAATAATAATAGCTTAGCCTGTATATTCTGAAAAGAATAGGAAAAATTCTATACCAGGAAGCTATGCATATTTATAAATGTTGTTTCTTCAATGAGCCACTTAGGGACAGGCCCAGCAAGGAAATAAATCATGGTTAGAATGCCTATACTGTGTCTCACCCATAGATCTCAACGCTCTTTAAAAAGCTATGCAAGTTGTGTGATTATCATTTTACAAAGGGGAGATGCCAAATATCAAAAAGTGATTTCCCTAACATCTAGAATGTTCCCGATCCAGAGTTTGGTTTAGGACTCACACTGGAAAGGCAATCCCTGTTCAAGAAACCAGAAAAGCCACTTTGTGCTAAACTATCAGCAAGTTCTAACAATAAATGCCTTTTAATCAGTTAACAATTGATTTATAAGATGATCCAAAAGTATATTCATTATACATGCTGTATATACATTATATATGCATCCAGGATCCAGGTACATTATGAGGGATAGTCTGACAGAAACAGAGAGGCAACCTAAAAGGTTGTGCAGCTGCTCTGTCCCCTTGTTGACAATGAAATAGCAGCAGAGAAGGTTGTTTAATCATCACCAGTCCCACACCACAGTTCTGGTACCACAGGTAGCCTCTGTCAGGCTTGAGTTGTGGAAGCCTAAGAACTCCTCCCAAATAACCCCAAAAGCAGACTGATGCACATGGAACTTGTGACCCACCATTTCCTTATGTATATTTTGCATAATTTGGCCAGGACTAATAAGCTGTAACCAAACATAAACGCTGTATATACATCCAAACCTCTCAGCTCCAGGCTGAGTTACCCAAGCTTACTATCCTCCACAAGAATTTTGAACTTATGGCTAGCTTAAAAAGCAAACTGGCACTTTCTCAAAGGAAATGAACACTGGGGTAACCAATTTTGGCAAGACCAGCCCAGGCCAGCAAACATTGGTGCAGAGGTTTTGCATTCCATGGACTGGATGCATAATTGCAAAGCACCGGAAAGGAAGCACCGAACTCTGTGAAGGATGCAAGCTCTAATCTCATTGATATTTTAGATGCCACAAGACATGGAAGCTCCACCCTCTGTCAGCAATATCGTGAAGACAATCAAGGTGACTTGGGAACAGGGCTCATGGGCCTCCACAATGGTCTATTGACCTTCTGGTGAAGCAGATACCGTGTGACAGAGATTGCCTATCTCAGCAGGCAGGATGGAAACAGGAGAAAGTGTTAAATATAACCAGGTAGACAGTGATGAATTGACATGCTGAAAAATCGAACGCTTCAGTAATCAGCCTAAGGATCTGATATCAACAACATTTTTCAGTTTTGTCTGAATTCATTGAAAGGTGTAGTTTAGCAAGCTCACTTCTCATTGGTAAGACCTTTCATCTTTATGCAGGTTTTCTGATTGGATTCTGAGACATCATCGCTGGGCTCTGTGTCTTGCTGTTCTTTGCATAGAAGACAGAGAAAACATTTGCATGAGAGTGAAGTGGCCTGAGCAAACCAGAGAATTGGAGAAATTACTGGATTTGTGACACTCAAAAGTATTACTCTGCTCCACTTACCATAAGAAGTCAGGGCCAGATTCCGCCCCAACATTCCTACACAAGGTTGTGCAAGGTCTCCAAGCAATTTCCAAAACATACCTGTGATCCTCATCTGACATGAAGAAAACATCAGGGTGAGAAATTAGGGATCTATCTGAACCTTTGTTGCAAGCTGGAGGTGACATTTAGTTGAGGCATGCTCCACAGCAGCCCCCAAAAAGAGGATCTTGCAAGGCTGCAGGGAGTCTAGAGGAGGTGGTCTCCAAAAATGTAGTTTTGTGGGTTATTTGCCCTGTTTGACACTCAGAGCCCTCTCACCAGTTTGGAGGCGAATCCCTCCTCCACAGCTCTGAGTTCTTCTCTGGATGAAAGGTGCTTATTGAAAGCTTGAAACAAGTAAATGTTGCATGTATATTTAGCACTCTGAAGCCTTTGTAGCTATAATTCTAATTACAGAAGTCTAATGAATGTCTTTATGGCTTCATTAAATCTTTGGGATATTTATATTATCCAAAGAAATAATCTCCATCCATTAAGAGTGCATAAATCCTGAAGCAGAAGTTTAGATATTGCTACAGATATGCTTATTTCATTGCAAAACACATATAGAGAATTTAAAGAAATCCATTAACAGGATTATATACCTTTCTTCTAAAATATATTTTGAACATAATATTTTATTACAGAAGCCTGACTGCTAGCAAAGCACTACAGGAGAGGACATTCTAAAGTAATTACTCAGATGGTCAAATGGGCAAATATTATTCAGCCAATGTTTGAAAGATCTTTCATAAGGAAAAGTTTAGTGTACTTTTCATCTGTATATTATTAATCTCAAAATTAAATACTTAGGGTACAAATGTCAAAATCTGGAAGTTCTAAAAAAAAGAAGAAGAGTATTTTTCAGGGTATATTTATCTCAGGCATGTGCACAGGACTTAAAGGTTCTCAGGACAGCTATAAATTGCACATGCAAAGCACCAGTTTTGCAACAAGACCTGCATTTTTATGGGACTGAATCTGTTACCTAGACAAGGGGGCTGGTACCACCTGAGATGCCCTTGGACAGCTGGGATTGCAGATGGGCAGAGGTCTCCCACAGATCCTGTGTCACCCCACCCAGCCTGAACAAACCCCTGAAGAGGCTAAGGACATATCCAATGGGAGGAGGCAACCATGTACAGATACATAACTGAGATTCACCCCATCTATCTTCACACAAATCTCATGCACCTTTATACCAGAGGGTGTCAGGAGGTCTCCCCAGACCCCGGGGAGCTCGTCTTTCAAGATACCCACTGAAAAGTGGGTCTTACCATCTGAGAAAAAAAAAAAAAAAAAGGGAATTCTGAGACAGAGATGGATTTCTTGCATTCTTTCCTCAGATCCCAGACTTTTCCCTTTCTTCTTCCTCACTTCTGTGGAAAAATGAGCCTCAGATCCTTCCCTGAACTGACTCTCTCAGATCCACTTACATCCTGATTTGCCAAGCTGAAATCAACCAAGAACTTTTCCTTTTCCCTCCATTTCTCCATCTTTTTCCTACTTGGACTTTCCATTCTTCCACATATATCAGGACTGTGGCCATATATTTTTATTCTTTAACAACTTGAGTGTTGGAGTTCTAATTTGCAGCATGATTTTGAGCACAGTAGTAACTGACAATGGTTAGGTTTCGCAAGAAAGAGAGCTAATATAACTATTATTCCAGCCCTTCAACTTCTGAATGCAACAGATCCATGTTAGGTTTTACACTTTTGCATCATTTCCCATTAATATTGCAAAGAAAAGCAGTATTCTCTCTCAAATTGGCTGAAGTGTGCAGTATGTCTAGGAGCAACCTCAGCGGGAGATAGATAGTGACTGTCCCCAGGGTATCCTGCTGCTACTGATGAGGACAGATTCAGCCCTGCTCAGACATTATCTGGTGCTACTGAAAGCATACCAAGCATCTCTGCACTGAAAATTTCCAGATAAATAGGAATTTGCTGTAAAATTGTGTGTGGGTATTCACAGATCTCTTACTGGGAATAAACTGTCTGGACTACGGCACAAGGTTAGGGCCATGGTAGATATTAGGGATGCCACATGTTTTCCTTCTGCCTTCACTCTTCATCTTTCTTAACAGAAACAGGTACCATTTGTTGTGCTTTACCCCAGCCCCACTGAAGTATAATGATGCCTTGTAGTTTAGTCAGCTTGGGTGAAATTTTTAGTTCAGTTCTACATACACCAGGGACTGGCAAAAGTGCCTCAGAGCAAGATATGCAAAAGGCTCATTCTGGTTAGCTTATCAAAACAATTATACAATTATTTTTTAAGTAGTGAATACTGTGGGCAGTATTTTTTTTTCTTTTTGATACTGCAATTTCACGATGCACAAATTTGCAAGCAAAGGAGTATAGAGGAAGATTGGCTAAAAATGCAGCAAGATTTGTGGAAATAATGTTCTTGAGGAGAAAAAGTCATTATAATTCTCAAAATGGGCGAATCCACAGTGTGTATATATATATATATATATATATATATATATATATATATATATACACACACAGAGCATGTTAGGGATGTTTGCTATTAATAAAGTAGTGGTTTGTCTCACCTGGAATCAAGTCCCATAGTTTCTCCTTAAATGCAACAAGACATCACCTCAGTATCTGGGATGTCTGAACATCAGCAGAACCATCAGCTGTCAACTGAGATGGGTTCCTTAAGCCTCTGTGTGGAGGTAGATTGTGAAGAAGTCAAAGCTAGCTGCATCTTTATTTTGCTGTCCAAGATGGGGTCCCAGTTTTCTGTACTTTAACACTAAATAACAGCTACCAGTTGACTTTCTATGGCAGAGAGAGAGGTTGGTTGAACAACTGCTTATAACCTTTTCTGTTTCATATTTCTTGAAATGAACCATTAGCAAGCTGAATGTTTGCAATAATTTCTGTTTCGCAAATCTCCACACTTGTCATCAAAAATTGTCAAACCTTTATGGAAAGGGAACTTCTACAAATGGGGAAACTAGAGTAGTTTACTCCTGAAAATCAGCTAGGATTTTTCTCCTGGGAAGAGAAACTTTTACCTCATACATTATGAAATAAAGCAATTCTTCCACTAAACCATGATTAAAGTAGCTGTGTGTATGCTATAGATAAAGTTCTATCTTCCATTAAATTTAATGAAATTTGTAATTTCAGGTACATAAACAGTGAAAATTATTTGGAATTTAAACCACCAAGCATCAGTGATGATCCCTGGACTTTTCTCAGTAGCACATATTTTACCTCTGAAAATAAAATGGAAGTCAGACTTCACTTTCTGTGAAGGTAAAATTATGCAGAAGATGGAAATACTCTTAAAATTCTTAATATGTATCTTTTTCCCCTGACTGTCAGGAGTCAAGGAATTTAAACATTTCAGAAGATAGTATATTATAATGGAAATTTTTATAATGAATGTCAGTGGACCTTAAAAGCCAATATAATGCATCTATAAGCAGCATTTCATCAAAGAATCCAGTTGTCAATGTATAATTTATTTGTTTATATTGTAATCACAGTCAAAGACCTTCTCCCTTTTTTCAATTAAATGTATTCAGGGTATTATTAATTTCTTCTGAGATAGCTCTGTGAAGGCTGATGGAACTCCAGTTTTAATTGTATGTTTAAAATTTTATATTTTTGTTTCAATCCTCCAAAATTGGGTTTTTTAATATTTTTGACTCTGCCTCTCTTGCTGTTTCATTTGCAACCTGATTTTTTGACGTCTTAACTTTTCCTCCACCATAGCAATTCTTAAAGCTTGAGTAGCCGAAGGTGAAAATGCTGACGGAGGATGCTGCAAATGCCAGACAATTTCTGGATGACAAACACTTGCTAACACTCTCTTCTTACATGTCTCTGTCTTCCTGACTTCTCCTCTCCTGTCTCCACAGAAAGAGTACAAGGACTAGACAATATTATTTCAATATGTGTTAAGCCACTGCTGTTGGTTTTTAGGCATATTAGGAAAGGCTGTATTTTGCTCATAGTTGCAGTGTAGTCAAAGGTTTACCACATTAAGTTTGTTATTTACCAATATTCCCATTTGTGCAAGGGGAGGTTTACAACTGTTGGAGAAGCATTTTCTGAGATGCAATAAACAGAATAATTAAGCATTATTATGGTTTGGGTTCTCATTTCCCCTCTCTATCCTGCTCTATAATAGGGAGAACTATACTCTTTTGCATAGGAAGTCAGTCTGTATCTAGAGCGACTCTCCCTCAGTTTGAGTCTTGGTACCCTCAATGATAGTGACAACATTTTAGGGTGACAGTCTGCCTCTCTATGAAGAAAGATTTATCCATGTAAAATGTATAAGAATGCACCTGTCCACTTTTTTTATATGAACCTGCATATGTGTATAGATACACAAGCAGAAGCCACCCAGACTGCAAAACTGCACCACTGAAGACACTCCTCAACTGATATGAAGGAGGAGAAACATTGTGAAAACTTTGTCCATGTTCCTGTAGCACCCAAAATAGTCAATATTACTTAAGTGGGACAATTTTAGCTTTTCCTTTAGGAACCACAACAACTCTGGTCTCAGTGGATCTGCACAAGACACTGTCATTATCACCAGATCATTGACACGATAGACCAAAACAGCTCCAGTCTATCGTGTCAATGTGCACTTAGGGAGCCCTTAATCCATGGATCATTGGCATAGGATGCTGTAAAATCTCTGTAGGAGACGTTATGGTGTAGCGAGTCAATGCACACCTAGGGACTCCTCCATTTGTGAATCATTTACAGTGCATCATGCCAATTTATACTCAGGGAGCCTTTAATCTGCAGGTTGGTGCATTTAGAGTAGCCCTGTATACTGGAAATTCTTGTAGGCTAAGTGTTGTACTGTAAACATAAAGTTCACTTTCTTAAATAAATTTTGGGTTCTCCAAAAGGAGCTCCTGAAGGCATATGAATTCCAATGATGTATCATGCCATGAAAATTTGTAGCTTGCTGGGGTTCTAGGGAATCTTTCAAAATCTCAGTGTAAGAACAAAGGCCAAAAAATGCTGCTGCTGAAACCTTTGTGGTTTTGACCCTCCTCTAAATTTTTAAAAAATGCTTGAACCAGTCTTTTTAGCATGCTGCTTACAAAATAAATTAATCCCAGGGGCCTTCTGTGCTAAAGAATCATTGATCATTTTCATAAGACCACCAAAAGTATCCTTTTCTGCAAATAATGAATGAGTTGCTAATTCAAAAATGAGACTATTGAGGCACCTAAATATTTACCAGGGTGATGAATTTTTTTTAATGGTTTTCTGTTTCATGGTATATATTTGACAACCTGCAAATTCCTATCTACCTAATGACATCTGCCCATCAAGCCTAGAAGCTATGACTTGTGACCACAAGTGGGTCCAGTTACTGAAAACAGAGAAAAGACAGCCTTTCTGTTAAGTATCCATCGCCCAAGTCTTCATCCTGGTATAAATCACTGTCACTCCATTGACTTCAGTAGGTTTGCACCAATTAACACCAGCTGACAGCCTAGCCCCATATTTAGTAAAAGCTAGTTTCCAAGGCTAATGGGGTTGATTCAGACCTTTTGCTTACCAGGCAGCTTTGCCACAGGGAATTTTTAAAATTCTTTTCCTCCTAAAATGGATGTAAAATTTACCAAAGGCCAGTTCTAACTGCCTTGTTATTTATGATGCTGTGGCTCCCTTTATGAGGACAAGGTATTTCTGCGATGCCCTTTGCCAGCATCCCCTGGTGAACACGAGTGCTGGGTACCACTTGGTTGCTGCCTCCTTCCCAGCTGTATGCACAATTTGGACCACGTTCTGCTGCTCCACAGCAAAAGGGCATGGTGGGCACACCAAGCACAAAAATGCCACCTGAGTTTGAAAATTGACAGCAGCGTGAAACCCTTCTCTTCTGTTTGACCACAACAAAGTGCCCCAGACATTCAGCCTGGGATTAATGTGATGTCTTGGGAGCTTTCCTTGCAAGCTTGTCAGGACTGCTGCAGGCAGGGCCATGGTGTGACTGCCCAGGCACTTCAGTGAGCCCTGACAGCCCGTGTGCGTGGGCAGCGTGGGCAGCGTGCGAGGGTGGGCAGCGGTGTGCAGCCAGGCTGGGGCTGCCTGCTCCCTGGCTTGGAAACAAAAGCACTTGACAGGGGCAAGAGTGCAAGCGCAGTTGGAGCCGGGGAACCAGCCAAGCAGTAATCCAAGAAGTCAGTAGATCAGCTGTGGGGATGGGGGGAGAGCGGGGAGCAGAGGGCGGTGGTGAGGAGAGGGGAGAGCTGGCAGGTCTATTTGAATATCAGGCTCTGCCACACTCGAGGCTCCGCTGACAACTTCATTACCTCCACATATAAAAATGACTGCAGGGTAATGCAAATGGCTTTTGCGTTGTACACTCGCCTGCGTTCTCCGTGCCGGCTGCAGGCTGAAAAGACCTGGCAATGGAGCCTGGAGGCAGACGAGCTTTTGTCCAATTTAATAGGATATCTCTTCAAGGCATAATCCTCCCCTCCCACTCCCCATGCATTATGGAGTCCGGTGACCTGGCTCTTCAGGCACGGGGAGAGAAGGGGGGCTGTCTCCGGCTTGACCTCATCTGTCAATCACAGAAGAAAGAAAGCGAGGGGAGAAGGAGGGAGGGATGCCTATCTATCTATAAGAAATTTCTAATGAATGTTAAGCAAATTTCCTACAGCCTGACACGGTGATCTAATTAATATTATAGAAATGTCGACAGAATATCATTCTGCAGATAGGATTTATCACCTTGAACTGCTGTATAACTGATGGTGAAGGAATGGGCACCCCCGTCCCCCCTGATGCTGATTAAATTAGACATAAGCATCAATATGTTACTTATTGGAGACTAGAATTTCATGCTATTACTCTTCAGTTAATCAGAGAACTGTATCTTTTTTTAAAAGATATCAGACTCCCAGTTCTGCTTGTCTGATAAAACAGATGAACGGTTTGACTATACGACACTCACTGTGTGGGGGAAAAATTCACAAAGAAATCCCACCTAAAGCAGGCTGAAAGGTCCTGCAATGACTTTGGGAAAGCTCATTCTGAATGCACCTGACCAAAAATTCAGGGTGGTGTTGGTCCAGATGAAAGAAGCAGGAACGAAATATTATTGCCCCCTTATTGATCATGAAGAGACTATTTTGGAGGAGCTCTGCCATTCACTTGCCCAAGATATTTGGAGATAAGACTTTTTCTGCTGTACAAGATGCATCCAAGCATTATTTCCTGAAGCAAGGGCACCTGAGAGTGCCTGAGAGTCCTGGGTTGTGGCACAGTTCTGCTGTCTCTTGCCTGAACCACTCACAGCCCACTGGGCTCTAGTATCTACCTACCTACCAAAACCTGGAAATACAGAGGAAGCCTCAAGCTCTTCTTGTAAAGAGCTTTGTCCTAATTATTTGTTGTTAGGAGACTCTCATGTGCTAGTAGCAAACTTCTCCTTCCACAATAGTGCATAACACCTGAAAAGTTGGTTATTTTTTTTTCCTAGACATTATTTTGTTCAGCCTTTAGCATCCTTCTTCAAAGGCTGTGTGCAGAAAACTTCTCTTGGAGCAACTTCGTTCAATGCAGAATGATCGAGGCACATCAGCACTGGCACACCACCAATAATGATAATAGCGGCTGAAATAATTGACTTTTTCTTTTCTTTCCTGCCTAGGAATCATTATACCAAAAAATAAAAGCAAGGGGGGGGATGGTAACTGTCATTATGTTTTGCAATGATGTGGCTATAAAAGAAGATAGAACTGTTCAAGAACATGTAAAAAGGAGTGAGTCTAAGCATAGGAAAATTGTGGCAGAATATCAGGAAACGTTTCCTCACAGTGAAGCTTTCAATTGTGCAATGGTCACCCCAGGGAAGTGATAGAAGTCTTGGCACTTGAGTAATTTAAAATTAGAGTGAGTAAAGCACAGGGGAATATACTGTTGGGAACAATCCTGTATCGATAGTTGAATAGACAGAGTCACCTAATTGGTCTTTTCAGGGAGAAGTGGGAGTCTGTGATGACTGATCTGTCCCTTAGGCATTAGGTTTCAGAATGACCATTTTGCATCACTAAATGCCTGTTCCTGATTTTCTGGTTGGACAGTTTAATGCATTTCTAAGCTTGGCTAGCAGAGATGAATATTGTTGCATCCTACATGAAGCATAAAAATGTTAAGCTTCTTATGACAATAAGAGGATTTGTGATTCTGATCCAAAATGTTGTGATTAAAATCTAACAGCAGGATACAAAATTTAATGAATGGCTGTCAGCATCCTTTTGCTCTAGGTTCAATTTCACAATCTGTTTAATTTTGCACCACCACCAGCAGCAGCAACCCTGCCACCTCACAACATCGGCAATCACTGCCTTCCCATCTTTCTCCCTTGTGCCAGCACTAGTGACTGTGGGGCTGCATGGTCAGCTAGATCTCTAAAAATGAAAAGTTACACTGTGACACCCCCCAAAGACTTGTGCTCAGCCAAATCAGCTCTCAAAGCAGCTGCCTGCTGTGCTGTGTGGATGCTGAGGCCAGCAGAAGTGAGGGATACAGATATAGCAATGCAGCTTCAGGCTGGGGGCTCTCAGTGACAGCCCAGGCTTAGGTCAGCCTCTGCTGATCAGCAAACCCAGTCCTCTTTATTTTAATATTTTGGGAAAATAAGGCACAGCCAGCATAAGCACTTTGCTATGGTTGTGTGCTCAGTCTCCCAGAGATTCAGCTACCTTAGGGTCATCATTTGATGACCTTCCCTTAAAGATCCTCAGCAGAAGTCAGATCCAGAGGCATAGTGTGGGATTCAGCTCATCTCACTTAGCAGACTAAAATGTTAGGCTTATCAGCTTCCTGCATCCCAAAAAGAGAGCCAGCATCTCCAGAGAGTGATTCACCTCCTGTAACTTAGGCTTAGCCTTGAGCACCGGTTTCAGGCTGGGATGAATCTCAATGACTGTGAATGGAACCCAGATGACTAATTCTGACTAGATATCTAATTTTCCACAGCAAAAGTGAGCTGGGGTGAATGCCTATCCTTGGATAGAGAGAATTAGCCCATGAAGTGCTTGTGATAATGATAAGCTTCAAAATGATATTGAAATATCATTTAAATATGCTTTTAGCAATCAAATCTTCTTTCAGAGAGGGAGCTTTGAAAAATACCTTTTGGGAATGAGAAAGATTTTTTGTGGTCCCACAGCAACACTTCTCTGTCTCAAACAGGTGTTTCATCTCTCACACACATTCTTCTCAGACCCCAGAAGGCATAGGCTCACAGAGTAATTTTGTTTTGTTTTCTTATTAACTAGAACCATTTTTCCCTTAATTTGCAAAAAGCAGAAACAACTTGATAGCCAGCTAAGGTGAAGGAGTGGTAAGAGTGACATGGGACACAGCTCCACTTTTAAAGCCTTTTAGTCTGGCTGATATTCTCCTGGGTCCAGGCACAGCCACACAATTCCTCGCTCAGGACACCACCCTTGGCAATACATGAAGGTTTGTGTTTGTGTGGACCAACTCACCCATGGCCCAATAAGTGCTCAGATGCACTGCTCCACTCAACATAAATGTCTTATGGTTGCTACACCTGACTATAATCTTGGACCTCTAGAAGTTGAGCCTTTCTAATACATGTATGCCCCAGGCAGACATGCATGGTGTGAAGATGGTGTCTGTGTGACTTCTGCTGAGGCACGACACGACACACGACTCGAGCAAACACAGACTGCATCACCCACCCTTTTGTGCCCCTGTATCCTCCCCCCAACAAATGTTCAGTCATATTTGTGCTTGTGTGTAAGCATTCATTCATCACCTACAGTCCTAAAATGCCAGGGGATAAATACAGTGCAGTTCATCCCTTTTAAACACTTGGGAACTCCTGTGTCCTAAGGAAAGCAAGAGTGGGGTATAACATTCGCTTTAAACTACACAAAGCTGCAAAACCTCTCTCCTTTGATAGCTGTCTGTTTGCAGACATGACAAAGTGCACCTTCCCAGCACAACTTAAAGACTGCTCTTCTTACACATTTAAAACAGAGATGAGGAAAATATATCATGATTTACTAACATTCCAAAATGATGTAATACAGTAGGAGAGGAATGCTAACTTTCCTTTTCAGCAACTGCTCTAACCTACACTAATGAGTAGACTGTTAGGAATTTTCTTCACTTAGCATTTCTCATTATTAATAAATTTTGCACTGACAACTATAAAGTGAACACTTTGGATTTATGCACCTAACCTAATTACATATGCTGCATGTACGCATTTCATTATTTACTTGACAGATTCATTCCTTGATACCATAAATAATTAAAGAAGGATCAAATATTAACAATCAGATACATGTTAATTCTCCTCAAATCTGGGGAAACAAACACATTTTATTTTCTGTTCAATAAAAAATGGAAAAAAATAAAATGCTTTCATTAGAAGGATTTAAAAAAATAGGTAAAGTTCTTGAGTGTCATTTTTATTTTGCATAGAGTGAAAATTAAAATGTCCAGCTGGTCCCTAGTCCCTTTACAGGAACACATACAGCAATTTTAACAGGTATAAAAGGTTAGTAATTCCCTTTTGACAGTTTCTAAATGAAGCACTTTGGTTTAGTGTTTGTCAGGCAGTTTGTCAGAGGGAGGTGACTTCAAATGTAAAGTCTGATCCTGTTCCCATGAATGTCAACAGCAAATTTGTACTGAACTTCAAGCAGGACAGCATCCATCCCATTATTTCCTACATATTAGTGGTTCATTTTTTCCGGACTAAAAATCCAAGCTTGCCCTCTCCCATCAAGCACAATTAGCTAAGCAAGGGCCTGATCCTGCTCACTGAGCAGCCCTGCTACAAATAAAAGGTGAAATTCTGCTCCTGCCCCTCTCTGCTGCTGTGTTACATCCTCTCTGGAAGCATCCTACTCAGGCTTTGGTGGGGTTTTCTGTAGAGGGCATTGCACAGCAGGAACCAGGCAAGGCAAGGAACTATGTGGCCTTTCCTGCACTGCCAGATAGCCCCAGGAACTGCTCAGGGCCTCCAGAGTTAGGGTTCTTCTCAGAAGAGCTACTGCTTAAGCTGTGAGTTATAATTAAATCTGCAAGAGAATTATTTGTGACGGAAAGCTGCTCCCAGTCACAAACCCGTACAAACTGTCTTGCCTGCTGTGCAATTTAAATTGATGTTTAAATATTTCTCTACACATTATTCAATATCTCCATTTGATCAAAAATATTCTCCAATTTGAGCAAATTTACTTTTGGATATCACATTCCACAATTTTATCATTTTAAAGGTGTTAAAAATTCATAGATTGCCACATTATTCATCATGCAAGATTAATGCCAGCCTGACAGGTTTTGCAAAGATGTGGGTTTTTTTTTTCTAAGTGCATATACCATATCTGTATGAGATGTACCATGGTTGTTGAATATTGATTATTCACATCTCCTTTCTTATTTCTGATGCTAAAGAGAGAATATTAGGGTGTGATTGTCAGGGTTAGCGTCTCTCTGACCTACACATGTACTATTAATAATTTATGAGTTGATTTGAAATAGATCTCTGTGAAATGAGCTGGCAATAAGCAGGGCTGTCTAAGATGACAAAGATTCAGAATAGGCCAACTCATGTACATTAGCTTCCTGGTTCCAATCTGAAAACAAAATGAAACAAAACCTCACTGTGCCTTATGCAGCAGTTAGGGATATATTATTTGAATACACAAAGCAACATCACTGCTCCGTGTGAATCTGTGTCTGAGTGATGTAAACTTTAGTCAAACTTTTTAAAGTATTACACTTTTTCAGCTATATGAATATATCTACATGATGCATAAATGAGCAATACAAAGTATGGCACTCTGTTGGTCAAGCCAATGAACAGAGCCAACTCACAGACTCCTAATTCCATTTAAGAGTCGTCTCGCTGAATCCACAGAAGATAAAAATAACAAAGGTCAAGACCTGCAAGTGCAGCTGCTGGATTGGCTTGATGTTGCCAGCATCTAACGGGAGCTCTTCAAAGACTGCTAACATTATGGAGTTTCCTACATTAAAACAATCTTTCTTTGCACTTTATCCCTCAATTTAGAAAGCAGCCCTGCTTATGTCCACAGACTTACTGAGGATGCCGAGATTGCATTTAAGGGGTGTTCTCAGGAGCAGACCTGGAAAAGGCAGCCTGTCCCCTGATTGCTGGTAGCAGGCACAGCCTGAGGAGGTGCCTCTGGCAGAGCTGCATCCTGCCAGAGCTGCTCATGGAGAGGAGCTGGCAAGGGGCAGTGGGACCACAGAGTGTTCCACCACAGCAGGGCAGGAGCAGCCACACTCGGGGCCTCCCAGCACCGGCTTAGGTGCAACGGCAGCAAGTGAGACACAGCTAAGAAACCACAAACAGGGCTGCCCACTGCTTTCCAGAAGGCACTCGTAGAAATTCCATCCTAACACTGACTTCTGCCAGCTCCCCCAGAAGAAAGACTTCTAGTAAACCTCAGGCCTCATCAGCTAATATTTGGTTCTCTGTCTATGTCCTTCTTTTCTTGACTGCTGGTTACATGTGCTTGTTACTCACTAATGAGGGGTATTTCTTGTTTCCCTGTCCATGAACTCTTGAGATCCTGAACCCTAAACCTGCATGGAAATATGTCATATAAAGTTGTTTTTGGTTTTTTGTGGTTTTTTTTGTTTTAAATATTATGCAAAATCAAATGGTAAAAGCAAAAATCCAGCTGACCTGAACAGGAAAGAGACATTTATTTAAACAGCAAACAGCCAACAGTTAGGCATAGGGAAACTAGTTAATACCTTGTTGCAATTTTAAAATAAAGATGTTCAACCAAGGAAATTACATTGAACTGCACAAGCTAGGGCAGCACAGAGCAGTGTGTCAGAGTCACAGGGGTGTTGCAGTGACACAGAGACAATGAAATTGGATGACACCAGCTCTTCTTGGTGTGAGGGTTTTCTCTGTCTGTCTCCTGGGAGTTTTGCTGCACATTCTTTGCAGGGAACCTTTCCACCCAAAGTGGCAGCAAGCCTTTTGGAAATCTTATTAATATTCTTCCTCAGTGCTGTGAAGTATGCTGCAGACAGGAGATGACAGGTGCCTTACCATGAGCAGGGGAAGAGCAGGGGACTAACACCAGCACTGACTTACTCCAGTAAAATTGCCTTGCTGGTATCTCAGAACAAGAAATTAATCAGGAGGGAGAATTGACTCATAATCCCAAGCCCAGCCAGTGGCCAAAGCAGTTATTTATTATTTGTGGTATGGCACACCAAACACACTCTTCCCAGACAAATCGGAGGGCAAGGTCCTTGCCCTGAAGAACATACAATTTATGGAGCTGACCCTGCGAGATGCAGTGGGCCCTCCCGGGAAGAGCTGGGCAATTTCATCTCAGGATGATTTTGGCACATCTTGGGAGGTCTCACCTCTCGCTAACACAAATTGTTCTTCTGGCCCCAGGGGATGACTTCTGTAAGTGAGAATGGTTTGGTTTTTAATCTGTGACTCGCAAGAAGTAAAATCTTTTATGTGGCTGTAGAGTTTCTGCATGAGCACAGTATTAGTACCTGCATAACTGAGAGGGAAGCTTGAACTTCTCAGGGGAGCTGCAAATCATCATGCATTCAAGCAGCAGAGTTCAGCATACATTTCTCAGCAGGCTCCAAAGCACCATTTTTGGGGGGTGATTTAGGCAGGACAAAACCACATTAAAAAAAAAAAACAGAGAATGAGCAAGAGAGGTGATTCACCTGCTGCTGACATCCCTGACATATCCACCGCCCTTGTGGGTCAGGAGAACTTTAGCCAGGGGCCCCTTACTGTCCTTCCTGCTATGGCAGACAGAGAAACTGAGAAGCGCCAGAGGAACCTTCTGTAGGAACAGCAATTCATGTTACAAAAGCAAATCTTTAAGGTCTCTTTCCTGAGTTGTTCCCACAGGGGAATTTGGGTCCTGTCTTCTAAGAAATTTCAGGGGGTGCTGAGGTTGATGGTTATGAATTAGTGCAAGCACATCACCACCACTGCCATGATCTGTCTCACCAATGTTTCACTACATTTAACATTCAGATCTCTGCTTTCTTGTGTTGCACCCAGAAAAATACCAAGTACTCAGTTCTCAGACCACCAAAATTCCTTTTGGACTTCTAAGCCCTGAAGTAGCCCAGAATACTCTTCTTACAGGATGCAATGCATCAGGGAACATTCAGCTCATCAATCCAAAGCATCAATGAGTTGGCCATCTTCAGAAGGAAACATAAGCCTCATCTTTTTACAATGGCTCCAACATCATCCAGGAACAAGGAGGGACAAACTAAACCAAGGAATTTCCTCATGGTTCTCCTCTGTGGGAAAGAGGAAAGATAACATTGTACTTCTGGCTTTTGGAAAGGACAAAAACCTCTCTTATTTACAGGCAGTGGCCTGCCCTGATAAATGTGTTGTAGGAAGCCACTGTGATTAGTAAGGAACAAAGTGGGAGGGAAGAGCCAGTCAAGCTCCAGGAACAGCACAATGCCCTGTCCTTGGCATAGTCTTCATCTCCTGCTCAGAAGTCATCATCACTTTCTACAAACAATACAGAATTAAGGATAAACTTGAAGAGCCTTCTGGTGAAGTCTCTGTCCTTACCCCAAGAAAAAAATCTGGTCAGAAAGCAAAATATGAACCTTAAAAGATACTGCTTGGATTTAATCAAATGGGTTATTGTAATCTAGAAAATTATATTTACCTATAGTGCTTGCATGTCATGTCAATTTTTGAGAATTGTTTTTGCTTATGAAAGGTCAGGTCATACATCCCACCAGCAAAATAAACTCGTATGGAGAGGAGGCCTGCTGAAATCAGCTACAGGCAACACAGCTTTAGAAAAGGAAGTTTGCAGTGCTCACTAACACCAATGGTCTTTACTCGTATTAACAATATGAGTAAAGACAATTGGTGTAAATGGTCCTTATGAGTAAATTGTTTTCATAACTAGAGTAATGGATGGATGAATAAAGACTGAAAGATCTGGCCAAAATCAATCTTTCCTATACTTTTTAGTCAACATCAGCTCTCTTTCCTTCAGTCCGGTTCCAGTGATAATGCCATCTAATATCAACAAGACCACAGCACATCTGCAAGTGTCCCTCAGAGAAAATCCTGTCAGTCCTGCTTATTTAACCAAGCTAAACAAGGTACCCTGATTACCTCTCTCTTCTCACTTCCTGTTTTTTAATTAGTGAGAAGAGTGAGTAACTCTCTTTCTCCAAAATTGACATGAATCTCTGTTATGAATGCTGCAACCCAAAAGATAATTAGCCCAAAATTTACAAATACAATAGATGCCAGAGGGAGTTTGGTTTCCCAGTGCCAGAGTGCACGGTGTGGGAAGCAAAAAAGCAATCCCTTTCAGGTGTTTCAAGTCAAACATCAAAAACTGGGACCCCCCTGCTACCTCTGGAGTGCTTTGTGCTGGCAGCTGGGGCTGAGATTTTCAGGAGCATGGCACTTCATCCCTGCCAGCAAGTAATGCAGTGGAGCCTAGCAGCAGGAGGAAAACTGTTCTTCCCTCATCTAAGAGAGATGTCCTGTACATCATTGTGGTCACCTTACTGTTCCTCAGTTTCCTCAGCTGTAAAAAGAGTAGATCCTGTTTATTGTAAGGCTGAATTAATTCCTCATTGCAAAAGACTTTGAGACTTTGGACAGGAAAGCTTTATCATAAACACAGACAAATTATTAACTTCCTATATCCAGCCCATGATGTGTGGACTCTGGTGCCAAGGTCGATGTTGATTTCCCAGCAAAACTCAAACCATCTAGGAGCCAAACTTGCTTTCAGATTTCTTTTTGTGTGTGACCAAATTGGCAGCATTTTTATGGACAGACACTCATATCCCACCTCCTCTCCCAATGCCTCAGATCATTAAAAGCAGCAACAGTCTTGAGTCTTTTAGAGAACAGGAAATGGTAATAAAAAAGATTCATATAAACAGCACTTAGAGGGCATTTCTTGCCAAAAATTAAGAAGCTATTATATAAAGAGGTCACTCTTCCAATAAAGTTACTTCTTGGGGTTACATGAATGTCCCAAGGTAGACATTCATATGGTTTCTTTTCTGTCCTAGGACCAGGTCTCCCAAGGCTCTTGCACATCAGGAGAGTGATGGGCTTCTTCAGGGAGTGAGCCAGAGTAACTAACTCTGGCTCACTCCCTGAAGTTGTTTAGGAGCCAAACTCCCTAGGTCAGTATTAGCTTCCAAGAAAAGCCATCCCTGCACTTTTAGTGCCTCAGTCTCACAGTTCAACACACAAAGCTCTCAAATGACCATTGAAAGTAAGAAGTGTTGTGCAGATGCAAATGGGAACACAGGAATGCTGAACATTGTGGGTGAACTCCTGTCCCACACTGGGGATTCTAATTAAAGCCCAATTTCATGGGACGAGTGCTGGTTCCCACCAAGTTGTGTGTTACTGCCTGATGGCCATTGCCTTCAAGAAAAGTAAGAACTGGGTCAAACCAGCAGGTCCTGGGACTCTGAATCCGCTCTTGGATAGGGGCTGCCAGCACATGGTGAAAGTAGACTGCAGGGGCAGGACAGGAATAGGGCGGTGCCCCTCTCCTGGGAGACCTGCCCAGCTCTCAGCCCTACACTGGCTGCTCTTACCCACACACAGGGATAAAAATACAAGCCAAAAATTTATCAAAAACCAACCAACTCCAAAAAATAATCATATGTCCAGAACTGCATAGGTCAAAGAATAAGCTGCTAAAATACCTCATCCAGGCATAAGTGAGGAGTGTTATGAATAACTCAGGGCTGCATTTTCAAGTTTTTAACACCCTGGTCTGACCCAGGCTTTTAAGAAGTTTGGCCACCTATGGCTGCTGACTGCCTTCTCCTTGCAGAATGTATTGCTTATACAGGAAACAAAACAGAATCAGGATTTCTGACACTTGGCTCAGAGGAGTGACTTCAGAAAAATCACAAGTACTCTCTTTCTGAAGCACGAGGAGATACTGTTCTTTTGAAACCATTTTCGTTACTGTGAAATAACAGGAAATAAGAACTTATGAGAGGTCTTAGAAACTGGAAATATATGGCATTTTGAAAGCATGAACATGAAAAAGGAAAGAATAGACTTTGTAGTCCACTTTATCATCACTATTATTGATCCCGTAGGACAAAGGAAATAGCTTTAAACTGAAAGAAGGTGGGTTAAGATTAGATATCAGGCTGATATTCTTTACTGTGAGGTTGATGAAACACTGGAACAGGTTGCCCAGAGAAGCTGTTGACAACCCATCTGTGGGAGTTTTCAAGGCCAGGTTGGATGGGGCTCTGAGCAACCTGGGCTAGTGGGAGGTGTCCCTGCCCATGGCAGGGGGTTTGGAACTTTAATGTCCCTTCCAGCCCAACCCATTCTATGAGCCTATGAAGACCCATGACTTAATATAACCAAAAATAGGAAATAAACCCAGAAGTTCACCTATATATTGTCTTTCAGAAACAAAAAAATCACTGTATTTGAAAATTACTGTTTTAAGATGTTCTCCATGTCAAAACAAACATTTTTCTGTTTTCAGGAAAAAATTTACTACAGCACATTCAAAAAGGCCACCTATTGGTTCCAACAAGAATGTCATTTTTAATCTCAGTGTCATTCAGAAACCAGAATTTTTTAACCCCCACACAAGCAACAAAAAGTTTTTATCATGGACTTCAACTGAATCAGTGCTTGATATGTCTTAACCACTTTTACTGTGAAATTTGCATTTAGTATTTGCACAAACACTAAATCAGTCCTCTGGTATTGTTCTAAGTACCAAAATATCTGAAGCAAATACATTTTTGCTCAGAAGGCCTAACTGGGGGGCTTTTTTCTCTATAATTTTTCCTTGCTTTCTGAATAACTAACAAAGAATAAAAATAGTGTAAGAATCTGACAAAATATTCATCTCATCTGATGACTATTTTCTTATTTCCAAGCCAAAAAAAAAAAAAAGGAGCAGATACTAGAAGTAATTTTGCAAGCACTCAAAATCATGGGTATCACAGGAAAGTTCTACCACTAACACATATTTTAAATATAACTACGGGAAGAAATCAGAGAATGTGCAAATACTTGTAATTACAGTATCCATTTAAACTTTAAAATGTTTTTTATTGCTGTTTGAAATAATTCTAAACTCAGACATATGCTGGCACATTTAGCATGGAAATTAGATGTGCCTGATCAACATTTTAATAAGAGGAACATTTGGACAAAACCTATAACTGCAGCAGTACCTGGGTGGTTTGCTGCTCCTAATCATCAGAAAAGCAAAGATAAACTGAGTGAGACAATGGTTGAGTTGGGTGTACTGTCATAAACAATAAATCATTCCCTACCTTTTGGAAAATATGAGATAGTTGACATGTGTCAAGATTTTTTAATGTAGCAGGAGCCAGTAAGACAAAATACATTCTTTGAAGGAGAACAATCCAATTGCAATCTATTGGTCTGATTTTTTTGTTTTGTTTTGGTTTGTTTTTACAGCAAGAAGATCAAAGCTATGATGCAGATTGTTGGCCCAAATTTAGGACTGAATACATTTTAGTGCCAGGTTTCATAAATTATCCCTACACATCAAGGCCAACATGTATATGGTCAAAGATGTCCAGAGGATAAGAGACACATATGCCTTATTAGCTGTGGGGTTTTTTAAATCTGCATTTGACTTTACAGTCTTTGCAAACAATTGTGGTTTTACTGTCCATACACGTTTTACGACTTTTCTCCTCACAGCAGCAAATGGTGGATCTAAGCAATTGTGAAAAGGAAATGTTCGAGTGCCAAATAGCATAAAGCAAGGAAAAAATGAGAAAAGGAAAAACACTCCTCCATTTCTGCATGGCATTTATCACAAGAGTAGGTAAACACTTAGCATGTAGAAATATGATGAGGCCTCATGAAAACCTTTTAACGTCATTGCTAACAACTGTATTCATTACCAGGGCAGTCATTAACAAGTTGCCAGGAGAGAAAATATAAGCTCCTAGACTGTTTCCATACAGACTGCACTCAATGTTATTACTACCACCACATCAATGCCAAGAAATGATAATGGGATGAGGGCACTCCCCAGCCAGGCACCACGAAAAACCGAACTGAGAGAAAAACCGAACTGAGAGGTTGTCACAAAGCAGCAGACAAAGGGACTTTTCTTTTTCTTGTCCTTGTAGTGGAGAACTTGAGGCACATAATGTGCAGTCACTCTTGCCCTGGATCTCTTACCCACCCTAAGCATCATTTTCCCCATGAGGGAGGGTGTCACAGTCTAGGCTGTGGGAGTGTCACAGTACCTGTCTTTACAGGAACCTCCCAGTCCTGCCTTCTCTAGGATCATGAACCAAACCTTTTTTTCCTAAATCCCTGCAGCTCTTGGCAGGTTCATGTTCCCAGAACCTCTGACACTGCTGCCCCAAGTGCTAAGTGGCTCCTGGGAGGGTCCATCTGCAGGTCGGCCCAAGAGGCAGCAAGGCCCATGGTGACAGCACAGACCTGTCCTCCAGGCACTTTGCCTTGCCACCATCCCAGGGCTGCCTTTGTGGCATTTTCATTGCCACGGAGCTGGGAAAACCCCACTCTGGTGCCTGTGCTGTCCAGGATAAATCCCTCTTCCCCCTCCCTTGCTCTGCTCCATCCATGAATACATTTCTCCTTTTTTTCCTCTCTGTATTTTTTTTTTTTCTCTTTCCCATTACCCCTTTAATGCAGAGCAGGGCTGCTGATTACAAAAGAGGCAGTTTGACTTGAGCAATAGGTCTTCTTCACTAATCCTCACTGTCATGGAAATTCCAGCTGCTACAAGAATAAGAAGCTCAATCCATATTTGCCAGCTCTAATATGAAATCTGTCAGGGCCCAAATTAATGAGTTCCAAATTCCTTACATCACGATAACAGGTTAAGACTGGTCAATTAATTACATAAATCCTTCCCGATTCATTGTGCATTTTGAGGCGCGATTGTGTCTTACATAACCGGGTGACACAAGGCCTTTGGCTCTCGCTGTTCCGCAGAAAGGCCTCCATTTAAAGCAGCCTGCCTGCCACCGAGGCCGGCAAATGTCACACCTGGGCTCTGCGCCGGGCCCTAATTGCCTTTGTATAAAAATAAAAATGCATTAATTAATAAATAGTAACATGTGCTTTCAAAATAGGGCGGAGCTGTGGGGGTCGGTGCATGAGGGGCGGCGGGGCTTTCCCGTGGGGCGGCAGGTGATGCCCCCGCTACGCCGGCTGCGCCCCTCCCCAGCGCGGTGGGCGCCTCCCTGTTTCGCTCGGCTGCGGGGAGAGCTCAGGGACGGGGGGAGCCGGTGGGGAGCACGAAAACCCAGAAATGACCCAAAAACGCCGGGCCGCCCCCGCGGAGAGCCGCGCACGCCAGCGCGCTCCCGGCGCGGGGCCGCGCCCGCTCCGCCCCGGCCCCGCCCGGCGGCGCCTCCCGCTGGCGCACAGCGCCCCCTGGCGGCCGGCGCGGAACGGGCGCGGCCCCTCCTTCCGCGGGGGCGGCAGGGAGGGAGGAAAGGAGGGAGGGAGGCAAGAAAGGAGGGAGGGAAGGAGGGAGGGAGGCCGGGAGCGCTGCGGCAGCGCTGTGGCCGCCCCCGCCCCGGCTCCCCCTCCGCCGTTGCCATGGGCTGCGGTTGCCACGAGTTACCGGATGAAGGCTGGGCGGCCCCGCTCCCTGAGCAGCGGGCGCGGGGCGGAGCGGGGCGGAGAGCGCGGCGGCGCCAGGTAAGGCTCTGGCCGCGCTCCGCTCCGCGGCCCCGGGGCAGGGCAGGGTGCGAGGAAGGGCCGGGCCGGGCCGGGCCGGGGCGCAGCGGGGAGCGCGATCCGGGATGCTGCCGTCCTTTCCCTTTTCCCCGCGTTGGTTGTTTTGTTCTTTTTTCCCCTCTCCCCCTTTTTCGAGTGCTCCCGGCCGCTCGCCGCTCGTAGGGCGCACACGCACCCACGGACGGCCGCAGCCGCCGAGCATCCGCGGGCGCCCCGCTAGCCAAAAGCGAGCCCGAAGGCCGCAGTTCGATTTCTGTTTTACAAGGCCACTTGAATTAATTTATAAGGAGGTTTTGTTCCAGAAGGCAAAGAAGCGGCTTGACGCGTTATGGTGCGTTTTTAACACCGAAGCAGAGAATAATTGTGTAATAATTTCCTAAAGCGTTTAGGCCTTTCGTGAAAAGATTCAGCCTGAGACTGGAAATTATTCTTTACATTTTTGCCACCTCGTAAAACTAGGGAAGAAAAGTCAAGCCCCCGGTCCTTAGCCCTGAGCGTAGTCCTGCAATTACAGGGAAACGACACAGGACCATACAAGGTTTATTCTTCTTATCCATACCGTGTATAACAGAGAAAGCCACAAACATTTTTTTGTTTAATAATTCATAGTAATTATGTAAAATTTAAATGTTAATCTGGAAAACAAATTCAGTATGTCACCTGTGAAAAAAATACATGGAAACCGAAGTTTGCACTGTTCTACAGTGTGCGATTTAGAGTGTAAATTTCCCTCGGTGCTTACAGAAATACATTGCAATGTAAACAACAATTTTCACTCCAATACACCATCTTTGTGGAGTTTCTTTGCTATTCTTTTTGTAGAAAATGTAAACTGGAAACCCAAACACAGCAGAGTGTGTATACGTATACACTGTGTATATATATCTGCACACATATATACTATATATATGTATACATATATATATGTATATATACACATATTACAAAAATAACTGAAGAATAAATTACATGTGGTAAGTCATAAAGTGATTAGGATATTGATATTGAAATAAAGGAAACCTCACTGTCAGGTTTAAACATGAGCTAGAAAGTAGTAACTTGTTTTATTTCATTACTTAAAAGCTTTTAAGAAATCATCATAAAAATGAGGATGTAAAGCTATAAGCAAAAGAGGAAAAAAGCTTTTGAATGCATAATTATTGCAATTAGATATAATGTAATCTGATTACTACTTCTAATTTATAAATTAGATATTATCCTGTTTTTAAAAAAAAGCTAGCAGGAAATGTCAGCGTTGTTCAAAGCTAAAAAATGAGAATCAAAGCACCAGTGACAACTGATCAAACTGTGTGTCATAGTACTGAAAAATTACCAAATCATTAAATTTAAAAAAGACATTAAAATTATTTTTTGTTTAACATTTACATTTGTAAAAGCTACATTTAATGTTTCAATGAAACAAAATACTTAAAGCCTTTATATGTGATTATATACAGCTGATACATGAAGGAGACATACTAGAGAGCATGGAGTACTTTCCCTCCCCCATTACAAAAAAAATTCTAGTAACACTAGCTACACAAACAACATTCAGAAGATAAATATTTGAACAAATTTCTCTCAAAGCTGAGAAGAAAGTTATAGTATCTTAGATTTTTTTTAACAGAATGACAAAGAAAATAAGAGAGTAACAATAGAGCTATTAGAAAAAAACATTTATTTCAGAAACATCTTCATTTGGAAAACACTTGCTGGTGTACTGATAAGCTCCTAGAATTAAAAAATACAATTAGCCACAAAGGCTCTCCAAACCTTGTGTTTCTGTTATTTTGGTCAGGTACTGAGGATGTGTTAGTAAGCCAGAACTGTAAAGTGCTTCAAGAGTTTAGCTCAATCTTTTAAAACAAAAGAAAAACCTACATTGTCTTAAATAAAAATGGTAATATTCTTCTCAACATTATTCCAGTTTTCCTTTTTAAATCCTTCCCACCTTTTAAATAAATTTGCTAAACAATTTCTTTGTAATGTGCTATCTTAAAAATAATATGGAAAAAGCAATCAAGTAATGAAAATCTCTGACTGGCAGTAACAGCTATTTTTACGCTGCTTTTAATGATAACTTGTTGCTTTAGTTAAACATTATCACGCTCACATTAAAAATAGCATTACTGCTAACTCACATAGAAGCTGAGACGGTGAATAGATAGATACATTTGTGCAATTCAGTAAGACTGAGCAAAAAGATACACAGATATTTATCTTACAAAGTGCTACCATCAACAAAATACAGCGGCTTAAAGTAGTTACCTAAGAGATGTTATTCCCAGGCTACTAAAACCTGTTTCTAAAATTACACAGATTCCCAGCTGGATGCTTTAAAAGAAAAAAAACATGCCCACACATGTTTATGCTACCCCTTACTAGCTGTCTATTTAATAAATCTGTTGTTTCTGTAATTCACAGGTTTAAAATGCTCCTTCTTTGAAAGTAACCACAGTTTTCTTTTTAAAGAAAAGGAAAAGGAAAAAAAAAAGGGGGGCATGTATTTACATCCACTTTGACGCCAGTAACTACCGCACTGAAGTTAATGGGAGCTTTGCTAGGGTGATCAGACCCCCTAGCTCTTTTTAATAGCAGTTAAATGTCACATATAAATACAACACCACAGTGAAACATACGCCTTTGACAGGATCTGGGACAAGACACTACACAGCTGCTGTGAACAATAAAGAGCAAAACTGACGTTTAATCAAAATAAGTGTTGGTGGTTAAGAAGTTGTGTTGAAGCCTGCCTTTTGCTTGTGAATAAAGTCAATATTCCAACGTGGTAACTACAGCCACAATGGAATCAGCAGCTCCTGTAACTCACAGGGAATGGGGAGGGCCACATCCATGCAGGGTGTTACAGCTATGCAGGGCCACATCCATGCAGGGTGTTACACCATCATCTCACAGAGGGAGATACTCCCCACTTCAGCTGCTGAACCAAAACACCTCTACCAGCACCTTCAAATATAGATGCCTAAAGTTAAACGTTGGGTGAAATCCTGGCCCTAGTGAGGTCAGTGCAAAATTCAGCCATTGGTTTCGATGGACCTCATCCAGGATTTTCACTGGGAATGAGTATCCATAATTCCTTGGGAGCTGAGAATCTCCAGCAAGCCTAGAAATGATGTAATTTTTATTTATATTTTTAAACTTCTAAGCAACCATGCTCAAGAATTTTTGCCTTCGGTACTTAAGCATGATAAAACCAGTCTTTCCATAAACATTACAGACGGACCAGAGGAAGATGTATTTATATCTCAAATTGTCAGCAGCATATAGTTTGTACCAATGTTGTTTTGCTGATGTTGCTGAGCTACTTTAAAAAGTGAGTACCTTGGTGGGGTGTGTAATTTCATCACCAATGTCAAATGACTTCTAAAGATGAAACTTCTCTGATGCAAATGTCTAAAAGATGCTTTGAATATGTTTGATATGATATAGCAACTTTTAAGATGAGGAATTAAGTTATCTTTATTTTTTAAATCTGAGACACGAACTCACTGAAGAAATTATTTTAACTGCCACATATGTCAAAAGAGCATGACTTACCCAATACCAAGATTTTAAAAGTCACAAAAACATAAATAGGTAGCATGTAGACCTTCACCAAGATACATTTTTAAAAAAATCATCAAAAAGATAGGTCTGTTTTGAGTATTTTGTAAGGACATATGGTTGCATTAACAACGGGTCTTCTAGATTCATGTTACCAGACAGCCCTGCTTGTGTGGCATACACATGACCAGTAAACAAAGCAGAAACTGCTCTGTGCTGTCCTTAATGTAGCAATACAGGAATGATTTTTCATGATTCTTCAGAAGCTGGGCTTGCTTTACATCCACATGAAATGCTGTCATCACTAGGTCCGAGCCCGGAGGATGAACTGCAGAAAAGGGGAGAGGGGGGGAGGAAAAAAAAAAATAAAAGGAGGAAATTGGTTTTCACAACACACTCAAAGCCTGAGTAACAGAGGAGAACTTTAATTATCTCCAGTCACAAAGAGAGACAGGAAATTTGGACTTTTAATTAGCCATTTGGAGTGCAGTTGGATATTTTTTTAGCAAGATAATTTAAACGCGAATAATTCAAGTCTGACTAAATGAAATTCACATAATCAGAATGCAGATAATTGAATTTCTACTGCATTCATTAATTCAGTGTGGAGGTGTGTGTGAAGACTTCTATGATGAGCTGTCACAGCTCAATAAAATCTCAGTCAATTAATTTTTTCATTATCTTAGTATTACATCAACAAAAAAGTGAAGCATGTGCGTGTGTATGTATGGATATATAATCTCAGAAAGTAAGGATATACAGAAATCACCTCTCTGAATCAGAGTCTGCATCGTTTTTTCCTTTTTTTTCCTCTTCGTCTTCTATAGGAAAACGTCTGTTCAGAGAGGCGAAACTGAGAATGGCATCAGCAACAGAGAATTTGGTCTGCCCAGACACACAGGCCTCCATGTCCTCTGGGCTTAGCTGAGTCTGTAGGAAGAGGTGCAGCCTACTATCTGAGAGCAGTAATGCATCTTGTAGGATCCTGGAAAAGGAAACAAAGGCAAATGTTTATGTATGACCTGCACACACACACATATATATATTCTAAAGTGTTTTCCCAGAACAAATTCTAAATGATGTCCTGCTTTTAAAGTTTTCAGATGAATCCTAAATCAGTAACAGAAGGCAATGAACATATTAAAATGATTAGATGTGTGTTACCTTCTTATTACATTATTTGGAATTTTAGGTGAGTAAAAACATGAAGTTAATAGTTAGGTACATCTGCTATTAGAATAACTTCAAGGACATTTTTCCATTTAACCATCTGCTATTACCACACGGATCAATTAATGATTTTTAGGCAGTTGGAGGCATATACTCTTACAAAAATTTGGTCTCTTTTTTTTTTTTAATAGCCAATCTTTTATAAAAATTACAAGTCATCAATTTGTTTGGTGGAGTAAAGAAGTGTGTAAGAGACAGTGTGTAGGCAGAACAGACTTCATACATGTGCAACATCAGGACTTTGGAATACCTGTCAACATCTGAGCCAACACTAGCCAAATGATTTACAGTTATGCTGGTTTTCAATTACTTGCAGATAGTTTTCAGGGCCTCTTAAATTTTATTTTATTCCAGCTATTATTTTCAAAAATAGGTTTTAAAATTTGGTTTGTATATATTTTAAATTAAACTTCCAAATAAATTTAGCACAGAGTATTTACTTAAAACACATGAAAGTAAACAAAATACAATACATTCCAGTAACACAGAAAGTTGTAGAGAGTTTTCCAAGGCCTGAGAATTGAGGATCATTGTTTCTATATTTAAATGAAAGATACACAACTTTTCTTCAACATTTCTTTAAAGAAGGAATTCTTTACTATACAAATCCTAGAATGATTAACAACAAACTTCTTCAATTTGTGTGTATCGTTTTACTCATGTAATAAAGACATCAGAGGCTATGACCACGCCAAAGAATGCTCCACAGAATATTATTAAAGTATCTTTAAACATCTCAAAGCTACTCAGACTCAATAATTACTTATTTATACCCGTTTAGGCTACAGTTTTTACCAAAAAAAGTCATTGCTGTGCAACAGGAAACAAGAGATGACATTAATGTAAGAACTAGTAAGAGCAGAAAGAAATATTGCATTTTAAAGGTACTCTGACTAAAATGAAAAGTGTAACTGATTAGTTCCTTCTCTTGAATAAGATTAATGGTGTGTTTGGACTGTAATGTTTTAAACACAAATACGTTCTGAAAACTGTTCTCTAAAGCGGCCAAGATTACAATAACATTTAATAAACACACAAAAGGATTTCTGGCTTCATTCAAGCCCATAAAAATCTGTCAAATTAAAATAAGTAGTAAGAGATATCTACATGAAACCACAAGAGACTTGTGTGCATGCACATTTCACTTGCCTAGGTGAACACGCATTCTCAACCAAACACTTCCAGCTCTGGCACCTTCCAATGAGGAAATGTCTCCAACAACCCTAATGATCTACCAGGTGTGGGTGAAATTGAGCCTCAGAATGATCACATTTTGCTGAAGTTCAAAATAAGCACACTTTTCACACACAGAGAAAGCCTTTTTAATCCAATCTGAGTTCTCACAATTTTAATAGCAAATATATGTCTGTAAAATCAATGTGGGTAATGTATTAATAGACAAAAAAACTTCTTTGTAGTCTAAAATCCAGCAAAGGCTGTGTAAAAATGATTCAAAACAGAATTTACAGGTCCACACACCCTGACAGCAACAGCTTCATGATTACAGTTTGAAAAGCCATCATTCAGCAGCCACTAAAAGAGGATTTCAGCCTTGACTCTTGATAAACGCACATTCCAAACAAAGACAAACATTGCAACAAAAAGGTAGAGGTATCATTCCAAACAATAAATCCACTTTTATAGTTTATGCAATCAGGAGAGTAAATATTCTACTTCTCTTTAAAAAAAACAAACAAACAACTAAAAGAAGAAAAACAAAAGAAAAATAATGTGCTGGAGTTTCCTGTAGAGTAACTACAGTTACTGTTTTTCCCAGGCACAGTGAGGAAATGCACATTTCTGCAATTCTAACATTTGCGTGTCTAATGCCAAGTAACACAGCAAAAAGCCAAGTCATTAAATTCTGTGAATGGCATTTAGTTTCACAGATTTTCCTCTTGCTCTACCTTCAAAAGTTTCCTGCCAACCAGTGAAAACACGAGTAACTAACTGTTCATGAGATTACACTACACTTACAGCTCTGTTGCTGTTTGAAATGTATTTTATTTTCTTTATAAAATAACGGGTAATCTTTAAAATTGATTTTAGATGGTTTGAGGCATTACACCAGAGAAGTAATGAGCACTAATGTCAATGATATTGGACACAAATTCATTTTAGCTTTATTTCATGTCCAGTACAATTCTGCTAAGCCTTGAACTGCTAAAGCACTGTTATTAACTCGGCAGTAACCTAACACATGGAACAGCAAACAAAAGTGATAAGAGTACAGACTGATCAGGACCTCAAGGCTACTGTCCTTTTTCTGCAGCTATAATTCAATTTCCAATTTTACTTTACATTGGATTCATTATTTCACAGTAATTTTCTTTTCTGCTTCATAGTGCCATCTGGAGGTGAAGGGAGTGAAGAGAAACCAAGGTGCAGAAATGGAAAGATGTTCATAAAGCTAATCACACCCACACTCATATATGTATATGTGTGTGTTCACTATGTGTTCACATTGAGACCAAACACTCAATGCATTGTGCAAGTCATTTAAAACCATCCTGGAAGCAGATATACAAATACCTTTTACCTCGTTGTACCCTTGAAGAATTTCTGTTTTCTCTTAATTAAAAAATAACTGCTGCTTTTCCCACCCCCCTCTGAACCAACAGGTTAGACTGCTTTTTAATTGCAAGCTTCAAGCAACCAAACTGTAAAATAAATTCTCCACTACCCCAGGAGTGTTATGCTTTCCTGTTCAAAATACTCTTTCTTCAAGGGAATACCCACACATTTGTCACCAGATGGTACTAGTAGTATTTAGTGCTGGTATAGTAGTTCCTCTCTGGGGGCTTTTGCTGTCCTGGGGGCTCACTGTGTGAAGGGCTTGACATTTAAAAACTAGACTTGGCTTTGAGGACTTCAAAAATGAAAATTACAAACCACCACCCAAGAAATTAAAAAGGCAGGAGGAAGGGAGGAGCATCACAACATTAATACTCGGACGTGTTCACGGAGGCCGGACGCGTGCGCAGTCTCGACACAGCAGGGAGAGCTCCCAGCGCTGCTCCTGCACTTCCAGTGCAGCCAGAGCAGGCAGGGCTGTGCTCACAGTGATGGAAATCAGCGCTCCTGGAGAGTCACGGCTCACGGTAATCATTGCTGTGAACTGACTGAGCATGCTGACGGAACAACAGACCTTCCATGCACGCCTGCAAGAACCGAAGGCTAAACCCTGCAAGTCTTGATCCCATCAGCAGTCATTACTTGTCAGAGATTTCACTCCTCTTGGCCAGATTGCTCACATGCATAATGACTACTTATGTGATTAAGGGGGCTGCAAGATAAGGCTCTACATTAGAATTAGATAATAAAATATTTTTTTATTCACAGCCATGTGAATCTTTGTTTGTCAGCTTTCAGTAAATGCTTGTGATCTCTAGACCTTTAAAGAAGCAAGACTGAAAAACATCCCAAGCAGAAGAAATAATGTCATTTTTGAGGAAATGCTGGATACTATATGAGGAATATTTCTCTTTTCCTGTGTTATGGCAAAAATATTTACAAAAGAAAAAAGCATGTGTTTTTTGTTATTTGGACAAGGTCCAAAATCTGGTTTTCTTCACCATGATTTTATTATGTATATTATACACTGTTCTGCTAGAGAAAAACAACATATGGCTGAACAGTACAACTTAATCCTAACTAAAGATTTCCTGTATCTACTGTAACCTAATACAATGACAGATGCATACTTGAATGTGTGTGGAAGGTTAACACTCCGATTTTGTTTTCAACAAATTTACTCTGCCCATTTACAACAGCTCACGAGAGCAAGGGAAAAACCCGAGGAGCTGAGAGACGGATGACAGCCTGTGCTGTGGTGCCCTCTATTGAGCTCCAGCCCCTCAGCCCCAGCCCACACCAAACAAAGCCCCAGTTTCCTCTGTGAAAAAGCTGACTGTGTTTCCTCCTTCACATTTTATAAGGGAGGAAATGTTACTGATATCAAGCAACTGTGAAGCAACTGTTGGGTATGTGATAATGTGTGCGGTTAGGAGAAGATTAAGCCACATGTGCCTACTACACATAATTCCCTCACCAGATAGGAAACAACAGCAAGGCTCCACTGGAGACAGACACCTTGCCCAAGGTGGTTCCACCTGCCCCACAACTGCCAATGCTCCTGCCTGAGCCCCAGTCTCCCACTTTCCACATCCCTGAGACAGCACCCAGCGGAGACACCTCCAGAAGAGACCTCTGACCCTGCACCAGCTGCAGCTCGTGGGACTGCAGTGGAAAAGGCAAAGAGGTGCCTGACACCAGACACCTTCAGAAAATGGCTCTGCCTTAGGCAGCTTAAATCTGGGTGGCTTCCTCACTCTGGCACCCAGCAAGGCCAGTGCATGGCCCTCTGCAGGAGCAACACTGTGGATGCCCTCTATTCCCTGTGGATCCATGCATTTTGTTTCTCAAAACTCTCAGTGTCTTCCACCCCATCATAAACTGCATGTCTGAAAAGTAATTGAAGAGTAATCCTTCTCCCTAAATCACTAAGTTTTTGGGATCTGACTATATTCAAATTTTTAAAAGTCATCAAATGAACTCAACTTCATTCAAAATGGCTTTGTTAATTAGTTTTCTCATGAGCAAACTCACTTGATTTTGTCTGAGGGTAATCTAAATCCCAAAGTTAGACCTGCACAGCTACAAATGGATGAAATCAAAGAGGATCATGCAGAAGCTAAAATTATAAGATAGTGTTTTACCTCTGGTTTAAGAGTAAACTTTTCTGTGAATTCACAGGCATCCTCAAAGGACAAGGATACTTAGCAGGAAAAACACAAAATTTTCCTTATTCTTACAAAGTAATTCATAATTGAAAAGGGGCTAGCTGACTTCCGTTAATGCAAATGGCCTCTTGAAATATTAAATTATGCCCAGACAAGAAGTGAGCTTTACAGCTCTTCATCACTCAGAGATAATAACCTGTAAGACAAGTAGATCTTACCCTGCATTTGTGCAGTAAAACCAAATCAAAATGGGACACCTGTTCCCAGATTTCACCAAAGTCTAGTGCTTAACTTCCCAGCTGTTGGCCTAATTCTTGAGCTACTGTGCTCAGCACGGAGGGGCTTCACAAAAGCTCTAAGTACACACTGTGCCCTGTGCTAACTCACCCTGGAGTGGGAAGTGAGGAAAGATAACAGAGCACTGTAGCCATCCACATATAGGCAATATGGAAGTGTTCCCAGGGCCAGAAGCTGAGCACTAGAGAGCCTCCAGCTGCTGCATCCTGGCTCCTGCACAGGCAGGCACTACAGCAATCTGGTCAGACAGCACATGCACAAACCTGGTCATACAGGCACAGGGCACAAACCAAGACTTTGAAAGATCTAAACCCCCTCTTCAGAGATGTCTTGGATCCTGGTAACACGTGGGAGTCCTGCATCACAAGCAGGCATTTGAAAATGTTCCCTGCAAACCCTTCCCCAGACAGGTCCACACAGGCTCAAATCTAATTCCTTCCCACTGCCACAAAGAATTGCCAGTAGGATTGTGAGCTTGTCATTACTGGGGTGAATGGAACTCTCAGCTTATCAGTTTTGGGTTAGGGTCCCCCCTTTCTACTGTGTCAGAATGTGCAGCATCCAGACCCAGAGCTTCAGTAAATTCCAGTGTGTATGTTTATTATTTTTATTATATGTTTATTACATGTAATACCTATGTAACATATGTATATTGTTCATATATGCATATGATACACATAGAACATACATCTATACAGAATATATGTGTATATTTTACATACACATGTATATTATACCTATATATTATACATAGGTATATATTATACATAGGTATATAAATATTTTATACTAACTCTCGTTAGGGAGTTCCACAAAATTCAATTTCACAAAAAGAATCATAACCTTTGGTTCAGCGTCATAGATGGGGTGGGGGGAAAGCATCACGGCAGCCGAGCCAATAGGAAGATCCTTGTGTGAGCAGCAGCACAGTGGAGCCAGCCAGCAGAGGGCAATGGTACAGCACATACGGTGCCAGGCTAGTGCATCTCAACACAACCTCCGAAAATTCCTTCCAAATGCTCCCCAGGGCTGAGAGGAAGCTGGCACTTTTCTTGCACTCAAGTTCAAACATTTAAGTAATTCCCTTACAATTGAGTTGCTTCTTTTTCCACTCCTGGACTAACAGCAGCATGGTGAAACATTCCACATGCTGTCATTTTCTGCTGTACTCATTTAAGCTACAGTCATCCACTAAATTGGAGCATGAGGATGCCTTTTAAGATAATCTACCTTTCTGGTTTGCCTTTTGAAGTGCAGACAGCAGTTATAAACATTTCTGATGCTGATATGCCTTGTTACCAGACAGGCCTCTTTCAAAATGAGAGTGTTTTTTGAAATACAACTACTCCATGGGCCAGCACAGCTAAGACAGAACTGCTCAGACACTGGAACCTCAGCTACCACACTCTTCATATTATCACTGACATGCTTCCAGGAGCACAGCCCTTCCATTTCACTGCTTTTCTTTCCTGAGGTATAAAAATATTTTCTAATCCTTTTCTGCTTTTTCTTCCCTGTCTCACATGCCTTCAGCCAGTATTTACTGGCTGACCTTTTGGCCACAGATCCTAAATAACTGCATGCAGAATATTATTCCTGCAGCAGTTAGCTGTCCCTGCCTTCAGCTGCTAAGCCTAACAAATATACCTCGGGACCAATGATTTGTTGTCTGTTAGGGAGGCCTATAATGCACTGACTGGAAAGAAGATGAATAGTCTCTAGTTGCAGTGTTTCACCATGCCCTTACCCTGAGCAGCAGCTAAAGGCAGCCAGCAGAGGCACACACAGCTCCTGCTCCAGCAGCTGTGAGCAGCCTGCTCTCACACCAGCAGTGCCAGGGCACGACAAGAATGGCAGAGAAAAAGCAGAAAATTACACCAACAGGGGCTCAGCCACTGCAGAAGGTGAAGTGTTCATAGCAGTGGGAATGAGGGATGCAGTACTGAAACTCATACACTGCTCCCTTGTAATGCAGGTCAAGGTCTAGCTAAACCTGATGGATGACTTTATACAGATTGCAGCTGCACTGAAAATGGTCACAGCTGCTAGAGCTTGCTTATGCTAGTGGGACTGGTAAACAAAGCAATTAGCATTTTAGGAAAGCTCTGTGTTACGAGATCTCACTAGAGAATTCTCCCAGGCTTGCAGGGGTTCAGCCCACAAAGACACTGATTTTCCATGAAAATAAAAGGGGGAGCTTTCTTTGTACAAGAATATCCAGCTTCTTATTGAAAGCTAGAATTAGACATCACAGTGAAAGATCTCCCAAACTTAGTATGCAGTTACAAAGTGATTTAAATTTAAGCCTATTATCTATAATCAGTGCAATGAAACACAATGGAAAAGCGCCAGCTGAAGTCTCCTTATAACCAACCAATAGAGCTGAAGTCACGTGTATGAATTATGACAGTGCAAGTAAAAAATATAACTAAATGTGTAGCACGTACACATGACCACATGGTGGCTCTCAAGTACCAGAGATGAGCTATTTTAAACTAGAAACTGATGACCTCATAAAAATTCCAACACCTCTGGATAGGCTGTACTCACTTTTCCAGGAATTCTTGTAGACCCTGACGGCGATGGTCCACGTGATTAGGATTGTTCATGTTGAAAAAGGGAGTTCTGGACGGCAGTTCTGGTAGCTGTCTTTATAAACAGGAAAAAAATACACAGTTAAACCAAATATAAAACAGCAGAGAAATATCAAGAAATCAAATGCTGACCCCAAGCATGTGAAAATCATGGGTTATGTTCCAGAAGCTCTTGAAATCACTTTGGGAACACAAGGTTGGGAAACTGAAGGGCCTCACAACACCTCAAAGGGGAAAAATAAATTAACCTTATTAAAAATAATTAATTCTGGTCCAGTTACTAAGCCTACATCCATGTCTGGCTGCATTTTATGGGTTTAAATGGAAATTAAAAACTTTTGCCAAATTTTCCCATGGAGCATACATTTAGATAGTAAAATGCATTCTACAGAATAAACTTGTGCTAGTAAGAAACACAGGATACTTTCCAGATCTGATTTCTGTAGTTCTCTGAATTAGGATGAAACAACCCTTCCCTCCATGACTGACAGATTATTAAATATATAAAGTTGCTCACATAAGCACTGCATTGCTCTGAAGCCTCTGCCGGAGCCAAACAAATTCTCGATAGCGTCGTCTAACACAGGATGTTTTTCTTGTAAAGCATATACTGTTTGTCTGTTGGGAAATAAAAAACATTTACTTTGCAAATCAGCTTAAGCTAAAGTGCAGGCATGGTATTAGCAACACATCCAAAATGTTATACTAATGCCCGAGACACCAATGGAAAGCTTGACATTAATTCAGTTTATGTTAAGGGCTGTGCTTTACCTCAGGCAGGACTGCTGACAGTTTCTACTGCTTCTCAGGGAAATATTTTTCATTGCTTTCTTTTTAAAAGCAAGAGATTTGGATTACAGAACAAAATACAGTGACAGGAAAAACAGAAAAAAGTTTCAGTACATAATACCAATCTTTGCAGGGGAAAAAGATTCTAGCTATTCTAGTTACAATCCTGCAAACAGGTACACAGAGTTTTTGCAGTGCGCAGTCCCACCTGAAATCAAACCAAAGAAACCAAAGTGACTGCTCTCTGCAAGTAGCATCATTTGGAGATTTTCCCAAAGAACACTATTAGTTCACTAGGAAAATGCCAATTTATCAAAAGAGAAACAATTTGTGGAAATTAAAAGCTTCTGCCAAATTTTCCCATGGAGCATACATTTAGATGAAATCCCATGCACCAGACAGGACTGCATTAGTAAAATGCCTGCAGTCCAGCCCACCCTCCCTGCCTGCCAGGAGCCATAACTCCAGCCAGCCACAAGGTGCAGTCTGTAGAGAGCACAAAGATGTCAGCCTCCTGGAACAGAGGAGCGCACCCAGGATACCACACAGTTTGAGAAGATAAATGCTCTAAGATCTGGGTAGAACGGGAACTCAGCTGGCCTAAAAGCCAGGCAGACACAATACTTGGAGTCCATTGAGAAGTCTGGATGGTAGGACTGACCCAGGGACTTGGTGTCCAAAAGCCCTGGCACTGTGGTGGCAGGAAGCTGAATTGATGCTTAATAACTTCAGAGGTGCTGAGTGATGGATCATATATCACTGTATGCTGGCTTTGGCTGGGGGAGAGTTAATTTCCTTCACAGTAGCTGGGGCTGTGTTTTGGATCTGTGCTGAAAACAGTGCTGGTAACACAGGGATGCTTTAGTTACTGCTGAGCACTGCTTGCACAGAGCCAGGCCTTTCTACTCCTCACCCCAGCCCAACAGCAAGCAGGCTGGGGGTGCATGGGAAACTGGGAGGAAACACAGCTGGGACAGCTGATCCCAACTGACCAAAGGGAGATCCATACCATATGGCATCATGCTCAGCAACAGACTAGGGTGGAGGCTGGCTGGGGACTGCCACTGAGGGACTGGCTGGGCATTGGCTACTTGGTGCTGAGCATATGTTCCCATTTGCATCACTTGTCTTTCTACAGTTTTATCTATTTTTCTTTTAAAATTTATTCGTATTGTTATTATTACTATTTAATATTATTATTAATGTTATTACTACATCTTGATTATTAAACTGTTCTTATCTCCACTCACAGGTTTTCTCTCTTTCATCCCCAAATCTGCTCCCTCCAACCTGCTGGTTGGGCAGGGGGGATGTGAGCAAGCAGCTGTATGGTGCTTAGCTGCTGGCTGGAGTTGAATGAAGACACACTGGGTCTAAACAACATCTCCCCAACTCAGCAGTCACTGAGAAAGCCTTAATACATTTTTATTTGGAGGCACTGATGTCTGTGAAACAGTAATACAGCACTCACCCTACCAAATCTACAGAATTTCTATTTACCAAAAATGAAAAATATAATTGCTTTGGAAGTGGTACTTGAAGCACATTACAAATTTAAAAGTTTCACAACTCTGATTGCCACACAGGAGAGAAGTGCTTATCACATAGGCATTTAATAAGTCATCATTTGACTGCTTGGTCTCATACAATAACTGCTTAACTCTTCCACACAATAAGGAAATGCTTTCGGTCTTGTGCCAAACATTAATCATGTAACTTGGTGCTCTCAAATACCTTCATTTTACACTGCAGTTAAAATGCTTGGATCTAGATTTGGCAAATTAGGATAACATCTTCCACATGTGATCCACCAACGAACAATCAAGAAAATAAAATTATGTAGGACAGATTTATGGCAGAAAAGCACCATAATGCCAAGTGGACTCCCATTAACATATGGTGGACTACAATCACAAACGCAAATGCAACCACTGCACACATCCAAGCACCACTAAATTAGTATAATATGAATGTGAAGGTACACTGAAAACAACCACACTGCAGCAACCAATAACTTGGCAAAAAGAACTGAGGACAATTTAAAGTACAAATAACTTGAAAAGAAAGTTGTTTTCCCATGAATACCTGAACATCAACATTCTTCTACATACAGTAAGTTATCACTGTCTGTAACAGTCTTCTAGTTGATAGGTAGAGCTAAGGATTGGTTGTTGCAAGACACTGTGGAATGCACATGTGAGCACATTAAGTTCCACCCCAGCTCTGCTAAACCTACGAAGTGGCAATTGGCAAACCCACTTTACCTGTTCCACTGCATCCCAGTTGTTAAAAGGAGAATAATAGCCTTCAGCATCCCAGAAGCAGAAATTCCATTAATACCCCAAAGACAACTCTGGCTTGGACAGAAACAGCAAAAAGAATCTGTTCTCATATTTTTATACTTACGTGAATAAATATCTCATAGTCTATGTAAGAATGCCATGAGTCTTCTTTCTGTATCCTGGGGTCTCGCACCAAGACAGTTACAAATTCCTGTAAGTGCATAATAAAAATCAAGCAATTAATTTCAGAAGACAAAGGCAGCCTTAAAGACTCTCTTGATTGTTCTGCTGTTCCACAAACTACTGAGTCAGATTAAAAGCTGAACTGCTGTTTTATTGAATTTTGCAACCCTATAAATGGAGAAGCATAAAGCAATGAATCATCTGAGCTACACCACATGCCTGGGAAAGTCCCTGCCAAATTGCTAGCTGAAAAGGAATATTTCAGATTAAGTAACACTGTGCAAAGTCATACATGTTTCATGCATGGGAGACAAGATCTTGGCAGGGACAAACTGAAAGTCTAACATTCAAAGTCACCCATGTAAAGGAGAAGGAGGCAGGTAATTCAGGCTTTTCCCACATTTGTAATCAAGACTGACAAAGAGCACAGCTGCAGATGTGGCATTGGGGCATTTCTGTTCCATCAACCTGCCCAGGGAAGCAACACAGCTACACTGCAGGGCAAAATTCCCCATTTTGATGGGACAATCATATAGAGTACTTGTTGTAGAAGTTGTCATATCTAGCTTACTTACTCATAATTTCTACATTTATGTAATAATTTAGAGGGGTTTCAAGAGAGAAAGAGAAGGCCTGTGGACGTTACTGTAATGTAACACTAATGGGAATTGGAAGAGACTGAAGAATTAAATGTTTCTCAATACTTTCAGCTAATGATCAAAATTTTGTTGTAGAAAAAACAAAACCAAACCAAACCCCCAAATCCTGATAAATCTGTATATTCATGCTAGGATGGAAAATATTCCTTTAAAATACAAAGGTCAAAAGTGTGCTTAAATACCAGCTACTTCTGGATGACATGTAAAGTCTGCCCTACTCCAATTGCATAAATAAGCTATTCACCCTAAAAGCTAAGCCAATCACTTAGCAAAGACTTAAAGAAAAGTGTATCACTTTAAGCAGTAGATGTATTCCCCCTGAGAAGAAGGCACTGCACAGGATCTCCAGGTACAGGAATCAACTGTGGGAGGAATGACAGTATCTCTGGTAAAAAAAATGCTTCTTTTTAGTGCATATTTGCATAAATCAAGAAATCTTGAACTAGAAAACTCTCCAAGCATGTCTTCCTATGTCCAAACCAAAGACACCAGAAATAAAAGCTTTATTCCTCAGCCAAGTATTCTCCCCTAACACACACCTGCATGTAGAACCATTGCAAACCTTCAGTGGACTGACAGGAGAACAATAGCAACCTTGAAAGATGAAGATACACTTTTTCCTGGACAGCCATTGTGCTCTGTAGGTAGCAGAGAGACATTCAAGGTCTGGATGAAATAATTTCCCTCCCTGATTTCCAGGCGTTACTGAGATGGGGAGCCTGTGGCCTGATGGCTGGACACAGCTTTTGTTTTTATGTTACTTAGCCCAGCTCCTGGTCCCAGGGGTGTTTTCTGTATAATTGGTGGTTACTTTTCTGGTGAGTATCATGAACACCTTGCTAAATAAAGCACATTTGAAAGGCTCCTCCTGCCACCTCTGCTGCTTCTTTCATCGCTGAAGAGCACCAGAGGGCCAATTCTCCCCTGCAGCTTTTTAACCCCATGCCAGCATGACACAAGAGGAACAAATGATCAGAGCTTTAATCATTCTTACCAGCTGAGGGTCATGCCTTTACTTTTACAAAAACACTAGTAGGGCCTTATGAGGAAGTTATTTCAGCTCCAGAGAAGATATTCAGCAATGTGCTGAACACTGGAGAGGACACCATTTTTGGGTTGTTTTTCTCCACCTGCCTCACTGCCTGTAGTATTTACCATACGTAGGTAGGTAGGTAGGTAGGTAGGTAGGTAGGTAGGTAGGTAGGCAGGTAGGTAGACTTTCAGACCCACTGTACCACCTTTTCATGCCACAAGGTTTTGTCTTCCCCAAATTCCTATTTCCCTGCATCCCAATCTTCTCCAAAGCTGCAACCACTTACTCAACATACTTTCTTTCCTTTGCTGAGCACTGAATGCATCAGTCCTGCAAGTAGAAGAAGAGAAATTATGCCAAGAAGCTTCGAACAGGACACTGCACTCATTTTCCCTTCAACTGCTGCAGCACAGGAGTCACAACCTCAGGCAGCCTGCTTATAACCTGACCTCAGCCTCCTTCCTCTCATTTACTGCTGTATCGGCTTCTTGTTGACTTTTCTTGTGTCCAGGTTCCCCAAATTACCCCATTTCCAAATAACCTTCCATAACCTTCTCCTTTGTACAGAATCAAAACAGTCTTTGAAGAAAAATACTTCTTTCAAACCTTTACAGTACCAAAGTATTGTGATTAAAAGTTGCTATTGGATATGCTGCTGGTTAGCTATGGTTTACTTTGCAAATCATTCCAGACCACAAGATTTGCACTGGAAAACTTCTGTACACTCTTAACTTGCAATTAACTAGTCACTGAGTTTCAACAAGGAGAAAGTTAAAACCCTTCAGACTCTACCTACCAAAGAAATGTGACCTGCTGTATATGCAGTGGCAGGAAGTGTCTAAGCAGTAAAGAACTGAGCCAAGATGAAAAATGATGTGCAGAACAGCAGAGCACCTCAGCAAAATGCAGCCCTCAGACACAGTCACTGTCAGCTTTGATTTGAAACACTAGGATTTCAACAGAAGACTGGGTCTTCCTTTTTTCCCCCCTTACTTCTTCCTTTTTTCCCCCCTTACTTACCGAAAAAATGACAATACTGAGTTTAGAATGAAGCAAGATATACAGTAAGCAATTAGAAATGAACAATAAAAATGTACAGCCTGTCTCAAGATTTAGGGTTACTTCCCCTATTTATCTCTTGAATCCAGGAAGTGTTGTTCCCATTACAGATTTTGCTGCTCTGAAACAGTGGCATTGCACATGTAGACTGTTCCTTCTCTTGACCTTTAAGTCTTCTCCAGAATACAAGATCCCACTAGGAAAACAGCATTGCTCTAATCAAAGCAGACTAACCACGCAGTATAAGTGGTGATCCACTGCCAGAAAAGGTGCCTATGCTTTTGCATCCCTAGAGTAAAGGTCAGTATTCATATACAGACTGTGTTATGGTCCAAGCAGAGTTGGGTGGCAGAACACTCACTCCTCTGCGAGAATGCTCCTTTGCTCAGTGCATCCTGCATTCACTGGTCACAAACAACCAGGAGATTACAGCAATTCTGGGTAATAACTACCTTTTTCCTCTCTATGTATTCCACTCCCTCCCCATTTTGCTATAAAACTGAGGACACTCTCAATAGATAAGTCTTTTCTCAAGGCACTGTCCACCTGGGGGAGGTGATGCTGACCTCTCCCTCCCACAGACCACTTAAAGACTAACTTAATCATCACAAAACTGCACCGTAGTCCAGCTGTACAATATGGGAGACTCAGTACAAAGACCGCCAAGGTTTCAGGGACTTTTTACTTTTGCCAGCTGCAATCCTGTACAAGGTGTCTCCCCCCATTGCCCAGTGCTGCTTGCTTTTTCCAGAACTGCAGATCTATCTAGCTATTATGTCACATTACACATATTTTCAGTTTTGTAATTTCAGTTTTGTTTCTTTTTTTTTTCTTGGTTGTGTTGTTGGGTTTTTTTTTAATTGAGGGGCACAATATATGCATTTATATCAATGCATATTCAAGAATATGTGTCCTGTAATGCTTCAGAGCAACAATTCTCTCAAAACCGAAATTTGCTGTTAAAAGTGTCCAGGCTTGGGCAAGGAGACCTCTTGCACTGGAAACAGTATATACTCAAAAGAAAGGTACTGGAAGATGTGGCATCTCCATTTATTCCTTTTCTCTGGAAACTACTAAATTCAGAGGCAAACAATTGTCTGTCCAAACTGCTAAAGCTATAGCTTTGATACGGAGCCCAGCAGCCATGCTGACCTAAACATCCTCATGAATATTCAGAATCTTCAAATCTGCCCCAAAAGCAGTCAGAACTACTTAACAAGCAGGAATTGCAGAGCAGTTTCTCTGGCTGCATGTGCTAAACCAGCCAGTTTAAGCATGGCACTGGTGGTATTTTGCTACCCTGTCCTCAAGGCCAGGAGCAGTCCAAGTACATAGGGTCACACATAAATGACAAAACAGCCAAAGTGACACCATATCTGGATTACACCTACTCCCTCATGGTTACAGATCCATGCAAAGAACATGAGTGTTGACAGGAGACTATAAGGACAGCACTGAGGTCACACAGACACAAGCATAGAAAAACAAAATGTTCCATTTTGAATCTGCCTCAAAAGGAAAAACAACCCATAAAGGCAGCTGAAGCAAACACAATAAATCTTTCTCTTTTAATTTTTCTGTTTCTTTTTTTCTTCCCCTTCTCTCTTTCCTTTTCTTGGATATATTTCTGCATAATGCAATGGATTCCTCAGAGAAAAGGATGAGGCAGAAGCCTTCTTATACAGAATTTGACCACAAAAAATGTGCCTTTCTCAGAAATCTCTTAACATTTTCCTACTAGGAAAATAGGAAATCTGACATGGAAATATCTATTTTTAATATTAGGGGAAAATCTGCCACAAGAAGGAGGAATAAAAACAATCTCACATTGGTTGACTACTTGTATTTAATCATTTCAGCTGCATTTTAATTCAAATGTCTATGCTCAAGACTGTATCAGGTGATGAGCTTGTGCTCCTATTACACATGTGATTAGTCAATAACCCCTGAAGAGTAATTTTCCACAAAGCTTCCAAGAAAAACAGCATATCCCATCAGGTTGCCTGTTAGTAAAAGGATCAGCAACAAAGGACATGGGACTTTTCATGCTGTGGATGTTGGCATCTTCACTCCATGCATGCTGTGTAGTAAGGCTGATAAGAGACTAAGAGCTGAGACAAAATAATTTGTTGAAACTTTTAATGTTCATTGGACTGAGCAGAAGAGAACATGCAAACAGGATTCTTGTGGTCCATGCAGCTGATAATCAGAGCTCAGATCCAGATCCAACCATTGTCCCTATAAAACATCTAAAACTGATAAAAAGAAGACTCCATCCAAATCCTTCTCCCCTGTCTCAGTGTCTGAACCCTTTATGCACAGTCACTTACTCTGAATGAATATCTGATTCTTCTACCAGATTTTAACAGAAGGAACTGGCACTGCATCATTCCAGAATATTCTGTATCCTGGCAACTAAAAGTATGAAGAATACAACCAGTCTTCTCTAATCCATGCGAATTGTAATGAAATTAAACCCACAACTTGAATCCTTTTTTATTAAAGCTTAGATACCACTTACCTGTTTTTCATGTTTTGGCGTCATATTCACTGGTTTGTTGTAAAAAAAAAATCAACCTGGAAAAAACAAAACCAGAATAGACATCAGATTGGTATTTAGTAGTTATTTAAAGGTCATTATCACTTTTGCCCTTTATTAGTAGACAGTGGAAAAAGCCAGGCTTAGTGCCATATATGGCAGAAAACACATTGCATTACCTGTGTATCTCAGACTTTATTCATTTTTAAAATAATCCCTTTTTAGAAGCACTGGGCTAGTCCCCTTCTCTATATATTTGTCATACTTGACAGTCCAGTTCATCTCTGGAAGTCAGTGCTTTTCTTCTCTGCTCCAAGAGCCATCTCAGGGCTCATCCTCGCACCCACGTCCAAGAGCTCTGCTGAGCCAGCATTCCCAGTGCTCAAACACAGCCGAGGCAGCGCTGCCTGGGCCTCACTCGCAGGGAACCAAGAACAAGTCTGTGGGACTGCAGCTGAGGTTCAGAGACCCTAAAACATCTGAGTCAAAAGAATCAAATGCCCATCTCGACCATCTTCCTCAAACTCAGAGAAATGGAGACACAAACTGCTTGATCCCTCAGGAGAGCTAAAACTCAGGCTAAATTTCACAGCATCTGTGTTTTCAAATCTCCATGTAGGGAGGGGATAATCAGATCAAAATGAAACATCTTGTCATTAACTTATATTTTAAATCTCCTCTTTTGCTGAAAATCCCAAGAAATCTTTAACTGTGTCTGCAGTCCAATAAACTGGACAGTTTGCTCAGGACAGGTGCCCACATGGGAAGAGTGGGACAGCTTTATTTACTTGCCAGGTTATATACATACTACCTTCTGTTTAGTGACAGAGCTTGAAGCTGCTCTTGTTATTATACAACTACATATTTATGTCAAGTCCAGCCAAGGAGCGCTGAACACCCCACCCCTGACCAATGCCTCTCACAAAGACTGTCAAATAACAAACCCCACCCATTTTAATAAAACAGAGCACAAAGATAAGCACATATACACTTCTTGGACCAGGAAGTTACTCTGGAACAAACAACCACTTTGTTGTCAAATTTCTATAGGGTCAGTCATATCAAAATAGGATACTCTGTTTCCAAATAAAAATGACCATACATAAGACTTCATCCTAAAGGGTGCCATTGTACAGTTCCCATTTCCACAAAGATAAGGCCATCATTTCACTTCTATAGCTAGAATGGTAGTGATAAAGTAGGAATAACAAAAACATATTTAAATATTTTTTTTTTTAAACTCCATTTACATATGCTTAACTAGCATGTATGTTCCAAGCTGAAGTTATAGAAGAGCACTCAAACACTTCTTGCTGCACAGGCTCAGCAGTGTCAAGCCTCTCTGCAAGGTGGGGGTAAAAATTTGGCTCACTGATGCTAACTGCTGTTAATGCAAAAGTATATTATAAACTTTCCTTTTAGGGAGATAATTAGCTTTTTACCTCACAGGAGGGCACCAGCACACATCACAGGCCTTTCATGGAATTGCATAATCATTTAAGCTGTCTCCAAGATCATCAAGTCCAACCTTTGACTGACCAGTACCTTGTCCACTATACCATGGCGCCAAAGCCCATGTGAAGCTGTTTCCTGAACACCTCCATCCACCACCACACCCTGGGAAGCCCATTCCAATGCTTAACAACCCTTTCTGTGAAGAAATTCTTCCCGAGGTCCAACCTGAACCTTCCTTGGTGCAGCTTCCCCTGTCACTGACTTCCCCTTGTCACCACCTCGTGCTCTTCCCCTGTCACTGGCTGATCCCCAGGCAGCTCCAGCCTCCTTTCAGGCAGCTGTAGGGAGCAATAAGGCCTCCCCTGAGCCTCCTTTTCTCCAGGCTGAACACCCACAGCTCCCTCAGCTGCCCCTCGTAGGACTCAGCCTCCAGACCCTTCCCCAGCTCCTTGCCCTTCTCTGGACTGGCTCCAGCACCTCCATGTCCTTCACAAGTGAGGGACACAGAACTGGACACAGGACTCGAGGTGCAGCCTCACAAGTGCTGAGTACAGACAAAAAAAACAGCTATGTTTGGCTTGGGCTGTTTGAAGAAGATTCTTTGTGCTATCTCTCCCCACTGAGTACAGCTATAAACCCATATAGTTTGATGTAACTTCCCCCCCTTTCTTGTTTGAGTGTGCTGAGGTTTTTTTTCAAAATGGCAATGCAAAATTTTTTTTCCAGTTATGTATCTTTATTCCATCAAATTCTGCAGTGTGTTTCTCTCCTGCCTCTAAGCTGATTCAAGTGAGAAATTTTACAAGCCCAAAATATCTCATTCCTAACACTGTTAGCAAATGACAAGGCTGAAATAGCACGTTTCATTCTGTCATCTGTTTTTCTAATGACCGAGTTATGTGTTGGTACAGGTTAGCAAGAACGGCTTAAACTCCAAACAGCCACCACGATTTAAAATATTTAATGGCAAAAAATTAATATTTCAACACCAAAAAGCTTCCTAAAATATTTAAAATACATCAGTTTTTCATCAAGTAATTCGGAAAAAAAAAATCAATAATGGAAATGCAAGCCCCCCAAGGCTGCCTTCTTTCACTGATTTCAGTGAGATTGCCCAGTCACACTGCAGCCACTTGCAAATATACTGAATGCAATATTCTGTCTGGTAGCAAGACATATATTTGGGAACCTCTGTAACACATAGAGAAGCCAGTGAAGCAGAACACACAGCAAACCTAGTGAAACTTCTGCTTAAGAAGTTATCTTTGTATCTTGAGAAAAAACTACTCAAAATACCAGTGATGGAGAAAAACAACCATCAGAAGACAAACAGAAGGCTTTTGGTCTTTTTACTCTAAGCAAAATTTCCTCTGACAGGGAAATGAACAAGTGCTGGGAAACAGAATCAAAAAAAGCCAGTGGTCGGTCTGTAGTTTTGATAAAACACTTCCGGCTGAGGGTGGGAAACCTCCCCCACATTGCTTTGAGTAAGTTTTTGTTCTGCTTCTGATCCATTATCAGTCTGAAAACTTCTCTTTTTTTTTTTTATTAGTTTCATATACTGTATCAACCGCTTCTTGCAGTACATATTTTTTTGGTTCTCAATTGCATAACCAACAAAACTGCCAGGGAACAGCTCCACAGCTGCTAACAGCAACCATCCAAAAGCAAAAAGATTACGTAGGATGAATTGCCATACTTCCTGTGCCTGAAAAAGAACCAGGAAGAAGAGGGAGGAAAAAAACCACAAGTACTGCAGTACTTTTCTTAGGGAAAACAGATAAACTGCAGTGCTCTTCTTAAGGGTAAGAGATAAATAATATCAAGTATTATATTTTATTTCATATTTTAGAGATTAGTTTCTATTTAAAAATCTAAATTAAAACAGATAATCTAACATTACTAGGGATATACACTTTTATCATGTAGATGGACTGCTCCTGAAGGAGGAAGTGATTCCTCCCCAGCGTTCTCATACTGAAAGATGAAAACTCAAGCAGTAGTGCAGACAAAAACCACATCAACTTGCTCTAAGAACAGCATGAACAAATGCCAGCCCTCCTGGCTGCCTCACCAATAGCTGTATTTAGCTGCACTGAAATTTTACAATTTCACTCATTACTGGGCAGTGACCTATACAATATCCTTATCTGCCCTGGGAGTGCTCATGCATTCCATGTGGTCAGTGTTTCCTCTCAAGGATAAATGCTGCTAGTCAGCCCATCCATCCATCCATCCATCCATCCATCCATCCATCCATCCATCCATCTTTGGTTATTTTTAATCATATAACTAAATGACCACCTTCAAGCTTTAAAGGGTAAGTGTGATTTAGTTTTAGACCTTGGTGATGATTCAAAGTACTATCCAGTCATAAGCAAAGTCCTCAGCTGTGCTTTCGGGGTTGTTCCCACTATCAGTATCAAATGAAACTTTAATTCAAGGCTTCAATATGACCAAGAAAGAGAGAAAAATTGAATCTCTAACTGCTTACAAGTCTTTCCTGCATTTTGTGGTTTGCTCACCTTAAGACTCAAACAAAGTCATAAAAATTTTCATTTAGAGCCTGTAGAAAGTTCAGCTGCATCCATACACGGAGCTCACTGTCAAAGAACATGCCCATGTGCACCTGGCCACACTATGTTCCTGAAAGGCAAGCAATCTGTGTGGATTTGTAAGGAAAATACACAGGCGGGGTGATGGTGGAACTGGGAGGAACAGGAAGAATAATAAAGAGACGCTCTGGAGAGCTCAAAAAACCCCTACACCTATAAAAACACAGCATTTTGTGTTGCCAAATTGACCACATCCTAACACAGCTTGGCATTTACAGTAATTTGATACATGGCTATCACAGAACTACTGCTCTTGTTGATGGGAAAAATCTTATTCAGATGCTGCTCCTCAAGCAGGGACTTTCAGTCGATCCAGAATAACTCAAACTCAGCATAAGCTAATGCCTTCTACTTCACCTGCTCCATTTAACACCTGGGGCCAACCCAACTGTACTGATCAGACCCATGAGTTCACTTCTGTTCCTCACTGTCCATGAACCAGATGGTGAGCACTGAAACTCCACACTGTGCAGGTCACAGAGCATATTTCCTCTTTTCATCTATCCTGATGGTAATATGCCTCACCCTCAGCAAATTACTGTAAGGATCTGTTGGTCAAAAGTGAAAGGAATATGAAAGTCATGAGCATTTTCATCTATACACAAGTCTGGGGTGTGCAGCCTGCTTAGTGAAGTCCACAAAATGAAGTACCCCTTGAGCAAATCCTTCTCACTTCCCAGGATCAAAGTACCAGTTTCATCAGTGTTGTATCACAGTAGGAGCACGATCACTTCACTGCTGAGAAAAAAATAAGCACACTGTCTAAACTGCTTTTAAAAGAATGGGAGCTTTCCAAACCACCAACAGAATTCACACACCTTCCTTTCCACCACAATACAATGTAGAAAGACACTGCCAAATATCATCCCTTTGTGGCTGCACTGGAAATTCCCAGGCACTGTTGCCAAGATGCTTAGTTAACTACTCCTTCCTATGGAATTTCACCTCACTTAGTTTTTAAACACTTTTTTATGGCCATGAGGTATAAGACAGTTTCTCCTTAACCATTACATTAGCATTTCTCCCCAGTCAGCCATTCCCCTGTCTTGCAATCTTGCTGGCTAGTAAGACATGTTTTACCAGAAGGATGAATCTGGAACATTAAAAAAGGAAAAAAAAAAAAAGACAATAGATAAGAAATTTTTGTTTGTTTCAGAGGAACTTGACAATCAAAGAGTTAATGAAAAACACTAATTTCCCTCTGCCCTCCAAAATAAATACATCACAAGGATTACAGTGTCAGGTGTGGGTCACAGATTTCCAATTACAGTGGTATTACACCACGCTTTCAGTTGCTTCAAGTTAATACAATAGTGCTGGACAGCAGCACGAGTTACGTGCCAAGCCCTTCTGAAACCTCTAAAAGCCTAAAGATAAACAAGGAAGAAGTGCTAAGAAATCTATTCAGAGTAGGAGAGAGCTATTCAGATGTTTCCCCATTCTCTTTTTGTTGTTGCTGATGGGTTGGTTTGGTTTCTGGGAGGGAAGAGCGTTTTGTTTGTTTTTTCTTTTTCAGGCTCAAATTTCAGATATACCCACAACCAAAGGACTTCATGGATATTCTGCAGCTTCAGTGGGTTGATGATCTCAGAGGACTGCTATGGTTTTCTCTTAATAGAAGCTACTGGTAAGGCTAACACAGGCATCTTGGGATTTCAGGTAACAACTACAGAACAGTAATTGTGGGTCAAATCACTGAAAAAACAGTACATGCCAGAGCTGGTCACAGTAATTATTAATTCCTCAGGGCTAATGCTTGCCACTGCTTCTGCAGACAACCAGGGGGCCACTCAGAACTTTCCTGCAGCTCCAGCTCCTGTGTCTTCCAGGCAGACTGTCAAGCTGGTCTGCCATGGGAGCCTGCCTTTGCTACTCTTTCAAATTTTTATGGTGCCTAAGATTAAACTATGCAAAATTATTTTTGTGCCATACATAATCGCAGGTTTTGTTGCTAGGACACTTTCAGAAGGTTGACAAAAAAATAAGGCAGTCTTTGAAGGAAGCATTGGTGACCTTCAAGGTAAAGTTTCAGGAAGTAAGCTTGCTCCAGGGAGCTTTTGAGATTCCTTAAGCTAGGAAAAAATCAATTTCAGAAGAAACAGCAACCTTGGCAAACTGGCAAATCAACCATCTTTTCAGCTGTACTCAACATGGAAAACACACTGGACAGGCACTAGGCTTCTTACTGATAACATACACAAAATAGGCACACCACTGGCACTGAAACTACCTCTGAGAAGGGAAAGAAGCAAGTAATTTCCAGGCTAAGCCACTTGCTGAGCAGCACTGTGTACTTTGCAAGTGACAGCTCCGTTCAGTTGCAGAAGCGACGAGTGAGGATGTACACACTGTGCACAAACCATACACATATCTTACAGGGTACACCAACAGAGAAAGATAAACCTGCCCTAGGTATTTATTACATGATGCAAGTTACAAACAATACATCAGACAGCTGTTACTTTTAGAAACCAACAAGGTGGGGGTTGTAAAGAGACTAACATCTCAGCACTTCAGAACATAGATTAAATTCCTAAGAAAAATATTAAATGTTCCCGAAGGAAGGTTCAGAGAATGTATATGTCTTTCTTTCAAAAATCATATTTTTCTCAAGACTTAAGTATTTCATTGCATAAAATAAAATAAAGTTACCTTAAAAATAGTATCCTTCTCAAGGTATCTCTGTAATAATTAATTTTTATTTATCACAGGAAAAGAAGGGCTGATGGAAGCTATATCTTTGCTGCTGAGTAAGCAGAGCAAAAGTCAGCAAATACTATGCAGTCTTATCACTACATTTCCTTCTCAGTCTCTAAGACGCAGAGGCTGCCATCACCTGACCCCTTCCTTCCTGACTTACCCGCTGAGACACTTTGAATCTCATGTACCAGAAATTTCTCATTTTCTGCTTATTCAAAATATTTTAATTTATGATACAATTTTTGTCTGCTGCTTGAATTGCTGTTACTTAGCACTACACGTTCCAGCTTAGCTTTTTTCCTGCTGTGGATTTCCTTATGCTATCAAAGCATCTATTTTTGTGATGTGTTACCTGCTCCAATCCAGGAAGTGTTAGTGTTTGGTCTTGTGCCCAGAGAGGAAAGTAAAGCAAAAGTTATAGTTTTGGCTGCAACCACAGAATTAGAAGTCCCAGTCTCATGACATGGGTCTGGGGAGATGGCTGGGAAAGACCCAGCACAGATATAGTAAAAAATGAAATGAACAGCTAAGCAGTAACATCCTGAGACAGACTGATCCTAAGTCTGTAAGTCTGTGTAACTGCAGCTTAAGACAGTGGGTAAGACAGGAAATACCGCAGTCAATATAGTGTGCCCACAAAGCATTCTGATCAACTCTCTTCAAACTCTTGTGTTTCTTGTGTCTTCTAAGTTGACCAAGCCCATGGCAGATCACTACAACAGCGCAGCTGGATCAGATATCCAGTCCTTCACACTATGGCAATTCACTCTTTGGGCTCTCTTCCCCTGAAAAATGCATCAGATGGCCCATCACTGATGCAAAATCTTACTGCTGTCACATTTGTGTAGCTGCAGACACATATTGCACTACTTTGTGGCCTGGGTCTATCAACCATCAAATTAACCAATAAAGAATGTATTAACAGTGAGTTCACTTGTTCAATGGGCTTTGTTACCTTTCTAGAAGCTACTCTGTGCCAGTGGCATGAGAACAGTATTTTGGAAGCAAAGGGCTTCTGAATAGTGTTACTTATTACTAAAGCAGGCAATTCTAAAAAACAAACAGTGTTTGGCAGGAGAAACTTTTCATGAGACTGACCAGTAAGAAAAACAAGCTGAAGATCAGTGATTCATCCATTTACCTAGATTTTCTACCTCTCATTTATTTGAGAGATGTGAATTTTATTGTTTTCAATAAAACAATAAAATGTTTTATTGTTTTAAGATGTGATTTTTATTGTTTTCACCCCACTGCTGCACCCTGACTTTATAAGACTCATGTCAGCTTTTGGCCAGTTCCTGGCATAAGAGGCTTACCTGTGATGTGGCAAATTTCTTTAAGAAGTTGTGAGAGAACAGCAGGAGGCATAGCAAATACACAAAAATGGGAGGGAGAGAAGAAAAGCAGCACTTGACTGCTCTGCCATCACAGCCAAGTCAAAGAAGTTGCTGGTCAGCCTGGAACAAACACTGCTCAAGATAAAGTGGTAAGAGAAGCAAACGTTGAAAACAGTGTTTGCAGGACAAGTAAGGTTCACAGCTTGCTTTCACAGTGCCCAAACCACGTGATGTTTTTCCAACAATGAATTCAACTAGACCACTAAGTAGTCTGAACAATAAATTCTGCCTTCAGTAGGAGAAAGATTTCACACTCACAGAGTAGATGCTGCTGAAATGAGCAGAATGCACAGATCTGTATAGCAAGTCTATGGGAAAACAGTGGACCAAGAGGAAACTGGTTTGTGTTAAATAACACTTATTCCAAGTTAATTTCTTAGTCACTGTCTTTAAACACAGAAGATATACACTAAACTTTTGGAAGTCCCAGACTGTTTTCTGCTTGTGAGCGCTTCAGAGGCAAATACTGTGAGAAAATGCATATGAAGTCACCAGTTGAAATAATTTATAGTCATAAACAATGTCCCAGAAGTCCTTTTCTTTTGCAACACTTGCAACAGGCCTAGTCCCATTCTTTTTGTTACCTGTTAGGTTTAATTTACTTCAGGCCAAAAAAAGCACAACCCAGTCTTAGAACAAGTATCAATTCATACAACCACACCTTTAACTAAACCAGCTGAAACCTACACATTTTGAATGGATGTATTAGAAGTATTACTTCATGATCCTACAGTTAAACCCATACCAAATATCCATCACATGGCTGGAAGGATCTGATAACCATCAAGAGATTCTCTCTAGCCCTACTGGTTTGTAGAAACACAGTGATGTTGCAGTGATATTGCTTTTCAGCCCAGCTCTCAGAACAAAACCACAATCACAGCACCCCAAAGAAACCAAGGGCCCAGACCAAGCAGGAGCAGAAGGTACCAGCTACCACACACCCCCTGCAGCTGGATGCCCACAGAGGGAAGCTCCACTGCAGGTATCCAGCCTAGACCTCACTGCCAGTAATTTTTCTGCAGAACTGACACAAGTAGGTCACTCGGTGTCACTGGAAATGTAAACAACCACTACTGAGGATGCTTTTCCCCTTTATAGGTGAGTTTCAAATCCTGCACCACATTATGCACAGCAAGTGTTTTACATGCTCAGAAAGCATTCTGTGAAGATAGCACTGTCCTTGACAGGGTCTGTATTATTGTTCTAGCAGAACAGGAAGGAAAATGGTTAGACTAAAAACAATACAACTTTTGTAATTATAAAAGCTAGTTATTAACTGACCACTGAAATCCAGAATTTCATCTACATTAAAGAGAGAATAAAGCTATTCAAGGTTGGAAAGTTATCTAGCTTAGCCAAGCCTATGGAGAAAATGCAGCACTCCTTAGAATTTAACTTTGCCAGAAACCCAGTGAAAGGGCAATCATATACATGAACCTACATGATTTTTTCATAACAAATTTCTATTTCAGATGGTCTAGGACAAGTCAGTTTACCACCCAAGGTTGGAATGACAGAAGCTCTAGTGATCCTCAGGTGGTCAACATAATTCTGGAGTGCCAACTAGTGTTTACACAGTGATGTTCAGATGCTGTAAGTTCCAAAGCCTTCTTTTTCAAGCAAACCAATAGGTTTGCTCAAAGAGAAGATATTTAATGTGTACAAGTCGCCTTGGTGCAAAGGATCTGTGACTCTGGAAATCCTGGAGAAAAAGAAAGAATACTTTTCTGAAAGAAAATTATTGCTTATGCACATATGCTATAGCATAGGATATTACTTTCCCAGTTTGACTGAAGCCTAAAGATTGCCTTATGTTTTCTTAAAGATAGTCCACAGGACTTCAAATTATCTTTATGGTTATCTTGCATTAGTTACAAGGTTTGGTGCAAATATTGATGTTTTCCTGAGAAAATCAAGATATTTTCTTTGCAAGTTGACCCACACTATTAACACCAACCTACCATGGTTTGCATCAAACCCCTGTAATTCCTCTGTGGATAGCTCACAAAAAAAGACCTCAGCTGGGAGAGGATCTTGCATTTCTACTCTGAGGTTTAGCACTGGATTACATCCTATTGTTGACATCTTTTTCCCAACCAGCACGTCAAACAGATCTTCCAGCTCAGCATATTCTGTGATTCCTCTTCATCCACCCCGAGAGGGGGAGACAAGGGGCTTTCTCTCATCTGGGATGAGCCATTTGCCTTCCTGCCCCCCCAACTCCAAACAGTCACACCTGCAAACAGTGGCCAGACAGATCTAACAAATGCCACGTAGTCCTAAATCCTTGGGGAGCACAACAACTCGTGTCCCAGCCATTAAACATCACCCTTATTATTTCACATGCCTGAACACACGTGAGGGTGTCTTTGGGCTGTGCATGAGACAAGGCTGTTAGACTCAGCTGTTCCCAAAGCACGATTGCAATGACACTGTGTGCCAACGTGACTATTTATACACAAGCGCCTGGCACGTCAAGGCTCTGGCATTATCAAGATGTTCTTCAGTGCCTTGCAGATATGTCCCTTCTCCCCATAATCACTCCCCAACACCTCCACTGCCACCTCACCTTTTCATATGTCATTAGTAGAAATTCATTTCTTCTGGGAAAAGACACACTGCTCTTGGGAAAACAAAGCCTTCCCCTCTGGGAAGACAACTGAAGATCTCATTAAAACAGAAGCTAAAGTTATGACTAATTTAAAACCACACATCACCATTACACAATTAAAACAATGAGACTAATAGAAGGCAGAACTTACAACCTGGTGACTGCTGCTGTACACAAGAAGCAAGGTAGGTGAGCAGCTAGGGCCTCCCTGAGGGAAAGGAGGAGCAAGAACTGGAAGGATGCGTGGGCACCACGCAAACAGAGGTCAGAGTAAATTACTCATTGTCAATTCTACAGTAAAAACAGAAGCTTTATTACAGAAGCAGAACAATTGGCTTTGAAACATGGTTTTAGCTATAAGTGAGTGCATCTTCCTAGACATCTCTGGTAGAGAAGAAAGGGAAAGAAAGAAGTAATTTTCTTAAGCCTCAAATCCTTTCAATATCAGGAAATAGAAATTCCTCCACACCACAAAAAAGTAAGTATGGAGGGTAACTGGCTTCCTCTTTTTATGCACAAGAGGGAAGATCCATAATGAAATCATTCCTTGTTTACCCATTCTCAAACAAATGGAACTTGATGGTGTGCATCCTGCCCCTCAGCTCTGTGACAGTCTGTAACACCAGGCATATGAAGATGCTGGAGCAAAGAGAAACTCCCTTCAGTCCTTCAAGTACTTCCTTTCGGGCCAGGCCCACAGAGTGATGCTTTTTGCAATAATTTTTTTCAAGGTTCATATCTGTTGATGAATTCACCTGCCATACTGGGAGACAGTTTGACAAAAGTCACGCTGAGGTGCCAGTGGGACAACGTGCAGTGCTGGGGTACTGCAGACACCTTGAGCAACACCTGCACAGCATCAAACTAGAGACATGCCCTGTTTAACTGCAGACTTTCAGCAAAGCAGCAGAAAACAAGCAAGAACGCAGTATGTATGTTAGTTATGTCTGTACCTGAAGTACTGAAGGAGTAAGCACACCAGGGAGCAAGTCAAGGGCCAGCACAAGGGCTGGCAGACCATGTGGGCTCCTTTGTCTGTGGAGAACAGGCCCAACAAAATCAGAAAGGAAACTGAAACAAGGAACCCTGAGGATATTTAAGGATTCTGTGAAGACATTTCACTAATTAGGCCTTGAGAAGACAAATACTGGTTTGAATTTCTCCAAGTTGAAAAACGATCCCTGGAGGAACACTGTGGGAATTGCAGAACCATTTGTGATTTCATCATTGGATTATGTTCCATCAGAACTCCCACTGCTCCGCCTTTTCTACAGAAATCTGGACAAGCAGGATTCAGACAGCTGAACTTAGATGTTCGTGTCTTTGTGAATGCTCACAAGGTGTCCTACTTTTCAGCTGCTGCTCAAGAAGAGGGTGGATCAACTGTGGGTCATGTGCCAGCCTCACACAAGTGTTTTGGATCCCTCGGGACAGTCACCTGGAAAGGCACCAGCCACAGACATCAGGCCACTGACCCATGCCCAAACCTCCGGATGCTGCACAGGCAGCACTTTGGTGCTATGTGCAGTGTAGATGGATTCCTCAGGAGATCCTGCTCCTTCTGCAACATCTCCCACCATGAGGGCCTGTCTGTGCCAGGGCTGCTGTAAGTGTTTCCAGCTCCAAGCTGCCTTTGCAGTCTCTCTGCTTCTTCCTTCCCTCCCACAGATGCTTGATTTTAACAGCACAGAGAGCTGTTGACCAAGCTCTCAGCAATTCAGTTGGAGCTTTTGCCAACAAGGAAATCGTGATGGCAGTCCGCTTTCTGTGGGTGGAGAGGTCACACCTGCAGCCACCAATGAAGTGGCATGACAAGATTTTTAGTTTTGCCTTCCTGTCTTTCAATGTCTCTATATATAAAATATGAATGTTTCGTAAACATACTAATCAAGGATTCTTCTGGATTTCTTTTCTTTTTTTTCCGCCTCCAAGCTGGAGAAGAAGAATGCTTACGAAAGATGTTTCTGTTCCTAATTTCTGTTCAGAGATTTAGCAATCTATGATACGAAGACCCAGAGCCAAACACTACGCAGCAAACTTGTGCATGTAACTCCCTGTAGACATGAAGCATGATTTGCTTCTCTTTTCCAAGACTTATCTTGCCAAGAAGTTGGGAAATTCCTGTAGGACACATCTTCTCTTTGTATTTTTATCGGAAGAACAAAAAAGTTGCTGAGGGTTTCTTTTTTAGATAATAAAAATATGCAAAATATTTAATGAGAAGAAATAAAAACCACAATACCCTAAATTATAGAGATCTCTTTTACTCCTCTGTTTACAAAAGCCAAAACCTTATGCATACTACACACCACACACATGGAAATAAGATCCATGTGACACACTGCAGAGATATGACACACCAAAGTTGTCACCTGTCTCATACTACCTACCTACTTCCAGGAAGCAAGAAACAGCCCCAGCAGTCCTGAGTAAATGTTCACAACTTTTTTGTTTTGTGATTTATCACAGTGTGGGTTTTTTTCTTTTGGGTTTGGTTTTATTTGTTTTGTTTTCATTTTCTTTTAAAATCAACCTGCCGGAGGAGTGCTTCCTTCTTTCACACGCATAAGTTACAGAATTGCGTGATAAAAGCAGAGAAGGTTGCAGTTGCCCAAAACGATGGCAATTAGGAAACATACTGAGCAAAAATTGACTGAAATGAGACCACAAGACTGATTCAGTCCTTTATGGTCAGAAAGGCCCCAACTTCAGCATTGGTACCCTTGAGAGTATCTCTCATTCCCCAGGAGGAGGGTGGGTGGAGGGGAACACCACACTGAAGCAAGTGCCTGATCTGTAGGCTTGGCCCAGCAGGCCAAAGGCAACGCTGCTCTGTGGCAGGGGAAATAAGCTGCCAGGGGAAGGAAGGAGGGAAGCATCAAGGAAACGTACTCTAGGGTTTCTTAGCAGCAGCACAACGGATCTAAAATTTCTGTGAACAGAGCCTTCACCCCCATTATGATGATCCCCATCTGCTCAGTGGTAGCACTGAACTGCCTTGCATCAGTCACGTCACCAGTCCTGGCTCAATGGTGACAGTCCACCAAAAGGTCACCCCATGTTTGCCAACTGATGGCTTGATTCAATGCTCCACTTGTTCTTAGGCCTGCGAATTGCTCAGTTTCACCCAAATGCTCAGTAGTTTTTGCTCAGTATGGATTAGTGCTTGGGAAGGGAAATCTGAGGACACTCAGAGCCTCAGCACAGCAAATCATTACTCATGTGCAACCTCTACACTGCACCTCTGCTAAAAGCACCTCATCACTGAAGGCATGCAGAGATCACAGAATTAGCTCAAGCAGCTACACCAGGGCTGCCTAACCTCCAAACAGGAGTTAACATGGAAAATCACAGCTGTTTTGCAACAGTAGAAGAGCAAAAATCCTTAGAAGTAATATTTTCAAAATATTTCCCTCCTTTAGAAAAAATAATCAAGTATAATTATTTTCCTAATAAAATTTAAAATAATCATCATCATCTATAATAAAGGTAGAAGTATTTCTATGAACACAACCACGGTGTACCAATGCAAGATATTTAAATTTATTAAAAGGCAAATACTCCTTAGACTCAATGCAAAATATACATTATAAACAAGAGGTTTCTGGATTTCCAGTCAAGCATCATAAATAACACCCTAGGCTGAGTCAGGCCTAATTATTACTTGCATCTTCTACACAAAGAAAACATTAGTATTTCCACTTTTCTAAAGAAAGTCCAGTATTGTGTCATTCAGGAAGGCCCTGCCTTGCATTAGTTTCAGTTTCAGTTGTCCCTAGCACAAATAGAAAAACGTCTCCCTTCACTTGAGCTATTTCTGTCAATGTGAGGCAATGAAAACTCCAGCTTCATTTTCCCTTGGGTTATGGGTGATGCGGGCACATGCCAGGTGGGTGCCTCAAACACACCCACGTGGGCCAGACCCTGATCCTCAAGAGCTTGCCTCCTCATTTCCACCTGCCTTTCCTCCCTGGAGGCTGCTAGCAGAATGAGGCAGTATTTCCCTAAAATCCTTGAAGGGCTGCGAGAACACCCAGCCAGCTGTCCTGATCTGATGGCGACTGTGTCTCGGGGTGTGACCCCAGCGAGTGCGAGACGGGCAGCAAACACAGCGCCTCAAGGAAAAGCACCGGCAGCTGCCCCCGCGCCTTTGTGCCCGGCTCCAGAACAGGACCCAAGGCAAATCCAGCAACCCTCAGCCACTGGAACTTGCTCTGCTTTATAAAATCTGTTATTTTTAATTGCATACTGACTTTTCATAGGCTGACTTCATTTGTACCTAAAAATTTCTCGTGCTGCTTAACTTGGATAACACAGAAATTTAAAAATAACATAAGACAGTCTCCTGACTAACAGAACATCGAATCGAATGTTCTGCATTTAATACAAAAGCACGCTATGATATATATTATATATTTGTATATGTATACTGCATGTTATATAATGTATATACACAACAATAACAATATGTATATATATACACACAGAGCTTTTGCACATCCCTGTGATCTTTAGATCGCAGTTGCCAAGGGCGATGGATTTGCCACAGCAAAACAAAGACGAGCGGACCAAAACAAGATTAGTAGTTGCTTAAACCAAATCTCCCGCTGCCCGGCGTTAATCATTGCCAAGGGCAGTCATTTACCGCGCCGTAAACCGCGGCGGAGCCCTGTGCCAGAGACCGGGGAGGGAAACACACTCCGAAGGGCCGGGAGCAGCCGAGCGCCGCCGCCGGGGCCGCAGGGCTGCCCGCTGGGCCAGGGCTTGCCGAGCCGCCCCTGAAACCGCTCGGTGCCACCGAGCCCGGCAGCGCCCTCCGGCACCGCAGCCCGGGGCACGGCCGCACCCCGAGCCCCGCACCACCAACAGGCCAGCCCCGCCGGAGCCGCTCCGGTAGCCCCCAGTTGTACGGAGGTCTGACACCCCCCGATCCCGGTCCCGATCCCAGTACCGACCCCGCACGGCTCACCCGCCGCCGCCGCCGCTCCTGCCGCCGCCCAGGGCCGGGAGAAGCCGGCGCGTCACCGACAGCAGGCGGGGCCGCGCTGCCCGCCCCGCCCGGGCCCGGAGACCCAGAGGGGCAGGGAGGCTTTCCTCGAACAGAGGCTGACAGTCCGGGCCGGGAGACCCAGAGGGGCAGAGAGGCTTTCCTCGAACAGCCGATCTGACAGCCGGGCCCGGAGACCCAGAGGTGCAGGGAGGCTTTCCTCGAACTGCGGATCTGACAGCCCGGGCCCGGAGACCCAGAGGGGCAGAGAGGCTTTCCTCGAACAGAGGCTCTGACAGTCCCAGGCACCGGGGAGGGGAGGAGGCTGAGCCCTGGGGTGCGCCTGTGGAGCGGAGCGGGCATGGAGGTGTCCTGTGACCTGCATCCTGATGGGATCTGCATCCTGATGGGATCTGCGTCCCGTGATTGAGTCACCTTGACTGAGTTGGGCCCCTTGGTGTTTACGACTTGTAACACCTCAGTTGTCCGCACCCCATGTGCTTTATGAGACTGCATCCTAAGTACGCATCTCGCTCCGACAGAAAAGGTCCAGGTTTACCGGGAGATTTAGAAGCCTTTTAGTTAAGGCTAAAAAACAAAGTTTAGTTAAGGGAAAAAACCCAAAGAAATAAAAATTATCCCTGGAGTTTTACAAGAAATGGCTGGACACAAGGGTTAATGCTATGGTCTAGTTGACAAGGTAATGATAGCTCAAAGGTTGAATTGGATTATCTTGGTGGTATTTTCCAAGCTCAGTGATTCTATTGCTCTGTGATTGGCAAATCAAATTGCCTAGTTTTTAAAACCTGAATAAAATATCACCTCAAGGTTTATTTTTGGCTTTACTTGGTTTCTCAGGAATCAATGTTCTAGTAAATTTATTTCCTCAATGGCTAGGTGTTAAAATTCCAAGAGGAATTTTAAATACGTGATTAATGTTGTGTGCCATCACTTGGAGATTTTCGTCGTAATAGCGTTTATGTCACAACTCCAAAACCTCGGATTCCTGGGTTTTGGAATCTGTCTTCTGAAAAACAGCTTGGCAAGCTGGGGGGAAATAATTTATCTGTGACAATGCTTGTCTCTTGCTGTTGCAGCTTTTATTTTGTGTTGGAATTTGTTTAAGAGTAAATTTGTTTAAATGAAAGCACCTTGCAAAATACCCACTGATGAGAGTGGAAGGAAAAGAGCTAAGGTTCTGTTGCAATAAGAAGGGGTAAGAGTTTCTACTTCTGAAGAGCTGGAATGATTACTTATCTCAGTGCTGATAAGAATCCTCAGAGGATCTGAGCAACTTCTCCTATTTTGAAAAAGAGAACTAGTTTTAGTACCATTATATGTATTTACTTAATTTCTAAATACTGAAAAGGCTATAATATTTTTTTTCTTAGCTTTTTTTTTTTTTTTTTCCTGTAAAGTGTGGACAAATTTTTCCCATAATACATCAAAATATGAAGCAAGTTCTGGGATAAAAATTCTCAAAGAAAATAATTATTAACTTGTCCTGAGTACTCCAGAAATTTTATCCAAAAAGAGCTCTTAAGCAAAACACTGCAGAGACAGGTAGGAATCAAGGTGATCGACTACTGGAACAGAGAATTGCAGGGATGTTGCATGAAGTGTCTGCATCACTCTTTTCCACCCCATGTGGGTGTACACAAGGCTCCAATTGTCACTTGTCCTGTAGTGGCAAATTTTTTGGTAGGATGGTGAAAACACCTAAAGGCTGAATGAACATCACCTTTTTTGCCATTGCTGTCAGATGTTACTCTGAGCAACCACTCTGTCCAAGAAAGGATTCACAAAGGATGGCCAGAATGGGAAAAGGCTGAAATGAAAGAATGAGACGAACACAATTAAATAGCTCTCTCTGTGATTGCCAGTATAAACTCATTTTCAGAAATCAAATTTTTTTCTTACATTCTAGCATTCAAAAACTAATATCAGTGAGATTTATAAACCTTGGTTATCTGTGCATAAATGTGAAATAGTGCTACCTGTCAGCCACACAATTTTGCCACCAAAAAAAAGTCATAATTAGCTATAGTTAAATTTAGCAAAAAGGGACTATACAGGCAAATTTCTTAATGGAATAGAGAACAATTATGACAGGGAACAGTTTTTTGTTTTGGAGAAGGCCTGTTCAAACTTCCAAACTGCTTATTTGTAGGATTTCAATTCTTCATTCATTTTCCAGACATATTTTTGTTCTGCCTCACTTCAGTGCTGTACTGAATAATCACCTTTCATAAGGCTATGATGTGCAGATATATCCCAGGAAAGAATGGAAAATGAAAGACCTTACTCAGATGACTGTGAATGAAGATGTGAATGATGCAGTAGAATGAAGAGCCCCTACAGAATTTTTCTTCCTTCCCATTTTTATAGGAAAGCTTACATCACTAGGACCAGATGCCAATCATCATAACATTCACATTTTCTGGTTCTGTAGTGGAAGGTCTATTCAAGCCCTTCTTGATGGATTTCCTCATGGGGAGGGCTTCTCTTTCCATAACCTAGTTTGGTCAATGTACCCAGTTTTTGTTAGCATGGACAACATTTTCCTACTCTAAGTCACCTTCATGATGTTTCTTATTTTATGTTTTTCTCTCTGTTTTTTCATGGATGATGAGGGCTGCATACTGCAACTGCTCTTCCTCATTGCTTTTGCCAGCAAAACAGGCTCTCAGCTTTGATCTATATAAAACTGTCTGGTGAAAGATTCAGAAGGACCAAACTTCAATATTATAAATAAATAAATAAAAAGTACAACATCCTAGGGAAAAAAACCCCAGGATATATGAAGGAGAAAAAGATGAAAGGACTGGAAAAAGGAGATTGATTTCCTGAGGAAAGGGATAGAAATCAGGGCAAGGGGGAGTTTTAGAAAATGGGTGTTGGCAATTTAGTTCTGTTGACAGATGAAAATTTGCATCAAGGAAATTCCTGTCCATTTTCTGTGAAGTCCTCATGGTATTTTTGCCAGTGGCATTGTGCCCCGACATGATGCCCAGGTGTTTCTCAGGGTGCAGCTGTAGTGCTGGAATGGGTGGTGGGGCCTGCTGCTGGCATTGCTGACCTGCTGGTCTCAGGGGACTTTATTCTTTTGACCAAGAACTTGACTTCAATGCTTTGATAAACTAATTGTTCCTCAGGGAGTTATCAAATCTATGTAAAGTATTTTTCCTTGTTTCAACAAAAAATAGACAAGGGAACTTTATTCCATAACAGCTCTTTCTTAAAATTTCTACAGAAAGAAGATTTTATTCTGCTGTCTTTCCATCAGTTTATTTCAGATTAAATCTGCCACAGATATGACCATCCATTTGTTCATAAGGGTAAACTTAAGTGTGCATTCATCTACACTGATATTTTGTTTTAGGTGAGGTATGTATTTTTTGAAGCTAATCTCTGGTTGCCCTCCTTTCGTGCTCTTTGGTTCATTTTGTAGAACAGCCCCAAAATACACAGTAAGAAATGTTCCACCTGAAACATTAAAAAAAGCTGCATTCTAGCCCCTGATGGAGCCAGTCTGAAACCAGTCTTCCAGAGGGAGAAGGTTACATCCTTCACATAGCTGGTTTGCACTGCAGAGCTTTTCCTGTTGGAATCCTGCTGCTTGCTAACATAGACCTAGCCTAAGTCACAGAGTGATTACAATGCTGGTTTTGTTACCCCATGTTTATAATCCCTCAATTATTTCATTCAAGTTGAATACATTTCTGCATTCAGAGAATGTTGGATCCTGACTGCTTGATCGCGTAATGAAAAAATTCCAGGTAAAAAGAAGGATTCTTAAATTTGCAAAGTACACTGCTTCAAACTAAATAATTCGAGTTAAAGAAGAAGGAAATGTGGGATATTATGAAGACAAATTAAAACATTATTTCTAAGACTTTCCCATATTTTCCTTGTCATGGCTGAAGAGGAAGAAATCATGCAGCTGTAGGCTACAGAGGGATTCTTAGGCATTACTCTTAGAAAGCATTAATAAAAAATGAGAAGAGTTGTGTCAATGATTGCAGTTCTGAAAAATGCTTGATAAAGATGCTCAGTGTTTTCATCTTATGGAATGTGTAAGGATTGAAAAAAGAGTGAGATGAACAAAAGAAGGAAATCTGTGAATATTTCCCCTTACTGCTTTGTGATCTGAGGTGAAAAACAGCAGTTGTCCCTCAACTATGGTGTTGTGTTTGGGAAGGAGGGATTTCTTTGTAGCTTATTTGCAAAAAAGCATGAAATCAACACATTTTTTTTCCAATGTCTTGCTACTGATTTGTGTCCATTTTCCAAGTATATAGGGCAATAAGCAGATGAACATATTTAAATACTCCTACCTGCAAATAGGATGTTCCCCTCATGTGGCTTGGGCAAATGTTCTCCTATCTAAAACTGCTGAAAGAATGAAACTCTTGGCTTTAGCTTGTCCATTTAGGTGACCATGGCTAAGGAGGACTTTTGATTAGAACAGGCAAGTTGCCAGGACCCTGGACATTTTCATGCAATGAGTGCAGTAGCTTTAGACTTGGTTTTGCAAATGCTGTGCTCTCACATTCAGTAGTATCTGCTAAATTGCTGTTTCAAAAGTGCCCAGCTTACAAGCACAAAGTCTGCCCAGGCAAAATTGGGTCAGACTGTGGGAGGGAGAGGATTATTTGGATTTGCATGTAATATGAAAAAGGACTGCTTATTTTGTTTTGGGGATTTTTTTCCCTTTTTTTCCAATAATTCCAGTTTTCCATACTATATCTGATCTGCAGACAAGGTCAAATGGAAGGCCTTGATGGTTTTAGTGTGAAGAAGAAGAAAATTATCAACTGACAAGAAAAGGATTATTAATGAAATTCCTTTGCCATCTTTTCAACTTGAGCTGCAGCCAAGAGCCTTATTAAAAACTGAAAACCATCAGAAAAGAGCTATGGTTCGTTGCCACACACTTGTTTTTGCATAACACTGTCTAGTCAGCCTGCTGGACTTGCATGATACTCTGCAGGAAAAAAATAAACAAGGAGGAAAGAAACATGAATATTTTTGAAAGGACTCCTCCTTTACATGTTTGATAGAAGCAAAGTAATATTTTTTTTTCCTTTTTCTCCCCTAAATTTTCTTATTACAAGGTTGTTATTTTATCCTCCCTTTCTTTCTAGGCAATTTTTGTTCCGCTTGGTTTTGTTTCTCAAAGTCAAGTTAAATAAAATTGCATAGAGACACTGTTTATTTTGCATGAATACACCAGACTGACCAACTAAAATCAACATCCAGGGCAAATTCTAAAGTAACAAAAGATACAGCCCTAAAATTTGCCTTGATATTTATGACTATTTCAGAGTGTAAAGCAGTGTAATAGTGTAAAGCAGTGGTTGACTGGAAGAGCCTTATACATTGGTTTTCAATCTGCAGTTTATTTATTCTGTGCTGGTTTCTTGCAGAATGTGAGACCAGAACAATCTTGTTCTTGAAGGGGACTCCAGATAAGTGGGTTTTCCCCATCTTTTCCATCTTCCCTTTCTATTTGTATCTTTCTAATGGGATGCAAGGCACAAAAGCCAAACAGCTGGCTGCCCTATTTTCCCTGCTTATATAGCATACTGCGATGTTTGCAGTCAAGGCAGATTCAAACATCTCCTTCAGACAGCTCAGATTGCCCAGGATTTAATTTGTCCTCTGAAAACACCTGTGCCCCCAGGGTCCAGAGCAGCAGCCAATGGCAAGTCTGTACCTCCAGTGGGAGATGTCTGGATGAGACTGGCTATAAAATGGTAGCTTTTTCCTTAAGTTTCCAGAGGCTTGGCCATGAGCCGCCATTTGGTTATCACAGAAAATGTGCATGTCATATGAAAGGCAGTGCCTGTGTGGATTACTGTGTACTGCCTGCTGTTGTCCTGATACATTCATAAAAAGAGATAGAATTAGAAGAAGCTTGTGATATTTTCAGTCCAAATACTCTCACTTGGTAGAAACCTTTCTGGTTTTTCTTTTGACAAGAAGAAACCAGCAATAAACCGTCATGTGCCATTTATCCCACATCTGGAAAAAAGAAAATAAAAATTTAGCCATTCTTCATAAACTTTAGATGGAGCCCTGCTTTAAGCACCTTGCACATGTGTATTTCCAAATGAGCATCTCTTTCCTCTGGTAAATTACCCCAGAGTTCTCACCACACTCCTGAATGCTTGGAAACTTGCTTCTTCTGCTGATGGGACCCCAAACCTGAGGTTCGGGTGGGTCTCACCTGGTGAGGTGAGCAAGACTGCTGCAGTTGACTTCTAGACAATGTCTTCAATGGCTTGATGAGGTAACTTTTTGTTCCCTTTGGGCAGATAGAAGTTGGAGTACCAACAGTGGGAACCAGGTGTGACAATAAAGAGGCTGGGAGGAATTAGTAATTTTGGAAGGTGTTTGGATTGATGGTTTTTGTCTGAGATGAGCACGGATGGGAGGGGTCAAGTTAGTGGCGAATGTTTTAAGACAAGCTGCAGCCACGTGGCTACCAATGGAGTGAGAAGATCCAGAACAGCAGAGATGCAATTAGGAGAAGCAGGCTTGGAAACAAGGTTTACAGGGTCTGGCATTACTGATAGTGGTGAGGGTACTGGGGAATGGACCCCTTTTCCTAACATCCAAAGACATCCTAACATCCTGGTCACACCCAGAACAAGCCTCTCCCATTGGTACATTGACAGCAAAGTCTCAGGGCTTACCCCTCTGCTGAAGATGTGGCAGCTGAACAATTTGCTGTGCGCCTGCTGAGCTTTGGTGACTCTGCTGTTGGTTCATGTAAATGCCACATCATACAAGCTCATTTAGCAGGAAACAAGAGAGGTTGAAGCTAAAGGCTGTCACCTTGCTTTCCCAGTGCTCTGAGGCGCTGCCTGTGGGTGGATCTCACCAGGCTGAGGAGCAATGGGAGCTTGCTCCTGTGGTTGACTCCTCCTGCCATTGGCCCTGCCTTGCCTGCATAGCCTGGTTACTTGCAGGGTCTGTGCTGGTGTAGGAGCCATTTAGGGTGAATTTTTTTTTCCAGAATAAATACACTGGTACAATTCCTAGTATTAATGTAGTAAGTCGATTTAAAGCTACATTACCTCAGTGCAACTTAGTCTCTTCAGCCCAGGCATAAGCATATGGCCTCCAAATGCTGATTTAGTGAACTCTTCAACAAGGCTTGATTATTTTAGGCATAGTTAGACTGAGACTACTCTCATGTGGTGATAAGATTCCCATAGGCAACCTGTACCTCCAGCATTTAACATGTCAATGGCTGAGGCCGTCACTTTCAGTTGTATCAAAACCTCATAGTTGCTAATAAATTTTACAAGTACGTGTGGTTGAAATCTACTGAACCAACTCTTTTGTTCAGCAAAGGAGATGGGCAAGCAAAAACTATCAGTTGTTTGTCGCAGTCGAGGCGGTCACGACATAAAGCAGAGACCACAAGCAGTCTCAGTTGGTAACACTTGGCAACAGTTTATTAATGAAAATGGCTGATCTTTTATACACTTTCCAGTTGTTTACCCTTCCTCTACCTTAGCTATTGGCCACAATAATTCAATACCATGCCATTGGTGAAAAGTTACTCTGACTCCACCTAACTTTCTAAAAATGCTTCATCCAGCTGCAGAATGCTCTTATCTTCCTTCTCTCAATCTCCTTGGTTACGGCCTTGGAGAAAGCTCCTTATCAGCTTCTTCTTCTTCTTACTTCTCGCTCCTTTAGCTAACAGGCCCACTGCTAGCCCCTTCCACAGTTGTTCAGAATCACCTCTTGTATTTTAGGATGTTTTCCTTAGTTCTTTTAATAGTCACATGCATCAGATGCCTCTTGCTGCCTGGCACAGCCACATAGACCGGTTTTGCCCTCCCTGTTTCCCACATATTCTGTTCCTTTCAGAATACTGTATCCATTTTCTTAAAGTTATTACAGTGAAGAAAAGCTAATACTTTTTTCAGACTCAGTCTAAAATGTACATGGAATAAGCAGTCACATCTGTGTAATATTTAAACTTACAATATGAATGGCACTGTATGCACTAGTATATTTGCAACAGCTTCTTGATTGTCTGAGAAACACCTGCAATGTCATTTACAGCCAAAGAAGCGTGTTGTAGGGTGTAAGTGGTGCTGGACTGTTGTTGCTTCTTTGCACTTGGCAGCCTGGGCTTTGTGAGACTACATGTATGAGTTGCAGCAGTAGCTCAGCACCACAAGAAACCTCTGACTATTACCTCATCATGAATCCATGTGGTCTGTTGTTCCATTTCCTTCATTTTGTACATTTACAGTGAAGGAGTAGTGCACTTTGGCTTGATCTGTGTAAGGTGGTTACTGGGAAACGATCTGAAGTGCAGAACTGAGAGCCCAGCAGCTGTGGTGTACCAGTTCCTAAAGAAGATGCTCTTATTTTCCATGATGGATGCTTCTGTTTGCTTTTAACACAGCTCACTTCTCATGGTCAGCTAAATGCATACTTAATGCAAAAAACAAATAAATTGTCCCCATGGAAAACTGTTGCAGAACAGATACTCTGCAGTGGTTATTCTTAGCTCTTTCCTGTGTAGACAAGTCCTGTGATGTAGATCATTGCTTTGTCTGCCCTTAATGTCCTCGTGTGAGGTTTTTAAATTATATTATGTGGCCAAAAAGAGCTAATGCCAAGATCTGTCTGAAATGTGTTATTTAATTAGCCATGGCTTTAGGAATTTGATTGTCTCTAGTTTCCACCTGTGTCCTGATTTCCTCTTTCTGACTCCAAATTTTAAAACGTTTGGGTTTGTTTTCTGATTACCTTGTAAATTACCAATGTTGGATAATAACAGTGTGGGAACAGTGGTAAGAATTCCTTATTTAAATTTTTACAAAACTGATTGGTCTGACCTTCAGATTTGTTGACATTACAATACTCCTAGGGAGATTTATAATGCCTCCTCTCTCATCTCAGTTTGGGATGTGGGACTCTACTATGCACTTGCTGTGATTTCATGTAATTATTTCCATACTCTACTGTGCTGTGTTCTCACTTCATTAGCACAGTTAAGCAAGAAACCAGAAGCACTTTTGCAATTATTTATTTCTTTTAAAAGAAAAAAAAACAAAGAAAAATTTTCAAAGTTTTTGTATTACTAAGCCAAACCAAAAGGAAATAATAAAGAAGTATTTTGCCTGTGTGAATGGAGAGCCTGGTAGTTGGGCTTGCTGTTGCTGTTACGGCCATTATATTCTGATTACAGAAACATTGAGTAATATCTGGGGAAGAGGGAGAACTGAGATTTGAAGGGGCTACATAATCAACTCTTCTTTACCTGTGCATGTTTTCATTCACATCTGCAATGTCCAGGCCTTGATATACTGACCTCCACTCAAACCAGCCTTAGCAACTACAGAATTAATTTCTCACTAAGTACAGGAAAGAGGCATGCAAATTTCAAGTGAGACCCTGCCAAATTGTCTTAATAATGACATGTGGCGGGGTCAGACACAGAAAGATGAAGTTGGACCTGGTTTTGTGCTTATTCAAAACAGACACAAGCAGTGGGCTGTCTGTAGCTGTTCTAAATGAGCAGCTTCAGGTGGCAAGGAATACGAAGGGTGATAAGCAAGAGAAGGAGGTTTGAACCTCAGTTTTGGTTCAAATATTTTTGAACCTCATTTCTTCACTTAGAGTATCTCTTAAGATTGGAACTGTCTTTGAAATACTACTGTTTCAGTGCTGATATCTTTAGGTACATACATCATCCTCTGCTAATTCAAGCTTTAGTATTGCCTTAAACTTTAATTTTGCTTTCTCAAAGCACTGTCAAATAGATTTATGTCTTTTTAAAAAATACAGCATTGCTTATTTTGAGAGAAGTTTATATCCATCATGGGAAAGAGTGAAGGATTAGGAATCAGGCCTGTGATGGCATTGGTGTTATAGATTTCTTGCAGCTGTGGAAAAAAAATGCTCTGTGTCTTTTTTGATCACATAACACCCCCAGTGTATATGCAGTCATTCTATCTGTATGGGTAAAGTGCTCTCATTTATTTTCACTATTCCTCTTCAGGTGCTTTGCTGCATCCTCAGCCTTGCATTGGCAGGTCAGCTCTGAGTCTAGTCCAGTGCTTACATGTTGTAGGGTGTGAGTGGTGTTACTGCAAAGGAGCAGGAATGTTTCTGTGGGTGCTGTGCTGCCTCAAGGGCTGCTTTAGTACTACAGCTTTCTTGGAAATATAGTGATTTATCAATGCATGGTCTTTTTACCAATTTGAGATATTCACATTTTGCACTTCCAGCTGTTGAGATATGTCCCAAATGTCTGTTTATCACCATTTGTTCTGATTCTTCTGTTGCTCTCGCACATATGCACAGCAGGCAAACTGCACATCACTGTGTACAGCTGGTCTGCATTCCTCCATATCTGCCACTCCACACCTGTCCTGCATGAAGTTAAACAACTCCTGCCTGCTGCCCAAATGTTCAATGAGGCCATTTGTAAGCCAATGAAGCAAATAGTAAGTCATATATTTAGGACATCACACCATCACCACTGTGACATGCAGCCATGAAATCACAAGCAGGAGGGCAATCATGATTCCCCCGAAATCAGCTTGAGAAGTTGTTATTTTTCAGCAGAATTGTTGGTAGTTTAAAATAATCCTTTACAATGTCTTTGATAAAGGGATTTAAAATTCTAATCCATGTCATTTTACATATCTATTGAATTCAAGTTTAAGATTTGTCATTCATCCTAAAAATGCATTTACAAACTTCAGCTTGGGTCTTGCGTATCTGCCATGAGATAAAGAAAACCAAAATCTCATTATTCAGTCCTTGACCCATACTTAAGCCGTTAATATCGAAGACTTATGTTACTATCTTTATTCCCCTGGTTCACTTACTTCCCTCTAAATGATCACAACATCCTCTTAATGGAGGCACTAATCTTCATGACAGGAGCTCTGGCTGCTGATCTACTGGCAGCAAATAGATCAGTCACTAGAAAGCAATGAGTGTAATTCGATTCCTGGACGAGATGTCAATACATGGAACCATCTTGAGGGAAGTCACCATTCATCTCTGAAATTCTTTGGCCACTGCTTGCCATTCCATTCCTGGGACTAGCACATCCTAGTGGATCTTCACAAGAAGATGGCTATACAAAAACAGGTGCTTTCATGGTCCCCCTTCTCCATATGTCATGTCAGAATGGCATAGAATCATAGAAACACAGAATGGTTTGGTCTGGAAGGGACCTTAAGAAGCACCTAATTCACACCCCCTGCCATGGGCAAGGACACTTTCCATTAGACCACGTTGTTCAAAACCCCATCTTCCAGCTCTTTGAAGTCATGCACCAAGAAAAGGGCCAATATGGTGAAGAACAGTTCAGTGTTAGTATCTGTCAGAAAGATGGTGCACGTATTTTGAATATAGCACCCAGAACGTTAGCAGCAAATTTAGTCTGGAGCACTGCACATGGAAAAAGGGGTACATTGTTAGTTTGAGCCCAATCCTTACTATTCTGATAGGCTGTAAAATACACAGAGCTGTAAAATACATAGAGCAGAGAGAAGGTATTTCACTGCAGAATAGCACACAGGCTATGAATTCTTTGCAGTTATGTGGGGAAACCCAAACATCACCCTCCAGCAGCACCTTTTTGAGAGGGGAGGAACAGACAATCTGCTGTTTGAACACAGCAGCTTAGGGTCCCTTTAGCCATGAAACGCGTGCAAGAGTCCACAGCAGGGTGGCACAAGGATGACTGACTCCCTGGAACACCACATCCCCGTTCGCACCGTGCCAGCCGGGTGTTCCCGGAGGTGCCCTGTGGCTCCCCATCATCTCCCCACGGCACGGCCGCTCCACCTGCTGGGCACCGACAGCGCTGGGTGCCGCCAGCAACGTGACTGCCAGGCTGGAGTGCCATCTACTGAGTCACCACCACTGCCACCCTTGGCACTTGGGTGGTTCAGCCACGGGAGTCCAAATAAAAGCAGCAACACCCGAGATGTTCAAATTATGTCTTATATATAACCACATGTTTAAATGAATTTGGTTATATAACCAAATGTTTAAACCTATAAATTGTGTTCTCCATTGCCCCTGAAAGGGTAAAATCAGCTGTAAGTCAACAACCCGTTTAAAAAAAGATAGAGCATATATTTTCTAAGCAGTGACATGCAGAATTCTGAGACACGCCACCTGTACATCTGTAACAGTTTAGAGAAACAGCAGAATTTCAATGGGAAGCACATGAATTCTGCTATTTATCTAAGAACTGTCAGGTATTATTCCATAAAAGCAGAAGTTCTAAGCACCTCCACCTGGGTCATTAATGCAGTGGTTATTGACACTGTCAGGACACAAGCATTTCCAGGTGGCTGGAAGCGTGCTGCCTGCACACGGCTTCACCTGGCTTTTGTTCAACGGAAACGCTGTGTCCTGTCCAGGCTTCTGATGGTGCTTGGTGATTGAAGGAGTAAATAGGTTTTCAGTTCTTCACCTTCCCAATTCATTTAGTACAAAGAGCATTTGGTGGTTCTGGGAAAACCAAAGTCACAATTCATTGCCTGACTTTTGATTGGTAATTTAAAAGGTGCGGTAAAGAAATTCAAGCAGCCTTTCAATTGCAGAGAGTGGAAGAATAAAAAGCATTTAGCAGCCTTCTGTTGTCCAACTTGTGGGAACATACTGGCTCCTGTACAGTAGCCTCCATAACTGTATTTGTCTTGATTGGTGATATTCTCTTGGCTTCTTTTGAAACAGATTGTCCACAAAAAGGAAAGATATTTTTAGCTTGCTGACCATAGCATGTGCACGCTGAAGAGAAATCGTTATTGCCTATGGGACAGCAGAAGACAATACAAATCAGTATTGTAGTAGTAAGTGTTACTGTTCTCTGTAGCTGAGAACTGCTTTTATGTATTTCTCAGTATTTTCCTGTTTCATTTGTGTTTAACTGTAGTTACCTAGTTTAAAATAGCTTTTTGTTGTCATTAAAGGAAAAGAAGATCTGACTTTCTATCGTCATTTATGGAATACTTGAAAATTTGCAACTTAGTCTATTAGGGCCAACATCACTGAGAATTATATTGAAAATTAAAATTTGTAATTCCTAATTTCTTAAGGAAGCAAGTACTGTTTGTCCACCTTTACATCCATCTCAGATGTATCTTTGTCACATCTCTTGCCTTAAATTTCCTCATCCAGAGAGTTGCACTGACCTATTTCTTTGCTGGATTTTGCACTGCAGTGAGAGAAATGGGGGAGTTGCCAAATATAAAATCCTGAATTCAGAGAAATGCGTTTACTAGAAAATTGACCGTGCTGTGACTTGTCAAAATCAAGAAATATTTAGCAACAGCATCCAAAACTGCAGATTAATCAGCTGCAGTAGGTGGAATCCTAGAGAATAATCAGAAATGCTGCCCAGTAACAGACAGTGGTGTTCCTGCAACAACTGCAGAATGTCTGTAACAACCATGTGAGATGCTGTTTCTCCCTTGAATCTCTGATTTTACTACCTGCACAGGATATGTGGTTTAGTACAACTGTTGGAGTATCATTTTAAAGATCCAGCATATAGGGTGATTGCCTTCCTTGCGCTCGTGAAAAATTTCTCCTTTCTAGTTTTACAGGTGTATGTTTGTGTCTGGTTTTCTCTTTTTTCAATTAATCAAATAAATGAAAATTAACTGAAAATTCAAACTGCAACTCTGTTCATATGACTAAAAATTAATTAATAAAACTATAATTTCTTTGTTACACAAAGAAGATTCCTTTATCTATCTGTGATTTCAGCTTTTCTGAAACATTAAGTCATGCTTTTTTGCAGGGTTTTTTGGTTCCAGGTCAATAATTTCAAATGATGGTAAACAATCCACTGAACACAAAGTCTTGCATTACAGTATGGTCTGGTAGAATCATTAGACCCTACCCAATTTTCTGTAACAGCTCCTTTCCTGTGGTGATGTAGAACAGGTGTGCAACTCTATGTGCAAAACTGATTCAGTACCTGCAAAAATGGTGGAGAAGATCATGCCATTTCCCTGAGAACCAGTTCAGGATATAGCATGAATCAGCAAAGTGTCCTTTCATGGCTTCTCCTGTTTCCTGATTTTAATTTTGTTCCTCTCCTGCAATAACATTGCTGCTGCAGTTCCATCCAGCTTGTCTCCCTCTGCCTTGGCTGCAGTGCTGGTGTATTGAACTGGTGTCCTCAGCACACACCTTCAACTGGACTGACCAGCACTGCTGTAATGTCAGGGCTTATTTGCAGATGGGTATATATATATATATATAGATATATCTATATTTACATATATCTATATATTCATATATCTATATACACAGATATAGACACGTAGGTAGATAGAGATATATAAATATAGATACAGATATATAGATAGATATAGATGTGGGTAGTTGTGTGTAGATACTTTTCCCCTAGTGATTTCTGAGAGGTGATTTTGCTCATTTTGTTCCAGGAGTGGGCAGAGACAGGAGCATTTTCAACTGTTGTTTTGAATGTGAATAACAGTGTTGTGCCTAAAAGAACAGTTTGTTCAAACAAGCACAAAAATTTTCTAATTTCAGATGGGAGCCCAGCTGGGGCTTCTGCAGCCTACAGCAACATCTCCAACAACAAACACAGTGACTTTTCCTTTTTCTCTGAAGACCACTCAAGAAATAAGCCTTATTAGGGGAGAGATCAACAGTCATTCTGCATTTCAAGCATATTAACAACATTACCAGAGTGATTTTTTATCAGTCTCTCAATATCTGCCTTCTATACAGTACTCTTAAGTGATCCTTAGCTGAGCTTTTTTAAACGCTTATTTTTCCTGAATATTGCAGGGAAAACCTGCTCAGTCCACAGACCTGTAAACCAAATTGGGATCAAAATGCTTTGTTGATCTGTCAACAATATGGAATTAAGCAGCAATCAGTGAAGTGTTGCATTCGAGTAGTAATGCAACAAGTAAACTCAGACTAGACACATTAGTGTTAATTAACACCAGCAATATAAACACTCCCTGCAACAAATGCAAGAGGTTTCTGAAATGCTACAAGCCTGCCTGACCACACATGCACATTGTTTTAATACTTGCGAGCATCAACTCTGAAACAGTTTCAGCAAAATCAAATTCTGTTTCCTCTTGCAACCTTTTGATTTGTCTTCTTGAAAGTGGTTTTTGTAGCTGATAAATCCCTGGCATGTCATGCAAATAAAGATGTAATTTTTATTCAACTAATGGTGAGTTCTGGGAAGAGAATAGAACAGAAGAAAATCTTTACTGTGAGGGTGGTGAGGCACTGGAATAGAACTTCAAAAAGTTGTGGATGCTCCAGCCCTGGAAGCATTTAAGACCAGGCTGGATGGAACTCTGAGCAACTTGATCTAGTGAAAGGAAGACAAATTCCCCTGTCTACAGTGGGAGAATTGAAACTAGGTGATGTTAAGGTTTCCAACCCAGGCCATTCTATGATTCTATTAATAAAATAGTATAGTTATGTAATGTTAAGACCAACATTATGCATGACAAACTCTGATGTAGAAGTGAAGGGTCCATCCAGGACAGCATCTCTGCTTTGTACATCCCAGGCCCATCCAGCACACGGGCAGAGATGGACACAGAAAGGGAAAGGTGGGCTCTAGAAGAATGTAATAAATAATGACTTTCTTAAAAAAGGAGAGTACTCTCGATTGAATAATTTAATCCAAAAATGATTGAGAAGAAAAAACCCTGCCACCATCTTCTTTTCATAATGATTTTCTAGAGCAGATGTGTGCCTTTTAATGTGTGAAAAAATATTCTCAGTTCTAGAATTTAAATACCTTCAAGCTGAGAATAAGGTAATTTGCTCATCTTCCATCCAAAGAGACATAAATCATCTTTGCTTTGGATGGGTGATGGTGCTTCACTTATAGTTGTGTGATATTACATTGCATTCAGTCCCCAAATCCTATCTTGTGATACAGTGATCACTGATAGAGTTTTTAATTCCCAGACAAGTAAGGAAGAGGGTCAGCAGAGCTGCACCTTGGACTTCTGGAGGGCAGGCTGTTTAGGAGACTGATTAACATTGTCCCTTGGAAGACAGTCCTGAGGGGCAAAGGGGTCCAGGAAGGCTGATAATTCTTCAACAGGGAAATGTTAAAGGCAGAGGAGCAGGCTGTCCCCACATGCAAAACGTGAACCAGTGGGGAAAACCGGATAGCTTTGGCTAGAGCTCAGTCTGTGATGCTTAATGCCTTCTTTGCTGAAGTCCAGTTTTCTTGGAGAATCTGGCCCCTTGAGCTGGCAGACAGGGACAGGTGGCAGAATGAAGCTCCCATAATCCAAGGGGAGATGGTCATCAACCTGCTACGCCACTTAGACAAACACAAGTCTGCGGGGCCAGATGAGATCCATCCAAGGGTACAGAGGGAGCTGATGAAAATGCTCAGAAGCCACTACCCATCATTTAGCAGCAGCCCCTGCTAACCAGGGATGTTTGAGTTGACTGGAGTCAGCAAATGTGACATGCATCTGTATGAGGGGCTGGAAGGATTTGGGGAACTACAGGATTGTCAGTGTAACCTTGGTGTTGGGGAAGGTTAGTGAGCAGCTCATCTTGAGTGCCAGCAGGTGCAGGATAGCCAGGGGATTGGGCCCAGCCAACATGGGTTGACCAACCTGATCTCCTGTGACCTTGTGACCCACTTAGTGAAGAAGGAAAGGCTTTGGTTTGTGTCATCTGCACTTCAGAAAGTCTTTGACACTCTTCTCACAGCATTCTCCTGGAGAAACCAGCTGCTCTTGGCTTGAACAGGTGCACTGTTCACTGGGTAAAAAACTGGTTGGAGGGCTAATCCCAGAGAGTGGTGATTAATGGTGCTATGTCCAGTTGTTGGTAAGTCACATGGGGTTCCAAAGGGCACAGCACTGGGACCAGTCCTGTTCTAGATCTTTATTGATGATGCAGATGAAGGGATTGAGCACCTCCTCAGTCTGTTCATGGACAACACTGAGGCAAGCAGGAGTGTTGAACTGCAGGAGGGTAGGAAGGCTCTGCAGGGTTATCTGGACAAGCTGGATTGATGGGCCAAGGCCCACAGTCTGAGGTTCAACAGGGCAAAATGTTGGGTCCTGCATTTGGGTCACAACAATCCCATCCAGTGCTACAGGCTGGGGCAGAGTGGCTGAAAAGTGGCCCAGCAGAAAAGGACCAGGGGATAGCAGGTGAACGTGGGCCCAGCGTGTGCCCAGGTGGTCAAGAAGGCCAATGGCAGCTTGGCTTGAATCAAGGACAGTGTGGCCAGCAGGACCAGGGCAGTGATTTGTCACTCTGTACTGGGCACTGGCGAGGCAGCACCTCAAATCTTGTGTCCAGATTTGGGCCCCTCATGACAAGAAAGATATTGAGGTACTGGAGTGAGTCCAGAGCAGGACAACAGAGCTGGGGAAGGCTCTGGAGAGTGAGTCCTATGTGGAGTGTCTGAGGGAGCTGGGGTTGCTCACCTGGAGAAGAGGAGGTTCAGAGAGGTCTTGTCACTCTCTACAGCTGCTTGAAAGAAGGCTGTAGCTAGGTTGAGGTCAGTCTCTCCCCAAACAAGCTAAATGATGAGAGGAAATAGCCTCAAGTTGCACCAGAGGAGGTTTAGATTGAATATTAGGAAATTTTTTTTTGCTGAAAGGCTTGTCAGTCATTGGAACAGGCTGCCCATGGGAAGTAGTAGATTCACCATCCCTAGAGGTATTTAAAAGATGTGTATTTTTGACACTTAGGGACATAATTTAGCAATGGACTTGGCAGTGCTGGGTTAATGTTTAGACTCAATGACCTTAAAGGTCTTTTCCAACCTAAATGATTCTTTGATTCTAAGTTTCTTTAACATCCATTTTCCTTATAAAGACAGAATTTCCTGATTGTTGATCCTGCTTATAGAAAATCAGGCAACAAGGCCCTTTGTTGAGGCACTTTGTTGAAAGTGCTTTTCAACAAAAATTCTGGAGCAAAACTATGTACACATTTCAAATTGTAACTCTGTGCAGAACAATGCATCTGGATAACATTTCTGGGAAGGAGAAATTGTCTATAGAAGCCAATGATGCCTCCTCTGGTCTAAGCAAATATGAGGGATTTACACATTCAATCAAGGAAAAAAAAAGAAACCAAACTCTGCCATCCCATCCCCTTATGGGTGACCTTTTCACCAGATCAAAATATTTTGGCAGACACTGCAATGCATGCAAGTACTTGACCACTTACTTTGTCTAGTAAGAAAATCCATCACAAAATGTTATTGCATTCTCAAACACCATGCCATCAACGCCAGCATCTTAAGACAATATGAACTTCCATCTGGCAGGTGCCATCTGGAGCCCTGGGAATCACATCCAATTCTCTCACCAAATTAAAAAGTGCTGCAGCACTCTACAAGGAAGAAGAGCACCATTTCTACTTGCATCAGACTGGAACAATTGCAGGATTTTTTTTTTGGGACAAGTGTTTTGATTTTGCTTGGCATAACTTACTAGTTTTTCAAACTTAAACCATCTATCATTTATTTGAAATCAGAGTCCAGAATGTCAGGAGTTCCTGACAGGCATTTTGGGACATGGAAGTTTTCTATTTAAACTTCAAAAGGATGTGGTATTACTCAAACTGGGATGGCTGGGATTGCACCAACAAGAGGCAGTAGGAATGAAGTACAAAGCCTCTGCAACTCTTTCTTGGTCCTGCTGAGATGAAGGTACTACCAAACACTTTTGGCTCCACTGCTGCATGCCCTCAAGTGTTGTCACAACTAAAGGTTAGGAGAATAGGAAAACACTGTCAGGTGGAAACTGCTTGTGAAAATATACATCAGTCTGGTAAACCCTGCAAGAGCTAGTCTGGATATTCACTCTGCAAAACAAAGCACAACTCCTTGAGCTGGTAGAGTCACAGCATCAAAAACCTAGAGGGAAAAACATGGTTCTGTTTGATACGGTGACATTTTGTTCCAGGAACCTCACAGCCCTACTTCCATGATACAGCACTTCAGCTTCTAAGGTGCAGTAGGTCTGTGCAGCAACTTTTCACTTCAGAAACAAATCTGGGGGCATCTGGCTTGGCTACTAGCCCAAGTTTAGAAACCTCTGTCAGCAGAGTAGACATGTCTTAACATAAGCAGCTAAATTCAGGAGTTGAATAAAAGGTGGCATTTTGAGAAGACATATTAAACAGAGAGGGACACCAATGGCAAGAAGAATACTGAGAATATTGGAGAAAGGTCTTAGAATAGGAAAAGAGTACAATCTTTTATGCTGCAAGAACCCAATTCAGGTAAGCACGTAAGATAATTTGCAGTTAAAGGAAAAATGTAGTTATAGTTACATTTCATTACGACAACATATGTTGAGTCCTAAATGTACTATAATCTATTGCTAAGAAACTGTCACACAGTTTTAAGGAGAACTGCACCATAAATCTAGAAGAATTACCACAAATGCAGAATCCATTTTTGCTGAACTGATAAAAATCACTTGCAACACTAATAGATTTTTTGCAGGTACCATACTTGTTTTATTCAATTTAATAGCAATTACTCTGATTAATTTGCAAGTAATACAATACTAATTAACAAAGTACGAGTTTTATTCTTTCCTAGCGAAGAAGTAGAAACAAGGCTATAAGAGGATGATATCATAACTGATCATTATCTCAATTTTACATAATCTAGCACTACCTGGTTATGTTTAACCTGAGTATTTTCTTCAGCCAGAGTGAGAAGCATTGGAGCAAGCACAACTGTGAATTTTGTGGTTTGTGTTTTTTTTTTTTTCAGGACAGCACTATTAACACAGAGTAATCACAAAATAACAGCCTGAAACCCATTTGGTTTGGTATAAGAAAGGAGACAATGATGAGAAACCTCTGCACAACTCAACTAACTACAGAAGATATCTCATTTATTTCATCGGTAAATTTTAAATTAATAACATTTGTTAACTTTTTGCCTATGTTTGCAGCACATTCAGCATAACTTTACATAACTTGTAACTTTAAAGTGTTGCATTTCATCACCAGCAAAACTCAGTTTGACACAAAGTGAGGACAAAAAAAAGGAAACAAATACCAGTCAGCATATTTACCATCATAACATAAAAAAATCAACACTCTAAAGAACTGTCTAACAAGCTGCAAAGTTGTTTAAAAGTGAATTCAGTGTATTTTTATTAAGTCAGAAGGAAGAACCAAATATAAGGTAAAAAGCTGTATGTAGTTACAATTCTGTATTTTAAGGGTTACAAATTGAGGAGAACCAACCTTTAACAAAAATCTTTGTCTACCACTAACAATAACCAATAATTAAAAACAACCGCTTAACCTGTATTGCTTCAAATCAGCAACTTCACACAGACTTGATATCCACACTTGAAATGTGTTACAGAAACTGCAAAGTTTCAGGCAGTAAAAAAAAAAAAAAATGCAACTTGTACAGAAACAGTTTTAAGACTCTTTACAAAGTACTCCATACTGAAGAAACTGGCAGGAGAATACAAGCTGCTTTGAAATTCCTCTTTAGCCCATGTGTTTATTAAGCTACTGGATAAAAAAGCAAGGATTTCAGAATCCTATATACTAGGTGTATAAATATTCCTATTACGGGCCTCTCAAAAATTAAGCCATGAACTCTGTAGGAGTCTTAAATGTGATAAAATCAGAGTGATTTGTCTAAGGAATAGGCAAGAGAGCTTAGTTAAGCGCTCAAATTATCATTATCTGGTGCAAGGAAGCTCCACGCTAACAGGGATATCAGATTTTTCCTAGAGCCACAAACAGACTGAATTCTGCCCAAAACCAGTAATAAAAAATCTTTAGGAAAAAGTTCATATAGCAAGTTTAGTCATTGCTGTTTAACTATAAGTAGGTGTTCTACGGTGGCAGGCTTTGTTTTGCAATATAAATGGCTTTTGAAAGTATTGAAAGGACAAATAATTATAGTAATGATTTGTGAAACAGTATCAAAAGAACATCAAGCACAGACTGGATTCCTTCCTTCACTCATCAGGCTATGCACACTATAGGAGGGTTTCCAGGAATATCCACTTTTTAAAAATCTTCTGAAAAAACATAGCCAGGCAATCCCAGCTGTCTCACCTTTGAGAAGGGCCACAAAGATGATCAGAGGGCTGTAGCACCTCTAGCACCTCTCCTGTGAAGACAGGCTGAGAAAGTTAGGATTGTTAAGCCTGGAGAAGGCTCCAGTGAGACTTCTAGAACCTTCCAGGACCTAAAGGAGGCTTACAACAAGGCTGGAGAGGAATTACAAAGGCATGTAGTGACAGGACAAGGGGAAATGGCTCCCAACCAGAGTAGGGTCAGGTTAGATATTATGGGAAGAAATTGTTTACTCTGAGGGTGGTGAGGCACTGGAACAGGTTGCCCAGAGAAGTTGTTGACAATCTAGAAGTGTTCAAGGCCAGGTTGGATGGGGCTCTGAGCAACCTGGTCAAGTGAAAAGTGTCCCTCCCTGAGGCAAGCAGGTTGGAACTAGATGATCTTCACAGTCCCTTTCAACCCAAAACCATTCTATGAGTCTATGGACACTGACAGTGTACTACAGGATTATATTTTTTAGTCAAAACTCTAAATTAAGGATAACTGAAATAATCTTGGCCATTGACATATAAGCACAGCTTAAGGCAAACTATACTATGGTAGTCAAAACACAAAGATGGTGTTTAGAAAAAAGCAAGTGAAAAGATGAATGGCAACTTTACTCTTCCTGAGCTCCACACCTTTTACTTCTGCCCTTCTAAAGGTATTATTCAAGCAGCTCATTATAGGACTAATTTCAAAATTCAGTCTGAAATAGAAAGAAAGTCTTTTGCTCCACGTACATGACTTAAGTATTTCATTTAAATATTCCACTTTAAAAGCTGAGCTATGTAAGTATTCTTGAGGTGATGGCCTGTAGAATAATTCCATCTGAACCAGCCCTAGAGTACATTATAGCCTCCTATTAAGAACTGAAATTAAAACAAGGGCTAATACTGTCAATACATGTCAAATATTTCCTAGTGTGCCTGCAGAGGCTACTCGGCCTTGTGACCAACTGCTGTAGCTAAGCTGTGCGGTTGCAATCTGTGACTTACAGGAGTACTCAAAGCACATTAATGTTACAGGCTCTTCCTGACTCAGAAAAACCCATGTCTCAGGCAGTATTCATGAAAACCTCCAACTAATAATCAAAGCCTGGTATTTGTCCAGTATTCTGATAAGAGTAGCAGTGGGGTAATATTAATAATCAACCTACCCCCCGAGAGAACAACTTACAGTTAAATATATTACAAACTGAGTTTAACATATCAAAAGTTGAGAAATACCCCGCTTCAAAAGAGTCACAGCCTATCAGTATAAAGGAAGAATATAAAACTATTTTATTGACCACTGCTCACCAGTATTTACAATAAAGTAAACAATATACAGTCTGATAACATTCAAATTACTACAAAGTTAGTTTTCACCTGCTCTTCTTAAGACCAAGTGATCCCAAATACTAGAAAGAATGACCTTACAGGTTTAAAGGGCTAGGTTTGGGTAAAGAAGATACATGCACATCAATAGTATAGAAGACTACAAAACATCTGTGAGTTTGTTTAGACATTCATTATGATTCTGTAATAACTAAGGAAGTTCATCAATGTTTTATAAAACTTTTACCTAATATGGAGGAAGTAGTAGTATCAAATGCTCTCTTGTGGTAAATGAAACAAGTTGCAGAAAGCTTTTATTTACTTGCTGTTGATGCAAAACATACTACTTCAAAAAAATATCAAATTTGAAACTTGTTAGAATGTATGCTTCTCACATTGCTAATAAATCAAATTTCAGGTTTTAATATTCTTATATATAAAAAAAGCAATGCAAACAATTATTGTGCTTCATCTTCTGGGCATGAATGCCAAGTTAGCCGTTCTTCATAAAAAGCGATTACGATCTGAGGACACTTCACATTAGCTTCTTTGGCCAGCACCAGATCTGCCTCATCAGAGTCTTTCCTGATGTAGAAGAGAGCAGGATTTGAGAAAATTAATAATCAGTATTTCAAAACATTTAGCAGCTCTTCCTAAGTTCTAAGTTCTGAAAACAATGGCAGCTAGAAACCAGTTTCCAGTACACCTTTCACTAAAGCTACCAAGACTTTCCATGCTAATGGTGATGATGAGGTTTCATAGCTCCATTGTTCTTCCCTTCCCATGTGTTTTCTGTTTGAAAGGAAAATGCTATTCTAAGGGAATCAGTCATAAGGTTACATATTGGAGTATATAATGAAAGAAATAAAACTCAGTTACTTTTGTCTTTTAAAGGTTAATCAAAGCTTCAAAGTAAGACTTCAAAATCAATAGAACCAACCAATCTTAAGAGTTTGTACTTACATGCATATTACATTTGCTGTTTATGCAAATAACTTCCTGTATTTCATACTGCTATTCTTGATGCTGTCTTGGGCTAACAAACCAAGTTTGCCAGTCTGACATGACTTCACTTCATTTTGAAGTGTATGCTGCCTTTAAAAGTCAAAGCTTTGTGCATACAAACTCATATCTATGTTTGTTACCTAAGACCAGCTATGAAAAACTAAACAACAGCAACTGAACTAAACAAAAAAAAAGTCCTCTGTGTTTGATAGTCAATTATCACTACAGAAATTCAAACACTTGTGATCTTTGTTTTTCAAATTTTCTAAGTTTCACATAAAATTTATAGAAAATTTGAGAATGCAGAAGGGAGACACTCTCCCACAGCACTAATTTTCAGCAGTCTAGGTAAATCCCAAGACAAATCACATCTCAGGAGATCACTCAGTTTGACTTCATTCAGAAAATCTGCCCTTCTCAAAGGCTGTGGAAAGTCATCCTTCTTATTCCATCACCTTAAGAAATCTGACTCTCAGCAAATATGAATTCAATCTCTTGATTTCTCAAAACTGTGAAGAATCATTAATTTTACTCCATTTGTTCACAAAGCAAGAAATCCTTCTCCCAACACTGTTGCTAATGAAGCTGGTCCCCACCTACCCTCCCAACAACACAAACTCCCCACATCACTCTTGCCTCTTACTAGCCAATAATGTCAAGCCTCTACATATTGTTTCTTCCTCATCTCCTCCTCTGCTTTCTCCCCTAGTTGCTTCCAATTCCACTTTGATGCATGCAGAACAGCTGGCACTATGCTTGGTTAAACAGCTGGCTATCCAGCAGCTGGCTTCTGCTTATTGGAACATGTAAAGCTGGATTTTGCCTGCCATTCCCTCTGCAAGAGCATTATCAAGATCTATTTTTCCATACAAATGCCAATTTCTTTCTATTTTATCAGAAATTACCTTTTAAAGTAAAACTGAACCAACAGAAATGAAATATATTTTGGGTTTTGAAGAAAGAGGGATTAAGTCCTAACTGAATATAGAAACCCTGTTTTTCTAAGAATACAAGGTTAATAAGGAGACCACCAGCTTCTGTGTCTTACTCCTGAGAGGAAGTTGTCTCTTTAGGGTAAGTGCAGCTGCCTGCCCTCCCTTTATGTACAAGAACTGTGGATGTAAGACTTACCATTTCATGAGGAACATAAGCTCTCCACTGCTATCCGTAGCCCCAATTATCCGCTCAGGATCAAGACCCCTTGCAAACCCTCTTGGTTTATCAACCTAGTAAGTTAGAAGATGGTTATCTAGTTTAAGACAAAATTCTATTTTGGTACTAGATACAGGAATTTTTGTACATACATGCACGTGTGTGTTTGTGTATCAGAACAAAAAAATACAGCCTTTAAATCCCATCAAATCTATAATTACATAGTATTTTTTCATGACCAATCTTCAGGCCAAGTAATTTAGAGGTAGGATAATAATAAAGGATTTTATATCCATGTTTCCAGCATTTATTTCTGAAAATATAATAGATGAAACAAATGGTCTAAAATAATTTCAGCAGATAAACAAACAAGCACGGTCAGTAAAAATAACAAAAACAGCAAAGTAAAAATGCATGCCTGGAAGTGGAAAAAACATATCCTTTTCAGCAAAACAACAAGCATGGGTTCCCTAAACCAACAATGAAACTGCACCCTTGGGGAACACCTAAACTCTTCTTGGCTCACTGACACCACACTGGTGACAAAAAAATATCACAACTATTTCCTGTATTAGCTCCTTTATAGGTTCACAATATCCTTTTAGAGACAGTGGCCACTATTGTACTAGATTAAGCCGAACAACTGACTTTATACAGAAAGCAAAATATTCTTTGTATAATTCATGAACTATTCTTCCTGATGCCTTCCAACCTTTTTGACAGTAACCACATGTCCAACTGCCTGCTGTCTCCAGTACATGAAAATGATTGGCAGTGTCAGGTTGCAAACCACTAGTCCAAAAGTTTACAAAAGGAAATGTGAACTGTTGAACACATTACAACGTGTGCATTATTCTGTACTTATCAGCATTAAATGTGTCAGTTTGCCTACTCATTTAAACTGAAGGATAAATCCAGACCTCTCAGGAAAGGTAGGGTTTTTTCACTCACCCCTTCTACTCCTTCTCCACCATTATGTCTGCTCCTAGTCTAAGCAACTGATTGGTTTTCACATTTTGCCATCTTGCCGCTCACCCATTCAAAATCATATACTAAATATGGTAGCAAACCAGAACTTCATCTTTGTTCCATTAATGGATCTTTTGTTCTAATAGAAACCTATCGCTTAATACCATTAATTAATAACTCTTAACCAATGTTACTTTCAATTATTCAGTAAGTGGGACAATGTAAGAACTTTTAATCATCATGTCAGTCAATCATCCTTTACTAACCATTTGGACAGTCTCATCACCCACAATGAATGTATACCCTTTTCAAACCACAGACCCAGATGCTATGAAATTTTTACAGTTTTAAATCAGTGTTCAGTCTCATTCTCAAAGTCACAATATGATTTTTGGGGGATGGAGAGGTAGGAGAGAGATAGAGGAAACCAAAACTTAACACATGAACATATACTTACAGAATCACGCTTTTTCTTTGATTTACTATCATCAGATTCACTATCTGACAAAGATTTTCTTTTGGCACCATCTGTTTTTTCTTTACCAGCTTTCTGAGAGTTCAGAAAAGCTTCAATTAGCTCTGGACAATCTAAGTTCTCTTCAGGTTCCCATGTGTTGTCAGCACTGAAACATACACACATTTATGTAGAACTAAGTAAAAAAGAAAAATGTAAAACTAGCCCCATGGCCCCCCCTTAAAATAAGCAACTTAATTTTTGTCTAATTATATAAGGAAGGTCTGTTAAACTTAAAGATGTTTATCTTGCCACCTTTAGTAGCCTTCATGTTGATGACTGAAAGGATGCTTCATTAGTATGGAAAAACAACATTCTTAATCTGAAGGTAACACAAAAAGCAGCTCTATTAACACCTGTGCTCTCAGTGGGGTATGAGAGCCGAAACAAGCAATGCACACCCTACCAAAACTGAACTGTCCATTGAAACTGACTCACTTCCCTGGCTCCTCTAAAGACTGTCCATGAAAACTAACAGTATGATAAGAGTACTAAGACTTACAGAGTGTACACAGCAGTCATTACAAATAGCCTAAGTATAAATCCATACATATAAGCTTTCAGACATGAGGAACACACTAAAGTTGTCTCTGAGCATTGAACACAACTGTACCTAGAACTATCTGCTTCCTTCAGTTGACTGCAGGAGCGAATAAAGGTGGGCAGAGCTGGGCACAGCCTATGTTTCAGTGAGAATGCATTTTGCTAACTAAAATTTTAAGAACATTCCTCACAACTGCTCTGTATCTCACATGCAAATACTGGCACAGCACTACTGCACCAGCAGGATACCTACAAATTATTTTCCATTACAATAACATATTATTACAAGTTCAAATCAGACCCTCAAATACTAAACACATTGTGCTTCACATTTATGCACACATCACTACACACATTCCAGGCTTCCAGACTGCACACTGTTGCAATGCACTCACTTTGGGAGGTATGCAACAATAATATCATAGCATACATAACCATTTATGCACAAATTCTTCTTTCAGCTGGTAAAGCAAGCTGCGACAGAGTGTCACTGGAAGGAGGCACAACTACATTCCTTCTTAAACAATTAACTGCTTAAGTCTACTGCAAAGTTTTAATATACATATGTAAGTCCTGGGAAAGACACTCAAAAATTCCTTTGATGTATGCCTAATGAAGGCAACCATTCCACAGGCATATTCAGTTAACTTGAGAACAGTTCAGGAAAATTAATAATAAGCGAACTATCGGCTTCAAAGCTGCCTGCAGTTTACATTCCTGCATGATTTGTTACTCAGAAGCACCATTCATTCTGCTACATATATGATAACTGTCAGTCTATCTTACCTTGATAGCTATGGACACAAGCTCTATCAGAATGGTAAAAGAACAATCACTAAGAACTTCGTAGAAGTCCTCAAATATTTTATATAGCCTGAACAATGAACTACATCATCTTCTATTTTATCTTCATACTCGACTGTCCCACTTGATTATGCATTTAAGGATGTCCTTCCCTCAAGCTTCTTTAAAGTGGATGCTCATTGTCCAATCTCTTGGCACAGTTTCAAATCAATGGTGTTTATCATTCTATCAGAAAAAAAAAAAAAAAAAAGGAATGCCTTACTCTGTAAATCCTTTCCACTTCAAGTAGTATTCCACCTTTCCATTTACAACACGTCTGTCCAGGACTTTCTCCACAACAAATTCTTCAGGCTCTGCCTCTTCAACTTTTTTACCTTTGCCATTCTGTTTCTTTCCCATTTTGTGCTAAAAAGAAATTCAGAATAACATTATTCTTTTTTTTTCTTTTGCTTTACACAGTTATTTCACTGGCTTATTAACATTAAAGCCAGAAGCTCAGACTCCTTTCATGTTAGTGCATGTGGTCAGGTAACCTGAGCAAGACATGGTAATCTTTTGGGTTTTTATCAGTTGCTTAATGAGATACCCAACATCAGTTTTTAAAAAGGTGAAATTTTTTTTGTTCACATACTTAGTGACTATACTCCCCTTAAAAATTTAATTCTCAGTGCTACATGCTCAAAACATCAGGAAGCTTCTAAAAGTTAGCTCTATGCCTGTGAAAAGGCAGAGGGCAAGGCAGAAGTAAAAAGAAGTAATAAGGAAACTGAAAATGCATAAAAAAGGGATGGTACTGAAAAAAGGTGGCTTCTACCTTTTCAAAAAAAAAACCAAGGAGAAACTGATGGCAGCAAAGTTTATGATGTATTGCTACAATAAGCAAAATATTCAATAATAACCCGCAACTATTGAAGAGGACACATGCTAGGAGCATTCCATTACTGCAGTCCCTTCTCATTCTTAGCCATGCACCCATGTAACTTACAAACAGATGTCACAAAGGTGCATAAATTTAAAACTGCTACACTTAAGTACAGCACTTAACACATAAATGGAATTTTGCTAACTTAGAAAACTTTTTAAAGTGTTTTAAAGTTTACATTTGATAGTTCAGGTAATATTCTTTAAGTTCTTAAAACAACTATTACATCCACATCATCCTCAAGGCATTCCCAGTTTAATAAGGCACAATTAAATAGCAGTAGAAGGACACATTTCAGAATTTCCTTGTTTGTAATCTTAAAAAAGTTGGAACAATCCTATCATGCTGTATCACAGTTCTGGAGGACTAGCAGACCAAAAGCAGTTTGCTTGCCATTTTGGACTGCATCTAATAAAGAAACTGTCAAGTGGCAGCCATAAACTAAGTATTAAGCTCCTAAGAGTTAAGCAGCACCCTAAATCAAAGTGGACAGAACTAATTCCTCACTAAAGCACTTCCTCTACAACAAAATACAGACAAGCAAATACCACAAAGCACCTCTATTTGCTTGATAGCCATTCTCTAGTCCTCTCTAATGTGGGTTAGTTTGACAACACTGCAATTTTGAAATTTTCAACTTTTAGACTTAGTAGAATTTTGTCTTGATGTGGTGAAAGGTAAAAAAAAAATGTATGTTAGAACAAAAACTGTATTCTTTTAGTGAAGACTGGAAGATGATTCTCTTGCCAAAGCCCTGTCTTTGTACCCCTTGTTTTTAATAATTTTTCTCTCCCTCCCCAAAATACTTCACTCTTTATGGTTAGCAACCCATAAATTGAAGGTTTAAACAACAAAGAGGAGAAAAAGTTTCTCGTTTCTCATTTAAACAGCAAGTTTCTGTATATATCTCACATGGCCATCATTTTGATTTGAGAGCATAGAAGAGAGAACAGAGCATGTATTTCCAATTAGATTTTAGGTGCCTGCATATCCCAGGTGTATTTTGACCACAGCATTCATGTCTGAAAAGTGTTAACTTAAGCATATTGGCTTTTTTTGCCTCCACAGGAAAAAGAATGCAAGACTGATATTGAAGGGAAATACAACATGAAGATGTCCAAGGCTTCTATGAGGGCAGCTTCTTTCAAAAAATGGAAGTGTGAAATAGAAAGGGGTAGATATGAGGGAAATTAACAAATAATAGAAGTAGCAGAGGGGAAAACGACAACACAGAAAAAGACAGACTCACTATACCATAGTAATAACATTATAATTACTGGTGATGAGGCAAGCAGGCTACAAGTGGGGAACATCTCCATCTGTATTCTCCGTTGGACTAAAATTCTTTGATTCAATGGAAGACTGTTTTCTGGTACTCTTTTCGGCTTCACTAATTCTTGTCACTTAAAGATCAATGTTTTGGATTTCTGTATCAAAGCAACAATTTTGTTTTTTACTTTCTAAAACTTAAGTATCTCAAGTATCTTCCACAGAGGAAAATGAATGTCATGGGGGTCTGCATTTTTTTCTTGAAGTGCAGTAAGAAATAGCAAAATAAAGAGTATGCTGCTTCTGTTTTAAATATTAGAGATTTATTAGGTCTTGTGCATCAGCACTGCTCTTCAAACTCTTGAGCCTATTAAAATAACACTTGATTGCAGAGCCTGCAGAAATACTGAACATGTTAAAAACCTGTACATTCTGGGATTATACAAGCCCATGCAAATCTCAGCCCACAAGTGAATTGTGACACCTGACTGAACTGAAAACATACTAAATGCCCACTTGACCCCTGAAGTTCTCTTCTCTAGGGTTGCATGTTGTAAGCTGTAAATTGGACATCTGACCACTGAAGGCTAATGTATGGCTGTTTCTGCATAGAGAAGTCATATGACACTACATATGACAGATGCAGAGCTATGGATAATCACTCTTTCTTGGAGGGGCAAACTTAAAACACTGATGTGACACTGTGGTGTAGAATTTTAACATACAAGATACAAGAAAATCAGAATTACAGCTCTAGAGCTGCCCTATCCCTTAACACATTTAGGTTTTGCATGCAAATATATAACGAAGCAGAATTAGTTATGGTTCCCATGGGAACCATAACTGACTCTCCTGATCTGTGCAGCAAAATTCTTGACATCAAAAGATAAAAAATACTGCATTTATAAGATTTTTTTCCTCTCTCCAAAGCACCCCCTCCCCAGGCTGGCTAACCTCTTTTTCAAATTCGGGATAAGTGGACAATCAATTACTAACAGAAAGTTTAGACATTCACCTTGGTGAAATATTTTAAACTAGTACAACACAGAGGAAGCACTCCATTGCACTTCTTAGCCAGGAGTTAATACAAGTTTTGGATATATTTTGAGCTGAGTAATAATTTCTGTAAATTTAGGAACAGGCCTTTTGAGTGCATTATAAACCAGCTGTTCTGCTACTGAAGTTTTGAATTGTGCACATATATTTTTTGCTTACTTCCCCATCTCAACCTCAGATACATCTCACATTATACTTCTACAGGTCTGTCTTTTGTGAAACTATGTATCATTATTAGTAGAACTGTAGCCAGCAACCAACTGCCCTTAGGAGTCCATATTTTAATGTCAAGCAAAGCTTTAGAGGACTTGAGATCCATGAATGCATCATTAAAATGGTCCAGGAGGGGTTGACATCTGATAATCTCTGCTCCTATGAAATTCAAAGAAACTGTTATTTGTTAAAAAGCATTTCAAAAGGCATCTTAATTATGCCACATCATTTCTCAATAATGTTACTTTTCATCTGTAAAGACTGCCTTTTGTCAGGCAAATAGTTTTCTCCAAATACACTGGGAGAAATTAAACGAGTACATTATTTGGACTTTATTTTTTACATGTATGATGAATTACATGGTATGCTGAAAGGAGGCTAAAAAAATCCTCAGTATTTTCTATCGTAGAATAGATGAAATAGTGCAGAGTCCTTTCACACTTTTTTCCCAACTAGTTTCTCTTTAGAAATGGCAGATTTATTAAAACCAATGTCCTTTCTAGTAGCCTTACTTTCTGGATCTGAAATTTTGGTCAGAATAATGCTGGGGAGGGGAGATGTGGATGTATCTTTTAAATGGAGATGCCAAGTTATAAGTTTGAAGAAAAATATGTTGATTAAATCCTTATATACTTTAGGTGTGCATGAACTTACCAATGTAGTTTTATTGGAGGCCATTTTTATTGCAGACTTGCAGAGCTTTTACTAGAAAAATGCATGACAATTAAAAGGAAGTTTGCATTACTCAAAGAAAGGCATCCCAAGACAAGCATGGTCCTTGTTCCAACCCCCATGTATTCACTGCATACAACATTTCTTACATGGATTAAATCCAGAACAAAAAGTAGGTTACTACTTTGTCTGGCATAACCCAGAATGCACCATTAGGCTAGCCAGGGTAAATGATACTGACAAGGTGGTATATAGGGTTGAAAAAAGATTTTTCCCAAGGCCTTCAAAAGCATAGACATGTTTCTAGGGGAAAGGGGGAGGACCATCAGGGATGCTTATTTCCTTAAACCAAATAGAACAAGAGTTCAGATTCTAGCAATTGAAGATACACCTAAGTTATATTAAATGCAAATATCTGATGGGGAACAGATATATATTTGTGGTGCAATGAATCACCCATTATTCTTACATGGTAGCAAATTCTTATAAACAGCAAATATTTATCTTAATGCAACTATAACGTTGCCTTCTGATTCTCAAGTTGGCAAGAGTTAAGGTCCTAGAACAATATTAACTCAGCTAAGATGCACATATTACATATTTAACCTATGCAAATTACGTTGAACACAATCCATCCCCTTTTCCATGTCATTTCTCATACCGACCAGCTCCATAGGCATGTATTGTCACCGCCCCGCAGCGAGCTATAGAAACGCTAGAATTCCCCATATGCCTAGGTAAAGCAGAGAAGTCCTTTAAGGCCAGAAAGCCTCCCGGACTCAGCGATCCCGCCCAATCCTCCCCTGATACGGGAGGTGGATTTTGGCAGTCCCATGGGTGGCGGGGTAGGCGAGGTGGGAAAAGGGCCGGGGCTAGGGGGCCAGTGCCGAAGGTCTTGCCTTGTGTCTCCCGGAGAGGTAGCAGAAAGGGGCAAAAAAAAAAAAAATCCCCAAAACCCAACAACAGCCCCCCCACCACGGAACAGAGGCAGCCCTGCGCAGGCCTGCTGGGGGCGGCTGCGCCTCGGGCCTGCGGCGGGCGCACATGAGGCCGGCGGGGCCGCCCCGGGCGAGGTAACGGGGACGCAGGCCCCGGGCCGCTTCCGCCGCCGCTGACAGGGCCCCTTCCACGCCGTCCTCCCCCCGGCCCTTCACGTTTCCCCCGGGCCGGGCACACGCAGGGACGGCCGGCGGGCTGGCTTTGTCTGCCGCGCGGGTGCCGCTGCCCCCGCCCCCGGCGCTGCTCTCCTTCCCCGGGGCGACAGCGCCCGCGGGTCCGGGGGCCGGCCTCCCTCCCTCCCCGAGCGGGTGCCGAAGCCCCGATTCCCCGACAGCTCCGCTCCGCCCGCCACCCCCCACCGCCAAGGAAGCGGGGGTGGGGAAGAAGCGGCGGTGGGGGGAGGCGGGCGGGTTGCGCTCCGCATCTCCCCGCGGCGGCCCGCAGCGAGCCGCAGAGGAAAGGGGAGTCAGGGAAAGGGACTCGAGGGTGAGTGGGGTGAAAGGAGGCGGCTGCAGCGAGAGAAAAGAGGGAGAGAGAGAGAGAGAGAAGGATACAGACTTCAATGGTGCCCAGCCGCTTGGGTCTCCTGTCTCCTCCTGGCTCCCGCCCTGCGCGCACTGAGCGGCGGCGGCAGCAGCAACAGCGACATCCGCGGGGGGCTGAGGCGGGGGGTGGGGGCAGGGAGGGAGAGAGAGAGAGAGAGAGAGAGAGAGGGAGGGCGGGAGGCGGAGGGCGGGGAGCGGCGCGGCGGTGGCTGGCGGGGCTGGGCTGGGCGAGCACTGCGTGCCGGCGGCTGTGACGGGGCAGAGCGCACGACGCCGCCACCGCCTACGCGCGAGCCGCTACAACCTCCGACCGTCGTCGCCGCCGGCACAGGAGGGGGGCCAAGACGTCTCTCCAACGCGGGGCGAGCGCAGGACCGCGCCAGGCGTCCAAAAGAAGGAAGATGCCTCGCGGCGACCGGGAAAGCGACTGGGTAAGCCTGGGGGAGCGGACGGGGTTGGCGGACCCCGGGAGCCACGGCCGCCATCATGGCCGCCGCTGCGAATGCGCGCCGGGCCGATGCTGCCTGCCGCGGCGGAGCGAGGCCCTCGATCGGTGCGGCCGGGCGGGCCTCGGGCCTGCAGAGGGCGGGCGAGGAGCGCTAGGGTGGGTTTGAAGCTCATTTGGAGGGGTCCCCCTTGGAGCGCGGCCATTTCCCGCGTTGCGGCGGGGAGGCCTGGGCGTGAGCAAGGGGAGGGGGGAGGGAAGCGGACTCGGAAAGCAGCGGGCCTCTGAGGCCCTAGAACTCATTCATAAGTGAGAAAAGAGGTTCGGGGAGTCGGCTGGAGAGACTTCGCTGCGGGCGGGAGATCCGCGGGTGGATCCGCGGTGAAGCTGAAAGGGAGGGGGAGCAGAGGGGGCGGGAAGAAAGGAGCTGCTCCAGCGCCATTTCTTTGGCGCGCGGGGCGGCAGCACTCACCCTTTGTCGCGGTGCGTGTAGGGCCGCCGGAGAGGGAAAAAGGGAGGGGATGAAGGAGGGGAGGAGAACAGAGCGGCGAAGCGGGCGGCACGCCCGATGCCGACGGTGCGGGGGAAAGAGCGGAGCGGGCTGCGGTGAAGTCCAACTCCCTCCCTCCGCCGGGGCCCCTCGATGTGTCGCACTTGTGCCAAAATCTGTGTAGCTCTCACTTCCTCCTGCCTGGGCGGAGGGGGAAGGGGGCCAGGGAGAGGTTTCGAGGGGCGATGTGCGGCCGCCCCCGACTAATATTAACGCCGAGGTTTGAGCCTTCGGGGCCTTTCCTCAATTTCCGGGAAAAAAAACCAAACAAAAACAAGTGACACGGTGCCAGCAGTGTTCGAGGCCGCTTCGGCTGCGCTCGGGCATGTCTCGCGAGCCTGTCGGTTGTCGGAAACTGCCGAGCTGGCTGAAGTAGTCGATGACTTGCTGCGTCTTTCTGTCCGGAAATTGCCGAGCTGGCGCCGAGCGCCATTTTCGCTTGCTGCGGCAGATTCCGGAAATTACCGAAGCGAGTCGAATGGGCTTCCATTCCTGGTTCGGCTTTTTCCGGCGGCTGTCGAAGCGGATAAGCTCGACGACGACAGCTCCTTCGGCTCATTTCGGAGGCGGCCATTACTAACGGAGTCCATGACTTTCCATTACACGATAAAAACACGTAGGGGCGTTATTCAGAACTGCAGCCCCTTTGGAGATATTTAAGCTCCAGAGCCTGCCTTTTTTTTTTCTTTTTTTTTTTTTTTTTCTTTTTTTTAATAAATTAAACCTCGGAAGCGAGCCCGAGCTGGAGTAGGAGGGCGCTAACACTACGCGGAGCTGAATTTCAAATTACGTAACACCTCGGGCAGCCATTACCAACCGGTTGTACGGTACTCTCAAGCAGGAATTCATAAACCATGAAGAATATGGTACGTGGAATGGGGGGATTTAGAGCTTGCTTTTAAGGAGGGAGACGCGTTTGCTTGTGCAGACAGTGAATTTTTTCGGGGCTGAGCATTTCAAGCAAGCTTGAGTGGTCCGCTCAAGTCCGGGCGCTGCTGTCGGGTCGCAACGCGGGGTGGATGCTGGATGCCTTTGCGCAGAGGAAGGTTCTGGAAGCGGCGACTGGGGCTGGCGCGCAGCCGGGCGAGGCGGCGGAAGCTGCGGTAACCGTGCATGGCGGACAGCGTGTTCTTGAGCCCGTGGCCATGGCTATTAGCTGCGCTGCTGCTGAGGTGTCGCAGGAGGAGGGGGAGTTGGAGCTCCGCGGGTTGGGGGCCGTCTTGGCCTCGCAGGGCGCGGAGCGGCCGAGGCGGCTCTGCGGGTAATGGCGGTGGCGAGGGGGAGGGGTAAAATGGCGGCCTGGCCGAGACTCGAAGTGCGAGGGGCAGTGGGGATCCCTCCGGTAGAGCGGGCAAGGCGGGGGCCAGCTGCAGTCGTCAGGTATTCACGGGGACGAGAAGGAGCGCCGGAGAGGTCTTAGAACCGCGTGTGTAGGTGCACGCTAGAAGCAATTTGCAGCGCTTTCCCTGGAGGCGGCGGCTGCTCCCGGGCGCCATTTTCCCCGCCCGGCTCGGGGCCGCGGTGTTCCCGCTGCCGCCACATGGCGGAGCCGGCGCGGCCGCTGCGTCCCGGCTGCCACAGGCGGCGGGCGAGCAGCGCTGAGGGATTGCCGGGCCCTGGAGTTCAGGGATCCCCCTCGCTTGTTTCCCTTAAACGTTTTTGTTACCCGAATTCTTAATTCCGCATTCAGCGTGGATTGTGTGTGCGCACGTTACCGCTGTATGAAACACCTTTCCTTGCTCTGGTGATTAATATTTCAGCAAAGGTTATGCATATTTTAGTGCTTTCAAGTTGCTTTAAGCCTGTGAAGGAAAGTTTAAAATACACACGGATGAAGATCCTACAGAGGTAAAAATTTGCTCTGGCATTTGATTCCTACCACGTGATGTACTGTGGAAATCTCGAAAGACGTGTTACCTCCAGGTTTTATATTGTGGCCTTTCCTAAGTATGAGGTGTCTATGTCTTTACCAAAAGAGTATTTTCCTCAGGATTCTAAGAGGTACTGGTATGATGATAGTTTTTGTTGTACATTTTATACTTTCTGCACAAACTTTAGATGGGCAGAACTCTGGACTTTGGTAGGAGGTTAGTGTTATTGCCATCCAGAGCTTCTCCAAACTGGCTTATTTAAGACAAATAGTTTCTCTGCATCTAGAGATTGTCTGCATGTTGAGTGGAGCAGTCTGTGTGTGCTGTTTTGGCACAATGGTTTTCATTAAGAACTGGTGATGAATTTCGTTATTGCTGTTTTCTGACGTGTGGTGCCTAGATGTTCTAGGTAGATCATGACCCTAAATACATCTGTAAAATGCATTAACTATTCTGTTCAGTGTCTGGTAGTTATATGTAGTATATTTTTATAATTGTTCCATTCTTTCCTTGAGTTCCATTTACAGGTTTATCGCTGTTTTCAGGAGTAAACGTAACACTGAAAAAAAATATCCGATCTGCCTACTATACTTCCTTAATTCTCATATTTTTATAATAATGTTCTTTATTAAATGTATGGTAATTGATTATACAGGAAAAAGGTTTCTTGTAGATCTATGAAACTGTAAGCAAGTGGTCCCTAATTCTCAGGCAGCAAAACTGAAGGGAGGATTTTTATTTTTGCAGTATTGTTGCTTAAATTTTTTTCTGCCTCCTACTCAAAATTAATAAATGACATATTGATGAATATGATTTTTTTATAGTGGTCTGGTGTGCAGTGTTCTTTTGTTCCTTTTATGTGAAGAGGTGAAAATAAATTAGTTAAAACACGTGTCGGCTACTTTTGAACACGTGTCTTATTTTGCCTGTCCTTTGTGTAAGGAGGAGACAGTACTAGCTTTTTTTTTTTTATTCCTAGAAGAAAAAGAAACTAGATCCAACAGCAGATTCCAAATAGTTTTCAAGAGAAATTTGAAGTCATCAATCTTAAATAGAGGATGTATTTGGAAGGAGGAGGGGAGAAAGTTGACTTCCTTGTCAGACTGCAGTACATGAGGCTGGTAATACAGAGGTGTATTTTGAAGAAAAAACCCTGGGTTGTCACTGCCCACACTAATTGTGTTCTGTTATATGCATCTTGATCCAGGCCTGCCTTGGACAACTTCAGAAAATATGTTGGTCTGCGTGCAGCTTGGCTTAATACTTCTAAAAGCATATGTGCACTGCAGTATTTTCCTTATTTTCTTAGGCTCAGTGTTTTTCTAGTTTCCTATTTCAATTTAGCTTAGTCCCCATTGCACAGTTAATCGTGTTTGTCAATTGCACTTCCTGCTGCTATATTTGAGTTGTATAAAAAATAACCACCACACTAAAGAAAACACACAACCAAACACTCAAGCAGATTTTCTTGATTTTTAAAGTTAGTTAACAGTAAAAAGCTGAATTGATTTGGTTTGAGTTCTCTTGTCCCTAGAAGAACAGTTCTTTTCAAAACAACGTTGTAGGGAAGGGAACTACTTCTTAGTGCATTTTTTAAGTTTGGCATGAAATTTTCACACTTATGAGCTAGTGATACTTTTGTATGTAGAGCCTGGCAATTAAAAGGCCTGATTTGTATGAAAAGTTACTGTAAAAGTGCTCTGAACTGGTCGAAGTCGGAAGGTTCTCCTTTCTGCTTTAGTTTACTGGTATATACAAGAAAAGTGAATTCAATAGCTTATTTCTGGTCCTGATTTTTGTTGGGTTTTTTTAATGATGCTCTTGTCATTACATAAAAGATCTCTTCTTAACAAGTGCAGTGATAGTTTCTCTGCAAGAAAATAAAGTCTTACTGAAAGCATTAGTGGATATGAATATGTGTTATTCACATTTCTACTTTGAAATGAATTATTTTAATGGTGCTCCTGTTGAGGGTGTATAGGTTTATTGGTAATTCCAGTGGTGTGGGATTCCAGATAAATTTTACAGATTGCTTGAGTTTCATTTGTTTTAGTAATTATGGAGAAAATAGGAATTGTTAACCTGTTACAGAACATACTTAGATGTATTTAATTGATTTTCGCTCACAATGCCTTGGATAAATAGTGCGGCAGTATTAATGTAGAACAATTTTAACCAGAATGGTTTTTATAATTTAATGTTACCCAGGATGGAATCAGACAGTATAAATTAATTCCTATTTTCTGTAATAAAAACAAATCCCAAAGTTCTCATTTTCTTTATAAAGCATCTCATATGGGTCTTACAGAGGAATATTCTGAAAGTCTTCAAATGTGGTTCCTTGTTCTTGATGTTTAGAGGGAGACACAGGAATAAGAACTAAAAAAGTTTGTATTGTAAAAGCGGACCTGTAGAATTCCATAAATTAGTTAAATCCTTTAATAGGGGTAGAACTTTTAGAAGAGCCAGGTCTCATTTTGAAAATAAGTCTTACTGAAAGTATTTAAAACCTACAAAAATCTTGGTTAGTGTTTGATTTGCTAATGCAGAAGAGGTGTTTCAAACTATATTAATGTAATCTTTTTTTCTCGTGGCAGAGGGAAAAGGAGCAGTTCCGCAAACTGTTCATTGGCGGCTTAAGCTTTGAAACCACAGAAGAAAGCTTGAGGAGTTACTATGAGCAATGGGGAAAGCTTACAGACTGTGTGGTAAGTTCAGCATACCAATGCATAGCAGTGGCATGGAATGTGTAGGAATTTTAAATGTTTGTTTTCTGGATTGCTTAGAGAAGATGGAATATTAGCTTTTAATGGTGCAGTTGGTTGCTTTACACACAGTTCAGTCCATTGTAGCAACGCGTAAATTTTACTCTTGCAAGCTTGATTAAGTTAGGGAACATTGACAATCTGTTTTCTGTAAAATTCTCCCATATTAACTACTGATTGCAACAGTTCGGCTTTGGTATCTGAAAGTTGTCTGAAGTGCATTAGAAAGTGCTTCCAGGGAGCACTATTACATCTGTGTGGTTGGTAACATTTGGAAAAAAATGGTGTCTTGGTAAGCAGCCTCAGTAAAGCTGGAAAAGGATGTCTTTCTCTGTGATGTTTTCATAGAGTTGTTAAGGTTGGAAGAAACCACTTAGTATTTAACCATGCACTGACAAGTTCATCCCTAAACCATGTCTGTAAGCACCTGCATTTGTGTGTCTTGTAAATACTAACAGGGATGGTGACTGGTAGAAGTTCTCTGCTGAAGTGTCTTGGGAGTAGTAAGTAATAACACAGGTTTAAAGTCGGGGGTCTTCATGAAGCTTAAAAGAAACTATGTGAATAGTTTTGGTTTTTTTTTTCCAAAAATAAACACAAATATAAATGCACCTCACTGATCTAGCTGCATTTCTGAGTTAACTGAGTCTTGGAGGACAGCAGTGGTTTGAATTTCTTTGATCCCAAGCAGTGTCACTCATACTAAATCAACAGACTGTGCTGCTTTGTGTTTTGAAATCAAACCAAGGAAAAAGTAAATTAAGCTTACACACTCTTAATACTGTTACCAAAAAGCTTAACATGAGACAGATAGAAATAGTTTAAATTTATTTAAATTTTATTTAAATAGTCTTTATTGATTCTAGGTAATGAGGGATCCTGCAAGCAAGAGATCAAGGGGGTTTGGCTTTGTAACATTCTCTTCCATGGCTGAAGTTGATGCAGCTATGGCTGCAAGACCTCACACGATTGATGGAAGGGTGGTTGAGCCTAAGAGAGCTGTGGCTAGAGAGGTAAGTATGGCTTTGAAAGCAGGTGCTTCTCATGCTTTGAAAAATGCCTGTTTTGGTCAGACAGGCTTTGTTCTTGTTTGAAATTGTCTGGGTTTAAATTACCTGGTTCAAAGCTGATAGCTGGGGCATTATTTTCCACACTTTTAGTCTCTTATATATATGTCTACTATTACAGTGAATTATGTTATTCTGGTTATGGAATCATGTCTGCAAGGGACATGTCTAGGGTCTGAAACATGTTGTAGCAAACATGTTCTGTTGAATATTTGTAATTATGCAAATTCTAAATTAACTTTTCTGGAATAGTTCCTGTTACAAGCCTCAAATTAATAAACTCCTGTCAGTCTTTCTGATTATTCCAAATCTTTCTGGGGTATTTCTAGAAGGTACATAAAACCAGAGCCAGGTTACTGTGGCACAGAAGTGCTTGAGGAGCAAGGGTGGATTATAAGGCAAGTTCTGTTCACCACACAGAAGCTCTGGGAGGGTTTACCAGATTAAGGTTGGACTGATGAACTGGATTTGAATGAGCTGTCCCAAAGGTATGGGGAAATGGAAATTGTAATCACTGGTACCCCTGTTAGTTATCCCAATTTTCTTTCCATTCCCTGCAGAATGCAGGGTTGGTTAGCATTTGGAAAAAGGTAATTACAACAGCATGTGTGTTTGCTGTTTAATGGGATTAAAATGCATAGTTGTGAATTTGCTGAGGTTGAAGGGCCTTGATACAAGTGCAGTGTGGGTCCGTTGCTGTCAGGGTATTGGGCAGAAGAAACTGATGCATCTTTGTTTTAACAATTACAGAAGTCTGCTGTAACTTAAGTTATTAAATACTTGCAGTTCTTTCAGACAGATAATCTGTGTCATTTTTCGGTGCTTTTAAAGCTTTGACATAAAAGAGGGAGGAAAAACCTCCAAGTAATGCTGTGTGACTTTCCTCTTAGAAGGCCCCTAAATGAGCCTGCAAGGTCATGCCTCACAAAAGGGCTGTACCTTAAAAATCGTAGTTTATCTGAATTCTGTTCCTGAAATCCAGGTAAAATAGTTCTTTGTGAAATTGATTTTTTGGTGCTAATTTAGAAAATTCTTTTAACAGGAATCTGGAAAACCTGGTGCTCATGTTACTGTGAAAAAATTATTTGTTGGTGGTATTAAAGAGGACACTGAAGAGCACCACCTTCGTGACTACTTTGAGGAGTATGGGAAAATCGACACTATTGAAATCATTACTGACAGACAGTCTGGTAAAAAGAGAGGGTTTGGATTTGTTACATTTGATGACCATGATCCTGTGGATAAAATTGTATGTAAGTAATTTCACTCCTTCTTTGGATAGTATTAATTCTTACAGCCTCAGTGTAAAGCTAAGCTTACAGATAATGGGATTTAGTTATGTGCCTGTATTATTTGCTACATCATAGGTTGCTGGATTGTGTGGGAACATGTATTTCAAATAAGCGTTGTCATGTTTGTTAAAAAATCGTATGGTATTTTGTGTTCTCTTATATGATTCAGAATGTGTTTGTGTTAGAAGTCTGATACTCTGACTCGTTGCCAGTTAAATGCTGATAGCCTGTTATCTGATACGGTTACAGTGCAGAAATACCACACCATCAATGGACATAATGCAGAAGTAAGGAAAGCTCTCTCTAGACAGGAAATGCAGGAGGTTCAAAATTCTAGGAGTGGGAGAGGAGGTATGTACAAGTAATGGTTAGTAGTTTGTGGTTGATTTTTGTGTTCACTTTCCACAATCTCACTACTTATAAATGTTAAACTGATACAGGAAACTTCGGTTTTGGTGATGCTCGTGGAGGTGGTGGCAACTTTGGTCCAGGACCTGGCAGCAATTTCAGAGGGGGAGCCGGTAAGACAGGCATGTTTGTAGCATTTACATTTTTTACCTTATTAGTGCTTTTTTTCTGGTTCTGGAGAACTTTGTATGCTGTGGTAACGTTTGACTTAAATGCACCTGTAGCAGGTGAGAGAATTTTTGGGAAAAGTAACTTGCAAGTGACCTTGTGTTTTGGTTTTTCTGTTTTGCTTTGGCTGTGGTTTTTTGGTTGGGTTTGGTTTTTATTTTTTAGCTTTTATTGAAAGCCAGAAGTAATCTAAACGTAAGTATTTGGTAAAAAAGGATTTCTCTGGTTCTATGCAGCACTTGCCTGACATTTTAAAACTGGGTACCATACAAACCCAAGAAAAGAAAAAATAAGCAATGATTGGATGTTTAGGTTTATTTTTCTGAAGTTAATTGTACATGTTCTTAATTGATTATTTCTGAGATTTAGTTCATAAGAGTTTGAGAATTTGACTAGTTTGCTACAGGTAAATTGAAATCCTTTGGGGTTTTTTCTCCCAATAGATGGATATGGAAGTGGCCGTGGATTTGGTGATGGATATAACGGATATGGCGGAGGACCTGGAGGTTAGTTTGCTGTTGTGCTGGTGATGTGTTTTTCTCTCATAAAGAAACACTTCCATATTTATATTCATATGTGTAAAATTTATCTGAATTACCTGAGCCATTTTGTTGGCTTTAAGAAATGTACATGGTTGTTGGCTTGCGTCAAATTTCCATATGGCAGATTGTATGGTTATTTTTTGGACAAGCATTATTATCTTTAGGATAAGAGTGGGTCTTAAATTTCCTGGAAAATGAAGATTAATTAAACCTTTCAGTTGAGGTCTTTAGGCAGTCTGACTGTTGGGGTTTGGTCATAGTTCAGTTAGGGTCGGTGTTAGTATGTGCTTTAAAAAGTACTGTCCATAGAAATGTCTTTACAAAACTATCTTTTTTGTTCTCTCTGTTCTTCTAAACAGAAAAATATTCTTTGTGTATAATTTAAGTGCATTTTATATTGAAAAGCTCATTTAAAAGGATTATGTTCACACAGGTGGCAACTTTGGTGGCAGTCCTGGTTATGGAGGAGGAAGAGGAGGCTATGGTGGAGGAGGACCTGGTTATGGCAACCAGGGTGGGGGCTATGGAGGTGGTTATGACAACTATGGAGGAGGTAACATTTAAGCTTAAATTGTTCAAGCATTTCAGTTACAAATTACTGCAAGTCATTTGAGGTTGGGGGGAATGGGTGTTCGAAAATGTTGTGTAAGGCAGTTGTTGTTTTTCAAGTAGTATGGAATAGAACAGAAATGTTGTTTGGTGCATGCACTGCTGGAATACATGTGTGATTTTGTACTTTATTTAGAATTTTTATAATGGGGTGTCTTTAAGTGTTGCGTCCATTTTAGCTCATGTCGGTATTTCTCCACTTTTGTGTTGACAATACAGGCAATTATGGAAGTGGAAACTATAATGATTTTGGCAACTACAACCAACAACCTTCAAATTATGGTCCGATGAAGAGTGGAAATTTTGGTGGCAGCAGGAACATGGGGGGACCATATGGTGGAGGTATATGTCCTGTATATTTCCTTGTAGTTGGAGTGGGTGGACTTCCAGGACCGGGGGGAAATAGAAGACATGGGGTAACTGTTTTGAACTAAAAAATGGTAGACTGAGATTAGGTATTAGGAAAAAGCTTACAGTGAGGGTGATGAGGTGCTGGAACAGGTTGCTCAGAGGTGGTGTGAGAGCCCCATTGTTGGCAGTGTTCAAGGCAGGGTTAGATGGAGCTTTGAGCATCCTGGTCTAGTGACAGATAACCCTGCCCATGGCAGAGGGTTTGGAACAAGATGACCTTAAAAGGTCCCATCCAACCCAGGTTATTCTGTGTGATTCCAAGGTGGGTATGTAGGAATTGGATAACTTCTGCAGTGGATGTATTGCAGTGCCTGTGTTCTTTCTGCAAGTTTGCTTCAGTGTCTTGAGATTGTAAAGCTTGTCTCAGGGAAATTTATTTTTATTTTGAAACAGATAAAACATACTAACTTTTTCCACAGTGTTGTGCAATTTCAATTTTAAAGATTCTATTTCATGTTCTTTGCTGTCAGCTCACACTATTTGTGGAGAGTCTAGTTACTTAATTTCCAGCATATTTGCTGTGATTTCTTTTTATTCTCCTCTTGTGTCTTTTTTTCTGAGGCATCCTACTTTTTGTTGTCTATAAGTTACTTAATATGGAGTATCAGACTTGTGAAATGGAAACTGAAACATGAAGCCCTTTCTTATAAGGTTTAGCCTGCAAGCAAATTCAGCCCTCACAGTCTCAAGACAGCACAGTGCATCAGATTACATGTGGCACTGTTGAATCTTCTAAGATTACAGCATGTAGTTGCTTCCTGTGGCAGTCTTTGGAGGTTCCTTAGAGGAAAGCAGTGAAATGTTAGAAGTCTGTGTTGCAAATGCTGTCACTGGAATTAAAGCAGATGTTACTCTTCATTTAGTCAAGCTTTGATTGATTGCTTCTGTGAAAAACTTCCCTAGATTTAAAAATGTACTGATGGGACCATTCTGTTTCTTGTTCTGCATCTGCAGGAAACTATGGTCCTGGGGGCAGTGGAGGCAGTGGTGGATATGGAGGGAGGAGCCGTTACTGAGTTTCTTCAAGCATGCCATGGGTAAGTATGTTTTTAAGTGTTAATATTGCAGTGATTCTTGAGAGTAGCTGCAGGAGTTAAAAGCTTTTTAGGATATTATCTTTCCTTTAAAAAATGGTTAGATGAATAATTTCATAACCTATTTTTTTACTCTTTACTTCTGTTGAAACAGGCTTCACTGTATAAATAGGAGAGGATGAGAGCCCAGAGGTAACAGAACAGCTTCAGGTTATCGAAATAACAATGTTAAGGAAACACTTATCTCAGTCATGCATAAATATGCAGTGATATGGCAGAAGACACCAGAGCAGATGCAGAGAGCCATTTTGTGAATGGATTTGGATTATTTAATAACATTACCTTACTGTGGAGGAAGGATTGTAAAAATGCCTTTGAGACAGTTTCTTAGCTTTTTAATTGTTGTTTCTTTCTAGTGGTCTTTGTAAGTGTAGAAGCATTCCTTTGATAATGTTAAATTTGTAAGTTTCAGGTGACATGTGAAACCTTTTTTAAGATTTTTCTCAAAGTTTTGAAAAGCTTTTAGCCAGGATCATGGTGTAATAAGACATAACGTTTTCCTTTTAAAAATTTAAGTGCGTGTGTAGAGTTAAGAAGCTGTTGTACATTTATGATTTTAATAAAATAATTCTAAAGGAAATATTGTGTAATTTTAGATTTTTTTTTTAATACTGTAAAATAAGGCAAGGAGTGGGTAGTATAAGGTCCCACAAATAATACAAAGCTATTGTTGTACGTGTAAAATTTAATGCTGGTGAGAAAAAGTATGTTGTCTGTAAATTACCAGGTTTAAACTATCTAGGTAACTTAAGGGGTATCTCTGCAAGGAGAAACACCTTTTTAGATTTTTTAGATGCTGCTTCTTCAATGGCAAGGAAAGGAAAAAACCCCAGCAAGGTACTCTTCCAGGGACGCAGGTCTAGTACAAGAGAACTCTTGAAAACGTCACTAAAAGTTCAGCCAGTCTTAAAAAGCTGTGCTGTATCTCTGCAAAGCTTTAACTACGGTAGATTGTTTATAAGGATGGCAACGAAGGCTGAGGGTGTAGAGCAAAATAGTTCTAAGCTTCAGTTAAACTTCTTTAGGTAAGATCTTGTTTACTTTTCCTTTCTTAATGTTTCAAACCCAAGAAATTAATAATGTATGACAGTATTCTTTGAGTATAGTGATTATCATTATGTAGCTTAACATATAGCAATGAATTGAGTTAACTATTGCAAATTGAAAAGAAATTTGTGAATCCTGTTTTCTTGTATTATTAAATTTTTTTACAAAAATAATTGTTAATTTCAGCTACTTAACATATTTTTTTCCTACTGGAATCTAGCTATGATATGAACCCTGGACAAGCATAGACTGCTGCCACTGTACACTGCTACAGTTGAACAAATGAGACCTGCAAGTGTCCATTAGTAAAGCTTTGCAAGGGTTCCATCCCTGGTGTTGGTAGTTAAAATGGTAGGTCACAAGTTAATTAAATCATACAACTTTATTTTTGCATCCTGCAACATTTTCTTTTTTCTTGGGAGTCTATGCATTATGGTGGTTGCAAGGTAATGCAATGAAGGTAGTTCTGTGCTGTTGAAAATGAACTATGTTGTTCCGTGTCTTGTCTGCTGTAATCTATTCTATATAACACATTTCATCCTGAAGGTTCCCAAGTAACTGTAGAGTGTTTACGTGTAAGGAAAAATTTCACCACAGAATACATCTGCCTCTGTGAAGGAATGTGTCGTCCATTCTTTTAACAACTGCATAAGCAGTTCTTTAGAGGGCAAGTGAAACCTTCAAATGAAACTGCAGGTGGTATTTCATAAATGTACAGTGTTTTTGTGTAAATTGGAATTTGGCTAGAATGTTGAGGTTTCCACCATTTTTTATAGTTCTTGCAGCTAACAAACCTTAGTGCCAAATTTAGTCAGCCTTACTCTCACTGCATTGAATGTGTGCACCTCAAATTGATGGAAATTTATCAAGTATTGAATGAGTTACTCTGAGTAAGGGTGGCATACTCTACTAGATTTGGTTTTAAAATCAACAAAACCTGTCAAAAAAAAAGGCAACCAAAAATGCCTTAATTTCAAAGTTCATTGCCTCTAAAAGGCTACCCATTGAAGAACGTGGACTCAGCTAACAAAAGTCCTGTTCCTTTTGTGTTAGACACACCAGTGAACTGCTTATACTTTTTTTTTAAAAATGGCTGAAGTTCCCCTATTGGTAATTTGGTTTAGACATATGTGATAAACATCTTCAGATACACTTTTTTTTTCTTTGGCAGGAAGGTGCCATGCTGCAGGTAACTAATGAAGAAGTGGTCAACCACAGAAACGCTTCAAGAAATAAGAAATTCTGTATCATCAGAAAATAGTTGTTTTTGCTGCCTTCATTAAAAATCTAGAGGTTAAATGAATACTGATAAAACATCACAATTAGTACAGATCCCTGTAATGATGGGTTTTTTAAATTATAGTAATAATGTCTTGTAAACCTTTCAAATAAAATTCAGATTCGTTAGGAGAAACAAATCACTAATGTTAAAATAGCAAACATTCTGTGAGTAGAAAGTTTAACTACATATATTTATAACTTTCATAGCTTTAAAATAAAAGTATTTTTATACCAAAGTAGTTCTAGTGTAATGCTTAATAAAATCTTAGTGTGTATTTAACATTAAATAATGTTTATGTTTAGACCCTTCCATGATTTGAAACATTCCACTTTGAGGTGAATTTAAAACAGAATCAATTTGACATGTGTGTTCATGGAACTTGTTTCTCTGACCATGGGCATCTGTTCTCTTTTGGGAGAAACAGGGCTGCAAATTTAAAAGTGCTGATGTCTTTGCTGTTGGAGACAAGTGCTTAAAAGTAGCTTTATTTGGCTGTGTTTTATATTACCTCATACTTTACTGTTAATGAAACTACCACCAAAGCCAGTTTGTCAGATTTCAATAGGACAAGAGCTTTATCCTTTTCACTTTTAAAGTGCTTTTAGCATGAAGACAGACAGACTGACTGGAATGTAGAGTTCCTGCTGTACAAAACTTATTACCCATAGCTGCATCTGGGGGCAGAAGGAAAATACCAAAACAAAAAATGCCAAACCACACAAAACTAATAAAACAAACACCAAGTGTGAACTTGGGAAAGCTCAGTTGGGAGTGTATTTAAGGGAAGATATCTTGAGGTTATACTGTTTTAACCACTTACCTTCATGCATGGTTTATTCAAAACTTGAAGTTTATATGCTTTGGCAGAATCATGTCTTTAACCATTAATAATACTGTTTAAGGATTCACGTACAATTTTCTTCTGTTTCTTAAGCTGAACTTTGAAATACTTGAATAGGTAACCGGTGGGCTGCAACGGAAGCAGAAAATGAAGACACACAAATCTGCTTTACTTTCTTCTTTCCAACAGAATGACCAGGTCATAAGGAATTTGCCTTCTTTCCTATAACTTAGATGTAGTTGATGGAAGTTTTTTCTTTACAGTTGCCAAGTCCACATTCATACACCATTTTAAAAAACTAACCAAACCACTTCAAAGGGCAGTAATTTTTCTGTTCAAAATACTATTTCAGTAGTGTAGCAACAAGGTTTAAAATTTGTTTGCGTTGAGTATGTTTTCCTTGAGAATGTTCTCATTTTGATCTGATGGCAGTGGGGGAAGGGAGCCTGTAGGGGAGACAGCACTGTGCAAGAATGAAATTACTGGATATTTCAAGTCTTGAAAACCTGGTGTCTTTAAGTTTCCTGATGTCCTGCTTTTGAACTTTCATAACTTTTCTCTTGGTACGGCCTTAAAAGTTAAGGAATGTGACAGTCAACAATGGTCACCAGCAAATGTGGTAAAACAATTCACTGTTTTGAGTCAACCTGATACTGGAGGTTAGCAACTTCAAATAAAAGCAGTATTGTGTGCTCAATTACTGGTCATCAATTTGTAGACAATGGATTCTTACTTTCAGTCAAGTGGGATTTTGTCACTACAGACTTAGTCTTCCAAGTAAGTGTAACATTGCACTGTTTCCAGGTACTAACAGCTGAGGATCAGGTGGTCAGTACTAGGTCCAGCTTTCCCCCAGCAAACACTTCGTGCAGCAAACTGAGGGAAGAAAGAAAAACAACGTAACTTGTTGCTAACTGGTACATGAGCCAAAGAACACCCAAAAGTCAAGTATGACTTGTATTTATAAAGTGATGGTGAAAAGAGGTCAGTAGTAGAGTTCTGGCCACTCAGACTTTGTGTTATATACAATGAAAGTTGAATTTTTTTCATTTCTGTTGTGCTGCAGATTCCAAAAAACATTCAGGAAAACGCCAACAATTGCTGTTAATGCTGTAAAATGAACAGGGCATGAACTTTTTTATGTGTAGGAAAGACTGTGTTGTTTTAGTTTGATGGTGAATGTACATGATCTGTGGTGAAATCATATCGCTTCTGGGGAAGAACACCCCAGCCCCAGAAATGGATCTGAATTTTCAAACAGTTGCCAGCTGAGTTTGTTTTGGCAGCACTGGTAGAGGATAATTTGCTGGGAACATACTGGGGCTGTGTGTTCCCTGTAGGTTCAGTGTTATTTTGGTGTTTGAAGTAGCGTGTGATGCAAGTGAGCGCTACCATAGTAGTGCTGTTGCTTTTCCATCTAAGGCTGTTTCTCTTCATGTTTATTCAGCCATACCATTCAGTGTGTCTAGGATAGGAGTGTTACATAGAAGGGTTTGTCTGGGTAATAATCCATTTTGGCAAGAATACTGTCCCTTATAAGAGTCATGTTTTTGCTTTGCAGCTACTGTTGGTTTGTGTTGCACAGAAATTTTGTCAGGAGTTACTCCAGTTAATGGAGCAAGAACTGGTTTGTTCATCAGCAGTAAAATTGTATAAATAATACCTGTGTGACTTACCTGACAGAGTGCTATGAACATTAGGTCAGCAGTGTTCAGGCACCTTGTGAGACCTCCCATGCTGCTTCACTGTACAAAAAAGGGTGACTGGGGGAAAGTCCTAGAAAATTGCTGTTAGCAGCACTTTTTCTTCCCCCCTTGTTATGTTCATTTGGGGATATTGTATGAAAATGGGTGGCTGGTAGACTTCATGGTGGTGTAGTAGCTGTGCAGCAGGTGTCAAGTAGCAGTACTTCATGAGAGATACACACTACAGTACTACAACTTCACGTGGTTACATCTGCCATCTCTTTAGTTTACTTAATAAACAGTTTCTCACTACACCCTGCTGTTGAGTGTCCTCTTGCCTTATTTATAGGTCTCTGCCACCTCCGTCCTCAAGATTCTTTTTAGATGACTCCCAGAGATGAAAAAATGTGTGTGTGTGTTTTGAGACAAAGATTGACAAGTTGATACTCATGAAGTGCTCTGTCCATTCTTTTCCTCATTGAAGTTTGTTCTGGTTCCTTCATCTAAAAACTAGATTGTAAGCTCTTGAGCAGGAACATCTTCAGCTTGTAAAATTTGGCATTGTAAAAAGCCAAAGCCATTGAATAAAACCTAAAACATGAATTCAAAGCTGCACTTTAGTGCAGTACAGCAATGGTCATTTAAAGTGCGTGCAGCGTTTCAGCTGTGTGTCTCGGGTGCGCTTGTTCGCAGGATGCCTCTGCGGGAGTGTCCAGCCTTACAGCTCAGAAAGCAACCACAGTGGGGTTGCAGTTGGATGGAGTACTCAGCTTGCCTTGGCTGCTGGTGGATGTTTCTCCAGAACAGGAGTGAATCTTGGAGCAGCCAGCAGGTAATGCTCTGTAGTACAAGTTGCTGCCATCAATAATGGGTATACAGTCCACAAAGTGTATTATGTAATCTGACCTTTCCTAACCTCTTGCAGATAAGCTCTTATTAACATAAGTGCAGTTTAGCACTGAAGTGTTACAGACTACTTCAAAGCTGTGTCATGGGACCAGTATTTTAATGACCACTCCCACTTGGGTATTTCTGAGTTTTGTTACTGTCAACAGCTATGTTTACAATCATCAGCTTAGTGGTTTCCTAGTTATATTTAATAAGTGTTTTCACTCTAACCTCAGAGGCTTGTGTTTCAACAGAGTAGTGGAAAGGTAGGATGCAGCTGTAATGTTTTTGTGCCATCTGGCTCCAGAGTAGGTTTGATACCATATTGTGTCTTTCCACGCAATAAAGCTCCTGGTTTGTACACTTGGGATCTTGATTTTGTGAAAATCTTGATCTGTCAATAATAAAGACAAGACAGACTTGAGTCAGGTGTTACCACATTTTACAACCCTTTCAGTAACAACTTTGATTTGTCCTGTTTACCTGAAAAGTTCAATTCTGTAGTGTCTCTATTTTGGTATAGAGGTTGCAAATACGGTCTAAGGCCAGTACATAAAGTGCATCAAAAGCTTCAGCTGGCTAGCCTAACCACACATCGTTTAAGGACATGGAACTATAAAGCATAGCCAAGACCAGGCCATGTTTGGGAATTTTCATTTAGTGTGGATTTTGTGTGCGTGTGTCTGTTTGGAATTTTACTTTTAAACAGAGGCTAGTTGCAGAAAGGGAAGTAATTTCAAATGAATGTCTACTCCAATTAAAAATGGGATATCCCGTCTGAATTCCACCTGTTGTTTTATCCTGTGGGCAGGTAGCTGATGGTTAAAAAAAATCCAGACATAAAGTTCATTGTATCATCAGTACTGTTGCAGTCTGCCCAAAATCAGTATTTCAGCTCAGTTTTTTGTAGTAGAGTTTCTTGTTGGGTTCTGGGGAACTGAGGGTCTTACATCAACATTAAAGAAACAGTTTCTGGGCAGTTATGACAGTTGAATTAGCTGAGGGCAGTTCATAATCCTTCACAATCTGCAAATTTACAAGAAATGGAATGGTATTGGGGCTGATAAATGGATCAGTTGGAGTAAGTTGCTTTTCCATTAGTATTGTGTTTTGAAAGGGTTACAGCATACTTTCTTTTTGGCATGTACCAAAATGTAACTGTGTAGCTATTTCCCAATTGGGTATATGCAATACTCCATTAGCAGCTGGCCTTACAAAAATCCACAGAGCTCACCTGCCACTGCTACTGAAGGAGTGGGCACCAAAAAGTTCAGGCTTTTTTTTCTTCCCTGTGTGAAGCCCTAAAGCAGAAATACTTGGCTTTCTGGATTTCTCAGTTGTGAGCGTAACTGTAGTAGCTATGAGAATTTGCATGTAGGCAGTGAAGTAGGTTTAAAGACCTTGTCCTGCAAAGAGTAAGTGCGTGGATTTTAAAATGTTTATGTCATTTAATTGATTATGATCATGCTGACTTGAATATGCACTTCTTTTTTCTTTTTACAACTAGAAATAAAGTTAACAGTTCATCATATATATATATATATACTGATTAGGATAGGTATGTCTCACACTGATGCTTAACCAATAGCAAAAAATAGCATACCGTCAGTAATGGGACTTTCTGCTATGAATTTACACTTAGCAATGTGAGACTGTGGTGGAATCAATAAAGAGCACATGCACACATTTATTTAAAGAAATATTTTAATAGAAAATGCTGAGAAAATTGTTCAAACAGTCTGATTTCATTACTGATAATTCAGTGCACTTGGCACTATCTTAGGGCTCCCTTTTTAGAAAATATCACTTGATAGTATCAGTTTTGTTACAGATAAGTGCAAGTAGCCAACGTGACTTCCATGGTAGTGGCAGTTTATTTCTTCAGCAGGTATAATTTGGCATTTAAGCTTGTATGTGGAGCTCTTACATCATTGGTACAAGTGATTTTTTTATCGTACCTGAATGTAAGTTTGTTCCATTGTCATCGTGCCATGACCAATGAGAACTTTTTAAATACCATTTTTATGTGTTTTAGTTATAAAATTACAAGAAGTATTTGTTGTTATCTAGAAATCAATATTAGTAGTTACTTTCATAATAATATACCTCAACATTCTTTCCTTATCATTCATTACAGGCCTTTTAGGCCATTGCTCTTGCAGACCTTTTTCAGGCTGTAAAACACTAAAGGATAAGATGTTGTAAGTATGTAAGTGAATAAAACTCCTTTCTAAAAGCACAAATAAATGTCAAACTCTTCATTTGGAGCACTATCAGAGTGTAACCTCAAAATTACAAGTATAGATAAACAGTCATTTGGTTCAACTTAATTTAAAGACTAAGTAAAATGTATATTTTAAAAAATTAAATCTGAAACATTAAAAACACTTTAAAATACCAGTTAAAAAAGCCACAGAGAAAAACTCAAATATTTCTTGAGGAAGGTGTCAAAATAGAGGAAAGCAGAAGGGACACAAATAAATATCACAGTCACTAGGAAACAGAACAGAAACTCCTTCACCATTGGTCATTTTTGTGGAAGAAAGTTGAGAATGATTTAGTTGCAGAGGATGAAGGTAAGAAAATATTGAATCAGACACTATTTTTAAGCATGTTTGCAGGTTGAGTGTATGAGTTGTAAAATTAAGTGGCAGGCTATCTTTGCTTGGAGTTATGATGCTGAAAGTAGTGAGGAAAAATGCAGTAGCCTCCTGGGCTGCTCTCCTCAAAGGAAAACCAGGAAAAGCAGAACTGTTCTGAATAAATGCAAAGCATGCAGTTATCTCTTGAGCTTATGTAAATCCACAGTGAGTTTAAGTTGGAAGATGCACTAGAACTATAATTTTTCTTTCAGTGCTAGAGAATAAAATAAGATCATTTTCTGTATAAGAGTCAAGTATTCAAGACTAAAACATTTTCCTGCATGTGTAACATTGATCCAAAGTTGACTTTATCTCTCACAGGTGTTTTCCCCTCTGCCCCCCATTACCAGTAACTAAATTCCTAGTTTTAACATAGGTCTATAAAACTACACTGATGGTCTAGCTCCTTTAATTCTAACTAAAACTAAACAGATTTCCTCATCCAGAAGCCTCAGCTCACAGACCTTCTAACAAATCTCAGCTGGTTAGGTTTGCCAGACTCTTCAACATAGTGTTTCTCCTCAAGTGGAGGTTCTGTTTGAACTGCTGTAATGACTGACTTTTAGTTGTTACACAAGTACTCTTATCATCCTTGCAGGCAAAATAAAGGTGATTTAGGTGATCTCCAGTCATCTTACTTTTGTTTCTGCTCTTTTCTGTTATCTTGTTTCTGTTCAGATTTGGCCAAGTGCTTGGGTATTATGAAAACACTACCATTGCTACTGCAGTGAATGACATACTGGCGTGGGTTAACAGGTCTACCCTGGTCATCCCTCAGTCTACTGAAAATGTCATGGTACAAGTTGTTTAATTTTTGCTTTATCTGGTTGATTAATTTGCTACACTGGGAGTGCTCCTTTTTAAGGCTCTCCTTTTGTGTTTGGAGATTACACACATCTTCTTCCAAGTTAAGAATTGCATTCAGTTTGCGTTTACGACATTTTTGGGCAGCTACCTTGTTTTTTCCTCTTCGCCTGATGTCACGTAGAAGTGATACCTGAGTTTCTGTCAGCTGGTTCTTTGCTAGCATGGTGTTGAAAGAGTCAACAGACATGCTTACAATTTCCTCCACTGAAAACGGTATTCTCAGAGCTTTTGCACGCCACTCATCTCTGCTCCGGTTTGTAGCAGTAGAATTATGGCACCTCTCCTTCACTTCGTTTGATTTCTTCATCCACATCTGTTGATAATACTCTGGAGTGGATGCTGCTTGACTTGGCAGCTGATTGTAAGTGTGATTATGAAGAAACTGCTGAAGCATGGCTTCTGTAGAACACTCTGCAACACCTGGATATTCAACATGGCTGTGCTTAATGTTTTCTTGGCAGTGGCCACCAACAGCTCCTAAGCCGTGCGAAGGAGCAGATTTAACACCGCTGCTGTACCCAACAGAACCTTCACAGCAGACTGAATAAGAGGTGGTGCTGTGATTTGAATTCAAAGGCAGTCCTGAATCTGAGCCAGGCTCTTCAAAGATCTGAGAAACTTCTATAGGACTAAAGCCTTCCTCCAAAGCCAAAGACATGAGCTTAATTTCATCAAAATTATCATCATGGGCTGTTAGATTTCTAAGATCAGCAGCTGAAAACAGCCCTGTCAAATTTGACCCATGAAATTGTGATTCTGGATTTGTGATATCAGTGCTTGATTGAGGGAAAAACTCTTGCCTTTGTAAGTGTCTTGGTTTTGAATTTAATTGAGTGGGGTAGTCTGTTCTTAGTAGTATGGCATCAGGAGGACTGAAACTGTTGTGAAGTGTCTGGGTCAAGTTTATATTGTGGTGTGAGGATGATGGGTCTTGGCCTCTACTAGAAGTAGCAACTTGTGTATCTTCCAGTAAGTTCACCTAAAAGATGAAGGGGGAAAAAATGAGATCTTTCATAAAACGAATGCTTCTACATCCCCTGCCTAAACAGTCACGAACATTTTTTAACATTCCACTACTTTATTCTATTAAAGCCAAATTTTTGTATGTTAAACTCTTCTTCTAGCTATTTGGAATGCTGTTTCCCATCTGTATAAAGCATAATCTGTATAGTCATATGGCAAAAGGAGGAAGGAAGAGTGAGTGCAGAAGTGACTGAAGGAATGGGCAAAGGACTTGCAAAGGACAGTGTGAGACCGATTAGGGTTGAGAGGGAAAAACGGGACTACTGCCAAGTGTACAAACTGTGGCCTATGTGTTCTGTCTGATCTGATCTAAAAAATGTCCTGCTGGGAGGAGTGACATGACCCTTTTACCTGGCAGTGGTATTGATGATTCAAGAGAGAGCTGGTTCAAGGTGCTACACTGTTAAAAACCAAACTTTTTAAAGAAGATAAATAGCTCATCTTCAGAAGTTAACCAGTAAGGACAGCAGTGAAGAAAAAGTGGAAGACAGGAATATTAAGACTGTGCTTTTGCAGTCTCACTACTTATTTCACAGTTTATGAAGTTTTCAGGCCTGTGAGGTGCCACATTTGGTTTAGTTCCATTTAACTGAATTCTATTGCATCCAAAATTCAGCTGAACTGTTTTACTGATCAGTTTGGAGGTAACGTCCCTCCCACCAAGTCATGCCTTTTGTGGATGTCTTGACTTTAAATTACTACTCAGGGTTTTTTTACAAAACCAAAGCTGATATGTGATGCCTCAGTCCTGATGTTCAAACAATAAAGTGGACTAGTAATGCTGTAGTAGCACTAAGGCCCACGTTTTGAGGACCTGAGTTAGAGTTGCTGGGTCTCAGAAGCACAAAGGCAGAGGAGTCATGAACTCCTCTGATCAATACAAAGTACTTGAGAATGTAAATACATCAAGTAGGAAGTGTATAGGATTCCTCCATAGTTGAGTATCCTTACTGTGTTTCAGGAAAGAACTTTCTGATTGCCATTCAGTGAACATGTAAAAAGCACTTTCCACAGGGAAGGAATGATGTACCATAAGGACCAGAACATCTTAGGTTCCCTATTATGCTTACTGGGAGCTCGGGCAACAAGAAGGTGGTCTTGCCTTATTTCTCCTAGGGAGTTACCTTGTACCAGACCACCTGCAGTCTGTGGGATAGAGATGCTATTTTCAACCAATCCTTTGAAAAGAATGATTCTTAGTAAGTCAGCTATCAAAAAATTCCACTCACTGTAAAGACTTGATACTTAGCAGAAACAATCAATCCAAATTCATCAGATAGATTGTCACAAGATGGCAGTGCATTATTAATGTTAAATAAAATATGCAATGTGTTACTGTGTATTGTAACAGCTGTATAAAGGCTGCAGCCAAATTCCTTTCAAATTTTGAGAACAGAGAAAACTAAACTGATGAACTTCTACGTCTCGTTAGTGTGCAATCCATTTCCAGAGCTGAACAGAAGAGGAAGCTAATTTATGGGCTAGAAGGTACTATCCAAGCTAGAGATTCCCAAAACCAGATAAGCATGGAGTTATATGGAAAACACTAATGACCCCAGAAGAGGATCCTGTGATGGGAAGTGTATATAAGATGCCCTTAAAGTATAGCAAAAGAGGAATGTAGGGAGTAGCTTTATGGTCAATAGTTGCAGCTATGAGCTGTGGGAGGAGGGGGAGAGTTCAGGTAAGATAACAATTGGTTTTTGTGAAGATGGGCACACAGAAAGTAAAATATAGTATCAGAAGGCCACAAGATTTAAAAATACAAAAAAACCCCAAAACACTAAATGGGTTTACTGCTAATGCTGACAGACCTGATTTCCAGTGAAGATGATCTGTTGTTCTTGAGACTAGCAACTCTGTAAGCACTTGACCCAATATTTATGACAAATGTAATCCTTCACCACAAATACAATAAATAAATGTGTAATAAATGTAATAAATCAGTGTTGCTCTAGAGAAACACAACAAGAGCTGCTGCATAAATACAAACTGGTTATTAGGCTTTAGAAACGCAACTATTAGTTGAACTAATTGAGTTGTCCAGTGGCTCCATCCAACTTTGAACACCAGATCACACTAAAGATAAAGCTCTTACACCAGACAAGTTGCTGGGGAAAACTTTTCAAGTAAAGCCAATGACTGCTGCCGTAAAAGGTGGATAGTAGCATCTTTAGCAGTTTCAGGTAAGTTTTACTACATTGATTTGTCAATAAATTCCCAGAGTGGGTAGGGTAGGCTGTGGTAGTTTCATTTGATAAAACAGAGTAATTGCTGACTGCATTCAAATCTATTTGAAATACCTGTATTATCTCATTTACCTCTAGCATGTTTTCCACCTGTGATGACAGAAGCTGTAAATAGCCCTCTAAGGAGAGAATGGAATCTACATAGTTGCTGTTGCTCTGTGACAAAAAGAGAAACATGGTGTAAGGCACAGTTATTTCACCTAAAAGGAGGCACAAATCAAAGTCTGAGAGGAAACAGAGCACAGTGCAACACTGCTGCTGACCCCACTATCAAGTCTTCATCCTGACGGGAGATGAGATGTTGCTAGAACGAGCAGATCAGCTCCATGGCCTGAGCACCTCTACTCTGCCCTCAACAGCAGAACTGGGCTCTCCTCTGAAGCTCTACCTCCCCACCAGCATGGAAAAATCAGGTATTTTTTCAAAGCCAAGCTCTCAGGGGAGTGGCAAACAGAGAGGCTGGCAAGGCACCTGGATCAGAGGTTCTCAGCTCTCACAAGGTCTCAAGAAAATTGAGTGCTCTTTTCATTGCAGCTCGTAGAGAGAGCAGAACTGAAGAGTTCAGTGCCCCAAATGTAATTCTACATCTGAGCATCAAGCTTTATATAAATTGTGAGAGCAGTATAATTTAGCATCGATGTCTCTAGTGTTTGTAGGCAAAAACATCCTCACCCACAAACACAACACCTTCATAACACAGAAAATAAACCCAAATTAAAAAATAATTAGTTGTAAGTGTTTTCTGTAAACCTCTGAATATTTCAACTACACAAAAAATAGTGAGGGATTGAGGGAAGGAGGCAATTTTCAAAAAGGTGTACAAGGGCATCATTCACAAAGCACTGTCTGAAGTGAGCATTTCTTTCCTGCCCTGGCAAGGAACATTTCAAATAAAAAGAGGAAATAAATTATTCCTTTCAAAACTTTTTACTACTATTTATCTTAGTGATAAGTTCTGTATCCTCCCTCACTTCCTCTTCAGTTTTCCCTTCTTCCCTTTTTTTTATCACTTACTTGATTTTTGTCTTTCTCCTCTTGTTCTTGCAGTTCCAGCTGATCCTCTCCTGGAGGTGGACAGCAGTCATCCAAAGCTCCCTGACATGCTTTCAGGTCAACATCCTGAAGACACAAATAAAACAGTTCTATTACACAGCTTGCTCTCAAAATTCATCTTTAAAAAGCACTTTTTTCTCTTCCAGTGATAGCATTCCAAATAAAATATGCACTGAACAGGTCATGTGGATGAACTGAGTGTGTAGACTTTGGGGGCAGAGTAAGACCAGTGTCAGTTCAGGGGGGCAGCCACCACCTCTTGGTTTGGTGCCCAGGCACTGAACCCATCTGCAGCAGAAATGGACATTGGAAACAAATTCCTCTAAACCACACAAAGAACCATGATGTGATTTCATGAAAAGTTTGGATTATCAGTGTCTTTTGGAGGTCATTTCACAACAACATATCCAAGCCAGATAGATACTCACTGATGGAATTATAAAGCAGCAATTATACATTACCAGTTGGCAAAATCCCTTGCTTACCTGCATAGTAACAGCAACTCTGTTTACCATCACTTCCATGTAGACATTACCCATTTTCATTTATCCAAGTGATGGAGGTTTTTAATCTCTAGTGATGAGACTGTTCAAATTTAGGGGCCTCCGTAGCAATTCTCAAATATAAAAAAAAAAGTTTTATTTTATTTATATTTGTATCATCAGACTTTTTCATTGTTTATTATATAGGGCTGGAGTATTGCTGTAATAAGAAGGAATCAGTGCTAATTCCTAATTTTTAAAAGTGTGTATTTATATTTTTAAATATTTTTACATTTCAGCTTTTGCAGGGCAAGGCTGTATTATTAAAATGTGAAACTCAGAGGAGCAGCAGCCAGGAAACCAAGTGGCCACACTGCATTAGTTCCAGGTATTCCCAGAAAAATGCTGTGGCAGGAGCAGTAAAAACAAGTTTTCAACAGCAGCAAAGATAATGAGACAGAGTTCAGTTCTAAAAATCTCAGCAAACAATTTACTTCACAGGTTTGTTATGAAAGCATAAACTACATAAAACTTGCAGTTGTAACAGTCATCAAAACATATAAAATTTTATAAATTGTTCCTTCATACAAAACACATTATAAAGTAAATATAAAAAGTTCAAAAAGAGGACTCTGGAGAAAAATTAAATAAATATAACTTTATAACAAATTAACATTATTTTCAGTTTTGTACATTCTATTTAAATATTTAAAAATATGAAAACTAATTTCATTTTAAACTAATTTTGTTTGCTTTCAATTTTTCTGTGCTTTCTTTTCAAGATTGGAAGAGAACTTTAGCTTTATAAACAGCCATTTGAAAAAACAAATAGATCTACAGGGCACTCATCTGTCATTTTAATGTAGGAATGAAGGGTTTCCTTCAGTGATGCCTAACACAGTTTCTACTCATTAGAAATTATATTCCAATACATTAATGTCTTCTTTGTCAGCTGCATCTGGAAATGACCAGATGATTTTTTTTATTGCCAAATATGAGAAAACAAATTTGCTTGCCTAAAACCAGACATACAGACATACAAAAAAACAGTAACAAGAAAACAAACCTCCTAACCAACAGTTTTCTCCATGTAGTTGAACAGGAGAGGGCATTTACTACACAAGACACTGAGAACATGGCAATTAGCTACTTGCAAACACTTAAATGAGTCCAATGGAGCAGATCACAGGCATGAAATTGGTCCCATACCTATGTGCCTGCAAGATCAGGGCTAGGCTTTAATTTTACAGAGAAGCAACCTACCACTTGTCAAATTCATGTGACCTGTTAATATTCTAATTAATAAAATGCAGGATCATCAAAAGTGAGTTAGAAGTCAAGGACAATTTCAATAAGGACCTTAAGCAGCTCCTCTGGAGCCAAGTGGCCTGGAAAGCTGCTGCTGTGGCAGAGCATTCAGCTCCTGGATAACACAGCAAATTCATTACTCTACTGGCTGCAGAAGAGGCAAATGCAGGAAATAGTTAGAAATGTGGTATCTATAATGTGATGCCTCTAAAAACCAACTGCAAGCATTAGGTTTGTATACAGAAGGTATATGAGTCACAAAGTTTTAAAATTTATCACTCCTTTTAAAATTTCCAGGGGTATAAACCTATTCCTGTGCCAGGGCAAAGAAAAGCTTGGGGAAGCCTTGGGAAGAGCCCATGGTGTGTCCTACAGATCATAAAAAATCCTCACAGTTCAACTTTCTTACAGTGGAAATCTGACTGCAGATGATGCTGGTCTGCCGAAGTCTACTGTCACGGACATCCTTTATGAAAAACCCTTTCCTTAGGATTTTTCCTCCTGAGAAGCTGAGAGGCCTCAGGAACAAAATGTAAACATTGATTATCTGCTGCTGTGGAATGCAACAGGTGGATCTGTGACTGGCCCATGTTGGATGTTTCTAATTAATGGCCAGTCACAGCCAGCTGGCTTGGACTCTCTGTCTGAGACACAAGCCTTTGTTATCATTCTTTCTTGTTCTATTCTTAGCTAGCCTTCTGATGAAATCCTTTCTTCTTTATTCTTTTAGTATAGTTTTAATATAATATATATCATAAAATAATAAATCAAGCCTTCTGAAACATGGAGTCAGATCCTTGTCTCTTCCCTCATCCTAAGACCCCTGCGAACACCGTCACAGTCTACAATGGAGATGGTCCTTCCCCAAACCACTGTGAGGACAATTAAATTTCTGATGTACCTGATGGGACATCTCCTTTCTGAAGGGAAACCAGATGCTCCTGAAGCTCACAGAAATTTGTGACACTGTCTTGTATTAATTTCCCCAAAATTTCAAAGACAACTGAATCTTCAGGTCTTTTCTTATCAGTAGATAAAACTCCTGGCTGCTAAGGAAATGGAGAATATTTCCAACTATAAATTTTGGAATTTATCTGGAGTCTACATTAATTTTTATGTTATCTTTTAGGAAAAAATATATATCTATTTTCTCTACTCAGCCATAGATGGTGTCATGGTACCCACAGTTTCCAGGCTGAGAGCCACCAACTGCACTACAGGATCACAAACCATTTTGCCTAAAGGACTCTTGGCCTTAAGCACAAACGGAGGTCAGAATGTCCCTCTGATCTTTGCACAGAGCTCCTGCTGACGTGAATGGAGCAGAGGTGCCGGTGGGGAAGGGAGGGAGCAGGGTCTCACGCTTGCAGTCGTGCCCATTCCCTGTGGCTTGCCAAAGGCAATGTGTCATCTCTTCTGAGTGAGCCTCACAATGCTGCACTGTGTGGCTCTGAAGATCAGTCTTACTAACACCATTTCTTCCTCCAGCAGATGATATTAAAATAGATATCATGACAGTTCACAGTGATTATTACTACAATAGATTTTCCATCCTTTGAAAAAAACTGTTTTCAGCACTACCAGAGGACTTGCGGAAGGATCCTGGCCCTGCAGCCAGGTTTTCACAACAGTGGTGGCATAGATACAGCATACGTAAGGTATTTCACATCACAAATTTTCACCTAGGGCATCATTTCAGCAAAACCCTCTATACAGCAATCAACCACAACCTTTTTGCCTTCATTTCTCTGTTTTGGCTTTTCACAAAAATCCCCTGGATAATGCTGTTTTTTGCATAAACCAGGTATGCCCTGGTTTTTGCTTTTTATTGCACTTTGCACCAGCTTGTTAGTCTTCCTCAGTGATGAAGAATGACTGAACAGCACAGCTCAACAACAGAATGCTTCCTTCCATGCCTGTTGTATCACTTGGGACTGACTGCAGGATTACTGCTATGGGGAGAATAGGAGGGGTCTCTCCACAAGAAACAGCCACACTGTGTTTTTGAATAAGGCATTTCATTAAAGATACCTTAATTCTACAGACTGGATGTACATCTATTGACAGAAGTTTTATTACAGAGGATATTAATCTAATGACAAGAAGGATTAGGCATAGATACTATTTATTCAGCACTGTGCTGCCACATTCAGTGTTTCTGTCCTTCCCATCCTTATTTTGCAACAAGGGTAACAGAATAAACAGTAATAGAGCTACAGCAATTCCACTGAGCCCAGGAAATCAGGAAAGCACATGGTTGTCTCTGTCTAGAGAAAAAGACTTAATTTTTGCTGATTGTAGAAGACTTAATAATACCATCAACTGCAGAAGCCTTTCCCTTTCTACCACTGGAGGGTGTGGAAGTTCCTGCCTCCATCAGTAGGCTGCTTCCAAATGGTAAACTGCAACCCTACCTGAGGGCAACCTTTGATTTGCATTTGGAAGGATTCGGTGCAAGCACAAAGCCAGAGAGCTACACTAAAATTCTCATCATTAAATAATAATAAAAAAATAAAATCCCAAGTATCTGAAATTTTCATCTTGCTCCTGCCACTTAAATTAAAGAACACAGTCTGAGACTGAATATGACATACCAAATTATCCACCAGCCTTGTATGTGGGAGGCTGGGCTCTAACCATGTACCTGCCCTTTCCCTAAGGTGCAGCTCACCACAGGTCAGCTACAGGCTTCAGTTTATCAAAATGAGAAGTAGTAGCTTATGTCAAATCTGCTACTTAAGGAGGGCCAAGAATCAATGTGGAAGGGAGAGAAAGTACGGTTTTGTGGGTGGCCTGGCCTACACTTAATTGGAAGCATGCTGCCTGCTCCAGCAGGTTTCCAGAGTTTCTTACTCTGTGTTAAAAATAGAGCCTTCAGATTCCAATTAAGTAAATCACAGTATTGATCTCAGCATGAACTGGGTGTACTGTACATCAAACTTTCCTCCATGTATCTCCTCCCCTTGCTTCCTACACCCATGCCTTATCTGCTGTCCTTAAAAGAATGTACAGGGAGCAGAACCTGTAATGACACCAAAATACAAATAGGTCTACTGTGGTGTATTGGATGGGTGAAGAAGATCCCTCTGAAGGAGCAGCAGAAAGCATAATAAATCTATTTTCAGCTATTGATCTATGTGCAGGTGGCACACAGGACTAGAACTACACAACCCAGGGCTACAAGTGCACAGAAATACCTGAACTAGCTCTGGAGTAACAGAAAGGGCTTGCTGGAAGAGAGCAGAGCAGACAGGGTGGCCTGCCTGGGTGCACAGACAGCGCTGAGAGGCAGGGGGTACCTGCCCCTGCAAAGCAGTTTCACTGCAGTCACACTCAGAGTTATCACTACAAATACCCCAGGGCTGGAGCAAAGGCACACAAGCATAATTACCTGCAAAAGAACATTTTTATTTTGGTGCTGTTAACTTATGTATCCTGTTCATATGCTATCTTCTAATTACTCTACATTATGCTCTCTTTATTTTAGTTGTTAAGTTTTAAACTGCTCATTAATCTTTGAGATGGTTTTCTACAAACTTTTGTCCCTTCTCCATTACTAACTGCACTTCTCTGTGGAACCAGAGAAGTTATTAGCTGAAAAGATGTGGCACAGGCCTGGTGCTCTTTGCCATGTTTTGAATAATTAAGTGGCATTTCCAGAATAGAATCATTAGAATGGTTTGTGTTGCAACAATCCTTTAAGTTTGCACAATATCAGCAGAAGTTAAGCAAAACAGTTTCTAGTAACATAACCAGTAGTAACCACTTTACTACTTGGTAGGATTAAATACAATTAATAATTAAATATAATGAGGTGTATCTGATATAATTCAACTCTAATTGTAGTGATCTTGCTCTTTTCCTGTGTACTTTAAATATGTGATAATAATCTTACAAACTGATATCTACTCAATAGATAAGAAAAATAGAAAGAAAAATATTTCTTGTTGTTTCTCTATAGGCATAACAAACCCTAAAATATCCTGAAAACACCAGAAGAGAAGAGTACTTTATTTTTTGAAATGCAGCTGGGGTTTAGGATGTGTGGAGGGTGGAATGGTGGATGGACACACCAAATATCAAAGTTACTTCCTTGTTATATATGGCTAGACTTAAAAATGACAATAAACCATGCCAGGTAGGCAGTGCAACTGAGTTAATCAAATGGTTCATAGATGTGACTCCAAATGTGGCACCTGTCAAACATTTATGACCTATCTACTCTAAATCCCAATAGTGCCATCTGGGCTGAAACCCAACACTCCCTGGGAGAGCCCTCCTGTGTGCTGCAGTGAGATGATAGCACCTCTCCAACCACATGCATTTCAGGGCTTTAGATAGCATGGGCCAGCTGTGTCAGCTAGAACAAAACACACATTCTGGGTGCACTCTGTTCCAACACAAAATTAACACCAACCTCCTCCCCAGATGGAGGCAGACACAGGTACACGCTGAAGATACAGAGACTGACAGTGTTGTCATTGACTTCAATTCAAACATCAGTTTTCATGCTGAAAGTAGCTCAATAACCTCCTCAAAATGAGATTTTAAAATACACCAAACAAGTGCCCACTCCAGCCATTTGGTCCTGTGCAGATGTTTTTCACCAGAAACCAATTTCATTGTAATGACAGACAACAAAAAGAATAGAAATTTTCAGCTTCCCTCGAAGTTGCTAAATAGAGCTTAAAGACTAAATAGCAAAATAGATAAAAGAACGCAAAAGTAGATACACAGGATGCTAAATACAGCTGGAACCAGTGGATAAAGAGATAATGAGGAATATATTGGTTTTTGTGGCAAAGCCACGCAGTAAGAATAGCGCATGCCCTAAGGCCAGTTCATCTGTCACACTGGGGGCACTCAGTGAGACCAGGGACTCCTCCAGACAACCCTCCAGGACCATAAAAGGGCTTCCAGTAAGAGGCACATGCATGCAAATTAGTTATCAGAGAAGTGATGTTTATGTATTTGCTAGTACACTGTAGTGAACATGTATGGTCCTGGTGGAATAAATATCTTCTGGTAAAGTTTCACAATACATTCGATCAGAGGAGATATTCTCTGGGTGTGTTCAGCACACTGAGAATAAAGAATGCCTGCTTTCTAGTACTTGCAATTGTGTTTGAAAGTTTGTTTTCTGTCCAATTTCAGTATCAGTAAAGCATGCAACATCCCTGAGAGTAAACGTGATGAGGGTAATTAAATTTATTCAGTCACTGTTTCTGACAGAGCACAGTAAAAAAACCAAAAACAAAACAAACCCCATGTGTACCCTTTCCCTCCTTCCTCCTGAAAAACAAACCACCCAAAAACAAACCACTCAAAAGCAAACCACCCAAAACCAAACCCAAAATCTCTTTCTATGCCTCTGGTGCCCCAAGATGCTTTCTTTTGTGGTCAGTGAACTACCTGACATCAGGGCTCTGTAAGGTACCTCCCTCCCTTCCTGCTCTACCTTTACCATAGAGTGGTTGTATACCCTTATTTGCAGTAGTCAGTATTGAATAAAAACAAAACACCCAGTAACCCTTTTGGATAAAATTACCCTTTCAGATAAAACTTTGTCTGCAATTCAGTTCCAGATGTCTTCCCTTTGAGTCCTCTCAGGCAAACACACTTTCTCAGGCATCCAGTTTATCCAACTCCCAGCTTTTCCAAGGTACCAGCCCCTCTGTAACACCAAATGCCTGCCAACTCACAGTTCTGAATAGAGAGCACTGCTAAAAGTCACAGTCTGACACCTCAGCTCCTCTAGGATTTGAGTATCTCCACCTTCCCTCTGACCCTCACTTGTAATCCCTCTTCTACTTCCCCTCATCTACTCCCTCAGGCACTTTTCATCCACCCCTGCACTGGCAATACCTTGGCCACTCTCCAGAGAGCAGGAAAATGCTGCTGTAAGTCAGTCCTACACCACAACTCCAACTTCCTCCAACACCCTCCCTGAACACTCCTTTGACCAGGCTTTTTCAAACCCTTGCAAGACTAAGTTTGAGGCTTTTCTCTTATGCCACCTCTTTCTGAGACACCATGAAGTCCTTCCCCCACCTCCTTAAGGTGAGTTCTGGCTATCAGGTAAGGGCCATCCACAAGCAGGGACCCATCCCATTTATCTACTTCCAGATGTCTCTCCAGAGCAATATTGCCATGTCCTACTGCTCAATGAATCCAAAAGAAAAAAAGAAAATAATAATTTGAAATATGTTCTGTAAATTAAGCACACAGCTTCAGTGGGCAGCTCTCAAATGGATTACAGAAACAGCCTTTGGAGACAAACCTTCAGAGAAAAGCCTTCCTGGTTCCTACTTAACTTTCACTTTACCAAAATTTGACACTCACCAAGAAAAAAAAATTCATAACCCAAATCATTCTCACTTAAGATAAATACTTCAAATGGTGTTCAAAGTCAGGGATACATTCCCCGCTTCCATAAAACTCTACCTCTGATGTGTTCAAAGAACTGTGCTTGTATGAGGTTTTACATAACCTCACACTCAATTTGACTCACACTGCCCTTTCTAAAAAGTAACATAGAGACAACAGTACAAACAATACAAATTATCCACTGTGCATCCTCTTCCTTAAATTTTGGAATTCATAAACAACAGCAATGTTATGCTGTTAATTATTAATTAGAGCAGGTGTTGTTTATTCAAGTGCAGGAATTCAGCTCTTGGGAAGAGCCTCAAAGATCTGTTGAAAGAATGCAATACATTCAGATATAACAAACCTACTTGACTTGTGTGGGAGCAGAACTTTCCTTCTCTGTCCCACCCTGAGCTGGAGCTCGTTTCACATGGAGTGCAATGACCTAGCACAGCAGCTCCTGCTCTCATTCAGTCAGGTACTGCCTCTTCGGCTGGCATGGGCAGCATCACTGCCTGGGGTTCATGTGATTTGGAACGAACATTTTTACTGTGAGACTAACACAGAGAAAAAGCTGAAGAGCTACACAGTCCATTCCTGCTAATCTAAATATTCTCTCATGTATATTCTGTAAAAGATAAAGAAACCACTGAGTTTTTAAACTCCTTTTCTTCAAATGTCTACATACATACATAAACACTCTTGCACACACAGAAATACTGATATACAAAAAAGAAAGGGAAAAAAAAATCACTGAATCAAGTAGAGCAATTCTGAATCCTTGCAAGACCTTCAGCTAAGACACTGCAGTGTGACAAGCTTCTTGGGACTTTGTTTGGGAGGGCATACTACTACCTACACAGAGGACTGATGTCACCTCTTGCAGCACTGAGGCCTCCCATTTCCTCACACACAGTTTTCAAGGTGCTTTGAAAAATGTGCCTCATTTATTTTTCACATGGACTTAGGGCTTAGTGTAAGAGCTTTCAGAAGTGTTGTTGAGGCAGTGTTACATTGAGAAGCCCAAGGAAAATGCAGTTGGCAGAGTGGGGCATGGAATGTAACCCAAGTTATGTGCCTGTAGAAGGGCTCCTCTTTTCCCCACCAATATAAGACCCATACCCCGTGTCAGCTACATGCCTTTCCCCCATCTCCCCTTTTATAGGCTCTTTCTGAGCTTAAAACTTCAAAATGTACACAGCCACACAGCGCCTCTAAATTTCAGTTTTAGTTTTCCTTAGAATAAGCCATGTCCTTGAGCAATCCAACAATACTTTACAAGCACATTGGGGAAAAATAAGCAGATATGCCCAACTTTACCTGTGTGACTAATTCAATGTGGCCTACTCAATGTGACTTACTTGTATGAGTAGGTTTGAGTAGAACAAAAAAAGTCAGGCATCCTGTTTTCAATAGGAGATGTTAGTATGCAAACAGGTGCTGAATATTAAGGAGCAAGTGGTGCTCCCGTTATAAACCTGGTTGATTTTGTTTGTGTTCTTAGAAAGAACACAAAAAAAAATCAACCAGGACTGCAATCTCTTTTACCAGCAAACTGTGAAGAGAAAGACTATATGCAGCACAAACACTGTTGGAACTGGGAAAATAAAAGTAGCATGAAAAATAATCACCCCAAAGAAAAGACCTGGATCACTCTTAGGCTTTTTATCTGTTTCCTTAGCCAACATGCCCACTGGAGCACAAACTCTTGGACTCAGGTGTTCTGCAAAGAGGTAGGGCCAGAATCACCACCTTTCATTACTACAGAAATGAATCCATTTCCTTGCATGAGCTGATGAATGCATTTCCAGTCACCCAAAGCAAATGTTTATTGTTTTTTTATTTCTTTTCCTCTAAACTCATGGTTCTCAGGGAGCTTAGTCTCAATCTTAAACATCCCTGAGAATGAAACCAACAAGCTGTGATTCTGTAGCTGACCCAGATCAGAACAGTGCAGAGGCATTAAACTAATACCCTAAGCCATAGGGCACATCTACCAACCCTGCTCTGACCTGCTGTAGGGGATGCAGGACAGGGCAGTATGCACAGTGCAGAACTTGGCACAAAAAACCTTTTTTTAATGCAGTCACTGCAGTGGTACAAACACTTCTATCCCTGGTTCTGTTACACACATTCATCTAAGAAAACGAGTAGCAAGACACTGACTTAGTATGATTGTTTTGTCCATTAAAGGGTGTATTTCAGAGGAAGTATATTTTGCTATTTTTATTACTAAAGCAATAAAATATTGTGGGGTTTACATTTCATCAGCAAGCCTATGTTTGATTACAGAAACAAACAGAATGAAATGGTTTGCTGGGAATGTAGTGAATACAAAGGTTAGGGCTGATCTCAGACTGCTGGGCAGCAAGCTGAGTGTAGGAACCCCCCTACTCACTTTACTCCTTGTCAAAGCCAAAGTGCTCAGCCTGTTCTAACACTGCACCTCAGCACAGGACAGTTTAAACCCCTGCAGTTTAGTATGCCTCAACAGCATGCTTTGGCCACTGAATTAATTTTCATCTGCAGTTGTCTTCAAGAGTAGTTTTAAGCACCAGATCTCGAAAGACAAGGACCAATAGCTTGCATTGTGTTGCCAGGAATGTTCTCACCGGGGACTGGAGTCCAATGAATACAATCAGTCCAGGGATGGCTAAATCCAACTGCAAACTTTTCATGATGCCACACAATACCAAGCAGAAAAAACCCAATACTTCCATCTGTTTACACAGACTTCTCATCCTGATCTACTGTGGATAAGAGAAATGACAAAAATAGCTCAAATCTATGTTTACAAAAGGCAAATTGAAAGTTACAAATCAGCTGAACCACTCTGGAATCCATTATACTATTACAATAACGTTTTGACAACATAAGTAGACTCAGACAAAGCTACCTAATGTCACCTTAAAAACAAGGACCTACTTTTTGATCTGTGTTTCATGTTTTGGACCTGCTGTGTGCTTCAAAAGACATCCAGTGGAAGTGACATGGGGGTTTCTAGACAGATGTCCCTTTATGCTTTATTTCAAGAACTGATTATCTTCCTCCAATCATCATTTCACTTGAATGCATTGTGGTAAAGAGAGAGGCCCAGAGCTACACTCAGCAAAGAAATGAATCATCTTCTCTTGACATAAAAAGAGTCATCTCTTACAGTCAGGGTGTTGAAACTAGTTTTGCAACTACTTTACAAAAATAACCAAGTTAACCCATGGGGAAATAGGGAAAAAGAAAAAAAAAATTAAAAAGAAAAATAAAATATATAATGTATGACAAATTAAACAATTACCAGTTGATGCTGGTCCATTAATTCACAATAAAAACCAGCTATTCACAATTGTTCAAAACCAACTTGAAAAATGTTGGTAGTTCAGCTTGGTATTTCGAAGTGTACTGAACATCAGTCACAAGCCCACCGTCTTGGCATTCCTGTATCTTTTGTATCCACGAAGTGCACCACAAAAGTCCCAGACCATAAACTACGCAGGAAACAATGAAACTGTTCCCAACAGCGGTTTAACTGGGAAAAGCCAGCCCCGCAGCCGAGCGGCTTGGCTAATCTTGGGGCTGCAGCTGTGCACAGCTCCTCAGCTCGGTGCAGGACGGGGCCTCAGCGGGCATAAGGCGACACAAGCGCGGCAGGGACTGCACGATGAGGCGCGAATAAGCAGGGAAACCTGGTCAGCGCTGCCAGCTGCTTACTGCTTCACGGCGGGTTTGAAACTGCCGCGCTGATAACGGAGGGCAGATAAAGGGAGCCCGCAGGTTTGCCCTGGCACAGTGAGACCCTCTGCATGTAAGAAATGTTACTGACAAATGTAGTTACCACATTACTACGCACAGGTGCCCTGCGCCCAGGTGAGGGGTGCACCATGTGAAACATCTGGAGAAGCTGCGTTTCTGCAGATGCCTGATATTCCCGAGAAGCCTGTGTGCTGCCCACATGAAGAAAGCAGAGGCGATGCCGGAGGCAACGCCAAGCAGAACTGTCCGTCCTGGCCTTACCACCCTGCCGGCAGGTGCCAGCGGCGCTGGGGCCGGGCTGTGCCCGGTGCACGGCAGCTCTGCGGGGCTGGCCCCGCTCGGTGCGGGAGGCTCCGCCAGCAGAGGCAGCGCGGGAGCCCGGCCCCGCCGCTGGGCGCTGTGCCTCCCGCCGCCCGGGACACGGGCAGCCCCGCACACCACCGGAGGTGTGCATCCCTCCTGCCCGGTTTTTTTTCCTCTTCGTGGGACGGTGCCTGGCTCACAAAAGCGTTCTCCTTCGCGTCCCCACCGCTCCCCCCACGGACACCCCAGACCTCCCCGCTCGGCCGAGGCGGCTGCGGGACCGCCCGCGCCTCACTTACCTCCGCCATGGGGCAGCCGCCTCGGCCGGGGCCGCCGCCGCCGCCTCATCCCGCTCCCACGGCGGGGCGGGGCGCGGCTCCACCCGGGCGGGGCGGGCGGGGCCGGCAGCGGGCCGTGTGGGCTCCGGGGCTCGGTGCCCTGTGGTTGCCCCGTGGCTGCCCCGTGGCTGCCCGGCGCAGGCCCGCGGGGGCCGTGTGGGCTCCGGGGCTCGGTGCCCTCTGCTTGCTCTGTGGCTGCTCCATCCTTGGTCCATGGCTTCCCGCCGCAGGCCCGCGGGGGCCGTGTGGGCTCCGGGGCTCGGTGCTCTGTGGTTGCCCTATGGCTGCTCCATGCTTGGCCCAGGGCTGCCCGGCGCAGGCCCGCGGGGGCCGTGTGGGCTCGGCGGGACGCGGAGGGCAGCGCAAACCCGCCCCCCGCTCCCCTCGCCGCCGCCGCCGCACCGGCCCTGCCGCGGACAGGAGGCGGCGCGGACAGGGGCGGGACGGGGACGGGAGCGGGAGCGGGGACACCGCGGGCACGGGATCCCACCTGTGTGCTGGGGGTTCCTGCGTGCCGCGGGCAGCAACAGCGTGCTGTTGCTGAAGCGAGCTGGAAATAAGGGAGATGAGTTACAAGGGGCAGTATCCAGGAGGAAATTAAAAAAAAATAATTAAAAGCTGAGGGATTCTCCACAGCCCCCGTCAATAGAATCTCCAAGTAAAGTTACAGGATGCAGATACAGGTTTTAACTACAGTGAACCTGCTGCTGAAGCATCTCTTCAGTGCCTTTTCTTCCCCACCTATTGAACTGCATTTTCCTCGGCACATCTACTCAGCACTACAGGAACTTTCACACATGCTGGAGATACATTTCCAGTTGTGTTCTCTCTGTCCTCTGAAAAGGTCTCTTATCGCTTCTCATCACTTCTACTTATCTGAGTGTTTCAGACTTGTTTTGGCATTAGCAAAGCGTTGGGCTGCTCGGGCAGACCCTGAAAGTGTCACTTCTCCAGTGATAACTCTGTGTGTAACGGGTGCAGTTGCTCAATTCCGCTGTTATCACAGACGACATTTCCCTTTTTCTGCGGGGTCCAGTGTGATACCACGCAATGAGTGTATTACAGTATCCCTAACGTTTTATTGCACAACTTGTTTCTTGAATTCTAACGAAGTAACAGTTTTCTTTAAAAAAATCTAGAGTACTGGAATAAGATTCAGTCTTCCATTTCCATTTTTGGAGGGGTTTTTTTTGCTGTTGGATTTTTTTTTTGTGTTGCCTTTTTTTTTTTTTTTTTTTTTTTGGGTTTTTTGTTTTGTTTTCGGTTTTGGTTTTTTAAAATTTATTTTCTTTGTTTTGTTTTGATTTGTTTTGTTTTGTTTTGTTTTTGATGCCTGAGTGAGATCTCTGACTTTTTAAGTGGAAGTAACATTGATTTTGCTGTGGGAAAAATAAATTATATATGTGCTAAGGTAAATATATTTGCAATCATGATTCACTGCATAAAAGCCAAGACACCACAAGTCTTTATATTCCACATTATGCACTGGTGTTAAACCTTTTATTTTTTAGGGGGGGGGGGGTGGTTATCATGGTCAAAATCTCTGCACATAATTTTTATGTTTCTAGATCAAGTCTTCTGATGATAAGAAAATATATGACATTTGAAGAATTTCAATTTGCCTGTTGAATTTCTTGCAAGAGACAGAGAAGGAACTTGGCACATCCCACTCCCCAAGGGAGACAAGAGCCTCTTTGTGGCCACTGCAGGCCACTGCAGGGATATCCATGAAACAGGCTTGTTCAATGGTTTAGTCTTCAACAAGTTGTGTTAGAAATGTTTAATGGCAGCTCTGAATTGTTACTGTTGATTTTGGCTGCTAGGTTTTCATCTCAACTGAGTTTTAAATCAGGGTCCTTACGACACTCAGCAACACACACAGGCCACTAGAGAGGGACTGAAACCTCAGGCTGGCCCAGATGCCTTAAACTGGGGATAACCTTGACTCAGAACACATTCCATGGTGGCACTTTAGGGATTCTCTGGCTCCCAGTATTCAGAACTTTAAAATCCTGTCCTGAAATAGTGATGAGCAAGTGTGTACTCAGTTAGCACTGTCCTGCAGAGAAGGCATTGGTGTCAGAGAGCTCTTGTGTGCCCTCTCCCAAAAAATGCTGTGACTATTTTGCACATCAAACACCTTCTACATAGACAGCCAGCCCTTTCTTCTGATCTGCAAAGTCAGTACTCTTTCTGTGCATCTTTACTAAGAAACCAATTGCAAAGACCATTACAATGTCAGCATGAACATTCCTTTTAGAATGAACCTCTTAAACAAGACACTTCCCCAAACCTCTTAGTCAAGTTAAGCACAACAACACATGTGACAATTTACACCAGTTTGGCCTGTTCTGGCAGCTCCTTGCTGAGGGAAAAGAGACAATTGGTTCCCTATGTCTGACTAAAAGCTTGATCTGAGACTGTGAAAAATCACAGAACCATAGAAAATGCTGAGTTGGAAGAGACCCATCAGGATCATCGAGTCCAGCCCTGGTCTTGCACAGGACACCTCAAGAGTCACACCATGTGCCTGAGAGTGCTGTCCAAAAGCTGCTTGAACTCAGATGGGCTCAGTGACCATTTCCCTGGGGAGCCTGTTCCAGTGTCCGGTCCTCTCTGGATGAAAAGCTTTTGCCTGGTATCCAACCTAAACCTCTCCTGACTCAGCTTTGTGTAATTTCCTTGAATCCCGTCACTCATCACGAGAATGAAGAGATCAGTGTCTGCTCCTCCCTTCCCCTTGTGAGGATGGTGGAGACTACAGTGAGATCTCCCCTCAGTCTCCTCTTTCTGAACAAACCAAGTGACCTCCTCATAAGGCTTCCTTTCCAGACCCTTCACCATCCTTGTGGCCCTCTTTTGGACAGTCTCTGATAGCATAATGGGTTTTTTATGTTGTTGTGCTGAAAACTGGCCTCAGAACTCAAGGAGAGGTCGCCCCGGAGCAGAGCAGAGTGGGACAACTCCCTCTCTTGTCCATCTGGGGATGCTGTGCCTGATATGCCAGCTAGGACATGGTTGGCCCTCCTGGCTGCCTGGTTTACATAAAAATGAAAGCTGCCTTCTCCTTCTTTGCCTCAGTTTGCAATGTAATAACTTCTCGGTGTTTCTCACGAGTGACTCAAATGGAAATGGAAGTTGATCCCCATGGCATGTGGTCCCCTACACTTGTCTCTGCATACAGGAACGCTGGACACATAGCCTGGGTGAGTGCCACAATGGTTTTCAAGACTCGTGGTATGAATTCCTAGAGAGCAAAGAGTGTATCTATGTTCATGTATGGAGCTGCGGGTGATTACATCCCAGCTGTTTACAGCCTCCTCAGGGCATCTGTAGTCATTAATTCCAGAGAAATCTTTTCAGTAGTTTCAAGTACTCAGGCTAACATTCAGTGAATCTAGTAAATAACTGGGTTTTGTTTTTCCTTATGCTAAACTCTGATAACAATTTATTTAGTTCAATAACACATCGGCAAAGTTGCTCACATATGACATTTCATACATAATTCTGGATTCTTTCAATTTATAAAGCTACTTCTTGTGAAACATGCTTTTAATCAAGGTAGCCTATTTAGATAATCTTCTCTCAGGGAAGCATTAACATCAGCTTTAAAACTATGTTGCTCAACTGCTTGGTGTTGATTCTGCCGTGCTAGACTGGTCCCCATCATGCCCTTGTGCTTCATGCCAGTGTTGAAAAGGAGGGACAGGCTCTTCACCATCAGAGCATTTGCAGCAGAAGGCAAGTGATGGAGTGGAAATCCTTGTGGCAGCTAATGCAAGTGTTAAGTTTGGACCCCTAGAGCAGGCAGGTACTGTCAATCACAAACATACAAATGTCAAGAATTTGTTGTCTGGCTTTAGACTGTAATAGTTTTCCTACTTTATTTTCTGACTAATTTCTTACCATAACATTGTTTGTCACCCTGAGTGTGACCAAGTAACAGCAGCTTTATTACTTCCCTAACAGATGCCCCTGTTCTAGTTTCACTTTCATACTTTTTGTGTCACAGGAGATTCTACAACTGGTACTGGGTTTAACAATTCTCTCACAATCTGTGCATAAATGTTTTAAGTTATCAGTTTTTTGTTATTACCTAACAGTGTTAGCTATAAAACAAGTAGAAAAAAAAACCCCTTTGTTAATTTTGGTCAAAGTTTTGCTCTGTGCTTTGCAAGAAATTAATTCATTACAGATGTTTGTATGGGTAGTAAGAAAAAATAGCAAACGAATCTTCAGTGGCCAGGTCTGGCTTTTTCTGAGTCAAAAGGCACAAGCTGAGTGTGGACCTGGAACCCATTTTCTACACATCACATTTTATCACTTTCACACACTCACACCAGCTCTCCTTTATGTCAGATGCACAGATACAATGCCAGTGAAATCAGTGTACAAATACCAGGCTGGATCATGTATCCTGCTATACTCTTACACAAATCCTTTGGAAGGGCTCTGAAATAGCTGCATTAATGCTGCTGAGGCCATGGCTTATAGAACTGGACACAGATCACGGGAGAGTGGCTTATGAAGTCCTCCTAAGCTGGTCTGTAAGGCACACATGCTTTCATGTCTTGTCTCTGTTACACCTCCTTGCAAGGGATATAAGCAGATACAGATCTAAATCTGTCCGTCTGTCTATCATTTGTCTGTCTATCTATCTATCTATCTATCTATCTATCTATCTATCTATCTATCTATCCATCTATCCTCAGGGGTGGGACGTCAGTTGTGCCTCAACACAGAAAGACCTTCAGTTCTAGATATTGAAAGAATAAAAAGTAAAAAGCTTTGTCCCCTGCACACTGAGCCACTCATTCACAGATTTAGCTAGTTAAGTATGAAACTGAAAATCACTTTCTTTTCACAGCCCATCCCCTAGATTCGAGCTGCCAAGTCTCCTTCTCCAAATGCTAACCCAGATGCCCCCCATGCTGGCACTCTGCCTATGCACAGCAGTCTCCCATAAGAAGGGATGGGTCCTGGTTTTCTCTTTTGACCCATACCATCCACCTACTTAGTGTTTTATCTCTGTACCATCTGGAGAACATAAAATGAATGTCAATTCCTTTCAAAACCATGGGAGGTATCATTTTTCCTCGTTGACATACAGTTCAAAACACAGCAGACATCCAACCTTCAACACTGCCTTTTTTAAGGTGTGCCTGGGTATAATCCAGCTCCTTCTCAATCCTCTTTAAGGGAGCCCATTTGTCCTGTCCCAGTAGCCTTAACTCTGGGAAATTCACTCTCTGGTCCTCTGTGGCATCTTTTTATTACATCAGTTGATCTCAATGCCCGAAGAATTGGTGGCAGCCCTGGATAGATGGGCTTTGTGTGCATCTGTGCCTTGATGCTTTATTCCTTCTTCAGGCAGTAGCTGGGGACCAGCTGAGGCCATAGCTCAGCAGGAATTTCTCCTACCAACACAGTCACAATGGCATGTGCCAGAGGAGAAGACAGCACTCATGTACAGAAACACATTTGGAGTACAAGGCTAGTGAAAATAACAGTTGTAACCTGAGGAACACTTGGCTTCTTCCTGGAGAGAGTGATAAGTAAGAAGTGATTGATCCGTATTCAAAAAAGAACCAAACACCAAAAGCCAAAAGACAGCAACAAAAAGCAGTAGGGACACTAGCTGAAAAGTAAGGAAAAGAAGATGGAATAAAAAAAATCCAAGAAGGAAATCTTTTAAACACTCTCAAACAGAACAAAATAGACTGAAATAGAGAAAATAAAATAATTTTATGTATGTGGCAGGAATGTGTTGGCTTTGTTTGGGAAGAGGACAGAAGTCATCATGCACTAAACTTGGTTAGCATTTGTCAGTAGAAAGAACTACATTTCCATTTCATTTTCAGCTGAAGCTATCACTTCCATAGTAGTGGCATCTGTGGAATCCAAGGATATATGGTATGATAAGAGGTCCTGATTTTTGGAGGCAGTCAATGCCTTAACTGTTGAGAGCCTGAAGCACTGTTCTACTTTTGGCCACTAACTACGAAAGTAGAGAAAACCAGTAAAGACAGAACACTCGGTGCTTTCAAGATGTTTTTATATTTGATTTCTTTTTTCCTAATTTATGCAGTTGTATGCCAGGAACAATTTGTCACTGAGACTGTGGTAACTTGGGGTAGAAAGGAAAGATAGTGCAAGGTGAAAGGGGAGATTGCATTGCATTTTGCAGCCACAGCATTTGGAAAGATAGCATCCAGCCAGGAATGGAGTTCATGGCTAAATGCCAAACATGTTTTGACTCATGAGGATTTGCTGGAATATAAAGAGTTCAGAGAAGTAGCTCTGCAGTTTACCTCAGTCTTAAAAGACTTAGCAATTTTAGGCATTTGTTAGACTGGAGATTTCAACAGGAACGTGGGATTTTCTCTTTTGCTGAGGCCTACAGCAGGTCAAAAGGTTTATTCTTAGGATTTAGAAGATTTAGGGATCCACACCTGGCAGAAAATATTTTTGTATGCCTGGAAGAAAATATTTCAGCTCTGAGTTTTCTTAGTCAAGCTGCCTTTATGCTATTGATAATTACATTAGCAATTTTGAAACTCAGTTCAGTGCTTATTGGCGCTTACATATTTTGTAACTCTATCTTCAAAGCATTTAAATATTCCTTAATCTCTTTCTGCTGTCTTTTCTTTTAGATATCTTAAATATGTATGATTCTATGATTCTCTCCTATTGGATTGCTTTGTGTCGACAATGCACTGTATATAGCTGGTTTGGCTTGGAGATGCTTTCAGAGAAAGGATGAAAAAGGTAGAAATTGTCATATTATTTATGTTTCTACAGCAGCTTCCACCTTTGTAAAGGCTGCATCTTTACCTTGGTGAGACCAAATGTATGTTGAAAGTACATGTGTCTCATAATCTGTTTTCTCTTAGAAGCTGCTTGCAAACAGAGGCATTGCTAACACTGTGGTTACCTTTTGAGTAGCATCCCTTTTTTTCTCTGTTGGTTTTTTTTTTTTTTTCCTCAGCCCTGTGTATTTTTTTCTTTTGTTGTTTTGTTTGGTTTGGTTTTTTTTTAATTACATTTTCAGTGTCAGTATATGTCTCTTTCAGGCACCTGCTTTTGTTCTCCCATGGCATCCTTTACAGTTGGGATAAGGTACACAAAATGGTTCATTATTGTCGGATTGAAAACATCTTTTGCACCAGTTCTCCAAGTGAGGAGCATGTTGAAAGGCACCAGTTGTGCATGACTAAATAAAAAGCTGAAATTTCTTTTATCTGCTGGGGTCCTGCAGCTTATATTTATTTTAAGTTCTTTAATATGGTTGCTGTTACTAAAAATGCCAACAGAGGTGATAACAATAGCAATAAAAATAATATTTGAAGAACTAACAGAGAACAAATGTTCTGTTAGTGATGAGTCCTACTAGTGTGGAAACTGCTGCCTGTATTTATGTGCAAATTCTGTGTTGGCTGAACCACTCTCTTCTGTCTTGGTGTGTATGGAATGCACAGAATTAATAGAATAGTATAAATTGAATTAATAGAATAAATAGAATTAATACTTAGCCTAAGTATAAAATTGACTTTAAATCCCACAATCAAATTAGAGCCACCACTTTCTCAAGCACTCCAAAAATCCTTTGCCAACTTTAAATAAAGAAATGTTAGTGAAAATTTCACATCATTTCAAACACAGAGCTTTTATTTGGTCACCTGGTAGGGCATGATTTTAAATTCACTAATGGCACAGCTCTTCACAGAAGGCAAAGGAAAAAGAAGCCATCCCTTATGGGTTTGTGAGTTGGTGCAGGGAGTGCAGCCACCTGCTGGGTAACCCACCGAGGTGCTGCTGGCTGCACAGCTCACAAAGCAGCATCACCAGTGTTAGTGCCCAAAAGGAGCTGGCAGAGAAGGAGGTGGGAATTGCTGCCAACTCATATCCTTCCCATCACTTTGTTCAGGACCAAATGAGATCCATCAGTCTTTTTCTGGAGTAGGGTCTTACAAGGACTTGCTTTCCTCCCCCTGTGGTGTCAGATGCTGACCTGCCTGATGAATGAGCTCATTTAATAATGATTCTTTCTTCTGTGCCATACCTGCTCCTGGAGTCACTCAGATGATACCAGTATGCACATTTTAAATTAAACATTTTTATGTATTACTTAAAATAATAATAAGGAATGGGATACTGTCTCCTTAAATCACAGTCCTGGGTAATTACAGCTAGGATAAGCACGGGAGACCAGAATTCAAACCCAAACTATTAAATTGCTGTAGCAGAAAATAGTTTCCTAAGGCTCTGTAGCAAGGTGCTCTGCCTAAGCAGGGATACAGCAGCTTGAACTTTGTCACATTTACAGCTTATCAGTGATGGATTGAGCAAGGAGGGTCTGCTGATCACTGATAAGGCTGAGCAAAGGGTCTGCTGTTTTTAGAGGATATGAAGGCCAGGTGCTTCCTGACTGAGGCTGGGATCAGCAGGGCTGTGCAGGCACTGATACGGAAGTGAGAGCCAGAAGTGTCAAGCAGAAGAAACCAAAGAGCTCGTAACACCTTTCCAGCAAGAAAGCATATTTTGCTGAGTAAACCTGACAGAACATCTAATAATGCATGTGACTGACAGTAAAACACTTTATTCTGTTAGAGGCCAGCCCCACATTTTCATGGCAAGGACATCTAGCATACCTCCCTGGAGGTGTGGGAAGAGCCTTCCCTGAAGGTTACTCCTCAAGGCTGAGCTAGGCGCTGACATTGCTGTTATTTTTCTTTTATATTCATAATGAAATATCTTTCATGACATCATTCACTAGAGTGATACAGAGCTGTTGGCTAAAGCATGCATTAACAGTCAGGCTTAACAAAAAAAACCCTGAGATTAGGCATGCAGCCAAGTGTTTCTGGAATAGTCATGGTTGCTCTTCAATGCTTCAACAAGTTATTTTCTTTCCAAAAAATATGTGTCTTTCACATATAAGCTGTGTTTGCTATCTCACACTATCTATTGGTTTTTGCAAACTTCTCCAAATATTTTAAGACTAGAATTCAAGCAATGACATGAACCAAAATTTGGACTTCTATGCCAACAGTGAAAAGTGAAAGCTTAAGTTTAGTTATAATAGGACATAATACCAACCACCAGATTTGTGGTTCCCTACATCTGATACCATAGGACTTAGTTTCTTTGACGGAGGGCAAGTCTGCCTCCTCTTACTCATGCTGGGTGTCTAGTTTCTAAAAAAACTCCTTAGTTCTTGAAGAATATTGTAGGAGACCAAACATGCTGCATATTGTGGTGTATATTCTCTGAACCCCTAATGTGAGGGAAGTCTATGTGCCAAGTCTTGTGACCAAGTAGGCACCAAAGCACTCCAGAGGGTGTCAGGTTCATTACTTGCATTTACTTCTGTCTTTGGACTTTTGAATATGCTCCACAGCATCCTCCCTTGATTATCAGCTACAAATTCTGGTTTTTGCCTTGACACCAAAGATCTGTAAATTCTTGATTCTTTTTCTAGTAGTATTCTCATTTGGCAAACTTGTAGAAGAAAGTTAGGAAAAGGTCACAAAGAAGTTGCACTGTGACTCACTCAATGGAACCAAGATGTCTGATTCTAGTAATCTCTTCTGACAAAGTAAAATTTATTTTAATAACAAATTTTTTCAGGATGGATAGGAACAAAGTTTTGTCCTTTGTGTAGAACTCAGGCAATAGAGAAAATGCAACATACTGAAAAGCATGAGTTGTCAAGTTCAAACCAAATCCTTAATTTTATGCCCCAGTTTTTATATTTGAAATTTACTGGGTATGCATTTTTAGCAATAATTATTAAATGTAGATAATAGCTATTAGCAATGAGATCTCTTACTGAGGTGCAGCTCAGAGGTCAGAAATCAAATGTGTGGCATCCATGTGAGATGGCTAAGCATCTAAACAGATTGCATCTGTAATTTTTTGTCTGCAATTCAAAACTAGGACCTTTCCATCCTCATTTAAATATTTGGTTCACAACACTTATTTAGTAGAACCTTCTCTTTTGAGCTGCACAAAATGACACCAAAATACTGAGGCTAGACTTTCATGACCAGTTGATGACACCAGAATAGTACATCAAAGAAAGTGTCTTGTAGATGACTGGTCAATAAATCTGCTTGACAATTTAATTGGTGTAATTGATAAAATCCATATAACTACTAGAGAGGAAATTAAATTACTTTATACAAATCAGATTGGGATTTAGATTAAAATTTTCTGGATCAATTTGCTCTCTGCAAATTATGTTATGGAAGACCCCCTGGTTTGAAACACACTTATTAAGCTTTCTCCTATAAAGTGTCTTAATTCATATAGAATAGCATAGCCTAATATCTCTGTACACAATGTATCCATTTTTCCCATGTGGTCTTCAATTTTCCACATGTAGAAAATATGCAAACACTCAAAAATGCCACAAACACCCCACATTGTACTGTTCTTTTATTCTTGTGTGCAAAGATAGTGCCTTAGGAGGCACAACAGGTTGTTGCAATGCTTAGATCTTGCTAGTGTTATTTATTGAGGCCTTTTACCTCATCAGTGATGAGACTGAGGGCTTCTCCAAGTTCTCAGCTAAAGGGGAAGACAGCTGGAATTGCTGAATGGAGGTCCACAGCTTGCGTTATATTGTGGTACAAAGGCTAAATAATCACAACACCTTCTTTCACCCTTAAAACCCATTAAAGGAAATGCATTTAGTTTTTTGCCTTTCAAGCCTGATGGAGAGCAAAAGAAGAGCTTTTTCTTTCTGTTAAGTAGTAGAAAAATTATAGGATTTTTTCCAATCCTGTGGTTCCTGTGATGATGCATCTGGACCTTCTCAGGTTCTGACGGAGAGGCACAACTGCTTCTGCCAAGCCTCAGAAATCTCTACCTATTTCAGATACAGAAGAGTTCAATCAAGAGTTTAATTGTGATCTTGGCAGGCAGCCTTGGGAATGCTTGTACACACATTTGTAGGGAAGCAGAGACTCACAGGAAAATGGTGCTCTTAGATGGGAGGGACAGACAAAGCCTGGAGGCAACTCCAGTCTGGAGTGGGAACTCCAGTCCCGCTCCAGTCCTGCTTCCAGGAGATGGTACTGCAGTCCCTGAGAAGGGAAGATGCTTTTCATGGGATCATAATGACATCTACCAGTTGTCAAGGAAAAGAGATGGTCATAAGCCTGCTGCTTGTGTTTACATGACTGCATACCAGCTGTACAGTAATATTGTAATAAAAGCTGTTGGGGCAATCATTGTTATGCTGCTGCTGTTTAGCAGCTTGCTTCCAATATTGCATTACAAAAATTACATATTTCATGTAATCAGGTCTGTCTCTTACTTAATCATCCCACTCTGTGTATAAATCTTTAAAGTGGACAGGTCTATAAATCACATGCATTTTTCATTTACCGTTTATTCTAAGCCAGGCAGTTTCTTATTTAAATTGCCGTATGAATAAATCTAATAATCCTTATTCACTTACATCATCTCAAACTTTAAATCTAGTTCTGACTGAGGTCATAAGTGAAATCAGTATTAAGGGCAAAACTAGCAGCTGTAACAACTGTAATAGCTTACCAAATTATGTTAACGGGCTGAAATAACATTAAAAATGAGGAAAAATTGAATTATATTATTAAAGCATGCTATGCTGAATCAGGAAAACATTTAGCCTAACCAGAGATCCTGAATGTGCATGTACTGCATTTATCATTGCACTAGTCCATATGCCCTGGACAAATGAGGAGTAAAGATACTCACCCAAACATGTCTATTTATAAACTGCACTTGTATATGGTATTATGCAGATTTCTGTAATGCAATTAAAAAATTCTAAACTGAGGAACAGTAACAAAGCAAAGCAAACATTCTGTGTTGTAGGAACGTCACAGACCTTTCTCAGCCAAAACCTTCTGCTGAGCTAGTCCATACTTCGATCCACCCTCTTGCCTGTTTCCACACCTTTATTGGTGCTTCATGCATTGTAAAGATGCTCTGTTTCCCATTTGATTTCCAAGGCAGCAGAGCATTTTATGTACTAATGCAGTGGTTGGGAGATCCCTGGGATTAGCAGGTTCTGGGACAAAGAGAGAAACAAATCCCCAGCTGCCCAGCCTCTCTTGCACCACCCACATCAGCACTGCTGAGCATGAGCATCCTGAGGCAACCATTGCTTTGATTCCTTCAATTCTGTGCACTTTGTTAGGATAAAGCCAGATTGCCTTTATGAATCCTTTTTTTACTATAATGGATTTTCTAGAAACAGACTAATTGGCACAAGTAGCCAAAAATTACTGCAAAAAAAAAAATTAATTGCTCTAATACAGAAAATTCAGCAAGCAAACACACAGACACAGACACAGACCCAGGCACGCACAAAAAAGGTCAGAATAATGCATTGGAAAACACTCCAAGCTTATTTATTTTGCCAACTATAATTATTTATTGTTTAAAAAACCAAGTAGAACAATAAAATTTCATAGGTGACATGCAGTAATTGCCATGGCACTATGGGGGCTGGGTGCTGCCTGGGGTCCAGCAGCATGGGAACATCCCAGGGGCAGCAAACCAGGATCTCACAGGTAGGAGCTGTGTCACCACCCTGGCTTGAGAGCAGGAAAGCCCTGGGCAGCCCCAGCTCTTGTCATGGGCACCCCCCTGGGGACAGCTGGGGGACTCCAGGGCCGAGGCAGAGTTCATCAGTGGCACAGCAATGTGGGGAATCCTGAAATGTGGCAGAACTCAAACCACATTCAAACCATGAGGACACTTCTGTGCTGACCACTGTGGGCTGTGATACCTTGTAATGTATTTTGTAAAAGAATTAATTTTTAGCAATATGGGCCCTTACACTATTAACCAGTGTAATATTTTTACTGGGAGACAAGTCACCTCTCATGGTTTAGTGACAATGATTGAAGTTATGATTATTGGAGAAGAGATTGGTGAGATCTGGTATTTAGTAAAGAATGACACCTTCCAGTAGGAGGAAAAGAGCAACTTTTCTGTTAGGTAAATAAAGATATTTGCTAAGCCTCTACTTTAATTCAGCTTTAAATAGTGACTTGTTCTTTTTAGCCATATCATTGTAATTATATTCTCATACATTTTGAATACATGTCTTCAAATTAGCAATGAAGGACTTGCAAACTTTCCATACTAAGTCCCTGTGGAGAGTGCCAGGTCCTGGCAGATTTTAAGTGCACCTGATAAACAGAAACACATCTGTGTGTACCAACAAGATACACTGAACATCTGCTGCTCTCTATCTAATGGGAAGGTGCTGGCTTCATCAGCAGTCTCGAAGGAAATCACATGAGTTCTTTGTGCCTTCATTACCTCTTCTCTGACTTTAACATTTTCTGTGACTTTGCAACTGCTAACAGCTGTCAAGAATAAATAGGGCATCTTTGACTTGCTGTTTTTCACTGCCAGAGGTCTCCAAGTGATTAAGTAAAAAAAGTCTTTGTGATTCCCTCATGTCACCTGCATATTGTTTCAGTACATTCAATACTTACACATTGAAAGATGCTACTCTGGGGATGTCAGATCTTGTTTCTCTCTGCAGACAAGATTTTAAGATAAAAACCATCACACTGCCCCTGTTTTGAGCTGGTCTTTCCCTTTAAGGAAATGTGCTGGGTTTGGCTGGGATGGAGTTAATTTTCTCCACAGTACCTAGTATGGGCTGGGGTTAAACCATGACAGAATGGAGGGAACTTTTGTGGGCAAATGTTCTTAATTTCAGTAATAACTTCTTTTTAATGATGGAGTCAGAATAAAAACAGTGGTTTTGTGGGGCAGGCATAGGGGAAGTTTCAGCAGGGGGAGGAAATTCCTGTTTTGCATCTAGATATGCTGGTAAGGACCGGTGGTGCAGCTCCTCGAGCAGAGTGCTTTAACCTCTCCTTTTCCTCCAGCTTCCAGAGGGGAAAAAGTAACTCAGAGACTGCTGGGAATTGCAGTCCTAAATTCTGTCAGCCTTTAGCACAAGAATCTCCTGGCAAAAGTCCCTCCTGGAAACAGCACAGTGTTTATACAGAACCTTCTCTGCACATAGGAGGAAATCCAAAATGCAAACCCCTGTCCCAAAATGCTGAGGAGCCTCCTCTTTTCTTCTCAAGCAGGCTCTAAACCCCACAGCTGCTCTTGTCCCCATGCCCCAGAGATTAAACCCTCTTTTTTCTTTCCTTTCTTGCTCACTTGAACCAGAATTTTCAGAGTAAGGTCCGCTCCAGGTTAGGGGTGTTGCCTGTTCTCCCCTCCTCCAAGGAATTCTGCTGAACCCAGGGATGTCACTTCCTAAGTGCCTCTCTCAGAGCTGTGTCATGCACTGAGTGCCACCCACTCAGCACTCTGAGCCTGAGACCTTCTCCATAGAGTCTATCCTTATAATGAATGATTTTTAGGGAAACTGTAAGGATTGTGTTTTTTTTTCCACTTCCCCCCCCCCCCCCTTCCCCCCTTGTCTTTTAAAAAAAGCACAGTGAAGCTGTTTATCTTTTGTTTAAGAGTATGCTTGGTTAAAACATTCCCTCTGAACAGCCTTTGAGCCTCTGAACAATTTGGGGCCTTTTTCCACATAAGAAAGAGGTTTCATCTCTTTTCTCTCAGAGGGCAACTTCATGACATCCACAAGAGCAGAGAGAAACTACAAGGACATGGAGAACCCAGGTGCTGCCAGCTGCTGGGAGGGTGCTCAATGGGAAGGGAGGATTTTTGTCTTTGGGCTGTAGGTCATATTCATACTTTGATTCAATGGAAAATCCATGGCCACTGTGAGAGCTGTCTCTGCTGTGCTGCACATGCTGGCACAGCTTCACTCAAAGAAAGGCTGAACAAACCCCTCAGCCCAGCCAGAAGCCTGATACCATAAAAGATGAGAATTTGAACCCCTAGGGGCCAAGAAGGGAAATCTCCAGGTTATTTAGGCTGCATGCAAAAGAGGGATGAGAGCTCTAGCTCAGCCTTGTTGTTATGTGTCTGTGTATGTGGAAAAGGTAGGTTAGGCTTGGGAGATTTTGGCTGCCTGTGAGCCTGCAAGCTGATGCTGGAGCTCCAGCCTGTGTTGCCTGGGCACCTCCGGAAGCAGGACCACAGGCACTGCCAGGGGTGGATGTAGGCAGGTCAGGCATCCCCACAGCTCAGCAGCAGCTGCATGGCTTTTTGGAACAGAGTTTAGCCTCTGCTGTCCACAGTTCTCCTAAGCCATCTCTAGAATCTGCCTAAATAAAGACACTAAGGTGAAGACATGTGATGTTAGAAGGGAGTTGGCAATCTCATCCCTGCTAAGACTGTGCCATGAGTATGGCCACTTGTACAGGGACTACCAGGAGGGGGCTCAGGGTCTTGAGGAAAAATCCACGCTTGCCTCCACACTCTGGCACATCCCATCCAGCATCCCTGCCCATCTGGCTTTTCTGTCTCTGTAAAGGGTGAATGGGTCAAATTCATACAAATGGCAACACATACAAATGATTTAATGCATTATAGTTCTACTCAAACTGACATACACCTGTGCTTGAAGGTATGAGGGATCTGGGGCATTATTCAAGCTCCTCCTAGCACAAAAATTCACATTCAGCACAAACAGGGAAATGATGCACTGCACTGTGTAACATCTATGTCTTAGTGTCAGTGATTCACTTTTTTTAAGCTCTGGCATGCTTCTACATTAATAGGAGCAAATGGAATCATAGAGCAGTTGAACCAAATTAATTGTAGAACCATGTGATACAATTTCAAAATCAAATATATCTGTTCCTCTGTTTTTATTTACAAATAGGTAAATAAATTCATGTCAAGGCAATGCCTCAATGGTCTGCCAGTAAAAAAAAAAAGGCTTTGGAGGACAGGTTTACAGGGCAAGATCTATGAATGTAAATTCTTAGCTTTTTTCTTGCATTTAAGAGAATGCTGTGGAGTTGAATGTCTCTCAAATAAAACACTCTGGAAGAAGTTGTTAATGTTTGAATAGACATGATGTATCATGCTCTGTGCCTTTAAAACATTATCAAGCACTACCTGCCAATCTTCATCACAAAGAGATAAGACACAGTGTTCTGTGCTGTAAGAAAGGCACAAAAAACCCCATAAGAGACACACACACAAAAAGAAAAATTAACAGTTCATGTGCAAAGTCTTGATTCTGTCAGACTGAAAAATGTCTCTCTTCTGCATCCTGCCTGTTTCTGCCCTCAAATGTTTAACATACTTTTGGGAGCTGTATAAATAAATAAAGCTCTTATTTCATGACAGTGTTCCAAAAATGAGTAATTTGTGAAGAGAAGTGGCTTCATGAAGGTGAGTCATAATCTCCCATTTCACAATCTCTGTCATGGTATAATCTATAGTACAAACTACTTGAGACAGGGATTAGCTCTTGAATTTAGGTCACTACAGTGTCTAGTCCAAAACATTAGGTCTGATTTCTAATTCTGCAATATTCTTAATTCCTGAGCTGTTCTCACTGCTGCAGTTCTTGATCAGTACTGGTAGATAAAATGCAATACAAATTTATGCTACCCATTGTTCAACAAAGTCATTGGCTGCAATATTAGCCAGGATTATGAGTTAGTAACTGGTGAGGTTTTCGGTTCAAATAAATAACACTATTCTAATTATCAGCAGAAGGTAAGTGAAGTAATTTACATTATTTTTACTGTAAAGAAGGTGGTGGAGCAGGGGACCTGAAAAAAATGAATTTTGTAAGGACAGGGAAAAGTATGAGTAATTAGGGCATAACAAAAAATTAAGCAAAGCACCAGACTCGGTATAAAAGTTAGCACACTTGTCTTGTAAACACTGTGGGCTGAAGCCATCAAACATTCTTCAAATGGAAGAACTGATGGCCTTCTTTCAAGGTATACATCTCTTTTTTCTTTTCTTTTCTTTTCTTTTCTTTTCTTTTCTTTTCTTTTCTTTTCTTTTCTTTTCTTTTCTTTTCTTTTCTTTTCTTTTCTTTTCTTTTCTTTTCTTTTCTTTTCTTTTCTTTTCTTTTCTTTTTCTTTTCTTTTCTTTTCTTTTCTTTTCTTTTCTTTTTCTTTTCTTTTTTTTTTTTTTTTTTTTTTTGGCCTGGAACTGTGCACTGTTGAGAATCAGAATATTTTTTCAGCGTAAATTGAATAATCAGAACCCATATTCATCTCATGACAGTTTGAACTTGATATATATGAGGGTTTGGATCACAGGCTTCATACCTTACTTCCTGTCCTCTCTTGCCCCTCTGAGGACCATGAACTTCACCACATCCGTGATTCCCTTTTTAAAAATATGTTGGATTCAAATAAATTCTCTGTCTTTTCAGGGCAGCCTTGTTCTTTGCCTGTATTTCTGCGTGGAAGGAAAGGTCTTTCAGGTAGTGGAAGGTCTGACTGTCTGCTCACTGTCTCTGCTCCTCTCTACTGCCCTCTGGCATCATTTTGGCCAGGTCTGTGCAGGAGGCATCTTTGGCTCTGCAGTAGGTTTGCATGCTGTCTTTGTCACCTTCTTTTCTTTGGCAGAAAGGTTCTGTAGAGACGAGTGTGTAGATGTACATGTGTATAAAACTCCTTGTTCATCACTTGATGAATGGATGAATTCACAAAGAAAAAATTAATTTTTCCATCACATGCTTTTTATTGGTGTAAATTACACAAGCAAACCTCTTTGAACAGGCATGAGGCACAGCCCTTACCTCGTGCTTGCCTACTGCTCTCTCAGCTTTCCTCCTCTCCTTGAGTCCTACATGCTCAAAACAACATTTTGCACTTGGATCAGCCCCTCCTTCATGAAGATAATTCCTTCTTTGCTTTCAAAACTCACTTCAGATGTCTTCCTTCCACTTAGACTCCACACAGTGTGCCCCCCAGCACTATCTGCCACCATCTCTTCACTTGATCTTTTTGTTCTTATCATCTATATTTGTATTAAATTGTCTTCTTCTTGGGGTGGAGACCTTGCTTTCCACGCTCTTATGAAGGGATATTTTCATGTCCAGGAATGCAGAACTAGGAGATACAAGCCAAGAAGAAAATATTTTCAAATTCTATTCTGAAATTTCTACTGCAATTTTGCTATTGGGTAGGCAGACTGAAACCACCATTTAAAATCTGCCAGTGTAATCTCCAGAAGCAAAAAAACCCCTAGCCCCTGGAGCTCAGCAATTAGAAAATGAAAGAAGATTGCTTTCTATAGATATGTTATGATTTGCAAAGATCTAGATACTGGAATGAATAGCTAATTCACACATATTATCATTTAAGAGCCAAATCTACTGAACACACCCCTGACTTGAAAGAAATCTAAGAATAGGAGGCATGTCAATTACTGTAATCCTTAAATTATGCATATCTTTCAAAATCTTCTTCTATCAATGTCTTAGGTTTTTCTTCTTAGGAGGTTTCTGTACTTCCTCCACAAGGCAAAATGAAACAATGGTTTATTTCAATAAATGTTGTGCCTGAAGGACTGTTATTTGTTACTAGGAATTAAATAATTTAAGGGATCATGTCTTGTCATACTGTCCTAAAAGTCCATCAGATGATGGACTTTTGATCCATCAGATCTTCCATCTTGCTTCAGAAGTGATCAGCAGGTAGGGGAAAATGCTCTGCTTCTGTTTCCCAGAAGGGAATAAATTATTCAAAAAATGTTAATGAAGAAGGCAAGCAGAAAATAACTTTCTCCAACAGTAACTTAAAAAAAAACAACCTTTCACATCTGTCTGTATCAGAAAAATGCAGATACAAGATGATTTTGGGTTTCTGTTTAAGAACCCTAAAATAAGAGCATCTGTTAGCTGCAAAGGTAATCACTATACAAACATATTGGTATGCAATGAAAAGAAAAAATGTATGTATCTTCATCTTTTTGTGGCTTATACAGTAAAAGGCGGGGATAGCTCACTTGCATAACAAAGGCAGCGGAGCCTTAGGTTACAGATTTTGAGGATCATTCTCATTCTCCAGGAAAAGCAAGTATATAGCTTATTCTTAATGCAAGGTCTGAATGTACACAATTGGATCTGAGGGGAAATGGAGCTGTGGAGCTGCTCTCCCCTGCTTTCATGGAGAATTTCTATTTCTTTCACTCTCCTCCTACCATGGCACAGCCTGCCCTGACCAGATTCAGCTCTGGAGGTGCAGAAATTCTCATGCCTGAAAGATTTGTCCTTGGTAATCTTTGGTAAAACCATATTTTAATTTTATTTTAAAATTATCTAAATCCTGAAAACACAAGTCACAGGCTCAAAGTCCCTTTCCAAAGCTCCTCAAAGTGTCATGTCCCTCCTGCAGGAGGCTTTTCATTGATATTTCCTTTACTAATGCCATAAATCCTTTCTTTTCACCTGCAGCCTTATGGCTTGACCTGAATATGAAACTGGCCAAGCTCAAATGGCGTTTTGAGCTTACCAAGACAGTTAAAGCACAAGAAAGACAGTGAAAGCACAGAAACCTCTTAAGAAGAAAAACCTGAGACATTGATAGAAGAAGAACAAGAAAGCACAAGAAGAACATTTGCCACAAGCAGGCCCAGCCACCTTTGGCTCTGTGCTCCATCACCAAAAACCTCCTTGTGAATGGGTGAGGTTGAAGCCTGGCTCTCGAGCAAGCACTTCTCTGTCCTGTTCCACCTTGGATCAGAGCCACTGCACCTCCCACCTGACAGGAATCACGCTGTGACACACACTCTGCTTTGCTTAAACCAGGATTATTCATGACTATCCACCATATCCATACTCCTGATCATTATACAATCATGGCAGATGTTTAAGTCTCATAATCCCATTTTTTGTCTAGAATCAATTTTTTGTTGGTGGCTTTTCCTACAAGAATTTCAGCCATGGTTTTGAGGGCAAATAAGAATCTGATTGCGACTTGTCACTATCATATTTTCTGAAAAATCCCTTCACCAGGATTTCTCTCCTGGGAAACTGAGAAGCCTCAGAGAAAAAGGAAAACAATATTATCTCATTTGCTTCTCCTGTGTTTTGCTGCTTTGGAATGTGGTTTGAGATTGTTTATCCAACATGTGAATTGTTTTGACTTAATGACCAATCACCATCTAGCTGTGTTGGGATTCTGGAAGCAGTCATGAGTTTTTTATTATTATCTTTTACCCTTCTTTAAGTATCCTTTCTCTGTTACTTAGTAGAGTTTTAGTATAGTATTCTTTAATATAATATCATAAAGTAATAAATTAGCCTTCTAAGAACATGGAGTCAGATTCATTCATTCCTTCCAATGACAGGGGGCCCTGAAAATACCACAGCAATTACTCTGTTTGCCTATGCTAATCAAGTGACTACAACTGCTTAATACATCTTTTTGGAATATTTGTGCATGTGGTTGTCCATATGCAGCTATAATACTGAGAAATATCACATTCCTCAAAATGATGTCCTCACTCTGTGCAAAAAAAAAAAAAAAAAGAAGACCAAGCATCAACACAATAGAGGACCAAATTTCATGGCAATTTTTGGACTCAATGTCTGTTTTAACTCTGTTATAACTCTGCTGCCAGATAGGACTATCAATTAATCTAGCAGTGTTTTTTTTGAATATGATCTTCAAATTGCTGGACTTGAATGATAAACCTGTCTTATAGAGTCTATGGACAGATGGATTTTATGCACTGATACTGAATCAGTGCTGAATGCATCCTAAAGCATCCATTTCTTCTGTCAGGCTCTGAAGAATTGCAGTCTTTAAGTGTGATTTTAAATTATTTTTCTTTTTTTGAGGTGTGCATCTAGAAAATTATTTTGATGTCATAATCAATCATCAAGAAATACACAGCTGCAATTAGCAATACAATCTATGAGATGCCATATTTCTTTGTTAGGGAAACACTTCTCATTTGCACATTTTTTGACACATGAGGACACCCTCAAACTGTTTGTTGAGATAAACATCCTAAGAAGGTTCCAGTTTGAGACAAGTCTTGAGGCAATCCACTGCAGGATTTTAGGATGCTGATCAAAACTGCTTATATTAGCTAAAAAAGCTTCTCTCAACCCTTGCACACATATGTGGGTGTATCCTAATTAAAGCTTGGTGGATAATGAATAATTTATTTAAGGTCTTCACCTCCTTTGTTTGTAAGTTGTCAACAACAAGATCACAGTTTTCTTGATTTTTTTTCTGGAAATTACTCCTTGGGCCTCATTTATTTCCCCTTTTTACCAGTTTCTACCTTTTTTTGTATCCTATTTTTCTTTTGTCTTTTTCTCTCTGGACTCTTACCACACATGATCTGTATGTGTCACTAACTACCTTTATACATCTTACCTATCCCTGCATTGCATTCAGACTCTGCTCCAGCTAATTTTTGCTCCTAAAACTGTGGAGTCATCCAGATCCTGGTAAAATGGATATAAAATGGTGCCAGCTCAGAAGGGGATTTTTTTTCTGCTTCTTTTGAATTCAGATTATACGCTCATAAATACATATGTAGGTGTAAGGAAATAAAAAACCCTCTCAGTCCATTGTGGTTCATCTTATTCTCCCATGTTTAGCTGCTAAGGTACTGTAATGATTTTGCTACAGTTGCTACATTTTGCTTAATATTTTTTTCCTTGTCATGCCATATCAGTCTTTTTTCCCAGTTCCCTAATTTTTTCTTTGTTTTTAGTAAAGCTACCATTTCTCTACAGCCTGAGAAGGAAGAGCAGTGACAGCTCAGCAACAGTAGTAACTCATTTCTATTTCTTTCAGATGCAGAAATGGTACTCTGTATATTACTGAGCTCTGACATTCTGATAGTCAAACATTTTATAGTTTCCCACTCTATTCCGCCTTTTTGAGACACATTCAGATGGTGTTACCTCTATGCATGAGGGATCTTTCACATGTTCACAGAAATTCCAAGTCCAATGGCAATGCTGGATATTGAATTTGGATATAATGATTCTTATGACTCGGTACCAACAGACTCAGAGGGTCCTCAGGTAGGCTGTATCCTTGGAAGCTTTGTTGTTCTCTGCCAGCCTGGAATAAATCCCTCAACTGCAGGTTCAGACTCTGCAGAATGCTGGATATGCCAACACAATCGTGTGTACAATAACATGTACAACTGTTATTGCTACGGTCACAGAGTGCAAGGTTACTAATGGAGGGGAGACAGGCATGGATATCCCTAGCAAGAAATCACTGTGTCCAAAAAACACTTTTTAGGCTTTGGACACATCACATCTTAGTCTGTCATATCAGAAATCTCTCTTGTGACCTTACATTTTCTTAACATCAGTGTGGCTTTGTGGAAAAAATTACCCCTAGGGTTTTGTGGCTGCTATGGATCCTACTAGGATCCTGCAATCTTTTACTTTTGAAGGAAATACATGGAAAACACTGCTGAACAGGAGAGACTGGATAGTAAAACACGGTTACATTCAGGAGTTGTTTCTTCAAATAAAAGGTGACTAAAATAAAGAAAAAAATTGGAAGGAAACAGCATGGCTAAACCAGTCTATAAAAAGAGGAAAAGACAGATTTTTGGTTAATTTCAAAGAGTTGTTTATGGTTCAAAAGAGAAAAAAGTAGTGTTCAAGCAGTGTCATTCCAGGGAGGCTTGGAGAGCCTGCAAGTGGTGTGCACAGAACCAGGGAAGCAGTCCAGTGCTGCTGCGAGCTCCTCACTGGACCCACCACTCTTGTTTATAATGCAATAGAACCCAAAAATCAAACTTCAGGCAGAATTTAAAGTGTTGGTAAACTCTAGAAAGGCAAGAGCAAAACAGAAGTGGCAAACCTCTGACTCTCTAAACCATTGTAATATTACTAATGCAACACTGAAGCCTTCTGTATCCAGTACTGAAAGGTTTTGGTCTTCCAGCTGGTGAATTTCTTTAGATTGTTTTCTAAGCAAGACTAAAACATATAAAGCAAAACCCTGAAAAGTCTGTCTGTTCCAAAAAGAACTATGTTAAAATCTGACAGCTTTATTGCTGTATATAAGGTGGGAAAACCCTAGGACAAATGACTTGCAAAAATACGTATTTGTTCCATTTTCTGTTCCATCTTATTACAGTCCTCTTTGAAAAACTAAGCAATTCTTAAAAGTAAGCTTCTCTGCTTTCTATATTACTAACCACCAAATTTGTGACTTCTGCTACCTCACTTCCAGGTGTCTGCCTTGAACACATTAAAAGCTGAGTGTACTCCTCCCCACTCCCCTGCTCCCTGACTATCAGGGCCATTTTAATGTTTTGTGGATTGCTGCATTATTTAGTAGCTGGTGTCACTAGAATGCTGGTAAGTTTTAATCAACCATTAAAATACACTTATATGCTTCAGAGCACGTTGGCTTCTTATCTCAGGGGCTGACTCTGGAAACAAAAATAACCCTGAAACACTTGGGTTAAGTACAGTTATGCAAAGCTTTGCTTCCTGCATGGCAGAGGCACCAAAAACGTTGAAACCTCTTCTAGCCTCAGTGGCTGTGGGCTATGTTGCATTCCTTGCTTCACTCAAAGCTGGTTTGTCTGCTTTTCTAAGGGAGGTTAAAACTGCCTAAAGGGCACTTGCTTTTTTGGCAGAGCCACAAGCTACTTTTTCCTGATAAGAAATGAGAGGTGCAAGTTAATACCCAGTACCAAGGTACTATTTTTTGGCATCTATTTTTGTGGTTCTGACTTAATGTACCTTACAGCGACCAAAGTTGCACCAGGTAAAATAGACAAACAGCAGTTATGTTGGGTTTTTTTACCCTCTTGTATTATGAGGTAATTCTCCTGGCTTTCCTGGTGTTTGCCCTCACAAAACCAGGTGTTTGCCTGGCAGCAGAAGAGTCGGTAAGCCAGCTGCCTGAGTAAAAAAACTGCACTGTAAAAGGCTGCCAGTGGGAAAACCCTGCCTAGATCTGCTACAACACCTCCTATATGGGGCAGAAGGACACCAGACAAAGTGTTCTACATCTGCTTTCTGTCCCTGCAGCCCAGAGTCACCTCTGAGATTTGCCTGCTGCTGTGCAAATGTGTGTCACCTCACTCAGCCACTGTCCTCTAGGCCAGCACCTTGATGAGCGTAGTAGACTTGCTTAAAATGATGGGACTTCCAAAGGAGTCTGGAGGATTTTGGCCACAGGTTTTCATTAGGAATGCGTTCTCTTGCTCTTCAGCTGGGGCACAGGAGAAGGAAACGAGGTGGGTATGTGATCTCTAGTGGGGGCACACCTGCAGATGGCTTGCCTGTCTTTGAAACAATGGAAGTGTGACATCCACGTGGAGTGTGACATCCACAAGGAGTGTGACATCCACGTCCCATTTTCAGTCACTGACACTTCCCTTCTCACCATGCTGCTCCCTCTGGCTCGTTCAGGGGGGCCCTGTAGTGCTGTGAGGCAGGAGGCACAACCCAGCTCCTGTTTATGTTCCTTTATTAAAATTCTCTTTGAAAAACTAAACAATTCTTAAAAATATGCTTTAAAGCCCAGCTCCTGGAAAACACTTCCCCTCAGCATGGCCATCACTGGCAGGGAGTTGCTGAGGCTAGGAGGGTCCCTTGGAAAAAAGGGGTGTGAGAGGTGGGTGAGGGAAGCAGCTGGCACAGCCTGAGTCCGGGCAGCAGGCAGCTTGCTCACTGCTGCTGTTTTATCACAGTGGGGTTTCTTGCTGCCTCTTAGGCACAATTCCTCTGCTTGGCAGAGCTGGGTACTGCAGGTACCTGGTCAACTTTAGTAGTGCCTGGTGTTCATGGACATTCTGGCTTGCTTTTCTTTTTGGTGTAAGAGTGGTCAGAGCAGGGCATCAGCTTTGTAATGCCAATTACTGTACCAGTGGAGAGGAGCATCATTAAATCAGTGTCTGGATCACTCTTTTAAGTCTAAAATTCACCTTGGTAGAAGCCAGCTCCCTCTTTGATATTCAGCTCTATCCACACCCACTGTTGCTTTTGGACAGAGCAGTTCAGAATGTGCATATGAGGGACTGTCTTCACTCAGGGTGGGCACTGATGTAAAAAGGCTAGTCAGTGTTTAATTGATGGATTTAATTGTCCATCAAGATGACCAAGGGCAGGACCCTAGTTTAAATGTGTCATTTCACCTCCCATCTCCACTGAACATTTCAGAAACCTTCACACTTGGTACTTATTTTAGGCACTTGAGGGAGGCAGCTCCATAGATTTTGCTTGCTGTTCTGCATCAGAGACACTCACAGCACTGTAACCTAGTGACAATAATCTAATGCTAGTAAGTGAACAATAATCTGGGATTGCTTTAAAATATGTATCAACGATAAACATCTCTTTTGTTACAGATAGCATTTGTGACAGCAGCTCTGTTTGTGTCAGAGTAGAGTGGTCTGTGAAGATGTCGTCACAGTACAGGATGACTCCCATATTGCTTTGACTGACAGGTTTTTAAAAGTCTCTTGGGCCAAATTCTTTATTTCTTCACATCTTGTATCATTAATTCCACCAGAGGAAAAAAATCAATCTGATGAGAGCAGTCACTGTGCAATGTACCTGACCTAGCATGGGGAGAAGTGATCAGGAGTCTGAATTTCACTGCCTCTAGTCCTCCCTCAACTCAACTCTTCACCAGCTTACATCTTCACTGTCTGCCCAAGAATTACTTTTTATTAATATTATTAACAACTGACACACAGTCTGTCTTAATTACCAGTGAGTAATTGTGGCAGACTGGAAAAAAGGAAAGGTCTTAGGCGCCCCTGAAAGTAACATTATGCTTTCGAGTTTGTTTACTACTCTTATGATGAGTTTATTCTGCATTGTCACCGTTCCATCACTTTCCCAATTCAGATGAGCACAGATATTGGAAAAGTTATACAGACCACTATTGAAAACAATTGAAACATTGCAAATAAATGAACGAGTAACAAATAGCACACCCTTTCATTTGTTTAAGGCCAACAGGAAGGTGAACTTGCTTAAAATAAGAAATTTTCAGGGATTCCAAGATTTCTGCACCAGTGAGCTGGTAGTGTCAAACCAAATGCCACTGTTGTTGGTTGGACTTAGCAGGCTACTCCACAAACATAAAGATGGACCCTTGACACTGGGATTCTACCACCTACCATAGCTCTTCAAGAAGTTACGTGCTTACTGTGACATAGCAAAATACTTTAGTGCAAGCTTGTGAGTACTCCCAATGAAATGAACAAGTCTATAGTGTGTAATGGAGCACCTACTGGGTGTGGAAAACATTGTTCCTAAAACTGAGCATTTTCATCACAGAATTTAAGCTTTAATCAATGTTTGATTATAAAGGCTTCTATTTCAGGCAGTTTATAGATAAAATGCCAGTATCTGTGTGACTGTTTTACAACAGACATTTAAGTGAATGTGCAGAGGGAACACATCATACCGCATAAGGCAACCCACGTCTGTAATTAATACTGTGTTTGGTGGAGCCTGTACTTAACTGAAACATAAGAGAAAATTGCTTCAGGAAACTGAAACACGCAAAGATGCAGAGCAAGCACTTACGGTGGTCTCAGCCCTGTGAAAAATAATAAGAATATGAAAAGCATCCATATGGTTCAGATAAAGGGGAGCACGTGTTCCCAGTTAATGGCACGCTTAGCAGAGAGAGCCATTCCTCCTCCTGCAGGGGAGCGGCGAGGCAGCGTCACCTGGAGCTCCAGGCAAGCCAGCAAGGCCCCTCCTCTGAGACCACATACCAGGGCCTCCAGATGTGGAGCTGTGTAGTCAAGGCTACTGTGTTTGATTTTTAGCTCCAGCCCTCGGACACTGGGGAGGATTCCCTTGGCCTAGACTGCCATTCCCCATAGGATTCTCATGCCTTAGCGAGGCAAGGTCAAGAAAAGGGGAGAAGGAGGAACTGGACATGATGAATTACAACTGTTATTGCTACGGTCACAGAGTGCAAGGTTACTATGGCAATAATTATTTGTAAGAAGATCCCCAAATCTGTGGGTCTGGCTAATCCTGAGAGGAAGCCGTGAGCTCTGCGTGGCTGTGCAGCTGAGGGATGGAGCCAGGCAGACGGCCGGGGTTTTACACTCCTCAGCGCTGCCCTGCCGGGCTGCTGCCACTGCCACAGCTGGAGACACTTTGGTAGGCTCTGCACTACCCCTGCCTTTCAAAGAACAAAAGCAGCCCAATGCAAAGCAGCCGTTCTTTACATTCTGCTTTCTACTAAACATATGGTAGAGTCTCCCATATGCCCCGTGATAACGCAGCTGATAAAGAACCTTAATATTTGCAAATGCATGTGAGAAATCTGTATGTTATTGACCTCAGCTCTTCCAGACCTTTTAAAGGTGCCCAAAGTATCACGCTATGTATTCCACGAACAACCTTAGCTCTGCCTCTCTCTCTGAGTGGAAAACTGCTTGGTGTGAGGTAGCAAAGAGGCTTTTGAAATTCCTTGCCAATTCACTATCAAGGAGACTTTTAGGTGAATCAGATAAAGGCCTGACTGGATCCCTTAAAACCAGACGCTGCATGTGCATTCAATTATTTTGTGTGAACGCAATGAGTAGGAATTGAATTAAACTCCCCTCCTAGCCAATATATCTTACCTTTTTCTGGTCTAAGAGGGATGGTTTGCAAAAGTCTGTGGGGTGCAGAGAAAGAGGAAAACAATATGATATTTTATGAAATCTATGATCATGTATTATTTGTTTCTACTTCACAACCTACTGGATTGATAGATAGTATCTTCAGGCTATTCTCCTGATGGATGAGGTAGGATCAGCCAAACAGGGAGCAGAGCCAGTGTTACAAGACCCTTGAAATCACGGGCAAAATCAATTTTGAATGAATTGTGTGTGTGACACACACATGCACAACCAAAAACTGAGCATTCTAATTGATTAAGAAACAAAGACTCAAGTTGCTACCCTCATGAACAAAAAATGTTAACTATGTTTGGGTAATTAATATATCTGGTGAAATTTCAAACTAAGTGCAGCTGTTACACAACCACGAAAAGCAGAAGATTTGTGTGTAATTGCTTGCTCAGCTTTATTAATTGGCACTGTAAACCAAATACTGTTTGCTGTGTTCATGGGAAATGGAAACTTCTACAATTAATTCAATTTCATCAACAAGATTTTTCTGATGAAACTTTACTTATCAAACTGCAGCTTAGCATTTTTTCCCATCTTTTTATTTGAAGAAAATGGGGAGTTTGAGTGCATAGCATAAAACAGGATCAGATTTAGGACATTACAGTAGATTCTGATATACATTTGGTCACCTTAAGGGAAGTCAGAATTATTTAAAATATGAACTCCTGCATCGAATGGAATTCTTAGATTCTTAGTAGTCACAGCCAAAGGAATGCATTTTATTAACATCAAGTGGTATTTATTTCTGAAACAGTTTATGCTTTAAAGGGCTATTTTTGATAGTGATTGTTCCTTGTACATGAAAACTAGAGAAAAAGTACTTTCTAAAATTTTTTTTTTCCACAGAAGTGCAAAATATGATCAAGTAAACAAAGACGTTTCTATAGGGATAGAAAATGTATCTCAGCTCAGAACCACACAAAATCTCGTAAAAAAATTTTTGGCCTAATAAAAACTACGTGGTGAATGTATGGAATTCAGAGAATGTGTTTATCTTGGGAGCTCTTGAGATCTTGTTCTTGTATTTCTCTGGAAAGTATATAGCATACTTCTTTTTTTTTTTTTTTTCTTTTTTTTTTTTTTTTTTTTTTTTTTTTTTTTTTTTTTTGTGTTACAGGATGGAACAGGTACTGGGAAGCATTTATGAAAATAGAGGTGAGAGAGGACCTTGAGTCACTGAGGATTGCAGTTCATTACCAGGACTACATAAATTAAAAAAATGGCATGGTACATTTGAACCTCTATAACTACTTCAGTAGCAACTTTTTGGCAAGTGACTCAGAGTGCACTATGTATCACACTATGTATATTTTGTAAGTTGTGATGTTTCCTTTAAGGAGTCAAGGGAAAGAAGAGAGGGCAGGGACAGCCACAATCACCCTGCTCTGCATCAAGTGCTGTCTCACCTTCATGATTTTTCAAAGCTTCACAAAGATGTTCCACATCCATCAGGCCTCAGGAGTCCCATGGAGATAAAGCAGTGGGCAGATCCTCCTCTACAACTCTGCATGGGAAAAAACCAAACACAACACAAACAGTTACTGGCAGCAATTTCAAGGGGCCAAATTTCATATCCCACCACACTCCAGGGCCTAAGAAAAAAGCAAAAAAAGTGACATTCAGTCCGTGCAATTTTATTGCTAGAGGTTTTATTGGCTGCCCTCTAGTGAGACCTCTCAGTGGCACAATCCCTAACCTTGGCTGGACAGGAGTCAAGATGCTGTGTTTAACCTCCTTGCCTTGGTCTGTTGTGTTTAGATCTGCAGCATTTACTCCCTGAGCAGTAGTGATTAGGCACTGGACACATGTTGGGGCAGGAAAGAGAGAGGCTCTATCCTGGGAATTTCTTGGCATTGTCAATTAAAGGCCAACAATTAAAGCATGACTTTCTCATTAAAAAGATGGGCAACAGCATGTAGTAGGTTTCCACAGTTATTTTACATTCTAAGATTTAAGGATGGATGATTTTCAGTTGTTAGCCATGAAAGATCATCTTATCCAAGTGTTTTAAAATCTGGTTTAGCTAGCTAAGTGTGATACTCATTATAGGCCACCACTTCTTAAAAAAATCTCTCTTGAAAATAAATATGTTCTTTCTTCATTTCAGGTACCTCAAAACCCCTATGAAACTGTGATATTCTCTTGCAGTCAACACTTGCAGCATGCTCTGAATTTCTAGGTAATCCTTATCCAGAAAAACTTGTGTTCAGCAGGAACTTCGGGGGTCCTCTTGCTAAAACCTGGAGCTGGCCAGACTTAGGCAAGGAGAACAGCAGGTCTGTGAACTCAAGAGGGGCCAACTTTACTGCTTCCATGCCTGGACATGCTGCTGGCATGTTTGGTTTAGCTCACGTTTGACTTTGGAAATAAAGAGGAAAGGTCGGGCCACATGAAACAGGCTTGGTAACTCTGGGAAATGAGACAAAGGCTCTTTCTTCTGAGCTGCTTTCAGCTCCTATCACCCACATTTTCATCAGAGGGTAATTTCCCAACACACACCTGATGTGCAGAGGCTGTTCTTGAACCCACACCTGTAAGGGCTGCATGCCCCTTTGTTTTGTTTCTCTCCAGTATGGCAATTCCCCCCTTCCTGACTCCTGGCTCAAGCCATACTTACGTGGAATGATCTGAGCATCCACAGGAGCTGTGTGTGACGTGCACACACTTTCAGAAAGGTCTGCATCAGCACTGGCACGTGTTCTGTATTAGTGTTGGAAAGGATGGGTGAAAATGGTATGATCAGGAAGTTGGACAAAGACATTTGCTCACCACCTTTGGCAATGGATGCAAAATTTAAAAAAAAATTATTTTATAGCACTTCCAATTCTGTTTGTAGTAATCATAGTTTGGCACAGACCCTCTACCACAGCAGGCAAAATGCTCTTAAATTGTGTCAGATTTAAGGGAAAAATAATGGAATTTTTCTTCCATAAATCACAAAACCCCAAGTCTTTGCAATCTTGTAATCCAAGCCCTTGCTTACATTACTTTATCTTTATGAAGGTGATAAAGAAAACATAACATAGTGTACTTGATTATAAATTATAATTTTATAAGCTTCAAAAAATGCAAACTTGCAAAGCCATTGTTTGTACTTAGGTTTTCACATACTTAAGTGCCAGCAGATGTTCAATGATCAATAAAACTCAATTTATATACATTATTCTGAAGCATCCTTGATCATAAATACAGGCTGGGAATGTCTAACTTCACTCTGAGTAAGAAAGATGATAATAGACTACAAAGCTGCAGTATGGAATTCTATTGTGGTAAATTTTACTTCAACTGTAGAAATAAAACACTTCTTGATTTTCATTGAGACTGCTGAGACAGAGCCCATGATTTAGAACGTAAACTGTAGCTTTATGGAAACAGCAAGTGGCTAAAATTAACTTCAGCATTGTCAGGCAAGAATCTTACTTATTATGGTAAACTAAACATCCCCAGAGGCTATAGGCTTTCTAACAAGGAGTCCCTGAACTGCGGTGTTTGCATTTGCAATGACAAACAAATATACCTTTACTGGAGAGGGATCACTGATTCACACAGAGACCAGGAAAGCAGGTCCAAGGATGTTCTTCATTTCAGAACTGACTCTCCAAAGCAAACACTGGGAGCGTAACACTGTGCATGTGAACTCATACCCATCTCAAGAGTAGGACTGGAAGAAGAAACTCTTCTGAAACCAGGTGCCTGTCAGACAAAATACAAGATTGTTCAAACTGGAGCAAGAAGGACCAGCTTTATGTACTTCACGTGTTAAATAAGAAAAGATTAAACAAACAATGGAAGAAAAAAAGGTAAAGTGATTTATTGTCTTCCTCTTTCCTGTCCTTTCACTGTACTTTGTCCACAGAAGTAGCAAACCCAGCAGAACTAGACAAGAGTGACAAGAGACCAGCCCATTTCCCCAGATGTAGAGTTACTTCAGTGCTGAAACTACAATTTCTGGTTTTCCTGACCTCTGCACTTTTCTTGGATATGAAAGGGACACTTGACCTCTCAGAGGTTTTATCTTTGCTGACACAATTGCCAAACACCTGTTCCTTCAGTGTGCAAAGCCGTCTCTGAGGTGCTGCTGCCCATCCCCTTCCAGCACAGATGTGGTACAATGCCAGGTGTCAGTGAAGAATTTGCATTCCGGAGAAACAGGTTAGGCCAGACACTTCCCAACTGTAAGCTCCTATAAGAACAATCGTGTACAGTTACAACCCCCAGGTCATTTTTCAAAGTTACTTCTTTCTGTAAACTTCAAATTATTTTTTCAAATATAATCTCAAATTACTTTATCTTATGTTGAAACACTTCCCTTTCATTGGTAGCTGTCATTTAAATTTAAAAGAAACCAGCCTGCAGGATTGGTTTATAAATCTTTGCAACTGCCTTACATGGTAGAGAAACCTGATAATTATTTTACTTTCTACTTAAGGCTGTTTTTTTCAGATATAACACAGCTTATGTTACTCTTGGTTCATACTAAGCCTATGAGAGCACAACCATGAAATTTTCAGCTGTAAATTTTCTTAGTTTAAGACTCCTTTGAAACATGATAAATTGTGGAGCTCAGAGACATTCTTACTAATATGTTTATTTTTGTCATATAATCTTCTGAAAGGGTGCATGTTGTAATTTTTGGTGCAATTGTTCATGTACAGGCAGTGCCTGTATCTGGTTCTACATGATATCTGTCAACAAATTCATTACTGATGCTGAAAAGAATTTTCTGTGAACACATTTCTTTTTCTGGCTTATCCAGCTACAACCCCTCTTTCATTCCAAAAGTCATCCTGATTCAGAATTTACAAACCCAGTTGGCACTTTACTGCTAACAGTAGTGGGCTTTTAATTGTGTCCCTACTAATTCCATGTGCTGAGACAGCACTGCTAGGGTTTTCTTAATCATTTTGTGATGTACTGTTCAGATATTTGTACCTAACCCACCTGTCATAGATTTGCCTTCTTGAGAGGCTGTGGTGTAAGTATTTCTATATAATTCTCCTGCCAAACAGTCTCTCCCCACATGCTAGCACATTGATAAGGGCTTTCACACTGAAATGAAAAACACATCCTTTTCCAAAAGCACCAGCATATGTTCTTGCTGGAGCATACACACAAATGTCATGATGCCCTTGAGACTGCGACCTTGTTTCTGAGAAATGCACTGCAGAAAGTTAACAAAAACACTGGAAGTTCCCCAGTGAAACCCCAAGTTTCTGTGCAGAGAAGGTCTTGCTGCTGGTTCAGCAGGCATCCCACCTCCTGTTTCATTAGTACTGAAAATGTGAAGAGACGCTTTTCAAGATATGCCATCTTCAACTTGCTGCTGTTAAATGTCTCCTTATGTCACAGTCATTTACAGAACTCCTCCAAGCACTCCATGTATGTGTGTGTCTGTGTGTGCTATTGGTATCCATTTAATAGACATGCACAAATAATAAAAAATTTAAGAGTGCCTTTTCATAAGTAATTTTTAAGGCAGAGATATGTCTTTGAGACAACAGTGTTATTTAACAATTTTTATTAAAACAAACTTATCTTTACACTTGAGAGGATTTGGTCATGGTTAACTTCAAGAATTATGTATCTCATCTTTTCACATGCGTATCTTTCACTGGTTAAACTGAGCAGAGGTTATGAACATAATTCTTGGTGAGAACACAGCTGACAAAGACAGCACATGGAGCCAAGTGATGAAATATGATTTTCACCTAGTAATAATTTCTAGGTGTTCTGGTAAACATCTGGAAGCTGTACTTTGGATGTAAAGATTTTGCCTGTGTTTTTTAAAGGCGTGCTTCTTTGAATATTTTGCCAATTCTCCACATTTTGCTATTGATCTATATGGACCAGTGCACTTGAAAAAGACTTATGCATGGAACTGCATTCCCAGAACACCACCAGTATGATTCCTGCAGGTTTGTGTCCAAAGGCTGGGCTCCTCTCCTTGCCCTCAACTCCAGGTGCACGCAGCCATGCGTCACAGCTGGCACCGTGTCCCTCTCTGGGCTCTGCGGGACCTTCTTGTGCAAATAATTGCTGATAAAGGGGTACTTTGTATTGTGCTTTGGAAGGGTTTTGTTAGCATTTCCTTTGATCATTTCATAAGGAAACTTCTGTTATTTACCTAGGAGGCACTCAGAGTGATATGTTCATTTACTACGTCGGCACATAAATGTTCGAGCTGCGCTGCCTGCAAACTGCGGATGTGCTAAATGCTCCATGTGTCTGGAAAAAGTCACACCGGGGAGAGATGTGCCATCTGCAAATCATTTTCTGAAAAACTCCAAAGAGTAAGGGACTCTCATTTGAAAATGCTTTTATTTGAGAAATCAACGTGTCCTTCTTTTGATCCTGAATTGCCTTGGGCAGAAACATTTGAGCTTCCTCTTTGGAAAAATACTTCTTATTTTACACAGCTGTCTAATGTTTTGATGGTGGAATTCATTCTGTGCTCTGGTGAGACTTGTAGTGATAAGGGGAAGAAAGAGTGTAAACTTCAAAGACAAAAAGACAGAGGTCTTCCTTTCCAGGCCTTTTAGTGCATAGTCTATAAATCCTCCCAATTTCTCCGGATAAAGGTGGTTGAGACCCCAAAATGGTGCTGCTGTCACTCATGTAGTCTTTGAACACAACTCCATGAGCTGTGTGTGGAGGGAGGCAGAGATGACCTGACCTCGCTGTCAGTGCCCCTCATTGCTGAGATGCCTCTTCCCTCAACCTGCAGGGTGGGTAGTGGGGACTGCCCGGTCAGCAAAACCTTTGCTGTTGCCTTGGCCCTTAGCTGGACCTCTTAACTGCTGAGTCAGGATTCTGATATCACCAGAAGTCCCTGCTTTGTGCTCTGCTTTGAACAAATTTAGCTCTTTTGGTCTCTGTGCCAGTGCAAGTCATGCATGCAGAGCCTTCTAAAAACCATGGGTTGGGAATTCAGCATCTTTCCTTGGCCTCTTTACCCTGAGCAATTGGCTTCTTAGCACAAAAATTCCCTATTGGATTCTGCGCAGCTACATATGATGGGGGTGAACTACATCCTGCTACTTTGAATTGTCCAAATGTTTCCAAAGTTTTTCAAGCTTCCTATGACCTTACTGCTCTTATACATCTATATCATCTTGGTGTGATGTCACAGGACTTACTCTGAAACTCACTGGGCTGGACCAGTTCAGCTCTCAAAGCTGGCAGACACCTATGCACAGTTTTCTGATGGCTTTAATTCACCCCTGGGCTCTTGAGCTGAGATCTAGGGCTGATCCTGCTGGATGCTGGCACAAAGGTAAGTGGGCAAGGAAACTGGAGCCAGCAGCAGAACAGAGAAGAGGAAAATGAATCTTCCCATTTTGCTGCACCAGAAGCAATCATATTTGATCTAATCATGTTGTATGACTTCACACTAAGATCTGGGGCCTTTTGTAGTTATTGGGGGAATCAAAATCCCTTGGAAAGTGACTAGAAAGCCGAGGCTGTCTATGCCAGCAAGTTCTATGCTCATCTTATGGGGATACTCTTTTCAGAACATCATCAAAATAAAGAGAGGATTTTTACGTTTGGACTTCCCACATTGTCCAAAAGATCGGAGGACAGGGACCTATTGTGCTGATGACACAAATAAAATTTTGAAAGACTTCTTTAGCTGAAACTTTTCATTTGTTTGAGGTTAACGTCACTGCCAATAGAGCCAAACAAACAGTACATGCTTCTCTCTGTCTCCAGGACCTTTATTTGCAGTATTGAAATGCACAAGATTCAGAGGCAGAATAGCAAATTACAGCTTGCCAGTACAAAGTGTTACCCTCTCTCTTTCAGACAGCATTCAGATTTTTTGCAAACAGCATTTTGCAAACAGCTTACAAATCTGTAAAATCATACCTGTAAATAGCAGATTCTGCGTTTGTCCCCTTGATAAGGCGTGGAAATAAAAAGAAGGTAATACTGATTGTGGTAGAAAATAGACACTCCAAACCAATGAGGATTTATTTATAAAACAGATTTCAAGTTGTTCTGGACTCATACAGCCTCCTATAGCTTCACCTCAGGACATCAGATGGCTTCATTTCCTGGCATGGAGATTAGCTGGCTGACTCTCTCAGTAAGAACATTTGATCTGAACTCCCAAACATCCTGATTCAGAGCAAAAAACACTCCACAGAACACATGTATTCTGCAAAATGGGGAGATTAGCAATATGGTCCCCACTGTGCTGATCACAGTGTCCTGATATGCTGGAGTGGCTTCTGGAGCTACAGAAGTCAGGAACACAGCTGACCTTGCTCATTCTGGTACCCTTGAGCAGTGGCATTTTGAGACATGCTTTACCATGGGCTTCCCAGACCTGTCTGGAGCACACTTTCTAAATTCTATTTAATCCACACACCTAAATCCTATTTAAATCTTCAGATGGTTTTTCCTTATGAGCACCTGGCAACACAATTTAAACTTTTAAAACTTTACATCAAAATTTGCAATCAATGAAGAATGCATCTCTTTACTGCATCCTTGCTAGCCACCTTTCAGAAAGGTGGGGAGCTCACAAAGTTTATTTTACAATACTGCCACAGAACCACTTCCAAGAAGACAAATTTCCAATATGACCTCACTCAAACACCACTCTGATTTCCAATTTCTGTTGAGATCACATATTTCAGTGTTTGCTTATTGGAAGTTTGGGGATTTGCCTGCAGTTATGTTTGGTATTTCATTTTTCTGCAGTAGAAAGAAATGGGGTGGAGTAAAGGACATACTTGGCAGCAAGAGCTTCTTTCCAAAACATAGCCTGTGGTAGGAGGTGCCTGGCCCTGAACATACCTTAAGAAGCAGTCCCCTTGGGGTGATGCTATCTCACTTTATTTGACTCTGGTACTTCTGTAGCAGCATCTTTATTTTGTCTCACTTTGCAACACCAAACAATCTTAGTGAAGAGGAAGGTTGAAGAAGGAAATGGTTTATTCTGCAAGAATTACAGCAGGAGTTGTAGTTATGAGCTCAGAAACAAAAGGCTGCAGGTAGGGAATGTGTGAAATACAATTCCAGTCAAAGTGTAAAAACTGGATATCTTGGCAACTGCTTATTCCAGTTTACTTGCGTGACTTGAAGTATTTTTCTGTCAGAACTGCGGCTTCTATCTCCCAGCAGCACCCTGACCTCTGAGGGTTTGTGAAAGGCTGATTTGGGAATGGTCACTCGTGTTGGCTCTGTGCCTTGGACTCTCCCCTCCTGGGCAGAAATTCCCTGCTGCTGTACCAATCCTGGATGGCCTGACTTACATCTACCAGCCCCCACACGTGCACAAGCAGCTGATTTTTCTTTCTGTCTCCCTCATTTACTCTGCATGCTACTTCCTGGTTCATATTTACTGCTGGCACAGTCTCAGAATATTCCACTTGCCACGTGGGCTAGTTCACATGCCCTGCTGTGGACTGCACAGGCACCTACCCATGGCAGCCTTGTTTCAGCCTGGGGAATTGAAGAGCAAGCTCTCCTGTGCTCAGTTCATACCTAACCCACCTGTGGGGCCATTCCATTTTCACCTAATCCAAGCTGTTACCTTATACATTTAAACTCGAGTTGCAGCTTCCAACATGTGATATTTGATACTGTAGAGGATACCAGTAATACACATGCTCTGTAAAGTTCACAAAATTGTGCTGTAAACTGGCATAGGACCAGCTCTTTATGAAGCCCATATGTACCATATGGGCAAAGCAGCTGATAAAGCTGGTGACAAAGGTACTTTGCCCAAATTCCTGATGGCCTTAAAGGCCCTGCCATGCAGCTTTCCCAAGCCACAACAGCAACACAAAGCACCGCACCATGGATATTGTCCAGGTGTCTTCATCATCCAGGCAGCACAAAGCCTTACAGGCCTCGTTCTCTCTGGAGACCCTGGAGGAGCACACACAGTGTGCCTGCTCAAAAGCTCTCAGAAGGCTCTTAGCAGTCTCTCCCCACAATCAAACTCTCTCCTTCCCTCCTCTATCAATCTTTTTCCATTCTGCAAATATTTCCATTCTGGCAAATCTTGACACCACTATTTGTGCAGCTACATGGTGACCCGCACTGGGGAACTGATCTGAGTTAAAAATAACTCCACAAAAGAAAAGGTTTTATTTTTAACCCAGCTGAGTTCCCCAGTCCAGTTTTAGGGGCAGTTGTAGTGCCATGGGGAGGGTGAAGCACGGGAGCCACAGTGAGTGGCAGTGGTGAGGGGAGAGGTAGGAGCTGACACTGCTGCTGGGCAATATCTGTGTTATCCCACACTGCTGCCACAGCAGAAGGGACCTGCAGCTCCTGGACAAAGTGCATCAGCTAAGCTGGTGACAAAGGCAAGGATGTGAGATGATGTTCAGCCAGCCTGGGCAAGGAAGGCAAGTCTGGGAGATGTACCTAAGGATTTCACCACCCCTTGTTCCCTTGAGCTCCCCTGGCAGTGATGGTGACTCTGTGAGCAGCTGTAATGGCCTGAGATGGCTCAGCACCTGTGTATACAGACACATAGAGGAAAAAGTCTCTTGTGTTGTTAGTGCTCCTTTTCTTCCACTGCAGACTGTGAAACATAAAACAAATTAACTGCTTATACAACCCTACAGTCTCACATTTCTGAGTATCTCATAATACTAGACATAATTATAGACAAGCACCAGGTCTGCAAGACTTAGAAGAGAAGAATGTCCAGATTGTTCCTCTGCACTTATAGAAATCAGGATTAGCTTTGGACAGAATCAGAACCCTCAGCAAAATTTTATTTTGGACACTGATTCACACCTGTGTGAAACTGGGTAACAGGAAAGACCAGGAGTGCTGGCAGAGAGGATCCTCACCTCCACTTATGCTGGTGCATTTGTGTGTGTTGATTTTCAAGAGTTCATAGATAGCTGGCTGCAAACATCCTTCCCCTTTAGCCTTTGAATACACTGTTAATGAAGTGATTCTCATCTGATATATCTAACAGGCAGGTATTTCCTTCCTGCCCTTCCTCTTGCTCTTTTGGAATGACTACATAGCTTCTTTTTGGCATATGTACTTGATATACTGTGTTCAAAGAACTGTATAAGAGCAACAGCATGACAGGCAACCCATAAAACATGAAAGGGCTGCTCACATCACCCTGTGTGTCGAGCTAATGTTACCCTCCAGCCATATGCAACCATTCATTATATGTAGCAATCATTAAAATCTGCTATAAAATGCTTTGTAAAAGATAGGCTTGCCTTTGCAAGGGATGGCACAGATAGTATAAAATATAAGGGCGCTTCTCTTCACTGCCTGCTGCAGTATTATTGCACATGTAAGTATACAATATTACTGTAAATATGAAATGTATGTATTTATATATGCACAGTATTACAGTATATTTATCCTCAGAAAATGATTCACTTCCTTCTTAAAGTAGCAGGCAATGATCTCTACCTTTTTCTGTCATACTAAAACTAAATGAGTTTCAATGGGGTTTCTGCAAAACTGTCAGAAAAATGAAAGCATCTGCAGGTTTTAGAAAGTGAGCTCCTTTCAGAAGATACAGCCATAAATGAAGGCTTGGAAAATAATATTGAAAAAATGCTGCTCTGTATGGCAAAAGGAAATGTGCGTGATCACTTCACTGGTAGGTGAAATTTATTATGGCAGCTATTACAAAACCAGATGTTGGAACACACCGTTTTCATCTGAATGTGAAATATTTGAATTTTTTCACAAGGTATTGATAATATCTATTACCTCAATAGCTCAGGCATTTCCAAATGAGCACAGTCATAGACAATAAGGCTTGTAGGGACCTGTGAAAATCATCTCATTCTTATACCGGTGCCTCAGTGGTTTGCATAAATGAGTCTTAAAAGTTTCCAGCTCAGTACTTAGCTACCCTTAGAGTTAGAAAGAATTTTTTCTAATGTTTAGCTCAATTTTTTCTTCATTTTTAGCCCATTATTCTTTGTCCCATCCTACAAGGACATGGGAAACAGATAATCCCATTCCTTTTAGTTAGTATTCTATAAAATACTTCAGGACTGTTAATTTTGTTCCTCAGGTGATTTTTCTCTAGGTGAAACATACCCAATTTTATGATCTTCAAACCCAACTCTTCTCCATTAGTCTACACCTTTCTTGAAATGCATTTCCTAAAACTGAATATAGACTGCCAGCTGAGGTTTATGAATGCTGAGTAGAGTGGAATATATGTTCTCCAGACAATAATTCCCTTTATCCATCCCACTGTAATATTTATCTTTTTCATAACAGTGGGTCCTTGTCAGCTCCTGCTCAGCTTGTGATCTACAACAAACCCCAGATCCTTTTCTGCAGAATTCTTCCCTCCCCAGTTAATTTTATCTTTTCTTTGTGCAGTTAAGCACAAAGCCTTAATCATTTTGCAGTTGCAAAATCTTGTTATTTGATTCCATCTTATTTCTAGGTAATTTCTTTAGTTTGTTGAGATCTTTTACAGTTCTTCTCCTTCCTTCCAGCCTCCCAGATGTGCATCTATAATATTAATGCACGCACAGTTTTCCACCTCACAAATAAAAATGATGAAAAGCACCTTAAGACCCTCTGAAGAGCCAGTGAATACTTCCTGAGTAGTTTTCTGGACAATTGTGTCTCCACTCTTTGGCGAGGTTTTTTTTTGTTGTCTTTTTTTGTTTGGTGGTTTTTATTTATCTGTTTTGTTTTGTTTTGCTTTGCTTGTTTGGTTTTTTGTTTGGTTGGTTTTTTGTTTATGGTTATGTTTTTGTTTCCTTAACTGACCCTTTTAGGGAGTTTTTCCCTATTCACATGGCTTACTCCCCACCAAAAATTTAGTTGCTTTGGTCCTATTTGTTTTTAACAAATCATTGTCAGCGATTATTTATCTCACTTTTTTTATTGTAGCTGCTTGTAAATAACTCCAGTATTTTTCTGGGAATTGAATTTTGGCTGACCCCATTATCCCTTTTAGCCTCCTTTTTAGACAGTCATGTCTCGCCCTTCGTGGTGCCCAGGGAAAAAAACCGCATGTAGTTATTTAGTGTCAGGGAACATCTCTTACACAATGCAAATTATGTCTTCCTCTGATGTTGACACATCATATAAACTTTTTCATCCTTCTATGATCAGATTACACCACACAGTTAGTAAAGAACTTGGAAAATAATTTTTTTTTCCATTGTTGGTTCCTCTTTTGACCACAGGTTTGCAGACATTAGGCTTCTGGTGTCATTCAATTGAAGCAAAACTTATATCACACCCTGCTAAGGACATTTGCCTTCTGAGTATAGAGTTAATAGTGACAAATGTACCATGACCCATAGCAGAACTTGGATATTACTGTGCAACTTACCTTTGTTCTTTTGCTGCTGCATCTCCTGTTGAAATAAAGCTGCACAGGCATTAACAACACCTCTACATTCAGTAGGATTAATTCACTGCCACAAAACTGACTCTTCTTTTGTCTAATCTGAAGTCAAGCTTTCCTCCTCTTTTCCTCCTCTGGATACAGGTTGCAGTCTCTGACATCCCTATAAGAATATACATTAAATGAATAAAGTCCCTTTATCTGGGCAGTTTGCAGGAAACAACAGATTGAGAAGTAATTCACTCTCGTGATAAGCCCCTGCAGGTGAAACTCAGATCCAAATAGAGCTTGGAGAAATCTCATCACTGGTGTGACAAGAATCAGAATTTAAACCTCAGCAAATTTTTTTTTTTTTTACTAATGGCAAAATAAAAATACTGGATTGAATCGTTTTTCACCAGTTGTCCTCAGTGCAAAGACAGATGTGCACTCCACCCCTCAAAGATCATCTGCAAATTTCTTCCTACCCAGAGAGTGGTGCTTGGCAAGTATCCAGTCATCAATATTTTCTCTTTGAAAATTATTGATTATATGATTCTAACAATTGATAAATCCTCCATTGTTCAAGTCAAATTTTGTCTTTGTTGAGGGGCCAAAAGAAAGATTAGGAAATGTTCTTGTCTTGGGGTAAAGAAAAAGTAAAATGTTTAGGTGGAGGGAAGCAGATAACAGTCATAGGAATATGTAAGGCATCTGGCTTTCATATTCTACAATTTTTTATAGCACATGACTATTTTCTGATTAAAAAACCCTCAGCAAAACAGAAGAGAAATAGTCAAGAGCCTTTACATACAGAAAAGTTTAAAATAAATTAAATTAGCATAATAACCTGGTGCATTACCTCTACAGGAACAAGTAATTTTCTTTTTTTATTTTGTAAATGGAGTAGCAAGTTATTTGCTTCTTTCTCCTTTTTTTGTTTTTGTTTGGTTTTTTTTTTTTGTTTGTTTTTTTTTTTTTTTACACCATATTAGAGGTACAGTATTCCCAGGGACTCTATAAAGAAAAATGTATAGCTTCTGTTTTGCTTTGATTTCTTCACCCTGCTCCCCTCATTGTGGATGGGAGCACAATGGCAGCTGTGTTGGCAGCTATCAGCTCTGAGACTGGGTGTTTGCAAGCACCATGTGTACAATCCCAGCTGTGGAGCACATTAACAGGCAGCCCAGTTCACAGCTCTGTCCTAGTTTTAGTGGTCTGCTCTGAAGTTTTGAGCATACAATCCCTTTTGTGATTTTGCACAGTTTTGTTAATGTCTGCAAAGTAGAAATGCAGCTTTTTGAGCAGGGAGTACCTAATCCTCTGTATGCAATAGCTAAACAAGTTCACAATGAGACTGCTGACTTTAATGGTATCTTTCTACTGATGCTGCCATCATTCACCCTGACTGTGTTGCAGACAAATGAGTAATGATAACCTAGATAATTATATGGTTACCCATAGTTATGCTGAAGTGGCAAACAGAAATTTCGTTTCTAAGACCTGATGTGGGCAGGATAAGATTATTTTTTCCTTGCAATTTGCTTTTTCTTTGACATTTATCTGGAAAGTTTCCATTCATTTCAAGTCTTTTCTTGATGTTTTTCTTGTACTTGGACTTACTTGCTCCTGTATTTAAAAAATGTATTTAAAGTAGGGGTGATGGAAGTGCCAATGCTCAATCTTTATTAACATGCTGCCATGTGAAATGTAGAAAACTTTAAGGACTGCACAACACAGATGACTCTTGGAAAAGTCTGTAGAGTCTACTTTCAGCGTCTCACTCAAGATACAGTGTCAAACAACAAATATGAAATCTCTGAAATGTGGCAGGATTCACGTCTGAAACTTGTGAGTGTCTTTTTCCATCAAATTTTGATCCCTCTGTTTTGACTTCATCCACAGAAAAGAGGAATTGTCTTGATATTTTGGGCAACCATGCTTGTGACTAGACGTTCATACAATACATTATAATTTACCCACATATTAGCAGTGTTGGTTCTCAACACATATTTTCAAACCATCTATAATAAAGGTATATTTAAGGAACTTCCGTAGGCAGAAATTAGCTCTCTCTATAACCAAGGAAACGTGTGCTTTCAAAGAAGCAGCGCTCAGTGGTTCCTTGGCACATCCATCCACACGCTCACCCAGAAGCAGACCTTACTCACATGGGATTCCAGGAGGCAGGAGCCTCTCCCCAGGCTGGGGGCAGGATTTGGTTCTGGAGATTCTCTACTGGCCGAGCTCAGTTAATGTTTGTGGTGAGTCTGTGCAAATCCCTTCACTCACACCCACCAGTGAGGATCCTGAATTGGTCTGGTCCTGCCTTGGAGAAGTAATGGGGAAGCAAACCTGGTGTTGGAGGAAAATAATCTTTCATGGGCAATGCTAAAGCAGAGTGGCTTGAGGAGTGTAGGAAAAAGCAGAAGTGGTGAAGCTGCTGGTCCTCAGTCTTCTGGTGAAGCTGAGGGTCCTCAGTCCACTAGTGATGACAACAGAGGCATTCCACTCCTTTTTCCAGATGTTTGCGCTCAAGAACCAGACTGTGGGCATCACTGTTTAATTTTCTTAGCCATGCAGAATTGTTATGAATCAGATAAAAAAGGAACTATGGTGTGGCAGGGTGTTTTGGGGTAAGAAAAACCCATGAGCACCCAAAAGGGAAAGTAAAAGCTGGCAAACACAGCAAAGTTTAGAGATTGAGCACTTCCACTCATCTTGCACCTTGATTTATCTGGTAGATCTTGGCCATCACCTCACAATGCTCTGATTCCTGCATTCCTGTAGATACCTTCAGCCAGTGAGATTCCAAACAACCTTAATCTCATGCAGACTGTTAATAAAGGTACCAATCCCCACAATGAAGTGATGATGGTAGCTGGTTTAATCATTTGCCTTCATCAGAGAAGAATTTGAGACAGACCTAGAGACTAATTCCAAAGACAAAGGTCCAGGCAGAACATTCTTATCATAAAAGCTGCTATAAAGTGGTATTCAGAGGGGATCTGGGGCACTGCAGAAGTAGTGCTCCTCTTTCCCTGAGAAAAAGATGGATTTAGGGAGTCATGGACTTGGAAATGCTGGTTTTTGTTATATCACGGTGGATGTGTGTGTGGGAAGAAATCACCATGTTCTTTGACTAATGATAATTTTCTAATTAAGGCTCAAATTGTTTGGCCTGACATAACTGTATTTGGTACCTGGGGAGGGAGCAAGATTGGTTTGGAGTGGAAGCAAAATTGAGTTGAAGCAATCTTCCTTGTTCTCTGATTTCTGTGTTCATTAAGAACATACTGTGAAGGCAACAGTTGCTGAGGAGAATGAAAGTTGGGGTGAAATGACTGCTCTGAACTGGAATAACAAGGTGGATGATCCAAGATCTCCTGAAGAGCATAACAAAGACTATCTCTCTTGGTAAAACATAGACTTTACACAGCATGAAAGGTCCTCAGTCTTTGCTTTGACAAATCATGCAGAGATAAAAATAACTGATATTAAAAAAAATAAAAAAGAAAAAAGTGTTACTAGGATACCAATCATTCAGTGGAGGGCAAATCAGAACTTAGTGAGTCTGTAGGTAATGATAATTATAGTGTTGAGTAAATATGTGAGACAGCCTGCCAGTAATCCTTCCATTAGCTGGGGAAGTCAGGGTGGGATCCCTGGTTCCAAAAGAAAATTTGATTTATATTGATTGTTTTCTTGTAGACTTCTTGCTGATATACATATTCAAAACACAATCCCTTTCCTGGGAGGGAGAACTCCTCAGTCTTTATTAATGTGTTTGCCTAAATGGATTCACAGCTAGGATTTTGTCCTCACTGCAAGACCCAAATCTGCTTTGCTGCCAACAAAACTCACTTCGTTTTGTCCTACCAACTTCCAGAGTGGACCACCACCCTTCCTGTGACAAGCTTATGCACTGGAAGTCTGATGTCATGCTCCTGGTGATTGCCCTCAAGAAGGAGGCATCCTAGTCTCTCCCACCATTCCTTGTATGTTCCCTTCACTTTTGTTGATTCTGCCTACTTCTCTCTAATTTACCTGGGTTTTTATCTATGTCTGGAGCTGTAAATGGGACTTCTGCTCAAACTTCCCAATCCCCATTTCTTACACACAGTCTAGCTCCTAATACATGTAACAGTACCATGTTATTAGCTCACTGAGTTTGAAATCTATCATAATTTTGACTGTTTTTTTCTTCAGAAGCTCTGAAAATACTGCATTTATTTCCTGTTATTTAAGTATTAATTTGTTTTCCCCTTCTGAAGAATAATGCTTTAGATATGTTTTTACTGAACTCCATTTGTTTAATTTGGAATGAAGACTGTTTGGAATTCAGATCCTGGTTTCCCAAGCACCTGAAAGCTCTCCTGTCCCTATTCCTCACTGTCACCTGCAAACTTTCCAAGTCTGTTCTCTGTTCCAATACTCATAGCATTGATAAGTAGAGAGTATACAGGAAGTACAAGTAGGTAAGTAGAAGTATACAAGATCTTCTGGTGAGATCACATTTAAACTATCCTCCATGTGTGTCAGCAGTTTTTTGTGTACACTCCATTAGTCAGTGATTTGACTTGCACTTGAGCAGTTAAGATTTGGATGTCACAAAGGGTCATGCCAGAACTCTTGCTAAAACAAAGGTACAGCATATTGAATGCTATGGATGTGAGTTATCTGGGAAATGATGGAAGTCGATGGGACTTGGTGTGACTTGGTTTTAATTTTTAACACCTTTTCCTCAAAGGGTTTGTAAGTATAGTGTACAGGGAGTTGTTGGGGTCTCTTTCTGGGTGTCAGAGGTAGGCTGGCTGTTCTATAAATACTTTTCCCCTTTCAACAGATAGGTGTTGTACTATATTTATATTTATAATTATACTTATATCTATTCTATTCCATCCTAAATTGCCCCCTTGTTCCTCAAGCCAAACACTGTGAGGCAAGTTCTAATGGCTCAGACATCACTGTGACTTGTTCCTCCAGTAATTCTTGGTGAGTGTGGTCAGGCCTTTATATTTTAGATAAGCATATCTAGCTGTTCCCTCTCTGCCCTGGCCTGACCCCCTATTCTTTTGTTTAAACTAATTTTATTAGGCATTGTGCACAGCAAGTTTCTTTAGTGAGCACTGAAACAATGGGTGCTTTGGCCTCTGTTGTGCAGCCTGCTATTTGTTCTCTCTGCTCTATATTGCTGTACTTCTTTCCTCATCTTTTGTTCTGGCAACATTTTCTGGTTGCCTTTTATGCCTCCTACTATTTGTAACTCTTTGTATGCTCCAGTGTTCTGCTGTGTCCTTACATATTGTATATTCAGACATGGAGAGGTGTGCTGGTTTTTCCAGGATTTCAATGGGACTTTTATTTCCAGGTGCCTAAAGAATGCCTTAAAATACCATATCAACCTGCAATTGTGCTTTCTTTTCCCTTTGTGTCTGAACAGCTTATTGAAAAGCCTTTAAAAGTTTTTTTCAGTATCTGCCAGTGGCACCCTACCCTTTTATCCTTTCAATTATCTTCTCAAGACCTTCCACATCAGCTTATGAATTTTTAGAAATCTGCTCTTATGTAGTTGATCCCTAATAGTAAGGCTATTCCTAAAATAGTGATCTGTCATTTCATATTTGCCTTCTCTCACCCAGATTATCTTCTACCCTTTTATGCAACCCCTCATAATTTTCTGAATCACATTCAGTTTAGCTGTGTCCCCAAACATTGTCTCTTCACACCACACCTTCTGAGGGAAAACCTGTCCTCAGTGTATTCCAAGACCCTGACAATGGTCTGTGTCCTCCTCTATTGCTTTTCAGAGGATGTGATGCTATTTGAAGTGCCTTGTAGAGACAAGGTTGACTCTTGAACATCTCTAGGAGTTCCTCAAGCAAAAAGACCCTCATGTATTGCTTCTTCTCCATGATTTCGTTTTCTCCAAAACACATCCAACAAGACATACATATTTTTCTTTTCCCTCCTCATTTTAACTCAAAGGCAGTCAAGAAGCCAGCTTCTTAGCTCTCACTGAAAGGGAAAACAAGTATTCATGTCTAAATGCCTTGTCATGTCTTTTTTCTTGAAAAAAAAAAAGCTGTATCTGTGCCCCTGTTCCAGTTCCCTGATTTGTTCCATCAGGACTTTAGGGCCCCGTGATGTCACAGATTTGTGTATATGAATACTGTGAATGTTCCTCTTTATTCAACACATTCCTGATATGGCATATAGCTATTTTGGATGTTCAGCTGTTTGCCCCACCACTCACTCCCTGGTCTCTCTTGTGCTTTTTGCGAACCATTTCCCTGTGGAGTTTGTTAACAATGTTCTAATTACTGCCAAGTGAAGGGTATAGTGGTGGCTTTGTGATGCAGATACTGGTCAGCCAGGAACTTGACTGAGACTACAAAACTCCTGTAATTCCCATCTATCTCTGGACAGACTCCAGATGGTAGTAGCTTTCAGTCTCTGCCAGCCTGGTTTGGAGCAGTTTCCCTGTGTGTGATTTTGCATGTCTGTCAGCCAAATCAGAAAGCCAGTCCAAAAATCTAGTACTTAGAGGGTGTTTGATACCCGTGGGAGCTGTCTGGGTCAGGAAACCAATGACTGGTTTGCAACAGATTGGGGGGGTGAAAAAAAAAAGAAAGAAAGTGGTAGAAATGGCACGGTCATCATTTTAGTTACAAATTTACAAATACAGCAGCAATTACATTAAAATTACCAATGTAAAGCAAAAAGTTGTTTGGTTTTTTGTTTTGTTTTGGGTTTTTTTTTTGCAAGTGTTGCCTGAGAGTCTTAATAAAGATTAAAGCTGAGCTGGAATTTTCCATACTGTATGAGAGGAGTTGCAGCCTCCCCTGGAGTGTGACACGGTAGTCAATGAAGTGCCACGTTGTTGGTTTTCCAGTGCCCACAATGTGCAGCCTAGGTGAACACAGCTGGAGAAGCTGCCACTGAGAGCTCCTTCACTCCCTTGATCACAGGGAGTCCTTGCAAGTCCTTGATCAAAAGATAACACCAAAAGCATTGAGAAATTGATGGCCCTTTACAGAGCAATAAGGACAGATCTCTTAGACCCTGCCCTGTACACATCCATATAAACACATAGCTTTCCTTTGTATGCCACAGAAATACTTTTCGTTATTATTTAATTCAACCTAATGAATAATTAATACACTATAATTAATGACACATTAATATACTCCATACATTATAAGGAGAAAAATGGTAAAGCTCATTGGAACACTGTCAGTTGTTACAAATGACAAATAGGCAACAAAACTGAAAACCCTATTTGCTGTTCATGTGAATTACTTTCTATCTGGGTTTTGTATGTGCACCAACCTCTCTATTCCTGATTAATGGGAATGTTTGTGCATTTTTGCATAGAGACAGATTTGTGCTCATCTATTGCTTTATAGATGTTGCAAGAAGATGAGCAGGAAGCCCATCCTGTACCAGACAAGCTAAAATGTTCTGAACAACATTTTAAGAGGACAAGTGAGTGACAAGTCCCATTTGTTTCAATTTAACACAGCAGGTCAGTCAAAATCACACATAAAATACCATTATGAACTATGACAAGTAATAATCCATATTTGCCAAGTGTAAGAGGAAAACCAGTTTAAGCACTCCCTGTTCAACAAATCCCTCCCACTAAATTCTACCTTCTCACAAATCTCAAGTCTATAAAAAACCCTTGCAAAAATGTTGGGATTTAGTGCAGCAAAGCAAAGCAACACTCATGAGGTCTTTGCTTAAGAATGACCTGTCCTAAGCCTATAGCTAAGCATATCCAGGAAGCATTTGCTTCTGAATCCCAGCTTATCTCAGCTGCTGGGTAAAACCACAGGGACTAGTTTTTGAGATACCTGTGGCAAGGCCAAAATTATGAAATAACTCACATTTAATCCTTGAACTACACCTGGATACAAGTGGGAACTAGCAGTGTTTACAGAGCTGTGTGTTCCTTGAACACACAAGTACAGAAACTAAGCTTGATAATTCAGGCTTTATATAGACAGAGGGACTTCTTTAACACCTGAGATGCCCTCTAAACCAGCTCATCTACCCCAGAGCCTGAGCAGCTCAGACCAGGATACAAGATATATATATGTCTTTAGTGAATGCACAGAATAACCCTCTTTTTTTGTCCTCTCCAGTATTTTATTCAAGCTAATGTCTAATTAGAGCTGTGATTTTGGTGTGCTCTTTGCTGCTGCTATGACAATTCCTAAAAGCATTTTGTGAACATCAATTGTGTGTGATAGTTCTGCAATGAGCTCTGCAGCTACTGAAGGAGAAGAGAGGGACAACAAGAGCTCTGTTTTATTATTGCACAGTACAGATAATGATACACTAACCATATCAAAAGGAGCTTTGTAATTATTGGCTCAGGAGCTCTTGTGGTTATTTTACATTTAACCCACATACCAATTTGGTGTCTGCTGGCACATGGTGGCCATATGGAGGGCAGAAAGCATTACTGCCTACCACAGGAGAACATAATCTGGAGAGCGGAGGCATTTCCATGTGCTGAACAAAGTTCCACCCACATCATAAATTGGTCATTCTGCCACATCATAAGCTGCAGGAAAAAAAACATCACATAAATCTTTACAGAGACTCTACAGGACCTCAGTCAGAGACTGTCTTCTGTGCAGCCCATGAATGCACAGCTGATGCTTTGTAATAACAAGCAATACTCACATATCTGCTACCAATGCATTCTGTCACGTAATACTGCTATATATTTTTGGAACTGTGTTGAAAAGAACACAGACTACTTCCCTCCTATGAAAAATGTTAATTAGACAAATTATCACCTGATTAAGATGGGCAAAAAAACCCATGGAAATTTATGATGAAGATCCATAGTGACTATTTCTAATCACATCTTTTCACATGTTGTCTTTGGGAATCAAATTTTAAAATGGCTGAAGAAATTATATATATATATAATTTATGTAATAAGCAAATTTGTGTTGATTTTTATATATTATTGCACACAAAAATATTTCTCTGTCAAAACACAGTTGTCTGTCCACCTCCATAAATATGTTTTTATTTACGTATGTGTGTATGCTCCTCTGCTGGTGTGTTTGTTGGGAAGGGGTGCTGTAGAACTTTTGTCCAGGTCCTACATTTTTACTACTATTTTGGGAAAGTTTTATTATTCCTTTTCTGGGGGAAGACTGAAAAGAAGACAAAAAAATTAATTTGAAACCAAATTATAATTGTTCTTGCTGGTCCTGTACTACAGTATAGGATAAACAGCAAGGGAACTTAAACACATGGAAAAGGAGATTTTGTTTGCATTTCCTAAACAAATATTTTTTAGTAGTATAAAAATAGGTGGAACAGGAAGATAGGCAGGACCAGTGTAGAAGAAAAGCATGTTTGTGCCCAATTCACCGGAGAGATTGTCAAAGAACATTTTATCATAATGAAAATATTACCCTTGGAATGCCAGCATGAGCAACATCGATTCAAGTTGCCTGCTCTTTTTGCTTCTAGTCACTAAAGTTAGACTTGTCCTAGAGTTATTGTGACTAGATGATTTTTTTTTTATTATTTCAGAAAATGTTCTCTTTCATTCACGAATCAATAGCTCTTTGCTAGTCCTGGCTTTGCTGCTTGTACTTCTCTGTCAGCCCTTGCTAAGGGCTGTTGCTAAGGGCCAGAGGAAGTGTCTTGTTGAATTCTGCTGAGAAATTGGGGAGGAAAAGCACATTTCTGTGAGGTGCAAATGAAGCACTTAGCCCACTGCTGTCCTGCAACATAGGAAATATGATTCTAGCTGGAACAAGCTGCTCATGATTAGGATCCCCCTGTGTTTCAGAATTCTGACAGGCTATTCCTAATCCCATAAAATTAGGAGTGTGCCATGGTGAGATCTAAAGAGCAATATTTTTCTTACAGTAAAGGACTCCAAGAAACCTGTTTCAAAAGGAAACTTTTATAAAGGTTGTCTCCTTCACTTGATGAAATTAACATAATTTTTTCTGTAGATTTCAATGAGGAAAAAACCCCAAACCCCTTTAGTCAAACAGCTTCCAGCACCTTTATTTGAAAGTAGCTGAGTGGGGCATATATAAATTTCCTAGAAGTTTTATAGATAACAAACTAATAAGCCTAGTGAAATTCTCCCTTTAATGATTTGGAATTTAGCTAGAGGGAACAGAAACATCCAGACCCATGAAATATGCCTCATTTACTTTCTGATGTATTTAATTTTAAATAAATATTCATAATATTTATTTTAATACATTTCATGGTGTCTTGTACAGCAAGCTTTGACAAAATTACTTAGTTTTTAAAAAGTGATATACTCATATCGTGACTTACTGTGCCTAGCAAGTCCTGCACAGCAACTACACCACTCTTTCAAGTGACTCTATTAATATCTGATGACTGCATCAATTAGTAATTTTACTGCAGAGTTACCCTCCAGCACGGAAGAAATACAGTTCTTTGGGAAATTGCATGCAGGGGAACCTGCACTATCCATGTTTCTCAGGCACGTGAGCTCGGGATCTAAGAGCCTGCTCTGTCAAGGTCACGTGTGCATTGATAAAGAGCCACAGCTGGGGCTGTGTGATCAACAAGAACATGAATACACAACCCAGTTGCGTCAGGCAAGCCCTTGTGGTTGCATCTCTCCTACCCTACCCAAAGGCTGAAGGTTTTTTGTGTCTGCCTATGCCTGCAGGTTACAGTGCTAATGAGCCTGTCTTGTGTCCTCTGAACAATCTGTGCTGGAGCTGGAATATGCTTCCTGTCGTTCATCAGAAGAACTGGCAAGCAAGCAAAGGCTGACAGATGTAGTTCAGACTTGTGAGGATTTCCTGGTAAGATTGTTTTTTCCCTGTACAACTAATTATGAAAGTAATGGTAGAGATGAATATCCATTTCCCTTTGTTTGCAGTTGCAAAAGTTTGGCATCCACTGACATTTCCTGGTGGTGTAGAAAAGCCAGAAGAGTAATGGGTTGTTGTAATGGTTTGGCCTGAAGATTCTTCCTGTGGACCTAAGTGGATGGTAATTTGAATTATATGTCCTGTGAGGTGAGAGCCATAAATCAGGTCTGAGCAGAAGTGAAAGTCTAAGTGATTGTTAACGTATTGAGATTAAGGTGCCAAATTTCATTTCAACTCTTTAAGATTTGGACAGGACAGAGATACTCTCCCTGCTTTAGAATAAGGAAATAGTGAAAGAAGGAACTTCTGATCTGTATTCCTCAGAAATTCCCAGGAGGTGTGATGAGTGCACTTCTTCTTCCAAGACTGCTAATGAAAAGCCACAGTGTTCTGGAGGAGGTACAGATGGCTTCTGAAGGATGGTTGTATGATGCTTCATTCAGTGGGATTCCGACTCATCATAGCCAGCTTGCTACCTCAGAGACAGGAGCTGATGTTTCAAGCATGATCGTGGAGCTGAGCACCTTCTGGAGCAGTCACACTGCATCTTGGATGAATACCAAAGCTGCTGGGCGTTCAGCACTGAGACAGTCTCCAGGGGAGCTGGGAATGCATGACCCAGGAAGACCCACAGCTCCAGAATTCACCAGGAAGCACAGCATCTCTTCTTTCATCCCAAGCTAGCTAAAACCTTTCCATTAGAGCAGGGTTTTCCTAATCATATACCTCTGTGGCAAAAGATGGTTTGAGAATTTGTGATTTATTGAGACTGAGGAAAGGGACCTTCTGCTAAACATTCTGTTTCCTTATCCTGCACAACCATACCTTCCCAAAATTCATGCTTTCATGTAGATAACAGAAATGAAATAAAAGTGGTAGAGATATTATGATTTTTAATGTTCATTGGATATTATTTTTTATGCTTGTTCCTGTGCTCAAGACCCTAAAAGTTAAGGAAAAACTAAAAAAAAAAGAAGGGATTTGCAGGCAAATGGTATGGAGGAGGATAAGAAAAGCTGTCGCACAACACAACTGTCACATATGTTTTTTCCACCACCCTCTATCTCCTTTGGTTGTTCAGTATGTAAGAATAGTTTTCTTTCCCCAAATGCTTACAGAACCTCCCTACAAGACTAGTATCTGCAAATGACATTACTTTTACCCAGAGAAAATGTGTGTGCAGGCTGGGCAGGGTTATGTTTTTTAATGTTCTTTGCACTCTCAACTAGCCTGCAGTTGCAAGTTGCATTACCAGCATTTATCCATTAAATTTTGCCGCATGAATTCCTTTCCTCAGCCTTGCTCACCAGTTGAGATTTGCTAGGCTTGAGGAGATTGAGGTTGGATATTAGGACAAGGTTCTTCAGAGGGTGGTTGGGCACTGGAACAGGCTCCCCACAGAAATGGTCACCAGCCAGTCAGTCCAGCCTGGCAAAGTTCAAGAAGCATTTGGACAATGCTCTCAGATCAGTGGTGTGACTCATGGGGTGTCCTGTCCAGGACCAGGAGTTGGACTCCATGATCTTTGCGGGTCCCTTCCGACTCAGGATGTTCTATGATGCTGTGAGAAGATGTAGCACTCAAACACTGAGGCCGCAGGAGAAATGGCAGTGATGGTGCATGCCTTTACAGCTTTCACCACAGGAATACCCTATGCAAGTGCTTTTCCATCACTGTGAAAGCAACTGGTTTGTATTGAGCTGCCAATGGAATGTAGGGCAGATGGAAGAAGAAGGTAACTTCATGATCATCCCAGCCATTTCTGCAGGAAACATTTGACTCCAGCCTGCCTGCATAGCTCTTATTCCAGTTATTTACCTTCTTTTCACATTGCTGCAGCCAGAAGATTGTTAAGTGCCCTTTTAGGGCAGGTTTGGATTCAGTGAGACTACTTACACAAGTAGCTGTCGGCCAGTTTGAGCTGCATGACCCTTGGTTCCCATTTCTAGGACACACTGCTCACGACACTTGGGCCTGCTACGTCAATAACCTCTTGGTTGCTCCTTCTCAGCCCTGGTCCTGCAGACTCTGCTGACAAGCTCCAGCACAAAGCATCCCCACTGAAGTTTTTATAAACTGAATAAATGGTGGCTTGTGAAGGGATGGTACAGAATTCGGTTGTTTATTTATCTCTGGCTGATTTTCTTGTATCAGAGATTTCTACTGCTCTAAAAATGAAAGGTTAAATGCCTTCAAGTCTTTGTCCTAGATATTACCATGCCACTGTGTTTGAACTCAACTGAGAACCATATTTGTATGCCTTTGTAAATGTCATTCCTATAATTCTCCCTTGCATGATTGTTTTCTGAAAGACTGCAAAGTAAAGCTTGGTGGGAATTTTCCCACAGTCTATTTGTTTGTATGCAAAAATGCTGACTTGATGAAATGGAACCTTTCTGTGGAAAATATTTGTTCGAGCAAGAAAGCTTCTCAGATTAAGAAGTGAATTTCTGGAAGAAAAAAAAAAGAGAAGGAAAAACTTTCCATTCTTTGCCTCAAAGTAGATGGCTGCTAAGTGCTGAGGCATTCCCTGGAGGAAATGGGCAAGAGAGGTTCAAACCCCACCTGTTCTGTGTGTTAACCTCTTTCTGGGCCAGCTATGCAAAGTTGAACTCATCAAACAGGGTAAAAGGGAATATTCTTGCTGCCTTCTGTCTTTTTATGCCTGCTTGGCTTTTTTTTTCCAGAAAGGTTCTAATTTCATTTTAATGCTCAACAAAAGCATATTTTGGAATGACCATTGTTTTCCAAAATACTAATGTTTTGCAGATAGTGTTAGACTAACCCTGCAGTGATTGCCTTGCAGATCCATTTATAAATTCTTTTAAATGTGGATGACAGAGTCACTCCATTTGGGATCTATACTCTGTAAATGGAGCCCTTCTGACTCTGCAGGTTTTTTAGGAGACATCCAGGGTTTGATTCTGCACATTTCTAACATATAAGCTGTTATGAGCTTTAGCTATTAATGGAGCTATTCATACACTTGAAGGCAGCACATTATGAATTGATAACACTTTTATTAAAGTCAATAGAAAGATTTCTACTGGCCTCGAATGAAAGTTCATTACATTATGTCCTTGTATCTTCAAGTTTTGATTTGACACTTGATCTTTTCTTATTTTAGTAGTGTTCAGGTTCTACTAAAATTATATTTATATCAGTCATGCATCTCTACAATTTCAGAAAGAAATATCTACTTTGTCTATTCTTTAGGGAGGGAATAGGAAATCAGGAAACCTGGATTCTTCTCTGACTTACTGCTGACTTAGACTATCTATCATTATTTATTAACTTTAACAATTAATTTTATTATTTCAATATGCAAGGAAATTTAAGCACTAGGAAATATTTTACATTCAGTAAAATATTGCATTATAATACTCATAACCTTAATTTACTCAATGGCAATTTCACAATTAGGACACTATAATACAGTTTTAATGCACATTTATAATAGTAATGAAGACCAGAATTACACAGATATAACACAAATCATATTTAATCAAGAGCAATCTCAGATAATAACCAACTAAGAATTATATGGCACTGAGTTTCTATGTATCATTTTTCTTCTATCAGAAGTAATGTTACAAATTGTCATAATATAAATTGTTTACATTTTTTTTAAAACATTCTATAATATTGATTGATATTTTAGGCTGAGTACTTATTGTACGAATAGCATAAAAGTTCTCCAACTAATGAGAAAATTAATTTTCCACCCAGCATAACTCCAGTGTTCAATTAGATTTAAATACTAATTTTCATAATGTACTAATTTCTTCAAAATAAAAAAAAAAAAAAAACAAAAACCAAAAACAACCAAAAAAATCAACCAACGAAATGTACCAAACTAAAACAAAAACCACAAAACCCCACCCCTAATTTACTATTTCACAAAGCTGGCAGACAAAAACGCTTGGAAAGCAGAGTCTTCAGATCATAAAAGTAAATTATATCATAAAACTCTCCCACCTTTTAAACTAACATTCTGTGAAATACTGTTCAGCTTTACTTTACAAAACATCACAGATTGGTCCCCTATATCATGTACTTTTGTCTGTCTCACATAGTAACCACCTCCTTGAATCTTCTTAGCTAGAATCATGCTGCCAAAACAGATGGACTCTTAAAGTAAAGTGCAAGACTAATTATTATTTCTTAATCTTCAGCTATGAGATTTATCTTCTAATTTAAATTGGAATAATACTTCCATTGCAGTTTATCATACTTGTACTGTGAAAAGCATTCTAGGATCAAGTAAAATATTATGTCATAGTGGTTTGTTTTTTTTTTTTAATGTTATTACAGTATTATTTTTTAAACAATAGCCAAAATATTTTAGGACATGTTGCATGTCTTGAGGTATGTGTTTAAGGGTGGTCGAGTGCATAGCTTTCCAGCAGCTGTTAATACTAAAACAAGCACTTTTTCAGAACAGGGAAACACATATGAGAAGTCTGTGCTCAGTGACTGAAGAATATCAACCAGCTTCTGAGAGACCCCGGTGTCGTGTGCGTTTGTAGGTAGCAGTATTTTACATTTGGAAGCTTTCTCCATGAGTCATGTCCTAAAGCAGAGCAGCAACTGAAGGATGTTACTGCTCCAGCCCTGCGTGCCTCCCCGGCCACGACTGCCAAATCAGTCTCCAATTAAGAACGTGAATGACGAAAGAATAAATAGCTTTGCGGTTTTTACCGAACACGAGGGCCCCCGTAGCATCCTGAAATGTGTGCTAAATTCAGCACAAAGCATTGTAACGTGCACAAACATAAAACTCTGCTGCCTGTTGTATAGATCTGTGCTCACTGCTGCAGCGAGAGATTTTGGTGGATAAGAAATAGCCTCTGACAAAACCAGCAGATAAAATTATTAAGTAAAGATAAAACCGTATCAAATGTCCCCAGAGCTGTGAGACAATAGTTAGCTTACACTAATCTTGACTCTGAGGCTGAGAATGCCGTGGTTTCTCATGTCATTTCAGGAATTACTTTCGCTACGTTTTAAGGCATGATGCAACGGTTTAAAAAGTGGAAAATGTATCACAGAGAACATTCTGGCTAAAATCCCAGGTCCACTAAAATCAATGGAAGCTTTTACTGTGGTTTTGTGTCATATATTGGTTATTTCTCCTCCCTTGCTCTTTTCACTTATGGCCATTTTATGATACTCTTCGATACACGTCTCTATACTGGAGTTTGTTACATAATCAGAAGCCAAGTTTGCACCAAACAACAGAACATTATTTTTATTTGCAGAAACAAAAATTATGCATTTTCCCTCACAACTGTTGTTTGATAGATATATGATTGATAAAGGCAAGAGGGGATTTACTGAGCTTTAAGAAAATGGATTGTATATCTATGGCATGCTTTTTTGTGTATGTCACCTGCAATATGTGACCTTCTGTTGTATATGACTTAAAAGTAACTGTGTGCTGTAAGTTAAACACTAGAACATAAACACCTACATTATACCTGAAGCACACAATAAAATAAGAAAACACATTTCCATTTTCTGACTGACCTCAATCTCTGAATGAGAACCCCAGCACATTACATTAGCGGGCTGGGCTCCATTACACTGCCGCACACTCTGCTCAATCTACTGAAATATTGATTTTTTTTACAGAGCATACACACTGTCAAATCAATATTGCCGTTCACACAGCTGAGCAGCAGAGGCATGGCTGGGGCCTGCTCCATGGCCTAGCAGAGAGGGGGTATGTGGAGGGAGCAGGGACACAGGGGCAGCGGGAAGGTGGGAAGTACCAGTGCCCATGGCAAGCTGCAGCAGGACAGAACTGGGCTGATGTCTGAACAGCACAATGAAGGTGCAGACAAGGAGGGAAGAACATGTTTCTTAAACAGAACAGAAAGGCTCAGGAGAGGCTTGCCCTTTCTGTTTCTAGACAAAGGAGCTAAAGGAGACAAAAACTAATTTCAAAGCATTTTTCAGTTTATTTCTCTTTCAGATACTGAAACGACAGCCACAGGTTTGGGTTAGCAGGTATTGATTGCTGCGATCCCACCATGACAAGGACCACATACACACTGGAGTTCACGGTGAAGTGATGCCGCTGCAGGACAGGGCTGGCACGTCTCCTCCCCTGAACACCTGCATGCACACACAGCTCATATCCTGAACGGCTCTCTTGGAACTGCTCCAGTGCCTCAAGCACAGACAGAGCATTTCTACTGTCGAGGCTTCCATGGCTGGAGGAGCCCTGGATCACTGCTTCAAACTTACTGGTGTCAGCAGTTCCATCTGAGCCTAGTGAACAAGCTGGATAGTAAACCCAGTTTAACTTCTGTGACTTTAATTTTTATATATTAATTTAATTCAATGTAAGAGATAAAAAAAATTGCAGGAATTATTTTCAAAGCTTTGTTTAGGTCATTCTGTACTATTAGTGAACGATGAGCTCCACAGAAACTCATGAAGTCCTGACAACCTTCGATAGAGAGAGAGCGGAAAACATCGCTTTGCGACAACAGATGCCCTCAGCTATTCCTTCGGGGGAAGGAACACGCTCTTCAGAAAAAGTTGTTACATTCTTTCTAAAGTCCTTCAAACGCCAAGCGGGAACTGGAGACAGCCGAGGATTCCCCTCTCTCATGCAGCACGGCAGAGCCCGGCTGCTCTCTCGGGGGAAGCCAGGACACCGGGAGCGCCCGCGGAGCCCGAGTGCCGCGGCAGCAGCGCCCGGGGGCAGCACCGCCGCCGAGCGACACCGCGGGGACACCGAGCCCTCCCCGCGGGGCTGCGGCACGGGGCGGCTGCCGGGGCCGGGCAGCGCCGGGACCCGCACGGGGCAGCACCGCTGCGGGGCCGCAGGCGGCGGAGGGGGCCCGCACCGAGAACCGGCACGGCGGCACCGCCCCCCGCGGCAGCCCCTGCGCCCGCCCCGCACGCCCGCCCGCCCCGTCCCGCGGCTGCCCGAGGCGGCTCGGGGCCGAGGATCCCGCGGGGCGCCGCCGCCCGCTCCGCTCCGCGCCGCCCCCCGCACGGGCACGGCCGCAGCGGGCACCGGGGCCCCGCGGGCGGCACCGCCCCCGGCGGGCGGGGCGGGCTCAGGGGCGGGGCCGCCTGCGAGGCGGCTTTGGCGCGGAGCGGCGACAGCAGCCGTGACCTCCGACCCCGCCCGCCGCCGGCCAATAAGAGCGCGGCTCGTCCCCGAACCCAAAATTTCCACGTCGGCAAAAGTCAAGATGGAGCGGCGGGCGCGCGGCGCGGGCGGGCGGGCGATACCGGCCGCCACCGCCGCCCGGCGGGACGCGGCAGGACCGGACGGGGCCGCCGGCGCCGCGGGGACTGCGGGCGGCACCGGGCGGGCCGGACCTGTTGCGCTCGTCGGCGGGGGAAGGGCTGGCGGGCGGGGGCGCGCCGCTCGGGGGACTGCGGGGCCGCGGGGGGATGCCAGGCGCTGCCCGGGGTCCCGCAGGGCCGCGGCGCCGGGGCTGTCAGCGGCAGGCGGCGGCCCCCGCTGGCTGCAGCGGCAGCGCTCCGGGCAGCTGCTCGGCCGCGGCTTTCGCAGGGCGGCCCGTTAGCTCCGGGTTGGGGGAGGTGTGTGTGTAGGGGGGGGGGGAATGCGTTTTGGGTATTTATTAAAAAAAAAAAAAAAAAAAAAGGAAAACAAATGTCCTCGCCTCCTTCTCCCTCTTCCTCGGACAGCGGGTCTCCCGCCGAGCCGCCGAGGAGGAGGGGGCTCCCTTCCCCACCTCTAACCGTGTGCGCCTTCCCTCCCCAGGCAGGGAAACTTGTGCTGGCGGGCGGCCCCGGCGCCGGTACCGGCCGAGGACTGGAGCCTCCGGAAGCAAAGTTCTGTGACACTCCGACTCTGGGTACGATAGCAGTCAGTGCACTACAGAACTTTGTCTCCGGCGGCGGCGGCGGCCCCGGAGCCTCAGGTGGACACGTCACTGCGGGGATGGCGAGACCGGGCGCTGCCGAGCGCCGAAACCTGCGCCGCAGCCTCGGAATAAAGTCTGTGCTGTCGTGGCCTCCCGCTCTGAAGTTTTGTTGAGTGTCCTTTCTTTCTTTTCCAGGGTAAAAATAGCGCAACATCTGGGTGCTGAGGGTTATTTCAGTGCAGTCAGGCCGGCCTGGCTGCCGGCATAAATGTGAAACTAACTGGTGCAGCTGAGCCGGTGGTGGTGGGTATGTGAATGTGCTCGATGCTGTGCCGCGTTGTGCTTTCTTCTGAGCCTGTAACAGAATCTGATAGCTTAAATGGGGACTTGAGCTCTCCATGTTTCTAGGAAAAATCTGTGCCACCAAGCCCTGCTGTAACACAATGCAGTAAGTGTGCTAACTCAGGGTTTAGGCCTCGCCTCTGGTGCTGGGCTGTTTTCCTCTTTAGAAACCTCAGACTTCCAGCTGAAGTTGAGAAATAGCTACAACTTCAAGCCTCTGCATTCTCAAAGATCACAAGGTTTGTTGTTAGTGAGTACTGCAAGGCTTCATCCTCACTGATAGTGGGGGGAAGGCTTTGGAAGGAAAAGTGACAGTTATATTTATTAGTGCAGTTGCAAGGTTTTATAATGTAAACTTATTTGACACCTGCACAATACTTAACTTGTATAGTGGCTCTAAGGGCTGAGAAAAGAAGGGCCAAGTTCAACTTTCTTCAGTTCAAGTTGACACCTGGCAACGGTACAGTAGCTGGCCTGCCTTTCTTCAGAAATTTTGCAGTTTCTTGATGTGTAAACTATGCTGTGGAGTTCTTGTGAGGTGGATGTAATCAGCTGGTCTGCTTTCATCATAATAAGGGTAATATGAAAAAACATTACTATAGGCCAGATGGGTAAGGTATGATAATTTATTTAAAGATCAGTATGTGCCATAGAGTATGTTAATAGTGAAGTATTTTACAGCAGCTGCATTGTATGGCAGATATGTTGCTTTTATTTTTATATTTTTATATATATATACACACATATAAATGTGTGTGTATGGGCATGTATGTTAGAGGTCTCATATTCTGTTAGCTTCTTCTAGCTTATCATCCCCCTTGGGCTCACTAGAAACCTGAATCAACCTTTCCTTTCTGCCAGTCTGAATGTGGAAGGTACAGCAAGATTATACGGTTCATGGAATTGGGCTGGAAACTGAAATGCTGTACTAAGTACATGCTTTTTAGCTCAAAACGTTTAATCAAAGGGGAGGTAAAGTGAGGAGCACTTACTGTATGGCAGCCCATGTGACCAGCTAGGGCTATATTTGGATGCTGGAGGTTTAAGGAATCCTTTTTGCTAACCATTTTTGGCCAATTGCCTGCTGCTTTATGTTGTGCAGTGTGACGTGTGCTAAAAAGGACTTGGAGGTCTGGTGCCTGCGAACTGTTTAATCAGTGTGGTTATAGGGAAACACCTTGTACTGTCAGGGCTGAAGTCCCACTGTATTTAATTTAGGGGTGGTTCCTGCCTAGCAGGATATGTAATGCAAATCGCAGTTTCCAATTTTTGTACTAAATAGCCTTTTGGAGTGTTAGGGGGATGGGGGGGTGGGGTTGATAGTGGCCCAGTAGATTTTATAAAGGCTTCTTAGATGCTCAGATTTGGTGGCTAAAACTCTATATACTGGAAACCCACAGACTGGAGCACAGGCTTTTGGGGTAAGTGTGACGTGTGTGAATCTCAGCTTATTGCAGTATAAATTTAGCCCAGAATGGGCAGAGGGGGGCGGGGGGTGTTGGAGGTGGGGCAGGCTTCTGAAACCTCTTGTAGTGGACTGGGTGTGATGGCAGACCAAAGTGCAGTGGGAATGAAGAATTGTCTGCCTTCTCTTTAAAACATTACAGCTGGAGCCAATTTTTTTGCTTGCTTTACTTGCCTGGTGGTCAAGCTGACCAGTTCTGAAGGTAAGGTGAGTATTTCTTGGCCTCTTGGTAGCCCTCAGTTGTCCTTGCCACATGTCTGCAGCATGTTGTACCTCCTGTCCTACAAGTAATACTTGAATGGTGACCTTTTGGTGACACTTCTGCTTTGATACAGGAAATCATGTGGCCTTCAGATAGGACTAGAAAAGAGCTTAGCGCTTCTGATTTTGTGCTTTATTCTTGCACTGAAATGTATGTGATCTGACAGACCCTGGCATTTGAACTTTCTCACTTCTTTGCTGTGTAAGACTTTAGAGGCAAGCTTGAGGTGTGTAGCAGTGCTTGGGGCCTTGAATGGGAGATGAAGCTTGGGCTAACCTATTAACAGTAATGTTTGATGAAGATGATGGAGGAAATAGAAAAATAACTGGTGATGCTATTTAATATAGAGCCTGAATGCCAAACTCTGTAAATGGATTCATACACGTTATTTTCCAATGACTGCTTGGCGTTGTCTGCTTCTCTTCTAGTGCATCACTGGAGACATACTCTGAACTGCTGCATTATTTTTTAGTGCTTTTTGACACTTCAGAGTGTCTATTCCAATTACAGTCCTTCCCTCATTGGAAGAGTGGCAAATGAGCATGCTGAGTAAATTACACAAATTTCCAAAATAGTACAAGTCTGTTATTTGAAGGGGCAGAGGCAAAGGAAATGATACCAGCCTATTTATTGTTCTGCAAAGTGGAGAACAGGAAAGGAGTTTGCTGTCAAGTACTTTGAAGGTTGAAGCTGAATGGATCCGAGCATGGCCCAGACTCCCTGTGTGTATTGATTCAGCTGTGGGTACGTGCTTGAAATTTGTACAGAGGCACTGAAGTTTGAATTCAGAATTTTAAAGGAGACATCTTAGAATGTTAGAATATAAAAGGTGCTATCTCATGCCCTCTTTTCCAGGTTGGGATCTCCTTAAATGCCAAGATTTTGGCGTGTCTTGCACTGCTGGGAGTGATGATGAGCCAGTGTGCAAGTTCAAGTATTGGGGGTTTTTTGTGGTGGGAGAATAATTAAGAGCATAGGGAATACAGGGTAAAGGCAAGCTGCACAGCCTGTAGCTGGTTAGTTTCAGGATGCCAAGGGACCTGATAAAGTTGAGGAATGTCCTTACTTGAGTAGCTTCCAGAGACTGGATTTTGAGCTGAAGTTTAAGCAAAAATCTAACTTGTACTGAAAAATGCAGTTAGTAGAGATAAAAAGGAAGGTGTATTTTTGTGGAGTGAAGTTGTTCTGTTTTATTAGAAACAGAAGCAGATTTACTGACTTCTAGCAACTGTATGATAAACAATTTATAAGTAGACCATAGATTTCAATTAAATACAAATAAAGTATTGGAAGTTATGAGCTGACTACCAAAAACCCTGGTATATTTTACGCTTACATTTATTTGCTGCCTGGGCAGCTATATTCAGAAAACTTCTCCAGATCCACATAAAGTGAAGTGTCCTGAAATCCCACCTAGAGCAGCAGCTCCTGGAGTCTTGTCTGTTTTGTTCCTGGTGGTAGCAATGGTCCTTTCCCAAAATCTTGGGGCAGCAGGATAGAAATGTTTTGCAGGATCCCTGAGTTACCAACACAAGGCCACGTGCATCTGTCAGCTGCAGAATGGGAAGCAGAGTTGCAGTATTTGAGGTGAGTTAATGGCACTGTGAGGTCAAAGATTTGCCTTGCAGCTGGAGCCAGAGAAGGTGAACCTGGTCCTGGTAGAAACAGGACATTGAGCTATAAATAAGTGGATTCTTAGAAGTGGAAACTGGAACTGCAGAGCAATCCAAGGTGTATTTTTAATTTTATTTTGTGAAGGAAGTAAAAGTTAAAAAGATTTAAGTGCCATTCAAATAAGGCTATTTTCTTATATTGTGTAACTGACAAAGTAGAAGTGAGCCAGGTGCCCATTGTGCTGACTGTACTCTGCAAATAATCTTTACTATGACCAGGATTTATTTCTTGGAATGCTGATACTAATACCACTGAAGATAGCTTGGAGTGGTTGAGCCTGTATTTAAAACATTAGAGGTGGTGTGCTTAAACCTCACCCTAATTAGCTGCAGAGGGAGGGAGCTGAAACTTGGCTTCATATCGCCAACTCAAAGGAATTGCTTTCTGAATTATATATATGTATATAGTAACTTGCTGAAATGAGCACACAGAATCCTGGGCCTTGTGAAGAAACAGCCTGGGACATTGGTGAATGATTGCCACTTTATTTTGAGTCCAGGTGGGCTGTGAGGCAATACTGCCTGTTTGTGCAATGACACTTCTTAGTCTGATGGCTGTTACCTTTCAAGTTTTGGAAACTGCATTCTTGCACCAGTACTTGATCTGTTGCAGCGTTCTTATGAATGTTCTCCAGCTATAGTCAAAGGATGAATTTGTCTTTTTAACAAAAGTAAGTCTCAATGCTGAGTATTGACCCACTTGGATGGTAAAATCCAGCAGCACTGGTTTTAGAAACATCATTAATAGTGTGGGAGACTCAAAATAATGTCAGTAGCATATTTAAGTTGTGCAGGTAGAGCCATTTAGACAAACAGAAGCTGTTTAATACTCTGCATTCTGGCAGCTGGGTGATTTGGAGCTGTCTAAATTCATGAAGGCAGGTAAGTTCAATTGCAGGGAGTGCTATCACTTTGGCTGTAGTGATTTCCAGCTCCCAATAGGACATCCCAAAATTGTGACAGTCTGTAGGAGTTCCTTCAGGTGCTGCTTCCTTGGAAGAGGCAGAGAAAGGATGGTTGTAGTTTGTAAAAATGTGCATAGATACAGCAATCAGCTGTCATCCTTTAATGTCTTCTTTCACAAACTCAAACACAGGAGGCCTGGCTGAGCATCAGGACGTACCTTTTCATGGTGATTGTGACCAGGCACTTTTACAGCTTAACCAGGGAACTTGCAAAGTCTCCATACTTGAAGATACCCAAAAGCTGTCTTGCTACAGTTCTGGGCAGCCTGCTCTCAGAGACCCTTCTTGAGCATGGGGTTGGCCCAGATAACCTCAGGAGTTCCTTTCCAACCTGAAAGAAATTCCAGAGGTTATCTGGGCCAACCTCATTAAAAGAATTATAGAAACCACCATTCTGTGGTTCTATAATTCTTTTCCTCACTCTATATGCAGAAAACTGTTCTACCTTTCCCTCTGTGTTCTCCCCGTTCTCAGTTTCTTCTTGCTACTTACTGTCACATGAATTATCCTTTCATTAATAAAGCAGAGGGGGAGAAGGGTTACAGAAGATCAATATTAATCTGAATAAATGTAATGTAAAGCACATAGTGATCACCTTTGACTCTAGCGTTACTTAATTTGAGTGTTAAAAAAATGAATCCCATCAGAAGCATGTTCTTGCTTTAACTTACATAAGTAGTCAAGTACAGTATTAAATATGTGTTTAATGCAGAGGGATTCTCATTTTCCTAGTGACTCTTATTCTCCTAAAAGTGTGGTTTTGCTCTTAAGTTATGGTTGGGCCTGTGGAAGCAGCTGAAGCTCAGATTTCTTTTGCATAAGGCCTTCCAGTGCAGTGGTGTTAACAGACTGACCAAATATTCCCAGTGTGATAGCAGCTCTCACCAAATGGCACCAGTGCCAGTGAGATGTGCTCCCTTCACCAAGGAAAAGGAGCTGTGCTCAGGTGGGGGAAAGTGTGGCAAACCACAATTCCATTCAGAGGGAAGGACCTAGCCAGGGCAGAAATGTAGGTGAGGTGAGCACTTCTTGCAGTGGAAGATGCTGGGTAGATATGAAGGCTTCAAATAGAAAAGAACATCTGCTTGGCTGCCCAGACTCCTTTTCAAAGTTGCTTGTGTTTAGTCTTTGGGAGTTGCATCACTGTAACCCCCCCACATAGCAATCAGGGCAGGACGCTGATAGTGCAGAGCAAGGCTTGGAGAAAAGGTGCATTTCACACTGGTTGTGAAACTCTTGTAGTCCTTGCCTTGAAGAGCAAGTATGCTGGGGAATATTTGCTTTGCTGCTGCTGTGTAACACACTGCACTCTCCTGTAGGAATGGCTTGAGGGATCAGGACGAGGAAGGAGATGTAGCTACACCTGGGAAGAGAAGAAAAAAGGAGGAGAGGATAAGGCAGAGGGTAGGGGGTGGAAGAGGCTGTGGAAATTGCCAAAGGAGCAAGATTTAGGCTCTGCTCTAAGGTTTAATGTCCATGTGACCATGACTTGTAAAGTACCTTTTCTAGGTGTTTAACTGCTGGAGTCTGCATTGACCAGACTAATTTTGGAGCTTTATGTACACTCACACTGTGTAAGTGTGAGAGGAGCTTGTGCCTTTTGAGATATTTTAATAAGTACCTGAAACATAATGTTCATAAAGTACTATAATTATGGGACTTAAATTAATGTTGTGCATTAATTTGAAAATAAAAGTGGACTTCAAATTCTGGATTCTTATGGCTTATATCCTATAAATTCATTAGTTCAAATATGTTAGCTAACCCAATGAGGACCTGCAGTGCTCATAAACAATTGCTGGCACACTGTAATTAACTATCTCCAGAGAGAAAGAGGACATGCTGCCAAGAAAGAAGAACTGTGCTTAACCATTGCTCAGCAAGGAATCAATACTAGTGGAGTCCTAAACAAGGCGGGAATGCTCACAAGTCCTCCACAGTAAAAGTTTCAGACAACAGCATTGTAAGGAAATAAATGGATGACAACAGCTTTGACTTCCAACCTCATGTGTTCTCAGCCAGTCAACTCCAAACCAGAACTGAAAAGCAAGGAATAATGCATGGAGACAAAGCTCAGTGTTCAAGGAGAGATCACTCCTGAAAGAAAAGAGAAAGCAGGCCCAAGCCTGCAGGGGAGTGCTTCTATCATAAAAGGCATATTCAAAAATATTTTAAAACAAACTCTTCAACTTAATGCTCAGTTGTGGGCTTATGTACTGGCTGGCTTGTTGAAATATTAATCTTGTAGTTTCATTAAATACAATGCATTCCATGTGGGTTTGGTTAAGAAGCGAGAATAAAAATACAATGAAAATTGAATTCTGTCTTTAAAATACTCCATTACTCACACTGTATGTTCTTGGCTTAATGTTAAGTATTCAGTTCTGGATTGGTTCACTTGTGTGAACCATATTGTTTAAATTTTGATGTTAAATATAATCATAATTGGGATGAAGCAAACAGAATGGGAAGAGGTAAAGGCAACTTTTAGTGGTGGGACATAAATGAAAAAGGGGCATGGGCAGCATAGCTGCCTATGCTCACAGCATGAAGTGTTGAGATGTTTTCTTCAGCATTATATGGACCACTTGCCATGTACAGTAAGCAGCACCAAGGCTAGTGAAAGGGAAAGCTTATATTGCAGGTCCATGCCAATCTTTTTCTCAGTGCTTTGAAATCTTTGTGCTTAAATTATGCTAAGCTGGCATCTTGTTTTGAGGATAATGTCAAAATACTGAGGTTTGTATAATCACATTTCCTCTCTGACAGAAAGGAGGCTGCAGCAAGGTGGGAGTCAGTCTCCTCTCCCAAGTGACAAGTGATAGGACAAAAGGAAATGGCCTCAATTTGGGCCAGGGCAGGTTTAGATTTGATATTAGGAAAAAAATTCTTCACTAAAAATGCTGTCAGGCATTGGAACAGGCTGCCCAGGGAAGTGCTAGAGTTGCCAACATGTGTAGATGTGGTGCTTGAGGACATGGTTAGTGGTGGACTTGGCAGTGCTGGATAAACAGCTGGACTTGATCATCTTAAAGGTCTTTTCCAACTTAAATTATTATGCTAACTTCTGATATACAAAGGCAGATATGTTGGTGACAGTCGCTGTTTCAGTGTATGAGACAGGAAGTAGAAGTACTGCTAGCCATGTAAAACTTTCAGGGAAATGTTGTCATTTCATCACATTCAAAGTTATTGAATGTGAAAAGAAACCTAACAAAATACTTTGAACTACAAATGGATTTTAAAGTCTCCAGAACTGAAATTATTTCCCTGCACTAAGAATAAAAAACATTCGTGAGAGAACTTGCAGTTCGATCATGCTTTTGCCAAATTGGTGCTATTTATTCTGCTTTATAAACTGTTATTTTGGGGTGGAAAAAGTTGAATGATATATGATTATCTAAATATATGTATATAAACATATATATAGATGTAAAATGTTAGGGTTTAGATTTTGATGTTTATGAAGTGTTTCAAGTGCATGGTATACAGAAAGGATCTTTTGAACATAGATTTTGCATAGTCTAGAGGTATTTCACTGCAGACATTATTATGTCTGCTTTTTGGGGATAAGATTTTATTACACCACAGGTAACAAGAGTGGTTGCATGCAGGGGAGGAGGGATACTGGCCAAAGATGTCAGTGCTGCCAGCCTGGGGAGTTTTTTGAGCAGTGAGCACTTGCAGCAAAATAGAACTGTATTCCCCTGAGAAAAATGGGGAAAAATGGAAAAGTATTAAAGGATGTTTTCACAAGCATAGGGAAACTTCTTATGACTTATGCTGCATAGAATTTGGGAGGTGAGTAAGATTAGTACTGTGAACCACTGCAATAATGGGGAAAACCAGGAGTGGATTTGCTATCTAGCTGATGGAGGGGTTTTTAATTGCACAAAAATTTTCATCAAATAGGGAGTGAAAGTTAAATATAGAAGAACAAACACATAAAGGACATTTTGGGAGAAAGGCATGCAGTTAAATTTTTTGAGTGCTTGGAGTATCAGAGTTTGGGAGATGTAGTCTGGCTGTGATGTCTCCAACAGAACTGGTTTTGGAGTATTTGTATTTCCATTTGGCCCAATCTAGTAGTTTTCTGCAGGGAAAGGCTACACCACTGTTGCATAAATATCCTAAATGACAGAAATGGGGGACAACAGGAGATGAGTAGAGGCTCTGAGCAGGTTTGGATATAACAGCTGGATATAAATTAAAGGATGGTAGGATCTTGTTCAACCAAAACAAGTGGGTTAGAAGCTGGGTGGTGTGGAGGCAGGGAGGAAGTGTGATGTTTGGAGATCTGGCACTCAGGGAGGTGATACAAAGCCACTGAGAACAGAAGAGTAGGCAAGGAGGTTCATGTCTCATGTGGCTGTTTGAATCATCAATTGCCAAGCAAGGCTGTGAAGATGCCAAGTATTTGTGGAAGCCAGATCTTAATAAAATGAGTGAGGAGCTGAAGGCATTTGTTAATAAAGACACAGTTATGGTATATGATGGTGGAAAGCACAAAACACATCCCAGCCAGAGGGACTGGGGAGTTCTTTGTGATAAAACTGTCAAATTTGGAACCTGGTGGTTTAGGTGGTAACAGGAACAAAGTGCTGATACATTCAAAGAAAATAGTGACTTTGGCTTTAATCCATAAGCGTGAAAATTTAACGCCTATTCATGAAACAATGTTGTCTGTAGTTTGGTGTAACTCATTCTTCATGCTCACTTAAGTGAACTGGAAAATACTACTTCTTAAATTGGCAAGTACATGATGTGCAGGTTGAATATAACTGCAGAGATATTTACTGTTGCAAATGTACTCTCTAGAATATTTAACACAAGTGCAGTGGAGCAAAATCTGGCCCTAAATAACATGCTTACCATTCTCTCTCAGACCACATAACCTGTACTTTAGGGGTGACACAGCATGGGCTGCAGCTCTGGAGCAGGTCTCTCAGGTGACAAATGAGGCTGCCACCAGTAGGATGTGTTGGTAGTGTACTGCCCACAGCACTTCAAATGGAGGTGTCTTTGGACTTGTTGGGAATTCTTTCAAAGCCATTACAATGGCCATCCCCATAGTATTTTAGAGGAAAGCTTGAAGAGTGAGGAAAGTTATTTAGGGGGTGACAAACCTAAGAAAGGCTGGAGGCAGTTTATATTGACTTAAAATGAAGAAATAACTGATTGCACAAGCTGAAAACACAAGTGAGTTTCTATGCTTGATCTGTGTCCAAGACTTCTGCTGAAGATGTGGACAGTCCATTGTGTATTGACAGTCATGCATAGTCTTAAGTGTCTGTGTAGGCTCATAATAACATCATCCAGCCTTCTCCTGATAGAACTTGTTTGATAGAACTTGTTTTTGTTCCTGCTTTGTACTGAAGGGCCAGACCTGCTGCTGCAGTAGCCCTCTCTTTTAAAGGCAGAGCTCCTCTCACTTTGCTGAAGCACTGATGTGCAACACACCAACAGGAGCTGCTTATTGGGTTTTGGAGCTGGTGACTGGGCAAAGCTGGTGCCTAGGCACCTTTGAAGGCATTTAAATGAGGAACTTTGAAACAAGTGATATGCATCTTGTTAAATCTACATGTTGTGTGATAGCCTCTTTAAAGTAGTTACAGTTTTTGCTTTTCAACAGTCATGGTCCCCATTCAAAAGTGCAGAAAGTTAAACACTATTTATTTTAATGTGAGCACCAGAGGGAAAAGTAGAGAAGGCACCACCGGGGTAAGCTGCTCACTAGCTGGAAAAGAAAGGAGTGGTAACAGCCAAATACAAAATGACTGGTTTTGGCCTGCAGTGTTTTAGCAGAGAAAAATGTAAAAGGCGGGTGAGAAAGGCTCTCTGCTAAATAATTGCAGTAACAAGACAGTCCTGCACATGGCCATGGGCAAGATCGGCACCAATAATCTTATCAGTCTGGAATTGTGTGTCATACTGTCCTGAATGAATAAATCCCTCAATATGCCAGAGATATTTATTGCTGATACATCTCATAATTTTCTTAACATTGCTTCTCAAAATCGTTGTATGGGAGAACAAGGCAAAAATCTACCTTTTTACTTTGGAACTTTCAAAACAAAGAGGTGTCTGCTTTGTATTGCAAGTGTCCAGTTACTCAAAACTGATCCTCTCTGTGTTTACCTAATTTCTTATTCTGGTGTTTAAATCAGTACAGCTCTGCCAAGAAGAGAAGAATTGAGGAGTTATTTTGTGAAAGAAAGGGTCAAACTTGTCTGGTTTTTTTCAAGGAGATAGATACTAGAGTACAAATGGGTTATGAAACATTGCTTAAGCCACTACTAACCACAGCCTAGCAAAAGGGGAACAATAAAATCTCAGATTCCCTGTTGTCATTTGAACTGTGCAATCAGAAAAGTTTCTTCATGGTGGAGTTGCACAGAAGACAAAAGAAACCCCAGCACTGATGAGTTTGCTGGAAAACAGAATAATCAATTTAGAAGGGTTTTGCTGACATAATTCAGAGTTACAGGGTTCATCCCATCCCCCCCTTTTTTTAAGTAACATTATCATAAAACTTAAACTGGATATAAATCCATAAGTGAGTTTCAAGGTTTGAAATTAAAACCACAACCACATAATCTTAATTTCTTCATAGAAGGTTTTGTTCACATTTGAAAGCTGCTAAACAAAGCAAAAGAAAAAAACACAATTTACATTCCAAAAGAAATGATTCTTCACCTCTAAATATAAAGATCCATAGCTTTAGTTATTTGTAGTATGAGCATTATTCATCTGAGCTCATGCACCAGAATATTTATAACTCAGAACAGGAGAAGTGAAAGACATCAGATGTAGAGAAATATTTCCTTCTTCAGTGTTAGGAGGAATTTGGCTGCTTCTGTTCATTAGTGAGGGCAGTGCAGCAGTGCTCTGCAGTAAGTGATGTCGTGGCAGCCTGGTGGTTGGTTTTGTATGATGTAATAAGGGCCACTCTGCAAAACCAGCCTTTGTTTAAATGCCAGTCAAGCAGGAGAGGAAACTGCTCCCAGCACAGAAGCAAGCTGCTTTCTGAATCACTTTTGCTTCTGATGCAGCTCAAATCAGAAAAAATATACATCATGAGTGAATGACACAATTGTATCAGGGCCCTTGCTCATATATCCATATATGATATCTCATATATCATATAAACACTGTGCACACCTTTGGAAATTCATCCAAATGTCTCCATGTGCAGCACCCCCTTTGGAGCTTGCAGTCACGCTGATGGGAGCAGGGTAGGAACTACAGCAAACAGTGGACAATGCATTTTCCAGACTGAACCAGAAAGCAAGATAAATATTCTCATCCTCAAAAGCTCTATATACATATGTGATAGTATGATACTACTTTGGAGAGGGTTTGTTTAATTTTTCACCTTAAAAAAGTAACTAAGTGATGAACACAATAAACTGTTTGAAACACAGAGGACAGCTGAAATTTCAAGCTCAAAAGGTAATTCCTAGGATTGAGTGTCCATTACCATTAATTTTGTTAATCTGCTCTGTAACTTCTTGCTTCATTTGTCTTTCAGTCCTTTAATTGAGGAACATCTGTTGATATCTGAGAAAAATACAGGTATCTGAAAAAAATCCAGTCCGTGTTAGTAATAATAATAACAATAATAATTATTGTTATTATTGTGGGGTGGGTTTTTTTGGTTTTTTGGTTTTTTTTTTTTTTTTGTTTTTTTTTTTTTTTTTTTTATCTACTAGACTCAGAAGTAGTATCCCAGTCCTTCAGCAGTGGTACCAGCAGGTCAGTAGGGTGTGCTCCCCCCACAGGGACAAACTGCCTGTGGCAATGGTCACAATTTTGTCATTTACTTATGCAGTGGTAAGTAACAAAGGCTTCCTAGTGCTGCTATAGAAATAATACCACCAGATCCTAGCAGTAATAATGAACTCTGAAAATTAAAGTGGCCATCTTCAAACCCAGCTATCCTTGGCATTAAGCCACTAATCCTAATCAACCTGGCTTTATTTCGTGGTCAACCACCAATAAGAGTATTCAGTGAACATTAGATGTTATTAAGCTCATTACACAAGTGATGAAATGCCACCTCTCCTCACATTAACTGGGAAGGGACTGATTTTTTTGTTGCAGTGAATGAACTCAATTAGAAGTGTTACTTTATTACCAATGACAAAAAGCTGTAGGTGCTTTTCTTTCTCTGAAAAACCCTGGCAGAGTTTCCCTGGGAAGAATGAGGTGTAGCCAGGGTGGCCTTTGTCAGTTTTCATGCTGACTCCCTAACCAGCTCCTGCAGAAGCTGATCAGGATCGTTCAGTCAGTCATAATGAAATTCGTGCAACCTGTGGGTTTGGCATTGATTCTGTGCATCCCCTTACTCCCCAGACCAGGAGCTGGGGTGTATGGACCAGGCAGGAGCAGTGCCCCCGTTCAACTGGCCTGGAGCTTCAGTGGGACAAAGACCAGGCCTGACCTTCAGTCACCGACCTTCCAAGGCCACGATGTTCATCAGCATCCATAGCAAATGGGGCTGCTGCACTCCAGCTGCTCAGCTGCGCCCATTTCATGTGGCTAAAGAATACCATCACACCTCTCCCTCCCACTCAGCCACTAGAAAAAACCCCTTCTTCATATAACCTGACTGGCAAGACATTCTTGAATTAATTTCCTTCTTTCAACAGCCTCTTGAGGGTTTCAGATCCCTGAGGGGACTTTACCCCATTAAATACTCCTTCTAACACTCACTATTTCTCACCTCAAGGCCCATAAAATTTACACTTCTTCAATTCTTCTACTGAACTGCTTCTGTGTCATAAAAAGACATGTTCTTCCCTACAGAGTAGAAATCCTCCCAGTAATTCTAGCCACTTGGCACTGAAAACAAAAGCTAGTGTAAATATGCAGTGATATTGGCTAGCAGAGGGCTGAGAACCAGCCTGCTGAAGCTGCAGAGAAAGACAACCTAGGAGTTAATGTTCTCCTTATCTGGAAATGTCAGCACTTGATAGGAATCATTTGAGGCACTTGAAACTGGTTCCATTTTGCAGAAACTCAAATTAGCAACCCACAGAGCACAACGCTGAAGCAAATGGCTGCTTTCCTTCCAAGCTCTCCAATATAATTTGTGGAGAAGATGCTTTGCTCCCTCAGGAGGTCAGACAGCATATTTTCCAGTGAAACTCTAGAAATAAGGGAAAAAAAAATCTGAGAAATCCTTTGCTAGTGCCAGTATTTTAACTGCATTCTCACATATACAGGCTACTGGTTTTCCTTCATGGATTTGGTTTAAAGATTGGCTCTTACACTTTTCTATGGTATAGGAGAACTGAATTTGAATGAACTTCAAATTTAGTTTCAAATAACCTACTTTGAATGTACTGCTAAGCTAGGAATTGCCTAGATAGGATTAATAAATGGAAAGGAAGAATTTCTTGGGAGAAACATTAACTATCTTCACTCCTTTCTTTTCCTTACAATTTCTTAGCTCAAAACACTTAGTGGTGTCCTTACTACTTATGACACTTTGTATTTAAGATTTTAATATTCTTCTAGAGAAGAGCTAATACAATGCATTAACTTTTGGCCATTTACTGCTAACCCTCAGTTTGGGGGGAAGAAAAAGAATTAAACAACCTTTTGCATACTGTAAATGATATAATTCATCATCCCACTCATACAAGGTTTATGTGATTGCTATCATGAGTGCTGATTTAGGACACTGATTCATCATTTCCTGTGTTCCAGGCTGGCAAGTGGCTCTGTGTTAACTCCTTCCTCATATCTCCTGGGAAGGCACCCATCAGGAAAAATTCCCTGGCGCTCCCTGAAGACCTCAGAACACATCTGTTCTTGAGCAAAGAACATGCCTTAAATCTATGGACTGAGTGAACAAAGATTGCATGAAAACACAAAAAGCAAGCTCTATCTTTAATGATACAAAAAAAAAAAGTTTAAAAATTATGAATTCTGTAAAGAGAGAAACAAATATGCCCAGAATACCCAGAGACTTCTGTCAGTGATCAGTTAACTGGAAATAATGGCTAAATTTCAGGAAATGTGAAATATGATTCAATTTGTTTATGCCTCAGGTGTGACACTTACATCTTTTAATCATTACCTGCAAGCTTTGTAAATATTTTAAGACTCAACCTGTCCTTTCTGCATGCAAACCTCCAGATCCTCAGCTGCTACAAGATTTGTAACTCAAGAATGTCTGTAATGAAGCAACTTACATACAATATAGAGTTTTATGGCCACTTTTTGGTACCACATTTGGTATTTTGAGACACTCACTGGTCTGAAAGCCTACCCAGGGACCAGCCATCTCCAGCTGCTGGCAGAGCATTTTGAATGCTTGGCCACAAGCTGGGGACAAGGACAGCTTGGGCCACAGCTCCCTGGAGGCTGGGGCAGCATCTGACAGAGTTATTCCTGTGTATCATTCCTGTGTGTGTCCCTCTCCAGGTGCCCAACGCCCTTTGGCCATCCCATAGATGGCACACAGCCAAGGTCAACCCCAGAGAGTCATTGCTGCTCTCAGGTTCCTTGAGACTGTCACTGCTTCCTTTCCCTGTCAGGGACCCTCCTCCCACAGAGTGATGAGGCTAAATGCTTCCCACGTCTCCAAAAAAATCATAGCAGTGAAGACCTGGCCTTGAGCTCACGCCGCCGTCTTTGGAGAGCTCCTGGGTGCTCCTTCCCACTAGAATTCCAACTTGCTCTTCTTTTTGAGATTAGCTGTAGAAAATCAGTTTTCACCCAGCTTTGATAGGATGTCCCTGTCCCTTATCTCCTCAGAGGTAGAGGTGAAGAAGCTGTAATGATATCACACCCAGCATAGTGGGGGCCACTCCCCAGCCCATGGGGCCAGGACTGTCGAGGATATGGCAGGGTTTGGCACTGGAGTTGAGTAAAATATATAACCATATATATATATAACCGTACATATAACCATATAGAGTTTATATAATTTATAAACCATATACATAAGCATAAAGAGTTGTGGGAGACGGTATCCCCCAGCTAGGTTATCAGTCTGCATGGAGAGGAGAGCTCCCACCAGAGATCATGCATCCCAGGAGCCAGTCTGGATCACTTTATCTAAAAAATACAGATATTCTGTAAAGTCTTATTTTTTCCCCAAAATTTGATTCAGGGAAATTCCATGGCTATTGAGACTAGTTACTGCCTTCATATGAAGAACTTTGCTTTTTTATGTGTCTAATAGGATCTAGGTTTTTGAGATAAGTCCAACTTGATTGATTTCTTTCATCTGTGGGAAATGTAATTTCTAAGTCACCCTTATTTTGGTCATTTATCAGATCTCAGCATCCTTACTATCTCGTAGTGTTGCTTTATGGAAATACTGCCTAGAAAATGTTAGGCAAAATTAGTTAATCTCATCTAAATGCATTTGGCATGGGGCTTTGGTTTGAAGCAATTCTTAAAAAACGACAGTTTTATAATGTAAGTGGCCAATTTTTCATCTAGCTCTAGCTAACTGGCTTGGTTATAAAACGAAGAGGTTGTCATGACCCCCTAAAACAAATCAGTAATGCAAAGTAATGAGTGCTACCACAAAGCCGAACAGTTTTCTTTTCTTTTGGGGAAGAGAACTTCATCATTCTGAGGCACTCATGGGGCACCAGTGGAGCCCATGGGAGCAGGGGCTGGAACAGGACTGTGGGTGCCACTGTGGGTGTCACAGCAGCAGGGCTGGGACTGCAGATGTGATTCTTGGCCCTCAGGCACCACCATGCCTGGGGGTGAAGGGTTGGTGTCCTGGCTTCCTACCAGATTGAAGGCTGCTGAACCCCCTCAAGATGCCCTCAGTGTTTAAAGAGCAGGGGGTGAGCCATCAAAGGGGAGTACTACAGACTTAGCAGGAGGAAAATGTTCTTGTCTCTTGTTCTTGGTGTATCTGTTGGAATATTTTGTAATCAATGCTGTACATCTTTTACCTCTCTTTCCTTGTATTGATAAGAAATATCTTGGTGTACATAGGAGAATGGAAGGTGAGCACTTCAGGAGATTTTGAATGAGTCATCTCTAAAAACACTTAGCAAGTCAGTTTGCTAGGGAAGAGAACTCCAGTGCTGGGGGCTAGCTTTCCTTGAGCCACCTCTTTGCATTTGGAGAGAAGCTGGTGAAGGCAGACGGCTGTTCTTGCTGCAGGAATGAGAATGGGTGTGTGAGAACATAGCTGTGCCAGTCATGCATCCCAGTGAGGCATCCTTCACACCATCTGCACTGTGCTGGGAAAAACTTGTCTGGCTCTAGTGCTGGCTTTTTCAGTGATGTGTTGAGCATAACCAGCAGAGATGCTTGTTTCCTTTTAGTAAAATTGATATCCTGAAGGATTCTCCTTCCAAAACACAGCACTGGCAATTACTCTCTAAACTTTGAGACTTGATGTGTTATCTTTTCTTTTTTCACTTCCTTTTCAGCAGTTTTGTGAAATTGTTATTCCACATCAGCAAGAATTGCTATTCTGGTCCTTTGGAAGGAATTTGTCACTGCTAACTATAAAAAGTGACATTTAACAAGGCATTTAAGACAGAAAAGCTATTGCCTAGACCATTTACATTTGTCTCAGGGAAGCAACATGAGGCACTGTGATGCTTCATCTAAAAAGCTTTGCATATTGTAGTTGGGACCATGAGGGTGAGAGGACAAAAGTGTTAGTCTTTGCTAGCCAAGGAATAGTCTCCTTTTACCAAACTCTCCACCTGGTGACATCTCAACCCACACTTGTTAGCAAAGAGGATAGCTACCTGTTGGGACACCTTTTTATGCAAGCACAAAGCAAACTGCCAGATAATGCTGTGCTCCTATTCTGCCCTGGCCAGGCAATTCAAACCTTGCTATCAAGTCTATTTGGGGCACTTGGACACATGGTTTAGTGGTGGACTTGGCAGTCCTGAGTTAATGGTTGGACTCGATCTTAAAGGCATTTTCCAACCTTAATTACTTTATGATTCTTTGGCATAGAAATCCTGAATTACCCAGTATTGGGATCAGCAGGCTTACATATTGTACTCCACTTATCCAACAGTTAAATATCCCATCTTCCACTCAGAGAACAAAACCAATGCACCTTGCTTAATCATGACATTATAAAGTTATGAATTAGTGCCATGAGCAGTTTGTTAGCCTCACAGGTGGGGTGTCTGGGTGATGTGAATCTCAACAGGAGCCATCAATGTGTGTTTGCACCTGTGGAGCACCTGTCCTGTGAAGAGAGGCTGATAGTTGGGGCTGTTCAGTGTGGGAAAATCTCTGGGGACACCTTATAGCACCTACCAGTGCCTAAAGGAGACCTACAACAAAGCAGGAGGTGGACTTTCTATAAGAACACAGTGGTGACAAGACAGTGGGAAATGGCCTCAGATTGAAAAACGGAGTTTGGAACTAAAGGGTCTTAAAGGTCTCTTCCAATCCAAACCATTCTGTGATTCTGTGATTCTGGATTCTTGATTTGTAAATATCTTGTAATAATACAAGTTACTTCATAGGCTTTCAAAGGATTTGCCAAAGATGAGAGGCAGCTCTTGGTTCAACAGAAATTTCCTTGACTGACTCTGAAGAGAATGCTGAGAGATGTGGGCTTTTCAGTCTTGGGTACATTTAATTTTTGGAGAAGCTACCTGTGGTAAATAAGAAGGGCTAAGTCCTAAGATCTGGATCACAAGGATACAATTTTCTTTGTGTGCCCTGGCTATTTTGTCTCAGCTCTTGGTCTCTTAATATGTGGTCCCATTAGCACTGGTGGCCACTGGTTTGGTACTCTGCACTTCTTCATCTTTAGCTGAATTCAAATCAACACATCTCCTGGAACAGTCTCAAACAGTTGTTCTAGATTAGCACAGTTCTGTCCCAGTCAGAATATATATATGTGCTAGCCAGAGATCAAAACCTCTGCATTTCTTTTCCACCTGAGCCACCTTGTGGGCCCTTTTCCTATAGCAAAAACGCTACTTTTAAGAGAAAAGACACCATTCTTGGTGTACAGTTCAGAGCATTGTAGTGGCAATTGGTGGAGAAAACAGCAGTACTGTAGGACTTGACTCATCACTTCTTGATTGTCACGCTCTTCAAGGACTTATCTGAAATTAATTTGTTTTGATGTAGTTCCTAGAATACCAACAGCTCCACACACACAAAAAACCCCCAAACAAACAAACAAACAAACAAACAAAAAAACCCCCACCCAAACCAAAACCCCCCCAAAACAAACAAACAAGCAAAAAAAAAAAAAAAAAACCACCCAAAAATTTTAAAAACTCAAGATTGAGCACCTGGAGAGTCATGTCCAGACATGGATGTGGACATGAACCGAACACAGGTATGGCAACAGAACGGATCCCTTGGTTATTGTCCCTGATACTGTCAGGACTCTAAAATACATTCAGCCAAGTTCACCAACAGATTTTTTGACACTGCTGTCACAGGGGAGAGGCATGTGGGAATTCATTAAGTTAGGTTCAGCATTACCTCCCAGCCCCTCCCAAAGAAGCCTTTCTGTCCCTGGAGGTGGGAACCATCTGTTAGGGCGCTCTCCCCCTTATTAGGCAAAGCACCTTGAATGGTGCCTGGGGGCAGTAGTGCCAGGGAAAGGTAAGGCAGTGAAAATGCAGTGGGACCCTGTGAAACGCTTTCATAGAACCAGAGAATGGTTTGTTTCAGAAGAGACCTTTAAAGACCACCTAGTCCAGCTCCCCTGCTGTGGGCAGGGACCTCTCTCCCTTTGAGCAGCTTGCTCAGAGACCTGCCCAACCTGGCCTGGGGCACTTCCACGCGTGGTACTCCACAATTTCTTCTGCAGCTGAAAGGAAGCATTTAACAGAGAGAGATTTCTGTGCCCTTTACAGCCAGCCAGCCAGCTGAGGCTTTGTTATACCTTTTTTTCTCAAGCAAAGATCATTCAGACGCTTCTAGGCTCCATCCTTGCATTTTTGAATCACTTAGGGGAAAAATTAGGATGAACAACAATGCCAGCCTCCAGAAGCCAACACGGTGTGTGCCCGTTTGGGCAGGGGGGCTCTGATCTGCTGCTGCCACACCTCTGGCTCCTCTGAAAGGGAAAATGCAGCAACAAAGGTGTTCTTGATGATGTTCTCCCACAGCTAGTGGGACTGTTGTTCCCTGGGCTCCCTCCGAGGAACAAAGGCCTTGGCAGCAGCCAGGGTGCTCCACAGGTGAGGGAGATGCTCTGAGCACACAAACATGAGCAGGGTCTGTTTGACTGCACAGCCAAAGGTGAGGCTCCATAAAAACACTCCTGCTGTGCTCTGCCTGTCAAACCAGCCAGTGAGGGGTGGGATATCCTAAGGTTTATTTATTAAGTGTCTGGATGGCTGTTGAGCAGGTGGGAGGGAGGTGTGAGCGTTGCTGGCCATGCCAGTGACATGATGGCAGCACTTCTGATCAGTGTTTTCAGTGACAAGGAGCAAAGTGCTGACTATAACCCAGGTCAAGGAGCACTCAGCTCGCTGTGCTTTGGTGGTAAATCCAGCAGCTGGCAGTTCCCAGCCTTTGCTTGAGGAATTTATCAGCACAACAATGAACAGCTGTCATGTTTTCTGTTTCTTCTGCAGGGTCTCAATTCTTCCAGCCCTGTGGCAGATCTAACTGTTCAGTGGGATTGTCCTTTTCCTCCTTTCCTTCCTACCATTCATTTTTCCTTTCCAGACCAGAACACCTGGAGGCAGCATCTTTCTGATTGCCATGGAGAAAGCTGCCAGCCTCAAAATCTATTTACATGAACACCCACCATCACACGAAAGTTTCTTTCTCTATCAGAACGATAAGTTGTTTTTTCCCCCCCAGATTAAAGGTAACATAAAAAGTGTTTTATCTACTCTGGGCTGTGCTTTGAATTTCTAGGCTGTTCCATCAGCATCTGCTGATAGTGCTAAGCCCTGAAATGTGAAAACAGCTGCTTTAGCTGTCACATTACCAATGGAACTGCTAAAATGACTACTTTTGTGATGCCTGCACAACACACACAGCAAATACATATCTCATTTTAAAAGGCTTCTTTATGGGGCCAAAGCTTTGGTTTGTATTGAAGCAATTCTGCAACAGCATCTTTGTCTGCCTGGCACTGGTTGCCTGCCCATAGCTAAGATCAGGCTTTGCTCCATACCCTGAAAAAATTTGGATTTCAAATTAATTTGTGTCTTTTAAAAAACACAAAGGCCCACAAATATTCCAGGCAAAACTTCAGATTATTGCCCAGTGAGAGAATAAGCTGTAAGTGCTCTGACCTCACAGTATCACTAAATTATTATGTTCCTGAACAATACTGTATTGTGGAAACAAAATCACTGGCTGTAGCCTTCTGTTATCAATCAGCCAGCAGCACAGCTATAAAGTTATTTAACTCTCTCTCAAAAGCACACAAATCAGTGCCAGTGTGTGTGGAGCAGAAATGGACACTAAGACTTCGATGTTTAATTAATTCAAAATTACTCTTAGTTCATAAATGGCTGACTTTAGCAACGTGAGTGACAGCACATGGCAATTGTATCTGCACTTCCCAAAACCTGAAAGAGGCATCTTAAACCACAGCAAGTCAGGGAAAGCACAACAGCTTGGCAATTGCAACTGCTTGGTATTTTTAAAAGTAGTTTTCAATTTCTATCTGATGTCACTTGTTGAATGAATAGGCTCTGTGCAATTGTTGCACACAGTCTGTGTTCCTAAGGCTTGGGCCTCAGCCTTTTAAATTAATTCAATTATGTCCTAAAGTCCTACTGTATCAAGCTGGGGGTGGTTTTTCGATATCCTTATTTAATTTGTACTTCTCCTTTTATTTTTGCACAGATGCTTCTTGACCTCCAATCCTCTCTACCTGCTTTTGGGAAGAATGTCTATGGTTTGTTTGGCATTTTTTTCTGTTGGCTCTTTGGGGTGGGCGTGTTTTGCTTTTTAGCTATTTGGTTTGGCTTAGTTTTATTGCTTTGTTTGGGCTTTTTGGCTTTGTTTGGGGTTTTGATGCTTTTTGCATTGCCAGGCTTTGTACTATTAATTCTGTCACGGGGAGGGGTGGGAACAACGCGTCTGTGGGGATCGCTGTACGCAGAGGGATGCGCGGGCACACCTGTGCTGTGGGCACTCACACGTACAGGCTCTCTCGCGTACAGCTGCTCGCAGGAACACGCACAGGCGCACGTTTATTCCCAGGCATGAGGAGGATTCCCAGGAGGATTCCCAGGTTTTAGGAGGATGGGGAGCTCTGCGGGAACCCGGGAGCGGCACCGGCGGCTGCGCGGTCACGGAGCGCCCCCTGCTGCCCGCCCGCCGCCACGACACACTGCTGGGGGAACACTGGGGTCCTCGGGACGGGGATGCAGGGGATCCTTGGGATATGGATACACGGGATCCTCGGGACACGGAGATACGGGATCCTTGGGACACGGAGATACGGGATCCTCGGGACATGGATACATGGGATCCTTGGGGTATGGACATCTGGGATCCTCGGGACACGGAGACCTGGGATCCTCGGGACACGGAGACATGGGATCTTCGGGTTATGGATACATGGGATCCTCGGGACATGGACACATGGGATCCTTGGGATGTGGATACATGGGATCCTTGGCACACAGCTACATGGGATCCTCAGGACACAGACACCTGAGATCCTCGGGACACAGATACCTGGGATCCCTGAGATATAGATACCCGGGATCCTTGGGACATGGAGACCTGGGATCGTTGGGATATGGACACCTGGGATCCTCGGGACACAGATATATGGGATCCTCGGGACATGGACAACTGGGATCTTTGGGACAGTTCTCACACCAGCCTCAGAGGGAAGCAGGTCCCAGGTACCCCCTGACCAGCTGGAATTTTCCCGAAAGCACACTGCACATGGCTGGTAAAAACTGTTGTTGTCTGGAATGAGCACAAAGACCTTACAGTAGCACCAGGGGAACACTGGCCTGGTGTCCTTCCTGTAGGCAGGGATGAGCCAGGGGTCTCACAGCCAGAGAACTTCTCTGTCCCCCTGGTGGAAGCATCTTTCAGTTGGGGCTGAAACCCAAAAGAGCTAAAGCCCAGCGTTTCCACTGAACTAGAATCACACTTTCCAGCCACCTCTCTGCAGTCTGACCCTTCTGGCCCTGTTTTCCCAGCAGAGCATATTCCCTTCTACTGTACGAAAAGAGAATGTGTGACACCAAATCCAGCAGTGAATAGCAGCATTGCCTAAGATATATAATTATATAAAAGAAGTTTCCTCACAGGTTCACAGGCTTTCTTGTCAAGTGAAAGGGATTTGTAATTGTGCATATTTTGAAAAGATGAGAGGAAATTACTCCTGCAGCTGAGCTCCCACTGACTGTGGGAGCTGAGACCTAGTATCCCTACCCAAGGAATCTGGGCAAGAGCACATCACAGCAATCTGGAGCCAAGGCCAGTGGAGGTGGCTAAACTGTCCACATCATCCAGATTAGTAAGGGACAAGCACCAGATACTCCCACCCACCCTTAAATAAAACAACTGGTCAGTGGGCAGGATGAAAAACTTGTGTCATGCTGTGCAGTGAGACTGAACTTCCTTCAAACCTGCTCTCCACCTTGACAGGGCAGGATGAGGGATTTTCTTGAATCTAAGATTGACTTTTTTAGCCTTCTGGCCTATGCAGAAAATCTCTGCTACATGTTCAAGGCACGCTGTGACCTGGCCTCATTCTAGGACTGACAGATACTCTGGATTATATAGGATACCTTATGTTACATTTGCAGTAAAAAGTCCTGCATTAAAAGTTTGTGAATAATGGCTTCCTTGGATGTTCATTGCATCCACCACTTGTCTGACAACCCAAAACCTGCAAGTCCAGAGACACAGCTGTTGCACACAAGCAAATAAGTAATGTATTTACTATAAAATTACCCTACATGCACAATGAGGTGCAACTCACTGTACAAATGCAACTCATCAGAGAATATCCAAGATTTTTATTAACAAAATGTACCAGCCCTGTCTAATGTGCAGCCCTGTTTCTGCAAAAGTAAATATCTTACTGTGGGCTGCTGGCTTATAAATCATGGGTTTTATTTTTCCATTGCAGGAATGTACTGCAGATTTATAAAACATTTAAGACCCTGTGGTTAATGTTTCCTCTGTTCATGAAAATCCTGAGGGACCAGACCATTGTTTAATCTTCTACAAAAATAACCATGATTTATACAAAAGTTGTTGGAAACATATTTATTTTATTAGCAATACCATTGAATGTCAAAACCAGAACTTAGATTTATCTACCATTCATGCTACCCATACAATATATAATGCTGTGTGCATTCAGTAAGGAAAAAAGTAAATATTGCTCCAGTTGAGTGAAGGTCTACAGGTAGATAGCTTAATTTTTAAGGTGATTTGGATCTAGATGAGCATCCAGCAGCCATATGAGTTAATAGAGGCCTTAGTATGCTACAGGTCTGAAGCACTCCTTGTCTGTAAGGTGACTCTGTAAGTCAAAATCAAAAACCAGGAAAAAAATTTCAGCCAATGAACCAAACAAAAAAATTGAGCTTTGCATGCCTTGTTTGGCCGCCAGAGTGCTGCTTGGATTTCTTCCTCATGTGGTTCATGTGGGACACCAGGGACACTAAAATCACCAGCTTTTACAAAACTGATATAGAAAAGTAAAATTTAAACTGGGAATCCAAATTAGAACCTGCTGCAGCTGTGGAAGTTCTGAAAAGGTCTGTAAAAATGGGGTGACCAAGGGACATGTGTGTAATCAGGTCTCACAGACTCCATTGCCCAGAAGCTACTGGAGAGAGCATTCTCTGTCTCTGATCTGCACACTCTGAAGGCAATTTCGCATTGTGTCGTTTTGCATCGTGCTGCATGTCCAGTCATTGACAGGCTTAGCAGTGATCTTGAGGCCACCCTACCCCAGGAACCAGCCCATCCCTACCAGCAGGACAGGCCCCAGGCCCCAGCCTGAGCTCCATCAGCTTTGCACAGCCCTGAGGAACAAGAAATAACCGGGAAAAAAATGTGGGTTCAACATCAACATCTGGGACGGTGCATACAAGCAGGGAAGGCACCGATAAATATTTGTATTTAGTCACTTCTCAAGGGGCACATTAAAGGAGGAAGTGTGTTTGTTATTCCCAGTCAGAAACAACAGTGGGGCTTGGGGACTGAGGTTGAAAGTGCATATCAGTAATTCAGTGTAGAATATATTATTATAGGGATTTGGTGTAATTATCAAAAACAAAACAAAGAAATGAAGAAAAAGTCATTCCAGCTCTCAAATTACATTTAGTCAGAAAGGGGTTTTTTGTTATTTTTCCCCCTTTTTATTTGAGAAGCAGAAGCAGAGTCTTTGGTTTGCACCTCTGCACTTTCGGTTTCAAGCCTCTCTAAGAACTTCAAACTTTTCTGCACAGAGAAAGCAAGATGTGAGGAAAAAGAAGTTACTAAGCTGAAAACTGCTTTCTCTGAGAACACAAGCTTAGTTAAGGAAGTTCAGAATTAAAACTACATTTTAACAAGTTCTCAGATGCCATAGGTATGGTAAAACATCAGAATGCTTCTAATCTGCTCAAGAAACCATGGCTTGCCTCATGGAGACAGTGTAACAAGTATAGGAATGTAAATGTAGGGTATTGGTGTTTCTGATCATGCTAAACTGAAAAATTCTCTTGCTTTTCAGCTCTATGTTATTACAGGGAAGTACATGACTACAAAACTCATGTGCTTGAGTTTTACCTGATTTAAGTACATATTATTTCACTCTCCATTCAAGAGCAATGCTGATTTGTAGTGTCAGTGAGTACAACTCAAAAATGCAACATTCAAAATCAGTGTGTGCAATTCTCATAACATGGAGGGTAAAGATGGGCCTTTGGTTAAAAACCTCCTTTCATGAACACCATGGCTGTGCCATCTGGAGAGTAGCCAGAGAGAAGGAAGGACTGAATCCATGAAGTGAGGAGAAAGATGGAAGAGAGATTCCACTGCCATTACCTGCTGCAGCTTCCCTGGCCAGCTGGTATTAGCAGAGAGATGGGCTTTGTTTAGTGAAGGTGCTCTCCTGTTTTGATGCTCTTCCTCATCAGGAAAGAGAGATTGATAGCACCAAGCCCTCATGCCCTCATTTACTCTGTGATTTTACCTGTTGTGACAGAGTCTCTGAAAAGGACACCCAAGAGCCAGCATGGATCTCAAAAGCAAAGAAATAAACCACAACAACAACAACAACAAAACCCAACAAAAAACTCAACAACAACAACCCCCCAGACAAACAAGCAAACAAACTAACAAATTCTATTACTCTAATTTTGCCCCTACTTTGGTCATCCCAGCAAGGATTCTTTCCTCTTTCTCCTTTTTTTTTCCCCTTAACTTTTAGACTATTCTTAGCTATTGAGATCATTCACTGGCAGAATTAATTGTTTTGTTTTTATTTTACTGTAATTCTTGGCAGCTGTCCTTACTGAAGCTCTCAGTTGCCAAATGAGTTTAAAACAGATATAAAAAGGTTCATTCAATATCTATGCATTAGAAAAAAAGATAATCATTCTATCAATAAATCATTGTCTTAGTTATGGTTTCCTTTGCTATCTAAATGGCTCTTATGAGCAAATCACAAATCTTAGCCAAAAAAAAGGTGGATCCCTCTTATTTTATTATCTATTTTGGAAATCAATACAGATCAGGTGTTAAACATTTGAGGTTTCAGTCTCACACAGGAAATCTCATCAGAAGGGACTGTGGGCCCAAGCAAGTCCCTTCTCCCCAGCTGACAGTTTAATGGAACCAGAATTTCAGCTCCCTACTCCTGGCTCCAGGGGCACCAACCTGCCTGTCAGAGCCCACTGTGCTGGGTAAGCCCCATCACCAGATTGCTGGCACAGCACAGCCTCCCACAAATTTATTTTCAATGAAGCAATTAACAGCAATCCAAAATGGCCTAGAAATGGTCTATCATAATTGAATAGCTACTACATTCAGTTTAATTGGCTAAAAAGCTACAGTTAATGAAAATAAGATGCAATTCTACCCACATTTGTCTGTTGTGATCTGTGGCAGAAAGTGTAGTAAACAAAAGATCAAAAAGCAAATTTAGCCTTAGTTTTTATTTATCAATTAATTTCAGTGGCCACAAAAGAGCTCTGGTTTTGTTCCTAATAAAAATAATTACATTCCATGGATAATGCACTCACAATTTATTATTATATCTCTGTAGATAAGAGTGAAAAGAAGAATTTGGACCCAAATAAAAGGCACAGCAATGAGAAGAAATCTCATTTTGAGCAGAAATCTTTCTACTTGGTTACCACGCAATCTAATTCTGACAGTGCACTCGACTTGAAAAATGACATCCCCATCTCTAGGAATTGAAAGGTGGCAGAAAAAGCAGGCGCTCGCTGCTTTCGTCTAAAGCAATTATGAGCTCCTCACAAGCTCGAAGACAAGAATTGATTTTCATTTCTAGATTATCAAGAGGTGGGGGCAAGCAGGTCAGGAAATCTGACCCTCTCTTGACCTGCTGGATTGGATTGTTCTCAGACCTGTTCAATATTGAAAAGGATTGTTTGGGATGGGAGAGAGGGAGGAGGAGAAGAGAAATCCTTTGGCATATTTTGTGCCCACTGGTATCTAACCATCTTTTTTTTTTAATACATTGCTTTATGGTTTTAGCACTTCAATATCTAATATTTTAAGGTGCTTATTTGAAAGACATTTCCCCATGAGTGCCCAAATCTGATAAAGACAGCAAAAACTACAGACTTCTCAATCAAGGATATAGAAATAAGAACAGCCTGGCCTCAGAGGGGACCTGTATATCTTTAGATCACTCCTGTGCTATACACATACCTATAAACCAACCATTTGTCCTATATTTTTTGCTATTGTGGTGATCCAACATTTGTGTAACACCATCTCTTTCAAAAGCCTCCAAATCCTTGCACCATTACTTGGCTTCCACAGAAATTTTGCCATTTGCCAAGGTGAAACACTTACAGCTATGCTTTAAACTGAAAGGTGATGAAACCTTGCTAATTCAAGTTCATAGTTCATCACTACTCAGACTACTGAAAACTGGAATTACTGTAACATTGCTTTATTTTTCTGTAGGTGCTTTAAATAAACTCATGTTTATCTAAAGCACCCTGCTTTTCTTTTTTCTCACATTACGAAGGAGTGTTTTGTCTACAAGAAATAATACACAAGTTAAACAATATCTTCAAGGAGTAGGTATGAAAAATATAAACTTTGTCAAGGAGCTCAAAGCAGCAGGGGGTCAGGAATAGCTTAAACACTAAGCCAGGGCTGTGTTTTAACCTGGCAGGCAGCTGAACACCCCACAGCCATTCACTCACTTCTCCCCTCCTCCGTGGGGTAGTGGAGAGAATTGGACAAAACTTTGTGGGTTGGGGTATAGACAGATTGATGGGACAGAAAAGGAAAGGAAAATTGTAATCATGATAATAACAATAACAACAACTCTGAAATAATTAGAATGTACAGAACAAATGATGCACGATGTTATTGCTAGCCACTCACTGCTCAGACAATTCCTGAGCAGTGCCCTCTGGCCAGCTGTCCCCCAGTTTATATACTGGGGTATATATGGCATATGGTATGGAATATTCCTTGTCCAGCTGGGGTCAGATGTCCCAGCTGTGTCTCCTCCCAACTTCTTGTGCTCCCAGCCCACTAGCTTGCAGGGCAATATGAGAATTTACAGTGTCCTTGACCACTGCTTGGCAACAACCAAAACATCAGTGTGTTATTAACATTGTTCTCATCTTAAATCCAAAACACAGCGCTGCACCAGCTACTGAGAAAAATATTAACTGTCTCCCAGCTGAAACCAGGACACTTTTTGTGTAGGTTACCATAGATCACTCCAGCACAGCTAATTCTTCAGGTACAGGATACTTCTGTCCATGTTGATATATTATATCTTCCTGGAAGGGATACCTTTCCTTCTCTCCTGAACTCTGGAGGTGCCTCCAGAGGCTGAGGCCTCATGCCTCTTTTCCAATCCCTTTGTCAATGCCCATTTCCCTGGAAACAGATCCCAGCTTTTTTTTTTCTCCATGGCTATCATAGCCCAGTGAATAAGGAAAAGGGGAAGACAAAAAGGAAGAAAGGAGGGTGAAGGAGTGGGGGACACCTTCCCCCACTTTGTCTCACCCACAGCTTGGCTCTCTGAGGAGAAATCATAAATTGTCACTAGTTTCTGAGAGATGGCTGCCAGAGTATGGAGATGAGGGCAGTCTGAGTACAGATACCAGATTAGTCTCATGACCAGCAATTTTGTCATATCAGAAGCCAGTGTTACAAATGACAACAAAATGATAACCCTCAACCCAGCCCCCAGAGGTGACAAACACCACAAGAGCTAACATATACAGCAAGTAGGGTGCTACATAGTGCAACTCTGACAGCAAGTGCAACAGCTCTGTGAGCAAATAAATCAACACTGTGATGAGTGACTATTAAACTAATCTAATGCATGTTTATAAAAATTTGTTTTAAAACACTCTGGTCAGACCTGTCATTATCTTCACCTTCTTGGCACCACGTTGGGTGTCAGAAAAAAGACTGTTGTGGTTTAACCTGTTGTGGTTTAACCTAAACCTGTGGCTTAGGCTGGCAACTAAATACCACAGCTTGCTCAGCTTCTTTTCCCTCTCCCTGCAGGAGAATGAGGGAGAGATTCAGCAAAAAGGACTAAAATTTGTGTGTTGGGATAAAGATGGTTAAATAAGACAGAAGAAGAAGGGGGAAAATAATAATAGAAATAGAAATAGAAATAGAAATAGAAATAGAAATAGAAATAGAAATAATAATAATAATAATAATAATAATAATAATAATAATAATAATAATAATAATAATATATTGATATATTAAATAACCATGCACAGGGCTATTGCTCACCACTCACTGACTGAGTTCCTGAGCAGTGGCCCCAAGCAGCTGTCCCCCCAGTTTGCATACTGAGCATGCTGTCATATGGTATGGGATATTCTTTGTCCAGTTTGGGTCAGTTGTCCCAGCTGTGTCCCCTCTCAGCTTCTTGTGTCCCCAGTCCACTCCCTGGCAGGGCAATATGAGATGCTGAAGAGTCCTTGAGCACTGCTTAGCAACAACTAAAACATTGTTGTGTTATCAACATTATTCTTGTTCTAAATCCAAACCACAGCACTGCACCAGCTACTGGAAAGCAAATTACCTGTCTCCCAGCTGAAACCAGGACACTCAACCACTCAGATGAATCAGTTCCAGAGCAGTGGGCTCCCACTCTAAAAACTGTATAGGGTGTGTACAGTCAGCCACCACAAAGATATTTCCCTTTCTGTCAGAAATGCCACAGCTGCTTATCAGCCCACATTGACAGAAGCCCTCAGAGGAGAGAATGGGAAATAAATACTGAACTAAGCATTGAGCCAACTGCAAGTGCAGGACTGCTGCAGAGAAATGGAGCTGGTCACTGGGAATTGTGTTACTGCAACCATCTGGGTTCCCAAACCTTCAGGAAAAATGAGGGGTTTATGAAAGCGTGATGGAAGGAGCCAAGCAAAGCCATGCATGCATTGCAGCTAAGAGTAGGCATTCAGGGCAGTGGGGCAGCTACTAACATACACAGAAATTATGTTTTCTGTAAGAATCTGTCTGGCTAATGCATTATAGTGTCCAGCTTTTTCACTCAGAGCTCTTTAAAATAAGAACAAACAGGCCACTTTGCTTTTTTCCTGATGTATTACTGCCTAAAATCAAGCAAAAATTGAAATTAAAATGTCTAACTTGTCCCAAAGTTGATCTCTGCTGCAGCAAAATCTCCTCAGTAAGCCTTACAATTTGGTGTGTGCAAACAGACCATATTCAAGATAACAAATGAACATGTAAGTGTGATTCTAGTGTCTTGCTTCTTGATTCTCAAGCAGGAATGTGAGGCACAATGGCTCTGCATACATAAATGCTATAAAATTAGTGCAGACAGCTGGCAAATCATTAATTAACAGCAGTAATGATTTCAAACCAGAGCTCTGGGGACTCCACAGGAAATAGGAAGTACACTGGTCCTGCTTTCATTTATGCCTCTGACCTTGCTTCTTCACCATAAATAAGAAGAAAAAACCAATCCATGTCTGAGCCAGGATATCACACAAGCCACAACCAGTAGTCCTTGAGATAATGCACACTCTGAAGGAGTCTCAGCACAGAAAGCTTTCTTCAAGTACGCTCCAGCATAAGACAGATGCAAAAATGACTCTGGAATACTATGCATACAGTGCTAGACAATTAATCACAGAGGCTCTTCTAAATAATTTAAAATTTTAAAAAAATAGATAGGTTTTCTCCCCTTCTATTGTAGCCTAATTTTAACATGTTAGATGATTCATATTGTTCCCTGGATTGTCCCCAGGAGTATCACACAAATGGAACTGCACATAAATGCTAAGCTAATATGTAAATGAGAAATAATCTCAAGATTTATCTATGAACTCCAGCTTCTTTTAGCAAATTAATTCATTGACAGCAGAAGGGTTACTGTCTCTCTGTGAAACATAAGAGGGAAAATGTTGGTTCACAGAAGATTTATTTCCATAATAGACCTAACAGGTCCAATAATTATTATAGTTCACCATGTTGTTCCCGAGTTTGTGCTGAAGATTGCATTCCCTGTTAGCATAAAATATATCTGCAGGGAAAAGACAAGGAGAACAATTTAAAGTGCTTAATATTTTCTCCTGAGGATGAGCTGTACTAGAGTAGCATCTCCATATGCACAAGATGGAAGTGATAATCTGGATATTATGTACTAGTAAAGCTCTGGGGAGCAGGCAAAGAACAGTTATGCTATGGCAATGGAGAAAATGGCTGCCCTCAATGTGCAATTTGTGCTATCCTTTCTACAATTACAAAAAAAAAAAAAAAAAAAAAAAAGGAAAAAAAAAAAGAAAAGTGGTTCTTTCTGTTTTGAGCTGGCAATACTGTGGGTCATATCAGACCAGAGCCAGCCCCAGCCTTTCTGGCACCCTTGGGAAGGTGGGGGTGTGAGGGCAGGGGTTTGGGGGTTTGGGTAGAGCAAACCACACACACACAGATTGCCCAGGGCAGTGTGGGCACCTCCAGATCACCCAGGCTCCACGGAGCTGCAGTTCTGCCACTCTGTGCAGTGAGCACAGCAATCCCAGAGCTGGATGGACGGGGGTGGCAGATGCATGGAATGCCACTGGAGTGGCAAAACCTGTGCCTTTTGTGCCTCCAGGGGAAAAGGCTGAATTGTACACCTGTCCCTGATTTTCTGCATGGGAAACACACCACTTTCCCTGTGCCTCTGCACTGCCATGCGTGTTTGGGCTGGCAAAGAGCAAGAAGGTTTTGCTCTTTGGTATTTTATTTTTTCTGTTGATATGGAACAAGATTTCCCATGGTTAAAAAGCCATGGAATGGGTATTTTGACTTATGGGTGAGGAAAGGGGCTGAATGACAAAAAAAAAAAAAGTCCTATAAAATGGGTTAGCACCGAAAAAAAACCCAAAAAACCCCAAACAAACAAAAAAAAACCACCAAAACCCAAAACAAGCAAACCTGAAGTATTTGTATAACTGTATATTCAAACTATAGACCTGGCCAGGAGATGAAAATTCACCTCGTGCTCAGAGGAAGTGCTAGCCTGAGCTGACACAGCTCGTGTCTCTCTAGGATGTCGTTCATCCCGTCGCTTCCCTTACTCTGTTTCCCTTGAATCCGTTCTGGTTTGCTGCCAGGTGACTCAAAGCAAGGGCTGGGGCAGCACTTGGGGCTGCGTTCGGCGCTCCGGCAGCCCGCAACCCTCCTGCGGCAGCTCAGAGAATTGCCCGGAGCCGGCTCTCCTGCACGGACCGAAACTCAGCGCTGCTGCTCCGGGAGGGCAGAGCTGCCACCCTGCCTGCATCGCTCACTGCAGCCACGCAGGGCTCCGGGGCTACCACCTGCACAAGCCGAGACCGCGCACACTCACGGAGTTTGGGCTGTCTTAAACATTTTATCATTTATTTTTAACGTGACACTTCTGGGGTTTTTTTATTCTGTGGTCTGGCAATACCAGGATGGCATTGACCATCATAAGGACCTGGTGTTTGTAAAGCTATGAGAACATAGGTATTTTACTTTTTGAAGAAGGCAAGATAAGGTTGATAGAAGCCCTGTGATGTGGGGTTCCGGGTGAACAGTCAAGGCACCTGAGCGTGATAGATTCCACCAGGAGTGAATAATTCAAAAAGAATTAGAGGGGCAGGTCTGGAGCTCACAATTATAATGATCTGAAATTAATGAATTCCTTAGCTGACTTTCACAGCACCAAAGTGTAATGTAATTCTGGTCCAGCAGAGATCATGATCAGAAGATCTCTATTACTGCATTTCAGAAGCTCATGGCTTAGAAAAAGCCCCAAACAAATAACAAAACCTAAAGCAAACCACAAACCACAAACTAAAATATTAATTTCAAGTGTTCAACTAAAATATTAATTTCAAGTGTTCAACTTGTCCCAAGAGCAGTGTTTATGCCACTAAAAACACCTAAGAGAGAGAGAAAAAAAATCACTTTACTGTTATTATAGTTACTTGTTACTAACATTTAAAGTGTGCTTTAAAGAACTCTTTTTTTCCTTTTTTTTTTTTTTTTTTTTTTTTTTTCCCCCATGTCTGGAAAGCACACTTTTTGCATTTACTTTACCTTAAAGTAGAGTTCAGTTCGTGCTTGGTATAGGGAAAATTGATCTCCTGACGTAACCACGAATTATCCCTGATATTTTTGACTTCCCTCTACAGGCTGAACGTTTCTGGCATGTAAGAGCTCTGCTGTTTCTGCCTGTGTTTCTGCTGCTGTTTCAAGGCAGTGCTTTGTATTTCTAAAATTCTTTCTGCAGTGACTCCTGGAGCATTGCAGACAAAGTTCTTAACCTGCTTCAGTGAGGTAAACTCTGAGTTAATATCTACACACCTGAAATTGAGAGAGGGTCACACACCTGGAGGGTCCCCAGGGTCAGAAACAGAAGCCATGAATTACACTCTGCTATCCTGTCCTCATCACCAGGGAGTACAGCCTCAGGTGTAAACCACTCTTGAGTCTCTGCTGCAAAAGATTTCACTTATGGACTCCCCACAGAGTTAACAGCTTCACTCTTTCCTTCTGTGATCAGCTACCTATTTAACATATTGGAGTGGAATAAATAATTGTGGAAGAAAACACCTGTTTCTCTAACATGCGGAAAATGGACATCATCTGCAAAATGTGTTAAGTAGCAATTTTGCAAACCATATTAACTGTAATATGAGAAAAATAGATCTAATCAGATTTCATGCTTATTCATTCTTTGGCATTGCATGAAATACAGTGTATGATTCCTTTAGGGCATAATGCAATGCCTGTCAGTCATTGGGACAACACCCACTTGTTTTATGGTGGAACAGATCTTGAACGGAGCAGGGAATATGATTTAAGACATTCAAAAAGGAAAATACATATAAGCTTTGGCAAAATTAAAAGTGGTTTATTCAGACAGATACCAGTCCCAGATGATGTGAAGTAAGGGACAATGAGTAATTCCATGATAACAAATTATGTAAAAGCCTGCACCAGAAAACATAATTTCCAACAATGTAAATCTAGTCCTTGTTTTACACTCTGATGTAAGTATTTCTATCCCTTATACATGCCTGTATTACCAGTGCTTTGGGGTTTTTTTATTATCCATACAGCTACATAATCCTTTTGAAAGTCCTACTAAGCTGTATCTGTAGAATTTTCTGCCATTTAGTTTCAGACATCTTGATGAACTGTATATCCACAGTAATTTAGAAAGTTAAACTAAACCAGGATTAGAGACACAATAAAATAAGCTGAAACAAATTGTTCAGCAATTAATTTTTCTCTTTGCATTGGCCCAATCCTGCAACTTTATCCATCAAAACTTCTTTTGCAGTTTAGGCAAATTAAATCCCAGGACCTTAAAAGCATATAAATCTGCCAATATCACAGATCCCCAGCTAGTGGGCAATGTTCCTACCTGCCTCAATTTAGGTCTGGTAAAGAACCAAGCTGATGCACTTGTGTCACCTTCTCCTGCTGTGCAGCAGGAATCTCTAATAATCTTTATGAATAGCCAGCAATTTATTTGCATATTTTTAAGTATATCTAAATGACAACAAGACACAGTGTCTAGAAAAATACACAATTTAGTCAGAAATTAGCCTTGTTCCGTGGGTCTAGTACAACAATTCAGCTTTCACCTCTGTTTTCAGTGGTTTACCCTGTCATTTATGTCAGCAATAATACAGCAAACATACACAATTCCCCCATTAAATTATGCAAGTAGCAGAAACACCAGAACACAGTATACAAAAATAATTAATAATGTCAGAAAAAAACCTGAAACAAAACAAGCCCCAAGCAAGCCCAAAACCTCCAAACAAAGGCATTTTACACATTTTGAAGTAAAATAAGCACGTATTTTTAATATAAAAATAACTGCCCCGAAGGTGTGCTGTCAAGGGCAGAAAAATATGCATTGCAGACTTGAACATTTCCCTCAGGCACTGCGGGAATTTCATCCATGAATTATACTAACACAGCGAACTTCAGAATGACCAGGTTTTCAACACCACATCCTACAACTGCGTTCTGGGTGTACCTCTAATTTTCTACCCAAGTCTGCTCCCCGAAAACGAGCTACACCCAGCATCTCGTGTAGCTTCCTTTATTGTTCATGATGTGTTTTATTTTTCTCTAGACGGATTTTTTAGTCTTCGTTTGCTGGATCCTTAAGCAGGGATTTTTTCCCTAGTTTAGCAAAAGTTATGAACAGCTTATCCTCGAAGTCCTGATAAATAGCGAGCATTACTCCATTAGCGCTTCCAGGATCAGAGAGCAAAATTGCCTCCCTGCCTGACGCCACGGCTCTCAGGCTCTCAATTAACGAAATGCACGGCACGATTTAACAGTTTGTGTTCAGAATATTGCAGAAAGCCTTCACGGACAGACAGAGAGACATCACACACCACCCTCATGTACAAACTACAGTGTGCTGTGTTGAAAACTGTTGGCTGGCATTCTGAGAGACCCCGGGATCATTTGTGCATTTGCTGGGCCAGATCTGGAGCGAGTTCTGAAGGCACAGCTACAGTCTCAATTTATGCTATTTTATTTCCGCGAAGTGTTTATGTCAGCTGTCAATACGCGTATATTCAAGAAATACTGAGAAAAACAGCTTTGTGAAATATAGTGTCAATGGCGAGAAACAATCTGGTAAAAAAAAAAAAAAAAGCAACAACGGGGTGAAGAATGATTATTCACGAATATATATGAATAAACTTTCAGATCTTCTTTAGTCTTTAGTTGTTAATTAAAAGTAAGCCCTTTAACGCCGTGCCTTTAAGACCTCACTGACCACTTTCAGATTTTTGTTCTGAAAGCGACTTGAACGAAAAGGCTGAAACGATCGCTCGAGGCGAGACGATCACTTAAATCACTTCGGATGATCACCTAAATCATGGCGAGGTGAAGCTGGGGCACTTAAAAAAGCACGAAGCTGCCTAGAGCGAATAGTTCTAGTGCTATTTGCTTCTTTTTAAAACCGCATCGGGCAGGCTGGGGAAGGTTTAAATGGGCGCTCGGACGCGCGGAGCCTCGGAGGCGTCTTTCAATTATGGGAATATTTCCTGTTAACGACGAGGGCGGCAATCAGAGCTCCTCACCGCGGCACACGCAGTGATGGATGCGGGGCTGAACCCGCACAGCCTCCCGTGTGTCAGACGTCTCGCTTCACCTGATTGCCCCGCGATCGGGAGCCGCAAAGGGCGGAGCTGGGACCGCCCTCCCCGTTCGGGGGGTTCCATCCTTCTCCCTTTCTTCGGTCTCAAGAACGCCAGCGGCGGCGGGGCGGCACCGGCCCCAGGGGCGGTCCCGCTGTCCCGGGCGGGCTCACGGCCCCAGGGGCGGTCCCGTTCTCCGGGCGGGCTCACGTTCCCAGGGGCGGTCCTGCTATCCCGGGCGGGCTCACGGCCCAGGGGCGGTCCCGCTGTCCCGGGCGGGCTCACGGCCCCAGGGGCGGTCCCGTTCTCCGGGCGGGCTCACGTTCCCAGGGGCGGTCCCGCTGTCCCGGGCGGGCTCACAGCCCGAGGGGCGGTCCCGCTGTCCCGGGCGGGCTCACGGCCCAGGGGCGGTCCCGCTGTCCCGGGCGGGCTCACGGCCCAGGGGCGGTCCCGCTGTCCCGGGCGGGCTCACGTTCCCAGGGGCGGTCCTGCTGTCCGGGCGGGTTCACGGACGAGGGGCGGTCCTGCTGTCCGGGCGGGTTCACGGCCCAGGGGCGGTCCCGCTGTCCCGGGCGGGCTCACAGCCCAGGGGCGGTCCCGCTGTCCCGGGCGGGCTCACAGCCCGAGGGGCGGTCCTGCTGTCCGGGCGGGCTCACGGACGAGGGGCGGTCCTCCTGTCCGGGCGGGTTCACGGCCCAGGGGCGGTCCCGCTGTCCCGGGCGGGTTCACGGACGAGGGGCGGTCCCGCTGTCCCGGGCGGGCTCACGGACGAGGGGCGGTCCTGCTGTCCGGGCGGGTTCACGGCCCAGGGGCGGTCCCGCTGTCCCGGGCGGGCTCACGGACGAGGGGCGGTCCCGCTGTCCCGGGCGGGTTCACGGACGAGGGGCGGTCCTGCTGTCCCGGGCGGGTTCACGGACGAGGGGCGGTCCCGCTGTCCCGGGCGGGTTCACGGACGAGGGGCGGTCCCGCTGTCCCGGGCGGGTTCACGGACGAGGGGCGGTCCCGCTGTCCCGGGCGGGTTCACGGACGAGGGGCGGTCCCGCTCTCCGGCGGGCGGAGGCCGCGGGCAGGGCCGGTGGTTGGCGGGAGGAGCGCGGGCCCCGCCCCGCTCTCCGCCCGCCTGCGTCACGCGCCCGCCCACATCGCCGGCCAATCGCGGGGCGCACCGCCCCTCCGAGGGGGGCCGCCCGCCGCCGGCGATGCGCGTCCAATCCAGAGCCTCCGTGCGCGCACCGCCCCCTGCGTATTTGCATCCAGCGCTGCTATTGGCTGCAGGGCACGCGAGGAGGGCGTGCCTTGCGGAGGCGGGGAGGACGGGCCGCACGCCCCAGCGCAACCCGAGACGGCGGCCGCCCTCATTGGAGGAGGGGCCGGAGACGTCACGCTCCGGGCGGTGCTATTCAAATTAGGGACCGGCTCCGCCTCCCGCCCACGCCGCGCTCCGCCCAGGGCGGCCCCGGGCGCTGATTTGCATAGAGGCGCCGCTCTTTGCATATGCATGAGGGGCGGGGCGCGGGGCCCGCCGTGGTTTATTGCGTGCCGGCCCCTGCGGCTCCCTGGGCCCTTCCGCCCCGCCGCGCTAATTGGTGCGATGGGTGGTCCCGGCTCTCCGCTCTCTCCGCTTTCACCTCGGCTCTGTAACCCAAGCCCGCCGCCTCGCCGTTTTTAATAACGCCGAAACCTGGCCCAGATGGGAACCATTAGCGGCCCCAGCCCCTCTTGCTGATCTTTATAATCTTATTAGTTTAATGGGTCACGCAGTGCAGGACCTATTTCCTACGGATCAAAGGGAAAACAAACAGGCTAATATCCCATCGGGCTTCCTCCCGCTACCCCACGGGTGCCGCTGTCGCTGGAAGTGTCCCCCCTTATTATCCCGCACCGGCCGCCGGGTTTAAAAGGCTCCCGAGCTGCTCCCACCCCGGGCGGGGGCTCCATCCGCACCGCATCGCGCCGCGGCCGGTCCATGCCCGGGAATGCCGGTGGCCCCGGACCGGCGCTGGCACCGCCGCCACGCGGGGCTCAGGGGTTTTCCCGCTTCTCCCCGTTAAATCGGGCGCGATTTCCTTCCCTTCGTTTCAACGGTCCGCTTTATCAGATACGCGGGAAACATATTGCCTGCCGCATTACCGGGGATCGCGTTGCAGTATCCGGTGTGGGTTTTTTGTTGTATTCTTTTTTACCCCAAAAAGCCATGAAAGCGGCATCGTATGGGATGGATGCTGGGGCCGAATCGGATACCCTGTGGCTTTGCCCGGCTGACCCAGGGGCGGTGTTTTCCGCTCAGTGGCAAAACGCTTATTTGTAGTCCGAGACCCCCTCCCGCAGCCCCTGCAATAACTTTTAGCACAATAAATTAGATGTACGCGCACTGTGGTCCATTACGGAGGAGTGTTTTGTGACGGCTCCTGTCAAAGGTTACCGGCCCTCATGCAGCCGCATAAAGCGTTTCTCTCGAGGGTAAATATTTGGATTTATTAAAGGGCCTGGAAGAGGTGAGCTATGGTAGGGAATAAAGCCCCGGCTATCCCCGCTCCTTGGCAAGCGGGCCCGCCGCCCGTGCCGGGGTGCTTCTCTTCGCAAACCCTCCGGCACTTACTGCCTTCATCCCATCTCTCCTCTGGCGGGAGGTCCCCATTGTCCCCGCAGAACGTCCCCGGGGGAGTCTGCCAGGGTCCCCCGGAGCCGAGGCTCAAATCAATTAATCTACATTTCTTGCTAAACGTACACACATATACATACACGATGTATAAAATATTTATCTATAAAATACAAACAAAGCTCATGTGAATGCAATACCTACGGAAAAACTAAACCTGTGGATGGAGAGATCCTAAATGGTATAGTTTAACACGCACCGGCGTCCTTTCATGGGTTTGGTGGGAAATCCTTACAAAAAGGGCAGCATGTGTGGGCGTGTGGAAGGGTGCGTGTGTGCGTGCACACGCGCGTGTGTGCAAGGAAGGAAAGAAATGATTTAATATCCTCGCAAATCTCTGGGATTTTATCTCCCAAACTTTAAACGATTTTCCAAGGAGAAAAAAAAAAAAAAAAAAAGATGATGGATTTTTCTTTAATATCTCATAGAAAATCCATTATTTCCGGTTACGTAGTCTGGCTCGCAAAATATTTAAGACACACAAAACCCCCACTTGTTGAAATATCGGAGATGATATATTGTTCCCCCAGCTCGGAAATTAGATCTCGGTATGCACGCAGGCAAACCCAGACGTTCGCTGATTTATCACTAGGTGTTAATGGGTATTTGTATATACTCCCTTTAATAATTCCTGCACAGGTTACCAGCACACTGAGAACTGGACGGTGAGCGTAGCCACATGCACGCAAGCCACACACACACACAGAGTAAACTTTATTTTATTAGAGACTATTAATACACAAGCCCATAAAAATCTACCCCTATATAAATTTTATGGTAGTCTATGCTTTAAGTGCGCCTGCTTGTTCACGGAAAGGGAATTGATATGATTGTATACACACACTGAGCTTGCCTATTTTTTTTATGTGTGTATTGCAAAATACAGTCAACACTAAATATAAAACGGGTGATTAAAACGCCTATTGAAAAGGTAAATATCCACATAAGGGCCACTTAGGAAATGACAGATGGTACTTTTCCCTATCCATACAGCCAGTGGCGACTAAGCCAGGTTTTGACGCTGTGTGTGTTTCTTACCATATTTTCCCTGGAAACAGATGTGTATTTTATTATAGGAGAACTTTTTACTTTTTTCCCCCTAACCTGCTAATTCCCCGAGTTTATTCGTGCCATAGACAATAAAGCCATAAAGCTGACTGCAGAAATTTGTTTGCCGTAACGACGTGTTATTTGAGTCCCGGCTTTCGGGGCTCTGACACTTGGCCAGATCAAAGAGCCCCCTTAAAAACACCGTGTGATTCAGAGCCGGTGTGTGCGTGTGCAGGGAGCGGAGGGGCAGCCTCGAACGGAAACCAGCGAGGGAAGAGCCCGGAGGCGCCTCCGCGGCTCCCGGACCGCGGCTGGTCCCCCCGCTCCCCAACCCCGCGCCCCGGGGACTCGGGGCGGCTCGGGCTGCTGTGCCCCTTCTCCTCCATGCCGTTCCCAGCACACGCTCGCTCCCCCTTGCTCCCACACTCGCGATAAAAGGGTTTAAGGATCGTTTCCCCGCTCTCTAACCACAGGTTCGCTTCTTGATTTTGGGTGTCTGCCCCTTCGGACTGGTTTTAAAGCACCGCGTCTAATTGCCTGGTATTTCAGTTTTACTACCAGATATCGGCTCCTGAAAAGTGGATTTCAATTACGTGTTAGAGAAGCAATACTAAAAAGCGGCAGAAACCAGAATCCCTCCTCAAACACGTTTATGGGCTCAGACTGCAAAGATCACAGGCTTCAGGTTTTGCCTTCGGTTTAAATGTCCCGGCACGGGAAGTCATTTGATAAACCTTTAAGCTGTACTTCATAATCTTTACTGCTTTATGGAGCTTTCCAAATCTTTAACACGCTGTAACCTTTTCAAGACAGATTGCCAGACAACATTTCGGTGTTAGGTTTACTTAACGCAATTCTTGCGAGGAAGTGAATTTTCACGGTGCCCACATTACCGCTGGGCACTCCCTTTCTCCCGCCCACGCCCCGGCCCCGCGGAGCTGTCGCCTGCCAAGATTTATGAAACCTGTTGATTTATAATATCTCCCGCATGAAGTTTGATCCGTCAGATCACAGCCTACGCGGGCTCTGAGGCTGCCGATGCTGAAGGCTGCTTTTGGGACATATTCCTCCGATTAGCGCTTTCCTGGAGGGGAGGGAAGCTATGATTTATTGCCGTGTTCAGCCGTTTGGGAAGCGAAATTAAGCCCAGAAAAGCTCCATTCCTTTTGAAGTTCACGGTTTGTTTTCCTTACTGTACAGTGCCGGGATCAAAGGCTCGAAACGCCCTCTTGTGTTTACTCTATTTGCGAGGAAAAAGGGAGGGGAAAAAAAAAAAAAGAAAAAAAGGAGTAAAAAGAGGGGAGAAAATAGAGCTGCTTCGGCAATTAAAGCATCAATTTGCCACCGCGGCGGAAATCCAACACCTGGCAGGTCCCGGTGCTGCCGCGGGGGGATCGCGGCTCCCGCCCTCGATCCCGCCAGCCGTGACGACACGGCCCCGCCCAGGTGACGTCACACAGACAGTCTCGGCGGCTGCTTCGGCCTCTATTTCTAAATGAGGGCGGCGAGAGACTCAGGGAGCACCTGGGGCTGTTTTTGTTTTGTTTTGTGTGTTTTCTGTAAACACGCCTAAGGAACCGAAGCCGGCCCCGCCATACCCCATCCCCTGGTCATGCCTCCGCGGCCCTTCCGCTGTGCGGCCCTTGCGGAGCGCCCGCTCTGATTCCGGATCCCCAAAATTCCGGGGCGCGCTGGGACGGGCGGGCGGGGAGCACGGGGCTGGCTGCTCCCTTCCGTGTGTGCCCGTGTGGCTCCGGGACCCGCGCCGCGCTGGCTCCCGCCGCACGTAAATCCCCGGTGCGAGCGCGCTCCCAGCCCGCTCCCCGCTATGCCACCGGCGCTGACGTCGCGGGCTGGCGGGGTGACGTGCAGCGCCCGTCGGTGACGCGGGACGGGTCGCCAGCGGCTTTGGGGAGCGGAGCGGGCGCGGTGCGGCCGGGGCTGAGCTGCGCTCCCGCCCGCCCGAACGCGGCGCTGCCCGTGTGCGCAGCGAGCGAGGGGCTGCCCCGCCTTCGCCCCCGCCTCGTTTTCCCCACTCCGCTCGGCGCTGCCCCGCACGGTGGGGAGCTGCTACGCGGCCCCTCTCCCTCGAGCGTGTCCCGGGGCTCCCACGCCCCCGACTCCCATCCTGAGGGAACGTGCCGTACGAGCGGACCGGCGGCCGGGGCGGCGGAGGGGTACCCGCGGCTTTGCCTCTGCCTCCCGCTGCCGGCCCAGCCGGACGCGCGGGTGTAGCCGGCACAACCGCGCACACCGCGGACACACACACGCGTGTCTCCGCGCTGGGCTATCCCTTCGGAGCGATCCTTGCGGGCGCCCCCGCCGTCACCGGGCGCCGCTACCGCGGGGAGCTCAGCAGCGCCACGCGCGCGCCGGGGCGGGCGGCGCCAGCGCGTGCCACGACTGTGACGTCTGACTCCGCGTGACCGCCGGGCTCCGCGCGTCCCCCGAGCCCCGCCCACTTCCGCTCCCACGGCGGGAGCGCGCCCGCATGCAAATTAGCCCTGATTGACATCCCCTCAGGCAACCAATGACGGAGCTCCTAGAGAGCCATTGGCCGGGGAGCTCTGGCGTCAGAGATGACGTTGTGCGAACACTGACCAATCCACACCACGTATGCAAATGAAGGGGCGCCGGGGGGGTCGCGGGGGGGGCGCTGGAGGCGGCGGGCGCCGCCCCGTGGCCGCGCGGGGCGCTGCAGCCCGGCCCGGCGACACCAGGGCTGCACCGAGCCGCTGCCGTGGGGCTGCACCGGGGCTCACCGAGCCGCTGCCGTGGGGCTGCACCGGGGCTCACCGAGCCGCTGCCTTGGGGCTGCCCGCCGGGCTGGGCACGGAGCACGTACACAGAGCCCAAGCGGACAGGCGGCTGAGCCCCTTGGCTTTATGCTTTATGATTTTTAGCACTTGTCCTCGTCTGACAGGGGAAAAAAATTAAAATAAAATCGGAAACTAAGTCCACAGTCACTCGGGAGCTTCACTGTCATTCCCACCCCGAATTCTGTGTAGGGCGAATTTCCTACCCTCGGCCAGGGGAATTGGCATTTATTATTAAAGTTAATTAGACAAAGCAAAGCAGCTCCGGTTCTCTTTTCCCCGGGAAGGGACGGGACGGGACGCAGGTGTTTCGCGGGTTGGCTCGGTGGCCGCTCCGGAGCCGCTCCCGCTGCAGCCGCCGCTGCCCGAGCCGGCTTTGGGGATGCTCGGGGTCGCCTCGGGGGCTGCGGGACCGGGGGCACCCGTGTCTGGAGCACGGTCCCACGCCAAACAGGCAGACACGCAGCCGGTCGGGCCATCCCCGTCAGCTCCTTTGTGGCGCACAGAGCGGGGTTCGGCCCGAGCTGTCCCCCCGCCCTCCGTCACGGAGAGCCCGCAGCGGCACCCCGGCCTGCCCGGCTCCCATCCCAGTGCTTCGGGTGTGACCCCACGGCGGGACTGCAAATACACACACACACAGTGGCACCGGGGCGCGTTTCAATTTTATACTATTATATTTTATTCTATTATATAGTTTTAGGTGTAAAGAAGGGAAGTTATCCTCTAAAGAGCTTCCCCGAGCCGATGAGCTCACTGAAGCTGCTTCTATCCTCTCCTCGTCCGGGACTGCCGCAGCCAGCCCCGTCCCCGATCCCGGACTGCCCGCCGAGCTCCCGCGGCCGCCGTTCCTCCGGCTCCTGCCCCTCTTCCCATCCCGCTTTCGCGCGGTTTGCGTTTTTCTCTCCGGGGGAGCCTGCAGTCCCTTCGGTTCGGTTTAGCAGACGAGGCACTTTGAGGCCACCGCGTATAGAGTGGAATTTAAACAACTTTTAATGGGCCAAGAACCATCACGCTATGCTTCTGCCCGGCGTGGCAGTGACTCCGAGGTAGAAGGACATAGGACATATCGTGCCTGTGTGAGCCCCTTGGAGCTGAGTTGAGACAGCTCACAAGTGCTTGTGTACGTGGGAAAGCTCTTGAATTCAGAACTCGGCATTTCGGAATAATCCCATGAAGGAATTGCAATGAAAGGATTTTTTCTTTTCTTTTCTTTTCTTTTCTTTTCTTTTCTTTTCTTTTCTTTTCTTTTCTTTTCTTTTCTTTTCTTTTCTTTTCTTTTCTTTTCTTTTCTTTTCTTTTCTTTTTTTTTTTTTTTTTAGGGGGAGTGAAGTGTGAGAGAGAAAGATATTCTGCTTTTGTGACTTGAAAAAAAAAAAATTAAATCAGTGTGATGCTCCAGGACAGTTTATTCTGAAGTGACCAAGCACAGAAAAAACATTTTTCTTTTCCAAGAGAAGGGAGAAAAGCCACCTTTTTTTGACAAAGCACTTTTACAAATGTGCGTGTGGCTGGAAGAGAGTGAGGCTGCATGTGTGCAGGAGTGGTTAGCAGGGGGATAAAGAGGCTGCAGGCATTGGGAGAGCAGTGATTCCTGAGAACCCATGTGGAGTTGTTCCCCCTCTCCCCCTCCTTGTTCCTCCCTTAAAACCCTAAACAGACATTCCAAGAAAGAGGAAACAATCCTGATTTGTTTTCATTCGAGGTTGTAAAGCAAGACCCAAACAGAGTTAGAAATATAAACCAACTGAAAGATCTCCCAGCTGTTTAGCTGCTGCTTCTAAACAAGCCTGATCTCTTTTTCTCCTTCTCCACTCCCAGATCTCCCTGGCTTGTGGTTTCTCTCTAAATAAGGAAGGTTCCTTAGGGAAAAACTTGCTGTAATTCACTCCCTGAAGAAATGACTGTGTAGTTTGGTGAGAAGTGAAAGGGGCCTTGAGTTGGGGAGGGAAATGAAGATGGTCGCACAGCCGAGGGGATATGTCTGCTATGGTAACAAGGAGAAACAAATGCTACACTTCATTGCACAAGTCTGATTACCCACTGGGCTTGGAAAGAATCTCCTCTCCCATCTCCAAATAATCGGAAATAATTGACCCTGTGCAAAATCGGTCCCCCCTCCCCTCTTTTCCCAGTGCAGTGGTCATTCCCAGGAGCTGCCCTGGGAGCTAAGCGTGCCCTGTGGTGAAATGCATGCGTTTGCTGATGAGCTCGTTGTAGGGTCACTGCTGAACCGCAGCTCCCCACTCATTTTCTCCCCTCCTCTTACTAATCCTCTGTCCCCAAGCCTCTCCCAGTCTTTCTTCAGTATCCCACCGCCTTCCTGGCCTGTTCTTGGACAACCATTTCTTTTGGTTTTATTCAGGCCACTTTGCACCCTGAGGGTTGTGAATACAGAGCCTGTGGTTTTCTAGTCTGTTTTTCTTTCGCACAGAGTCAGAGAATTGTGACTTTAAAAATGCTTTCACTGCATAGTTTGTTTGTTTCTATAGCATGGGCTGCCTGCCCTGGCGAAACCCTAAAACCTTCCCCCCCCAAGCCCTCGGCTTTCTCCTTTCCATGAAGTTGAGGCACTGCAGAAGAATGCTGGCCGGAAAGCAGCCAGATCCGTGCTGGGGGCAGCGAAGCAGGACAAAGTACAGCTCGGCATCTTTCCCACAGTGTCACGTCTGCAAGCTCGACAAGGGAAAGTCGTTCCCTGGGGAAGTACGGGGGGGCTGGGGTGTAAACCTAACAACAAAGCCACCAAGCAATCGACAAAAACAGAAAAAAAGGAAAAATAAGGGTTTCAAACCCCCCCATTTGCCCTCGCCCCCCCATTTTACTGCTGTGCCACAGATTATTTCCTTCCCCACGGATGTGTTTGTTTGGCTTGGGAGTCTGTGCTTGTGTCTATCTGCTATGAGGGGTTACCTTTTTTGCTCTCATTAAGGGAGCATTGTGCAGTGTCCTTTAATGGTGTCCCCAGATCTCAAGAATTGCGTTCCCAAAGCCAAAAGTGCGGGGGTGCTTTGGGGTCGAGGGGGAATTTCTGGTTAGGAGACACACAATGCTTTTTATGTATTCATCTAAACATACACACATGTACACACACACACGTAAATACACGTACACACACACGTCCATATATGGGCGTATGCACATATATGTACTTATATATGTGTGTTATATACCTACATATGTGTGTTATATACTCCTATATGTGTATGTACATATGTGTACACGTTTATACGTACATATATATGTAGATACGTGTATAAAATCGGAGCGGTCCGTGCCAGCCACCGGAGGGCAGCAGACACCGGGGAGCGGCCCCGTTTCCAGCGGTTTTCCGTCCTCCTGCGAGGCTGCCGGGCTGGGGCGGTGGGTTTGTCTAATACAGTGCGAAAAATGGTGAAATTCGGGTTAGTACACCCATTCCCATAGAGAAAAACATGCAATGTTTTCTGCATCTGTGCTTCGATACTTTTTAGTATCGATACTTCTTCGATACTCCCTTAGCCTTAGCAAGGGAGATAATACCTTAAAAAACAAAAACCAAACCAAAACAAAAACATCCCCAAAACATTTCTACAGCTTTAAAAACACCAAGGCAAATTTTTGAAGTCGTTACAACTGTTTTGGGGAGATTTTCACATTGCTTCCCCCACAAAAAACCAGTAAGACAATGCTGGAAAAGCTGAGAGCTGTCTTACTGTTGTCTAAGTGCGACTGTGGAGTCTTATGAAATCCTGGGAAAACATGTGCATTTAATTCAGGAGAGAGATTTTAACACAAAGCAGGCAATAGATACACAAATTGGAGCTGGATACACAGTGGAATGTCTTTTCTGTGAATTTTAATTTTAATTTTCTAACCGGTCCACTTTGTCCAGCTTGATGCTTCTTTGAGTTCTCAGTATCACTCATGTGATGGGGTTTTGAGGCCTCAAATGGCTGCAAAAAGCAAATTTGCCCAGTTGCTTTCTGTAGGCACTTTCACCAGGAACCTGCTCATAAGGTCTGCTTGGGGACCACCATTAGGTGACTTATCAAACCTCAAGAGAGTCAGAAGCTCAGAAAATCAACCCTAGAATAAACAATTCTCACATGAAAAAAAAAAAAATCTGCATCATTTAAACTGTGATTTGTGTCCCAGAGCAGGTAAATTGATCGAATTTTTGTTAGTGATTTCACAGAGCTCTTGGAAAACTGCAGCTCGCTAAAGACAAAACAAACTGGCTGAAATTTAAATTGTTTGTTCTAACAGTGTACAGAAAAATGGTCAAAAGTTTAGATTTTGTGCGTCCTGTATAACGTAAATGGTGTGCTGGAGAGGGCAGACGCGTTCCAAAGGTTCCCTGGCCAGGTCTGAGTGACCGTGGAGCTGAGGGGACTGACTCTGTGATTGTGTATTGAGTCCATAACCTGTGGCTGGAGGTCCTGATCCCTCGGAGCCGGCAATAGCCGCGGGTGACATGGTAACCGCAGTTCCTGTCATGTCACTGCTCGGGGCACAAAAGGCCATTGAGCCCGGGGATGCCGGGAGCTGAATGGGAGCACTGCAGCAGTTTCAGAGCCAGAGTCTCTATACATGACACTCGAGACAGATTCTTTCTTCTCTTTTTCAAAACAAAGGAACAAATGAAACAGGAAACACTCAGCAGAGAAGCTCAGATGCTTTCTCATCCTCTGCCTCTGGGCCTTGCTGAGCTGGATGCAGAGAGAGTACGAGCAGCCTCACTGGGAGCTTGCAGAGAAGGGGCTGATAACAGAGATATGTGATGTGGGGGCATGTATCTGCTCCAGAGGTGCTCTGGCCTTACCCCAAGCCTGGCTGATAAGCAGTTTTGAACCATTTTGCCTATTGGCATTAATGTGATCTTTCCAAAGGGTAGCATGTTTTAGTTTGGACTTTAGTTGCAAGCCTTGTTGTCGACCAGCCAGAGAAAATGACTACTCTGACATTTTGCCTGCGCTGTCATCTACATGCATAAAATATCATCCTGAAAAGCAGACATTCAGTGTTTCATTACCCAGAAAAATAAGCCAGGCTCCCAGCAGAGGTGTGCCCAGGGTGCCCAAGTAGGTATGCGCATGATTCTATCCCCAAGGATTTTTTCCTGACATCCCCAATAATTACTTGTACTTCAGGAAGCACTGAGATATGGCAGTTCCAGCAAAGATTCCTGTTACAGGAAATACTAATGGGAATTGTAGACTCTAATTTAACTCCTGGTCATGGTGCCTGTGTCTTAGATATCTCAGGCCAGACTTGTACTATGTGAATGGAGTCAAGGGAATGGTGCTGATTTAGCCCATTTGGGAAATCTATCCCACTGTGTTCCTTATCTGTTTGCCAACATAAAGCCTGCCACAGAATCTGTGAATGTACAGTGTTTGGGTAGCTTCTGAATAACTCTGGAAAAAAGTTTTCTTATGTTTTTTATAATATGGTCTTGTTGCTGTATTTTTCCTAGATATTAAGTGGAAAATACACACAAGAGGCAGATGCTGATTTTTTGAGTTTGGGAAACCCTTCTCCTGACCAGCTGAGACTGTAAACAGAAATTAATTTGGTGTGAAGATTACAAGCTGCAGCTCTTGGAGGTATGTGAGAATGAGTACTGTGGTCGATGCAAAAGCTTTGAATGGCAGGAAGGGGGAGCAGAAGGGTAAAAAACTCTGCATTTGGAGGTTTTGGTTTGGAAAATAACTAAACTCATGCATTATGGGAGAAAGCTGTCTTTCTCATGAGCCTGAACTTCAGAAACAGTTCTCTCTGAGACTGTCAGAACCATCCAAACAGACTTAGGCAGGACTTGCATAGTCTGGGGAGACACTAAGTATGGAAACCATCTTGAAATTGATGCTGAGAATAGGATACTGCAAATGAGCAAGTTTAGCCCCCTTCTCTGTACCTTTGTCTTGGCAAGGAAAACTTGGTGGCCCAAAGGTGAGAATCCTGCAAGCCCCGTGGATACAAAGAGAAACACTATGCTTTCCACTTCCACAGGTGTCCCACAATAAGATACATTTCTTTCATGTCTTTACTGCCTATTTAGATCCCACTGGTGATATCAGATGTCACAAAATATTGTTCTGCCCACCTTCTTCCATGTGCCCATGAGCATGGAATAACTAGGATTTGCTTACTGTTATACTCATGTTATAAAGTAAACAGCAGCTTCAGAGAAGAGCACCTTCCAATTGCCTTGCACTAAGTGTAAGAAACATCGTCCAAGGACTCTTACTGTGACCAGGCCCAGGGCATGTCAGGGCCATGGATGGACCGGGGAGCTGTGCTTTCCTCTCTGCACCAGGAATGGTGGGGAATGTGTTGCCGTTGTATACACACAAAGAGGAAGGTTCAGGTCCTCCAAATGAAAGGGGATTGAGAAAGTAGCTTTTCCATCCTAGAATTCAGCTTCAGGGATTCCTGAAAATGCATGGGGGACCAGGACTGTACCTGTGTACATACAACCCCAATCTTCTCCTAGGTACTTAATTGTGAAAGTTGTGGCATTTTTGTGCGTGTGTGCGCACTTTTTTTCTCCAGCTGTTTGTCATTTTTGAAGGCTTCAGAGACATGAGTCCCCTGGAATGCCAGCTATGCTTCTCCCACAGGGAAGCAGCAGGAGCCCCCTTTGGGCACCTTGCCCAGCACAAGTCACAGAGCCCCAGGAGGGAGGAGGGATGGGGAAGGTGACGGAGAGAAGAGCTGTGGAGAAGAAAGAGTGATTTACAAAAGAGGTGATTTGAAGATTTCTCTGCCTCAGGAAGTTTAGTGCAAATGGTATTGACTGATGATTACCAGATAAGCAATAAGTCTAGTGTCCGGGCATGGGGAGCGTTTTCCATGTAACTCAGAGGAACTCCATTTCACTGTAAAGCAGGATTTCTTTATGTCTTTTTTCTTGTCTTCCTTCTTGTCTTCCTTCTTTTTCTCTTCCCTTCCATGGGTCTGTGAAATAAACTAATTTCACAGATTTCTTCAAATTACCTATATTTCTCCTTGCTTTCAGAGCTGATGCTTCTGGAAAAGGAGGTGGAAGATCCCATTGCAGTGTGCAGACTGCGATGTCACCCCAAGAATTGTGGGTGACTCCCATCTTGTGATGAGGGTTTCCATGACCCTCTGCTCCCCCAGAAACTGCTCTCCCTGAAGTGGCAGTGCAGGAGCAGCAGACAGAGCCTGAAAGCATGAACAAAAAATCTCTTTAACCCATAACTCACCCCCTTCCCCTACCCGGCAGGTCTCTGCTTGAAGGATTTACTCAGCCCCTCAGTATTTTTTTATTCAGGCTGATCATCAAGTGCAGCGATCCCTAGAAGGGTGTTTTGTTTCCTGAGCAGGCAATCTTCAGCATGGTCAGACTTCAACATCCCTCTGACATAAACTTTCAGACCTAATACAGTGATATATTCACAGGTTTAAGGGCAGAGCAGGTCTCCAAATGAGGGGGAGAGGTTAAAAATAATAATAAAAAAAGGCTTTTCCTTTCACGTAAGAACTGGCTGATTTGTGGTTTGGACGCCCCCACTAGATACTGAACAGAGGGCATGGAAAAGGTTTGTTTGGCTTGAGCTCCTCTTGTAGCTTTTGGCAGGGCTACGGTCCCGGCTGGTCCCCCGCTGGCCCCGCTGCCTTGCTCTCTCCAAGGTGTTGACAGAGTTTTTCAGCTGCACCAGAGGCCGCAGATCCCACGTCAGGCTCTGAGATACACTTCTTGATAAACACATCTGCCTCCGGCGATTGGCAGCGCTCTTTCTGGAAAGGAAAACAAGAAATGGCTTTGTGTAAACAGGCCCAGCGGTGTGCGGAGTGCGGCCCAGCATGGCTGTGGGAGCATGGCCACTGGGATGGGGAAGTGGCCATTTGCTGACAGGGCTCTGGCAGGGGCTGTGGCTTGCCCACCTGCTCTGCTGGCTGCCCTCTGCAGGGGTATGGGAGCTGGCTGGGCCACGGTGACTGCCCTGGCAGAAAGCATGGTCACCCCACCATCACCATGACTGCCCCATCGTTACTAAAATGATTCCTGTGGATATGTGTCTGTGTAACTTGGTCCTTTAGCCACCCTCAGTCTGAAGTGCTGTCCAGTGGTGGCTGTTTACCCTGTCTGTTGAGATCACTGATGGCACTCGCAGCCTGTGGAAATGGGCAGAGAAAAGTCTTGATGAGGCAACATGGCAGTTGAGAGGGCAGAAGATATCCTTAGCCTCAGGGAAATGCCCTCCCTGCTTCCCATTCCTGCTCCCCTTTGGTGTTACCTGATAGTAAAATTGAACAATCATTAAGGTCAAGAAAGACCTATAAGATCATTGTGTTCAACCATTAACCCAACACTGTCGAGTCCTTTTGAACATTTCCAGGGATGGCGACTCCACCCCTTTCCTACGCATCCTATCCCAATATTTGACCATCCTTTCAGTGATGAAATTTTTCCTAATATACTATCTAAAGTAAAGTCATGCCCCCATGGCATGACTTGAGTTTTTTTCCTCTCATTATCCAGGAGAAGAGATGGACCCCATGAAGAGGTCTGTGTTTGGAAGATAACTGGGAGAAACATAATTTCTTGCTGAACATGAGTGCTTTGCAGAAGTATGAATAACAAATCCCTGATTTCTTGTGCCCTGAACAAAAGAATGGGCATCTTAAGCAGAAGTAACAGGGTTTGGTCAGCATTAGCCCTGCCCCAGCAGGGAATGGTAAATTTCCCTATGTGCCTTTTGAAAATGGGATTTCCTTTTGCACATGAATACAGATCCCAAGTGGTGTTTTTAGCACCAAGTTTTGTACTGCTGTAGCAGTGCAGTAGCAATTGCTAAGCTCCCTTGCTGTTTGCCAGGAGACCACAGAGTGGGGAGTGTTTGAAAACCAGTGCAGCTCCTCAGAGCTCATCACCTCTCCTTCTGCCATCTCCCATGCGATTGTTGTTGCAGACTGCTGTAGGAAAGAACCATTCACATCTCTCAGTCACTCCTTGAGGCTGTGGAAGATGACTGTAAGATGCTTTCAGTGCAGTAGAGTCTGGCATAAACCCAGTCTGTAAATGCTTGATCTTTCTCACTGCAAATGCTTCAATCCAAGGCTGATGGCATTTCTGTTCAACAGACAGTACTGAGTCTGACAATTGTTTGTCAGGAAAACACAGACTGCTTAAGCTATAGACACTGGATAAGAATCTTGAAATAAAAAAATCAGTGGAATTAAAATAAAAATCTAGAGCAGATGTTGAAAGACCCCTCTTTCCATATTTTATCCCCTCTGAGGGAAAAAAGAGAGTAAAAAAACCCCATTCTGCACAAATGCATTTTGGAGAAGGAAACGGCTTCCTGGTGGGGGCCTTTCTTTATGTCCTGGAACTCCTGAGGCTGTCTGCTGTTCCCTGGTTAGTTATCAGGACAGACTGGGGCACAGCAGCCAAATGCTGCAGTGCATTCTCCCCCAGGGCTCAGGGTGTTGGACAGAGGTGCTGGGGACTTTTCCCTTCCCAGCTGAGTACACGTGGCAAACTTCACTTTGCAAGCACACATTTGTAAGGCTTCCTCTGGGGCCTGTGATTTTCCTCTTTCTGAAGTGGCTGGGGAGCAATAAGCTTGAAGGGCAGGGTGTGTTCAGAATATACTGCTCCTTTTGTATATTCTCCCCTTTCTTAAATCAGAGCTTGATTTAAAATGCTGTGGCTTGAACAAATCAGTGCAAGGGAGAAAAATAACACTGTGGGGGGTAAGAACAGAGCGTGGTTTCATTCTCAGTCATACTAATCATCTGCCTTTACAACAGACTGCAATATGTTCGAGGGAGTGATTTATCCCTCAGCACTGCAAGGTGACTTTAATAGGAGACTCCATCCTTCCATCCAGAAGCCCTCATCCCTCAAATGTCTTTTATTCCTGTCAAATGTATTTTCTTCCTATAAATTCTCTTGCACAAACTATACTTTTGAAGCAATGGGATTGTGCATCAAGTGCCTTGTAAACAATTGATGGCTCTGGCCGTAGTTTGGGATAGGAGTATGTGAGGATCAAGGCAATCTGGGTGCACTGGAATGTGAACGCTAATCACCCCTCCCCATCTATGCAATTAGCAAGATCACTGTGCCTTGTAGTTTTGCTTCTATAAGTGGAAAAACATGTAGGCTCTACCCTTTTTTGGTTTTTTTTGTTTTGCAGAGAGCTGGTGTGGCTGTCATGTGTTGTTACCTGTTTGTCAAAGGAACAGCAGTGGTGTTGTACAACACTCTGGATGCAAATAAGGGAAAGGATGCATGCCTTGGATTGGTAAATGGAGCCTCTGTGTTTGCTGTGACCTCTTCTTCCTCAGCTGATTGTGGATCATAACGATCGCTGCCATTTGGACAGGAATAATTAATGAGATAAGTGTAGGTTAGTGGCTTGTGAGCAGCCAAGGGCAAGGCTGCCTGTCCATTTCAGCTCAGCCTAAACCATGGGGGCACTTCCTTCCTGAGTCAATAGTGATCCTGTAATGCTAACAAAAGACCCCCATTGATCATTGCCCTCTGGTAATTGCTGCCAGTGTGAGCCTGCCTCTCACATCTTGTTGACATCTCTGGGCAATTTGACTCAGCCCCTTAAAAGGTCTCTGCAAAAGAAGCAGGCTGAGATCTGTAACGGGGTAGGTCAGGAATGTAAGGACAAATGAATTCTTCCACACAGATGCCAGGGCAGGGTACACACGAAGCTCCAAGTCCAAATGCTTTTATGGTGTTACAGGAGTAACACATCTGTCTCCATGTCCAGCATCAGTGCTATTTTACTTCTAATTTATCTCACTGGGACACTTGGCCAAAAATGGGACATTTCTTTCTTGTGAGGATTTGTGTATGTGCAGAATACCAGCTTTGGCTTGAACCAGACATAAGCCAAACCAACATTTTTTGGGGGGAAACTGTACCCTCCTTGAAGCTGGGGATTTCCCATGTTCTTTGTTTGAAGGAGTTCTCAGGAGGTTCACTGGGGATTATGGTCTAGTTATGGAGACCTGGTGTGAGCTCTGTGGTACATATACTTGCTTTGACATTTATTTTCATGGATTGTCCTGGGTTTGTCTGTACCCTGCTTGTAAACAGAATTCCTGGGCAAGACCGGAGATAAAGGACTTCTATTTCAGTAACATTCTGAGGAATTGAGGCAGAGGCTGCAAGACAGAGGCTGCAAGAACTTTGTCTTGGAACATTAATGCAAACAGATGCTTTGGACGAAACATTGTGGATACGAAGGAATTACCCATCAGCTCTATCATCTTGCTTCCTTGATGCAATAGAGACTTCTGTCTCTGATACGTCCTTCAGGAAAATTAAAGAACAAAGTATTATTTCAAGTGAAATTCACCACTGGTTGCTGAAAGAAGAAGACAGAAAATAAATCCAGTGAGAAGCACCCCTGTGACTCCTGCACAGAAGCAGCATGGGGACAACAGCCACTTCATTCAATGGCTCTGGGATGCAGAGGGGTGCCCCAGGCAACTGTGGCCAAGGCAGACTTGGACAACCACTCTATATGAGATGCTGTCATGAAGGAAGTATAAGTCCATGATGTCTTTCCAGCTTGGGGGATGGAAGATTGGTCAGAGGAAATAAATTTCTTACTCAAAAGTTAGGAGCTGGGTCTTTCATGGAAATTGCACATGCTGTTTTTCCTTCTGGGTTAGCTGGTAATGCAGCCCTCCAGCAACTGATGGTTGTCTTGCATCTGATGTGCAGGTTTGATGTTCTAGTAACACCAGATGACACATTGCCCTTTACAATATCATTGAATCGATAAGTGCAGACCTTGTTTTTTAAGTACAGCTGACATTGTCTTGCCAAGGACTCATGTAAAACAGATCTGGGTAATACTGTGGTTCAGAAATGACAGCTTATATTAAAAGAGAAGCATAAGGCTGAAGCTTTACCACAGGATATTGGTTTTCTACACATTCTAGCAGGGTAAGATCAGTGTCTCATCTTGCCAGTGTGGATAAACACAGTAACACACTATGTGCCTCATGGAGATCTTTTGAAGGACGCTGGAAAATTAAGGGATGTTTTCAGCTGCCAGAATTCCTGCAAACACTTCAGGAAGAGATGCTCCAGTACCCATGGCCATTACCTTCCATTCCCTCCCTCTTGCACTATTGTTTGTTGCACTGGTACCATCCAGTGCAGCCTCTTAAAGGAGTATTTAGACAAAGCCTTGTTAAGGTGAGAGATGTCTTGCTCTGTAATACCTTGAAGTGGGGTGTTTCTCAACACCCAAAACATGGCTCTGTGCTGTCCCAGCCCTTGGTTATTCCATTTTTTCTGTCCTGCCCAGTGTGACTTGGCATCTGTGTTAAACTCTGCTATTCACCTGCCTGACCCACAGTTAATTCTGGTGCTTCACTGTGGTCCAAGAGATGTTCTGGGAGAATCCAGGGTGGACAGAGTAAACAGATGGACCTCAGCCAGACCCTTAAGGTCTGACTGGTCTGTGAACATGTTACAGTGCTCCTCTGTTGTCAGTAGCACACTGAGATTCTGCCACAGCCTTCTGAATCAGCCCACTGAGAACTGCTCAGCATACAGGAATCTTGAGACAAATTCCCTACTGAAGAGCAAGAAGACTCTTTTCTTCCCAAATGACACTCAAAAGTAAATATGAGCCAGATCATCATGGTCAGGCTTTCAAATAGCTTCCCAGGTCCAGGAAAAGTGCTGCCATGTCAGTGTGGCTCCTCGTGCCTCTCTATCATACTGCTCAAAATGGCATACCTGAGAGTTTGGGAAAAAATAAGTGGATATCTCTCCACTCAAATGATAACCCCAGAGCAGAAAGACACTTCTACTCTCTGTGTCCTGCCCTATTTCTTCCTTGAGCTTTTTCTCTACCCTGTCTGATCAAGTTCTCTCTTTCTCCCTACCTCACTGCCTGACTCAGTGGTGGCTCCACAAGGGTTACTAAATAATTCTTAGGAAGATATTTTAAATGGAGGAGCAGATATAGAAACAAACAAGCTCTGGAGTTATTCTTCTGGTGCCCAGTTTCCTTCATGTCTTCAACTTTGATCCACTGCAAGATATGATGAGGTGACTCACCTTGGACAACATATTTTTTCAAAAAAGAAACTTTCAGGAATTCTCAGTTCCTCCCCAGCCTTATGGATTTTTACAGGAGTTGATTTGCTTTGCAGTGAAAATTATTGCAGGTGTTTCAAAGGGAGCCAAAGCCAAAGCCAGAGCTCTGATACTGCCCAGCATTTGCTAAATCTTTGCACTGTCTGCTCATATACCCTGAAGTTCTCTTTCAGTCCTGCCTCATTTCTGAAGCCATGGTCCTGGCAGTCACAAAGAAATTGCCTTTTGCCACAGAAGAGAAATCAAGTCCATATATGAGGCTCTTGAGCAGGAATGGATGTTGGTAGAAATGAGGGCTTGGATATTTAAATCACGGTAAAAATTAACCAGGTGCTGCCCCGGGGCTTCACCTATATACTGCTGATACTAGTCTCAATGTAACATCCTTCAAAATATCTCCAGAGCATTATGGACAGTTAGTGGCCTTTCTTTTACTGCTTTCTTTTTAGCAGTGTGCTGAAACCCTGTTTTTTACACTCTTCCCTCAACATCCTCACAGTGAGATCCAGCCCTCAGTTCCTCCACACCTACACCTGACTCTGGGAAATAATGGGAAGGAAAAAAGCCATTCTGTAGACAGTGGTCTGAAAAGCAAAAGTTCATCTGGTTTTAATACTTTTTCCTTTTGGCTATTGTTTTTGGTCACTGACTAACGCAATCTTGCTACACAGCTTAATCTGTGAGCATTATTTAATTTTGGGGGGTCTTCTGCCTGGATGGAATTGTTGCCACCAAGTCCACAGGGCCATTATAGGAAAGGGCAGGGAAGTCCAAGAATCTCTTGGCATGTCACATGGGACAGTCTGGGAATGTGGCCACTGGGAGCAGAGAACACATGGCACAGAGATAACCAAGGGAGTCGTGCTATGTAACAGGAGATTTGGTTCTCTTTGATGAAATCACAGGTTGTGATCACATTCTGGATAAAAATTTACTTGTTTAATGAGAGGTATAAATATATGGAAACCAATAATATTTTCCTGAAATTTTATAATTTGAAATTTTATTCGCAGACACTTTTTTCCCCAAAGAAGAAAAAAAATGAGCACTTTAGAATCAGACACCATCTGATGGCTACTTTAGAAGTAAGGTAGCTGGTCCTTCTGGAATACTGATTCCTTGATCTTTGCATAAACTTTATCGGGAGCTTGGACGTAAGCAAACAGGAAAATAGGATACAGCCTGGAGACACATTTTTGATACTTTTCAGTATAAAAATATGAACTAGCATAGAGATTTTTCAACACCAGAATACCACAAAAAGCTTGCAAAACTTAGTAAAGTAAGAAAACAATAGCAGTCCATTCACAAAATGTACATGAGCTATTCCTGCAGAGAAGCAAGACCTACAAAAAATGACCCATGAGTGGGAGGTCCAGGGTGATGTTTGAATCCTTGAATACAGAAAAAGAAGCTTTTGGCCTATGAGTCCTTCAACCCATGTTGGTATGATTAGGACAGACAAATATCAAAGTTAAGCCAAAAAGAGGGAAACAAGATGGAAAACAAGGATAAAAACTGGTTGAGTTTGAGGATAATTTTTGTGTGCATTTGTATTTTGTTCAAGGGGAAACACTTAGAAAAGATGTAGAAATATTTATATTTGTTTAGACTGCATCAAGGAAAATGCAAAAAATCAGACAGCCTGAGTAGGGGCAGAAATGAAGGTTTGTGGAGCTTAGTTCTGTCCCAGCTGTCCCCACATCCTCCAGCCCACCATTTTCTGTCCTTGTGTGCCATCAGTGGTGGGTGTTATCCAAAACTCAAGATTGCATTATTGTGAAAGGTCTGTGAATGTGGCCAGCTTTCCAACACTTGGAAAGGATTTGCATCTGTTGAAAATGTGGAAGAAAGGTGGCAAACAGCAGTGACGCTGTAGCAGAAGTCTTGCATTAGCAAGTGCATTTATATACACTTGTCTTCACACCACTGAAGCCTAAATCTCCAGAAATGAGTGACTGGCTTAAAAAGGCCTGTAATGTGAACATCATGAAATTGATTTTCATCAAAGACAATTATCTGGGCAGCGTTCTTTGGTGGATATGTTTGTTTATGGTGCTCGTGATCTAGATGTGACTGGATGTCATTAACCATCAGGGAGTACGAAAAGGAAAGAACAGACAAGGAATTTGGAAAGGAAAGAGCAGAATGTGTCTTATTCTCAGCATGGTGGCTTTTAACCCCTTGATGAAAGGAGCCAGAATTTCCTGGGACTCAGGCAGCAATTCTGGTGCCAGAGCTAAAGGAGACATTGAGTTTATTTTATTTTGAGCAGGTTTCATGAATTGATCTTTGGCATTTCACACCGATGATTTCCACTGCATTCTCACACATCCGAGAGCTTTTTCCTCCCCAACAAAGGTAAAGCAGAAATGCTCAGTTTGAATGAAGACTAAAAGTAAATCCAACCAGGACAGAAAACAAATGGGTTCTTCCTTGAAGATATTTATCATAGTTCAGTGTTTTGTTTTGCTTTCACTTATTTTTAGGTGCAGTTTAAAATGCTGATACATAACACATTTTGCACTGCTCAGTTCAGCTATATTAGAGCTCTCTGCATTTTATGCTAAACTTTGAGGCTACCCAGGAAAACAGAATTGCCTGTGCCTACTCCCTGCTACCACCCCCATCCACATTCCCTTTAAATTGAGCAGAGTTTCACAAAAAGCTTTGGCTCCTGAGACATGCAGAATTGCAGCAAAATGAACTCGACTTTTTGGCTCTGCAATGAAATCTGAAAGCTCCGGAATTTTCTCCTGGTTTCAGCTTTCACAGGGGCAGTTCCATGCAGCTTGAGTCCTTTGAGAAGTGCCAGGCTCCTAATGAAAAGGAGGTGGAATTGCTAGTTGAGGTTTCATGAGAAGGTGGGAGGGAAAGGAGAAGTGAAATTCTGCATTACCCAGAGCTTGTGCTGACAGATGAATTAAAATGTAAATCTAGGCTAAGGTTTCCAACACCAGGGCATAAAGTTAAGCTCCTGGTTTCTCCTCAGTCTCTTAAATAAATCCTAATTTTAAGAAACCCTCACTGCCCCAGCATTCCCCTGCAGAAAATTTAAACAGGGTTTTAGGAGCATCCAGTTATAAAAACCTTGGCCCAGCTTTCTGAATATATGCCACTGTAAATCACAGCATGATTTGCAGTTAAAAAGGGGAAGGAAACTGCAGCTTTAAAATCGAATGAGATGCTGTTCTTGTGTTCAAAGTCTTTGCAAAGTGTGAAGAAAATATTCAAATCAACACCAAACCAAAAGCAAGACTCAAAATAAAACTAATCACCAAATCCAGAGTGTGCAGATGTGTTCAAGAGGAAAAAAAAAAAAAACCAACCCAAAAAATAACAATAGAGAAACCTAAAGAAAAATAACATTCCCTTGAGTAAATCCCTATATTGAGATCTTTGGGCAGGTCCGTTTCTCTGTGAGACAAGGGGCAGGAAAACAGAGTCTGACTTCAGTTTTGGTGCTCTGCAGTGGATTGTGCTGCTTCTCCTGTCTGTCCTTTGAGGAGTAAAAAAGAAAAAAAAAAAAATCTGAGATTAATTTAGTGAACCAATGAAACTGAGTTGAGCAGATCTACTGAAAAGTGCTGCTGCTCATTTGGTCTCTTTGCCTGGCCCAGAAATGCCCTTGAAAATGGCATTCCCTGTCCCTAGACAGGGATCTCTGGAGATTTCTGCCTGGCCATCTCCCGTGCCGGGGTGAGGCACACAACAAACAATGCGAGTGTGCGTCTTTGATGAGGCCAAAATATTTCATGGTCACATCTCTTTTGAAATGTGCTGAGATGATTTGCTGAATCAAGATCCAAAAGCAGTTTGGGATGCTTTTTACTGGGCTAGTGAGAAGCTGACTGAAATAAATAACAGGTGTCTTTTCATATGCTGCGTGGATGGCAATGAGCCCTATCAAGTGGCTGCTCTGCAGCAGGGTTTGGATAGCATTTGCTGATCCCTCATTCCACTGGGAGGATTGATCTGCCAGAGGTTTTTTTGGCAGGAGCTTGCCTACTTTGGAATGTAGAGAGCATGGGAGAATCTTCAGTGGCTCGGGGTGGGTATGACACTTTGTAAATGAGGTATTTTGTTAAGTATTTTACTTATTATAAACATCCAAAACTAAGATTCTTTTAAAAAGAGGAAGGAAATAAGGTCAGGAAAATGCATATATAATTACTTAGATGTCTTTGGAATGAGGTCTTCTGGCAGCAAAAACATGACATAACATTTTGCAAGGGGAGTGACCATTGTTTTAAGACAATTAGGCCCATTCCAGTCTTGTCTGTAATTTTCCATGGATAGTTATATCTAGAGTGACAGTTTCTTCACCTCTGCAAGGAATATAGTATTGCAAAAACAAAGCAGCTAAATAATCCTGCTTTATTTTTTTAAAATCAAGAATGTTTTTAAACTGGGCAGTAATAACCCAGTCCGGCAACAAATTCTGGAAAAAAGTCCATGTTGAGTTCTGAAAAGTCACCAAATGCTTCATCTTGTGAGGCTGGAAGGAGCTGTGACTCTCTGTGCCATGTATTACTTTGGGCTGGGAACTCGACTCAGTTTTAATCTGAAACAGCCTTGTGTTCTGCTGCACATACCAGCAGCTGAAGGCTGCATTAAGCAGCAATGCAAGCCCTCCTGTGCTGGGATGGAGGGAAAAATCGGAATTTCTGCCTGGGACCATGAGGAATCCAATGCTGGCTCAGCTGGCCAGATGCTCGGAGAGGTGGTGATCAGGAAAGAGAGGGTTTGACACCGGCTCCTCAGCAATGTGTGCAAAGCCAGCCCAGCAGCATCCCTGCCAGGAGAGGTGAAACCTGAACAGGTAATGGTGTTGGGAAAAATCTTTGCAGGCTGAAAAGGATCTGCTGCTGTCCAAGACAGGAGGCTGTGCTCAGCTGTTCCGGGCTGGGAGCCGCTCACTGTCCGCACGTGGTGGTACCTTTATAATGGTTGACTTTACAAGATGCAAAAACTGACTCTGCTCACGGGTCATCAGCTCATATTGGCTAATAAAATCCACACTCTGCCCACAGGCACTGCTGGCCAAGGAGCCTCCTTGGTTACGGCTGCATAAAACGGTCCCATACTGTTTGGTGCAGCTGTACGTTGGGGAAGGACATTTAAATTTGCCCATAAAAGATCCATTACTTTACAGCAATATTAAAAGAAACCATTTATGAGTGTTAAATCTTTATTTAAATATAATCCTTACCATGTGTTGGGTGGAAAAAGGCAGCAGCCTGTAACATAAGAAAGGTATACTCAGTATGTGGGGCTTTAAAAGTTTTCCAGATATTGTGGGGGGAGAGGGAGGTCTGTTTTGGTTGGGGGGAGTCCAATCTCTGCCTGGCCAAACCATGCAAGAAATTTTCTATTTATTTATTTATTTGATCATTCAGAAACATAATGTTTGCCATATTCATGTGTCTGAGCTCTGTCATAAGAGGGAACTGAAGGAGTGAGCTCTTCTGCTCCCCGTCCCACCCACCCCAAATATCACCTAAGGCAGGGTATGTGGCCAAACAAAGTGGAAGTACCTGTGCCCTCCCCATATCTCCTCACTCTTATTCTTGGTCTGCATATTTGAGTTCATCACTGGTGCTGTGTTCTCCATATCTTCCACACCGCCTGATCTCCCCCTAGCACCAGCATGGCCTGGTTTTCCTGTGTTGACATCTAGTGCTCTGCTGCTAATACTCCGTGATGGATTGCCCCAAAAGCCACCTTAAGCTCTCGCAAACCTCTTGCCAAGGCTGCCAGACAAGGCAGGAGCTCCCAGTCAGTGTTCCTGAAGCCAGGCTGGGGTCCTATTGCCGCGCCTGAGTGGGCGCAGCTGGTGAGAGAGAGATGGTGAATCTTGTTTCTTGAATCAGAAGGCTGAATTTATTAATATAAGATATAATACATTATAGTTATACTAGAAATAATAAGGAGAGAGGTTTGCAGAGCAGCTAGGCTAGCTAGGAAGAGATAGAAAAGAATCCACAACAAAGCTGTGGCCAAGGACTCAGTCCCCTGGCTTGCACTGGTGATTGGCCCTTAATTATAAACATAAAACATGAACCAATCACCAATCAAAATAGGTGCCCCTGTTGCATTCCCCAACAGCTGATAATAATTGTTTACCTTGTCTTCGGAGGCCTCTGGCCTCCCGAAGACACAGAAATCCGAAAGAAAGGATTTCTGTGGAGAAATGTCTGCGACATCGTCCCAGCGTTACAGGGGCAGTGGGGAGAGCGCAGCTGGAGCAGCTGCTGTGCAGGCAGTGCAGGCAAGGGCTGCGCAGCTCAGCCTGCCCCTGCCGTCCCTGCACTGCCCTTCCAGAAAAACACAGGCACCCACAGTTGCTGCTTCCTCACCCTTCCTCCCCACTCTGCCTGCAGCCTCTATGACATTTTTATAAAACTGGTTTTCACCAGGAAACTCGGTTTTGACATCATCTCTGAAAGCTTCCTTCTTTTGGGAGAATTGCAACATTTTTGTCAAGAAAGAGAATAAAAACTCAGTCAAAACTCATTTGAGTGAGAAACAAAAATTTTTTTGAAAGGAAACAGCTGCTATATTTTATTGTTTTTTGGGGGTTTTAAAAATTATTATTATTGATTTCCTGATTTTTTAAGAGGGAAAAAACCTGACCTATGTTTTGTTTTTTTCCTTCGTGCTTGACAAAATTTTCCCTCAAGAAAAATATTTGATCATCTTTTCTTTTGGCTATCAATGCTACTGGAGACAACTCATGTAGAGAGACAGAAGAGGGAAGAGCAAGAAAGATTCTTGCAACCTTTTCCTTTTAAAAACATTTATTCAGAAGAGTGTGGAGATTTCTTCAGAACCTGTAGAGCAAAATACAGCAGTGGCCTTTTTATTTTTTCAAATCTCCAAAACAACTGAGAAGATCTTTTCCTATTGACCCAAATAAATCATATCCTGCTAATCTAATTCATACTGAGATATTAGAAAAACAGGTGGATCCTGTTATCCTGAACCAGCTTACCCTAGTATCTATGTAAATATTAAACTAAAAATCTGTGTACAGCAACACTGTCATTTTTACTTAGCATGGCAAATCTTGACTGCACACTAACCATATTTTTTTCCTCAGCATTCACATCTGAAGCCATTTTCATTCCTGACCAGAAAATTAAAAAAATACATTGCATGCAATATGAAGAATAACTTTTCCCAGATGAAACATAGGGTGAAATGAAAAGAAGAAAGAAATATAATTTTTGTCCAGTGTTCATTCTGTAGTGATGCATTTGTGTTGTAGCATTTTTTTTTTTGCTTTTTGTGTAGCATTTTTCTTTTTGTTTATATCTTACAAATATTACAGCAACTGAAGGGAAAATAGCAGATAGGGTGAATAAAGTTTCCTTATCTGGATTTGTAATTAGAATTGGAACAGGACATAAACATGGACCAAACAAGCAGAAAAGGGAAAATAGCAAACCTTGTTAAGTGTCATGCATGTTAGTACAAAGCATTTCCTAATGCAGTGTTGATAAAAGCATTGTTAACTTTTTCCAAGATAAATTCTTATGCTGGAATAACCATCTGTTACGCAATCAGCACAAATCAGTGGCAATCTTTGGATCGGGCCTTAAACCCTGGGGGGCTCTGCTGAAATCAGTGCTGGTAATTCAGATTGAGACCACAGAAAGTGAGACCAGAATGTGATCCACAGTCCCAGCTCATATTATTGCAAGAGGAGCAAATCTTGTCAAGTATGTGTGGGGGTTTCTCCCTGATTTTGTGGGTTCCCTCCAATATTCCAGGCACTGCTCCTTTCCCCTCTGGTTGCAGGGCAGCTGTTCCCATCAGCGAGACACAAAGGATGTGCTGTGAAGGGGCAGAGTGGAGCAGTGATTAAAACTGCCCTTGCAAATACACCCAGTGCCTTCAGGAAGATTAACCTGAGGGAAGGACCTGGAAAGCTGGAAAAGCCTCCATGTGCTTTTGAAAGCCCATATTCATTTGCAGCAGATTGCTGCTCCTCTGGTGCCCTGTAAATCCTTGAGGAATGCAGCTGAGGTCTGGGATCTTCCGCAAAGGGATTTAGAGAATTTGTGAAAAGAAAAATGGAGGATTTGTCTGACTTTTATAAATCTGGCAGTTTTAATATATTTTTATAGAAAAATTGTTAGTCATACATATTTTAATAAAACTGTGCAGCTTGAGAGAATCCTCCATGAACCGACCAGTCTTATCAGCCATGGCTGTATTCAGTATTTAAAAGTTTTTGCCATAAAATTTGAATCAATAATTTTCAGACAAGAGGTTTTCTCATTAACTTTTCTTTATTTATTACTTGTGATGGGTCACATAGCATGGCTTTGCCTTCTTACTTAAGTAACAGAGATGGGAGAATGAAAAGTACAAATTATGAATAATGATTTTCTGTATTCATGCAGAACCAGTGGCCAAAAATCTTGACAAAAAGTAGTCACATTGAAATAATGCAGCTCATATTCAAAATGTACAAGTGCATTTTTTTCACTTGATGACACCTATGTCCTATGCAAAATAATCTCCTTTGATTTTTGATAGAATGGATGAATTTAATTCTTATTAATCCAGGCGTAGTAGTGAGAGTGATTCAAAGATGAGGGGCAATCCAAAGCCTCAGACTTAAGGCCCTTTTATATTTCCATTCTGTTGGAGCTATGCATGTACTCAGGAGTATTAGCTGAAGAATAGATTGTAGACACCTTTAAGAAAAATGCTGTGAGAATTCTGATATTGCTGAGTCAAATTCTTTCTCATTTTTGATATCAAACCAATTGTTGGTGCAGATCTCAGGGCATTTGCTTTGTGGGATATAGATTCCACGATGTAATATAGATGCCCAAATTTTGTTTAGTTAAAACTTCCATTAGAATAGTGTTTTTTTTTTTTTTTTTACTGTGTGTTTATCACTGTTTGTCAGGGGCCAGTTTTCCAGTCATGACTGGAAAACAAAACAGTAACTGTTGGGTAACAATCTCAGACACAGGAAGTTTTGTGCTTTTCTGACAAAGTAGAGTGCATTTTGGGACAGACAGTGATGATTTGCAAATATGTCCCTGCTTTAGAACAGCTGTCACAGAGAGACTTCAGATTCAGACCTGAATTTCAGGGCAGAACATGAGAGGGAGGGAAATCCAGAGTCCTCTGTAATCCAGAGGGTTTTTCTGGCACTTTAGAGAGGCGTGGGATCCCATAACTCAAGCAGTGGGGGGAAGAGTATTTCCTGACTTTTCCTGGGCAGGCAATTCCACTTCATACAAATCACTGAGGGTGTCCTCAAGCAGGACACTGAATCTGAAATATTGGGATTCTGGGAGAGTGCCTGGATCAGTGTTCCAACACAACATTACTTGCAAGCATGCAAAGAGGGAGAACAGCTGAAGTTATCTTCTGCTTGAAATGGAATGAGAACATTTTTGAAACATTTTGCTTTCTCATGAAACATTTTCTACCCATTGCCACTAATGGAGACCAACCATAAAAGCAGTGCAGGACCTGTAAGCTCAGACCAATTCAAGTCACTAACATTTTGGTAGAAATGAAAAAAAAATTATGGGAGAGCCAGTTCTTCTCCCTATTGCATTGTAAGGTGCTGTGTGGAGACAAGGAACTGCTGCTTCTCTGTTCTGTGGATTTCTGCACTGTATTTCTGAGTATTTCTGTATTTCAAGCTACCTCTGATTATCCTTTAGAACAATGTATGTGTTCTGCTGCATTTCTGTGTTGTCTAAGTATAAAGACAGACTTAAATTCATTTGACTTGTCAAAGGAAAGAATAGTTGTCTTCTCCTAACTCAAATATAGCCCACAGTTAAGGGTTTTTTATAGGGATAAGTAACAAAAACCATGTTGGTAGAGTTTTTTTCCTTGAGTTCTCTAGAACTTTGGCTTTCATCTGGAGATTTCCCCCTGAATTGAATATTTTAAAATTGAGTTTGACTAATGATCTTTCAGAAAAGTCAGACCATTTGTCATCTTGCATGAGACAATGTAGCTGGTTGTAGTCAATTTTATTTAGAGATTTATTCAGAGATTTTTTTTGTTCCCATGCTGCTCAAAGAAACCATTTGGATCTCATTCCCTTGAGGAGAAAACAATAAACATAGTTTTGATGACTTGTTAATATGATTATGTTCCTGAGATGCAGACACAGATATGCTTGGTACACGTCTGTGCACATGGACTTCTGTGCCTCCTCTGACAGAATGGAATATGCTCATCCTACCAACTGCTGTTCAGGATGAGCCCAAGAAATAGTGAAGATTTATTGCACAAAGTCATTTGTAGAAATGCTGCCTTTCTATAGAGATGTTTTTCTTCTTATTCATATTGTTGCAGATGATTTGCATAATTGTTGCTATCACATCTGATGTACCCCACTGTACATCCTTTTGCATGTGGTTTGCACTACGGAAAGAGAAGAAATAGTGGAAACTGAAATTCTGTGGAGTGTTTGAGCCATTGCACATGTATTATTTGACCTTGGATTACTGTGATTTTTTAGGAAAGGGCCAGCAAGTCTTGGTATGCAGTGGATAATGCACTAGCTTTGCTTTTCGAGTATTTTTATTGGAAATTTGGATCATGGTTCAAATCACAACTAGAGACCTAAATGAAATGAGTCTGTGTTTTCATCTGAGCTCCCCAATGGACAATAATCCAGATCATAAAATATACCACTTAAACTTTGGCAGTCTTCTGTTCTCAGGAAGCTTTATTGCTTTGTATTACCTTAACTCAAAGATAGTCCTTCCAGGACTCAGTTCAAGCTGAGGTTATTCAAAGAACAAAGTTTGTATTTCTAACTAACTGGTCTGTAAGCTCTAATAGGGTTACAAAGCAAACTCACATACCTTTGTGTTGTGTCTTAATGAAATTTAGCTGTTTGGCAGGAAGGAGTGTCAAGCCATTCCCTCTGTACTCCAGCACAGAGCCAGAACGAAGCGGGGAGAGCTCAGGAAAATTAGTCCTTGAATCCCTAGTGCCAGAACCCTTCTGACATCATCACTGGTGGCTCAGATATTTTAGAGGAATTCAGCTCAATTTGGGATCGATGAATACAAAAGGTCACAATTGACAGCCTGCAGTTATCGACCCTCACACCCTCCTTAGCTGTGTGCCCGTGGGTCAGAGCGTGCCCACCCTGTGCCCGGAGGGTGACACGGCTGTGTCACACAGGTCCTGTGTGCCTCTGGGCAGCCCCAGGGGCACAGGGCCCTGCTGAGAAAGGACAGCTGCATCCCAGGAATGGGAGCAAAAGTGCCTTCAACTCCTCTGGGTTTACATGATGTAACTGGAGTCTCATTTTAGCCCGCAGCGCTGTGTGCTGGCTGCATTTTGATGTCATGGATGCGAGCTATTTTTCATGCTTTGATAATAAAAGTGGTGCCTGGCTTCAAAGTAAATCTGGCTTGGAACATCCTGTAGCATCTCAGAGGCAAATGTGTTATCAATATAGACACCTTTTCCTGATGATTGATCTAAGGCATAATGGTCCCTCCAAAACAAAAGGCATGGATGCGCTGTGAATGAAAATTTGACATGTATCCATGCGCACCAGAAATAAGGGGAAAAGGTTCATGCAAATGTCATGGATTGTGGATGGATCCCATCCAGGTGAAATTCCTTCTGGTTATTTTAAATATAACAACAACTGACATTAGTAGCATTTTTTTACCCTGAAGGTGAAACACTTTTCATACTGTAGCTTAAAACCAGCTCTCAGTTACATAAGTGTAAATCTGTGCCAAATAACTCCGGTGAGGCCAGTGGAGTTACTGAGGATTTACACGGGTGTAATTCTGAGCAGAGTTTGACCCTTTGTGGATATAGATATGCACTCAATTTATTGCACTATTACACTGCAAGCAGGTATGCAGGCACATCCATTGGGGAAGGAAAAATATAAGTCCCAACTACAGGTCATTTCACATCCTTTTCCTCAGCCTTGCTGCATTTCCAAATCAAAACTCACAAGCAGAACAAATCAACTTGAACTACTGGGTAATAACTACTCAAGGCCATTTCAGCCTCAGCCCTATGCAAGGCAAAGTGGGGTGTCTTTCCTCCTGGTATCTTCTTCTACACTTTGTCCCCTTCTCCAGCTGTAGGCTTACCTTGGTCAGGGCTGTGATGGCAGCACCTGGGTAGCTCTTTTATGCTGGGCTTTCATGGCATCTTGCTATATCTATGTGTGAATGAGTGACTCTAGGTGTAGATGCATGCACAGGAGTTATTGTGCTTGAGATGGCACCTTTGATAATCTAAAATAATTTGTATGCATGTAGATGTCTGGATGGATCCCTACTGAGAGAGATACGTAGAGGGCCAGAGTGTACATCAGGGTTTTTGCTTATCATTTGATACTGATTCAAGGTTGTGTGCTGGCACAGTGGCTACATCACAATATTTTTAGGAACAAATGATTAAGTGAAAGGATGGGATGAATTGTAGGAAAATGGCATATTATAGGAAAAGAGCATATGGAGACCTAAACTGGAGTTTGACCAGCATGCCTGGATAAAGATCCCTGAGGGCAGAATGGATGTAAAAAAGGACCAGCAGATGTTTAGTGAGAGTAAGTAATCCTGATTCTGGTTTTACACTGCCATTGAAATGATGACACCTCCAGCAGATTATAGTCTCTTTCTTAAACCATGGCTTTAAATGAAAGCTAGTTACTTTATATCCTGACTCATCAACATTTATAATTTTAGTCATGCCTCTTCATGGTATAGTTTTCCCCTTGCAATTCACCCTCTCTGTCTCTCACTTTTGCTCAATATGTTCTTCCTCACAGTCCCAGAGCTTCTAGGTTATTGTATTGCTGACTTAAACAGCCAATAGGCCTCAGCTACCCAGCTACCAAAACAGTGAAAAAACTACTTGCAAATTTCCCTTTCTGTGCCTTGTTTAACCCTGAAAGTTCACATGGCTGAGGCACAATGCTGCCAAATAGGTTTGGTGATCTTTGTCATTGCAGACCCCCAGAAGGGTAATAATTAGCATTTACTCCATGATTCTCAGAAGGCTGATCAATCACTTTATTATATTATACTAATTAGAAACCCATTGCCCTTACATATAGTCACAATACAGGTGGACCCAATTGGTCCTTCAATCTAAACACCACCACCATTGGCCAATTAAGAAACCACCCTTTGGTAAACAAATCTCCATAACACATTCCACATGTTCACAACAACAGGTGCACCAAGTGAAGATAAGAATTGCTTATCATTCTTTTCTCTTGTCCTCTCACAGCCGTCCCAAGGACAATGCCTTGGAAAGTTATGTGTTGCTCTCTGTGGCCAGAGAGCTACTGCCACAAATCTTTACTTGGGTGATCTTTTATGTTTTTTGGGGTTGTGAGAAGAGCAACATTTACTGCAGCAAGTTTTACTCTGCTGGGGCAACTCATGATGTTTTGCTCATGAGCTGATGGGCAAAGCTAGGCTCTATGCTCACACTGCTGTCTGGAAACCAGAAGTCTCAAATTAATTCCTCAGGAGAGTCAAGAAACTTGAATTTTCCTTCTAAAACAACTGAAACCACTCCCTTCCCTGTTTTTTTTTTTTTTTTTTTTTTTTGTTCTTGGTTTTTTAGTTTTTAAAAGTTGTTCTTTATTGTGTCTTTAGCAAGTTAAAATAGGACTCACTTTTTAAGTATTACAAATCACTTAAAAATGGAAAACTTTTCACAACTGCACAGCACTGAGTTACTTCCTTTTTTGCTTATATGGGTGAAATAAGCAATGCCACCCTCACCCTGTGTACATAAAGTGAACTGCACCAGCTGTTTCATTGGCTTTTCAACTGGAAAGGAGTACTCTGGTGCCCAGGGCCAAAACTATCTGATTTTCCCACAAATCAGGTCAATCTTGTATCAAAGTCCTTAAAAATTATCAATCCACTGAATAAAAATCTTTCCTAAGTAAATTGCAGACAACTGATTAGTGTCATGACTTATCCAGATCTATTGTCTTTAAACCTTTGTAAGAAGAGGGAGATGCTGTATATTCTCAGAGCTGCAGTTTGAATAAATCATCTTCTACTAAAAGAGCATATTTTCTATAGATTTAGAAAATAGATAAAATTGATACAGATTATTTAAAACAGAAAAGACATTTAATTGTTTTTTTCAAATGTCAGTTTTCATAAATACTAACAAAGCAATTTGGGATTTACACCCATCTTTCCTTCAACTTGGTAAATTTGTATTTTCTTTTGTTTTTTTTTTTTTTTTCGTTTTTTTTTTGTCTCTGGTTTTCAATACAAGACAGTGGAGGAAAAAATTATGGAAGAAAGAGAAGTGGAGTGGAAAAATGAAAGAATGAAAGCTAAGTGAAGGAAGACAGGCAGGCAGGGAAGGCAGGAACGAAGAAGATGTTTGAAAGGAAGGTAAAAATCAGCTTTTTGAGACACGTTTGTGGAAAGTCACTTTTTCCTTTTCTTCTCTTTTCTCTTTTCCCTCTCCTCTCCTCTCCTCTCCTCTCCTCTCCTCTCCTCTCCTCTCCTCTCCTCTCCTCTCCTCTCCTCTCCTCTCCTCTCCTCTCCTCTCCTCTCCTCTCCTCTCCTCTCCTCTCCTCTCCTCTCCTCTCCTCTCCTCTCCTCTCCTCTCCTCTCCTCTCCTCTCCTCTCCTCTCCTCTCCTCTCCTCTCCTCTCCTCTCCTCTTTTTTCATTTTTCTTTCCATTTTGATCTTCTAGGAAAGAGGAGGGGCGTGTAACTTTGTTCCCTGTGAACAGACAAGTTGAAGGTGCTTCTTCTTCCCAGCTGAGGGCTGCTGAGCTGTCACAGCTGCCAACACATGAGCAGAGTGACTCAGGCAGTGCTGTGGACATCCAGGGACTGGGCAAGGATTTTAATGACTGCTGGCAGGAGGGAGCTAGTACAAAAAACACCTCAGTTTAGGAATCAAGAGGTGTCAGGGTGTTTCATAAAAATTCTGTTGCCCATGCAGAGAGAGGATGGACTTCTGACTGTTTTAGGTCAGAGCAACATATGATACTGATGGTTCAGGTATGTGCTCAGTCTTTTCTAGTTCAGGCTTGCAATCCCATGTCAAAAGTTAGAGTTTGGCTTGCTTTGGAAAACAATTTTCTCGCTATGAACACCTGCCCCACGCAGGACTGCCAAATGCAGCTCAGGGTTTTTTTTGGAATTCACTGGAAGAGCAACAAAATGCAAAGACGCCGACACCAGGGCACAGCATCAGAGAAGCAAAACTGCTGGGCCCCTCCAGAGCCAAGTGACAGCCAAGGTGCTGAGGCAGAAGGAGGTGTGTCCTTGGAGAGAGAGCTGGAAGGTTGGCAGTTGTTCCACTGCTGTGGCTTGCTGACACCTCGCTCTGTGCAGCTCTCCATCCATGTCTGTGTGAAGGTCTCTGAGGAAGCTCCTTTGAAGGTGGCTTGGCCGGCCTGGGCTCCTCCATCCCTGCACCTCCACAATGGGGACAGCGGGGACTGAAGACAACACATCAGTGACACACACTAACCAATGCCCCCATCTTCCTGAGCTTGGTTTACAGGTTTCACTGCAGATTTTATTAGCCTGTGATTCAAACCTCAACCCTGCCACAGCTGCCAGGTTGTCCAGATGCTTGCAAATGATAATAAATTAGAAATACTTAATGCTAAAGATGTTTAGTATTATGTGAGGATAGAGACCTTCAAGCTGGAACATCGTGCCATGTGTGTTTTTCTCTTGAAATTAGTTGTGGAATGTTCAACTAAAATTTATTATTTTATTTTATTTTATTTTATTTTATTTTATTTTATTTTATTTTATTTTATTTTATTTTATTTTATTTTATTTTTATTTATTTCATTTTTTATTTTATTTTATTTTTATTTTATTTTGTTTATTTTATTTTTAAAATTTATTATAACTTACTTTATCTTAGTAGTTTCAAAGGTTGGAGAAAGACTCAGAACCTGGAGCATTTCCATTTAGTTCTGCTTGCAGCAGTTTGTGCTTGTAAGTACAAACACCAGAAGGATTGCAGGAGCCACTGCAGCAGGCAGGGTACTGAGCCTTACTGCAGCAGTCTTCAGAGGGTGAGATGGATTCATCTGTGTGTCTGACACAGCTTTGCTGCAGCCATGCCTACATGGATGTATAAACCTCTGCCTGTTTAGGAGGGATTTTTAAGGCTTTTCTTAAATACAAGACAAACCCCATACCAGCATTCACCCTTGGGTATGGGTATGTACACCCTTGGTATTACTTGGTACAGCTAACATTTGCCTGAGAAGCTCTGCAGATTTCATGTTGGAATATATTTTTCTGTTGATTACTATATTCAGAAGTGTATCTTTCACACCACATTCCTCCCCCAGGTATCAGATTTGTATCAATCAGGCTGTTTCATGTTGTATTGTACTGATACAGTTCCATACCCTCATTCAGGCACATGAGAAATACAGGGAGTGTAGAACTGGGCCTGTGGGTTGATAAAAACCAAAGGGGTTTTATAAACACAGAGCACAGATTGACATCCTTCCTTCATTACTAGGGCTTAAAGCTCTGCAAGAGGGAGAGGCTTAAGGCTTCAGCATCTGTGAAGCAGCTGGGAGGAAGAGGGCAGAAATGGGGCATAAAGCAAGGCTGCCAGGGCACCTCTGGGCTGATCTGTCAGAGTGCAGCCAGCAGTGGCTTTGGGCAGGTCCTGGATGGAGTGAGGATGCCCCTGAGCAGGGCTGAGGTGGGGAGTGGTGCCCAGGAGCCTGGCTGTGGGGTCTTGGTCAGTGCAGATCAAACAGCAAAACTGAGGGAGCACCTGACAAGGCGAAGATGGCAAAGCTGATGATGGCAAAGCTTGTTATGATGCAACACCAGTGTTTGATTTGCCGGCTTGAGAAAAAGTGCTAATACACCAATTAGAGTCAATCCCATTCCAATGCTGAGGTATTGTGACAGGTATAGACTTAAAACAGCCAAAACTTTGTATTCTTGTATCCTTGAGAATTCCCTGATTGGGAAAGACCTGCCTGTTTCCAAGGGATTAATTTCAAAATGTATGTGGGTCTGTTACCACCAGCAGTGGTAACAGCAGCTTTTTTTTTTTTTTATGACAGTGATAGTCTGGGCTGCTGTCAGGCTGGTGATCCTGGGGAGGTTTGCAGCCTTTGTCCACAAGCCTGTTGTCAGGCTCAGGACAGAGACAATCTCAGGCCCTCAAAGCCCAATAGAAACCACTCAGCAAAACAGACAAATCCTCCCACGAGCTGCAGTTTGAGTTTTGTGTTATGGTTCCTTAGCGTGTTTGGCTACCTGAAGCTTGTGTGAAGTGACACAAGCTGCAGGACCATTCCTTACAAGGAATGCATCTCTTGTTCTTGGGCAGGTTACTCAGGCTGCAGAGCTTTCTCCAGGCCACTTATTTCTACCTTCCCCCGCTACAGCAGGCTCTATCCAATAAATAGGTAGCTTGAGATGGCTTGTCTTGAGAGCTACTTTTCCATGTTTAAAGCTGACTACTAGGCATTTTGGAAACTTGGTCCTTGCTTTGGAATGTTTCTGGACAAATCTAGTTACAATGCCTATCTGTGTGTGCAAAGACTTTGGGTTCAGCCAAAATCTCTGCTTCTTGCTGCTATTTTTTTCTTTTTGGAGAATTTGAAGTGTCTGCAGTGTAAGCACATAAATGTGCACAAAGTGGAACATTGAGTAGAAAACACGAGGATTTTCAAAGGAATAGCTTCTGTAGTTTACTTACAGGTTAGAAAACAGCTAAGCCTCCAATTCTAATAAATTGCTTACAAATTGTTTTGTTTTGTTTTGTTTTTATTATATATCTGTATATTTTTCAGAAACAGAGATCCCCCTGAGAGCTTTAAAAGAAGCTCTGTCAGCTGTTATTTCAAGTCATCAGGTAAGAATGTTTTCAAGTGAGAAGGTTCACGAGGAATGGTGAAGCAAAGCCCAGCCTGTTTGGAAATGGACAGGTGACCAAAGCCATCATAGCACAGCCTGGGACCATGGTCTTCTTCATGTATAACACAGAGCATTCCCTGTGGGACTTCTCACAATGCTGCATGCTCTAAGGATTGCAGTGGTTGGCCACAAATGGCTAATGCTTTGCCTTAAAAGTGCAGACCCTCCATTTGAGTGTCTCTAATAAAATATTTGGGTTTTGTTAAACAAGGAATGCTTTCCAAGGAATTCAGAGAGCAGAGAATCTCTTCCAGTCAGGCTGCAGAGCTGAGCTGGGATGGGGCTGGCACTGCAGGAGGCCAGGTGCAAGGACTTGGTGCTCATAAACAACCTTCTCCTCTGGACTGCAGGAACAGCAAGTACAAAGCCCAGGCTTCAGCCTTGCTGTGCAGAGGGGATTTGAATGCAGAGATTCAAGCTGGAATAAATGCTAGGCCAAGCACTTCTCCAGTACTTAGCAGTAGGAAAATATTGCTCACATCATTCTGAAGTGTATGTACACTTTCTAAAGGGTTCGGTTGAGAAAGATACCAGAAGACACCAAACATGTGTTTATATAAAGCTGTTCCCTGAGTTAAGAGATGTCAGATATAAATTGTCAATGTTTATATTCCTAAACATGAGAGCAAATAGCCTTTGGTTTAAATATTCATCAGGCCAAGTTGAATAGCCTGCCCTGAGGGATCCTTGCAGTTCCAAAGGAGGAGCAGCTCTCCAGCAGAGAGGTTTTTGGGGGAACAACAGCTGGGCACGGCACGATGCTGACTTGGCTGCTCTGGAGTCAGGCTTGGTGTTCCTGTCACTGTGCCACAGCTGCTGTGGGCACTGTTAAAGCACATTAGGTCTGTGCATTGGTACCTTCCCTTTCTACTCAGAGGCATGTGTGGGCAGCAGGCAGCTGCTGGCAGCTCCTCTGTGTGCCCAAGGACAGTGGCCAGGCAGGCTGAGTCCTGTCACACTGTCACACACTGGGCTGTGGGCTCACCCCAGAGCAGGGAATGCTGGCCAAACCAGTGTGTTGGCATGCACATGGTTACAGTTAAAGAAAATAAAATTAATTAACCTGGGCTCCATCAAGGTGCCTACTTTCCAGTCAGAAGATATTCCAGACCCAAAGAGAGTGCAGACAGGCACTTAACTACCTGGATCCATATGGGAAGGAGGCAGCAGGTACTTATGCTTGCCTTGCTGGAGGTTCTGTTTCTGGGGCCAAACAGTTTATGTTCAATGCCTCCTTGCAGTCCTGCTTACTCTGCTTCTGATTTAAGCTGTGTTAAAGGTAAAACCAGACTGTCAGTGAACATGTAGTGTTTTTCACACAATATCCGTCTGTTTATTTGCAGTCCTGCACAGGAAACAATGAATTCTTGGGTAACGGTGTGGAATTTTTTTCCATGTTTTTTTAATCCTTCCAGGATTGTTCTTAAAATATAACATATTTTATTGACCTGATTTTTGTGTATGACCATTTTTATCAGACACTGTTATGAAGATTTGCATGTTTTGTTCCTGCTCTGTGTTCTCTAACTCCTCTTTAGAGAAGGTGGTACCCCGGCCTGTTCATCTGCTCATCTGCCAGGCCATCTGCAGAACACTGCTGAACACACTGGCCATTTTTAGCATCTTTAGACAGAACAGTCACAGTCTCAGACGTGAGCTCTTAAACCTCAGAAAACTGATAGATGAGTAAAGATGGAAAAACAGTTCAGGGAAGAAAATCTGCAGGGTGTGTTCAGACATTTAGTCTTGTTTAATGTTCCAGTTCACCAAACCTACACATGCATGGGCTGCCCAGCCACGTGTGCCTGTCTGGAGCCAGCTCAGGCTTTGATGAGAGCAAGGAGGGGTGAGCTGATGGCACTGCTCCATAGTGGGAAGGGAAGCCTGCTTTGTTAATTTTACTGCACTTTCTTCCATTTTTACCCAGAAAAAGCTGATGTACTGTGTAGGCAAAAGACTGTAGGAGTAGGACCAGAAAAGTTATCCTCCCAGAGTTGACAAAATCACTATTTTTAATCTCTGAAAAAAAAAAAAAAAAAAAGAGGTGTCAAAATGAAGATTCTGATCAAGGCTGAACAGTCATTTTTCTGTGAATGTATCAAAACATAATTAGCTCTTGTAAAAGCTTTGGTATTGATGCAGGGCAACAAGAAAGCGTAAGACATAAACCAAGAATATTTGTACAAATGGTATTAAAGATTTCTCTTTTCAAGAAGTGACAGATTAACTAACAAAATAATCCATTTTATTGGACAAATTGGTTAGAAAAGTGTGTTGTCTGGCTTACCTCCAACAAAAATAATACTATTAAAAGCAGCCAAGAAATTGATGCCAAATTAAAAGAAGAACAGTCTGAGCTCTGAGAGCTCTGAGTGACAGAAGTGGCCTTTTGCCAGGAAAGATATGTATGAATGCACTAGGAACATTTTCTTCTTGTTTTTGTATTTACATTTGGCATTAAGAAGCCACCTAAGGGCTGTTAACATCTGAGGTGGTATAAATCTAAACAGGTAAAAGACAGGACAGATTTTAAAAGTGTTTCCCAGCAATTCATCTTGAACACACAGCTACTAAGTATTCTCACTCTTTGAGCGCAGCACCACAAAATAAATTATCGTTTCACATTTTTATTAGCATTTCATTAGAAATAAAATCCAAAATGTTTGACAAACCATATTTTTAAAAGTTTCTGAAGGCAGGTTTAAGGTGAGAGAGGGATTTTTGTTTAGTTTGTAAAAGGGGTAGGGTTTGAGACCCCTGAGGCGTTTAATTTTTTAGCACTGATGATCCTGCTCCCCTCCTGTTGAGCCTTTTTTAAATTTTCCATGTATGCCTGAGAACTCAGTAAGACTCCTTCTCAAGGAGGATGCTAGTCACCGTGAGGAAAGGAGCTGAAATCCAGCCATGAATAATAAATGTTTGGGAAACAGGTGAGAAATCATTCTTGCCCAATGGCTGAAGCTTTACCAGCACACTTAACACCATCCATCAGACCTTAGCTGCCATAAGTTGCCTTCTGTGGAGCTACTTTACTTTACACTGGCTGAGAATCTGGCCCTGTATGTTTGATTTAATGGAGGCTCCAGTTCAGACTGAGAGCAAATTATGGTGTGTACTGAATGGCTGCTTTCCAGAGGTTAGCTGGACCAGTCCAACAGGAGAGGCCCCGGCTGTCTCTGATCTCACTTCTTCAAACTAAAGACTGTGAAAATAGTCATGGAAATGGGAAACAACTACCATGTGATGAATGTGCATGCTTGTAATCCCCAACAGTCTCGGCTTGTCATTTTACTATAAATATGTTCTCTGGAGTGACCATTCTTACATGGAAAATTCTGAATGCAGTTCATGATTCTGATATTGAGTGATTTTTTTTTTTTCTTTCCAGTGACAGTGTTTGTGTTCCCTACATTTTGCTTTCACTGGACTGGATGTAAAAGAAAAGTTTAGAAGATACTTGTTTCAGGGAAGTATTACACTAAATATAATTCCTCAAAGAAGTATCCTAAGAATCTGTCCAGTTGTCCATCTATTTGTCCTATCATCCTAGAAAGACCTTTAAAATTAGTTTTCTTAATGAATTTTTTTTTCTGATTGATATACAGTTCAGTCTGTAATTCTATTTTATATGCAGAAATAGTTGAAATTTGTGAACAAGGGTAATGAAGATTGGTTCTGATGAAATAAGAAATCTTAGGATATGTTATTTAAAGTCTTAGGTTTCAGGATCATTTTAAAAACAGAGGTGAAGATCCTGCAGTGAGATGAGCTGAAGCCCAGCCCTGCTGGCAAATCAGGCAAGATCTGCAAGCTGCTAGAGAAGAGTCTTTCACTACTATTTGCAATACTTCTCTGAGTTGGTCAAAATGTTCCTGTTTCAGATGCTGATGAACACATTGTTGAAATCAGAGTACCAACGACCTAACCCCCATCAGCAGATGTGAGTTATTTTTGTGAAGATGAGTTGCTCAAAATGCTCATTTGGAGGCACATGCAACATCATGAATACCAATGGGATAGCAGGGCAGTGGTCATTTTTCTGCCATAAAGCCTAGAAACAAATTCAGCCTATAACAAAATAGACAAAACAACTAAACCAATCCTGAAATCTGTTTAACTATAACAAGTCCTTTCTACTAAACCCTACTTAGTAAGTAGGCAACTCTACCCTCAATATTTTCTGGTTCTGACCACAATCAGAGGTGTTGGTGCCCAAAGTCAACATACCATGAGAGTGGGATTTTTTTCCAACTGTATTGGAGCACAGGAAGTGCAAAGTACCATGCAGGAGAGCTTTCCTTGTGCTTTCAAGCTTTCTTGAATGGAGCTATCAGAAAGTTTGGATAGGATCTGGGTTATGCTGGCATTCCCAAATGATTTTCCAGCCTAGTGCTGGTCTACAAACCATATGAGGTTTGCCCATTGCTAATATGTTTAATCTTATCTAATCTCTTTTTTATTTAAACAGGGATTAATTGCATTTCTTTGTTCTTTGGTGACTTGATGCTAATCACATGCAGCACACTCCTTTGGATCAGTTACATGAATGCCTGAATTGCTACCTTAGATGATGAGAAACATCTGGGAGAGGAAGTGTAGCAAAGGGGAAAGGGAAAAAGGAGGCAGATGGCTGTATTTGGGGCCTCAGCTGTCATGGCAGGAGCATTTTTCAAATGGCTCTGTGGGTTACTCTCTCCTATTAAGATTTCTATGTGGTTCTTTTCTGCCTTAGTCCTGCAGTTGTGGTATTGCCAAGTTCCTGAAAGCCTAAAATAAGCCAAAACTGTCTTTATCAAGCAAAACCTGGGTAGCTGGCAAGTCTGCACTCAAACCTTATTAATTCTATTGCAGGAGGTTTCCTGCATATTTGAGTGCTGACAAAATCCATAAGGACCCCCACAGCTGTGTGGTGGGCTTGTGACATTTTAAGATGAAGGCAAATGCAGAAAACTGGAGGTTTAGCATAAGCAGAGTGGAAATTGGGGCCAGGATGATGTTATGAAGTCCAACCCTGTCCCCAAGATTGGGCTGTTCAAGACACAAGTGACATATGTGCTGTTAAACATAGAGGCAAAGTGTCCATCAGGTTGGGACACCCACAGATTGAACCACAGTTTGGACATGAATATATGAAACAGGCCTTTATTGTTGTCAAGAGACCTCAATAAAGACCCAAATTGAGCAGTGTTGACATGACTTCAGTTTTTTATTGAACTTATCTTTCTCAGTGGCTAAGGGAAATGGCTTTCACTCGTTTTCAGAATATGGGTCTGTAATGATTTTCAAGGTTGTCCACTGAGAGAATTAAAAACTATGCATGACAGATCAGCTTCTCGTATGCTGACTTAGAAGTGGTCCATTTATGCCCAAGGGTCCACTGACTGTCAATGGAATACCTTTGGTCTGGGGAAAGTCCAGATCCTGGTAAAGCCAGTGACAAAATTATGAGTTTCACCGTAGTCAGAACTGAAACCTCAGCAACTCTTGTGGAGTTCAAGGAAAAAAAGAAAACATTTCATTTCATGACTGGATGGGAGGCTCAGTAATGTAGACAGATTGTCTTGCAGCAATGCCAAAAATATCACCTGTGTTTTAGAGGAATAAGTAAAGGACTCCAACAGCCCGATCTCTGAAGAGAGGCATATTAATCCAGGGGTTAAACTTATATAAACTCCATAAAAATGCACAACATCAGCTCAACTGACTATGGCCTGCTTTAAAGGCATCTAATGGGAAAACCAAAGTACCTTTCACACTACTGTCAGTTAAAAGGCTTTAAAAAGTCCAACATTGCTCAGTGTCTAAAATCTAAACCAGAATCAATCAGTTCTCATGATATTGAAAATGAATGCTGTAATTTTGTCCAGAGACTACCTTACTTGCCAGTGTATTGGCTGTCTTACAAAGCCTAGAACAGTCTGGTTGACATATCTTATTTCATGTATGCCCTTGAGCATGCAGCATATTTAAATCACACTGGGCACAGTTAAGTGCATGTTTTCCCATATGTTGCTTTAGTGGAAAACTAAACTGAGGCTTACCTGCATGAAACAGCATTTCAGCATGTCAGCATATTCACTCTGACTGTAGCTCTTGCATAGGTCAGCAGGAACAGGCACTTAAAAAAACTCTTAAGGTAAGCTCTGGTATAAAGTGTGTATAACAACCTCTATTTAACTCCCACAGGAGTTTATGAGGCTTAATTAATGCTAACAAATTGGTTTAAGATCTTTGTGTGAAAGATATCAAACTGTACAGAGGGTGGCTTGTGGGTCTTGCTGGTGTTTCAGACCTCAGAGGTCTCCTAAAGCCTGGGGCTGAGCTCTGGAACTGGGCAAAGAACAGATGGGCAGGTGGGTTTCAGCAGGAATAAACTCATGACCTGTGCTGTCTGCTAATATTGCAGGTTGTCCTTGAGACTCAAGGCTGAGCTCACTCAGCTCAGGAGATGAAGGCTCCTGCAGCTTCTGGTCTGCCTGTGTGAGAGAAACCTGTGCCAGGCACTTTTGCAGCTTGGGTTATGTTGGCATTTTTTGACTTCTGAGGGAGCATGAGAGTGGTCTGGAGGGCCAGCATAGACTGCTCTGCCTCAGCTGGGAAGAGCTGCCTGCCCCAGGTACTCGGTGTATCTGGTTCTGAAAGAGCACCAGGGATGGGAGGATACAGCAATTACAGGAAAATTTTGCTTTCCTTTTCCTTGCTATTTCCTTTGCTATTCCACAGGGAAATGAAGCTTCACAGAATCCATTTGCTCCATCACTGCTGCATGTGAATGACAATGCAGCACACCTGACAGAAATATCATATCAAATATGCAAGATGACAGTATTCTATGAGCTTCATGATATTTTTCAGAATCAGATCTAATTCATATGGTCTATCAAAAATCAAACAAAGATAAAATTTCAATTGACACTGGCCCAAGGAAGGGAAAACATCAGATGTAAATAGTTGCAAATGTAAAATTGCTTATGTTGGAGCTTCTCTTAATTTTGTCTGTGACTTTTAAAATGAAACTGCAAATTCTGTCTCAGGTATTTTCCTGAAAACTGCTTTTCAGAGTTTGGACTACTCAGGGTTGATAGACTTACTAGGTCTCTTACAAGTGAAAGCTTGTACTGGGCTTGGAGTAGATATTTAAAAATAAGTTAATATCTAGTTAAAAAAAACCACCACCATTCCAATCGACTCTGAAAACTCTTAAATGACTGAAATTCAGATGTCATGATACATGGTTGAGAAATGCCAGCTTGGCTGGAGTTTATCAACCCATAAAAAAAAAGGTGGGAAGCACCTTATCTGAAAACCAGTACAGATGGTGCTGCATTAGCTTCTCTCTTTTGGAACTAATCAGGGTCCTTTTTTTGGCTTATAGTGTCAGGCACTGGGTATGAGCTCTTTATAAAACCCATTAAGGATCCTCTGCCTCAAGATGCTTCTGAAGGCAAACGCAGTGGTAAAAAAGGTGCTCATGAAGATTGTGTTGTTTGATGGAATTTCCATTAAGAGTAAACTTCATTTGAAATAACTGATTACATATCCACCCTGGGAATATTTGGACTCCTGTAGGTAGAATGAGGGGTCAGTGGAATATCTTGCAGCAGATTGAAATGGAAAATTTTATCTGAAATAAACCTTCTAAACATGCCCACGGGTTTAATTCTGTGGGTTAACAAAAGCAAAACTAATGGCCTGTGAAGTTTATCCGTTTACGGTAGCCATGGATCCATACGGTATCACAGACACATCTGAAAGTGTTCCTTGTTCATCTGGGCAAGCACTCAGTGCCCAGAGACACCTTTCTTTACTTTAGGAGCTTAAAACACATTCCTCATTCAGAAAATTCTTTCCATTTCTACAGAAGACAAGATTAGCTGAAGATCTCTGATCAGCAGGTTTCTTTAACCACCATGCAAACAGAAAAGTTCACTTTATTAGGGCTACAATAGGTGGTGGCAGAGAATTCTGCTGTCTAGTAAAGTTTCTGAATCCTCAAACTGATACTTGATAAGCACTAGTGGATTTCAAACTTTGAATTTACAGGATATGCTTCTCTTTCCCAAAATCTCGTAAAACAGGCACCGAGGGGAACATGAAAAGCAACCTAGTTATAAATACCTGAACTGTATCTTAAATTGTACACTGGAGGCAAGAAAGAAGGAACTCCCCAACTCAAGAGACAGGCAAGCTTAGTGAATGTGGAGGATTGCATGTTGCCAGAATGCATTTCACCCATTCCACGTCCAGTGGGACTGAAGTAACAACTGCTCAAAAGAACCCAATCCCTATCACTGCCTCTTCTGCTCTAGTCAGCACAGTAAACTTTAGGGAACTGTTATTTTGAAATTCAAATGCAAACATTTTATTTTGGCTTTCACTTTATTTTAAAAATGTCTATATTTCTTAGTTGCGCTCATGTCAAAGTATTGGCTTGGAGGAATTCTAACTTGATAAATCTAAGAGTTTTGTTTTTGGAATTTTTGGAGTATTAATCTGATGTCCTCTCCTGTAGTGAAGGACAGCTACCAATGATTTTTTCTTGATAATGCTGTATTTTCCTACAGAAAAATTTGGTTTAACTTGTGAGGGATGATATGTTAATCAGTGAAAACTACTATTTGGGACCATTTGATCTGCAATGATGAAAATCTTACTGCTTCTCATTTATCAGAAATCTGGGCAACGTTTGAGAGGCTGTGCCAAGCATCAGAGGAGGCAGGATTTGCTCCCTGAGTGCAATGGGAGGTTGTTTTGGAAGAGTTTTGGGAGGTTAAGTTGATGTGTTGCATCTTGTCTTGAGGCTTGTCATACACCCAGTGGAGAGACTCTCTTTAATTTTTGAGTGGAAGCCCAAATCGACTTGTTTAAAGACAGTGAAGAAACCAATAAACAAATAAAACAAAAGCAAAAAAAATTAATTCAAGCAGGAAAATAGCACACTTTTGATGCCCTTTGTAATGTTGCTGATGAATGTCTTGTGCTTAACTTTCCTTATTGCCTTTTATTTTGAATTAACAGTCTGGTCAGCCTAGAGATGATGTATGTTTTCTTATTATTTAGGATATATTTTCTATGTCATATATGCAATTTTTAGCCATTTTTCTTACTGAATATGAAGTTGCCGTCACCTCCATGGTTTCAGTCTGGTCATAGACTTTCTGACCACACACAGGCCAACTTCTTACTTTTGGCAAGAAAAAACCAACTGGTCTCATAAATTATATTCATAAATATTTAGTGTACTCATATGTGTGGCTTTCTAAATCAAGAGAAGGAAAACCAAGACCTGAGGAAACCTGGTGATTCTGGGGGAAGAATAATCTATTTTCTTGGGAAGAAAAACCTTCTACAAAATCTGTAAAACTGTAATTTACTCCTGACATTTAAAATAAATCATGTTTTTGTACAAGTATAATGTGAACGAAACTACTTCCAGAAAATCAGTATAGGCTTTGACCAACAGAAGTACTTGAAATATTGAACACTGGAAGTATTCAGCATTAGTGAACAGCATAGGAAAGCATGATTTATTATGCCAGGAGAGAGACTCTCTAATCACATAGGTCGCATTCTTAAGAGTGGGCAGTGGTCTTTTTCTGCACGTGACCCTTTCTTGTTAAAAGAAAGAATGGGGGCTGTGGTAGGTACTGTCAGTGGTTTGAGGCTGGTGGGGGTAATGTGTGGCCCTTCTGCAGCCAGGAACCCACCAAGAAAAGAAACCTTCCTAGGCTCCTCCTTTCTGCACAAAACACAATAAATAGAACATTTTTGGGTGGTGGGGGGAAGGGAAGGTGATGGGGTGGCGAGGAGTGTTGTCCTTTTTTTTTTTAAATCGTATGTTGGTAATAAAGATGATTTTTGGGTCTTCCTGCCTCTTTTATTTATGTGCATGCAGAAACAGTTTGGAGTTAACATACTTCTTTTCTGTGGCTTTAGTAACAGAATTATAACAGTGAATAATAATAATAATAATAATAGCAACAACAATAACAACAGCAATAATAATAATAGTATGAATGACACAGCAGCACACTGTGTTTGCCATGTTTGGACTAATGTAGCTCCTGAAAAATGCCAAATGTCAAGAATCTAAGAAATATGTGCTATCTTCATATCATCATAGCATGGTTTGTGTTGGAAGGCACCTCTAAAAATCATTTAGTCCACCTTTCACTGCTAACATTGCTCAAAGCTCCATCAAATCTGACCTTCAGTTCCTCTTGACCTCAGGCCTGGCCTTGGTTTGGCTTTATCCCTGCCCCAGGAGGATTAACCTCTCTGCAGTGCCTCTTGTTCAATCTACAGTACTTTGGTTGCCTTTGTGCCATACTGAAAAATTTTACATATTGGATACAGGAATAATAACTACATCCAAGGTAAGTTTGCTCCCTACAGTTTGAACAGCATATGGGTTTTAAGTCCAACAGTTTTTCTAAAGGCTCACAAAGAAATCTCTTCTCTCATCTTCTTGTTAAAATTCCCCCTTTCCTAATGATGTGATTATATTACTTTTTTTTTTTTTTTTTTTTTTTTTTTTTTTTTTTTTTTTTTTGCACAACCCTATCCTAAACTGCCCTAAATTGTTTGGTCACCCTCCATTATTTGGATAAAAAATTCGCAAGGCAAGCTGAAAAGGGTCAGGGGAGATGTTTGTGTGCAGGACCCTGTCAAATTGCCTAAGTGGAAGAGTTCGCAAGACATATGTGACCAATTTTCATGGTTAGCTGATAGGAGATCAGTTGTGTAGGGTAAGAGCAGAAACTCATGCATCAGTGAAAATTATCACCCCCTGAATCTCTGGCCAGATGTGCACCCCTCGTTGGATCCCGTATTATTTTCAGGTGTCCATGTCTTTGCTCAGGTACTGGACTGGAGGCTTTGAGGCATGTCTTTGGAGTGTATTTCAGACTCAGACATTTGATAGGGCTATGACAGAGCTTTTTTCTTCACTCCTGCCACAGTGCTGATCATTGATAAAATATATTCAGAACACGCAAAACCGTTGGTCACCAAATCTGTAGCAGTGTAAACAAGAGGAGAGCAGGGTGCTCTGTCACTACAAAGCTGAGGGGTAAGGTGTGAGAACCATGAATAATGCTGTTAATGCACCTTGAAGTTACTCCACTAGCCCTGATGGCTCCTTGTTTTATGGGTACAGCCACAGGACAAATATTTCTTCTGCAGAAGAAACTACATTATCTTTCGACATGTAATCCAACCCCACCCAAGAGATGTGTGTGCCTGTCTGTAGGGCCCTGGGGGAATACTTAAAAAAATCTGGCTGTGAGGGACGTGAGAGCACAGGGTACAGAGTCTTCATACTCTGTCCCTGTTGCAACAATGGCCATTTCAAGCACTGCTTATGAAGTTGTGCCATGTGACAGGCTACTAATTAAACTGGTGGGTCACAGGGCTGGGGGAAATCCTCAGCTCCTCCTCACTACCCATATGACACCCACCTGAAATATGCTGCAAGAATGCATGTGAGTTACACAATGGCTTGGAGTGAACAAAGTTCTCCAGAGGAGCTGCTCTTCCAGCGAGGAAGGAAATCTGGGGGACAACTCAAAGAGGATTTCCCACTAGAAGGCATGGCACTGTGGCAAAATCAGAGGGAAGAGATGCTAGGTTAATGTAAATTCTACTCAGAAACAACTGAAATGTGCCCAAACTTAATAGCAGGTGCATGTTCCCAACTGCACAGCAAAGTTAAATGGAGATGATACCTTTGTGCTGGATGGAGAAGCACATTTCCTGCCCAAAGAACTTGGAATAGGAGAGTGCAGAATTTGGCTTAATTTCTGTGTACCTATTTGCTTTTTGTTGGAATATTGTTATGTGATTTTTTATTCATTCCCAAGAAGCCACTTGGATCCCTATTCCATGTCTTCTAATCTCAGGTGACTTTTTGAGTGTTTAACAGCGACCATTGGTACTAGTCAAAAATATTATATCCTCAAATCATGTTCCCCTGTGCTGTATTTACTACATTTATGTCAAACCTCCCACCCCCACTTCTGGATTTTAAAACTAGACTAGAAAGATGAAGAGCATGTCTTGGAGTTTCAAATGATACATAATGTTGATTAATAGTGACCTAGAGGGTCAACTGAAATTTAGGGCTAGAGTTTCTAGTAATGGAGGAGAAAATTACTGAAAAGCAAAAATCCTAATTTTCCCCCTTAAGGCACAATAATAGCCATTGTCAAGTTTCAGAAATATAACACCGTGGAGCTGCCTACTGAAGGAAGCTGCTGAAAGCCCTATTAGTAAAGTCCTGGGGAACAGGACTGAACAAATTTGGGGAAGGTACCCTGGGGAACAGTCAGGAGGGTGGTGAGATGATCTGAGGGCTCTTTTGATCTCTGTTTTTTATGGTTTTAAACCTTGGTATTACTGCAATATCACTGCATATCCCATAGTGAAACAGGAGAGAAGGAACAAAATAGCAGGATCTTGAAAAAGACAGGGAGACTTCAGCTAACATGAGAAATAAAGCCAAACATCAGCAGACTTTTGCAATGGAATGGGTGAATTTCTGCTGTAGATCTGTGGGGAGAACTATCTTTAGGGGTGAATTCCCAGAACAATTGCCCGAAGGCCCAGGACATGGGCAGAGGCTCATACCACACTAAACTGATTAGGGCTGAGACTCACCTCAAACAAGGGAAGGCAGAAGGGCCCACCCTTTAACCTCTGCCTGAGGCCCCCATAAATCCGATGCTGACTCTGCCTGGGAATGTCAGAGGATGAGAGGAGAGGGGTGGAAGGCAAGCCTGGTCACACTGGCACCTCTTATTTCATTCCTGTCACAGCTGCAGCTCCTGTCTCCTGAGAACAGACACCATTCTTCTCTTTTCATAGCCCAGGATGAGGCTGCAGATTTAGAAAGGGATACCAGACACACCATGAAGTGGGACAGAGTGCTGGATATTGACCTCCCTGGATTTTCATTTTCTTTGTATATTCTGTGAGTGAGCCGGGACAGCTTAACTGGCAAGGCTCACAGAAAGAATAAATCAGCATAGTGGGAATGGAGCTGTCATGATTTATACAGATGAAATCCTTGTGTCTGTATTTTCAGTTTGCTTCTGTAATTTATTGACTTTTTGTCCTTTTAGCTTGACTCTGCTTTCCTCCAAGGGTATCACAATGCCATTCCCCTCTTCACAGTATTTCATCACAAAACAGCAAGTCACTCTTTGGGGGTTTTTTGATGTCTAAGAAGCCTTTCATCTCCATGATGCTATTTTAGGATAAGAACCAAGGCATTCTGGATGATATTTCAACTTAAAGAACACTTGTAAATATTTCATTATCAAGAATGACCTGTATCCAAGCCCTCCCACATCAGAGTTTTAGATCACAAAGAGGTAGCTGAAGGCAGTCTTTCCCTGATGAAGAAAAAAGAGCAACTTCGAAAGAGGAGGTCCTCAAAGACCTAAAAATGGAAACTGATTCCACAAACAGGAATTTGGTACCTTTAGGACTTTTATAAATTTAGGATATTTATGAAAAATGCTTCTGTCTTCTGACCAAACTATGTGGCATGGCTGTGCATGTTAATAGAGTCCATAGGCAATCAGATAAGACCTTTATTTTCAGCATAAGTATTGGTGGAAACATCAAAATGATAGGTGTTTCATCTGAAATTGAATCTAGGAAGATAAACTGGGACCAGCATGTGACACAAGCATGATTTTTACCCAAGTATGGCAGGAAGAAATAACCTGTCAATATATCATATTATGAGGTTATATGATTAATCATACCTATTTTTTTCATTCTAAGTGGAGATAGATACATGAGAAGGACAAGACAGAAAGATATTTCAGATAGAGATGGCAGACAAGAGAGACAGAAGAAGAGTGATGGGGAAAGCATGAGAGAGATGCAATTACTTTTGAAGATGATTGGACAGATTCAAGTTCCACTTTGTATTAGTGTGAATTTTGAAGAGTTCCCTTGGGCTTACATGATGCTCTTTCAGGGTTTATGATGGGCAACTAAAGTCATAGGCAAGGTCATTGTTTCATGTAAATGTCATTCCACTGAAATAAAAAGTTGAATTTACCTGAGTTTGATAATTACTTTTATTCTCACTTGGTTTTTAATATTAAAAAACCAATAATTTCAAAGAGTAAATAATTCCTCTCTGAGTTTAGTTCATCATACAAATTGCATATAATTGATTCCTCATTCAGCAATTTTCATGAGGCAAATCAGGAATGTTATTGTGAACAACTGGAGTTGGGCTTGCTAGCATTCTGATCTGCACTTGATTCTCACTGTGCACTTGCTTTTGTAATTGAAGAAATAGTCCCAGTGTAATTAATAATTTTTATATTGCTAACAGTTATGGGGAAGTGCTTTGCAATGAGATAAAGATTTTAAAATAGCATTACCACCATGTATATCTGTTTGTGAAAAAAATCCTATCTTACAGTTTTTTTGTCTCACAGCTATTACCTGTCACTATCTTCATATTTAAATTCACCTCTGGTATTTTGGAAGAAAATGGTCCACAGAACTTTACTGGGATCAGTTTACTTGTTACTTACTTGAAGTTATCAGTTTGTCTGTTACTTAAATTATGAGACAAAAATCTGAGGTGCCTTTGTAAGCTGCCATAGCTGTTGCACAAGAAGTATGCTGGCATCTTGAGATTTTGCATGGCTTCCTCAATATTCCCCCACCCATGCAGGGCTGAAAGAACTGTCTGAGCACCATTTTCAGCTGCTGTGAAGATATTTCACATGGTACTTGTAGAAACAATGATTTCAGTTAGCAGTGAACAAATGCTGGAAATGTTTTGAAACCAAAGCTGGTGTGGGCTGAAGGCACTGAGAGGTTGCAACTGCCTATTTTGCTGATGCCAATTGATACCATCAGGAAACAATTTCCCATTATTACTACCATTTATAAAAAGCAAGAACATTGTTAATGTCGTAGTTGTTATTAATCTGAACAAATGTTAAGGGGAACAATTCTGTTTTAGTGCAGAGATGGTCCCAACACATTTATGCATTGCTTAAACCCCATTGCCTTATATTGTAGGATTTCATCTCTCTGTGCTGGGTTGTCACATATTTCCTGGTGCTCAGGCAGATGATGCTTCACCTAACCATAACTTTGGTGGTTTTCCTGATTCTTAATTACAGCAATAAAAAGTTAGGAACAGTCTTGCTTGTCAAATGTTTTAAATTCCAAACTATTTTAAAGCAGCTTGCTGGATATAAAGATGTTTGTCAAGTCGAAGAAGCAGAGAACATATGTGATCCATTTCACAAAGTGAAATCTAAGGATTTACCTAAGGACACAGGAATGCTGTGAAGTAATATTTATAAATGTCACAGGTGTTGTGGTAATTGTAAATTGGCAGCCTTACATCATCCTGCTCTAATTGGCTTGGAATTCCAGTCCCTGCACTGTTATTTGAATGTCAATAATTTCATATCATGCTTGAAAGCAGAATGAAACAACTCTTTTAACTGGAGAAAAACAACCCTAGTGACTCACTCTGGTGCCTTCCACCACCATTTGGAGATGTAAGCTGGAAGGTCTGGGATTCTGGGGGCACCCAATTTTCATATGGGTGATGCTGGGTCATCATGCATGCCAGTGTATTTCCACTATTAGCAAAATGATCTGAACTCTTGCAAGAAGTAAAAACTCGTGAAACATATAGAAATTATCTTCTTTAGTGAGTAAATAAAAGGTGGTATATAATAATCAGCTGTTGTATAGTCAGTGGAAAAATTGTTTACATTAATTAAATTCTGTGATCTAAAATTTCATGGATGTCATGAAATGCAGACTTAAATGTGCTCTAACTCTGTCCCATATGCCTGTGCTATAATGGGACACAGAAGAAAGGAAAGTGGATATGTAAGTCATTGATAAATAGAGACACCATTTAAATCCAAATCCAGAAATCATATAAATATGAGTTTATCATTAAGACTGTGATTTACCATGTCGAAGCATAATAAAGTGAATGCAAGTATTGGTATGTGTAAAAATTAAGCACATGCTTAAGGCTTTCACTGGACCCAGGATTCTCTGTCCTGTGAGACTTGTACTCTTAAATATGAAAAGAACTTCTCTGCCTACTGTCAGAAGCAGACCTCTCTAGATTATTTTCTAGATTTTGGAAACCTTAAAACCTTTACGACTTCTATATTCTGGTCTGATAATTCTTTTCAGAGTTAATAAAATGATGTCAAGAAAAATGCTTGCACATCTTAATTCATTAATTTCTTGGATCTGTTCTTAACTTCTTTGCATTCCTCCCACAAGTCAACAGAAGTACCCACATAAGCAAGATTTATACCTTTATTATTAATAAAGGCATAAAAATACTACTTTCATTTAGAAAATTCAGATTACACAAACCCGTAGGCGGTTGCCTTTGTGACAGGGTTCATCTTATTTGCAACTCTCAAAGTGTTAAATAGCACATGACACACAGGGCTTTGTAATATGCACCTGATCTTAGATGAGAAATTATATTCTTGAGAGCTGCAGTACCTGCAAACACTAAGGAAAACTCAAATTGAACAGTTGTGTTCTCCATAACTTTATTAAATATGTCCAGATGAAAATATTAATAGAGGACTAACCTCCTTTGCCATTGCATGCCGCCTTCTTGTAAGGAAGGTCAGCCTCTTTCCATTTGCTTTTAATGGGCTTTAATACTGGGAAAAAATCTGGATACTGAGAAAATCAAATTAGTGTCTACTTCAACAATTGCACATAATTAATTTTCCATGCAAAAGAACTTTTCATGTCTGTTCATGTATTATTCTATCTATCTCAAAGTCGGTAAGTTCAGAGGAAAATCAAAAAGAGTAATTAATATTCACAACATTGACTGCTACCCTAGGAACCAAACCAGAAGTTAAGAAGCCAACATGATAGTTTGGAGATCTAGCTGTAGTGTCACGTGAAATAAGGGCATGAAGGAAAAAAAGTGCCTCTTTCCACAGACCCACACATATTAAAAAACAGAAAGGTGTAATTTGATATGTCATAAAATAAAACCTAGATGGGTCATAAGAAAGAAGCTGAGTGAAAATCAAAATACAGATGCAGAGCTTAACAATATCATAATAAGACCACTGAACCTGCATTTTGTGGATAAGCTAGATAGAAATATAAAACTTCTAAGTGACAACTGATAAAACTTCTTACAGACAACTGATTAGGGGACATCACTACCTCTAACTTGGAGCATATTATAGAGAATATATATATTCTCTATAGAGAATATATAGAATATTTATGTATGACTGGAAGATCCAGTTCTCACATCCCCAAGAACCTGGATATTGATATCACTAGTTGTTCTACAGAAACCACACAGACCATGAGACAATGAACACACTTGAAATCTGGGCTTTCAATGTAGCAAAACAACAACTTTATTACAGTGTACCTGCAATGCTTAGCACAGAAATATGTGGGCAGGCTGCAAGCACAGGGAGGTGTCAGGAGTGTGGGCATTTGGGGCTTTCCTGCAGTGATCTGCTGGGTCCTGCTGGCTCTCAGTACAGCATGGCACTTGCTGCTGTCCTGTGACAATTCACTGTCCTGTCTTGTTCATAGACAGCTGGAGGCCTCTGCTTTGCTGTTTTAAGTGTCTTGGCTCAAGGGCTGTCTTTTTAATCACACATTTGCCTTTTAGTCATACACCAGCTGGCACATGGCGTTCCTGTCACACTAGCAGCTATTGCTGTTGTGGCAATACAAATAGTGTGGTTCTCCTTCATTACACTCAATGTGCTAGATATTTTCCCCAGTACTTTTGGAACCATTTATTAAAAAAAGAAAAAAAAAAAAGTTGATTTCATAGTTGTCAAGGTTTAGGAATGGTTTTTCTCAATTCAGTGCTCACACCAAACCAGCACCAGCAGTTTCCTCTCCCCTCCAGTTGCTAGAACCAAAGGTAAAGATCACAGATTGAGCAAGAACAATTTATTGGAAACACCAATAAGATAAGAACATTAACAGTAACAGCAACAGCAACAATATTAATAACAAAAGTGTACAAAGAGAGGGTGATTTCTATGCAAAATTCTCACCAAGTCTGGGACAATGAAAACCAACCATGGATGGGCTCCTTACCCCCACAGAGTTTTTTCTCCACTGCAAGCCACACCCTTCATCCCAGAAGCCAGAAAGTCCCTTACTTCTGGACGAGCTGAGGTGATGTAGAACAACCTAGACACATACACACAGCACCAGGCTCCACCTCCACAAAGCTACTGGGAAAAAAACCAATTCTGCGCTGGCCAAAACCAGAATAACAGTGACTAAAATTTCAGACATGTTTTTCTAATTAATTAGATTGGTTTTCAGCTTGTAAAAATAAACAAAGATATACAAAGCCTTTAGATGGCTGGTTTTCCAAGGGCTTGAGTATATGTTACTGAAAGTTTAATGTTACTGGTAAAGGATAAATAGTCTTCTGTGACAGATTATACATAAGGTTGCCTTGCAAATATTAAATTATTGATAGAGATTCAAATGGGGAATAAATAAAAACTGACATTATTTACTTGAAGTTTTCTTCCCTGCCTTGAAAAAGGAATGCCTATCCCCCAATGTATTGGGGAGAAGAAGGTAAATCTGTTTGCTGCTTTCACATCCCAATTTTAGTGCTGATGGAAGGAAAGAAGCAGATTTTCATGGAAGCCGTTCTCCTGTGCTGTTGTATTTTCTGTACTCCTTTAGATCCTTACCATGGCTGGTGGCTTTCCATTTCAAGAACTGGATCAAGATCAACAGGGGTGACAAATCACACTCCCCTTTGCCCTCACCCTGGCCTTGTTCTGCACTTACAACCATGCTGAAATTTTGGCATTAAAGGAGTATTCTCCGCTCCCAACAGTGATCAGTTTGGCTTTAGGGAGATTTTTTTGCATAATAGAGGAGAGAGAATTGAACAACTGCACCCTAAAGGCAGATGAAGAATGCGAGGAACTGTGAAAACCAGGCAGTTATGAGAAGGCTGGGTATCACTGACTCTCAGACCACAAGTCTCCTGCTTCTTCCTTGCCTCCTGCTCACCAAATTACAAATACATCCCATTCTTTGATGTATTTGTAATTTGGTATCATCAAGCTTAGGAGTGGAGGCCAGCTGAATGCAGGAAGCATCACATACTCTGCTGTTGTTCCCTAGAACTCCCACCTTCATGGGCATGACTCCTGACTGATGCTGGTATTTTCATTGTGAAAATAAATACAGAAGGCAACACTCAGAGGCCATTCCCTGGCTGGCTGTGTTTCCTACAGAAATGAATTAGCAAAAAAATGAGGCAAATGTGATTGCACTTTATGTTGGTTTTCCTCCTAATAACTTTTGGGTCCACAGGCCAATTTTGACTCTATTTGACAGAAGGTAAAAGGCTTTAGGATTATTACCTTCCTACAAAGCTGGGGAAAAGAAGCATGTGGATAGAGGAGATAAGGCCAAATGAGTGCCCTGCAGTTGGAAAAGCAAACAGATTCATTAAGCCTGACAGCAGCCTGCTGGCCACCAAGCACAGGCTACCTATGTCACTGCCTATTCCTAAGCAAGTGTGACAGAAGGGAGGTGGGATGGAGACAGAGTGATTCGGAACAGTGCAGGAACACTTAACCAATATATAGAATATATTCCTGTACTTCTGATCAAGAAAGATTTTGCATAGTATGAAGCACTGGAATCCATGAATTTTCAAACAAAATTGAAGTCCTGAGCAAGTGCTGATATTCTGTTGTGGACCATCCTAAAATTGGACCTGTGTATGAAGCTCAGATAAACATAGGTGAAATGAGGAAATGTAGGATAAAACCAGGAAACAGATAAAGTCCAGTGTTTTGAAGTACTTATAGACAATTATCTAAATCTATACATTGGCTTCAGTTGTTATGGCTTGATTTCCCTGGTTCTGAATATCTGAAGCACTCAGCAACTTATAATAGTATTCACATTCCGGTCAGTTCTCTTTAGGTGGCTAGATAAATGTGGAGATAAATGAATAATTCTAGATACTTGAATTTGGTTTTTAAATCTGATTTTCAGACATGATGAAAAGTAAAGACTCCTATCTGAAGCCATGGGCATCTGATCTTTGCAAAAATCATTTAAAAATGGCCAAGTTCATGGTTGGAAGTTACCCCTAGCTCTTCATTTTGGAAGGAAAGTGATTAAAAGGTTGGTTTTACTGTGAGAGGTTATAAAGTGGAGAACATTTCTGAGAAACAGCGTAAGTGTTGAAACAGCAACGTTGTTTTTTTTTACCACAGAGACACTGACAAAGGAGGAAGGTCTGTCTCATGATGAATTTAGTATTAAAAGGACATCTAAGATAATTTTTTGAAGTAGCCTGTTAAAGCCAACTTTCAAAAGGCTTGTAGCACGCCCTTGTTTGGAATCAAGATTTGACTACTTATATTCTGGCCTGCAAAGACATTTAAATACCATTTTTCTATTTCCTGAATGCCAGTTAGACATCTGTTCAAGAGATGCACCTTTTTCAAATGAAACCCGTATTTTTATACTACATAAGACAGCTGAATGGGGTAATGGACATGTGGTGTCTTTCTATTTTGTGGTGTCTCTATTCACATCAAATCTCAGAACAGGAAGAGGTTTGATGCAAGTGAATATCTCCACATTTTCAGACACTGAGGTAGACTTTTGGGTCTCATAGCATTGAGCAACCTCTTCCACTGAGATCTGAAATACCGATGTACAGTGTAGTAAAGGTCTCCCCCACTTTGGATGATCTTCCCCATGCAGGGCTTTGCCCAATTATTTAATGTAGCATTGTCCCTGTTGGCCCATGCTGCTTTGGTTTGTTCTTCTCAAAATATAAGTGCAGAGTGTCATAAGGAGACAGGGTTCTTTGGTATTTCCAGACTTCTGTGGTACCTCCTGGTGTCTGTAAATAAATAGTACATGCTGCTCTTCAGCCCCAACAGAAGATTCTTTGTCAGTGTTTATGTCATATTAGTTAAAAATATAAAAGTTGAAATACCTTGGAGGTGAACCTTACAGATCTGACCTGGAGATCTCACAAAGGATTTACTATTGCTTCCTGCTGCACCAGCGCCATGTTCTTGGTATGAGTGCCAGGAGAGTAAATAATGACATTTGTCCTCAGAGTGAAGAAAAAGAGAACAGAAAAGAGGGAAGCCTGAGTGCTCACTGCCCCTCTCCCCTTGCATGCTTCTGATGTTGAAATCTGGCGGCTTTGATTTCCATGGATTTGTGTATGTGTGTGTGTGCTTGGAGACTGTCTTAATTTGCATGGTTCACTGCCAGGTGAGAAAGAGTAATGCCTGAATGTACAGAACAAACATAGCTGGGGTATCAGACTACAGCTTGCTGGAACAGATTGAAATGGTAGCTGCTCAAGACTTGCAGGCCTTTGGCAGGGCTGTAAAAATACAAATAATACTAAAGGGAGGGAGACATTCTGACCCCAGCAGCAGCAGGATGTCTTTGTGTGCAAGTTCATCCAGGATCTGACTGACTGTCTTGTAAGGTCCATGTGGAACGTGTGAAGATTTGCAGTAATCCCTTACTGAAACAAGACAGCAGACTTGACAGCCAAAAATGGCTCTTGCAGCAGAGCCCTGGCAAGGGAACAAGCCCGAGCACAGTTCCATATGGACCTGAGCTATCAGCCTTTCATGTAGCTTGGCCTTAATACCAATGCCTGAAATAATGCCCTCCTAAGATCAGCAGACCAAACTGATCATCTGGCAAGCCAAGGGAAAGAATAGAACAGAGCTGTGACCATTCAGCCGAGCTGGACAGTCCCACAGCCAGCCCTCAAGGCTGGATTCTGGCTGAGATGTCTGAGCCCTGCCCCAGGTGTGGTGTGAGACTCAGAGGCACCACTAGCAGGCTCTCCCTCCCCTTCTCATTTCACACTTTCATGCTGTCAGTGTTCCCTCTTTATCCTGCTGGTCTCCCAGCAGTGGAGCAGAGTCAGCCTGCTGAGCTGAGCCTTGCAGGTTGTGAGGGCAGAGGCTGTGAGCATCACAGAGAGGACGAGTCTCCAGCATCCAGCACTGCCAGACAGGACCACTCTACATCTTGGCTTGTGGGCAGGGATTAGTCTGGCAAAGTTATTTTAGCTGCTTGGGATTTTCTCCTGATCAAACATATTATGCTGTAAAGTCGCTAATTAATTTAGCTTTGAGTCAACTGGACCAATGTAATTTATGTTTACTCTATGGATAAGGATTTGGAGGACGAAGAACACTGAAGTTTCCCAGTTGTTTCACACCAAAAAGGACAAGCCTACTTGTCCTTTGTGGTCTTTGACAGGATGAAGGGGACAGCCCAAGCAGCGTGTCCCAGTCCTGACCATTGCCTGACTTCACACTTGCAGCTGTTAGCCCTTCTCTTCTGCTCTTGTCAGGATTAAGAATTTCTTTCTGCAGCACTTTGTCCAGTGAATGCAGCCCCAGCTACTGCACCAGCAGTGTAAATACAGCCAGAATATGGCTTCTGTATGAATGCATTTGTGTGTGCACATGCACATATGTGTAAGAGTGCAAGAACAACAATCCTATGAAAATTTCAATATTTATAGCAAAAGCAGAGAACTTAATAAGCCAAGCTTTCAGATGAAAAAAGAGAGAAAGGTTAATCACTGATATTTAACACAGAGCGTTACTTGAAATAAAACCCAGTTTACAATAAAAAATAGATGAGGGGTTGTGCAAATTTGGTGTGATAAGTGGAAAATGACCAGTTTGAAGTCACGCAGCCCTCACTCTTTGGCACAGAGTTAGCTCCCTTGCAAATACAGCCCCACATTTCCTTTTGTAAAGAAATGTCGTTTTGGGGGGCAAAAGGAAAATATGAATGCCACTCTGGAGCAGCACTCCTGGACCCAGTCTCCTATAATAGGCCTGGAAAAACAGGGCAGATGATGTCATGGCAGCTGCTGATTGTCTGACAGACAGTTTCCGCAGTGCAACATGAGGCCCTTTGGTCTCCCTGTCAGGGAGATTGGCAGCTGAATGGCACCAATGAGCGCTGGACTGTATTCCCTCTGGGAATGCTGCCCTCATTGATGGACAGAAAGCAAAGGGAAAGATTGTCTTTGAACCTGAAAAGAATCCCCTTTTTTCTTCCTAAAGCTCCTGCCCCCGCTCTCTGCAGCTCTTTTTTCATCCCCCTTTTTTAAAGGTGTTTTGTTCTACAGCAGTTACTGAGCTTAATGGAACTGAATGACTTTTCCCCTTCACAATCTGTCAGTCAAAAGCTCAACTCCAGAGCTGTTAAATGAAGTCCTTTCAGAGTCAGACAGAGGAAGAATGTGTCAGTCATCCAACAGACCCTGTTGTGTTTTAATCTGTCAGAGGGGTGATAGGGAGAGCAGCCGGGCTCGGCAGGGGCACGTTCCCAGCAGCAGCTAAGAGGCCCTGACAAATCCAGGTGCTGGAGCCAAGAAGTCAACTGGTCATAAACACGGCGAGCTATGGAGCTCCGAGCCCCCAGAGCTCGGCTTTGCAGTCGCCTGCGAAATGTTTGGGCAAACTTTCAGCAAAGGCTCCACTGTGAGCATTCCTAGCAGAAAGCCAGCCTTTAAGCACAGGATGGGTCTGTGTAAGGCATGGCTTTCGAATTAATATAACTCTTAACTAAAACACTGGAGACAGTAATCCTCCAGATGAAATGCATTTAGATAGACTGTGATTCCAAGCCATTTCTGCTGAATTACTTTAATTTTTTGAGTTTCCCCCGTTATATGGCATTCCATTAATCTTACCTATTAAGTTAAGACTGATGTACAATTTGTTCTGGGGCTGAACAGTTGGTCCTATTCACTCAAGCACTGGTGTTTCACTACACATTATGAGAAGTACCCACTGTTGCTCTAATAAGAATAATGATCCTTTACTTTCATTTCAAGGGTTTGCTATTTCATCTTTTTTTTTTTTTTTCCCAGTGAGGGAGTAGATTTAAACAAACAGCTCCTGTTCTTATCAGATCTCATAGGAAATGTCTTTTGCCTGTTTTTACAGAGATGGCAAACTGTGGTTCAGCACACAATGTAGTTCTGTGTTACTGTGGCAGCTGGACTCCTGATGCACTCAAATATGCTGGCTTTCCATCTGTAATAAAGTGGGTTTATGAAGTGGGTTTGTGTTCCCTGCAGGGCTGTTGCATTTTCCCTCCAGTTTTGCATACCTGTGCTCTGATGCCAGGCCCAGCAGAGCTGGCAGAAGGGATTCCCTGCTTGGGAAGGATGCTATACGGGATAGGATTTTCTTTCCCAACCTCTCTGCCTGTTCACTTGTCTGCAAAACTTGGGAGAACCAGTGGCCTCTCACAGCTTGTCATTTGCTAGTTTAGACAGTCTATCCTGCTAGTATTAGCTTAAAAGCTTCAGCAAAATGCATTTTCTCTGCCTTCTCCCACTATGTCCCCAAAAACTTGCCATGCATTTGCTCAAAATGAAGATCTATCTATCTGTGGGACTGCAACCAGTCCTGGGCAAGGACTCTTTTGGAGTTTCAGCTGCTTTCAGAAACCTGTCTTTCATCAGTGCAGACAAGCATGGCTATAGAAAGTGTCACTGCTGTAGAAAACTGCCTATTCTGGGTATCTAAGAGGTTAAGCTCAGAAATGCAGGGCTTGCTTGGACAGAGTCCTAACAACAGCACTGACTGATACAGTGACAGAAGAGGTTTACAGTGTTGACAGCTCTTACCATCAATTTTCAAGTCGGTGGATGTGTCCTAGGATAAACAGAGTGTTTTCCTTTCACTGAACTAGATCAACAACCAGAGCTAACAGCCAGTGGGGTACAGAGGATGTACCCCACTGCAGGGATGTAAAGGTGTGTAAGGAGTCACCTCTCCCTGGTCTTGACTTGTTTCCTTTCACAGTCAAAAGAAAATATAAGACAAAGGTCCATTTTTTGAAAACTGCCTAGGTGCCACTGTATAATTTAGTTGAGATTTGCTCGAGGTGGAGAATAACCTGAGGTCATCCTGCTAAGCCACATAAGAGTCCCAAAAAGGATGGTAAGTTGAAGTAATTTGCATTTGGCTGCAGAAAGTTCTCTGCATCTGTTTAGATGGAGAACTTGTGTTCTCCAGGAGCCAAGCTGGTTTGCCAGGTAACTGAGTTAGTAGGGTGTCTGCTCTGTATCTGCTGTGCCCCAAAGGAAAGTGCTGCAGTGTGCCTGGGATGGCCAACACAAATCCATAAGAGGGGAGCCCACATGGGCTCTCTCGTTCCATCTGTCACTCAAGACTAGGCTTAGGGTGGAGGAGGTGTGGGAGGGCATGAATGAATGGAGTCTGTTGTCATGTAGATTATTTATCCTCAATGTGGAGGAGTAATTAGGCCCAGAGGGCAGTCCATCACTGTCCTCAGGCTGGATCGCTGGAGACGGACTGGCTCCTCTTCCAGCCATGCTTGGGAAGAAAACTGTGCTGCACACTGGGCCCCGTGCAGAGCGCAGGGTGATGGTGCATCTTGATGTGGTCAGAAAGGTCATCATCCCCACTGAAAAGCAAGAGAAGCCCGAGGAGCACTGGCTGACAAAGGCGGTGGCCTCTTGTCTGCATACGGACAGGAATGTAATTGCTGAACATAAGCTGTCCTTGTTTCACGGAGAAGGATCAGACAGCCCCGTTGGGGTTCAGCTGATCCGAGGGAAGGCATGGCCCTTTATGTGTATTGAAAACCTCTCTGTAAAGAAAGGTTCCTTGAACAGTGCCGTAGCTGATAGCTGAAAGAAAAACCCAGCCACACTGCCTAGGCTAGCCTGCAACATGGGCTGCAAAATGTGGGAAACAGAATTTCTGAACTCTCAGAATGCACTGAGATCTTCCCAGTGTGTGCTCTAGTGTCCTTGCTCTTTTTATTGTTTTTGTTTGGTTGGTTGGTTTTTGTTTTGTTTTGTTTTTCTCAGATCCATAACTTACAATGAACTAAACAAATTTCCTTTGCCTGTAGGTCTGGTTATTGTATGTTTTCAAGTACATGTGGTAAAATCCCATGTGCTTGCAGGCAAGAAAAATATAATTCCATTGATAGGAATGCACGATATATCAGTTTGGATGTCTGTCTATCCTGTCTGCATGCTCAGCCATGGAAAATCTTTGGGCTCTAGCAGCTTGTCACTCACTCAGCTAAATAAGTTTCGAGCCATCTCAACATCTGCTTAAAAGTGGCTGGACTGCCACTGAATTGCAAAGGTTCAATTCAACCCATATAAATGGAAATTTTTACTGCTGGCATAAAAGCATTTACAAGCTGAGACATATATTATAATGGGAATGAAAATAAACCCTTAAAAATATCTGCACCCCATTTGTTCAGGCTGTGCCTGAAAGTTCCCATGCTGAGAAGCACTTCTTGCCATTTATTAACTGTGACTTTAACTAGAAAGTGAAGCTGTTCATTCGAATAAAATGCATTCCTGGGTCTCCTACTGGAATAGCTGTCATTTTGCTGAAGGGCTGTGTCTCAGTGACACATATGCCAGCAGTAAGGGCTGCCCAATGTCCCTATACATCCAATATTCCCCACTCCTTGCACTGATGCTGACTGAAAGCCCTAAAACTCCCCTGTGAATTTCCCTCTAAGGGAGACAACAAAATATTTTTAGCAAGGTGTTGCTACTTGTTTTTAAATGTTTGCACACTGAACTTGACAAAAATCTGTGAAACCAGACAATCAAATAGTCATAGTCACACACACACATTTAAACACAGTTGTCCCTGAGCACAATCTGCAGCTGCACAACCAATTAGCAATATGTGGGTGGGTGGGAGAAGCTATTCAAAACTTGTACTTTTATGCCCAGAAGGGTTTGTATGTGTGTGTGCCCCTGGTAACCACAGAGGGGAAAAAGTGCAGGTGTTCCTGCTTGCAAAATAGTGCCTACAAAATCAGAGACCAGGTCAAGAGCCCAATGAACAGGAGATCCTTCCTTCATTCATTTCCTCAAGTTAAGCCCTAATGTGCTACAAACTTCTTCTGGTTATTGTTAAAGGGGAATGGAAAGTTTCACAAAATCTCTCTAGTAAAGAAGCTTATATTACCCCTAAAAGGAATGGGGGATGGTGGGAGCAAAGACCCTCATCTGCGAATGGCGATTTCAAGCAGTGAGCTTGGAAGCCCTGCTTTTAATCCAGGAATTTAATTTCAAACAGGTGCTGCTGCCTGTCCTGTTTGGGACCTGAGAGGATTTGAGATCCTGCTTGCTCCAGGGAAACGCTTGTGCAACTTTTCCTGATGCTTGAAGGTGGCAGCTTCAGATGCCTTGGAAGGGAGAGGCTGGAGCTTGGCGCAGTGGTGAGAAGGGGTAGGAGGCTGGGGGAGCAGGGGCCAAGTGCTGGGTTTCAGTCTTGGGTAACGTGAGCTGCAAGCCTGCTGCTGTAGGTAGACCATTTTCACTTCTGTATGGGAGCTGGAATACTCATCTTTTGCTGACATTTCCCACTTGGAGGTCTGCAGATCATGAGGTGGCATCTTCTTCTCGCAAGTGATTTAACTACCCCCACCTGAGATCCCTCCCAGGGCCTCGAGCTGTGCCTGGACCCACACAGCCATATTCTTTCAAGACGTTTAAGCCTCTTTTCATTAAGTTTGCCCCAGTTGTTCTGATGCTGCTCTTGACCCTTGCTGTCAAGTGTTATAGCAGGATATTAAACTGGCACCCTCTGTTACACGTTAGGAAAACAGCCATGAAACCGGAGAGCTGGGCGGACACACTTTGTGCAGCCTGTCAGTGAGGGAGGGCATCCTTTGAACAGCAGACCCCCTCCTCCCAGCTGGGTGAAGTGGGATGCAGGCCTCAGCCCCTACAGGGACAATCCCATTGCCTTCCCATGAGCTGCTGCCTTTGCCTTTGCCTTTGGGATGAGTGGCAGCTGTACCATCACCCTCCTGAGGACCATCACCCTCCTGAGGGCAGTGGGACCTACTGGGTATCCCAGTGCTGGGGGCTGGGAGCTGGCCTGGCCCACCAAGGGCTCTTTGTTTCTGCTTCTTTTTTGTGTGCAAATAATTATAGGTGCAATTTAAGTGACCTCCACGTCTCACTACTTGATTTGAAGGCACGATTAAATACCTAGCCGTATAAATAGCCTAAATTGGACCTTTCAGTTAATGTTTAGAACAGCAATAGGGGCCAGGTTAGGAAACTTTGACCTTGCACCTGAAAATTAGCTATACTGTACATTTAAACTCCCAAACTCATTGAAACCTTATAGACCTTGGCTTCTAGTCAAACCTCCAAATGTCAGCCTTGCTGACTAGGAGTACATGTCCTCTGGGGACTGTCCATTGTGCAACAAAATGCCCTTCTAGAAGAATTAGTATCACCCTGTCATTCTATTTTTTCCATCAAAAGCAGCAAAGTGTGGAAGAAATGATCCTTTCCCCTGAGCTTTGTGTTGTCAGATCACTTTGACAATCCAGGGTGTCCACCATACCTTTCTTGGGTGTGCTATCAGCTCCAGGGGTGCAGCTCAACGAACCTCCTGGAGACGTGGATGAGCAGTTCTTGCTCAAAAGGTCCTGGTAAGGTTTGCATGTTTTATCTAATAATTTAGGTAAATAACAGTGAGCAGAGAGAGCAGCTACACCAGAGTGTAACCTTGCCTGAGCTGCATGAAAATGCAGAGGTCTCCACTACTCCAGTACATCAGACTCTTAGAAAAAACGTTTTTGCAGAGAGTAAAAAGTCCAAAAAAAAATCTGAGCTGTTCAGCTGCCTGTTAAAGAAGACAACAGTACTGGGTTCAGTGGGATCAAAAAAGGTCCTTCAGCTGTGCTTTTGAAACAAACAATTTCTTCTTTTGGCAAAATCCAAAATTCATTGTGAACCTTTGAACCCAGCAATAATCCACAACAATGCTTCCTGGGAACTGCTGTTCTTATGAATAGATGTAGCCATCTGGATAGGGCTAGCTATTGTTAAACATGATGTTTATATGATGTCATATGCACCTATGCCTCTATAAAGAAAGAAATGCATTTTTCTGCACCAGTGATTTTGTATTTTGAGAGTTAACACAGTAATTTTCCACCCTTTTATGATTAATGTATCCTTTCTCAACCATTCTCTATCAGAGCTATGAACTCTTTAAAAAAGCTGCATCTGTAGATCACTATCTAATATTTATGAACTTTCTTTCATCGTCTTTCTTTGACCTGGAATCTCCCAGAGGTCCTCAGATCACTGGCTGAAAACCAGAAGGTAGGATATATGGGAAAATGATACTGTGAAGATTTTAATGCTCCTTTTGAAGGGAGCATCAGGCTACACCCTATCTTTCACTGGATGCTGGTGAAGCACAAGAGTAGGGGCAGCATTTGCACTGTGTTCTTTGTGCAGAGTCCTTTCCTAACAGGCCAGCAGTGTTAGGAAAGGATCAGGCAGGACTTGGCTCTGTTTTAGAATTTGTGTGCCCAGCTTCACTAACAAACAAAACTTCAGTAATTATTTTGCAGCACAACCTGACCATAGGTTGTGCTTCCTGTATTTCCATCAGCCCTGAGGGTACCCAGATGTCAGCTGGAAAATAATCTCCATCAGTGGGCTAAAGCCTACAGTAGGGCCCTGCTTTTGTTCCTGCACACACACAGTGCTCAAGGCACGTGAGCCCTTGGCACAGGCTTGCAGGTTCCTGGTTAGTGGGATGTGATGCCCAGGTAGGCCTTGATGTCCACCAGGACCTGGGAAATGTCTTGGCTCTTCAGAAAAAGGATGGATTGGGAGGGATTGTGGGCTGGGAGGCATGGCAGGGCAGCCTGCACCATCAGCATGGTTTTAATTTGACTCCCAACACGCAGGGCAAGATTTCATGGCCTCCTCTGCTGCTTGCTGCTCAGTCCATGAAGTCAGTCTTCCTTTGCAAAGACTGATTCTGCCTCAATAAATAGAGTTTTCCACTGCCATTGTTTATTTTACTTGGGGGGGGAGCTCTTCGTGTCACCTTTCCCTATTTTAATTTTGGCCTCTTATGGACTACATGCTGGTTTGCTAAACCTGCCAATCTGAATGAGTAGCCCAGGGAATACAAGTTCCTATGGGATAAATGCTCTAACTTATGACTCATGGACTAGAATAGTAAAAGCTGATGCATAAAGGGCCCTGGGCACTAGCGTACCACTGATGTTTTAAATTTATCTTCTTCAAATGAGAAAGATGTTTTTCTTCAAGACATACAAAAATATACCAGCTCAGTGCAATCTAAATGAACTTATGTGGGAACACAGCTCTGCTCTGTATTGCCAATCTTTTGTGTTTATATATAATTTTCCATAGGGCATTCCTGTCTGTAAAAGCACTCAGAATGCTTTCCTGTGGACTCCTTTTGACTGGCAGGAATACTAGCAGCCCTAAGTGTCATGTTGTTCATTTGTGCACAGTGTTTTTACAGCTATTCAATAGCATCTGTGAGTCATTTGCCTGCTGAGCCTCAGCTCCTGGCATGTGTCAGGTAGAGGTCTCAGGCAGGCAGGGAGAGGGCTGGCATCTGTGACAAGAGGTGCCCAGCTGGCAGCTGTGGTGCAAAGGGAGTGTGGGTGCTGTGGTCAGCTGCCCTGTCTGCATGGGTGTGACCCCAGGGAAGATGTCAGGGGGTTTGACCCATCAGTTCCTCAGGACAAATGAAGTGGAAGGGAACTGTGGACTGGTGGATCCCTAATTCTGTATTACACCCCAAGAGTTGTTTAGAGAAGTGGCTCCCTTCCCAAGAAAAGGGTGGGTGACTTCTCTCCCAGAGTAAACTGAAGAAAAAATGGATACTGTCTGTTGCATCTGGATATCTGGTCCTTCCATTTACTGGGGTTGACTGGGAGGTGAGCCTTGCCTGTCTCTGCAGACTCACACATCACTTTGCACAGATTTATTTTCAAGACTTGCGTGTTAACTTCCACAGAGAGAGATCGTCTAGGAAGGCAGCACTTTTTGAAGCCATTCTGCTGATTTCTGTGCACCCGCTCAAAAATTTAGCACTTTTTTCCTGAAACCTGCCCAACTGAAGGTCCTAGCTGTGCTTTGAGGAAAAGGCTGCCCTTGGCTCTAGGTGAGATGCAGTCAGTGTTTCCTGGCAGTGAGGTGCTGCAGAGGAAAGGAGAGGAGGCAAACCTGGGTTTATCAGTCAAATCCAGAGCTGATCCCAGGGAAAGCATGCAGCCTGCCTGTGGGGCAGAAACCCCTCAAAGATGGGGGCAAGGACGAGCCAAGCCAGAGAGGACCTGAACATGGAATGCTTCAGTCCAGAGCCCCATCTTAGCAGCTGCCATCAGCAGAGAGCCCCTGGGCTGATCATCCTTAGTGAGTCATTTGTGACTTTTAACAGTGAAGAAAAATATTTATTTCCTTTGTTTTCTCTGAACCTCCATGGATTTTTATTCTGGAGGAAAAAGGAAGGGAAAGGGGCAATTTGTGTTTAGCCATGAGGGAGACAGTGCATCTAGTTCTTGAAATTTCATGTGTAATTTAAAGTGAAAAGAGGAAAAAGCAGATAAGTACAACACTGTGCCATGCTAGGCATTAATATTGCTGTAGAAAGAGTGAAAAAAAGCACATTTTTTCCAGAGTTATTCACATCTAATCCTTGGACAAAATTGCTCTGCATGACTCACTCATTCCTCTGTTTTCCTTGTCATACTGAGTTCAATGTCACACAGGCTTAAGAGAATAAACATTCTATAGATTTTGGGCAATATATAGAAAGGGCAAAGACATGAAAAAAGAATAGAAGGATTTCATAAAAATTCACAGACTACAAAAAATGTTTTAAAATATGTCAGAACCTCTGGATCATCAAAAATATTCTAAAAATTTCCTGAAGGCCAGTGTCTGCTTTCTCAGCCACTCTTTCTTGTGAGATTCCAGCTAGACCAAAAATAAAATTACCATCTGGGTTGGTTTTGGATGCAGTTTACAGAATGGGTATCTATGACAGATGAAGAACTGAATGTGAATGTGAAAATGTCTTAGATTTCAAGTTCATGTTTTTGTGATCTCCACTTGTAAGTTTAATTGAACTGTTTCAATTTCACAATCAGAGGCATTAGAAAAATACTGTCACTTTTCATGTTTAAGACCACAGCTGATGTGAATCCAATATTGGTCTTGAAACTCTATTGAAAAGCTGAAAAAGAGCAAAAGGAAATGATGAAAAGTTCTTATGTTCTCAATTATTTATTCACTGTTTTCCCCCCTTCATTTTCACTCCAGGGATAGTAATGAGTTTTACGAATGTAAGGTGCCAGCTATAGGCTTTTCTGTTGAAACCTCTAAATTTATGGCTCCTTGGGGCATTACCAGCATGGATAATGCATAATTTACAAACAGACTTGAAACTTTCATCTTCCTTTTCCCACTCCTTTTCAGAGCTTTTTGTTCAAGGAGTGATGTGTTTTGCTGTAGTGGAAACCATATGCTCTTCCAAATCTCAGCGGAGTGTAGAAATTCTGCAACGTTGCCAGATGTAGCCGAAGAAACTTCACCTGACATAGAATTACACACACTTCTTTTCTTCAGTCAAAACCATCTTCTAAGAGAGCATTTCTTTCTGCTGTTTGGTAGTGGGCAAGAGAAGACTGAATCACAGCCAGTTGCAGCAGGTACAGTCCCAGCATCGGACTCCTGAGGCCTGTGCCTTGTTTCTGGTGGGGTAGGAGCTGGGAGTTTACTGATCCATCTCACAAAAAGATGGGTCAATACTCTTAAATGGGAATCCTACTTCTGGCATTGATTCCACTTTGTCACTAAGGACTTACCATATTGGATAAAACCAGTCTAATTCAGGGTTGGTGTGGCCATGGCCACGCACTTGTGTGTGTGCTGGGGAGCAGGGTGGCAGAAACATCAGTCAAGTTGGTAAGAGTTACTTTGGCTGAGCTCTCTGTTATTTAACAGTTAGCATATGATTTGAAATAAAAGATTTTTGTTCTCCCTCTTTTGTTCCCTAACAGATTCTAAAACACTGGATGCTCTTTTAATTCTAAAAATTCCCTTATTCTGATGAGTGTTGGCATGACTGCTTTTCCTTGCAGCCATAAATCAGAGTGTTGAGGTGTTTAGGGTATGAGGGTGGGGGATAAGATTGTCCCTTCACTGAAAAATGCAAAATTGTGAGGAGAACCTCCAAGCCCAGGGATGCTGAAGGAACAGGGGCTGAGCAGAACTGCACAAAGAGTGCAAATCCTTATACAACCAATTTATTCCCAAACTGAATAGGACTTGGGTTTCCCAGGTACTTTTGTGGACTACTTAATTGCAGGTTGCGAATCCCCAGAAATCTGGTAGAATCCAGTGGTTTGGTAACCGCTTCAGTGACTGCCATTTAGGCTACATCTAAAGTGTGATGTCAGTAATCTGAGAATTGTGTTAACAACATGGTTCTGCCTTCTCTCCCTAGAGTGACCAAAATGTTATTTTATCTTAGAGTTAACTGGGAGATGCCTTGAACATTTGTGTGGCCATGGGGAGTCATGAGCATCCCAGCTGCATTACCAATGGTGTCGTGCCTTCCTGTACTGTCTTTGGGACAAGTAGGGGCTGAGACCTGCATGTGGCTCTTGTCACTTGGTTAAAGATGTTCCCCTCTGCCTCCCATTGATGGATCATGGGCATGTTGGGAAACTGGCTAGCTAGTGACTCCTCAAACTGCTTTTTGCCTCACCCTGAAGCTACCCCTGCTCCATTTTTTTGTCACTGCCTGCATTTCTGGGACACCGGCGCTTTGGCTCTCATATCCACCCAAGCAGCTGAGACAGCTGTGAACATCCCCTTCTGGTTTGCACAACGTCTTAAAAGTAATCATTCCCAGCCTTTGTGGTCATGCTGCCTACAGGACAGTTATCTCCTTCAGGGGACAGGCGACACCGATAAGGAAAACACAGATTTTGTTCACTGCTCTAGTATGATATGGATCTTTCCCAGGATATTTGAGAGAAACAGTGCAGGAAACTTTCTGAAGGCAGTGCCCCACATGCATCTTCCTCTGGGCACACTGGTCTTCTTGTGCAGCACTTCCCTTCATTTCCCAGGTCCAGGCACAATACTCCTTTCTAGATAAACTGCTCAAAGTAACTTCAGACTTTTTTTGCCCCAACCCTTCTGTAAGTCCAAGCAGATTCCTGCCGGTGTTTTTGTTTACCCTTCCTTACTCCTTTCCTACTCTACATGATTCTCATGCCTCCTTGCAAGCAGGATGCATGTCCTAGATTCCAGCTAGTCTGTTGATCCAAGCAGCATCATCTTCAGCATTTTCTACTGGGACTTACCAGATGGCTGCACTCACTGGTCTGGAGATGTGTGTCTTGGTGGCAGAGCCTCATGTGTTCCCTAGCAACAACTCTCAGCTCTGTGTTGTAACTGTTATCAGCTGTCAAAACTGACAAAAGTTTAGTTTTCTAGGCACTTCATTTACACACACCCATGTGCTCAGCCCCATCTGCTATGCTGGGGGTCCCCTTACTGTATATGGTGGTGTGATGGACTGTGATTTGGGCCACTCTGGTTTGGTTTGTTCTGCTGTATTGTGTTACATGTGGTTCAAAGCCCAAGGTTTCCAGCATAAGTGAAATGCAGCATTTAAATGCTGTGCTGTGTGTGGTTAAATGGGGGGTTTAAGTGCATACAATCACACATTATAAATGGATCCCTCAACATTACAGGAAAATAGAATTAATATGAGAGTTATGTCTTTTTAATTTTACCTGTAATACCTAGTTCACACAAGGAATGCTTCTGGCACATAGGATTGTTAATTATTTTTTTAGCTTAAAAACAGGATAAACTATGATAGCTTTATTCAACAGGGCACTGTAGAAATACAGCAAGTCAGCACAAATACACGGCCTGTCACAGTCATTCTTGTATAAAATATGACTCACAGTTTTGAAACATATGGTCACACAAGTTTTAATTTAAGTGGCATCTTCAGTCAGCAAAATGAGGTCTGGCTTGCCTGCAGGAAGTGGAGTCAGCACCTTCACCTGCTGAAGTGAAAAGGCTCCCCCAGTGACCGGTGTTGGTTTCCACAGTTGGTGCATGGCTGAGCAAAAATGTGAACCTTTGCACTTGATGCACACGGGGAAAACCCAAGAGCCTTCCCATTCATTATCTGCAACTGTTGGAAATGCAGCTCATCACATGCCTTGTGGTCAGACAGCCTGTGGTCCCCCCTGCCTGAAACCCCCCATGTGGATAACCAGATGCACCCCCATACCATGAGAATAGACTTTCCCACGAACTCTTGTTTTCAATTTTGCCTCTCAGCCTCAGTAGGGAGAGCCCCTTACCGTTCCATCCTGCCAAACATCCATCCATCTATCTATCTATCTATCTATCTATCTATCTATCTATCTATCTATCTATTTTGTCACAGATTATTTTACTGATGCATTGGATAGATTTAGAAGCCTCCCCTGATCCTATAAAGGAAACAATAATTAGCACCTACTCTGGCAATAGGAAACTATCATCTCTTCTGGAGGAGAGGAGTAGGGCTTGTCCTCCCACTCCTGACAGCTGCTGCTGGGAGACATTTCTGGGCTGTCAGAGCCCCTTTGTGCACAGATTCTTTTGTAAGTCTTCATTGCCCACACCAATAGGTCTACACTTGACATCTGCTTTTCCCTGTGATTAGTGGGTTTTTTTAAAATTTCTCAATGTTTTCCCTATCCAACTCATTCTTTACTGCCCCTCCCTTCTGGCTGTTTTTTCTTTCTACTTTTACTTGGTCTTTATTGGATGTTGAAAAGATTCTGGGGCAAAATGAAATGCAAACCAATAGATTTTGTATCAGGCTTTTCTGGAATTCTGACAAAGGGTGAGTTTCCTTTGGACTAAGCAAAGTTAACCAAAGAGGAAAATTGGATGGCCACTGGAAAGACAGGTATTCCACTGTAGAGATCTCATTGCAAATGTGACAAGAAATATATCTATAAAGAGTTTGCCCAGGCCTTCCCACTGAAATGGAGTCATCTGATTTTGTTTAAAGGTTTTTGATCCAAAGAGCAGGAAAACATTTCACTCATAAAGAGTATCTACAACTGTGTTTGAACCTTTGACACGGGAAACTGAGGAAATTAAACCAGCTGCTACCAGTTTCTCTGGAGCCAGAAAGATGTAAAGCTCACACCAGAAAGATGTAAAGCTTACAGAAAAAAAAAAAGGTCTTTTTTCCTCATGTTGTAATTTTCTAAATGAAAAAAAAAACAAAAAACAAAAAACCAGGAAAAAGCTATTTTTGGAAAGGGGAAGATGTCTTTGCTTGCATTTCTGCCTGTAATACAATGTGTGGCTGATGAGACCCTTGTGGTTTATGCTGTTACTGTAGGGAAGGAGATGACTTCTGAAGCTGGAGAAGGGCTGGAATGAGGCTAGCTCCTTTTGCTGCCTTTGTCCTGTCCTGAGCTGTGTCCTGACAGTAAATTGCACAGTATCTTAAAACGACCTTTCATTCAGGCTGGAGGGAGGTATTTTTAATCCACTGGTAGCAGCAAGTGACCTCTGGCCTTCTGATATTCGGTGAGTGCATGGAGGCATTTTCTGCTGCTGATGGGTGGTCCTACTAGGTGGTGGCCACAGATGTCTGCTCTTGATAAATTCAGTGTTCAGATAGTGGGAGGGGACCTGTCACTGGCTTCACTGGAGAGTGAAATATGTAACTTATAGGCAAGTGTTTCTGCTGGCTTTTAAACTCCATCACTGGTGGTGAGGACTGAAAACTCTTGACAGTGCCTTGCAGTGCCTTGGGATGGGTTTCAGTGCCCCCCTCGAGTCCTTCCACAGCTGTTCTGGCCCTGTGCTGGGCACCCAGCTGCACCACGTGCAGACAGCTGTTTCCTTCACCCTGATAGCTGGGAAACAGGGTCAGCTGTTGGTCATGTGAGTTTGCTTGTGGTTCTGGAAGTTGCTTTGTGCACCTGGTAGAAAGCAAACTTGACAGCGTCCTCCTTATAGTGAGTTAGCACAGTTAATTTGTAATTAGGACTTTCATGCACTGGAAACCTTCATCTGGTAGTCTATTCTCAGAGAAATTTCTGCTTCTTTGGTCATAGCAACTTTTCAGAGTGATTGGCCAAACCCACTATCATTGCTGGTTGTGACAGCTTACTCAACTTCACCCAGCCCTCTTGCCCATCCCCTTCTTGCTCACCTCTTTTCTTCTGGTGCCAGTAATTTCTCTAAACTATTGTGTGTTGCTCAGTGGCAATAAATATTAATAAAAGTATGTCACTTTACTGCTGGAAGAGTGGGAGAAGAGGTGAGTGATGGATGTTTTACTTCAGAGGCTTGGCTCCCTTTGGCGTGTCTTTTCCTCCCAGAAGAATTGCCAAATTATATTCTAGTTTCCCTTTTCAGATAAACTACATCCTCACATCTGTCTGGCTCTGTTCCAAGCTGTTCCAAGTCAGTAGGAGCTGAGAGAAAAGTTTAACATGCAAATTGAAAATGTCAAATTTTGGCTTTGTTTATTGCTAGTTTTGTAGAAAGGAGGAAGTAGAAAGCCTTTCTGTCAGAACAGCTCTCTCTTATTGTCTTGCTTTGAGTAAATGAACCTCTGAATTGCAGTAGAGGGAGTGTCTGGGATGCTAGGAGAGACTGCAGGGACAGTTTTGTAGGATCAATCTGGATGTGCTGGAAGGGCTGGAAGTGTGGTACTGGGAAGTGTGCAGCATTGGAGTGTGCCTTTAAGCAGTTGAACATTTTGAACACTGGAAAGAAGTGGAGAAGAGACAACTGCACAAGAGATGATTTGTTACAGTGAGGACGGTGTGATGAGACTGCTGAGCTCAGTGTGAAACCTCTCCACAGAATGCTATATACTGCACTGACCCAGTGTTTCACTCTTTGATTGCCCCAGTTCTGTCTGAAAGACACAATTCTGTGATCAAACACCCCATTAAGACTGAAAGCATTTAACACATTAACTGAAAGCAAATTTAACACATCTTTTGGGAAACACAATTTCCATGAAGAGCTTTAGGGGTGCCCAAGGTGCTCTGCTGTGAATGCCATGCATTTTAATTACACAGAGCAAGTGTGTTCTATGTAGATGATGTTTTGGTCTGGATGAAACCAGAAGACCAGAAATGCTAGGGTAAATTTAAATACTATATATCAGTAATTCCATCAAAGGACCAATGTACCAGGAAGAGAAATTAACCCAGCAAAACGTGTGATCATGGTAGGACCGATGCTGTCACAAGTATTTGCATTCCTTTGGTGCAGAAAGAGATTTATATGAAGGCTCCAAATAGTGGGGCCCTCATATCAAGATTGTTGGTGTGTGAGCACTGATGTGCAAAGAGGTATGAAGATCCTAGGAAACTGACATTAGCTGAATTTGAGATATGGAGGAGGTAATGAAAAGATCCAGAGTTAAATGTACAGCACTGGTAAATATGAAAATGATTTATCCATAACTGTTCCCACTGTGTCTATTTGTTTAGTTTTCTTCTGGATGTGTTGTAAAACTGGAGATGAGCAACTTCTCTGACACAGTAGCAAAGAAAAAAGTGTCACATGCCACCTAAAATTGAGGGCTAATATACAGACAGAGAATAAGGTTTTGCTTGGTGGTGTAAGGAAGTCCATGTTGTTATTTATGGAAGCCAAAATGTTATGTGAAATGGACCATGAATCTCTTGCTACCATTGCCAAATTGGGTCTGTCCAGCTCACTGCCTAGAGCAGAGACAAGTTTTAACTGCAGAGGCGTGATTTGTGCATCCAATGCTATCCTGATGGAAAGGTGTTAATAGCAGGCACATACCAGAGCATTTGATGAAAGTCCCCCAGTATGTGTCACTTAAAAAGTTTCACTTAAAAAGTTCCTTACAGCTTAAATTGGAATATGGATTATGATACTCATGATGATTCCATGATGAAAACCTGTTAGGAAGTCCTCACCACAAGAGCAGTATTCTCTTGGCTTCCCTCACCCATTCAGAGAAGCAGCTCCTCATAACAGAGGGGATTTTCTCTAAAGTGATTCATAAGGAGTTGAAGAAAAATTGCTGAAAGAGATAGATGAAGGCTGCTTAGGGACAGAACAAGAGATGAGCTAAAGATTCCCAGTGAGTAATGATACTGAGCAAGTTGTCTAGCTGTTGCAAATGTCAAAACTATAGACCACACTGAGTGGAATGGGATTATATTGGTGTTCCAGGGAAAAATAAGCACATTGCCATCCAAAAGTACTTACTGGACTAGTAAAAAATGCTTCAAAAATCACAAAATAAAGGCAATATTGCAAAACTGGACATATTTGGGTAAAATAACTTTTAACTGAAGCTTTAACTAGAGATTCTCTTCTTTCCTTTTTTGATATTTTGTGCAATTTTTTTCTTGTTGTGTTGAATTAAAGTGGAGACTGTTTTTAAACTTATGGACATTTAAAGTTTAAACAACATCATTGATACAGTCAGAACTAAAAAGAGTTTATACTATGGATGTTGGTATTGTTCTTTTAGTTAAAGGGGAACCCTTAGTTACAGAGTAAGTTCTCTACTGCCCTTCTCTGGGCAAGGTCTATTGAGTTAATCGCTGCACTTAAGTAAAACTGGATTTGAAATAACAGGGGAAGAGTATAATTCTATTTTTTTTGTCTGATTCTGAAGTCCTTACCTGCAGAAGTAGGGTGAGTTGAATCAATGAGACTATTCACATGGAAAAGCATTAATCATACAAGTAATGAGAAAAGGTTGAAGGGTCATTCTTAAAGTTGCTAAGAAGCTTTGCAGCTGCTTCATATGGACTAACTATCATTATAGTTCCCCAGTTACTGCTTCTAATGCAGTAGTGATTAATTAAACTAGGGTGATATTGACCCCAAGCCAGTTTGTTCCCTGTTCAAGCCCCCTCTAAATGGTGTCTGGAGGACTGAAGTGGGTGTGAGGTGTGCAGGCCAGAGCCTACAGCAGTGCCTCTGCATGAAGTCCACTCCGTCCTCTGCTGGTTTCAGATTTCCTTTCTCAAGAAATTTGTCTTGGCGCCTGAAATGGAGTTTCCAGTCCCCATCCCCCTCTTGGCATCCCTGTCTGAACATATCAGTTATCATCTCATGCTACAGCACAGAGAGCATAGAAGTATTTATGGCTGGCCATGGCTATCAGGAGAGATTTGCAGTAGTCTCTTCAGTGCTTCCACACATGCCTAGAGTAATTACTTCCTTTCCCTGAAAAAGTAAATTCACATCTTCCAAAACAGCAGCAGCAGCCTTGAGGCTGAATATTCTCCCAGGTGTTTTGTTCCCTTGGCATTTACAGGCATCAGGATGTCATTTCTGTTACTTCCTACTGCCCAGGGACTGTCCCTACTTAGCCATAATATCATTACCAGAAATCTCCATCAGCCTTGAAGCTGAATGATCCAGCAATCCATTGTTTCAATTCTGAATTTGTCTTCTGAAGGGACAGTCGTGGCCATATCAAAACCATCTGTGTTTCTTGTGTTGAGGAGCAGAGCATGCTGTACTATATGGCTTGTGTTAATGGTGAGATTTTCAGCAGCAGCACAGGAAAATATTCCCAAGCCTCTGATTTTTTTTGAATCACTGTTATTCCTGTTTCATACATGGTTGCAGTGCAATATAAGAACAACCCTCTTGTATTTATTCACCTTTTCAGGAAGAAACTGATTGTTGGTACTTTTTTCTTGTCTATTTCCTTAGTCTGATATATTTGTTTATTTCTGATATATTATTGTCTTTGGTCACTTCCTAAGAAGAGTCTTAAGAGGAATGAGCCCCTTTGGTTTTGGAGTTTTGCATTTTCTTTTGAAACATCTGGAAATTTTTAAAGGCCCAGTATGTATATAGTGTTTTCTGAATCAAGGTTCTTACTATCTTCACTAAACCAGAAGAAAATTTAAAAGGGCAATGATGATAGGCATTGTTATCACAAGTGGTAAAGTGTACTGCCCTCTAGAACTTGTTATCCTTGCACCAATGAAAATTCCCATGCCAAAAGAAAAGAAAAAAGGAAAGGAAACACATGAAATAGTGTGGGAGATTCCCATATTCGATTCTCACTCAGTATTTTGGATGAAGATGCTCTGCCAGCATACCAAGGGAGAACATTATTTCCAACTCCAGATGAGTTATTTCTTACCCAAATCTGCACTTATTCTTTTTTTCCTGTTCCTTTACACACTGTGTTTTTTCATGAACAATTGTCCACTAAGTCAGTATCACACTCAATAAGTTATCTGTTTCCAACAAAGAAAGAGGGAAACAAGAAAACTTCCCTTCCTGGGAAAGAAGGGCCGGTGCTGCTGGCATAAATCAACAAAAAGTGAGTTTGTTCATTTAGCTATCCAGTAAGTCCTAATATGTCATCATGTCATGTACAGGATTCAGCTGCTTTAATAGTGTTATCCTTTTCTCTTTTTAGAAGGGAGTTCATTTCAGTAAGCTTGTAAAGTACAATACACTGTATTAGAGGTTTCATTATTCACAGGGACCAACAGAGAAAAGAAAGATCTTTCCACACGTGATTAATACTTCAGCTGAATACCATGTGCTGGATGTGGGCCATCCATCAGCAATTTAACATCTGTAATCTGGCCATGGTGAGTCACTATTAACATCATGAACAAATCATGGATGCTCTGTGGTCTTAACATAGTTTATGGGTCTTGTATGAATTGAATGTGTGTTCAGCCTGGGGATGAAATGTGGATGGTCTAAATTAGAGGCAAAGGAAGTTATGAAAAGGAACCTTGCCATTTATTTATTTATTAAGTAGATGTGTATGAGGACTGTTTGTAAAAGTCTGGCTCTCAGCCCTTCCCTAACAGGGAAAAGTTAGAGGATGGGAGCCAGTGGAATTTAACAGAAATTCACTGATAAAAAATAATAAAATAGAGGGAGGTGATCAAATCCAACACACAGTCACATCCTCTAAAGACATGCAGGGGGTTTGGTGGCGAGTCTGGTTTTGTTTAATTACACCCAGCACAGTGAGCTGTGGGCACCTGCACACCAATGTAGGGGACAGGGTGGGGTTTCCCCACCCCCTCCTTGCTGAGGACAGATGGCCTTTTTGCACCGTGCTTGCTCAGGGCTGTGACACTGCCAGCTATAACTTGACCAGTGAGCTTGCAAATGGCTGGGGGCAGAAGAAGCTGCCAAGGGAATAATCTGATGGTTCTTGTCTCCTACACAGGCAATGCTCACCTCTAACTGAGCTCATTAATTCTTCAGGAGGGAAACCACTCCCTTGTCTCGACAGATTTCCCTGTGCCATGATCCTTTCACTCTGGGCATGCTGACAGAAGTGGCATGTCTCTGTGATGACTCAAGTGCTGCCATTATCCTTGCCTTCTGCCCCATCCCACCACAGAGATGCTCATGCAGGAGAGCCCCTGTTTTGTGCATCTGGGCCTGTGAGGGGCAATGTGCTCAGGGGAAGCCCTCATCCCTGGGATACTCTGCCTTCCTGGGTCTGAATTTGTTGACAGTGAAGGAGTAGTATATAGAATTTGGCTAATCATTCAGGCACTTTCTAAAAAAGAGGGTGAATTTGGGTTGGAACAATCTTTCACTTTCTTTGGCTTGGGGAGTGTTAGAGTGGCTGCTGCCAGCTTAGATAGATCCTGTAATGCATGTTTAATCATTCTGATCACTCCTGTGACTGGAGTATATGATAGTTGCTTTGGTGACGCAAATAAACAAAAAACTGGGACGTGCCTGGTGCTGTTTGGGCTGTATAATCCATAATTTTCAGACTTCTCCATCCATGAAGAATAAATCTGATCTCATCCAGGCTTCTGCTTTGGTTTTGTCTCTGCTTTCACAGAATAGCAGTGCAATAGCTCTGTCAGGGTGAATTTGGTTGAATGGCAGGTTCTGGAGGGGAACATGAACAATTTCTGCAAATTGCCTTCAAAAACAGCACAGGATCTTTCAGTCAATTCTAAAAGAACTGTTTACTGTTGCATATGGCAGTCATTATTTTGAATAATAAACCTACTGAGAATCTGAACAAGCACGGGCCAACAGATGGGTCATCCTGCTTAGCAATTTAAGCAAGTAATTTATTTCAATCACCAAGACAAAGCATGTGAAGATTATTAATTCCTTGCCAAGACACATGCAACAAAGTCTCACAGACTTCTGAATCTTGTAGCCCTCATGGAAATGTACACCTTCTCTTTTGGATTTGGGACCATTTTTGCTTGCTTGCAGCATTTTTTTCTTATTTCTTAATAATAAACCCCATTTTCTGATTCAAATCAAGAGGAGGTAAGAAATTAATAACTACAAAATTGTAATGCAATGTCATCTGCATTCAAGTAGTGCTATATGAAATCTGTGCACTAAACAACAAAAACAGAGAAGCATTTATGTTATTTTCAGTAATAATTATGTATCCTACCTTCCTCTGAGGTGATTAGAGCCAGGAAAAAGAATATAAATATGTTTCAGCTTCTTCTGGTAGCAACAAGACAGAATGGGTTGCCAATTGAATTAGTTGCTAAAGTCTCAAGTTCCTTCTCTTTGGAAGTGGATGTTCAGCTCCCAAAAGCCACTGAAGTGATGACTCTGATAATTTAAAATTTGTTGTCATTCCAACAGTTTAGGCTGTGCAGACAGCACAAGTACCCTGGTACCATTGCACAAATGTGTTTCCACTCTGATTTGGAGCTATTGTCACCAGAGTGGTTCCAAGTCCATGGAGTGTTCCAGAGTGTGTGCTGTGATTGATGGCAGGGTGTAGCTCATCCTACCACTGAGGACAGCTGGTGTAATATTTTCTCACCAGTACAGTATGAAAATTTACTGTAGGCTGCACCACAGCTCTGTTTGAGGAGTACAGCATCACTATTGGAGAACCAAGTGTTATTCCAAGGTGTGTTCTCTCTTTTCAGTGAGTTTCAGCCCTTTTTCAGTGGCCAAAGTTTGCTGGCATGAGTAAATTCTGCAAAAAAATCAGAGCTGCTTTGGGCACAAACTGGCTTTGCAAAAAACTGCCAGACCTTACATTGGGTTTCATACTGTTAGCATGCCTGATAATTTGCAGTTGTAAAACAGTGCAGCCAGAGGGGGTCATGAAACAACATGAGAGGTTTTGGTACCTGGTGCTGGAGCTGCTGCAAATCAGTTCCACACAAAGCTTCCTGCAGGTGTCCTCAATGTGTGTGTCACAGTGCACCTGGAGCTCCTGATGGCAGCATCATGGGGCTGCACTTGTCTAGACCATGCTCAGCCCTGTGGCCTGTGAGATAAGGAAAGGAAAGTTATCTGGGTCCTGAAGAGGCTGGTGGGCTGCAGAGGGAGGTGGGGCATGAAGTAGGCATGGTGGGCTCTCACACATGCCATACCTCTCCTTGCAAACCCTCTCAGCCCATGGCAAATGCAGTCAGACACATTTATCTAAACCAGTTCATTTAACCCTCTTTTCAGACATCAAGGAGCACATTAAATGGATTGTGTGCCTGATTTTTACAAATAGCAGGCTTTCCTAAATACATAGCATGTTTACCTGAATCTCTGCAGTATGATCAATGCCGTCATATAAAATATAGCTACTGGTATTTCATTTTGAGCCATAAACATCGAATGAATTTTTAAAATGGACTCTAAAATTGCAATATTTACTCATTAGCCAATGCCCTGTGTGAGCAGAAATAAAACTTGTCACCAGTACGTTGTCCTAGATGTTAAAAAAGAGTGAGTGAGTTATGAAAAGAAGCTCCTTCCTCTTTTGGGAGATCTGTGGCTGGTTTTGAGAATGCTTATGGAGTGCTAAATGGGCTTAAGAAACAGTAAGTATCCCTGAAAGATAGAAAGGGAGAAAATGTGAGAAAAGCAAAACAACAATCTATGTTCCAATGCATGCTTGTCTCAAAGGCTATTTCTCCTCAGAAAAGAAAAATTCTGCCAAGCTCATAAAACTCAAAATATTTTACTTTGACATTTTCAAAAGGAATACTTCTGAATTGATAATTTCACAATAATTGGTTCATCAAGAAACAATTGAATTGAGAAAGCTTGGAGATAGCCCTTTTTTTGGCCCAGAACAGAATGACTTTGTTTTTCTTTCACCACAAATGATGAAACATGATTAGTTTTGGATTCTGAAACCCATTTGAAATTGTGCTGCATTTTTTCCCTGTCTGCCATGTCCCCATGGCACACTGAGCCTTTTGCCAGGCTCCTGACCTCTGTTCTCCACTCTGTGCCCCCAAACTGGCCATGTCTCTTGGGCAGGCACAAAGAGCAGTGGAGACTGGCTCCAGCCTGTGTGACCTCACCAAACCCCTTCAAAACCAAAATGAAAATTCCTTTGGGGAGCCAGCTGGTTTTGGATGTACTGGGGCTTAGCCCTACTTTCCCTTTTATCTCTATTATTTCAGCAACATTGCTGTGGTTTCTAAACTCTTTAGTTACAGCACACATTGCATCTCCCACCCATTGCCTTCAGAGCCTGCTGAGGACTTCTGTCCTTTCAGAAAGAAAAACTTTAATGCATTTAGAGAAGTAAAAGCTCCAGATGTTTTGCAAGCTATCAAAATACACTGGATTTGCTTTTTGTAAGGAACTTTTCACAACCTGATAAAAGCCTATTTTCTTAGCAAACAGATTATATGTCAGCCAGAGGTGTGAAACCTTAATAGAAAAGAACCATATGCCAGTTAAGGAGAGGGGGAAAAAAGGCAGTCTCCAAGAATCACTACATGCTTTTTAGTTCCCTTAAATAAATAAAATTCAATATCTAAGAAGAAAATCAAAACAAAGTATGTTAAAAACAATTACAGGCAAAATAGAATTCCAAGTGTAGTATCAAACATATTGGTATGGAGTTTTAGCTACCTTTTCTCTTTTTTTTGCTTTAGACAGAAAAGTATGCAAATAACAAACTATGGGGTTTTTTAAAAGTACATTGAGTGAATCTTTACAGAGAGTGGATGAACCAAGCTTCATTTGATGACATGCTAAGCTACAATTCCATTAATGGAATAAAACTCCGAACTACATTTCAAGTAGTACATTTCTTGCATCTTGTATTATACATCTTGAAAAACTGGTAAACTGACCCATGAAAAAAAGTACTTGTGTGAACACCTTGTTTAGTGTTGAACATCTTGTGTTTTGTGACAGACAGAAAAAGTTTAATAGAAATGATGCCTGACTAAGTACTGTTCATCAGTAAGTGCTCTACAGAGATAGAGAAGTTAACAGGCAGTTTCTCTTACAGGTGGGAAAACAGAGATGCAGCAGCTTCCAAGAGCAGAGCTGCAGGGGACAGGAATCTCCTTAGGTATGAGACTTTACTGTCTAAAGGGAATACAAGCACTGCAGGGATGCCCCAAGACACCTTCTTACTCTCTCCTCTACCTCCTTCCCAGACAGAAGATCTACACTGCCCCAGACAACACTTGTTTCCTTACTTTTGCAGGGTTATGTTGGATTTCCAGGTCTAACAGAGGAGCCTTTCCACGCTGGTCCATCTGCTGTGGCTTGGAAGGGGATTGCCCTCTTGGGAAGCTGAAGGCCTGATGACATTGCTGGGTGCCACATTACAAACACTGTCTGCCAGGCTGGGCTCCCTGCTGTCCCTGCACAGCCTGCAAGGCAAGAGGCTGCAGCCTGCCAGACAGGGTGGCTCAGCACAGGGGCACAGGGAATAATGCTCAGTTTGCAGCCAGGAATGAAGCCAGCACACAGCTCTGCACAGGGACACCCAGTAGGAATTAGGGGGATAATGAATAGAGCCACTTGCAGACCACACATGCTGCTTGAATGACTGGCCTCTAACGAAAGGCAAAGCTCTTTGCCAGTGGCCAAATTCCTTGGTACGCATTGTTTTGCCATGTTGCAGGGATTAAAGTCACATGTTGTATTTGAAGCTCTGGGGATGAAAGGATTACTGACCTATGTGGGATGATGGTTGCTCACAAAGGGCAGATAAGTTGCCAATCTCTTTTTGTTGAGTTAAATATAAATTTTTTCTCGTTAATTTTAAGCTGTGGGTTTACCTTTCAGAAGCTTGCTTGTTATGTCTTTTTAGATCTATATTTCAATACAATTTTGGCATGGTTGTGAGTTCTTGTGTCCTTCCCTGAGGTGAGCAGCAGTAGGCAGCTACACCAATATATTGGTATATATTAAATTTGTAAATGTGCGCACTGAGAAGAAGTACAAGTCCAGTCAGACACACTCACTACCACCTAAATATCAAACATGTCTTCAAGTTCAGAGTAGAACTGCAGCTCATCTTTTGGAAACTGAACATCAGAGAAGGGAGTTTTGCTGACACTGACATCCACCCTCTGAGCTCCTTGCTCACGTCTCCCCTCCTGTGTCTGCTCATGCACAGGGTGAAGTGCACTACAGGTGCCCTGCAGTGAGCCAGGAGGGATTTTTACCTTCTCTGTCACATCCCACTGAAGAGTTGCCTGTCCCCTTTTGCATTTCCCTCAGGCCAGGGCAGTGAAGAGGAAAAGCTGAAGGAACATTGAGTCACTGTGGAGAGGCTGGTCCACATCATCGATGAAAATATCTGAGTGTCTGCACTCTCCCCTCCATGCAAGCCTTCCTGCAAGCTTTGGAGATGTTATATGTACAAAAGACAAAAAAGCTCTTCTGAGTCTAAAATGAGGCTTGTGAGGAGCAGAAAGTGTGCACACTCTGAAAATTATAAAGAATCAAGAATTGGGTGAGACAGGAGATTTGAGGTAGTGAAGCATGAGTAAATCAGGCAGAGTTATGCAGAATGCATGCTGACCCCCATGAGCTGTGTGTCAAAAAGCACAGGACAAAGCATGGGGGGAAAATCACCTCACTTTGAAATAGGTTTTAAGGAGTGTGCATATGAAACCAAGTGACAGCAGGGTTACTCTCTTGAGTACAGTATCACAACAGAAGATGAATGTATGGTCAAGTGCAAACAAAAGCTCTTTAGCTGGAGACGGCCACAGGAACATGATCTGGCTTGGTGCTACAAAGAGTGATACAATCATTCCTCTGGCAGTGAAACCAGCTGAAAGAGAAAGTAGAATGTAGGAGTTAGGTCAGTCACCTTTTCTATGTGGAATGGCAGTACGCTGCCTGAATATGTGGATAGGCTACAAAAAGGAAGAAAATACATAAACAATATGTGTAATTGAAGCACAATGAGATGCATTCATCAATGGAGTAGAAGCATATCTAGTTTTTGATCTCAGCAAAAAGGCAGAGACCATATTTTCTTAGGAAGCCCTTCTAAATGTGGCAGAAAAATTGAAAGAGTAGGTGGAAGAAGACGAACTTTCCCCAGCTCAAGTCTGAAGCCAAATTCCTTTTGCATTGCAGGAGAGGTGGGCTGACTTTTGATCACACAAACATAAGTAAAACCCCCAGACACTCAAGGTGCAAAAAGGACACATTCCCTTGCCTAAGTATATGCCAAATGGAAGAAATTCAATGTGTAAAAAGATCATATTCCATTGCTTCCAAGTGGAGACCTTGCTGAAACCAAGTATTTTTTGATATGTGAGGCATCAGCAGAGTTCTGAAACTTTCCTTAGGAGAAACACAGAACACATTTGTTCACATCTAATACCTTATATGTGCAGAAGAAACTCTTTCCCTTGCCTGCTGATTGGGTTTTCCTTGACACCTATGACAACTTTCTGGGAAAAACAACAGATTTGGGATGGGCTGGATATTACTAGAGTCTACCTAGATGACACTTGGATTTTGGAAAAAACAGAGGCTCTTAACAAGTCTGGGCTGAGCCACATCTGCTAGCTGAAAGTTAAACACCATTTCACCATAAACTCATTTCACCATGGAAACAGCAGATGTGTGAGAGCAGGTGACAGGGTGTGACGTCCTGAGTGATCATGGTAAGACTGTGACCATCACAAACACTGCTCCTAAATAGGCAAAAAGATGTTACAGAATTTCTAATCATGCTGGGAAAATTTAATTGGCTACCTAAAGGAGAAATTCAATATTATAAATGCAGGGGATTGACAAAAAAATTTGCAATTGCCCTAGTAGTAAAGAAGGAATTACAGACACCCTTCCTCTGAAGCTTTCTGATGATAAGTACACAGTTAGGATGTCCCCACTCTCTTCAACATCAAGGACACAACAAATTGTAGGTGGTTTTTCTGGAGTCTAAAACCATAGCTGCTGCCTCAGGGAAGATCCACCTGGACACATGGCAATGCAGAGGATGAGCATCACTAACCACAGTCAGGGTTGTGCACTTTGGGTCCAGCTCAGCCTGGATCTTCTCTCACATTTAGCATGTACTGGTATGAGAAGCCTTGCTAAGTCAAAATGAAGGGATGGTATAAGAAGGTGAAGCTGTTAGTCAAGTGGTGTGGGCTTTCAAGCTGTGAATTGTGATGATCCTGCACAGGCAGCTACGCTGGGTGAGTGAACTGGCTTCTGAAGGCTTGTTCTTGTTTACTGTACCTCCCACTGCAGAGAAGGAGCCCTGCTGTGCTTGCTTTGCTTTTGTAGGTCCTGCCTGTGTGTGCTCACTTGCCTTCTGCAAGTGCTGCCCTAGGACAGGTCCATTCTGTCTTGACTGGTGGCCTCCAGCAGCTGAGGATCTTAGACCTACCTGAGATATTGTGAAATTCTGAAAAAAATATCAGGGCTTAGCAGCGCTTCCTGTTGCTGCTTCATCTAAGATAAATGGAGCATCTCTTAGGAAAACACAGCAATATGTGCAACAGACGGAGAGAATCACTCTTTGCCCTATTTGCAAGATAAAGAAGTTGATGGAAGAGCCTTTTTCTCTTCATACAGCGACTGCATGAAGGTAATTGAGTTTGTTACTCATATGTAGGAGGCTAGGATCACCCTAGGTATAAACATCTACTGCTGCTCTTGCAAACTCCCAATAAAAGAATTCTTATCAAGAAAGCTTTAAGTGATACTTCATGTGGATAAAAGCATCAGGAAACATCACAGGCAAACAGGAAATAAAAGGCAAGTCAGACTTGATTTGGAAAGCTGGACTTTTTATTGGATGCATTAAGATGAAAGAACAGATAATAGAGAAGGGAGAGCTGCTTGATGTAGGGTCAGAAAATGGTTCTTCAAAGCTGGATCTTCTAGATATCTTTTTACTAAATATGGACTTGGGTTTTTTTGTCTTACCTTTCACTGATGGATATCATATAACCAACTGTTCCTTGAATTAGCTCTCAGGAATTGTGGCATGTCTTTGTGTCATCATTATTCCTGCAACCTACCCTGTTCCGCTACTTAGTGTGCAGTAGATACATGTTTAAACTGTGGCACATAATTTCCAGATGATTAAAATACCTTCCCTTCCCTTCCCTTCCCTTCCCTTCCCTTCCCTTCCCTTCCCTTCCCTTCCCTTCCCTTCCCTTCCCTTCCCTTCCCTTCCCTTCCCTTCCCTTCCCTTCCCTTCCCTTCCCTTCCCTTCCCTTCCCTTCCCTTCCCTTCCCTTCCCTTCCCTTCCCTTCCCTTCCCTTCCCTTCCCTTCCCTTCCCTTCCCTTCCCTTCCCTTCCCTTCCCTTCCCTTCCCTTCCCTTCCCTTCCCTTCCCTTCCCTTCCCTTCCCTTCCCTTCCCTTCCCTTCCCTTCCCTTCCCTTCCCTTCCCTTCCCTTCCCTTCCCTTCCCTTCCCTTCCCTTCCCTTCCCTTCCCTTTTCATTGGAATGGACCAGGAAATTGTTTTAGGATACTTAATACATCCCTGTTTTTAATTTCAGCCATGAAACATTAATTTTCATTATTTGCTCAAGACATCTAGTTCTACAAAGACAAGTGGTTATCAGGAACAGACAGAGCATTGAAGAGAAAAATGACAGTGATGTACATGATGCAAAGAAGAGGGAAAAGGATGCAGGACAGTAGGAACCAGTAAAGTTGTTTATATACTCAAGGTGATCATTAGCAACACTTGGTTAAAGTTTCCTGACAAACTCATTCATAATGCTAAGTTTCTGGCAAACCTTCTTCATTCTGCAGAATATGAAAAGTCCCTTTTCAGCTAGAAGCTGATCTATAAACCAGCAGACATAAGGTGTTTTGTGGGTTTTAAAGCTAATCTTTTATACAACAATTTTGCAATTCTGGAAATGCCATTGCCAAATATTTTGATGTTTTCATCTGCAGTAGAGCAACAGAAAGCCATATTCTATGGTTTTACATTGGCAAAGCTGAGGCATTTCACAAAAAGACCAGTTTGACAATTGCTAACCAATTTTTCAATAGCCAAAGCAGATGGCACGAATTATTGCACACAATAAAGCATTCATATGGATATACCACAGCTGGACCCAAGTTAACTTTCTTTTCTTAAAAGGAATCTGCAATTTGAGCTGAATTGTGGGAAGGAATACTATAATCTCTCTGACCACCAAAATGCACTTGATTTCTTGTTGTGTAATTCTAGTGAACTGAGACACTTTGATAGAAATAATTTTAAAAACTCCAGATGTTAAAAATACTTCTATTCATCATGGTTGCAAGGGAGTCTGCCAGGATTCAATGACAGATTTCTTCCTAGAGAATTCGGGGTTGCTTTTTCAATTTGAGGTTTTATTTATTGGGAAGTGTCTTCTCAGTGCCTGTGACCTGATGGTAGAAAACAGCATGTGTGGAAAACGCTGTTTTTCATGGGAAACTTGGCTTGACTGTCTGCACTACTTGCAGATAGAGACACAACTGATCACTTGATTTGAAAATCCCTAACAGGGGCCATCTATGTCTTCAAAAAATAGATAGCATATTTTTCTTTGAAAGTAGTTGAAAAAGGTTCAAGGCTCACTGCTGGAGAAGGAAGCAGAGTTTGAGACAGAAGCTTTTGAAATCTGTATGGATCTAGCTGGTTTGGAAAGGTTATGAGAGCATTGCCAATACATATTGATGAAAAATATATACTTTTTTGTTTAATTTTTGTTGTTGTGTGTTTTTTAAAAATAATTTTCCCTGTTTTAGGAGCTGCTAGGATGACTGACAAGAATGTACAAGATTTATTTTTTATAATGAAATCTAGGTAGATTCAGAATGGTGGATAAATATTTCTAAGGGACTAATTCAAGTAATGATCTACTCTAATGGTGAAGAAAACTGGTGTGCAAGTTTAGGGATAAAAATGTTTATGGGCAAGTAAACAAATCTCTCTCTGTCTCTCTTATATTACTGCAATAGTTTAGTAGGCAATAATCAGCATGTTATCATTTCTCTCAGGCAATTGCTTTCTTCCTTTACATTCAGTGAGATTCTTTAAATAAGCCTCATACATATTTTTTCAACGCTGAAATGTAACATAGCACTTACAAAGTTAGAGGTCATTTTTAAAGACATTCTTGCAATTCTGCAAAATTTTCTACTTTTACTCAGGATTGGTTTTAGAAGCTGAAATGAATTATTTAATATTATTTTTTACTATTCTGTAAGACTTAAAGTATTTTCCAGTACATCCTCTTGAGCACTTGAAGTTTCCCCTCTATGCCTACCTCTAGATCAGATGTGGACTGTGACCCCTTTGGGCAATAATGGGCTGTGACAGGATCCCTATTTCCTGACTTAGGCATTTTAAAACAAAGATTCAGCAACTGATTGAATCAAATAAAATGTATAGAAGGAGTATTGCCATCTATTTTCAGCTTTTAACCCAGGGTTTTGGCATTTCTAAAAATAATGTTTTCTATTGAAATTATTAATTGCCCCTGTGTGAAGAGTTTAACAATTTCTCCTGAAGATGCATTCAAACTTCTAACAGAATTTGCTCCAGCTGCATTTGTATTATTTTGGTGTTTATTTTCTACCAAGCACATTTTGCTCCCAGCATAACTGATGGAAAGTGAAATAAGTTCACATGCTCAGCCATTTGCATTGGAAGTGATGGATTTTATAGGGGACGAGACATCAATAGGTCAGGTTTCCTCAAGCCATTAAACAGGGCCAGGTACAGAGGCATTTAAGTAAAATATATACCAATCTGACCACATTCCTAGCCAGGAACCAGATGCACAAGTGATTATGTGATGTCAGTCACTAAGGTGCTGACAAAAGTTACAATCAGCAATGCAATAATGCATCAAACACATTTTATATGGGATTGGAAACTGTTTATTAATAAGCAGGGGAGTAGCAGGGTCATACATGGTAAGAGAAGGAATACATTTATACTCTGCTTCCAGCTAATAAATTTTATAGCAGCTTTAAAATTTTTAGGTATGTTGCTGAAGGGAAGTGTTATGAGACCAAAAAAGAAAAATTTTAAAGGCTCTAAAATGCTATAATCCAACCTTTATTAGAACTCTGTTTTACTGGGATGCTTTCTCTGAAATAGCCAGGCTCACAATTTTGCCTCCTTGTAATGTGAATTAAACTCATCCATCTGATCAGGGAAAAGAAGTGTATAATTAAAATTATGACTGATTAATCAATACAGCTCACAGTCCAGAAACCATTTTGCAAGATATTTCTCTATTGGTCAGAAACAATACTTGAACAGAAGATGAAAAATCAAGCAACATCTATTAACTGTGACGTTGGAATAAAAACCTGAGCAGCCTCAGAAATCAGAAATTCGGGTTAAATTCATCGGAGGCATTATTCATCCTTAGGTGCTGCAGCTTACCCAGCTCCAGGAACTTCTGGGATTCCTGTGGAGTGGGGAGGAGGTGCCTGGGACATCTTTTCTCACAACACCAAGACATTCAGCAGCACCTGCTCCATTGTCACAGTGGCTACACAGATGTCCAGTTAGTCAGTCCCAATTCCTGTGCCTGCAGGGTTTTGCCTGGTTTCAGTGGGCAGTCTGATGACTCCAGTGACTCTGGCCATCCACATGCACACACATTACTCCTACCTTTGGGGCCTGGAAGAAAGTACCCTTCAGGTTTTTACAGGTTAGAAAATGTCCTTGGATCTAGAGTTACCTGGCAAGTATTAAGTGTTGGACATTGTAATGATTTCAGCTCTAGTGATTAAAAGGGTCTGATGCCATTAAGATTTGTACATAAATGTTTTCTTTTAGTAGTACCTTCATCTGCACCTTGAAGCCAAGCATGCTGCTGTTTCTCTGTATTGTTAGTTGTGTTACAGATACTTGACTGCTAGTTTCACTTCCTATTCATTGCGTGCTCTGCTGTTGGGGTTCACAAATGGCAATGAATGATCTTAAATTCAAACTACATATGATATTCAATTTAAGTTCAAAATTAAGTTCTTCTGTTGGTCTTCCTGTTTTGTTAACCGATTTTTGGGCAAAATCTAAATATGTGTCCTTTTAAATAGTTCTTTGCAAATTAGCTAATGGGACTGTATCTTTTGAATTAAGAAAATAACTTCCAATTTCTCTGAGGTTTGGTGGGTCTGGCCATATGTTTGATTTTTAAAGACAGGGCATTTCTTTTCTTTCTATGAATGACTGGACCTATGGATCCACTGTCTTTATTTTAAAGTTAATCTCACCTGAATCCTTCAGACTTTGGAAATACAGAGGCTTAGGCTGCAGAGTCAGGAATCTTTTATATTCACCAGTCATTCCTTGGAGCTATAAAAGTTCTCTTCTGAGATCTGTATCACTGGGAGATTGATGACCTGGGCTACAAGAAGGGCTCCTATAATTGTGCATGACGCCATTCAAAACTGTTGCATCTGTGTATGGGAAAGAAATAATTTAATTTTATTTGTCCTTAAGCTTTTTTTTTTAATTATTATTTTTTAAGTTCTGCTTGTTCCAGAAGGTCTGTGTGATCAGAGACATGTAGGTAGCTATGTCTGCTCTTTCTGTTTTTGTGGCATTTCAAATACAAAATGTATATAGGCATGCAATAAAAAGTTTTCTTCATCAGCCTGCACAGACTTCCTTCCTCTCTTACCATTCATTGACTCTGATAGCTCATGTATTTACTAGGTGATTCATAGTCCTGCAGTTCTCACAGCTTTCAGGCAGTGGAGCTCTTCAGGTTTATTTAGCTTTAAAAGTTATTACTTGCCAAATTCAGGCTGGCCTCTTCTTACCCTTTGTGAGAAGCAAATGCTGTGAGTAGTTGGGGTCCCTTTCTGTGTGCCCTGCAATGTCTGTTTCAGCAGATGCTCCTCTGGTAAGCAAAGGGTCTCTCTACAGATAGGCCTGGTGGAAATGTGGGAAGCAGGAAACTGGCTCCTGTTCAGCCAGTGGATGATGAGAACAGAGGGGCTGCAGTGGGGCAGTGTGAATTTCAGTTTTCCAAAAATATCAGGGAAGTGGTTGCTTTTTGATTTGTCCCACTGTGATTTAGCGGCCTGTCCCTTACTCTTTAAGTCACCAAAAGGACTGCAACAATTTTCTGCTTCTTGGCAAAATGATAAATTTTAGTGTGCAGCCTCAATTCTTATCCTGTTCCCTGAAATAAATATTCTGGTTATGAAGACAAAGCAAAACCCAGTCTAGAGCCTGTGCTAGGATAGAAGTCAGAGGCTCTCAGTCTCTCAAGTGCCCTGACTCCTGCTAGCCTGCTGACAGCTGATGGGCAAGTCTTGCCCTAGTAGTTTTTCTGATGCTGGAATTTCCATCCCAACATGCCCATTATATTCCCTGGTGAGCAAGTAGAACATTGCACTTTTGCTGGGAAAAGCTGTACATGAGGTTGAGGACCCAAGCCTCCCACAAAGTCTGCCAATAAGACCTGGGGCAGATTTGTTTTTCTTGGGTTGTCTCTTGAACTGGAAATGAAGATACAAAGTGAGCTTAGAGAGAGATGGAAAGAATGAAGGTCCAAGTCCTTGTCTATAGGGTGTTTATGTAGGGACATTTCTTAAGGTATTTATTGTTATTCTGTTTGCAGAGGTATGAGAACTAGTGTATCCAATCAGAGTGCTGTTCAAAGATCCAGGAAGCCTCCATCTGCTCCCCTAAATGCCGACAACTGAAGAGGCAGACTTCCCTCTCATGAATCCAAACCAAGTTGAAGAGAAACTGGAATAGAAGCTGGAAACTGGAGAAATACCTGAGTGGTGAACAGGCAGCTGAGAGAAGCAACACTCATGTTCATCCTTGCATTTGCTGAACCTGACCACTGGCAAAAGAAGTTGCAGGCACTGTAAAATGAAGCAAGAAGAGATGGAGAAAGCATTCAAGGAGGCAAGAAGAAGCGTGTCCTACTCACCTTTTATATCAAATACTTTTCTGGCATCTCACACAAACAACACACAAAGAACAAAGCTGAAAGTATCATAGTCAAGAATATTTTAAGAAGCAGAATTTAACTTGTATCCAGGTTATCATCTTACCTTGCATTTATTAAGAAAATATTTTGGTTTTGGAAACATATGAGCAGGGGCATGGATAGTATTTAACCCTAGAAGAAGATCTGTGTGATCAGTCAAGGATCCTTGACAACCTTCCACAGGCAGTATTGCTGGTTGGTGTTTTTTCATTTCTTTCATTGCTATAACCACATCTATATTGAAAAAATTTTCATGCCATTGAAAGAGACTCTTTCATATTTTCTGTTCCTGGACTAAACTGATTACTGCTGAATTTTAATTACTCCAATTGTTTTCACTTTGTTTTGTGGCACTATGTTCAGCAATAATTAATATCTCTATTCCTTAGATTTCCCTCCAGATGCCTGCTGTTAAATTAATGAGTCTCCCATCTGGAAAAGCCTGTTGGAACCACTGCAATGGCCATTTTCTCGCACTGGGACACAGTGGAAGCTCTCCTTCCTTGCTTTACTGTACAGCAAGAAGCATGCCTGTAGGGATTTCCATTCCTGTCTTGTTAGTATTTGTCAGCAGTGATTAACCTGTAAATAGGTAAGGACCATGACTGCTTACCAAAAAAACCCTGTGGTAAGCAAGCTTTTTGAAGACAGTTGACATCTTTCCACACTAATTTTTCCACACTAGTTCTTTCTACTCAAAATTGTAACCTGTAGAGGCATTTGATGCGGACAGCAAAAGCTGCTCTGCAGAGTGTGCTGTAATTGTGGATCTGCAGAGAGGGAGAGGAAGGGCTGGTCAGGACTCCTATATGAACCTTCCTCCCAGCTGCCTACTGAGACTCCCCTTCACTTCTGGTTTTGAGGAGATAATGACTAAACAAATCAGGCAAAATCTTATTTCTTATTCTATATCAAAAATGCTCCTATGGTTTTGTTATTATGCAAGTAACTTCAAAGTGATACTTGCAAGTGATCTCTCTATTAATAATCTCTGCTGCCTGCAAGAATGAGTTGGAATAATGAAAAAAATCCCATCCTCTCCAAATTGTTGTCAAAATTTTGTTTTAATTGTAATTTTGCAGATACGTCCAGTGACAGATGAAAAGCAAACTGTTCTGTTAAGGAAATGTAGAAAATTCCTTCATCGTGCCTCTCTGAAGAAGATAGAAGATGCTATTATAAAAGATGACTTGGCAAGTTATTTTTTCTTTTTTTTAATATCCCTTTCAGCTTTAAAATAAAAGAAGGCTTATGATTTGGAGAATGGTCTCTTTTTGCAACACTCTGACTCTCCTCAAAGCAGCATTGGACTTCTAGGAGAAACTAGACTCATACAACAGGCATCCTGACTAAGGGAACTGAAGATATCCTCCTGACTTAACAATGCTAAAGTTTATCCTGCCTAATGTATTTACTTCTTAAAGAGGGAACTCACTTGAACAAAATATTTTATTTCTTATTTGGTCTTAAACCCACTAAGTTTATTCTGGGGTCTTATTACCTTCCCTGTCATACTGGAAAGACTGTTCTCTCTGCTGAGGGCTATGTTTTCCTGAAATCCTCAATCCTGTAATGAATCTGGCATCTGATAAGGCACAGAAACCCTCCTGTCAACTTAAAGACAAGGCAGATGGGACTCCTTACAATCAGGCAAAGGACAGCCCACTCTTTTAGCATGTGTTCATTGAATTTGACATCTCCAGGTCTGCAGAGTCTAGTTGAGAGGGAAAGAATTTTCTTGGTGGTGGATCCAAATTCTCTCAGTTGATTCCCTGCAAAACATAAGAAAGCACAAGCATGGCCACTTTTAAGAAGGGTGTTGCAAAATGTCACTCTTTTGTATAAATTTTTACAACTGACTGATTTTATGTTCTAGCTGAGGGGCAGCAAAAAAATGTAGATTTTCCCTCTCTTCCAGGGATGCTGAATGTTTCATTCTGTGGATAGCTCTGACACAATGGAGATGAGCATCAGATAAATAAAACCAAGGACATAACACTGGGCTGAAAATAGAAGAGCAATTTAGCAAAGTGTATTATTAGAGTTGCTGTATTTGTAGCTGACCTCTCTGGAGAAAAACAATTCTCTTTACATCTGCACAAGCTTAAAGATAAATACCCCTTTTTAATTAATTAAATTTAATTAAATCCAGGACCTTTGTCAGGGTATGCCAGTAAAATGGGAATAAATCCTACTGTTAATAATGAAGGGTGCTCCTAAACCTGTTGCAAACATACTGCTGACACCAATTAATACAGCTGTCCTACAATGTCAAGCTTGGGATGGGAGTTGCAGGGAGATGTTAAAAGTGGGCAAGAAAAAGACTCCAATTAAAAATTTTCAGTATCTATAAAGATAAATATTAATATGAGGTGTTACACCTTTGGTTTTACTGTCAATTGTTTTGGGGAAAGATAGGGTTATTTTTTTTGTTTTAATCATATCTAGTTTTTTGTTTATTTTCAATAACACATTGGTTGAAATTAGACTTGCATGTAGAGAAGAATCCCATGAACTACATCTCATATTTATAGCTTAGAAGAGCAATTTCTCTGCTGCCCTGTGCTGCTGCAGGAGTATTATTACACCTGTATCAGCTGGCATTACACACTGATGGGTAACAGCTCTTTGGTGCATTAACCTTAACTCCAGGACATTCATGAAAACAATTTTGGATTGTCATATCCTACCAGAGGCATTACAACTACAGTCTATATTACAGCTGGTATTCAATATTTTATTAGAATGGAGAATGGTATATTTTATCACTCTAAAATGAATAATTTTTGCAACTCAATGTTTGAATCATTAAACAATGTTTCTATAAACAGAGATATATGTATCCAATAAAGATCATCAAACATGGAGCTCTATGGAGACTCCAGTTTGGGGCATAAAAGGTTTAAAAGCAATAAAACTGAAATCTATGCTCTTTTCCTTTTTCCTCAAGGGATTTTAAAGTTGTTTTTCCTTCCTGACTGCAAGTCAAGTGTTTGAGGATGAAAAGGTAATGTTTGGTCCTTGCCAAGGACAAAAAGCAGGAGAGCAATCCTAGTTTTTTCTTTTGAAGGAACTGTCTATTAAGAAGGAGCAATTAAAGCATCTCTTCTTTTGCAATACAAAATTCTGAAACATTTAAAAGGGTTTTTGAAACCATTTTTTAAGCCAACCCCTGAGGTGTCCATCACAGACATCACAAGTTGCATCACGCCATGTTAAACCTTGATCTGAGAAGAAGCACTGACAACTCATTGCACTGCCCTGCAGCGACCACAAAAATACACAAAATGTTGTGTAAAATACAACAATTCCCATGACATATATGAGGTGCCTTGGGCTGAAATGTGCTGTAGCCTAATCCTGTAATGTACAGCAAAACATCTAATCTAGACTATAGAAACAGCTGTGCCTTCTGGGAAGCCCTCAAGGAATCATGTCAGCTTTCTAGTAATTAATAACAATGGGCCTTAACCAATATGGCCTTTTTTTTTTCCTTTCTTTTACATAACTGTAGCTAGGGGAATGATGCTTCACAAGGAAGTGTGGAATTTTACGCAGAGCAACGTCATATGAAGTTCTGGACTTCAACTGAGGCATTATTCTCTTTCTGAAATGTTTTGCATCTGAAAAACAGTGGTGCTGGAGTGATGATGCCAGTCACAGAATTTACTGGTTATGTTTTATATTAATACAGTTCCTTTTTCGTTACTCACAGAAGCAGCCAAGCTTCAAACCCATGGATTATGTGGGAACACTCGAATCAGTTTTTAGTTTCCTAATAATTTTATCCATCAATACTTAGGGAAAAAAAAGTCATTCAAACATTTAGAGGCTTTTTGGTTACAAGTTTGGGTTAGGCTACTATGAAATGGAATATTACTTACCTATCTGAAAGCTTCCAGGTTGCCAAAATTAGCTCTGAAATATTGAGAAATACAGGGAATGTATTTCTATGTCGAAATCCACAGGAACTGTAGGTGCTTCACAGTGTCACAGGACTTGGATTGAAATTACATTACAAAAAGCAGAAGGGAAAAAGTGAGTTTTTCCACACCTACAGGTGCTGTAATACTATGGTGGAAAGAGCTAGACATACAGAGGAAGATTGCTGGAAGACCACATGTTAAAAACCTTTTTAAATTCATGCCACAATAGCTTCTGGCAAGACTCTCATGGAAAGCAGCAAAAGTTCCCCATGGTGACCCCAAATAAGCTGCAAGACAAAAAAAAATTACTTGACAATACCATCAGGAAAACATAAATAAAACTCAAATGTGTTGTTTCTTTTACAGAAATGTAACAAGGTCTTTAGTATTCACTGGAAGTTGCTTTGGCATCCAAGGCTCTCATTTCCATTCAGGGGAAAGTGAAGAAATTAGAGCAATTTAACAAATAGAAATACTGTTCTATGTTAGGGAGACGTGCAAGTGATGATGCATTCAAAAGGTCACCCAAAGAGGTGGTTAGGACCTTGAAAGTGAATGTGCCACAGACCTCTGTGAAGATCAAATTCTCCTCATTATCCTGATTCGCAGCTTCAAAGTTCAGAAACATAAACATCTATATTCAGACATACCTGCTTGGCAATGATCTGCTTTCCAGAGGTCCTGGTGACCCAATTTAGCCAATACAAAAAGGCAATAGCTTGCTGTGGTGAAGTATTTGCCCCTGTGTGTGCGGCATCTGTGTCATATTTTCTTGCTGAGGTAGTGTCAGTGCCAGCAATTTCTCCTCTGCCTATCCACAGATAATCCTTTAAAACATTCATACAATGGAATGTCCAAGACTTCCTTGAGGTGATTTTCCAAAGGCTTGACAGATTTCATGGCATTTTGCACTGAAGATACTACCACTTATCTGTAGAAAACAGGAAAAATGGACATTACATTTACAGTGTCTAAAAACTGATAGAGTGAACAAGGAAATGAACAGTTAGTTATTTTATACGTTAAGTATACATGCCAAAGCCGTGTACCATATGGCATCAGAGATTTGGAATCTTAAATCAGCTCCACCTGAAGGATGAAACTTCTGTAATTTGTATTTGGAAACACCCAGTGAGATTAACAACTTGTGGATCTCATGGCCTGTAGCAGAGATATCTTCATTATTTCATTCCTCAGGCTGTGCATTTCACTGCGTTTGGCTGAACACCTCAACTGCCCAGATCACATCTTTTCCATTTGCAGACTTTTTTCCTAGTATAGAAAGCATTCAAACCTGAATTCTGGGAAGAGCCTTGCTGCCTGGCTGTGAGTGGAAATGTGGGAGACAAGGTACCCGTTGAGGCTGTTGTGCTCCTGGGACCCTCGTTGGGGTGTTGGGACAGTGCCTCACAGTACAGCATCATGCGCTTCCCTGGCCTGGGTTGGGTCTCTTCCTCTGTTTGATTACCCCTCACAGAAAAGCAAAAGGTTTCTCTAGCTATTTTGTTATAAATGGCAGGTGAAAACTTATTTGATTATTTTATTTAGCAGTACACATTTCTAATTATGCACATCAGAGACTTGCTGACCCCGTAAGGGTTTTGTTGGATTTTATCCTGCTCTTACTTTTTGTTGCTATCCATCATTGCAGAAGCACCCTTTCAGAGACTTTATCTGTCTTAATATGTATTGAAATCAAATGTTCTCAGTGTAAAATTTCCCACTGGCACCAAGATCCAAATTCATGGCAGTTACAGTGGAGGCAATTCTAGTGCCTTCAGCAATCCTCTGTGTATTTGTGTGAGTCAAAAGAAAGCTGGCCCATTAACATCAGGAGCAATAAATTTTAAATTTCTACAGGGCTGCTTTTCACACAGAAATTTTTTGGGATGTTTTATATATTTGCTTATGGTCTAGATGTAATTGTACATGTTGCTGTGGTTTTGCTGTATAATCTTGGGCAAACCCACACGGATTCCCCAGTCTTTATTTCCTTCTTTTTATTTCTTTACTGCACAGGGTGGTGAAGAGAGCAATTGCTTTACAAATTGTGAATAATTCCATTGAGGGAGGTCATGCAAATTCTTCAAATAAGTTATAACTTTTATAGCAGCAATGTATAATTTACACTAAAGGTGAGTATTACGAACCTATTCCATGCAGATGCATACAGAAACACAACTAAATCCCACAGCATTCCACAGGGGAACACAACCATGCTTTCAGATGAATGGAAATGTTATCAGTGTCAAACAATTACATTAATTTTATATATTTTACCTGCTTATTTCAAAGATTAGGCAGAAATGGTAGTGTGAGGCTAAATTGCTCTGGAACTTCAGATGACTTTTGGATCCAAGGTTGAAAACATTTAAACTTTGCAGCTCCCCCTGCCTTAACAAGCAGCCAAAGGGAAATGCCAGATCCAATTCCACCTCTCCCCCCCCCCCCCCCCCCCAATTGTACACCTCAGTACCAGGCAGGAAACTTGCAAGCATTTTTAAATTGTTTATGTGAGGAAATCTTGTCCAAAATATTTTTCTCCTTCATGAATTTGGCTTTTGGAACTCCTTAGTGTTTACATTGTCATCCTGAGCATGATATTCCAGAAGAATGATATCATTATTTATACTTTGCCTTCAGAAATCTGTTTAATATAATTGTGACTTTTTCAGTTTAAGGTAAACATTAGCATTTGATGAAAGCTCAGTCCTTTACCTCCTCCCCTGGTAGCTGTTTGTTAAGGTCTGCTATGGAGCAGCAGTCAAATTAAGAAAGTGGTGTTATTTCAACAAAGCCAGAGACCTTCTTTTGCTTGTAAATATTAGTACATCCTGCAAGCACTGGTGAGTGCTGCCAGCCATCCTGTCACTTAAACAGAGTCAAGACTGATGGAGGCCAAGTTTCTGTCAAGATCTGAAACTCAATGCATTAGCTCAGGAGCTCAGTGTAGGCATGCATACATTTTTATTTTCACATCTACTCTTTTTATGTCAACAAACTTTATGGGTGCTGGTTTCTGTCACACTCCAAAATAATTAACCCTGAAAGAAACATTTTATTTAGTGTTTTAAGAAGTCAGGATTTGGTAACAGACTAAAAAAAGCCAGATCACGAGCTGACATCATGTAAAGCAGCCAAGTGGCAGGACATTTAATAGATGGGTGGCCCAGAAAGCCACAGAAAATGTATATATGGAACACCTAAATTAGGGCTATCATGAAGATTCAGATGTGTTACAGACACTCTTCCTTCACACAAAACAGGTAGGATGAAACACTGAAGCCCCACGAATCAACAATAAGCAAGTGGTGATTTACAAGTGTGTTACTGTGTACATACTGTTCATGTCAGTGATGGTTCATAAATATGCTGCCAAGAATTAGTGGGTTTGATTAACTTCCTGTGTTGATTCTGCTGGAAATAGCAAAAAAGGATTTTATAACATAAATCTGGACTAATTCCCTCTTTTAGGACTCACCTGTTTTCAGATATGCTCAGCTCACACAATACTTTTTCACGTGATATTCTACTCTCTTCTCAATCCTCACTATCCTCCTAACTTTTCTTCTTCCTCTGCTCTTGGCTTTGCACCTTGCACTACATCAAAAGAACTCTATCTCTCCATCTACAGAACATTTCATTTCTTCTCTTTGATCTCTGATGCTTTTCTTGTTGATTGCTTTGCTTGTCCTATTAATTGGGAATTTTCTTCACTGTGTATGCCTCCTTACACATTTAGCTAGCTGGAAGAAAAAAATCATTCTAACATATAGATCCTTCAGGAATAACCCACAGAAATATCTGGTAGCCTATGGATTCAAAATCAGTTTAAATCTACGGTCCTGATTATTCCTCTATGTTTGTAACATCATGAAAAGAAAAGGCCTGGATTAATCTAGGCATTTTATTCTCACAAAAAGTATTTCTAAATCCAGAAAATAATCAAAAGTTTGAGGGTTTTTATAGACCAGCAAGCTCCTCAAAGTAAACTTGTGGCTAAAAAAACACCCCATTTTTGAACACACAGCACACCCCTACCCCAGAAGGCAGTCAGCTGAATACCTGGTCTGACTTGAATATTAGATTGCATTGGAAGAGGGAAAAAAAACCCCCATTCATCTAATGAAAAATCATGTTTAAAAGGAAAGTGTTTTGATACTACAAATTTTAGAGCAGCTGCTGAATTTCTGAGGTTTGAATCACAGCACCTTTGCTTATCCTGTGAAATGCACAATAAAGGCCAAATGTCTCCAAATCTCCAGGAAAGCCTGCCCTTATCTTTGATGCTTAACACAACACAGAGAAATAAATTTCAAAATAATACAATTTGAAAAACAACAGGGAATTGAAAATAGGGAAATTTTGGTTTCTCAGGGTAGTCCTTTAAACATGCATGCAGAGGGCTCTGCTCATGATGTTGGGAGTGACTCAGGAAAGTCAGAGATACCAGTCACGTATCTCTCAGTGTCTCTCAGCTCACGTTAAAGCTGAGCACACGCAGAAGGGCTTGCTAGAACAAGACCTTAGACCTTAACAAAGACTAATAAAAAAATAATCCTTTCCCATATATTACAGAATTCCCCTGGGAGCTGTGAGTCCCAGCTATCCCTTTTAAATTGTATGATTAACAGTGTGCTTCTAATTACTAACTAATCAAATCAAGTCTTTCTGCACATAAAGAGGAATCTGGGACTTTTAATAAGGTCTTCACTGCATGGTTGCTCATAGAATAGCAATTAGTTTGGTTTCTGCTCCCATTGATAAAAATGGCAGTAGTGTGGAACAAAACTGTTTGTGCACCCACCAGGTCATAAACGAAATTTCTGGGAGGTGACTTTGATGAGGTGAGGGGGAAGGACTTGAAGGCCTCCAATGAAGATGTGGGCTTGCTTTTACTTTCATGTTGTTCTTTGATTTGTCTTCTTTAATGGCATACCCAGATGGGATGCCTTCTGCTTTCATGAAGCTAAAGGAAGTATTTGCTGCACTGGTGTTATCAACAGGGCAAGAAATGGTGCCAATGCCATTCAATGAGTGGCTAGAATACATGTCAAGAGTTACAAAAAATATCCAAATATTGAGTTCTTCCCTTGCACAACAAAACTACAATTCAGGAATATAACTATCATCAGATAGACTTTGGATAGTTTCCTCTAATAGCTCATGTTTTTTGACAGTCCAATTGGCTTAAATCTGCAATGAAAAAACTTGTTTTGATTTGCAAGAAAAAAAACTTTTTTCTTTTTTTTGTGTCCTGTGCAGCTGATCTCCCATGATTGAGAAAAAAAACTTGAACAAAACTTTGTTTAGCAAATTGTTCTTACAAAAAAACCTCAGATCAACAATCACTCCTCCTCAACAATCACTCTTTGGGAAAAAATACAAGCCACCACTGAGTTACCCTGAATTTCCCATTTCACAAATGCTTCTTTGCTTTTTTTTCTCCTCATTTTCCTATGACAAATACTCCACAGTAGGCAGATTCCTGACCTGCAATACAGAATGTTGCTAAAAGAAACATTGCTGTCAGATGCCCGCATCAAATCCAATAAGCCACATCCAGCTTCATGTTGACAGTTGCATTTTTTTCCTAATGCATATTTTAGCCTTGCTTGACCATCAACCATATGGCAGGTTTGTCCTGTGGGTAAGTTTATTATTAACAGCTTCCAGCTGGAGGTACAATAACTACATGTAACTGTGACATTGCACTAATTGATCAAGACATCTCCAAAACGATGCAGAAAGTGGCCACAGCAAAGAGCTTCAGATTAATGTTTGGGGAAAGTTAAGCAAAAAAGGACCTCTGTCATGCACAAAGTATCTTAAAAACTAGGGGGTTCAGTAAAAGGAATTAATTTCAAACAGGCATCTTTTGGTGAGAAAAAGACATAATTTAAGCCAAAGTTAAGCCTGCACACCAGAAGCTTAGACAATTAAATCACTGAATCTGCTGGGTGCCTTTAGTCCATACTTTCCCTTCTAATCCTGCTGTCATAGCAGAGGGTGACTGAGGTTTAAGAACAGCATGTGTAACATTAATCCATCACTTCACATTAAGGCCAAAGTGTTAGATTTTTGATGGGAGAGAGGAAAAGCGACCTTATTAGGCATTAGGTAGAAGTTAGCTGGCTACTGTTCAGAGGTAACTAGTAAATAAACTGCAGAAAGTGAAATGCTTGCCTTGTATGTGTCTCCTGGTAAATTCAGATGTTTTTTGCCAAGCTTGATGAACTGATCTTGAATTGAATGGAACATATAATGAATTCTGTGGTTTAGTGTTGTATCTTCGTAAACCTGAAGATACAACACTAAAGTTTGAAGCTGTCAAACTTTAAAAAGTCCTCTCAAGTGTATAGCATTGCCAAACAACCTGCAGACTTCAAGGTTTAAAAGGGAAAGCCCTCCTAACTCCTAACTTAACGAAGCTTAAGCAGGAATGTAAATTGTGTGTGAGGAAGAAAATCCAATGACTCCCATGCAAAGTATCAGATAACAAACATTAGGCTTCAACTGGAGCAAAAATTAAAATTGCTTTGTTGGCATGTCAAGGCGACAAAGTGTATTTTGCAAATTCTTTGCCTGATTGGAGCAAGCATGAACACAACAGTCTCTCTTGGTGCTCTCTTGGCTTGATGCTTGGAGGGAGGTGAACTGTAATCACAGCATGGTGAGTTTTTCATGAAGAGCATTTTGTGCACTGCGTTTAGGTCTTTCTTCACAAATGGTGACAAACCAGACTTCAGTTGCACTTTGTGATCCACTGTTTGCAGATTCATGGCCAACACATTGTACAAGGGCTGATGGTTGGTGCATGAGCTGATCCCTGTGAGTGGGCACCTGGCTATTTCTGTTTGCAGTAGAATGGGTGAATTTTAGTCACATGGTGTCTTTTCCCTTCTCTAGCTGTATGGTATAATTCCTGTGAACAGCTGGAGTGCTGACTGACCTTGAGGGCTGCAATTCTCCTGTGGAGCAATGGGAGAGCCCAGGTTTTGGTATGGTGTTAATCATTGCTTAAATTAAATCTCTATAAGGAACATCTCAGTTTGAAAGGGTCATTACTGATCTTAACAAAAGGGTATAGCATAAGAATGCCTGCTCCTGGAAGAAGTCTCCAATGCAGTTTATGATTTTCTCATAAGTAGCTCTAAGGCTTTTCTGTACAGGCATCTTATAAAGGAAGATGAATTATGAACATGATCAAATTGTACACTGGATGTTATAGATTTATATAACTAGAAGAAGCCAGGATGATAATTTATTATTATTATTACCATTATTTTCCCCTAGCAGAAAGTGATTGTGTGATCCAACAGCTGTGAATCCTAGTTGATTTTGGTCTATGGGTGCTTTTCACCCTTGGGTACCCCACTGGGGGCTGTGTGCACATCTTTGAACGAGGAAATATCCAGGTCTAATGGAAGACATCTGAGATTTTGTATGCAGTTAGTTTGCTAACATTCTAGCATACACTATTTGTCTCTTATGAACTTACACTAGGTCTGCACAAGCTTAGCTGCTGAAAAACTTTTTTCTTTAAAACCAGAGAAAATATTTGACAGGAGGAGATTGATAAATCTCTAATCCATATAATGCCACTCAATAGTCTTGCAAAGGAACAGGCAAGGAAAATTCTAATGTACTTTTTTCTAAGGGAGGAATAAAGTACAATATCAAGCTTTTTGTGTAAGTATTTTATTTTATTGCACTGGTCTCATATTGGAGAGGTATATTACACAAGATGTGTCATCGCCTACTAAAATACATATTTGAATTCAGATATTCTGGTGGAAGATTTGCAATGAAAAACTTCATGAAGCTGAGATTTTGCAGGGAAAAAGTTTAACTCCCTTGCTGCACTTGCCAGAGCATCTGAAACACATGGGTAGCAGTGTATATATGCAATCCTTGTTACTGCATCCACTCAGAGATGTGGGAGTGGACCTTGCTGTCACAGCCATTTAATACAGCCCACAGTGGGTCTCTGAGCACTGTGAGCAGAGCAGGGATTGTCCCCCAGGAGCAGGATCAGAACCCAATAGCCACCAACAAATTCTGGCCTTTCTGCCTCTCTCTGAATAATCCTGTTAAGGCTTTTGGTGCATTATCTGGTTCAAGGGGGCACATTATATAATTTAGGGGGGAATACATCATACTGGAGGCTTCCATTCCATAAAACGCAAATTCTCTCCAAGGCCAAGCACAAGTCAGGGGTTTTGGGATGACCTACATCCAAGATATTCCTTTTCCCATGGGGGCTGTGGAGGTGAGAGGGAGCCCCTGCCATCAGCTGCCAGTGACACACAGAGATTCTGCTGCACCTTTCCAGGAATCGGCCCCAGGGCATCCGGTATGTGAGTACACATGGGCTGGAAATTCCCCTACAAGGTTGCCTTCAGTCAGGTGATTGTCAAGTCACATAGTTTCCAGTAGGTTTAGCAGAAGCTTGTATTCAGCTCAGTTTTTCTGACTTGCAGTTGCTTTGGGTTATATTTGATAAGTGGCCATCCAAGTGTCAGGTTTTGTGGGAGGTGGGGTGGAGTGACTGTTGTGCACAGGTGTTTTCCAAGAAAGTTGTTTGCTCACTACTAGCATGCTTTGTGACCCTGCTGCCTGCATTTGTACATACTAGTTGAGATACTTTTCAAACTGCTTTTGAAATAAAAATACAATTCTTAATTTTTTTCCCTGAAATAATAACAGATAAATTGACCCAGATCTATTTGTGTGGTCAGAGACCTACCCTAATATTTCTCCAAATCTTTGGATTTCCTTGTTCCTAACTCTCACAGATTGATGTGCATCTTGAAGGTGTTCCATGGCTGCTAAAGAAGGCATGTAGCTGGGCCACAGGCCAACTTGGACACCATCTGCTGCATGATGTCCCAGCCCTGACCACTTCTTCTGACTGTCTGGGATGCCTTAGGAGCCTCACTGTACAGCATCACTAGACAGACAAACACATTCTTACCACTTCAGATTGTATCCAACAAATCCAAATACAGTTTTGGTGCAGTTTTGGTTGCTCAGAACCAATTGAGTTCTGTGCGAGTTACCCTTGCCCTTACAGAGCAGATATGGTGAGGCAAATGGAGGCTGTATAAGTATTGTTATCTAGCACCCAGTTACCAAATAATGGCATCTTCAGAAATCTGGGGGTCTGTTTGTAACTGCCTTTGAAGATCTCTGAGGTGATGAGGAGCTGATGGTTTCTTTGAGCTGTGTATCAGCACAGCTGACCTGCACACAGTATATTATCCAAAATACGTAATGTGTTAGTTCCTAGCTTGCTCTTCCTGTACATCCAGTGAGGTCAAGATTTATAAAGAAAACAACATAAAATATAATTCACACACACACACACACAATTTTATTTGATTCCTCCTCAATATAGCATATTACTCTTTCCCCCTTTAAAAAAATCTCAATAATTAGGTGTGAACAGATTTTATTTTTAAAGAAACCCTCAAAGTGTAGCTAAAGAGCCTCAATAAAAAGATTTCATCAGCTTTGTTACACTAAAAGCAGCTTGTGCTTTGGCCCTTAAATACCAGAGCCAAGTTTTAGAGTTTTAGGAAATGGTGCATAAACAGTCTGGCATGATGCTCTGTAACATGAAGAGGAGAGGACTTCTATGGCTCACTGGAAAAATCACAGATAACAATCACTTTCCCTATCTCTAATGTGTTATGACTGTATGAAAGATATGCAGACCCATGGAAAACCAACATCTGTACTTCCATCTCCACCTATGTACACGTTGATGCAGCAGGTAGACAACAAATGGTTTGATCCTGCCTAGGTGAGCAATTCATATCTGGCTACACTGGGAATACTATTTAAGGTATGGATTCGTGCCAGGAGTTATGTATAAGTGCTTTCAAGTCCTTTGCAGGGCAGAAAATAGCAACCAAAATAACCTATGCTCATTACAGAGAAAGTGCCATGAGGCAAACGTCCTGTCTGCTCGTGGTTAAATCTGCCACTGCTGCTATTACTACTGTTATTTTTTAGAAAGGCTAAGCATGACTAAAACCTGAATGTCACAAAGTTAGAATTCATAAGGGCCAGTTATGCAATGACCCTTTCAACCAGAAAAAAACACCTCCAAGGTTTTTGGGGGCTTGAGGTGTTTTTGTGTGGTTTTTTTTTTTTTGTTTGTTTGGTTTCTTTTCTTAGTGAAATTTTTAAAGCAAAGGAAATATTAATCTAATTATTTGGTTTACCTTGAGGCATTTGACTTCTCCTTGTATGATGGGGTCATGGGCTTTTCATTTAAAAAAAATAAAATTAAATGGTGAGTAGTTGAGGGAAAAATTTTGTACTTTATGTGTAGTCCATTGAATTTTGTGGGCACTGAGCACACACTCATTCTCCTTACACAAACAGAAGAACTTTTCTGCCATATCAGACTGGCCTAGCCTAAAACTTGCAACAACAGCGGGTCTTTCAGCTGCCTGTGTGACTTAATGTAAAATTGCCTTTTAAAAAAAATTCACTTTCCCCCTCCCTTTTCCTTCTCAGGATTTGAACCATTCTGCCCCTTTTTTACATTTCACCACCGTGCTGTTATGCATCCCACCTCCCAGCAGCAACACCAACCCCTCCATGCAAGTGACTAATGAAAATCCCAGATTCCTTCCTTAGTGGTTATCAGATTCATATTTCTCTCACTTAGACTATTATTCTAAACTTAAAAATTCAGCGTCAAGCTTTGCTTTAGGGTTTTTTGCTGGCAGTTTTATAGCTTGACCAAACTTTACGTTGGATAGTGTTTTGGTTGGCTGCCATATTGATCCTGGCTGTTAATCAGGATTTTTGTTGTTTTGGAGCAGGGGGAAGGTGGAAGGAGTGGTTGTGGTTTTGCTCTGTGAACAGAAGTGGCCATGCTTACTGTCAGGGGCAAGTGTCTGTACTTTGTAACTACAAATTCCTTACATGACGTGTTACATTTCAAAGTGGAGCTGGACTTGGGGGTGAAACCTAAACTGATAAACAGGAACCACTCTGCCCCCACCTCTTCTCTGCCACAAGCTATTTTAATTATGCTATTATTTATTCCCAAACAGTGTTTTTATATGCTCTTAATAGTAAAGCAGAAAAAAAAAAGATTTCTTTTCTGTATGTGTAGGTTTGCTGGATGAATTTCTAATTAGTTGTAGACTGGAGGAATTCAAGGTCTAAGTTTATTAGTCAGCAAATAAAGCCATGGCATCAATTTAAGGAGAAGCCTTCCTACTGAACATAAATACATGAGAGGAGGAGGGAAAGCCTTCTTAAATTTCCTATTCTGCAGTAACCTGCTTTATTGTGGCTTCTGTGAAGCAGAATTATGCGCCCTTTCATCTCCAGGTATTAGTTGAATACAGATATATTTGATTAATCATACTGTCTGTTATCTTTCACCCTAAGAAAGGCCAACCTTCTGTTGGCCAAGCTTCTGTCCTGTATTTCTGAGACTTTTCTCCCACATCTTCTGTGGTGCTGATTAAGGATCTTCACCAAGTCAGGCACTTTCAGTGCCAAAGGGAGAGGCAGAGAGACCAAAAAGGCTCCCTGGGAGCCACTCCAGTGCACACCCTGGTGCAGAGACCTGGATGCATTGGTGTATGGAGAGTATTGGGATTTATTTTTGTCCACCTCACTGCCTTTTGACAGGGCTTTTGTGTGCATCCCCCACAGTGCAGGGAATTGGGGGTTTTGCCTTGTTGAGGGGCAGGAGCCAGGGAAGCAGCAGAGCTGGGATGGAGGTCCCGAGGTGGGACAGCCAGGCTGAGGATCAAGAGAGATGTGTGAGGATAATTTCTTCTCCTGGACAGGGAATGGTCCTCTTCTCCTGTGGCCCTGCAGGTAAATTGTGCAATGCTCCTGAACCCTTCCTGCTCTTCCAGCACCTGCCATATGTGAATCCTGTAGGGAAACAATTTTATCAGGTATCTTCTATTTCAGCTGTAGCTATAGTCAGCCCTGGCCCTGCCCAGGTTCCTGAATAATTTCCAGCATGTAAATGGCTCACTTTGCTTTGCTTGCAAGGCTGTTCCTCTGGAGCACCATCTTAGCTCTTTACCATGCCAGGTGCAAAGGTGCATTGGATAAATCTCAGTCCAATTTGGAAGTGCATCTTGCAGCCATTGCAGAGTTTCTGGTGCTCCTAGGTGAGGAGGATTCGTTCAAGTCAATGAATGAAGCAAAGCTTCAAGCAAAGCTTGACGCTGAATTTTTAAGTTTAGAATAATAGTCTAAGTGAGAGAAATATGAATCTGATAACCACTAAGGAAGGAGTCTGGGATTTTCATTAGTCACTTGCATGGAGGGGTTGGTGTTGCTGCTGGGAGGTGGGATGCATAACATTCACATTCTGCAGGTGCTCCTGGGTCAGAATGATTTCCCTGTCACCCGAGCCAAGTCTCTCCCTGCAGCTGGAAGAGGAGGTGAATGGTGACACAGGGCAGTGGAGGGGAAGAGGGCTCCATGAGAAGGTGCTCCAGGGAGACCCAAGGATTTTGCTGTGGGGTTGAGCAGGACAACTATTTTCACTTCTGCCCTCATTTTCAGTTTGCTTTTGTATCAGATGGTGAAACACAGACTCTTGCCTGGCCTGCTCATTTGTGAGAGCCAAATAACTGGCACACAATGCACTTCCCTGCTTCCCTGCAGTTAAGCAACATCCCTTTTTACAGATTAATTTAGTGCCTGTGAATCAACCCTTAGCCTGACCTGAACTGACCACCCACTTTCAAGGTGTTTATATTTTCATCCCCAGGCATCTCACTAATAGCTCTCTGGCTTGCTTCAGGGGGGCTGCTCTTCAAGCAGAGTTGGGCAAATGATGAGCCACCATTTCAGTGATGTCCATCTTCATTCCAATGATTTAATTACAAGTGGCTGGGCTTCCATCTGTTCAAACCACATAATGGCAAGTGCCTGAGACATAAACTCCCTTCTCCCACCTCCTTACCAGAATTATTCCTATAAGTGACTGAATGTTTTAGAAAAGGAAACATTTCTCTTCATTAATAGTATTTTGTTGTTTAACACGAATTTATGAAATACTGAGAAAGACTCACTAATATGGGTTAAATGTATTTTGCATTTATTATCTGCACCAACAACTAAAGCAATAAAATATCCATGGAAGGAAAAAAAAAAGAAAGGCTTGTTTTCACAGTTAAGTGCAGAAGAATATTTATATAAAACCTGTGATACATCAGCTATACCATGACAATAGTATTGCTTGGACAGCTTGCAAATTCCAGAATTTCATCCTTCCACTGCAACAAAATATTCCAGATTCTTGTTATCTTGCTGAACTCACCCTGCTAACTTTATAGGGAATTTTGCCTTTGATTCTTTGGGACTGAATAAGGCCTTTCACTCAGGAGAGTCAAGGACTGATGTGAGATCAGACAGAGGGATAAGAAACCAAACCTTGTCACCATCCCCTGTGGAAATTTCATGTAACCCCACACAGAACCACCAGGCTGCTGATAACATTCATATCCTAATTCCTAATAAAACCCTGACTCTCTTTACCTTATTTTAATTATTCTTGATTCCTTAAATGTAAAATCCCTTTTCCAAATGTTCATTTAAGTGGCTACTATTAAGTCTTTATCAGTTCTGAGCATTTCAGTCTCTTGTATGCAGAAATTTCTCGATCTGACAGAATAAGAAATGCATTTACATGGCCTAAGCTCTTAAATTGTCCCTTTCAATTAATGCCCCATCATGGAGCAATCTGGAAACCATTACTCAGTAACTCTTCATTATAATTGCTTGCAGCTGAATATCCAGGCCTTGGTAATATAAGAATAAAAGAAAACTCAGTTAGTAACAAGTGCAATTGATTCCATTCAGAATTTCCCTGGTGCTTTGCCATGTTTGGCCTGCATGAGAGGAAACAAGAGGATTTTTTTCTCCTTTTCTTTTTCTTTTTTTTTTTTTTTTTTTTCCTTTCAGGGCCAGGAAATGAATTGGCAGACATAAGATGGTCTGTGTGCTGCTTGCCTTCATTTTTCAGCTGGTCCTTGTTAAAAATGAGACGGTGGGGCTGCTACTTTTTTCTTCTTTTTTTTTTTTTTAAAGTAGAGGGCTTTTCTGGTAACAGATAAAACTACAATACCTCAATTTGCTGCATGCTAACAGCAACCAGAAACACTCACCTCCTGCACTTTTCATAATCAGGAAAATTTTCTGCAGTTAATTCCAGGATTCCTTGCTAGAGGAATTGTTTTCCTCCCTGGTTCCAACTTTATGAATACTCAAGCAGCTCTGAAAGTGAAACTCCACTCTTTTACTCTCCCCTGATAATCTGCCCACACCCAAACAGAAACACAGGGATCAGCTAAGCCTAAAGATAAGCTCATCTTGTCCACTTGCAGAGGTGAGACCACAGGCCAGACATCAGGAATGGGAATCACTCTAGGAAGCATTACCTTTGGAAGAAGTGAAGTGGATCCCTTCAGAGAACATTCTGGCTTTCAGAAATGCTGTACTGACATTTTACAGAGTACCTGCTCCTGGGGAGGGTTGTTTCCCATCACCTTGGAGTCAAGCACAAGACCCTGCACTTCCTCAGCCCCATAGTGACTCCAGAGATAACAAACCCTGGCAGCCACAGCAATGCCAGGTGCCATGAAGACAGAGCACCTTTCTAAATAAGAGAAACAGAAGAGAGGATTAGTGACCATTCCTGAGCCTCCAGGCTGCAGTAAAGGGGTTTAACAGCTGTGCAGTGTGGTACAGCACTTCACCTCTGGTGCCTCACTTTTGTTTGACAGTGATGCTTCAGGTCCAGACAGGAACAGAAGTTTTCAGCAACCCCTACACAGGGTTGTGTTTTCCCCACAGGGCCAGCAGAATCCCACTACCACTTTAGGGAGGGGGCAGCATCAACAGTAAAGCAAGACAGCCAAGTGGTCTCCATCTGACTCCCCAAGTAGCCACCAATGAGATGTGTGTGGCAACAAACTCCCACCTCCAGAAAAGCAGATGGAAAATACAATTTCTACAGTTTCTCATTAAAAAAAAAAATCTGAACAATCAGCTCATCTTTTCTCTTTAGAATGCTTGCAGAAAACCAAAGGGAATTTATTTCCAGCAGGGAAACTGCCTTTTAAAATACAGATTTTCTTCCCCCCCTTACTTTGAACAGTTATGTGGAAATTAATCCTTGAAAAGTGAAGGTACTATTTTTTTTCTTTATGGACCTCGCTGTTGCTGTAGGCCTGACTGAAGCTCAGAATTATGATTCATGTAGGTTTTCTGGATTCTTCTTCAGGAGTGTTGACAGTTAGATAGATGGGAAAATCTGGGAATGGACTTTCCTGGAAATCCTTTGGACTCTGCGAGGGCTCAAAGCTTACCTCAGAAGCTTCCCACCTACACAGAAGGATTTAAACCCTATTACTCCCTTCAGTTATATTGGGCTTCTCGGAACTTCACTGGGGTGGGATATATTGGTTTGTACCCAGACAAAACCCCTAGGACGTGAGGGGCAGGGTGGGGATCCAACCCCGTGGCACTGTGCAGAACATTCCCAATTTTGGGCTGCCTGTCATTTCACTTTGGTGGTATGGCTGTGGTTAATCTGTTTTATTCATTGTAATTTAAAAGCACATGAGATACTTAAGGGTGGAAAAAAGTATCTCTGTTTCCCTTTCTAAAGAGATGCTGCAAGGGAAATACCCTGATGTGAGAGAGTGAAGGGGTAAAATCACAGAAGAACCAGCCTCTTCCTGGAGGGAGAGTTCCAAGGAAAAGATTCTGATGCCTATGGATGCACAAACATCAGAAGTGCAAGGTGAACCCAACATGAACTACCTGGTTATACACACAGGCTCAAAAATCTCTCATTTCCTTTGTGAATTTCACCAGGAAAACATGTATTTTGCACCTGAGTAATATTTGCAGGATGGTATGTAATGAAGTGTAAATCAAACCCATGTCACCCTCTGTACTATAAAAGCTGTAGCCTGATGATTTTTGTTTCCATAAAAGCCATACAAGATAAAATTACTCTAGATATAGTGTCTATAAACAAAAGCAATGTTAGGGTTACCCATAAACATCAAATCACTCCCAAGACATCACTGACTGTAAGCTTTGGTGGTTTCATGCATCATCTTGAGCCATGCTGGAATAAAATGTTCTCCCTCAGAGCCAGTTTATTCTCTGCTCCAGGTGTAGCTTGCACAGGGTCTGCCCTTCATGGACTTGTTTGTTTACACCAAACCTCCATCTCGTAATCACATGGCTACTGGGAATGAATAAGGTACTTTTTACCCCTGCCATCAGGTCTACAGAAGTGGCTGGGCTTCCCGAGAGCAAAAAGCAGCATTTCCCAGACAAACCCCTTTGCTGCAAGTCAGTGCTGTGGAGCAACTGCTCCATGTGTGACTTTTCCATACTACCCACTCTCTTGAGCAGGAGGATTGCTTAGATGATCTCATCCCTTAATTTTTGTTGTTTTTTGTTTTTTTCCCCCCTCAGCATTGCACTTATCTATTTATCTGTCATTGTTTTGGGAGAGCTGGAAGAAAGAAATAAAAATAAATTCAGCTGGGGGCAAGTTTGAAGCTGTATTCTTAAGTATTGCAGTCCAAGATAAAGGGAAGTCTTTGAAGCTGTGCTGCTTTTTTATCACCCTTTTTTTCACGCTGTGTTCTTATCGCCTCCTAGGTCTTCAATTCTTGTGACTCAGCACAGGTCTCCTAAAGGGATTTTGAAGCTCCACTGGACATCACCAGCTGAACATTGGCCAGAATATCTAAACCCTCTAAATGACTCACAGGTCTTTGGTGAGAGTGGTGGCCTTATCAACAGGACATCACTTCTCTGCAGTGAAGGAGAGAGAGTGTGACTTTGCGTGCCTTGCAAGGAGATCAGTCCTATTATTTCTCAGTTATTTTCCTCATCACTTTACAGTCAGGAGATATGTAGCAGCAAATTCGCAAATTCCCCAAAGGAATTATCCAGGCAGAACAGTTTAAATTTTGAGATGAATAAAAAAGTCTTGTTTAAAACTCCTGGGGAGGGTGTGAAACTCTTGTTAGCAAATGTTTAACTTCTTTTTTTTTTAATGAACAGCTCTTTCTAATAAGATTGAAAAAAAATATTAGTGCTTTTTAGATTCCTCTCCAAATTTGATTGGTAACAAAACCTGAATTGGAAATATCTCTAAAGTTTCCGCTCATCCATTTGATTGACTATCCAAAATTTCACATTTGTATCCTAATCTGAAGCAACCCAACTCTCTTCTCTAGGGATTGGAACACTGGATCAAATATCTTGGGGAGGTCAGAACCCTTATGCACAACAAATGCAAATGTACATCCTCTGTATGTCCATGACTACTTCTTAGGTCAAAGCCAGTTAAAAATACCTTTCCTCTTGTTATTTGTACAGCTCTGTTGATCTTGGTCTGAAGTAGCCAGTGCTGAGATATTTAGATTGGCCCATTGTTTTGGATCATATTCCCTGCCAGTGACAAGCCCTAACCACAGCACCAGTGCCGTGGGAGAGCTCCATTAACTCAGGACCTCAAACCTTGAACCTTCTGACAACGACTTGTCTCATTGCCCTCTTGCTGAAGTGTCTCTGAGGGTTTGGACACTGCTGGTTTGTTATAAAAGAATGATAATTGGCTTCTTTTACTTTTTGCTTGCTGAAAACTTCAGTACAGGCTCTGAGCAGGAGCTCAGAGGTGTCTTGTCTTTCCACTCCCTCCATCTGTCCCTGTAGCAGCTTAGGGTATGAGTGGCCATGGTTTAGGATCTTCCTCTCATATTTGTATAAGTTATCTTGAAAAGCAATACAGTTTTTATGCATGTGATTAAGAGAGATCCTGTAACTCAGCCTTCACTCTTCTTTCCTGGGTCCTAAACAGGCAGCTACCAGCCAGAATGATACATTCCCATATTTTTCATGAGATCCTTACCCACAGTCACTGTAGGTAAATCGACTACTTCCCATTTTCTGCCCAATTCTGCAAAAGTCACCAATATCCCATTGTGACACTAGTTCTTCCTTCCTAAACTCCCTTCTCCTTTACTAAAAAAAGCCTGGAGACATTATTTGCTTGGATGCAAAACATTTTCTAATTAGTTGAGGAAAGAAATATTTTTCATTCTGGATCTAAAGGAAACAAATTCTCTCTTTACAGTTCAGCCACCAAATTAAAAACAATTGATGATTTGCACAGCTCTTGTGAAAACCATGCCCTCCACAGCAGCTTGTGACAATTTCCATGACAATACTGTACATTAATATGCTTTATGGGTACAGCCTCACAGTGCAATGTAGGACACTTTTACAATGATCCCTGACTACATCACATGTGGCTGCAGCAAACAATGAATCTAATGCTGCACTTGTAAAAGATTTATGATTCAGAGAGCAGAAGATAAATGATTCCAGTCCCTGGATGCTTTAAGAGTAAGTTCCTTTAGCTCATATGGTTAAAATTGATCTTTCCATTGTCTCTTGTATGGAATGACCAAAACTAATGATGTTAGGTAATCAATATGAAAAGCCGTGCATAAAGAATTAAACCAAGAAATAATGGATTGCTGTGTCAAAGGCCTCCAGACAGTAAGAAATCAGTGCTGACTGGACATGTCAAAAAGACATCCAGACCATTGGGTATTTCATTTCAGCCTGTGCCCACACCTAGACCAAAGGAGCCCCATTTATTCAGAAACAAAAACATGAGGGAGAGCAAGCCAAAAATAATACTGCATTATCACACACATGGCCTTCCTATAACCTGCAGCCTTTGAGACTTATCAGCACTCAGATAACCGGCAAAAGAGCAGAGGGAGGACTTAAAGGCCAAGGAAGGGAAAAGAAGCTAGAATAAAAATCCTCTGTATATTATCTGCACCCTGGAGTCTGCTCAGTGCCTCAATCTCTTCTGGATTTCTTCAGCTGAGGTGTTAGAACATGGGTTGGACTCGATGATCTTAAAGGTCTCTTCCAACCTAGAATTTCTGTGATTCTGTGATTTGTTTTGTAGAGTCCTTGGATTATACATGTGAGAATAAAGTGCTAGAATTCTAAAAAGTAAAATCCATGAAATCTGGTTTTCAGTGTCTCTATAGTTTGTGTTTGGAGTCTTTGGTGTCCAAGAAGCCAGTCAGTTTTTCTCTAACTGTGGTTGGGGAATTCATAGTAGTGTTGTCCTTGTAGATTTGTTAATGTTTTGTACCTGTGAGTTTGAGTGGTCAGTTTGCAGCTTTTCTGCCTGCATGGGAACCATTGAGACCTGTCTCCTCTACGTGGCTGAGTATTTAATTAAATTTGCAGAATTTCACATCTTTGAGATCCCTACAGCTCTGTAGAATTTGGTTAAATCAGTCACTAAGGTCATGGAGGGAGAGGAGAGAGAAGGTGCTGATACACGGACACTCTGGTAATGTGCATTGCTGCACAGGTGTCGTTTTCTTAGGAAATCAGAGGACACTTGCTAAGCAGAAAACTCTTCCTTGGTGATTTAAAAATAGCTGTAGTGATGTTTCTTGGACAAGGCTTGAAGAGCACGTTGGTCAGAGCCTGCCTTGTGCAGCACACAATTAACATGAACAGCAACCACAACTAGCGACAGGAAAGCTCATGGACAGACAGCCTAGTCTCTGTCTGCTCTTCTTCCCATCTAAAATGATGCCCAATGCAGAGAAATGGCTCTTTGAAATATGCAGAAGCATGATACTGTTCTGCACACACTGGTTGCTGCTAGGCAGTTCTTGCTGTTTTTTTCTCCCTAAGTTCTTCACACATCATGTCTCTTTTCTTTTCTTTTTCTTTTCTTTTCTTTTCTTTTCTTTTCTTTTCTTTTCTTTTCTTTTCTTTTCTTTTCTTTTCTTTTCTTTTCTTTTCTTTTCTTTTCTTTTCTTCACATTTCTGAAATTGGAATTTTCTGCTGCATCTGTTCAAAGTCATCTGACAAGGCTCAGTCTTGAAGCAAAGTGGGACTGAAATTACTGAGCAATTCCCTACTTCTCACTCTGTTTGTCTGGAGCTACAATGATGGGAAAAAAGAGTGAAAGCTGGTATGTAGAATCCTTTTTGAAAACATTTCTTTTCTCCTTTGAGTATTGGAGTGAGAAAAAGTTTTAGTTTCCACTTGAATCTTCCAGGCAGGATTTATACTGATGTCTCCCATGAGCCTCATCTGTTCCTAGCTTCCAGACATAACAGGTATAAGCAGAGCCTTGGAGATGAGCTGGCACAAGTCTCCAGCAGAAGGAGTATGCATTTCTGGGGATGACAGCTTGGCTTCATGCATGCTGAACACTATACCATTCTACTCCTGGACTCCTATACCAAGGAGATGGGCTGAGCCTGGCTGCTGGAGTCTGGATCCCCATGTGCCACTGAAAGCCCCATTTATTCCTGAAATTCAAGGACTCACAACTTGCAAGAACTCAGCTTTGCTTTTGTGAATTCCCAGAACAGGAATCACTCAAAGCTGTTCCAGCAGATGGAGTAAGAAACTTCTAAGAGATTTCAACTCCAAGAACTTCACCTAGGGAGCTGCCAATGGCAAGCTCAGCACCTAATGCTTACTACCAGTTTTGGTAGTTGACATGCAGTTAACCTTCAGACAGGGCCTAAACCCCTGGATGTTGCAGAAGTTGTATTTTTATGAGGACTCTCTTGCTCCTGGGATGCACATATGCATTATAAAGGAGCCTGCTTCTGGGATCTGGTGCCTGCAGACTGCATCAACATCTGGTGGGGATGAAGCTTGGGATTCTCCCCTTCTGTGTCTCCAGTGGTGCATCTTTTCTTCTCTGTGGATAACAGAGGCAATAGTCATGTCAGAGGCAATAGTCCCACCGCAGTGGCAGGAGAGAGAGAGAAGGAGTAATGCCTCTGGGGTCTCAGCTCAAAGTAAAAGCTGAAAAGCCAAGGTTTTGAGGCCTTTAGCCTAGATGCTATGGACTGCACTGGTCCTTCTGGGGTCCAGGGTTTTGCTGCCAGCAAGCCCTACACTTAAATCCACTCCTTGTCCATTCATCAAGGAAGACTTCAATTCTTTATCTTCCAACTCAGTGCTCTTCCCCCTCCCTATATCCCATTATATTGATTTTAACCCAGTCTTGCTCCATTTAACCCAGTGTTAGAGGTCCAGACCTTAAATATTTATTTACTTAATGTAGCCAAATGCAGCCAATAGCAATTAAAGGCCTGACCTCTAACACCCTGCTGAAGCAGCTGGCCAAAGTTAGAGGCTCATCATCACACGAGAAATCTGAGGTAATTAGACCCCTTTCAGGCCCTGCTTCCCTGCCCCCTGCCCCAAATACTCTGTAAAATAATACCATGGCACTAAATTAGACCTCATTACCCACTGAGTCACTCGATCCAGACCTCCCTTACATAGTAATGAGTACTGATTTATTGTGATCATTATTTGGGCATTACAGGTCACTAAATAACATGCTCTGCCCACACATGTCTTCTGAGCTAATAAATATCCTTATAGGAAATATTTTTGAGTGAAATAGCCTTCAGGTTGGTTCAGTAACTTAAGTCACATTAATTTTCTTAATGCATGTAGTGCTTTGATAGGAAAGCCACAGGGATGGAGGCAGAAAAGGAGGCACAGAGAAATCCCCAAACACAGCTTTTCTCAAGCTGGGGTTTCTGGATGGAAACTGGGGAAGTGGTGCAGAGCGAGGTCAGTGGGAAAGATCAGAAACAACCTTAGAAAATGTATATTTAAAATCAACCAACCCCCAAGGCTCGATCCAAAGCTCAATGAAGTAATGGAAAGATTCCCATTGAGCTTAATGGACCTTGAACCACATCCAGGTGTGCCTGTGAGAATAAGGGTATATGCATCACTTGTGCACATGCAAACACTACTGTGTATTTCTTAAAAAATTTGGAGCAAATTAAAACAGATCAAATTTTCTTTTCTGGGAACCAAGTGACATGGAGTTTCACACCATTTCCCTTGCGAGTGTAGCTGTGGTGAAAAACCAGGGAAGAATCAAGTTTGTCAGAGCTGAAATGATATTGTTTGTTATATTTATCTAGGTAAAATCTTCAAAGGATATATCAATTTCAGTCAGAAGGTGAACAAAGAAAATCCATTGATATTTCTGTAATATGCAGGTTTGTGTTGAAGAAGATTCATAAGATTCGTGATTCAAGAAAGAATAAAAAGAAAGGGATTAAAACCCCACTCCACTAGCCATCACACAGAATGTTTTATTGGCTTACTCCTGGCAAATCCTATAATACATTTTCATTATTTATAGAAATAATTCTGGATTAGTTTGCCATAAAAAATTGGGCTGGACCCTTTTAAAAATTACAGAAATTAGATGAAATCAGGCTCTTTGAATTATCCATGAGCATTGGGTTAATATAATCAATACTTCAGCCATTACAGGTTGATGTTACATCTCGAGACAATTTTCTAACTTAATAAGATTAGAAATAATAAACTGGTATTATTTCTTTGTGAATTGGGGCCTCTGACCTAGTAATTTAATGGCTTCATTATTACAGCCATGGAATGTAGAAAGACCCAGCATGTTCCCTATTATCACAACTGTGCTTTGTCCAAATTATGTGACTTTTAAAATAGCAAAATAAAAACTTACCAAATGATTTCAAAGGGTTGCAGTGGACATTTTTCAATAGACATGGTATGATATGCCAAATCATCCTTGTGATTTTATTTTCAGTCCATTGCACTGTAATAGTACAGTGTAGATGCTTACACATTTAAAAATAATGAAAAAGAGCTTCCTTGATATATTTTTAGAAAGACAATACCAGCAAAGCTTTCAGTGCTTTCAGTGCTCCTGCTGGATTTTTGGTGGCTCCTACTTAGATATGTTTACTTTTCAACAGGGAAGGAAAAATAGTGTCTTTGTCATAGAAATAGGGGGCCAAATCTGGATTGTCCACTGATGTCTTCACCTCCGTGGTTGAATGTAAGCTCTGTGGAGGTCAGGATGAACAACTCTTCTGTGCCAGTATATCCAGGATTTCACTCTTCCAGTGATCATTTTCTGATCAGGAGAGTGGGAACTTGGTCAGGAATTTCCTTTCCCCTGCTATGTGACTGTTTTGTCTGTTAAAGTATCAGGTTCAGAGTGGAGATTTCCATTTGCCACATGCAGCTCTGAGCACCTGAGGCTGACCCCAGCTAATCCCTTGCTGGGATGGAAATAGTAGCTGCAGCAAGCCTCATGCAGTGATGCATGGGGAAATGCACCCAGAGTGTCTTTTACTTCCTGCCATTGTGAAATTTAGATGGAAACACCATTATCTCAGCAGTCTGATAGGAAATGCATAGGAGACCCATGCATGTGGTGGTGGTGTGCACAAGGGAATTGTCACCCCAGAGGGCACAAAGGCTTCAAAGAGTCACCCATCTTGGGGAACAGGCCACTCACAGTGGCTAAAGCTGTTTGGGGGGATGCAGCAGGGTATAGCTCTTCCTCAGCAACAACATTCAGAAGATGAAATCCTTATTTTATCCTCCCTGTGCAAGACACGCTTCAATCCTATCTGCTAGAAAATGGCTTCAGCATATATCTGCAGTGCAGAGATGCAGGCAAACAACGTTTATTTTGCTCCTTATCTTCTCTCTGCACCATTTCTAACTCACAGCAGTTTAGAAAAATAGAAGGGCTTATTCAGAAGGATGCTAATTCAGTTATCTCTACCTGTAAGAGACCCCTGTGCGGTCATTTCCAAATCTCTGGGCTAAGCTCATTTAGATACACACATCTGTTATTGCAAATGCTTTCTGTAAGCCTTAAAGGAAGCATAACCCAGGATGATAAAACACCAAGGGAAACAGGAGACTCAGCCAAATGGTCACCACTCTGAATTTCTGCCTGAGAGATGCTGGATGCACTCATATCTCCCTGCCTAAACATCCATCTTTAATTGGCAAGTTTGCAAGGGAGTGAGGATGAGGATGCACTGATCATGGTGCTTTCAGCCCTATTTAGGAAGGAGGGGGAAAGAGCTGTGGAGAGATAGAGAGACAGGAGAAAAAGACCTATGACAAAACTATCTGACTTTCAGAGTTAAGGCTGTAACCTTTTAGTATTTTGTACTGAAACAATCTAATACGGCTCAATTTTAAGCCACTAGTCACAGAATGGCATATGTAAATCAGTGGATCCACCATGCTCCCAAACAACTGCATCATCCTCAGGTGGGAAAATTGAGTGCTGGTGGGGTTTGCTCAGAAAGCCCTGAGCCTGCAGCTGTCAGGGGAGCAGCAGAGAAATGCAGCATTCCAGCGTCTCGGCAGGGAGAGACGATGCACATGCTTCCCATTTCATCCCGGGCAACCACGGGCCATCTGGCCTTTGATGTCCTTAACCAAGGAAAGGTACCATGGGTCAGAAGGGGATAGTGGTTTCAGATATGCAATGAGAAGAACGTGATTGGCAGTGCTTTTGCTCAGCCACATAATCACTCGATTACTTTTTGTCTTTGCTCCTAATTGACAAAAATTATTTTGTTTTTGCAGTAAAAGAGCGCTTTGATGGTGAAAACACTTTTTTCAGTAGCCAGAAAATCAAAAGATATATGTATGTATAAATACATTTTTATACATAGAAAAAATATTTGCTTTCAGCATGGAATTAACCCTAAGATAGGAGGCATTTATACGACCTGTGGTACCACTGTTAGCTTTGTGGAAACACTATTTTCTGTCTCCTACAAACGTGTTGGCATTTTTTACGACACTGTATATTTCCAGTCACCCTGCATACATAACCTGCGCCCATTTAGAAGCAGGGGGCTGGAATAAAGAGCCACAGAGGCTGCAAACTCCGAGCAGTGGCGGGGTGCTTTGCCTGTGACACATGCCTTAGGCAGCACACACAATGCCCCCTCCTTGAGCAGCCACCACCAGCCTCTGGTTAATGTCTCCGAAACAGCCTGTTAAGACTGTTACTACAAATTAGAGTCTGGATCATTCTAAAATGAAAATAGACTTCTTTCATCTTCCAGATGGCTGTCTGATTGGGAACTGGGCAGGATCACATTTCAGGTTGTGACTTAATGATTCAGGACAATATTTATGGTTATTACCTGACAGAGGGCAGTGAGGAAAATTAAAGCACAGACCCATGCTTCATTTATGACAAAAAACAAATTCATGACAGTTCTGTATATTAGAGGTGGCATCTTTTGCTCGGGGCAAAGTCCGAGCATAGCTCTGCATCTGAGCCAGACCAGCCAGGGGCTGCTGCCAGAGCCTGGCCAGAACGGCATCACCACCCCTGCTTTGATAGATGTGCTATCCTTACAAACAATCTGCTGCTTCCCTTGGAGAAGGTCTTAGGCAGGCAAGATACAAATGTGAGTGAGAGCTTTCAGAGGGGAAAAATAACATTATTATACAGCGTATTTGCTTGATGGCTGCAGTTGCCTGAAATATTATTCTTCGGGGCACGTTTTTGACATAATTATTGCCACAGGATGATCCCTTCTGGAGAAAACATGGAGTAATTATGCAAGCCAGTTGTAGATACGATTCTGCATGTGATTTTCCCTGCAAACAATGCTCCTTGTGATACCAGCTGGTGGGGGTGCAGGGTATTCTGAAGAAAGGGGCAATGGTGTTCGGCTAAATCAAATTGAAGGTGCAGCTCTGCTGGCTCTTTCTTCAAGGAAAGATATTTAATAATGTTCCTCTCCCAGTTAATCCTTTGCTTTGCATATGAAATGAACTAGCCCTTTTTTTATTGTCAGCTGCTAAAAAAAAAATAGAAATAGCCTTTATGAAAATACCTATAACCCACAGCTTTGAGCTTCCTGTAAGCCAGCTTTGGACTGCAGAATTTCTTAATGAAACAAAAAGTTCTGAGAGATGAGAGGTAGCTGCTGAAAAAATTTTGGGAACATGGCTATTCTTCTCATTGCTTAAGCTTATTTTATCCCTAAGCTAAAATAAGCTCTTTAAATTTGCAGATAGTGATACAAGGAATATTGTTTCAATTAAGAGTATCTTATTTTAGGGAAGAATATTCTGTCCACATCTGTTAAGCATTACTCCAAATCAATCACAATATTTATTATGTAAGAAATATTTTTCCCAGGGGAGTGGTGCTTCTCAGTCATTCTTCGAGATGGACCTTTCTTCTCCTCCTTTTTCCCCCTTGTGCTGTGCCCTTGCCCTGACAAACGCCACATCCATCAGCACCCAGCCGCACCAAAACCCCCGGCTGCCTCCTTCCCCAGCCCAGCTCTGATCCTTCTTGTGGCAGGAGCCTTTAGCAGACCACCAGGCAAATCTGCTCATTGATGTTTTACTGCTAGCTATTTTGATTTATGCTGGGATTTGCAGAGCTGCCCCAGGGAGGGAAAACCATGGGGTGTGAGGTATTCAAATCCCCTTGCGCAGCACAGAAATATTAGTCAAAATCTTCCAGAGAAAAGGCCAAATCGTGAATGTATTTGGTTTTGTTTAGTAAAATGAGATGAATTTTTGTCCTGTTAAAAAAATCAAAATAGCCTGAGCATTGAGACAATGAGCACAGTTTATCAGCGTCCTTCTGAGTCTTCTACCACCCCGGTGGTCACAAGGTGACATGCTTGGCTCTCAGCTTTTACCTACATTTCAGCTGAATCGGGCTTATTGTGGGGGGCTGTGTGAGGCTCTGAGCAGCACTCCTGGTGAAACCCCCATCCTCAGCCCAAATCTGCCAGACCCTCACAAAACCCCTCTGCTGTGTCTCTCCAGTACAGAACCTCCCACAGGCTTGTGCTGCCTGGTGGCCTTGTGATGAGGGCTGGCTTCTGCTACCCCTTCACGTCTCCTTTTCTTTTTTGGTGCCCGTCTCAGCACCCAGGCTGAACCCCTGGCTCTGCAAAAACTCAGGCTCAACCCAGCATAGCATCTCCAGCAATGGCTGCCTCATGCTTGCAATTCTTTGCACATCAAGCACCTCAGACACTTTAAACACTTTCTTAATTATGTAGTGGTGAGTACCTCACTAAAAATGGGGCTGTGGTATACAATTAAAGGAGAAATGTATAAACTATCTGATGTTGTCACTATCTGTAGCTCAATGTGAAATTACACAAGGAACAGGAGACTCTTGTCTGAAAAATCCATTTTCTTGTCATTTTTATGGCTCTGTTAGGTAATAAAATCAAGAGAAAGATGACTAGAATAACAATAGTATCTCTTCCTGGGTGAAAAGATAGGGGAAGAAGGAGGAATGCAGAGAGAAATGTATGAAATCTCTTGTCTAAGTAAACAATCTACATACATTTGCATTTGCTTGCAATCATTGATATAAAATGTTGTCTCCATTAACATTAGGAGATAGAGATATATGTTATCTCTCCATCCCTGATTTAGCTGCCTATTCTAAAATAGGGACTGATGGCTCTTAAACCCATCAAGCAGTCTTAGTTCTCATTTGACTGTATTATTTCAAGTGCCTTAAGATTTACTAAGGAGCATCTGACAATACCGAGGGCTGAACATCCAGATGAGAATAAGCCAAATTAAGGTTTCATTGGAGGGAGGGGAGGGGTCACCTTAGCCTGAGCAAAAAAGGCAGGATGGTACTGAGAAAAAATTGGGGACAAACATCAGTGGGTCCTATTCTGCCCAGTCCTGCTCTGGTGTGGAGTTTACCCAGTTTTGTATTCAACCATAACCCACACTGAGTGAGCAGGGTGAGTTTTATATTGATCTGCCATGGGAGAGGCCCAAAGACATCGACTAAACATTGATTTAATCCTCATCTCCCACACAGAGGAGCACATTTATCAGATTTGGGGATAAGTTAAGGTTATCAGTTTTGCCCCCAACTTCTGCAAGTGTTCCCTGTGATATTGGTGTGATACTACCACCCTTTATGCTTTGTAATGTATTAGCATAGCTAATAATTAAAAAATACATTACTATGTGAGCCATGTGAGTATTGTTAGCTATGTGAGTAAATATATTACTCACATAGCTAATGAGTTACAAAGTTACAAAACACAAACAAACAAAGAAAAGAAAAAAAAAACCGAACACACAAAAAAGTGGAGATTTCACTGAGCAGATTTCCCTATTAAAATAAAGTGCTTAAAGGGCCATATCATATATCTCTGTAAAAACAAACAAACAGACAAACATCCCAACATCATCCACTGCTTTCTTTCAAAATACATATTGTTTACAAATGAGTGGTGCAGCCAACCCAGTAAATTCTGCTGTGCTTCCCACAAGTCTGTTTCTATTGTAAAGCAAACGGGTCTCATGTCAGATATTCCACAGTGCTTCCAATGAGCACTTTTCCCTCCTTAAAAAGAAAAGGGAAATTATTTGAATGCAAGGTTTGAAACAGCTCTGTAGCTTTGCAGAATGACTGCGGTAATGAGGCGTTTGCAGGAGTCAATCAGGGCAGACCACTTTCACAGAAAAACTTGATGCTTTTCAGATTTTCAAAGAAAAATAAGCCAATGACAAAAGCATAGCAGCTGCAAGCACATGAAGGAAATTAGTTATAGCAGACTTGTAATTAAGCATTGGAAACTGATCAAAACCATTATCCTGTTAGTTTATACCACAACTTCTATCTACTACAAAATCAATTACACAAAAAATAAACTACAAATGCTCTGAAGTTTTCTCATATGAACACATCCTATCCAGTCTTTGGACTGCAAAGTATGTTTGTTTTCACAATAAAATATGCAAAGCATAGAACAGGGAAAAACAGAGATGGAAAGGGAAACAGAAAAATTGGAAGAGAATGTTGGCAGAATAAGAGACTCTATCAGAACCACACTTTCCTAAAAAACCAATATTTTTGCAATGAGATAAGCACCCAAGGTTCTCTTTTAGTATATGCATTTTTCCATTTTCATTTGGTGAGAACATTGAGTAAACAGGACAAATTGACATTAAATGATAGAAATCATTTAACAATAACACACACAAAAAAAGAGAATGCAACAAAAATCTGGAGGTTTGAAGGAAATATATACACAGGAAAAGTTGGGCAAAAGTTTGTCTTTTGAAAATCACATGTTATTCCCATTAACTGTAACATGAGATGGATGGCGGAATAAAATAGGGGCTATGTGAGCTGGGATTTTCTTAGAAGACTGGGGCCTGGTTTAGCACATGTTTTATACCAACGGAGCTGTTTCAGTTAAGAAAACAAAAATAAACCCTGGCAGGTTAGAGACACCCATCCTTTCCTGGCATGAGCAGCATGTTCCGCCTCCTTCCCAGGCTGGCCCTCTTCAGGGCATCCCTGCTTGGGCTGAGCCAGCAGGGCAGCCATCGCCGCTGCTCTCGGCGGTTGTTGCTCATCCTGTCATTCTTGATGGGATGGGATGGAGAGTTGCAGGATTTATGTGACCAAAAGGCCGTATTTCAAAGCTGGGGTGGCAGCAGCATGTTTCAAATAGGTCAGCAAAAGTCTTTTGTTGGTGTTAGGTGCTCTGCACAAAAGCTTTGGTAGGTAAAAATGTGCTTGAACACGAGACAAATGTTTGGAAGCCCCTGAAAATCCCAGCTGTGATGTGAGAATTTTCCAAAGCACTTGATGAAGGTTGTCTAACCAAACTGGGTGTTAGGCCTTGCTGCCTGGCCTGGTTCCCTGCTGTGGCTGCCGTGAGTGGCTGCCTGTCAATCCGGCCAGAACTTGTGCATCCAAAGAACTGGCGCAGGGATGCAGAGGCAGCCACAGGTACCAGACCTTCACAGGCAACTTTAGGCTTGAGAGAGATGAACCTTTACCCTGGCAATGAGTGTCCTGAGCAGTGGCATTGCACACCACCAATCTCATTTGAAGTCAGCCCTCCACAATTTGGGCTGTAGTTTAAGGGCCTCAGCAAGGATATAAAATCCCAACTTCAGGCTCTTCGCTTTATAAGTCTTGGCATGAGATCCTAAGACAAAAAGCAGAGCAGAAGCAAACAGTATTACTGCTATTACTGTGCCATGTGCACAAGAAAAATATATCAATGTGTGAAGACACAGAAATGAGAGGAGGGAGACAGAAATGATGTGCTTTTAATATATCTGAAGCACCAGAAAATCTTTCATGAGCAGGAACAAGACAGAGTTCATGAAAAGGTAAACCCCAGAATAAATTATGAAGCTCATTCCATTAGAGGTATAAATACCATATGTTGGTGTAGGGTTGGTTTTCTTTTCCTTTTTGCTTTTTTTCTGTTAGAAATAATTTTGCCAGTAGCAGATCTCTTCCTTCTAGGTTATACTCTCTCATGTCATATTTATTGAGGTGAAAGGTATCTGACTTGAAAACCATGAATTTTTTTCTGATTGTTTGTTCTTTAATTATATGAAACAGATATGAGGGACTAGATTCAGAGCAGGAGTAACTTGAGTGGAGCCAGTGCAGTTACACCACCAAATAACTCGCCTGACCATTGTTATTCATGCATATGCCTGTATTGTACTGAACCATTCCTGTACCACAAAGGCAAACAGAGTTATGTATGCACAGTGTAAGCCCACTAACTCAAATGCCTGGGATTGTACCACCATTTGGATAAGTGTGGCAGTTAATATATGACCATTTTGCACATTTTCCTTGGAAAGGAATGTTTAGGGCAGAAGACACAACAAAAAAATTGCATTTTTCATGTTATGTGTATGTGTATTAAATAAATGAGTCTTGTGCAGGCAAGGATATGAGCAAGAAGCAGCAGTAGGGCTGCATTTAGGAAACCATTGTCAGAGAATCCCATCTCCCAGACTGAGTTTGCACTCTTGGATAACATGGCCCCAGTCCTGTAGAAAGGACTCACATAGAACACTGAAGACCTGGGTCCCACTGGGTCTCTCTTACTCTCTACCTTGCCATTCTGGGCAATCATTGGGGCAAAACAAAAGGATCCAGTGTTGTATTTCAATTCAGGGAACACCTACTCCTCTGTGTCATGGGTACTTTTGAGCAGCAGCTGCTATGGGGTGCATTGAAATGTACAGAGAAGAGCTGCAGAACAGGTTGGTGGCTGGAGATGGGACCTAAAGGAGGTAAGTAACCCCAAGCCTTTCCTGAATGTGCCAAGGAGAAGTTGAAACTTTATAAAAGTAAAAGATCTGGAGGGATTTTCTAGTTAGGTGTCTCTAATCCCTTGCTACTTCTGGCAGAGGTCACATGGCCTTTGTAAGCTTTCTAAAAGAAGAAGAAGAAGGAGAAGGAGGAGAAGGAGGAGAAGGAGGAGAAGGAGATCTGGATGTTAAGTAGTGGCCTAAACTGGGATGGTGGCTCATCCTCAGGTGATGGACTTGCTGAAGAGAATGGGAGAGAAATATGGACCAGAAAGGTGCTTAACTATAATGAAAATACTGGGAAAAGGGAGCAATAATTTTTCCTTTTTTTTGGTAAAACCTCTCACCTCTCAGCATCAAGGGCCAAGTGTAAGATAAAGGACAAATATCTGGAATGTTTGCCATGGAAACTGACCAATATGCCAAAAGCTATCTCTTCCACAGCTCCTCCATGCTTCTTGCTAATCACATACAAATGTCACAAGGGTCTTGGGACCACATGGAGCAGTGTCTGGGCTCAGGGGTGTTTAGCCTTGTATTTTCTCATTGCACTCCCTCTGCAGTGGATCCATGCTGGACATTCCCCATGGGCTGCCTCCTTGGGCACATCCTTTCAAAGCCAGAAAGAGCAGCAGACAGCAAGGACCAGGAGAGGTGTTGGGAGAGGTGCATCTCTGACAACTCCACCCAGCTGAAACACCCCTGGTTTCAACCTCTTGCTCTGTGCAATATCAGAAAAGTCTCAAAAGGTCAGGAAAATGTTCCCAAATCATGTGAAAGTGAGGAATTTAGAGTGAGCCAGATGGAAGAAGAGTTTCTCTGATTTATTATGGACTGTTGGACAGATAAGAGTGTGGAAGAGATAAGGCCGGGTGGAGGAGAGCTTTTAACCCCTCCTCTGCCTTTTGCATTGAACATATTTCAAGGCAGAGAGGTGTCTAAAAAATAAAGTTTTTGTCAACAGCTGCTGCCACATCTGACACAATCTCTCCACATGCCTCCATGCACTTGTAGTTTGGGAATAAGAAACAACTGTTGCTTCAGGGAGGTAAATGGTGGCGTTAATCATCCAGAGACCATTCCATAGAGCAACATCCAGTCAAGAATTTGCCTCTTGGTAATAGCAATTGCAATCCAAATTCCCAGGTAAGCTGGAAAGCAATCTTGGTGTGATCAAGTGTGAATATGGACTTTTGTGTGAGAGGATATCTTGCAGCTCTAAGCATTTTGAAAGCATACTGAGTAATTTGCTTTATTTTCTGTGTTTATAAACACACATCTGTTATTTGAGTTTCCACTTTTGGGTGAATTTATGATGATAGCCCATCTGCAGGAGCTCAGGGGCTCTTTTTATTAATTTTTTTTTTTTTGTGGTGATATTGCCCTAAAGGTTTCAAGGAGTCACTGATGATTGCAGCATAAATATTAACCAGGTGGAATCTGCCAGAGGCATCATGCAGTGTGCAGTGATGTGACTTTCAGAATTTTGCTGTCTGATAAAGCTTATGGAAAATTCCCTCAATGGATTTATTTATGGCAGCAGATTAAACCAGACTCCGAGCAGACTGCACTCTGTAGGCTCAAGAAAGAATTTCTAATTTATTAGAGACCTCTTTGTTTTTTGCTATCACATTTCAGTCACATTTTCACTCTTGATAAGCAATTGGTTCCTTCCTTGGGGATCATGAGGAGGTAGTTCCTGCCTTGAAATTCTTGGAAGGACAGATAAATTGCTTGAGCTTAAGCTTTTTAAAGGAGCCATCCTGTAAACACTTCAGGCATGTTTAAAATTTTTTCCCACTCTGCTCCTCTGTTGCTGGAAATACAGAATATTATTTCAGTTTCTTGCAATTTTCTTCTGTCTTGTGAGGTGGATGCAGGAGCTCTCTTGCTTCCTGCTCAGTCCCATTGCTGTCAGCACAGAGGAGGGTCCAGGCCCTTAGAAATGTGGGAAAAAACATTTTTTGGAGATGTGATGGGTAAAGACAGTGTCAGACCTCCTGTCATGGGTGCCTGCTTGCATTCCTGCTGTTGTCCTGAGCAACATCAGTGCAGGGTTTTCCTGAGATCATGCTTTGGGAAAAGGCACCAGCAAAATGTGGAAGATTCACTGCCAACAAGCAAGATGGTAATTTTTTTTTTTTTAAGTTTTCTTTCTTTTAAAAAAATTTTTCCTAATTTGTCTTTTAGGGAGGAAAATATGACTGTTTAAACGATTTCTTTGCAAAGATGGAAAGTGCTGAAATGCAACTGCAAGGAACCCCTCTGAGAAGAGATATCAGTCTTATATCCAGCTGCCAGTTGAGATTATCTGGAGTGGACGTCCTGAGAGACCAGCAGGAATTCTTTTCCACCAAAGACTGATGGAGGCTTCCCATTCAAATGTTTTAAAAGCTGTAGAGAATTAAAAATAGAAGTCCTGCTTAAGGGGGAGAGACTCCTTTGGGGGGTACTTTGTTTGCTTTGCTTTATATCTCCCTGAGTTGGAATGCAGTAAAAAAGCGAAGAAACTGGAGTCTTGCAAAGAAATGTAACCTCATACAAAACTGAAGGGTAAGGAGCTCAGTTTGCATTCTGGTTTTATAATCAGTTCTGTTTATAGTAGGAAAGAAATATCCCCTTCTTGAATTCAGTGCATGCAGCTTTTCTTAGCTGCTCCCTCTTTAGGTAAACATTAAAGGAAATATGTCTTCAATAATTTATTATTAAGAGAGCAACTAATGGTAAATGCAGGTGTATACCAAGGGCTTGGGCCCTAGTAAATGCATGCATTTACCATTAGCTGTTTATACCATGCCCTGGCAAGGGCATTTTATATATATCAGCACATATCAGAGAGTGGCAATTTTGGAGGTTTTTTTCTGACACCAGGCAATCAAGCAAGAGAAGCCACACAGAAACAGCACTCAGTGCTGGGGAGAGACCTAGGGCTGCTTCAACACCCTGAGCAGCCCCATTGCATGAGACTGCTTTGACACCCCTATATGGCCTCTGGAGATGCTTTACATTTCCATGGTAATAGGGCTTTTAAATACATTGGACTGAAATATTTCATATTTATTTTATGCAGCTGATGGACAATGAGCTAGAATAAATCTAAATACCTGCCCTTAGCTCTAATATATATGCCCTATGTTCAAGACACTTTTTTCTATATTTTAAATGTAGAAGGAATAGGGATCTACTAGATCTTTCTTTTCATTTTGGGTTTAACTCTTTCGTGCCATGAACCTTTCTAGAGGTCTTTTTCTATGCATCTGTGGACAGATTTTTCAATCTCCAAGACTAAGTCTTGGTACAATGAAGATGAAATTTGCAGCTTTACCTCAGAAGTCATCTCTTCTGTGTTACAGTGAGCAGAAGTGCAGTCAAGCAAAAGTGAGGCAAAAATCTTGTCTGCATTTGAGACTCACTTTTTCCAAACATCAGTCTTCATAAGACCTTACTGTTCTGTATATTTTATAAAATAAAAGTAGTCTAATAGCAAGCCATTCAGAGTCTTCTCAGTTGTGGGCAGATGCTTCCTTGCTTTGGCCAGGCACAGGCACAAGGCTCCCTCCTTGGTGTGCTCCTTCTGCAGCTCCTGGGCACTGCTTTGCCTGAGGCTCCTGGTGGTGACTGCCTGCTCCATCACTGTGGTGCTCCTGGGAATGAGGCGTGTGGCACGGAGAGTGCTCCCTTGCATGGACACATGGACATCTGGGACAGAGCTGAAACTGCGCTGCTCACTATTTTAGTCTGAGATGCTTTGTGCTGTCCTTGGTTTCTCCAAGGACACTCTCAGGTGTGCTCTGTGGGGCTTTCCAGGGCTGCCTTGGGTAGCATGAGGCAGAGCCCAAGAGTACAAGATGCAGAAGAGTGACATTGGCCTTTACAGAGCAGCCACGGGGACCCCCTTGGCCACACAAAACGCAGAGGACATCCAAGACCACTAACCCATCATCCCCAATTCCTGGCTGCCACACACTGAATCTCAAATGTACAGATGGTTCTTACAGGTTATCAACCAAGCCTGAGTTAAAAAAGGAGGTGTGATTATTACTGCAGTGTTTAATGTATGCAGGCAACCCATTTCAGCTGTGACAGAAAGAATGGCTCTAGCTGCAGACGCCCACTACAATGGCAAATTGCTCACACCTGCTTATCGCATGTGGAGGGCTCTGAAGAGGCAAAATGCTATATCATTGCTGGGCATCGTCAAAATTAATAACTTCCTGCATGGAAACTGATATATGGTAAATAAATTGGTTACAACTGAATATTATCACCTGATGCAGATACAGCTCCCCTCTCTGTGCCTGTTATGCCAACAAAGACACATGCATGATACTGCCACCTCCTTTTCCTCAACAGGTATATGAGGGGCTTGCATCTTTGTTTCTGTGTTCCCATGATATTCTCTTTTTCTCAGAATCACTCTGGGCTGGATTCTATTCTGGCTCAACTCACCCATTCAACCTAGCTTAGTTTAGCGGCAGTGGAAATGTTATTTAGTTTGTTTCCTCATTTTTTAAAAATTTTTTCTGATGTTCAAGAGAAAGTACTTAACATCTGCTGATATTTTATCTTAGTCAGGCTACTGAATATTTGTATTTAGGTCAAATAGTCAGGTAGTCAGGCTGCTAAATATTTGCTCATGAGCATTGCCTTGCGAGCATTGCTCCCTCATAACCAGAATGTTCTGTCCTGTCTCCTGTCCAGGGGCTACAGGAAAGATCTTTGAAATTTTAAGCTATCCAAACTATGTTAATGTCACAATTTTCACAATACCTCCTTGAAACTCAACTAGTGAAGATACAAAAATGTATGCTATACATATTAGATATCTAAATATTATTTTATTTATTATGTAGTAGTGAAATTACTGTTATATGTTGGTCTAGATCTGGGCTCAAACCTACTTTTAGTTCTTACATTCACCTGGCTCTTTTTGCACAGGCTAAGCATGACTCTAAGCACAATTCTCCCCAGAAGTTTGAGGATCAAGCCTGTAGGACAGCTCCCATTTTGTAATAGTAAAATAGGCAAATTTTCTCAAAAAAGCAATTTTTAAAAAATTTCTAAGCTTTTTCAGGTTATCTAGGTTAAGCAGAGATACAAAGATTCTGCTTTACAAAATCAGACCTGGCTTTTACAAGTGTGTCATCACCTCTGCCATCCTGTTATGTTGAAACAAGAACAGCCACTGACATCCTTATCCAGGTAGAGATAAGTGTATGGATAGACAAGGGAAAAGCAATGGGGGATTAGACTTTTGTGGTTAATAAAACAGAGTTTTTACATCAATTTATCCTGACAAAGAAATTTTGCCACTCCGATGACAACACTTACAGTGTTTCCATAAAGACTTAACTGGTGGGACAGCACACTGATACATTTACAGCAGCAATAATTTTATGACTGAGCTCAACTATACAAATCCTGTTAAACAACACCTGAATAATTGGTTAGCATGACCCGTGGTCCATTATTTCATTCTCAGTTTGGGATTTTCCTGCTCTGTTGCAGTGCTCTCCCCATGGTCACTTTACCCAAATCCTCATCCATGTGTATGCAGCTCACCAGTGTCCAGCTGCGGGGTGGAAATGACCACTTCAGACAGACAACAGGAATTATAAATATACATTTTTTAATTTTTTTTTATCAGTTGTGCTTACAAGGCAGTATCAGCAACTCTGGTTTACACATTAAAAGCTTTGCCAGCAAAAGCAGCAAAGGTCCCCTGCGGAGACACAGCTTATACTGGCAAAAGGGGTTTTTCTGCTTGCATATTTAGACCACCTCTTGGGATGACTTAATTTACACTGGCAAAAGGCAGCATTTTGTTGGCTTCATTGTTTACCACATGCTTGTTAGATGGGTTCCCCCCCCCCCTTTTTTTTTGCCAACATAGCTAAATCCTTTAGGACTAAAGAGTTCTCCTCTTGTATCTGCACAGTGTAAATATTTTTCTTCACGCCTGACCAAAGAAATTAGGACTTGTGTTTCTGGTATTTGAGAGAAGATGGAAAATGTATTCTCAGATTTTCTACAGGGTCTTCAGTATGCCTAGAGTCAGATCCTGCCTGGATTACTGCTGCATTCCCCAATTCTAATTAAACAATTTTAGCCTTTAGACAAAACACATACACTCATTCTCCAGAGTGAGTTCTTTTTGTTAGCAGCATATGGAGTTCTCAAAATGAAGGACAAGGATATCCTACACTTAAGGCAGGAGACCCACTGGCAGATGTGCTACCTGCAGTAATCTGCACAGGGAGGAGGTGGTGACTGGGTTTAAGCCATAGTGAAACAAAAGTAATTTGATTTTAATAGACTTCAGCAATGGCCTTCACTGCATGCAAGAGAAAAGCTTCATATCACACCACACTGTCCTGCTGTGCAAATTCTCCAGAGACTTCACAGGACAGGAGCTGCTGTAAAGCTTGTCTACATTTTATTCTTGCTACCCTAATTTTGTAGAATTCAGTGTAACATAGCCAACTGATGAGAAGGATTTTTTCTATACAAAATAACCTCAGGATGTAGCATTTCACACTGTTCCACTATCTGCTGTATAAGAGTTTCTTACAGGGATGGTAATGAGCTGCTCCTAGACATGAACCTTTTTAATTTAGAGAGACTGTGACATTGCTGATGGATAATGCAGAAATTCTTAAAACTTTCTGCAGTACCATATATCTTGTTTTGCTTACTGGTTTCCACTGTTTACTCTCCCTGTGTTTCTTATTCTCTTGTCATTCTGCCTGACTTGTGAGGGTGTAGAATCCTGCCTTTTTATTTTCCCTCTGATAGAGCAGGAACAGCAAAGAACAGGAGTAGCCACAGGCTAGTCTGTAAAAAAAGACATCATCTCCACAGGTGATGATGTTTGAGAAATTTAGAATGTTATTGAAATAATTAGCAACTTCATTGCCTTTCTGAACAGCATTTATATCTATATATATCTATATCTATATATATCTGTATATCTTTATCTGTATCTATATCTATGTGTGAATCCTTTAAATCTTGTTTCCCATAAGCAGTACTTATTCCTACCTTCCACACAGATGTGTATGTTGTCACCTATGCTGTGTGTCACCACAGCAAGCTCATATCTAGGTCACAGTTTCCATTTACAGCTCAAACCATACAAGGATATGCATAAAATGTCCCAAAACCAACAGGTATAGGACTTTCTAAGACTGTCACTAAGTTGATGATATCTCTTGAAATTGCTTTTCCACATTTTCTGACTCGTGGTGAGGGGATATATTATAATTTCCTGGAAGACATTAAGGCCACCAGAGCTTTCTGGTGTTCTTTGTGCCCAGAGAAGCCAGGAGAAGTGAATTGGGACAATTTTGGCCAAGGATTTTTTCAGGGGGAGGGAAGCACTGTAGAACTGCACTGAGACTGTCCAGTTGTTTAACCCCAGATGCTGTGACACCTAAGGTCACCAACCTGGCCAGAGAGGGGTTGGACCAAAAAAATCAACCGAGGGAAGGAGCTGCATCTTAGACAGCAATTGCAGGCAGTTTGAATGCAGCCAGTGTCATCCAGTTCCTGCTCCTTTTTATGGTATTTGGACCTCATTCCCAGGTGAAAAGATGTATGTGCTGCTAGTAGCATAAAATGATGCTGCTTGTTAGCAAGGCAGGAGTTGGCTGAGAATAAAACTGGCAAAAAAGGAAAACTTTCATAGAATATATATAGGAAGCATACATACAAAGATAGAAGACATTAAGATTTTGAAGATGTTTCTTCACATGGAGTGTATTCCCAACTTCCCATGCTGTGTTTGGGCAGGAAGGGCAACACTCTGGCTGGACCATGGGAATGTCAGCATCTATCCTTCCAATAGCCTCATCCTACTGAGAGACAGATTCCTTTGTTCCCAGCCTAGATGAAGGAACTTGGTCCCCTTGATGAAACTGGGATGTGTGCCCTGTTTGTTCATGTTCCTCTTCACTTGCTTGTCTCATATTTCAATTTTAAACAGTGAACTTGTCAGATCTGGTCCCTTAAACTCATCCATCTTCAGTCAGCCAGTACATTTGGACCCTGTGGAAATACTCATCTATATCAATATAAAAACTACTAATACTGTAGCCTAATGTATTAAACTGTATTTTGTTTCTTTCCTGTTTAGCTACTGGCATAAGCTCTTTTCTTGTTTAAGCAACGTCTGGTATTGTTTTGCAAGAATTGTTTCTTGGTTTGTTTGGGATTTTTTAGCATAGCGTGGCTCTGAAACTTCAAGGATGAAATTTGGTGGCGGATAAAGGGCGGGTCTTTTGGGAGTTGTCCTGGAAAGAAAACAGGCAGGCAATGAGAAAAACTTGGGAAAAACTCCATCCACCTTAGGCATGGGCAGAGCCAGCCTTTGGAGAGCCAGAGTGACTCAGAGCATGGTGCAAGCATGATGAAGGAAATTTATGCATCAAAGATCTCTGGTAGCCAGGCCTTGGGAAAGCTACCCAGTGCCTCTTTCCCATGTTTTACCCAAAAGTACAGAGAGTGGTGCCAGCGAGGTGCTCAGTGCTCTGGTAAAAGGTTACAATAGGAGAAGAGCCAAAGAGACAGCAGAGTCAGACAGACTGGGTCATGTTCTAGGGCTCTGATTTTGCCCTAATTTCTACCTCTATAAGACTGATAGTGCTCTCCAAGGTAAATTGTGCCTGTGGGTCCCACTTTCCTAACTTGCAGAGATAATATTTACCTGCCTTTATAACTACACCAGAAAAAAGGCTGTTCTTGGACCCTTGTTCTAAGCAGTAGGCAACTGGGTGTCACACTCTTTGCAGTCATCAGAATGAGCTCGTAGAAAGAAATCTAATTATAGCTGTCACCTCCAGCCATATTGTAAATGACCCACTTGTATGTGGCAGGGGAAGTGCTCTCACACGTGTCTTCTGTGTGTGTCTTAGTAAGGCACCAGCAAAGTCTGGCAACTACCTACTTTAATGCAATTTTAATGTAACTATCTGCTGTAATGAAAATCCCTAAAATAACATCATGATAACAGCTCAAAACAGTTAAAGCACTATTGTAAGCTGTAAGATGTAGAATCATTACTGCAGTATCCTTCCTAAAAAATATTATGCCTCCTCTGTGGGATTTTCAGGTTCATATTAAGCTTATAACACATATTAGCCATGACTACTTCATTACACCTATTTATTCAATGACCTCAGACATGCTGGCTGCTAGCTCCACCTTTGCTCAGCTCAGAACAATAGGTGGTGTGTTATTTAAGAGAGTGAGAGATTTCTGGAAAATGATGCTGCGCCTCACAGTAATATTTAAGGTGCATACCTTTGCAGGAGGCATGGATGTGTTTCCCAGCTGTTTTCCTCCTCTCAGAATTTCTCCTGGCTGAGAAAGATTTAAAGCCCAGCAGATTCTCCCTCCCTAAGCAGGGAGGGAAGGAGGGAGGGAAGGAGGCAGTGTATGGAGATACCATCGTGACTGAATCAGAAAGCCCATCTGCACAGCAAACTCTTCTTTCCTGGACTATAAACTGAGCAAGATGTTTTGCAAGGAGTACAGCTTTTCAGTTTTGTGGCCTTTGCATCTCTGCAGACTTTTGTGATGTCTTTCAATTTTTGTGAAATATTATAACAGAATCACTCTTGACTTTCTCATCAAGGCTTCCCCATACGACAGAAGTGTTTTCCCTTGTGAAGAAGTTGGATGATGTGATTTTTCAAATAGTTTTGAATAAGGAATAGATAAGGTTCCCATTACAAACATGGGAAAACTGAAATATGTGAATAGTAGGGAAAGTCTTATTTTTGACAATTTTGTTTGGATTAAAAAATAAAAAAAACACCATTTTAATTTAAAAATTCTGGTGGACAGAAGGCTGTGAGAGATTTTCCCTGTAGGAGCTCTATGTAAGGAAAGGCAGTAGGAGAAAGATGTGGGCAGAAGCATCCTGTAGTGATTGATCTGTGGTACATGACTGCAAAGGGCCTAAAAAACACCCAGTCCACTCCTGGAGCTGTCAGAAAGCCACTCAAGCGTTTGGACAGCCCAGAAAGGAAAAAGAAAAAAACAAAACAGCCTCAGAACTTGTATATTCAGTAATCCAGGAGGCATCACTGCCAACAGCAAATGCTATAAGGATGCTTCTTTTCACCTACCATATGGATAGGTGAGCTGCTCGGCTTTGGATTTACATTGTTTTCCCCATGGAGCTCATGAGACAATACTCTCTCACCACTGGGAATATCCATGAAAATATGTTTCAATTTATGTAATGGTCTGTCTGCCAGTAGAAGAAGCAATATAAAAACACAGAGGTCAGGGGCAGATCTATTATGGAAGGACAGCATATGGCAACACAACCATTAGATGAGCATCTCATACTCTTGAGAAAGCTTTAGGACTGACAAGGGGTTAAGGCAAATGGTTCATTGCTAAATTCAAGACTCAAAATGAAAGAATGCAAATGTCTCGTATGATCATTTTTTAAAATAACACTTTTAAACAGCCATAGGGACTCTGTGCAATAGAGACTGAAAAGTTTTGAATAATGCATGCATGATAATTTCCAAAATCACCCTTTAACTAGTACCACATTCTTTCACTGTCTCCATATTCATGATTCACCTTTTGCTAATCCTGATGCATAAGGGATGAAGATAGCCCCTGTGGATAAGACCTAATGGACACCATCCTGGAATAATATACAGAACTCAACATCCAGACATGTGTCTTCAATTTAAAATAATTCAGCAATCATGTTCAACCAGAACCTGATTACACAAAATGGGACTTTTTAACTCCCAGGCTTGGATCAAATTTTAAGGCCAGAAAAAAAAAAAAAGAAAAACCTGCTATGTTTATACATTCCAGATACTGTGGTTGAGTTATCTGCACACAAATTTAACTGTTTCTTTGAGCCTCTTATCAGCTCATCTGTAACTATTTTAAATGCTTTACTTTACCTGCCCTTTGTAGTTCCTCAGTGAGTTTTCCAGCATTCCAGAATTGTGATGAATGGATTTCCTGGATCTGGAACTTAATTAAAAATGAAGCTGAGTAACCATGCTACATTTCAGTAAATGGTAGGGGTTTTTTAAACAGCAACTGCTACATTTTTTGCTCTTTTCTTTTTCTCTTCAGGGCTGAAGAGACAAAGGACCCTGACTCAAAAACAGGAACAGCAAGCCTCAGCAAACTGCCAAGCAACATGTCCCTTTACAAAAGCAGCGGCCTTGCCTTTTCCTGTGGTTCCATACTTTCTCTGTCAGCTATCCTTTATCCTAGCACATGAAAGGCTATCAGTATCTTTTTTCTTGGTCTGTAACAGAAAGGGAAGGAAGATCTGATCTTTAGACTGTCAGGCCCTGAGATGGCCTTGAAAAAGGTTACAGGCTAGCATGCTGTTTTGGCAACAGAAATAAGATTTGGGCACTGGTGAAATGCTTGTGAGAGTTTTTTTGTAAATGCTGTAAGCCAGCTTTCCTGCAGAAAACACTACTTATGTGGTGTTTGTATAAGGAACACCACTAAAATCACCAGAGATACAATAAGGGTCCCCACAGCTCGGGTCTCTTCTGACTGAAGATGAAATCACTGAGATAAGGCAGACTTTCAGAGGTTCCAGGCTTGCCTTGTTCTCTTTTTTTCTCATAGCTTAATTAGAGCCAAATGAATCTTACTTCCAGTCTGTCGTTATAAAACCCAGAGCAAACACCTGGCTTGATATTCTCTGTTGTGACCCATTTTTCACTGATATCAAACCTACTCTGGCCAAAGACTTCTTTGTTATACTCTGAAAACATGAGTGAGAAAGGACGCAGCAAGGAGCTGGGAGCACTGCCCTTGCACGGCCTACTCTCTGCTGGAGGTCTCATCATTCCTCCATCTTCAGGTGTTGGTACCTCTGGGAGATGCCCCGAGGCAGGAACTTTCAGAAGGCTGCCTGGTGGTGCTGTCAGAGGGAGTGTTCAGTGCCTAAAGGACGGCAACTGCTACAGGGCTGTGCACAGAGGCCCCCCTGCCCCACGTCCCCCTGTGAGTGTCCCTGGGCAGCTCTCCCTGCTCGGGCTCACGGCTCTCATGCATATTGAGATAAATTTCTGGTGCTGGCACGGATACTGGAAAGCTTGAAAATAGTCAAGGAATTTACAAAATAATCAAGTTAAATGTATTTTTGATGCCGTTTTAAAGCCAGTTTCATGACATCTGAAGACTCAAGTCACAGAGGCTGAGAGTCAGAGGTTGCTAAATGTTACTTTCGCTCTTTATTTTGGAATCTTTCACTTGAGACGTCTTGGGAACATACTTGCTCTGTGTGTGGAGAAACATCTTTAACAATATGATGAGAGGTGCTTTCTGCTCTATCCTGAAATGCTCTGCAACATGGTGAACCCTGCTCAAGAGCAGGAAAGCCTAATCAGTAATTTGTGGGCATCTGAAGGTTTTGATCATAGAGCTGTGTGGGAAAATGTTCTCTTCAGTCCCTGTGAAAGTATTCACAGGGATCCTGACATTTTCTTTGCCCTCCTAAACCAGGACTAAAAGTCAAAAACAATAAAAATATTCTGCAATATGATTATAGAGAGAAAAGATACTTCTTTAATTAAGAAGCATAAAAAACCCCCATGTTTGGTTACTTGCAAATAATTAATTTTAATGTTAATATTCCCTAGAGTGAACCTCTTTTTCAGTACCATACATTTTCAAAACAAGAAATACTATTTTGAAGTAGAAAATGGATTTATTGTTCAGAAATCACAGGCGTGGGATACTTTGACCATTGCAAAACATTTTAGTTTCCTTCCCCCTTCCCAAAAACCACTTTTCAATGAGGAGATTTATCCAAATGTAAAATTGTTTCAGCTTTAACAGAGATGTGTTTTCGCCAGATCAACCCTTTTACCAAAAAAACTATGGTGGGGGTATAAAACCAATGGTGGGACCGTAAAGGCACAGTCTGTTTTGGAAGGGTTTTGTACAAGACCCTCTCAAAAATGTGTTACCCTTGCAGTGCTCTCCACGCCACGGGCACATGCAGCCCAGGGATGGCAGATGCTGAGTGCCAGGCACGTGGCCCAGTGAGGAAGGTGTCCTGTGTCCTCTGCACACACTGCAATGCTGCCCTCAGAGGCTCTGTTCCACTTTTGTGTGAGCTGCAGGCAGGCAGAGAGCAAATGCTGTAACACAAATGGAGCAGATTAAGAGCTACAGCTTTCTCACTTTCTTTGTCCTGTTTCCCCATCCCAGGCGAAGATTCAGGCCAGAGCAAGCATCTCATTTATTTCAGAGATGGATGTAAAAGGACACACAAAGCGCCCCATGTTCCTTACCCTCCTCTTCATCCCGTCTGCCAAACACTGACCCAGCCAGCCCTGCTTTCGCATTAGTTCACAGAAATAGCTGATACAAACATTTCTGATGCTAAACTCCAAGCTGACTGCTTCTCTCTGAAGCCAACTTCAACTTAGCTCTTCATCACAAGAGCACAGGCCAGCACTCAGCAATGAATGTCACCATGGTCTTTCTGGGCTGGAAAGCAGCCTAATGGGTACATGCTGGTGAGATCATGAGCCTGAGAGGGGGCTGTTTGGACAGTTGAAAATCTCTGGCAAATACATCCCATTGAGAAAACAAATTACTTACTTGTAGGAAGATGTATAAACCACTGAATCATCTGCAACAGCACAGGTAGTGTTGTTAGCTATTGCCAGGGAACAGAAATTGTGTGGTAAATGTTGCCAGGAAATTAAGTACCAGAACACAGTGTCACTGTTGCAATACCTTATTTGCACAAAACCATTTCAAATTCCAGTGCTTTTTTTGAAAGTCACTTCTTTATGCCTCCAGGTGTTGTGTGCTGCTATGTTCCCTTTTGAACACCATGACTCTGTTGGGCTAGGTCACTGAAGTAATTTGTCTCATTTTGTCACAACTAAAAAGTGATGGTGATGATGATGACAGTACTAACCTCTCCCAAGGGGCCTGCTGTCATTTACTGAGGATGAAGTTCTGCATCAGCTGTGAACCAACCTCCAACCTTTGCATGGCTTCTTTTAAAGACCTATACATATCTAGTAGTGATGTAAATTTCTTTGGAGTTTGGGGTGAAAAGTATTTGTTGCTATTCAGGCACTTTTGTTTGGAGGAGACGCACATGACTCAGACGAGCTCAGAATTACTTTTTCTAGGTTTGTCCAGGGACAAGGCATGATTTTAAAGTCCTTCTGATCTGCTCTCTCTGTGAAAAAGAGGGTGATTTCCCCTTGTGATGCTGTGTTTGCTGTGCCCCTCTGTGCAGCTCCCCATGGAGATAGAACACTCTGCAAGAAATCTGGGACTGGAGCAGCAACCTGGAAAAGCACTAACTCACCTAAATAGTCCCCTATACACCATTATAGCACCATGGGAGACTCCTGCAGGCATCAGGCACAGACAAAATAAAGGTGCCTGGGGAGTAATCAATGTCATCCTCTTTTGAATTAAGTTACATTTGAGAAGAAAAAAAAAATAGTGTCTAGAAATGAACTTAACTTCACAGTAAGAAATAGGAACCACCAGCTCCAGTGCTTTGTTTCATCTTGAAAGTTACTGAAATTTTTGTTAGTAATGTTTGTTGTTACCTGACAAATAATTACCAGACCATTTAAAAGTGAAACTGTATAGAAAAGATTCAGTAGTTGTCCAGATTGTTGCAGTGATGGAGACTGTATAAATGCCAGATAAAATGATGGTCCCTGTCTCAGAGAGCTTACAGCCCTGGCACAAACTTCTTCATTCATGCCAGGGTCCATTTAAATGGACGTGGAATTCTAAGGGTCCGTGGATAAGTCCTGTCAGTACCTCTGCCTTGCTCTCCCCTGGGCAGTGCTGTGCTCCCACACCAGGCTTTCCCAAAGAGGGAGGCAGGGCTGAGGGCCCCTTTCACAGTGCTGGTCTTACTCTTGTCCTCATGGCAAAGCTTTGCTCTCCTTCACCTCTCCCTGCCTCTCCTTTGCCCGCCTGACCAAAACCAGCAGCCCTGTTCTGCAGCCTCTCTGTGCTTCACTGCCCTTGGAGGCACACGCTGGCTGTCCAGGAGGGATCCAAGGTGGGTGTTTGCCACCTCCTTCAGGCACTCTTGTATTCACAGAGGCAGAGGATGTGCCTCTCCCAGCCTGCCTTCACACTGCCCTGTGATCCTGTGCCCAGGCAGGTGGGCTGTGCAGTGGCTTCATTCCTTTGGATGAAGGTTTGAAGCAGTGGCTGGACAGCACCAGAAAACAAGGTCTTTCTTAGCTCTCATGTTTCTCAGGAGAATTTAATTAGATTTTTTTCCTCCTCAGTGATAGTTACTGGCTTTATCTGATTGTTCCCATCTGCTGGCCATTCCTCAACATTCAGCACAGTGATCTCACTCCTCTGCATCCTGTGCAATCAGAGCAACTGCGGGGGGCCTGGCAGAAGGCTCTGTGCCAGAGGGGATGGAGTCAATGGGCTTTGTGTTAGTGCTGATGCTGTATGGCATTCATGAGAGCTCGACTGGGAAAGTTGGGAAGCGCCACCAGCAAAAGCCTGGTCTTCCTGTGGGAATGGTGCTCTGTTGTTTTTTGGGGTTTTTTTCACTGTTGTCAGAGGATCTTGAATGGCAGCAGCACTCTGGATTCTCATTTGACTTAGGATTGCAGGGCTTGATGCAAATCAAATCACTTTTGTACTCCTCCACTCCTATGGGAGCTGAGATGTCCCAGTAGAAAGTAAAAATCATACGAAGTGGAAAAGTCTTGCTCAGCAGAAGCCTTTGGCCAAAAAGCAGCCAAAGCATTGTACATAGCAAATTTTGACCTTTTTGTTAGGCTCCACCATGTCTGTACACTTTCAAAAAGCTTTGTTCCCTTTTGTAAGACAGCAATCTTTCCAAACCCAACATCCCCCCTCTGGTGGCAGCAGATCTGTCTCCAAGTATCTGAACCCACACACTCGTCTAAACAGAAATGCCAATTCTCCTTTCATGGCACTCATATTCTCTGGGAAGAACCCTAAGCAAGCTCAAGAAAGGCCACCAAGGACTAACAACTCATGAAGAGAACCCTGCTTGCATATCTAGAGCTTCATCAAAGAAGATAATTTCTTTGTGGAGTTTTAAATACTCTCTTATCATCATGAAAGAGTGATTAAAGGACATTAAGAATAGATTAATTAACAAAGTAACATATCTTCTGTTTCAGAGTGGAGCAAGGCTCATAGGAAAAGGCAATGACTTTCATTAAATAAAGATGAAATGTTGACAAACTTTCAGGCATCTGATGTTTTACAGAGTCCTGGCAGAACAACATCCAGGTTTGAAGCAACATCTCTTATGTAGGACAGAAGAGGCTGATAAAAAGCAGCCTTTGCATCCCCAGGTTTTCTGCTGATATCCTTTGTTGTGCTTGGCTGTGTTTCAAGCCAGGGTGTGGTGCTAAAATAGCACAAGTTGTTCTCTTGTTGCCACACAAAGGGAGCACAACTGCACTTATGCTGCTGTCTGTCTCTGATCCGCCTGGCTTTTAGGCACTGTCCTCCCTCCAAAAAAATTACCAACATAAAAATATCAGACATCTTCCCTTTCTGAGGGGAGCACAGAGGTCTGTACCATCAAATGATCCTTCCCCTTCAAGCCCACAGTGGGCTTCTGTCTCCTTGCGTCTCAGAATTGAGATGAAGCCCAGTTGGCTCAGTCCTGCTTGTCATGGGCCATGCAGAAGATGGAAGCACCACCCCTTCCTGGGGGAAATCCAACCCTGGGAGAAGCCCCTCCGGCTGGAAAGCAGGATCCAGCTGAGAAAGAAAGCTGTGTCTAGCAATGTACTCTGCTCTGAAAGGCTTTTGTCCCCATGCTCTAAATGTGGGTCTGTGCTTTCTCCTCATGACCAGACACAAGAAAGAGAAAGGTCCTGAAGAGCTCTGGGCAAATGTTAAGGAAAAGGATTTTCGGTGGGTATTGTGTATAAAAAAAGCATTGCTGTAGCTGTAAATTACAAAGTAATCTTTTTCAAGAGTGCACATCTGACCTATAGAAAAGGAAGAATCTTGCCTTGAAAAACCCCAGTGCTAGGAAGTGCTTGGGAGCCAGTGAATGGCACTTTCAGTATACATCTGGAGAAGGCCTGGGCAGGGAAGGACTGGCTGAGGGAAAGCCTGGAATAGCTCTTCCAGCAGGGTCTAGGTGGGATAGATCAGGGGGATCCCAGCTGATAATAGGATATATGGCTGTGGAAAACACCCAGAGAAGTAAAGCTCTCTAAGTGTTCAGAGGTGCATCCTGGCACTCAGGATGTGAGATATGGGTAAGAAGATGAGCATGTAATCCAGAGACACGGGGTGCCATGAAAGCTGAAGTGCTGAGGAAGCTGGGAGAGATTATAAGGGTGTGTTCCTGCTGCTGCCAGAGACTGAGGAGTGATGAGCTTTCTGGTATTTGGAGAAGGAGAAGGAAGTGCATTTCGGTGTCAGGAGGAATCCTGGCAAGTGATCCCTGCTCCTCTGAAATAACCTTTTCTTCATAACATCTGAGCCAGCAAATATTTTATGAACAGTTAAGGTCACCTCTGAAGTTTTGACCTCATTCCCTTTGAAATTGGTTAAGATTAAGTGATTTGGCTGAACAGAGCAGATGGTGCAGTAAACTGGACAGACCTCTCCACCCCCTCAGCCTCTCAGCAAAGGAGCACGTTGTACTGCAAGCAGAGCAGGAGCCACTGTCCTTCGCTGTTTGTGAATTGTGGCACAGGGACAAACCCAACAGACCCAAGGCTCCTGCACACAGGGGGAGACATGAGCCTTTCTGACACCCATTGTACTGGAATGAACCCTGATCTGGAAACCTTACCCAGCTCAGAGCATGCTTGCAGCTTTTGTCTTGTGCTTTTTGAATTAAAGTTTGATTAGATAGGAGGAGGGGCCTTAAAATTTCGAGCAGGGGCTAAACTGGGAACTGCAGTTTTTTTTACTGTCCTGTTTAAAAGTGGTGTTAGGAAACAGCCACCTTACATCAGCTTTAAAAGCAGATGGGCTGAATAGGGAGAACAACAGAAAAATGGTGTTAAAATAGAACAGAAAGAAGCAGCATTAAAACAACAGCCCTGCCAGGGACAACATGCCCAAGGCAGCTGCAGAGCCCAGACTGCAGGAACAGTGGGATCTTCTTAATCTGGATGCACTTATTAGTGGTGGGTCAAGTAATGATACTCAGCAGCAGCTACTTTATTGTGCTCAAAAGTTTACTCTTGAGGGACTCAATTGAAACAGATGAAAATACAGCATCTTGCCCAAGACATTACCAAAAAATCCTCAAAAGATGTAGAGGAAGGGCAGGACCTTCCCCAGTGCAAGGCTGATAAATATAAAACAGGTTTGAGGCAGACTACAGACATTTCCCTGAGAACTTCTTTTCTTCCATTCAGAAGGATGCCTATGAGAGGTACCCATGCTTTTCCTTCACATAAGAATAGAGATGTCTGAAAACCACACAGGGTATCCTCCGGTTTCACAGCAGATCAAAGGAAATCCTAAAGCTTTCAAAGGCATGTAGACCTTGAGCAGATTTACTCTGGAAAAGTACAGCATATGGTTGAAATGCCAGGAGGCATGTTGCAGTATCACCCAGGGAAACTAACTCCAGAGCCCTGGAAATCCTGACATGAACAGGAGGTTGGCATTTCTACAGAGAAAAAAAAAAAAAAAAAAGCTTAAGAGATGATGTGAACAAGAAATCAATTCAGAAATAGTTATCTGGAGACAGGTAATGTAAGTTTCATGACAGCAGTTGTGTATTCACCTTTCTTGTGCCAAATAGGAAGCCTCTTGAAGCCCAGGAACTTTTCCCAGTCACCGTTGCAACTTTTGGATTAGGCATGCCCTTGCCACTGAGTTGATATTTATTCCTCTGGAATGTAGTACAGTTCAATCAGGCTAACTTGTTAGCAAAAAAAGCCCATTTTGTCAATGCAAGCTTCAATCTACACAAATAAAATAACTCTTACTATGTTTACTGATTAGCACAAGCAGAAGAGATGTCTCTAACGGGCTCTACCTCCAGTCAGATTCATAGAGCGTGCAATCCTTACAGAATAAAAAGTAGAACATGTAAAATGCATAAATGAAGCAGGCTCCTGTTTAAAAAGTATCTGTTCAATGCTGCAATATTAGAATTTTCCAGTATCATATAATGGATTCTATCCATCAACTTCTTGATTGTCACCTCTTAGTGGGCATAATTGCATCAAGATTTCTCAGTGCCAAGGATCCTTCCAGCAAAACCCTCACAAAAAAAAACAAAGGAAAAAAAATAAAATAGTATGGCTTAAATAGTCAGATCTGGCAAAAGTTTCACATTACAAAAGTGATATTGATCTAAAAAACCTTATGTTATTATCCAAGTGGTTTCCAATTGTTCCTGGAACTATTACAGCATGAAAAGCATTGACAGTTCCTTAGAGAAGGAAGCTCATTAGGATTGCAAGAATTAGCTGAAATTGAAATTCTCTGACATCTTCATGAAGAAAAAAGGGTCTGTTTCATGGCAAGCAATTCAGATTTTAAGAGATTATGTCAGGTTGTAAAAGTCTGTACAGCTGAGAGAATGGATTTGCTGGTAATCATGTATTTCTAATTTTCACATAATAAGCCCCAATAACTGAAAACTAGAAAGCCATTATAGTAATGACGGAGGCACTTTTACAGTGTTAGTTCAGATTTTGAGGTTAGAAAAATTACTTTGCGAGAATTTTGCATGCAAAAGCTGGAGCAATGAAAAAGTGATGTGAGAACTGTTGGGTGTGGAAGTCCCCTGCTGGATGTCAGGGATTGTCCATATTCCTCCTTTCACAGGGGCAGAAGTACACCTGGCAGGAACTTTTCCTGCAAAGGCTCCTCTGGAGGCGCCTGCAGCAATTGTAAAACATCTGTGGCCACACACATACTGGCACCACAGCCAAACGTGAGTCTGGAAGCGTCAGTGCTAACCACGAAGGCTTTTAGCCCCTGGAGGTCCAAAATATCTTTAGGAAAGGTGTGATAGCAACGGAACCAAACCACAAAAAGTAGTCATAATATGATTCGAAGCAAGATGTGATGGTTTTATTCATCTCCAGCGTCGAGAGAGAGAACACTGACTTCATAATTCACCATGAAGAGCACTGCTTTACTTGGGGTGAAGTTCCTGATTTCCGACTGCCAAGGGCTGCACCCCGGGGTCAGTCAGCAGGCAGGAGCTGCTAGGCAACCACAGCTGGCCCTGAGCATACAGCCCGCTGATAGACAGCATCCATATGGTGCTCGAATGAGCCAGGCCTCCATCTGCACTGGAGGAGAGAGTGCTCCTGAAGACCCTCACAGGATTATGCAGTGCAGTTTAAACCTTAAATAATTAAATGCCATGATACTTTTCCCCCCCTCCTGTTTAGTCCCCAGCATTTTATTACGGATGACACAGCATTTATGGCCCCTCTGAAATGCCAATTAAGAATTGTAATAAGAAACTACTGTGTGCTAGCACCGCTGATTTGTTTTTTCTTGTAAAAGTAGCCTTGTTGTAATGACCTAGACAATAAGCAAATGTAACGTACTACTAAGTGAAATCATACACATTTCCAAGTAGAGGCTAGTGCTGCCAGCAAGCTATAGAGATTCTCTAAGCTTTTAAGAGGTCTGGAAGGAGGAGCTTTGTTTTACCATTTGCCAGTCCTATGCTGTCCTTGGGGGCATGATATATGGCTGAGCATCATGTTATGATATAACACCACAAACATAATTTAATAACTTGGGTGTCAAATGGCTGAGATTTATGGTCAAGGAGGCTAAATGTTCACAAAGGATTGCTCCAGAGATGCAGTCCTATTGGATTAAGAGAGAAAAAGTAGCTAATACAATGTTTTAGACAACATATCTCTATGGGGCTGTAGGCTTTGGATCACTTGCATTGTATTAATATTTCCTTGTTGCATTTCCAGAAACTCTCTTTCTAATTATAGTTTCCTGGGTTCACTTCTTTCAAATTTAAAGGATTTTGCTATTTTATAACTAAAACATATGAATTGTGTGCTTCTGTTTAAACAAGAGGGTGTGGAGTGGGCCAGATGTGGCTCCTTTCATCCTAGTGTCACTGCAAATATTTGTATGAGCAGCTTGCAGTGTCTCTGACTTATGAGAAGATCCAATCTACACTGAATGGGCAGATGCTTTTTATTTTCTACCAAAAAAAAAGTAAATTAAGTGAGCTTGCTTAGGCCTTTCCAAATCAGCAGGCTGGAGGCAGGGGCAAGTTGAATGAGGGTCTGTGAGGCATCACCAAATCTGCTGGAGGATTGCATGTCACGAGTGTGATCAAGAGCAAGGACACTCCCAGCTGCAGCAGCTGGAGCCGCTTTGAAAAATAAACCGTAGGTTGTAAAAAAGAGAGACTCTTTGCTGCCTTTCAGTGTCCCCAGGAACATGTAATCTCTGGTGGCTGTCCTGGCTCCCTGCCTCCCTCTGGAGTGGCTTACACTTGACCTCTTGTCCTGACAAGCAACAGTTGTCTAGCTCTGCTGCAGCTGCAAATGTCTCCCTGACAAACTGTCCTGAGCTACGGCAAGCAGCTCTGCTGAAAGACATGCTAACAGCACTCAAACAATTTAAAAAGACCCTGAAGCCCAGAAAAAAACTGGTACGCTGAGAAAATGGGAAATGGACTCTGTTGCTACCACGAACAGCCCCTCATCTTATGCTTTGCTGTTTGCAGCAGGACTCTCCACCCTGTTGGCATACACACCCATTTATCCAGCTTTATGCCCCAAACCAAACCCATTCTCCCGAGCCCAATGGAGGCTGCTCCCTGCAGGAGCATTCCCTGTGCTGCCAGTGTTGCACCCAGGTGTGTCCAGGGAGCAATAACCTTTCAACAAAATACTTGAGCAACGTAAGGCATCTGCAGAAAGTGCTGTTGTTTCTGCAACAGTGGCCTGGGGAGGGGCTTTTGTGCCTTCGGCCACATGTGAACACAGCCCGTTATGTGAGTTTGGGGCTCAGTATTGAGGAGGAAAGGGCTGCACCCAGCATTGCTCCGCATTACCCTACAGCTTTTTCTCTTGCTCAGCCTGCCCCAGTGGAGTCAGCCTCACATTTTTAGGGTGAGGCTTATGAAATCACTTATGAAATCAGGATGACACCATTGTACACACGACTTCCCATGTGCCATGTGGCTGAGATTTAGATCAATACTTTTCTTGCCAGGCAAACTTTAGGTTGCTTTTGTTTTTTTGCATGGTTTTTGCTGTGATTTAGAGGCCGAGTCCTGTCCACAGGTCTCTTTGCAGAGAAACAGAAGTGTCAGGATTTTCAAATAGTATTTTTGGCAAGAGACAGAGTCCCACAGTGTTTGAAGAGGGCCCCAAGGCTCTCAGTGCTTTTCCACCTTTAAAAACCACAGCTGTTTGGGTTTCCCTCCCCCTGCCTTTCTGTGTTTCTTATTTACCTTGCTCCTATGACCAGAGTTCTATTTCCAGTTCAGATATTTGTTATCCCAGTCAGTCACTCACTAAGCCCTATTTCCCTGTCAGCAAAACAGAGATGCTGCTTCCCCATGGTAGCTTCAGGAAGTTGAGTGCCACAAATGTATGGGAGACAGCCAGCTCCTGCAGGGTGGGGGGAACCATAAATACTGGATCCTGCCCTACTCAATCACCTCCATCCTCCCTCTCTCCTCATGTTGCTTCCTTCTCCCACTCATCAGTGAGCTCTGAGCCCCAAGGGCCTCCACAGTCTTGAAATTTTTCATCTCCTCCAAGTCTTGCTTTCCCCAGATGTCCAAAAAATCTTGAGGCCAGACCTGTAGCTTTGTCTGCAGGCAAGGGAGGCAATAATTCACCTGCCCACCTTTGCAACACATTTTGAGAACCACACTTGCTCGGCGCTATCTCAAAAAGTCAAGGGATTTGGGATGCAAAGGGGGAAAGAGGAAGACAGGGTTTATGATGTATTTATTAATTCCAGCCCATGCAAAAAGATTTCTGGTGGGGAGGGGAGCCAAACAGAGCTTCCTATCCATGCTGATGTAATTATTATGTTTATATTTGCAAAAATAATATAATATTTGAAACACAAATTGGCCCGAGGCTTGAGCCCTGGCTTGGATTTGGGTTTTTTTCCAGCTTAACTCCTAATCAGTTACTCTGTGCTTCAGTTGTCTTGCTTGTTCTGATTTACTGGTCAGTTTTATTACCAGTACTGTAACACATATATAATAGTGGTTGTCATTGCTTGTCAGTGTTTCAGGTAAGCTGTTTCCTAACAGAACTTCAGCTACAGATAACGTCTGCTTTTCTAAGCAGATCCTTTACCTGAATGTAATTAATGAAAAGGCTGGGCTGGAGCCAGAGCCCATAAAGTCTTTGTACCAGTGGTGTGAAGTCAGGATTTGCCAGGGCAGTGGACTGGAAGAATCACGGAAAGGGGCTTGGGGGAAATGCAGCATTTTGGCTTGTGGCCAGGCATCCCTTAAGCTCCCAGGAGATGGTGCTTCTCTGGAAAAAGAGTGTCAGGATTTCCCTGTGCCAGACCTACAGTGAGCACACCTTGCCTGTCTTAAGGGACTCAGGCGGTTGCTGATGGGTGCTGAGGTGCTCCAGTACCAGCATGAGCAGGAGAGCGGGAAAGTGGCTGTGAACAAGGGGTACAAAGAGGCTCGGCTCCAGCGTGGCATCCAGGACAGGCCTGTTGGGATGGAGCTGTTGTGAGGATTCCAGCACAGATTTTAAGAGACTTGTGGCAAAGCCACAGGATGAGAGGACATAGCCTCAGGATGTCATGGGGAGTTTCAAGGTGGACATCAGGAGGAATGTCTTCATGGGAAAGCACTGTTTAACCTTGGAATGAGCTGCTGGCGGTGGAGTCACCATCCCTGGAGGTATCCAAGAAAGGATGTGGCACTTAGTGACCATCCATGGTCAAGTTGACAATGTGGTGATTGGTCATAGCTTGGACCCTGCGATCTCAGAGGTATTTTCCAACCTAAATGCTTCTATGATTCTGTGAAAAAACAACACCAGAGGGAAATCAAACAAAACCTCCCTGCGGGGCCGGTTCGTTCATTACGGGTTCGTGCCGCACTGGCCGCACACGCAGCGCGCTCTGCCGCCGCTGCAGCGCCGCTTCCCGCGATGGCTCCGCGCGCCGGGCCGCGACTGCCACCGCCACCGCCGGGCCGCCACCGCCGGGACGCGACCGCCACCGCCACCGCCACCGCCGGGCCGCCACCGCCACCGCCACCGCCGGGCCGCCACCGCCACCGTCGGGCGGCCGCCGCCGCGTCACCACCGCCACCGCCGGGCCGCCGCCGACGCCGACGCCGCGCCGCCACCGGAGGGCGCTGGGTCCGCGCCGCCGCTGCCGCCACCCGCGTGGCCGCCAGGTGGCAGCACCGGGCCGCCACCGCGTCCCTGTGCCTCGGTATAGATGGCACTGCCACCAGGGTCCGTGTGCCACCAGGGTCCCTGTGCCTCGGGATCAATAGCACTGCCACCAGGGGCCCTGTGCCGCCAGGGGTCCTGTGCCGCCAGGGTCCGTGTACCACCAGGGTCCGTGTACCACCAAGGTCCGTGTGCCACGACGGTCCCTGTGCAGCAGGGTCCATGTGCCTTGGGATAGATGGCACTGCCACCAGGGTCACTGTGCCTTAGGATAGCAGTGCCCTGGGGTCCCTGTCCCAGGGTCCCTCTGCGCTGCTGCAGGGGTCTCTCAGCCCCTGGGGTACCACTGCCACGGGGTACCACTGCCACAGGGTCCCTCTGCTCTGGGGTCCTCTGCCCCGGGGTCACCCCGCTGCAGGGGTCTCTCAGCCCCCAGGTACCACTGCCACAGGGTGCCTGTGCTCCGGGATCTCTGTTCCCCGCGAGTCTCTCTGCTGCAGGGTCCCTGTGTCACGGGGGTCCCTCTGCCCTGGGGTGACCCTGCTACAGGGTCCCTGTGCTGCCTCTTGAGACTGCCATGATGGGTTCTGCCCTCCACAAAATGCAGCTGCCAGCCCCAGTGGTTTTTATTTGTATTAATTCTCTAAATCTTTGCAGGCCCTAGTTTCTGAAAGTGGCAGCAACGCCACTTTGGCTTTAATTTGGGCTGAAGTTAAAAAGCGCTGTCATTGGTGCAGCAGAGCATGGATTTTATGGTGGGAATGGAACAGGATTGCTGTCACTTTGATTGGGCAATGAGAGAGGTAACTGCATTTGCAAATGGGGAAAAAATAAAATCCCTGTAGTCAAAGCTGAAACAGCCTTGATAGATCATGGATGTGGCCCAGACACAGAATCATCATAGAATCATAGAATTGTTTGGGTTGGAGGGACATTAAGGACCACCTTATTCCAACCTTCTTGTCATGGGAAGGGACACCTTCCACTAGACCAGGGTACTCAAAGCCCCACCCAAGCTGTCCTTGAACACTGCCAGGGATGGGACATCCAGAGCTTCTCTGGGCAACCTGTCCCAGTGCCCCACCACCCTCACAGTGAAGAATTTCTTCCCAATATTTAATCTAAATCTACTCTCTTTCAGTCATCATGCTGCAAAGGGTAATGAGCAATCAAAAAGCGTCAGGCAAAGGCAAGAACATGGAGTCAGTAAGGCAGAATTGGCAGAAGCAAACCCTGGGTGAGGGTGAGCTGATGTCACCTCTGACAGAGTAGCTGGACAGGTCTCCCTTTCACATGAAAGCAGGAGGGCTGAGGACAGTGAGTGTGTGCAGAGCCCAAACTCTGCCCTGCCACATTTAAATCAGAAAGGCCCCGTTTAGAGACACCATTGTGTAGGGCGCCTGTCTTGCTGCATGGTATTTCTGCAATAAAAATACCTGACCTTTGAGAAGGATTTCCTAATTTTCAGGAGACAGCTGATCCCCACAGGGAAAGGAGCAAAACATTTGCTGAAGTACCTTTCCTGACCAGTAAACATAAGAGCTGCCTTCAGGAAGAAAGGAAGACACTACCCGAGGTGTGGGGAGGGAAAGCAGAGCCTCAGTTCTCCGTTTGGACACCAGGTGGATGTACAGCCTCACCACAGGCAGGGTGGACACCAACGGGCTGTGCCTAAGGGCTGCCCTACATGAGGTACCTGTGGGAGGATTTTGTACCCCTGGGCAGCTCTTCCAGGAAAAAAGCTCCTTCTCTTTCATGGGACCACAGACAGGGCAGAGGGCTGCCCACCATACAGCTCCTGCAGGCTCAGGAGCCATTTGGGTGCCAGCTGGATGGGCATCAGCTGCTGTGTCACATCAGTTCCTCTGGAGAGAAAGAATTCCTCCAACTATTGCACCCATGAGATGTTGGGTGTGCTCATCCTGATGCACAGAGCACAGCAGGGAAATAAATCCACTGCCCAGTACTGTCTGGTCATGGGAAACCCACTGAGCTTGTTCTACCCATGTCAGGAGCACAAGCAGGGCTCTAGCAGGTCCAGCATCAGCTGCCTCTCATGGATGAAAATCTTACCCTGGAGAAAGGGAAACCTTGAGCAAAAGGCAAGTTTGTGGTACCAGGCTATGGCAGCTGCTAAAGGGCAGGAGACTGACCACAGATTAGTGGCATCAGAGGAGTCTGAAGCCAGCTCATCTGGGCATCTGGCACCTTCTGCTGAGCTCCATCCTCCTCCTTCTGAGACACACTCAGACTCAGGAAATGCCTCCATCAGTGCAAATGTCCAGATGCTGTGCACATGCAGCATAGTTCTGCAAAGCAATAAGGCAGCTGCCACATGGTGGGGTTTTGTCAGAAGCCCCAGCCCAGAGGGTGGGCACTGGAAAACGTAAAGGTAGTTTAAATCAGGCACATACCATAAAATATTGCTACTCTGTGCAGCAACATGAGGTAAAGGGAAAAAAACAACATGGGAAAGGAAATCCAGCAGTAGCACTGTGCTGAAGCCACCACCCTGTAGCATTTATAAGTAGACATCATGTGAATACAGAAATGAGAAATTTCTGGGCTGAGAATGACCCATTCCCTGTACTTCTTTGATGGGAAAATTTTTGCCAGTTTGCCTTTGGCTATAGTGAAATACGCCTTCTGACAACAAGCATTGTAGTGAATAAGCCTTTGTGAACAGCACTCAACATCAGACTGGAATGAGAGAAAATGACACTGCTCATTTTCTGTAGTGAGGCTCCACAAATCTTCTATGTAATAAAAGACACCACTTACCATCCTGCCTAAAACTCCTTCTCAAAGGTAGCACTAGGCAGTCAAATCTGACATCAAACACAACAGGATGCTGGAGGCAGTAAAATGTTCAGTGCATTTGGACTGGGACAATCAACAGCTGCAAATGCAGCAGCAGATGAGTTGGTCAATATCTGCTGAGGGATGAGAACATTATATGAGGGGTTTTTAAAAGTGCTAAGCAACTTCAGAACAACTTCGGTCATGTCATTGAACTCTACATAGAGTTGCTGGGTTCCCATTTTAGTCATTGAAGATGTAGTCAATACTGTCAGCAGACTGTAGGTCATTATTTGTTGTATTTAAACCTTTCTAAACTAGCCTGATATGTTTGAAAATTATTTCTTTCCATTGGTTCTGCAAGGATCTGCAAGGGACTGGCTCATCTCTTTACACCTACAGTGCAGTTGTCTGAGAGAAGAGTCTTCTCCAATGTGCTGTGTCCATACTTCTCACACAGGGCAAAACCACACAGATTAAAAGAAGATTCAGTGGCATGGCATGACTGCCCAAAGAAAGGCAGATTTGGGGCAGTGCAGTAAGTACAGAGGGTTCAGAAGAAGAGAAATGGAGACACTTGTCTGCATCATGAAATGTAAACCTCATTCTGAATAATCATCATGCTGTTAGCCACAATAATTCTTTAGTCCATCTCCAAGCGAGAATGATGCTGCCTGAAGGACACACAGGCAAGGACTGAGAACAAGACATTGCAGTGCCCTTGTGAAGGTCTTGCTGTCATGATTCTGTGCTCAGACAACAGATCACATATTTCCTCAGCAGAGCTCGAGACCAGTTCAACATCAAATGGGAATTTCAGCACAGAATACCCACAAAGCAATGGGAAGCTGGGAGTCAGAAGAGGAAAGGGGTTGTTAATCAGTGAAAAAGGAGGAGGAAGACAGCTCTGCCTGAGTGTGGGAACACTGCAGTGGAGCCCCTGGAGATCAGATAGCGACTGAGCATAAAGATAGATGGGTCTGAGAACTTCAGATGTTTCCCCAAAGAGAAAGTCAGCATGGTCCAGCAGTATAATGCCAGAAAGTGCACAGAAAGGCTTAGGAAATGTTTGCACAGAGCTACTAAGAGCCACACATTTAGGCTTACATGTGTGTGACTAAGGAAAGATCCAACAATCAAAGGATACAAAAGAGTGACCAAACCTATGCAGAAATACCATTGGTGCTATTCACAGGCTTAGAGTCATGTGAAAGGCAAGCCAAGAAAGCAGTAAGTAATAGGACTAGGTGGCCCTAAATGTGCTTTGGCACAGTGGGGCTTATGTGACAAAGCCAGAGTGAGAAGTAATGGCTACAGCCATTTGCTACTGTTTGTTGAGGCTTAGAAAGATGTCACATAGCAAGGGACAACAGGACACTGCTCAGCAGCCCACCCACCTGCAGCAGAGACATACTGTTACAGCCTTGGGCTACAAGTTAAGGCAATAGCAGCTCATGTTTTTAAGTGTTGGTTTGATCCTTTATGTGTCAGCCAACCAGCAAAGGCTGTGTCCATTTTATTTGAGACAGCTGGTGTTCCTGGCCAAAGCACAGGGAAGCAGGCTTTGCTGCCCAACAGGATTTATGTTCCTGCAAACACAGTATCTCACACAGAGCTCTCTATATCCCTTCTCCCATACACATTTATATATCTTGGCTGAAGCACAAATGTTTCTTCTGTAAAGATGTGGTGGTTTGGTCAGAATTCTCATCTTTATTTGAAAAAATACTGAAAATGCTGATCCCAATGTTCAGTTCTCTCCATGTCCCATTGGTGGCAGTAATATGCTGGCATCAGTTCAAAAGACATCCAAATCCTGGGGAAGATTCACACTTATGAAAGACAAGAGGCCTTTGTCTTTCTCTGTCCTTTCCTACCTGCTTGTGCTCCTCCTCTGACCATGCCATTCCACCACTTTATCATGTTTTTCATCTGATGAGCACCACGATCAGGGCATGGCAAGTGATGGGATTGCATGGCCAAGACTGGGACCTGTGAGAAAGAGAAGTGCAAAAGTGAGTTCTTTCTTTCAGCCAAAGTGAGTTCTGCCAGCTCACAGCATGTCCTGAGGTCGTACATAGAGCCCTAATGTTGACTAGCTGGCCAAGTACAGAGCAGCAAAGCACATAAACCTGAGCACAGGAATCGTTCTTCTTCCCCTCAGAGCTCCTATGCTTCAAGTTCATCACTCTACTCTGTTGGATAAAGAATTAAATTAAATTATATTTAAGTTATAATAAAATTAGCAAAGCATGGATTTTGGGTTACTAGTCTCAGTAGCAGCAGAGAGCTCAGGACCACAAGGGATGATTCAGCTCTCTATTCTTCTGAGATGATCCCAATTAAGGCTTCAGTGTGTGAAGTCCTTTTATAGAGAGGTCCTTCAGTAGGTGTGAGATATATTGTGGTCTGTAAAGAGTTTTGTGCTCCTTTTAAGACAGTGTGAGACAATCTGTGAATTCCTTTACTTTCGTTTGTGTGCAGTTAGTCACGTGCACGGACCCACCATGGTTGAAAGCATGCCAATATTAGTGTGGGATTTGCAGTGGGATTTGCTGAGCCCTTTTATGAAGGCCTTATGGAGGTTGCAAAATGTTAAGCATTCTCACCAATTCTGGAGAAAAATTGGGTTTTACAGGATTACCAAAACCAGGTGTTCTTCACTGCAAAATGCCTGTCCCTTTCCTTTGCTGTGGATTGCTTGAGGGAAGCAGCAAGACTGTCCCACACCACAGCTTCCAAGATGAACACTCCTAAGGTGAAAATCAGCAGAGTGCACAGTGCTAACTTTAGCCAAGGAGATCTGCTGGATTAAGTGATGGAAGTGGACAAAAAGCTCCTTAGAAATGCTGTGGGTGACAATTGCCTGTGGTGGGTTCATTCATCTTGGGCTAGTAGTGTATGTGGGAAGTGAGTGCTGGCTGACAATGCCACAGCTGCTTTCTCAACCCACACCGGTCATGTGTAGGTCCTCTGCAGCACAATAAAGAAGAGGGCTGCAGCATTAGCTGCCTTTCACTCCATTGAGAGTGGCTACAAAGCATTAAAGCCGGGCTGAGTGAGAAGGCTCACCAAAGTCAGTGTGAGGCTGTTAAGGAGCACAGATGTTTAAAGGAACTGGTTGGGCAGAGGAAAGGTATTTCCATATTGTTCTCTGCCCAAAAGGGCAACATTAAAAGTGTTGCACAATCTAAACAGCGTATGTGCAGTTCTTGTTGAGAATGAGTGACTGAGAGGTTTATTTAATGCATGATTCAGTGCTTGTGTTACTGTTACAACTTTTTTATTATGGCCTTGTCCTTTGTGCTTTTATACATGCATTTTATGAAACTTCCAGGAATTATGTATACAATTTCTGTTGGAGGAATTCTTGAAGGCTTCCTGCATTAGTGATCAGATGCCAGGAAATTTAGACTTCTCCTCCTGTTTAAGCTGATTATGCCAAAGTGAATTGAATCTTCATGCATGCTATGAAGAGCAGCATTTAATCCCACATACACACTCACAAACATATATAACCATATATAAATTGACTCAGTTTCTGCAGCTGCATGAGAAAACTCTCACTAAATTAAAGTCCCTTGGAGCAGAAAATTCAAGTGCTATTTTCAGGGCATGTTTTGTACAAATTCCACTGCAATCTGAGGCTCACTGTATAGGGATGTTTTGAGGAGCTTATGAGCTCTGATCACCTGCACAATCGTGCTGCCACACAAGGAGGTTGTCTTCCAAATTTACTTCATAGTTATTTGCCCTTCTTTTATACTGTGAGCCATAAGAATAAGAATAAATGGACTTCCCAGTTTCCAAAGTCAAAGACAGCACGAATTGATATTGCCCACTAAAATGCAGTGAGACTAAATCAATAACATCTGCAATAAGGCATAATGAAGACAAAATTATATCTCAGCTTTCCCAAACAGCTGTGAATCTATTTTTAATGATCCTCATTTTTGGCAGTCAGCTAAACAACTTTTAAAATGTCCTCAAAAATGCATTGCTAAGTAGATCAGCAATGCAGAACACTGAAATTCCATTAATTGCAGCTTCTTCTGTGTGGTCTGTAGTACTTGGCATGAAAATGCCCTCACTCTATAGCTAGACCAGAAAACATTTGTGGCACCCTAGGGTAGTTAGAAAAAAAGAAGTGGCTTTAAATAGGTATCTTAAAGAATAATGCAGTGTGACTGCAACCACTGATTTGCTTTTTTTTTTAGGTAGGGTTTTTAAGGAAACTTTATCTGTTTTCACAGCCTTGCCCTATCATTCAGTGGTCCTGCTCTGTATGATGACAGCTTTGTACACTGATAAGTGAGCTCCTGGGCTTGGCCTCTTGGGCTTTCAGCATAGCTTCTCAGTCTGAAAGAGTCAGCTTTCCCCCAGCACTGATGGAGTTCATCACAGCAAGATACAACATGGCATTTTAAACCTCAGCGTGATGTGTATTTTTCTTAAAACGCAGAGTATACAGTGACAGTGGAGGTGGTGAAAGGGAGTGGCAGACTGAGAGGTGTATTTGGTTATTCTTTGTACTGAGTCACATAGGTCATGCTCATCTAGTGTGAACAGTGTCTCCTGGCAAGGCAGAAAACAGGGAAAAAGGGCTCCCCACGGGATCTGCTCATGATGCTATGCAGTGTGAATCAATGAGGTTACTATGGGCTGTGATTATTACTCTTCTTGCATGGTGATTTGAACAACACTGACCTTCTAGTTTGCTGAGGTTTTGTCTTCCTTACACCTAGCAATGAATTTCATGTATACCAGTTCTGCCTGCTACCAAATGAATTGATTTTACTGTGCACAGACCATCCCATTGCATGCTTCTTCCCTAGCAAATGTACAGTCCAAAAATAGATCTCCATGTTGCTCTTTGGCAGGCTTTAGGTGACTTTTCAGGACTAATGTGATATCTTCAGTTGGCTCCACTCCTTGGGAAAGGCTGGTGGTGAGGCCTGACACTGCAGCACACTCACAGCAGCAGGGTTGATACAATGGAGCTGCTTTCTCTCATATGTTTCTATTGAAGATCACAGCAGAATAAAAATACTCTTTGCAGAGTGGGAGGCAACATTAATCTCTGCAGTCTGTTACTTGGAATCCTTGATGCCTCTCTTCTCTGTCTCTGTCTCTAGATTTCTAAGTGTTCTCTTTGTATGTTTAGAAGGCAGTTGCTATGATCTATACTGATTAGGCCATTTAAGGAGAGACCACATGGAGCTGTGTTATGTGGATTCTATATTTGATCCTGTGAAATGCAAGTTTTCCACTCTTTGACTAAGCAAAAGCAGCATAAGCATATATAGTTGTATTCTCCGCCGCTTCCCACAGATGGGATACTTTTAATTGACATTTAACAACTGATATGAGTATCCAGCAACTGAGCCTCTGTCCTCCTCAATCATTCCTTCAAAATTACTGGATGGGATTATTTGTTTGTTCTCTGGAGTACAGAACTGCTCTTCTATGTCCCCACTCCCTCACCCAGTCAGCCTGATTTCCAGTTTGTTTTTGCATTTTATTTTTCTGTTTACCAGTAGCAGATTCCTCTGCAAACCTGTCACTGTGTCTCTCCCTTTCCCTGTGAGTAACCATGATGCTGCAATTTGTGATAACGTCAGTCTTTTTACAGGAAATTTTAAAAAATGCCCTAAAATTCCTGCACAAAAATGCAGCCATTTAACTGGAAGGAGAGCATATTGTGTATCAGTGGAGAATGATAAGTGGAGTAGCTGGAAGGAGAGGAAAACAAAACTATTTAAAGACATCAGGCTGTATATATGATGGCTCACAGAGGAGCGCTACAAGGTACAGTCCATGAATCAGGGGAGGATCCCATCAGCACTGGGGAATTTTAATGAAGAAAATGAAATTCTCATCATGTCTAAACCAGAAATTAACATGCATTAACATTTTTCTTCCCATGGCTCTTGCTGCCAGCTTCAGCTATTTTGAAATATTTGGGGCCAAAGCAGGAGCAAATCTCTAGAGGGAAGAAAGCTATTAACATCGCCAATAGTTCACAACACAGCTTTGTTTCTTGAAAGGCACAGACACGGCAGGAGGTGCTTGGTGCAGCCACATGATGGCTGTGCAACTTTGAAATAATGGCCCCTGGGGGCCTGAGCCTACAAACCATTTCTCATGTGACTGAGAGACCCTTGGTCTGTGCCAGGGCTCCTCAAGAAAGGCAGGGCTTGCCGGGTGCCGTCCTCCATCCTCCTCCTCAGTGGGCTCAGGAGGAAGCCTCAGTGACCTGACCAGAGTCCAGACCAGGTTGAGAAAAACATTTTAGTAGATGGGCGACGCAGTCCAAGTGGCTTTTTACTCACAGCTAGGCCAGTAGTCATGCTATGTGCCAAAGAAATGTGGTCCTTTGTTATTTTTTGGCAAAATGGCTTCAACAGACACTCCCCTGCTGCATCCATGATCAGTGCAGCTGAAAATAGATGGGGGGGGGGGGGGGGGGGGATGTTAGTGAAATGCAAGATCAGGTGATGATAAAGAAAGAGTGGATAAAACAGGAACTCTTCCATTTAGTTCTTATTCCATAATTTCCTACTAGTCTTAGGAACACATCTGAGGGGATGCAGGGGATCCTTAGGCACAGTATAGTTAATTATTTAATATTGGAATGTCAAAGTATCTCCATTAAGGCATCTAGTAGTGCTCTATCTTGACACACCGGAGCAGTTAATTTCCATAGGGCAGATAGCTATAAAGGGTGCAGTTCATGGGTAGACCACATTTTTATCTTAACTGCTGAGTTTCCCCCTGAATTTGCTCTTGTTAGCAAAACATGTTGATGTCCTGTTCATCAGGTCAAAATTAACAGTAATATACTGCTGGTTGCAAGGTGGTAAATAAAGAAGAGCCAAACACATGACGTGGATATTGCACATGGAGATTTATATGTAAATAATTCAACAAGAAATGTCTGATTAAGTTTTCTGCAGGAATTTATGTGAAATATCAGGATCAAAATGTTCTGTGTGGAAAATGGCTTCCTTTGCGTGTTTCAATGTCATATCATTATGCAGAGGAGGCTCAAAGCACTTAGTTCCTATTCCCTATCTAAAGGTACAGTCTCATACAATATTTTCCTTACCAAAATTTTTAAAAAGGGTGTGTGTGGGAAGTCTATTTTAAATTAAGGCTTTATTTTACCTTAAAAGTCAATTCAGACTCTACACCTTGTCTTCAATCCTTCTTTCAATTTGGCTATTCCATATAATTATGTCCTCAATTTTTTACATATTTCATTTTTCTGCATGACAGAAGCACATAATCAGTAAGGGGAATATACTGAATATATGGGCAAGAGAAAATGATTGGAGGCAAAGTGGTGATACAAACAGAATAACAGAAACCTATGGTTCAGCTGTATTAGGAATACCATTGTTTGTGGTGGGCTACAGATTTCCACTCTGTTTAGGAAAAATGTGATTTTCAATCTAGTGTTGTTTTTAATTTAGTGTACTCAAAAATTGTCTTACTGTACACCAGGCTTTGATTTAACTGTGTCTATGTATAAGCCTAATAGAAAAGATCAGGTACTTGGGTTTACTTTGATTGCAGAATCTGTGCTGGAAAACAACATATGTTTGTCCTTTTATGGTACTTTAATCTGGGACAACCACTGTGATTACATGTCAAAATATCACGTTAGTAACATGTCACCAAATCACCTAGTGAAGTGAGAATGGTCATGTTATCAAACACTTCATGATTTAAAACAAAATTCAAATAAAATAACTACTGCTTAATACTGCTAAGAGGAAGGTTAAGTGTGATTTACCTACAAGATTATGTGTTGTTAAATAAGAATAATAATTAAAAAGCAGTTCAGAATATCTGTGTTCCTTGATGTTTCTGCTGGTAACCCTGTGGTTAAGTCAAGCAATGATTGATTTTAAGAGAATTATAGCTATTATAAACTGTAATCAGCAGAGGATGAGAATAATTATGCAGAGAAAGGGGGAAAAAGCAGAAACATGGCTGAGCAATATTCTGATTGATGGCAAAGTCATTTCCTGGCTGTTAATGACTGATTTTTCAACAGTCAGCACAAGTGCTAAATCTGTGGGGGCAAAGGGAAAGGAGTGGTTGTGTTATACAGAAAACTACTGTCCTCAGCTTACCATTTTCATTAGGAATAGAGCAGGCTTGGAAAAAAGCTGCAGACCATCGATCAGGACCATCCCTGTGTGACAGGACTGCAGCTTGGGGTGAGTGTGTTAGGAAATGCTGTGAGCTGTGCTCTTGGTTTGCTCTATAAGCACGTGATGAGCCTTCATCCCCTTCTAGGTGCTGCTTCTCTGAACCCCACAAGAACAACACAGACAGGGCATGAGCAGAGCAGAGCTGCACATATGACAGGAATCCTGTCTCAGCAGGACATTCAGATAGACTATTTGATCTGGAAAGCTTTCCTTTGATGAAATCTCAGTTGACCCATCAGTCGTATCTGGCTCTTTGCTATTCTCAGCTGAAGTACCAGTCTCTCCAGCACCAGGCTGCTCAGATGTTACCCCTCATGTCCTGTCTGTGAGCTTCCCTCCTCGACAGCTTACATCTGCTCCCCTCCTGCCCTCAGAGCTCTCTTGTTTTGCTCTCAGGAGAAAGGCATGTCCCCTCCAGAAAGGCTAATTACCTGCCCCTGCCCATTTCCACATGCCTGCACATGTGCTGGCGATATGCACACAGGCCCCTGCGAGCGAGCTCTGTGGGGGGTGGGATGCTGAGCAAAAAAACAATCACTCTGATCTTACATGAGTCTCTGAAGGAATGTCTGGATGTGTGTTTTCAAGTCCGAAAACAATTCAAATTTCTATTTTATGCTACATGAGGTCATGGAGTGGACAAGCCTAGAGAACGCTGGGCTTCGGTTGACAGTTGTGTACTCTCTAAACTGTGACACTTTCAAAAAAGAGACTAATTTATCTTATCAACCACAACCATAAAATAGGGTAAGGGATGGAAATAGATTAGAACCCATAAAACTGAGGGAAGCAAGACAGCTGCCATCCAGACAGGGACAGACACTGCCCTATGAGGTCCTGCTGACTTTGAAGAGGCTTGTGGATTGTTCACTGCTGGCTTCATGAAGAGTGTCCTGTCATGGGAACTCTGCCATCAGGTTTTAGCTTCCAGAGAAGCTCCAGAAACATGTTTTTAAAGACCCCTCCTTCTCTCTCAGTGCAAAGATGATGCAGGTCCTGTATTTTGAAAGCTGGCTGTATCCCAAAGTGCACTGCTTGCCTACAAACCTGCACCAACCATTTTTATAGGCAATTTTCCATCTGTTCATGGAATTATGTCTACAAATGCTTAGTACTTTCCAGCAGATTTTGAAGTGCCACAGAAAAAACTTGTGTGGTGAATTTTCAATTCTTTTGCAAAAGTCCAATTTGTCCAGAGTTTTTATTCCTGGTTCTAAACTGTGTAATACCAGCTTGATATGAATGCTGTCTCACTAATTTTAGTGGAGTTGTACCAACCAGTGAAAACCGATGAAGAATGCAATTAGCAGCTGTATCTCCTCCCAACAGCAGGGCAAATGCATCTCAGCGGCCAAAAGTACAAGAAAATAAGGGAAATCAGCAGAATAAATATTAGAAAAATAAAATGTCTGTAATTCAGACTTGATAGCATTGGGATTCCTCATTAAGGACAGCAAAAGAGAAAAATAAACAGAGAGGGGGAAAGACAAACTACTTGCAAGCAGTGTAACAGTGGAGTAATAAATACCTCTACTGTCACTCTTGGAGGCTCAGTGAAGAGATTGCTGCTTTTCTTTTCTGTAACTCCCCAGGCAGTGCCTCTTAAACCTCTACTGTGCCACAGGAGCCTACAGAACATTGTCCAAAGATGAGACAGAAGATCCTCTATTTTTTTCCAAGCCAATTTACTAGTCACTTAAATCTCCTTTTAATAAACTCTCTGAATATGTTGCAAAGATTTGTACAAATGTACTGGGTGGCAGATTTCCATTCCTTTTTTTTCTTTTTCTTTCTTGTGCTCATTTTGAGGATGTGATCTCAGGGTAAAATACTGAGCTATGTGTGGGTCACAGACAACTTATTGAAACCTGTGCTTTGAATAACTCTGTTTTAGTAGGCAGAAGGAACTGTGCTGGCTAGGATTAATGTGCAGCAGTTTGTCTCCTTGCTGCATATTGGTCCAGACATTTTCTTTCCTAGTGTAAAGTACATTTGTACCAAAGACTTGGAGGAAATTGTGCCTAGCTGGAAGTGTGTGGATAGTCCACTTGCTTTCAGTTATGATGTTCAGTAATGAGCATGTGCTTAAATTTCTTGCTGAATCTGAGGAGGTATTGGGCTGATACTGCTGTAGATTGCAATTTTCTGGCAACAAAGAAGACTAGGCAACAAGATTGTCCATTTCCCACATTATCCTTGGTGGCTGCAGCATAGGATGGAGGTGGGTTCACCTTGTCTCCTTAATGTACATGACCTGGGCACAGCCATTTCCTGCTGGAATTTCCAAGTTCCACCTGTGAAATGAGTGTGCTGATGTGCTCTGTGAATCATGCACCTGGGTACCCACAATTAGACTGAGGTGACCAAAACCACTGAGCTTTGCTGTCCTTCCCCTCATGAAGTATGATGTCTTTCCTCTTTGTGCCCCTGCTGAGGCATGAGCAGAGTCACAGTTCAGGTGGTGCACTGAGGATAGAGTGGGAAGAGGAATGAGGTTTCGATGGCGTTGTGATGATGTAAGCCCACCGCCTTTCAGGGAAGGCCTTGGGACAGCTGATAGCTGCCATGCTAAATGCTGGCAGGCAGTGACTTCCACCAGGTCCTCTGCTTCTTGCCTCAGCAGGTATTTTCTTAGCCACAGTCCTTTTCCTGGTTTTGGCCTGGACTAGCCACATTTCCCAACTCACATCCCTTATTTCATTTCCAGGAGGCAGCCAGCAAGATATTTCCTTCTCAACTCTAGCCACTTGCAGATCTCTGGATTAGCTGGTGGACTCCTTGGGACTGAACAGGTCTCACTGGATCTGGAAGCATGTTCTGTCCATTCAGAAATCCATATGTCTACTCAGACATCCAAACAAGGTAAGTTGAAGCCTCTCTTTAGAACTTAAATTGAAGCCTCTCTTTAGAACTTAATTTGAAGCCTCTCTGTCTCTCTTCCTGCTTTGAAAACAGTAGCTGATGTTGGGAAAGTTTTAGGTGAGTTGTGGGTATAAAATGTTTTACAAACCAGACCCATAAATGGTTTGAGCCAAAGGTGCCTCTGGAAGCCAGAGGGTGGCTCATGTTGCCAGCAAAGCTGCTAGGCATTGCCAGCCACCATGGAGTTCTGTAATCTGGATGCCTGTTGACTGAAAACTGGATGAAGAGCTATGCATGAAAGATACATCTCTTTCCTGGGAAAGGGCAGCTTAGTGCTTGCACATCAAGCACAAGAGCAGCAAGCTTGCTGGGGTTTGTTTTTCTTCCCTTTAAAAGGGAAATTGTGAGTCACAGTCCCAACAATCTGCAGCATAACAGCATCGATGGCTGGATCAACAAACAGCCGAGCAGAAGGACTTGTGGAGCAGGGTGGGCTGGCAGCCAAGGGTCCTTCCCTGAGCACATGCAGCCAGCGGAACTTTGTCATCCAACCTCTTTGGATGCCAAATGCATTCACTGGGCAAATGAGGCAGCTGGGTTGTTACTTTTCAGGAAATGGCACAGGAAGAAGATTCCTACAGTAGGCGACAGGCAGAGAAGCTGTCATGGGTAAATGTACTGCAGCTCTGTGCAAGTCCAGCTTGACAGAGATTTTACTTCACCCTATGCATTCCACTACTGCTCGGATGTTTCTCCAGCTTGACCTGCTCTTTTCTTGCTCTCTGAGCAAGCTTCTTGCCAAGATTTTCTCAAGAGTACTCTCAGACAACAAATCAGTTTTTTCTCTTACACAGGGTCTTTCTCACCCCTAAAAAGCCTTTTATGTCACAAATACAGCTTCCCACTGGCACCACACTCCATGAAAAGACATAGAAAAATGAAGTCAGGAGATAACACACAGTGCAGTATAATGAGGGCACCAGTGTGGAGACATTTTTGCTTTTTAAAAAAAGTCAAATAAATTCTTTTCCATAAAAGTGACAGGGAGCCAATTTAAAGAGAAGAAAAGACAGTTCCAGGATGAGTCACTGCTCTATAAGTTCTGTAAACTACAGGAAAAAAAGAAAAAGGAGCTGTATCCTCTTGGCAGCACACAGCTTAGTAAGGAGCCTTACAGCACAAGCTGGGAGGAAAGTTACCCATCTTTGGTTTAGAGCAAGCACTAATGCAGCAGACAGGATATGAATGCCAGCTACAGAGAGAGTGGAATCATCAACACCCCTCCCATCCCATCCCATCCCATCCCATCCCATCCCATCCCATCCCATCCAATCCCATCCCATCATTTCTTGTACTGTACAGAAATTTGCTGTCTCCTCTCCCATGCTGGTCTGGTTTTAGCTCAGCTTTCTCACGACCTAGAACACCTCATGGGAACTAGCTCATCATTGTCTGTTTGTCCACAAGAAATGTGCACAAGCACAGCAACAATTCATAAGTCCAAAGGAAGGCCCAGTGAGTGCCCTACTCATGGAATTCCTCTTCATCTTTAAGCCTTTATCCCTCAACACTCATAGAAGGTTTTAAAAACACTATACTGAAGAGAAGCTTGGATCTGATGTATTAAGGTCTCTGGTGAATTTGCTTTTCCTCAGATCCTTTAGTTACAGAGAAGAAGTGCCATGTTTGCAGTTTTATTTTGGATGGCCAATGGCATGATTGTTAAAAAAATATTTCTAACACATATATTTGCACAATGAAAGCATCTAATTCAGCCAAAAGAAGCAGGGAAAACACTCCTTTGTACAGCTTTGTACTTTTTTCTTTTTTTGTGTTGAAGTGACAAAACACATAATAAGTTACATCTGACTTGGTGAAACTTTGCATGTACAAGAGTTGGCTGGGAAATGCACTTTATCTGAACTTTGTGGCCAATGGCCAAGCTAAATAAACCCAATTAATATTAATTTCCCTTACCCCTTCCATACCTTCCCTGGTAAATAGAGCCACCTCTGGGATTTCTAATGGTAAGCTACCCTTGCAGCATCTGGTTTTACTTGGCTACTATATTGACAAGATTTTTTTCCAGTTTGAGTCTATTTTCCCTTTTTTTTTTTTTTTGTATACTTATAAAACTTGAGACTCCTTGCAGCATCCTTATAACTTTTCTTTTGTAAGAGTATTTTGGTGTCTTTCAGTTCACGCCTAGGCTTGAGCAAATCTATCTTGGGAGATGTGACTTAAACCATAAATATTATTATGTTTAAGAGCCTTGGGGTGCTGTGTGACTTGAATGGATATGAAGATATTTAGCAAATATATCTGTGTTCTAAAGTAGAAAGAATAATTTATTACCCATACAACACAAAAAATTAAGCCATGCTGCAGCCATGTCTCAGCATTAGCTCTGAGAGTAAACCTTCCAAGAGTGTTCTTTAAAAAGAGAATTCTAACTTTAGGGTGTTTTATGAAAAGATGTTTTATAGGATGGGTGCTATGAAGATGAGTTGAAGTTCATATTTATTACATTCAGTGCAAAGTTCCTTACCAAAATAGTTGAGAAAAAAATCACAGATGTGAACTCCCAGTGATATTCTCCTGTTTTTCTCATAGAAATGTTATACCCTGAGACTCCAGACTCTTTTGTCTATGTGCACCAGGAACTGGACCTGGCTTGCCTGATTTGGAAAGCAGATTGTGCATTAGCAAACATGTTTTCAGGATGGAGTTAGCATTTTAGTAATTTTTCAGGTCTGGCTGAGCTTGGGAGCCATGCAGCTTCCCATGCCTCTGGGGCATCCACCTCTCGGGCCAAAGTTGTTCAGTCTGTTGCCACAGCTGGGGCCAGGGTACAATGTGAAAGAGAATATTGTTGATGTTAATGCAAGATGTTAATGAAACACTCTTGATATTAATGAAAGAAATGGAAGATGAAGGAGCAGGTCTGATGAAAGAAGGGAGAGAAGAAACTTGTTCAGAAACTTCAGAACCCTGTTGATTTGTGTGACCTGCGGAGTCAAGACATAGAGAACGCTGTGACAAGCATGTACCAGCACACTGATGAGCTCTGAATAAGCTTAGTTCCCATTGGGACACAGGAATGGTGTCATTGCAAGGTCACGCTGCAGTTTGCCCTGTCTGGTGGTCTGCCTCTGAGCATGGCCAAGAGCCACATGTGAGGACAGGACCTTAGTGTGGTCCTATGGAGAGCTCTGCCAGCACCCCACAGTCTGCACAGACCACTGTCTGCAGAGAAGATGAAACTTTTGTTTTCCCCTGTAGCTGCTTTTTCTAGACTGTTAGTTTGTGGAAATGGCATATACCACACTGTGTCTGATCAGAGTGCTCTTCTTAAGGGGAGACACTGGTGACTCTGTTTAGCCTTGCTGTAAGTGGTTGCAATAACAAACCCAGCGAAGCCACAAACCCACTTCATGTGCCAGAGCCCTGTGGTAAAATGACTGCAGAGCTTTAAAAATGCAACACAGAAAATGGAAAGCTTCTGCCACATACAGAGCACTCCCTTAAGGCATCGACTGCTTCAGATTGAGCTAGAAGTACATTTCATGCATAAAAGGGAGAACTAGATTGCTATAGAGGATGCCTACATTTTCCATGGAGGGAATTTATACTGTACCTAATAGCTGTGAAATGAAACCCTTTTGCAAACCACCCTGTCCAAACACTGAAGGGCTTTTTTTTTTTTTTTTTTCGCAAAAGGACAGAGCATCTGCAGAAGCTGTCAAGAATTGATATACTTTTGCCTCAAGTCAAAGAGTAATGTATTGACTCTCAATGTGATTAGGATGGACTTTTGCCCAGAACAGGAAAATTGGTTCTGAATGAAAATTGCTCCTCAAAAGTAGCTCTTTCTTAATGAGGCTATTATTATTTTATTTTAATGTAATTAGGGTTATGTTCTTAGATCATAATTGTCATTGTTATACTTCCCTTAAGTCAGCATAGCATTACATTTAGTGGTCTTTGTAATGGTGCAAAAGGGTTTTTGAATCTCACCTGCCATGGATAGAGCCTTCTGTTTCTACATAATTTGGTTGTGTTTGGAAGAGAAATTGTCCTTGAGGTGCCTCAGAAAGGTACTGTCTTGATCATAATAATTATCTGAGACGGAAAAACCATCTGGTTGAAATCAGGTCTTCTTACATGCTTTATGTATCGTCTTTAAAACACAGTATTCCTTTACCCCCCTGAAAAATTAGAACAACTGACCTGCTTAAGTATTTTCCTAGTCATATTATTTAACAAATTGTTTTTTAATAGCTGCATTGGGCAATGAACTATTTGAGTTGTGCCTGTGGTGACCATTTTCCTGCAGCATTGGGAAGTTGGATAATGAATCTCTCTGTTCCAAGGACCTTGGGAGCTGGGGAAGGGTTCACCAGACAGGCCCAGAGGGTACACTGCTAGGTGTATTTTAATGTCTTGAAGGCGAGCAGCATAGCAGGATGCTGTGGAAAAACTGACCTTCCTGTCTTGAGAAATAAGGACACCATAAGTGATAAAAGAAAACCCCCCCTGTGCTCCCTCTCCCTCTCTAGTAATATAGTAATGCTGCAAGAAACAGCCTAGCCTTCAATTTAATTTCAGTCACTCATGCATTTTTTACCCATGACATCACCCTGAAGTGATTAGGAAATTATACCCAGGATGTGAAGTCAGGCAGAAGCTTATGGACTTTTCACTGTGTCACAAGGAACAAGAAATGAGGTGGCTCCTGCCGTTTTCCAGCAGGTCTCCCAGTGGGTGTTTGTGTCCCAGGCTGCACTCGGGCTAATCACCTTTCAAGTTGCTCCACATCAGATCAAGAGGAAAGGAGACCCCAGCCAGTGTGTGAGGGTCAGTGTGGCTGGGGAAGCAAGCAAAGGGATAACACGTTTGAGTGATGGGATCAGTGAGCTGCCATAGCAACCCAGGTGAGCAAAGACCAGTGATGAGTTGACCTGCAATAAAATCAGCTTTGGTATAACTACACCATGATGTCTCCCTTCAAAAATATGCCCATTAACTTTGTCCCAAAGTAGAAGAAAATCAAAAACCACTTTAGTTTCTCCAGAGGAAGAAGATTAGGGGAAAAAAATCTGAATTCTCACACTTTTTTGCTGTGATAACATCTGTAGCTCCCACAATGTGTTTGGAGATAGTGTGACTCTGTCAGCAGAAGATGATGCCAGCCACTTTGAGAAATGCCTGGTCAGGTTTCTATCATAACTCACTGTCTTGTAAATATGTTTAATTTCTGTTTTAGCAGAGACTGTCTTCTAGCAGAAATACAGAGATTTGTGCATTTATCCTTCATAGAAATCATAATGCTTCTGGAGCTTACAGACAAGCATTACAAATACCTCCCTCCAAGCTTCAGTCTCAGTGAAGTTCATTGTCATCTGGCAGCAAAAGACATCAATCACTACTCAGAAGCACAGGCTAATGTTTCTAAGCCAGGCAGGGCTTGTATCTGCTTCCCAAATAGCTTACCCTATCAGTTCTTTTTATTGAGATTGATTCCCCATATTTTGCTAGTTTGAGGATATAGTCCATTTATATTTATCTTGTACTGTAAAGCTAATAATCGACATTGTTACTGTAGTTATTTTATGAGCCAATTTCTTTGTACCCAAGTGTGCTTTTATTACTCCCCTTTTGGCCTTTCCTTTGGAGTAGTGAAAGTATACAGTGAAGGGGGAAGAAGTGTTGTACAGACTTAGTAACAAAATTAGTTGGTTGATTATTATAATTTCTTTGTATCACACTCCTGCTTTCTGTTTCTCAAGTTCTGCCTAGAAAACTAACCATCCCTGCAAGTCAGAGACAGCTTCAGTTTAAATTCACATTCTCCATAACCCCTGTTTGGAATCAAGAATAGCCAAGATGCTGTGTCCCACTGATATTTAGTGACAGGGACATTGCAAAGAGTATTATGAGGGAAAAAGGTTGGTCACTGCAGCCACTCTCATCCTGCTAAGGAAATTTTCTATGCTACAAATATTTCCCCAAGAAAAGTTACTTCTGGTGGAGTTGAGCAAATATGGCAATGGAGAACTGGATGGGGACAGACTAGAAGATACTCTATTTCTTACTCTCTGCATTCAATGTAGCATCACTCTGCCCACAAAACATGATACCTGAAATGCTGAGTTAATAAAAAGCTATCAGAGAACTTAATGGCTTTCCTATCAGGCTGAATCTTGCACAGATACATATGAGCATTTGTACCTTCAACTTGTTATGGAAGATGACATATTTACAGAAGGGAATTTTCATCCAGAAAATTAGGAACTGAACATGAGGCAAAATGGCATAATGTTGGTGTCTCATTTCATTTTTGACAGTGAGTCTGTAGGCTGGTGACATCCATACTGCTAGAATTACACTGAAGTTGTCTTTAAACACAGGATCCAGTGGAGACTGACAAATACCTTCATTATTGCCAATTAGTGCAGAATAGTATGAAAGATGAGCCAATTGCCTGGGCCTGGAGGCTCCTCCAACAAGTGAATTGATGGTGTCACTCAGAAGAAATTCCAGATTTCAGAGCCAGGAGGGGCCACTAGATCACTGAGTCTGACTTCTTGAATAACACAGCCATTACTTTTACTCTGCTACTTGTATCTTCATAATATCTCCCTTCTCACAGATGGATGATTAGGAAAGATAACAGGAAAACAAAGGGAAGCAGACCTGTCCTCAAAGATACAAAGCAGCTACAGCCCTGGTGCCCTGACACAGGAGCACAATGACACTTGCTGGTGCCCTTCTATCAGCCTCACAGCCTGGTGGAGCAGCCCAGAGGGTAAGTCTGTCTAGGTCTCTTTAATTCTCAAACAACACTGTCAGTTTGGGGTGAAAAATATCCCCTCTGAAGAGTATTGAAACCCTGTCAGTGCAGAAGTGTCAATATCTCTGTCAGTGATGGCGTTTTGGAGGCAGCATCCCGTGGGTGTAAAATTGGCCCTAGCCTGGGAACAGGACCTCAGAAACTTCTCTCTGTAGCCTGTGATAACTTAGTGGACCTGTGTACATACTGTGAATAGATTTTTACTGCTATTTATATAAGAAAATATAATTTCTTGAGAATAATGTTTTTTAAGATCCTTATATTCTGTAGTATTTAAGACAAGTAGTAATTGTCACAGATGTCTTGCACAGGAAATGTCTGGGTCTCTTGAACCAGTGTGGGGATCTGAGGGGTAGGCAAAGCAGGGTCCCAAGGGTAGAGCTGGCAAACCAACCCTCAGCTGCATGTTGGATTGTTACTGGCCAACCCAAAGCCTTCTGCTATTCAGCCAAAAGATGAGACAGACAAGGAGGGAGCTTCACAGCTTTCTAGGGACATTTTGAGTCTACACAGATCAAAGAGGAACTGCAGGACTTTTGGATCCAACCTTATGTCTGCTAGATGAGCTTGATGAGATTGGACATTTTCTTTTTCATCTCATGATGATCTATTCTGGGAAATTTTTACTCTCTTTCTCTTTCCAGTAAATTAATGTCTTTGATGAGATTTCATCTGGACTTCCTCACCCCTTAGATAAAGCTACAAAATCCAACTAAATTAAATTTTAAGCATGACCATTTCTTTCCTTAACACATTTTTATTTATCAGTTTATATCTTTTCTCAACTAATATTTCCTAGATAAAAAACTAAAACGAGCTTTAATGACAGCTACAGGGTACCTCTTAAGCTGCTAGAAATAGGTATTTTTCTTCCTTCTGTGAAAATATTTTTTTCCTAATGGGATTTTAAATTACTGAATTTCTTTAGTGGCTTAAATTACTCTGCAATAAATAGTACATAATCTATATTCTCACCTTAAAGGAGGCTTTCTATTCTCGTTCTTATAATCTAAATTATCTTTTTTTTTCTTTTCAAAGATATCAGTAAGAAGAAAGAAATATCTTAGAGTATCTGAGTCAGACTGTCCTGGGAGATGGGGGATGCCCGTCTTTCAGCGGCTTTATAAAAGACAACATTTCTCACCTATAGTTCAGGTACAGGCTATAAATCCAAGGTGGTGGAATTACATACTTTCCAGGGGAATCACACTCTTTCCATTAGTATCCTGCTATAAAATCAGTAAGTTTTTCCCTGTGGGTTTTGTTGTACCTAGGCAACCACACGAGCAGCATGTGATAGATACAACCAGCTGACAAGAGGACATTGTGATCTCGGCTAATTTGTTGAAGATACCCAGGACCATTTGAAATGCCCTGGGCAAAGCGGGATGTGCTCACAGAGCTGGCAGATACAGCACAGGACCTGAGGGAGAGCTGTGACCTTCTCAAAGATAGGTTTGATACCCCAGGAAAAATGGGAAAAGTTGCCCACATTGATGCCGAAGTTTGCATAAAACCTAAAGCCATCCCTGTCCCCTCTCCAGACACTCAGCCACAGTCCCAAGGGGCTACAGAACGCTTTGAGAATGACGACCATGACAGCAGAGCTCAGCTCCAGCACCGATGGCGTTCCTAACATCTGGACTTGTAACTGCAAGTGACTAGTGACAAGGAGACAACGGCTAAGCATAATATCAACATTTTGTTAGCCGTGTTTGCAGAAGCAAGCGGCCCCCTTCACCCCTTGCCCTCGCTGCTGGAGCAGGAACTCCCCGGCGGAGGCAGCGGCCTGCATGGAGCGGGGAAATGGCCTCGCCATGGAGGCATCAGCACCGGGCCCCTCCCGGAGCTCCTGAGGGCAGCCCGGGGTCAGGCTCGGCCCCCTGGGCTCCCACTGCTTGTGTGGCTGCAGGCACAGCCTGGGAGGTGCCGAGGGATGCGAATTCCCCGTCCCGCCCTGGCATTCCCTGCTCGTGCTGTCACTGACCAGCACTGAGGATCATGGAGTGGCCGCGCTGCTTCTGAGGGGGGATTTTCTGTTGGGGTGGCTGCATGCATGAAATGTGAGGCTTGGATGGAGCTATGCTCTCCCAAACCATTATTAGGGATTAGGGATTGCTCCAGTATCATGTCGTTCTAGCAGTAACTTTTTATTTTCTTTTTTTTTCCTTTTTTTTAATGTCTTCCCAGGAGAAATGTAGTGTCCACTCACTTGTCCTATGCCGGGGAATTTCACAAAATCTCATTCTAACTTATCCATGGCCATGGAAAAAACAGTCGTCTCAAAAGATGGTGATGCCCCTGAATTACCCTTAATGTTGATTTCTCCATCTGCAAGAGGTTGAATCTTCAAAATCCAGTGCCAGAAGAGATATCCTTGCCTTGGCATGCGCTGATCAGGCAGGAGAGGATGCAGCCACTACAGGGGGGATGTTGTGCATCTATTCCACTGCTACACGTGATGATGGAGCATGCTTGGTCATGCTCTTTATCCTGCCTTTCTCTTGGATAGACCACATTTCTGTGTGTGTGTGTGTGTGTGTACAGGTGCACATTTTCTGGGTACATTAGGGGATATGAAGATGAACTAGCATATAATAGGAATAACAAGAAAATATTAAAACTTACTAATATTGTCCTTATCTTTCTTCAGTTACAGTTTACACTTTCACCTTTCCTCGTCAGCCAAATTTCTGTGGTAATTAATGTACTGAAAAAACATTTGGGTTTGATGTAATGCTGTGATTTTAGCCTTAATGCATAGTCTTGGCTTATCTAACTACTTGTCTGGGGTCTTGTGAATCTCTGCAGCAGATTGATGCCTCTTCAAAGCCATCTGGAAGAAGATCTACCCACTCTTTTTTTTCCCCTGCTCTTCTAATTGGGACTGCTGGCTGGCCCTGTGTGTCAGAGCAGTACAAAGGCTGAGAAAACAGAGAGGTCTTACACTAAGCCATTCGAAAGGGCAGCAGGAGACGTCATCCATTTTGTGTATAGATATGTTTAGATAGATGTGGTAAGCCATGAGAAGTGGGTGCCTTTGACAGGTTACTTTTCAAAGACTGCTGATTTGCAATGACCTCTGACTGCTCTGAAAACAGCTGAATTCTGCAGATTCTGGTAATCTGAGATAGAAACTGTTTTGAAGTCGGCTGGGTGTAAAGAGTCTATTGCTGCCCTGGGTCTCTCAATACCACAAGGAAAAGTAGAGCAGCGGAAAAAAAGGATACTATAGCTGGAAACTCCCTTGTCTGATTTTGTGTGGAACAGCTTGCTCTGTTTGCAGGACAACACCTAGATGAAAATCATGCACTTTTATGCTCAGAAGCTGTCAGTCCCCTCAAAGCCAGCCATTGACTCTGGAATGTGTGTAAAAATACCTTGTTCCTCACTACATGATGCTTCCCTGTTCTGAGGGAGCCTCATATAAATTTCAAATGCACAGCATGTTATATACCATGTTGTAGTCTCAGTTATATAAAATATAGACTGCATAGGAAAAGGTAGGAATACCACTCTTTTCTCTCTTTTTTCTTTCTCTGTTATGGATTAAAATTATGAAGTTAGCATAATTCTTCCCAACCTATGCTGGGAACCTTTCTATCAAACACACAGAGGTTTGAAGTTCTATGTTTTAGAAGTTAAAGTAGCCAAGTACCTATGTTAATTTTCTTATAGTATCTCCAATTCATCAGATTTAATAGAAGCCTCACATGCATTTTTAAGCTTGAAGAATAGGATTTCTAGAGCTGCTACAGTATTTTTTTGATGCTGAATCAATAATGACAGGAGACATCACTGTGCTTTTAAATGAGTGATCCTTGCTCAGCACTTACAATGCCTTTTGTGAGGATGGCTGATTTCCTTCTTCATTTCTAAACCTTACTTTTTCAAAAAAACCCAAAACAAAACAAAACAAACGAAAGAAAAATCTAGAAAAGTCAAATGTCCTTTTAAGCTCCAGGAATCAGAAGGCAAATGAAAGAAATGGATAATTATTTATGGGGCAATTTTATGATTTTTAAAGCCATGTTGTAAGTTTGATTTTCATAATACTGCATTCTGCTTGATTTGGATTGGCACTCCCTTTGTATATTAATTTCAAATGTTCATAGCTTTACAGAAATATGCTAAGTGCCTAAAAGCAGCAGAGAAGGTTGCTAACAAAACACCATAAATGCATCTGAGATGATTAAAGCCCTCATTTGCAAGCAGGAAAATTTCATCTCTGCAATTGTCTCTGGGATAAAAAGATCTCCCTCTGGCCCCAACACTTTCTGTTCACATGCAGATCCCAAACTGAAGTAAGTCAATACAATCCCATTCACTTTTTCGGCTATTCTGAGCTTTGATTCTTGCATGTATAATCCACATTTTAAAATACAGACAAGTGTTTTCTTCTGCTGTAAGAGTAATTTTTAGCCATGTTTCCACAATACTTTGATCTTAAGACAACTGAATTGAATCTAAAATCCTGGTTAAGCATATTTTTAATATTTTGGTCTCTTGTTAGTATAGAAATTATATCAGTATTAGATTTTAAACTTAGTGTAAAGCTATGTTTAGAAGAAAAATCCCCACGTGGGAAATTTTGTTCAGTTTATATATGTTCACAATTATTAATTTAGGTTGAAATACTTCTTTCAATGCTGTCTTTTTGCACCTTAAATACAGATCCAATTTTAGCATTCTGTACATTTATTGAGAATTTAGTTCAAAGATCTGAGTGGATTTACAGTTGAACTGCCAAAGTTCTTTATATAAATATGTACATAAATACACAGGCTGTATCCCATTAAAAAAGAGCTTTAGTCATCCTGGTTTTTATACTAAAATTTAATTTTATAATTGTTAAAAAACAAAATAAATTCATTACTGACCTTTTAGGGTGATTTCTAAGCATATGGGGATCATCTACATTTTGAAAGCAGTTGTTTTTATGACCTGTAGAGCATACATGAAACACTGGGATTTGAGCTGCTTTCTGTAGAAAAAAGAAAAAAGAAGAAAAAAAACCCCTGCTCTTTCTAGCTTATAAAATAATTATCTTTTTTTCTTGCAGTGATTTATCATATTATAAAAGTATCATCAACATGTAATGGTCACATTCTGCAGTGCATAACAAACATACATGCTTGTTGCTGCTGACTGAATGAACGTGTGCCTCCAGAACCACAATGTTCCACAGAAAGAGACATATGGAGATAGGCAGGACTTGTTAATTTTTTCTCAAAAGGATACAGATAAAAGCAGATGCTAAGGGGCAATAAATTACAATTTTTTTATACATTTTCTTCTGTAGTTTTCTTGGCAGTTTTTTTTTTTTTTCTGACTCTCCTACTTGACACAGAATTTCCTTTGGCATTATTTATTGCCAGCCATGTTGCTAGGCTGCCTGGGAGGGCAAAATGGAAAACTTAGTGAAGTGTACTTGGAGAGTGCTCCTTTAAAGCAGATGATTTGTGAGTAAATCTTGGAGAGTTGGGAGTGTATTTTAGATATGTTAGCTGTCTTGTAGTGGGCTTTTACGCAGTGAATGAAAGACTCTGGAATATGTTGCTTATATAGGGAATGTTTACCAAGATATATTTGAGTTTCTCACCATTATGTAGGCTATACTCTTCTCAGCATCTAGTTAGAACTTCTGTTTCTCCACTTGAAGGCTGTATAAATGGAGAGTTATATATTGGAAAATGAATGTTAATTTTGGGTTTCCCTTTTGTAGGATTTTAATTATCAGAGAGCAACAACACCACTCTTTAGAAAGCTAGATTTTCATGAAGTGTCTCATGCCACACGCCAAAATGTAGGAGGCATTATAAACCTTTAGTCACTTCTGAAAATTTTAGGGCTTGAATGACTGGCCTGGCATGTCCTTTGCCTTTTTAGAAAGGTTTTAATGGGAGATTTACTTAATCTGGGTCTTGTGTAAAACAGCAGCCACCAAACATATCCTAAAATATGTTCAGAAATCCTAAAAGCAAATAGTTAGATCATGATCCCACCTATAGAGTGTGTACATCTATTAAATATATTTCTGTATGGACTTTTTACGTATAGGGACACATGGGGGAAGAGCAGCTACCAGATCTGTGATACCCCATGGGTGAGGGTAAGGAGTCAGCTGGGAAGGGCTTGGGGAGGGATGCCTCTGAGGATGGGACATGACACTGCTGCTTGAACCAAGAACTTCTCCTCCTCCTCCTTCTCCTCCTACCACCCAGGCAGCAGCTACAGAGAGCAGGGATGAGGGAGGTGACAGGGGAAGCCTGTGACAGGGACAGCAGGAAGCCTGGAGGCAGGGACTATGCTCAGAAACTGTTTCTCCAGCAGTGAGCATGTAACCTGTGCAGAAATGCCACTGGGAGGCTGAGCTGCCAGGTGGGATGTGGCATGTGGGAGATGGCTCCTGTTGGTTCACCAACTGTGCTTTACACCTTATGCACAGAGATTTGTCTATTACACTGGAGAAAATATGTTTCAGAATCAGACCTGTTCAGGAAAGATCTGAAGCAGCTCTACCATGCAATAAAGATTAGCTGCAAAACCCGCTGCTTCCTTCATATGCTCCCACACATTCCCATGAGGTGCTTCCTGCTGCCCCCCACTCTGTCAGACCGCAGTGAGATCTGTCACAACAGGCTTGTGGGCCATGGTACCATCAGCCATGGTGTGCCCAGGGAGTGTTTATGGTTACCACTTGCCTACCTAGTTGGATGTTTTGGGGTTGAATTTTTATTACATTTTCCTTTTGTCTTGAAGAGGTGTAATAAATACTGCTTTGACTCAGTGGGTTTTTGTACTAGGGATTTTGGTGCACTTCACATTATTCTTTCCTAAAAATAAGCCACTTCTAAATACATGATCAAGCATCTTTCCACATATGTGTCCACATGTGTTCCTGCACACACTACAACAAATTCTCCAGAGGTAGCCCAAACCAAGTCAGTAGTAGTTTTGCTACTGTCCTCAGTATCAGATGTTTTAGCTGTCAGGTAAGTACCCCGGTTTTGTCAGCAGCCAGTTCACAGATTGAGCATGGTCTCAAAATACAGGCAGTGCAGTCCAACCCAACATGTCCATGCTATTTGTACAGGTGAGAAAGCAGTGAGGAGGCTTAACACATGGCTAGGGAGGGAGAATGTTTTTATCTATTTGAGCTCTATTTTCAAATTTGTGCATGAAAAAAGCATATGCAATGAAATATAGAAAATCCAATAGAACATCCAACTAGGCATTCATGAATTGTGTTGAATGATGGGTACATAAAATGTTACAATGTCATTTGACTGTCTGAAAATCTTACAGACCTCCAGAGGTAACATATTCCAGTCTCCTGCTCAAAGCATCCAAATTAACTGAATATATACTAATGATATGAAAACTTTGTGCATCTATACTTATTGCAGACCTGTATATTTGGCCCAAGAATAGTCTTGACTAGAGTTCAGAAATTACTCTTTGAAGGAAATATTTCTACCTTTGTTTTTTTTATTAACTAAGTGTGGATTACACAAGTAAGCATTGGAGCCAGCTGGTCCCATGGGAGATGGTGACACCAGAGGGTGTCCTGCCCACATGATTTCCCAGGGAACAAACCAGAACAGGACAGGGATGGCTCACTCCGAGTTGCTTTGACTGGCTTTATTTTCAGTGGGGAAAGAGAGGCACTTCCAAAGGGCAAATATGTCAAAAATGGGCACCTATGAGAAATTAGTTGTTTCTCTGCCCCTCTGGTGGCTGTAGAAGCCATTTAAATGAGTTCAGAGGTGACACTATCCTTCATATGGCTAAAGTTCAGGCTATGAATCGTGCCCTACTGTGTTCAAACAAATGTTGAAGAAATGTGTGCCTTTCTCAGGGCTGCTGGATGGAGAATGAGATAGTGGACTTCTGAGCAATTCTCCCAGAAATGTGCAAAGCTGCAAAAATCCAGAACCTATTTGGGAATCCTCAGCCATCAATAACACAGGCAATAGTGAAATAACAGCAGGACGTTTTACTTTTAAATGCTTCTCATAAAAATGAGGGGAGCAGATTGTTTATATTAACCTTTCTGGGAAATGCAATCAAATTGTCCTTGAAAAATGTTAAAGAAGAAAAACATAAGCGTGACTTTCAATAGCCCTTAACAATCTGTGAACCGGCCCATTGCTAACTGTCACACACAATGTACATTTTGTTTAGTGATTTCTGTTACACTGCCACTCTCTATGAAAATGTTTAAAAGAATAATTCAAGCTGCATGATCCCAGGTGCATAAACATGTGCTCCTCAAGCCAGCAGAGAAACTGCCGAGCCTAGCAGGATCGTCAGACCCACGGGTCAATTCAGGGACTAAGAAAATCATTTCCTATTTTCCTTTATGGATTTGGAGCATGCTGGGATCAGCCAGTCTTGAAAAATAGAAAGAAGCTGTGTCTTCTACAGCAAAAACAGAGCTGGGAAATGAAAGATGTCTCCAACCCTGGCCAATTCTGTCAAAGCAGGATGGGGAAAATGTGTGGTTCCTGCTGTCTGAGGCTCCCGGAAGCTGTTCCTTCTGCACTGCCAGCTCTGCAGAGCCATGCCCTGCCTTGCTGAGAGTGGCTGCAGGGGAAGCCTGGCCCTGCTCCAGCTGAGGTGGTTAATACCTCACACCAAGCTTCCTCTGCTGAGGTCCCTGTGCCCTTGGCTCCCTGCTCAGCATATTTTTCAGGCACTTGAATTGCTCTTCAGAGGCCTTCAAAGGTGCCTACCTTTCCACTGACTAAGCAAATAGGCTTAAGTGGGATTTCAAGCCTTAGAGTACGGCTCTGTGCCTCCGTGGGAACATGTGGTTTTCCACAGACTGAAGCCCTTTGCTGCGTGCTCTCTTCTTTGGTGGGACAAGTTAGTGACTGAACAGGTCCTATTTCCCCATGCATGTGAAGTCACAGACCACTTTGTGGCCCCTAAAATAGCTCAAAATACAGCTATTAGTATTTGCCATGCTGCGTGATGTAGGATCCCTGAAATCCCCGATAATTTTCTCTTTTTTCCTCTTTTGTACATGGCTAAACTTCTTGCTCCTGGTCTACCAGGCTGAAGCATGGCAGACACTTGAAGTGGTCTCCTGGTGTGGGGTGGAAGTGAACCAGTTGTAGTGCTGTGACTTCAACAAGCTTGGGCTGTCTTCAGGTTGTGGCAACCCCTTGGCCAGCCTGTGAGGGTGGTGGGATCATTCCAAGTAACCTTTTTCCTGAATGAAGAGGCTCAAGCAACCCTACGGGATAATGCTTGGGTTACCTGCCTTTTTACTCAAATAGAAGCACAAGGACCCAGTTTGTCTCCTCTTGCTGTCCCTAGATTGTGAAAGCTGAGTAGAGACCATGATGGAAAAACATGGTGTCACTGATCTGCTGTACATAAGGAAATGGAGCAACTCTAAATGCATGTGGTTTCAAATGTGTTTATACCACTCTTCTTTAACTTGTTTATCTCCAAGTATTTAGGATGTATAATCCACTGGATGAGGTTCAGCTTGTTAAATCACTCTCTGCACAAGATTGCTGAAGAGGCTTTTGGTAGTTACTCTCTGTTACTCAGAGGCCATGATCACACCGAGGAGACAAATGGATGGCATGGATGGCCTCCAGGAGTGCTGCCTCAGCATCAAGGACCTCAGCAAATCCTAGAGTTTCTCCTCTGAATCTTTTTGTCTTCTGTTCTGTTTCCAGCTAGTTTCCTGTTACACTTTCTTTCCTGATATCAACCCCCCTTTTTTGTTTGTTTGCTTTTGTTTGTTTGTAAACCAGTTGTTTACTCCCTATTGGAGAAAATGAAATCCCTTCTCAGTCTTGTTTTGGAGAGATACCACAGACTGAGCTACACAAGCCTTTCAGTGAAGGACTGGCCTTCATAGTTTGCATTAGGTCTTTTAGACTATTTCTCATTAATATTCCAGTATGGCAACATCCTTTCCCTAAATCCAGATCTGAAGCAGTATTCCACTAACAGCAAGTTAAGCTAAATACAGGCACTTTTTTCCTTGTTTAAGGATTGAACACTTAAGTTCAGTAGCTACCCCTTCTTTCTGGCTTAAATCTTGCTCCTGTCTGCAACAGCATCGCAGGAAGAGCAAGCACTGCTTTGTGAATGACAGTCCTATTTTCTTTTCCCCTTCTGTTCTTTATGGAAAAGTAGTAACATTGGAATTGCTGGTGGACTTGTCTAAGGATTCTTAACTCAGTATTTGCAGAGGTGTTAGTTAATTTTTTATGGTGTTAGGCATTTTCAAAAGTTAAGAGTATATAAAGACAATGGCAGATGACAATTTTATTTTTCCTTTTAATAACCTGTAAAATGTCTTTTAAAAGGTAGAGAAAAAGATGAAAAATCAGCAAAATACCATATGTTAATTAATACATTGAATACAATAGCAAAGATGGTTTAGAGGAGAGAACATAAAGTGAAAAAAGAACACCTTATTAAATGCTTCAATTTCAAAAATTGCACAATGGAAAGGTCTTCAGTTTTCCTTTGATCCTAGGAGTTGTTATCCTATCTCCTTGCAGTTCAGCACCTAACAGCACATCATCTCTTTGGAAGCCAGACACCCTCTCAGGAGAAGGAAAGAAATGGTGTGGTCCTTTATGGAAGCTTGCAGTACTGAGAAGGTCAGGGTACTGAAGGATTTCCTGCGTGTTGCACATGATCCATACCAAGATAGACAAAATAGTTACTTGTGTGAATTAACAGGATGTTTTTTATTTCCATAGTATCCATGCTTTTATGCTCTTGGAAGAATCAAACACTTCCTTAATAGACTTAAGTACTGAAGCACACTAGCAGGGGTGAAATGAAATATGTTTGAAAAACTTGACCTAATAGAAAGCAGAAGAAGGAAGGTTTATCTATTGTTTCTGTTGTCCTCATCTGCTTTACACTGGCAGAGCATTAACATTGAAAACGCTGCTTGGAAAAGATTAAACATTTCCCAATGGAAATATCTGACTGTTAAGGGAAACATCCAAACCTGGAAATTTATTGCTTGAATTCTCCTGTCTGGAAACACTCAGGGCTGTGATAGGTGAAGTGCAGGATGGGTACAGCTGTACTATTCTCTAACAATATGGTTCCCTGCTAGGCTGCATCTTCTGTGGTGCAATGAGGAGGCTGAGGCAGACCATGGGATAGAAAATAGATAGATAGATAGATAGATAGATAGATAGATAGATAGATAGATAGATAGATAGATACATACATACATACATACATACATACATACATACATACATAGACAGACACAGCCAACATAAAATGAGCTCACCAAAGTACAAATGTGATGACACTCAGAGAGGCACTTCACGAGAGAAACACTTCTTTGTTTGCCAGTTGACCAACATCTGATTTTTTTTTTCAGTTTCAGTTTATTAACTGGCAAAATCCAAAAAGAGTAAATCACTTCTGCAAAATATTATTTTTACTTGTACATCACATTTTCCTTTGCAAAGCTTCCAAAAATGTCATTTTGCAAGCATTTCTTTTCTTTGTGTTCATACATTTTTCTCCCTTCAATAAAACAATACTGCTGGTGATCTGACTGGTTCATGTTGTGACAAAAACTGATAGGACCCATAAATGTGATTCTCTTTCATTGTTTTGTTTGGTTCTTTGGTTGTTTTTCCTCCCCAAAACCTAGTTTGTTCAGAGTTTCCAAAGAACATGGACAGTTTGAATCTGGGTTCGATTTGCTTCAACCTAGGAGCTTTGGATCTTGATCCCCATCTTCAATAAGAAAATAAATGAAAGAAAGAGCAGCCATTTTTGCAAATTAATACCTCCCTGACTGACATGGATCAGTTCAGCATTCACAGTCTCCTTTCAGCTCTGGGGTGGACCACAAATGTCCAAATAGCCAAAGAATCAGCAAAATGTTTTCTTAAAAGCAAAGAAAACACAGATGCTTGAGCATTCAATTTATTCAATTTATCTTAGAAATAAAGAACTTTGTGACCCTGAAGGATATTTGAGGATTTGTTTTAAATCCCTAACAACTTGTTCTGCATGATTTAACAGTAATGGAAGCTCTATTTTGTGCACACCCTATTACAGCTATGCAAAGCAACCCTAACACTGTTAATATGCTTCAGCAATCATATTTTTCAGTTTTACCGCTGTTGACTACCTGTGAATTGAAGACTGTGGCCCTGACCCCTGGCAGCCCTCATACAGCTGTCACACATAACAGTCACCTGAGATGCTTTCTGTGTGTGCCATTGAAAAAAATGAGTGGTGGGAGGTACATTAGAGTAATATGAACTCCATCTCCAAAGGATTAGCAAGAATAATCACAACTTCCACGGTCAGTCCTTTACGATTTACAATGATTTGGATTTATCTCCTACCCGTATGCTCACTTTGGGATTTCTGGCTGTGTTTTCAGGGGAAAAAAATCAACAGAAAGGAAGCATTAAGTTTTTCTTTCACTCATTTAGGTCACAAAATGGAGCTTAGAGAGAAAAAATCAGTAGCTTTCAAATGCTACTACCTCGCTAATGACAGCTCTCATCGCATGACACTTCTCAAACTGATAAGACATTCCAAACATCCACAGAAAAGTCAAAGAGGTTTTTTAGTGCCCCAGCTCTGTTTCTGCAGCTTGCACATGTTTTCAAACATAATTTCATGCCTGCTTTCTGACAGCTCATTAAACAAAGGCCTCTTGGTACATATAGTGCCCATCTTCCTGCTGAGATCGTAACATATTTATGGTGTTTGCAGATTGCTGGCTGTTTGCTCTTCTACTTCAGTGTCCTGCCTGCCAAACGCTTATCAGTGGAGTGAAGGTGACAGTTTTCCCCATTTGTGTAGGTAGCAATGGTCTCGTGTTTGACCCTCAGAGGCAAGAAGCAATATGATTAGAAGAAGCTCCTGCAAGCAATAGATAAAAGCAATCACACAGGGAGAGAGACAGTGAGGAAGAGCTCAGGGGAGGAGGCTGATGTTGTGGAAGCTGATAGCTTGTATTCAGGGAAAGTGCTGGCAGTTAGTTAGCTAGACAGCTGGTAAAATCCAGACCTTGTGGGATTTCAGCTTCAGACAAAGCAAACAAGGATTCAGGAGTGTTGAGAAGCTATCTGGAGCGGTGTACAAGGGCAATCAGAGCTACTCACTTCTAATTATCTGCCTCTTTCCTGCCATTAAACTATCATTATTATACATTTGAACCAATAAAGTTTAGTGAATTTTTCATCTTCTATTTTCTTTAAAAGCTGGTGCCAAATCCCTGCTTTCCTTCTGAACAGAACAGATGAAGACATCTTTAAGCCAGCCGTTACCATTCATCCATCTGTCCGTGGAGCGTGGCAGGGGACTGGGAGCAGGTTTCTGCTTGTACCAGCACCAGCAGCTGAAGTATCTGTTCCACTTCACTGGAGTAACAAAAGGGCTTACTGGGTTTTGTTTTAAAAAGTATTTTATTTTCTTTTTTTTTTTTTTTACTTCTTGTCAAGCCTATCGCTTAGTCAGTATTAAAAGAAAACGCAGTAACAGCTCTGTTCAGCTGCCAAAACCTAATCTACACAAAGAAGTTTTCAAGTAGCTGTCAGACAGGATTATGATATTGATCCTAACTATATGCATGTTCCAGGAAAAGGAGCATCTCTTTAACTAAAAGTCAGAGGGTGACAGGTAATGAAAGAAAAATATTTTGCAGCTCGAAGGATGATTCTGTCCTCACATTAGAAGATCTGCCTAATTACAGCTGAGAGAAAAGGCAGCACCTGTGCATGTTTTGCTGATGTCTTACCTTGTACTCTGAAACCCTCATCTCTTACAAATAGGCAGGTACTGAGAGAGTCCCAGCATGAACATAAGGGTTTGAGAAACATCCATGCCATGAGGGAGTAATATGTGTGATTTAATGGGTAGCTCTCCCTGTTTGAGACAGTAGTGAATCAAAAATTTTAGGACTTTGTCAAGGAGAGTGACTTTGGGATCAGAGACAAACTCAAGGCTCTAGGAATTTCTGGTCATTAGTGATGATATGACATTATTTATAACACCAGTGAAATTGACTTCTGGGTCTTACCCCCAAGTGGTGAGAGAGGTAAGAGTCTGGGTTTGAGTACAGATAAAATCCGATGGGTTTGGATTCATCAGGATAAATGCAAACTACAGCAGATATTTGAAGCAGGACAGGAGAGTCATAGACTACAGGTCTAAATGTTATCCCACTTGTCCCATGTCTCAAGGTGCATAAGATGAATCCCATCTACAAGGACTCCAAGTTCTGTGTTCCAACACACGAAAGAAAGGAAGAGCCCTTACTTCTGAGGAGCCCAGAGATATACTGGAAATTCACTGAGAATCAAATTCCATGTTTGTTTATTTATCTGTCACCCATCATGGTTCAAAAGAGTAACACCAGTACTCCAACAAGAGGCACACTTGAGGGATAAAATATGGGGTTTGAGGGATAAATAAAAAAATGAGCTAATATAGATTTAGCTTTAGTTGCTTTCAACTTTGGTTTAAATTTCTTGGGGCCTTTTTTATGCAATATAATTATCATTTTATGTACAGTGCAAAGAGCCCAAGAAAGGAACTTTGTGCAGTACTGCCATAGGCACTGTGAGTAACTGCAGTTCTCTGGACATCCCCCAGCAACCCCACCTGTCTTGCCTCCCTACCCACCTGCATATCCCTCTCTGCCTGACTCCTGTCACAGAGGGGTAGCCTATTTTGCCTAGCAACTACCATGTGAGTGATAAGACATACTAATAACAAATAAATTATGCCCTAAATTACAACCCCCCTCAAGCCAGAGTGTAACTCAGGTCAGAATCTGCATTCAATCTTGTAGTCCTGGGTTTTGAGATACTGCTTTTGGTCTCATGGGTCCCCAGGAAAGTCAGTTAGCCTCTCAGTGACTCATGTTCCTCATCTCTGGTGAAGCAATTATGGTTTCCACCTACTGTGCAAGAGATGGGAAGGATTTGTTTCTCAAGTATCACAGAGAGCCAGAAAGAATGTCCTGGAGAAGTGCTGTGATAACAGTACTGTACAATGTTGTGCAAAAATCAGTGAAATGCTTTGGCTTGCAAGGAGTGTCAAAATTATATACTTGTTATTTAAAATGCACTATCTTACAGAATTTTCTGTACCTAAAGTCTAGGGCACATCACAACCCTCCCGTTTTTTTGTTTTTGTTTTTGTTTTTTTACAGGAACAAGATATATTTTAAATAACTGTCCCTGGATCCATTGTAGACACTGCTGGTTGTCACAGAACTGTGGTAAAGAAAATATGTTATTTTAGTGTGTGTTTTTTCCTGTGTAATGAGCTACCACATCGGTCAATTTTGTTCTCTGTAATACATCAAAGCAATGGGAGTGCATTAAGAACCAAATGAGGGTCTTGGCCTCTCATCTTAGTTTTATCTCCCCCAATAATAATGAAGCTGGGTAACTTCCTAGAAAATAACAAATTGATATAAACAGCACTGGTTTGCCAGCTACTGTCATTGCTGATGGATAATCCTACAGCCTGAATGGGTTGTCCACATAGCTATTTGTCAGCACTGTCTGTGAGGAGCTCTGTGATAACGCACTGTGCTAAATTCACTCTCGTGTCTACAAAGGAATAAAAAATGGCTCATTTGAGTCAATAGATGTCACACAGAGTAAACAACAACAAAACCAGGATCTGGTTATATTGCAACCTTGCCAAAAAGATACCCCCGATGCTGAATGGGTTGTTACTGATTTAGGCACCTGGAATCTGGGTATGTGCTAGTAAGTTTAGTTCACTGTTGGTTTGTTCTTTCTCTCATAAGAGTTAAATATGTTTACTGCTTCCATTAAATGCCTACATTTCTATTATTGCTGGCAAAACTGACAATGAACATTCATGTCCTTGTAATCTTATTTATATCAAATGGCACATTTGCCGAGGTGCATGCTTCTCTTAAAAAATAAAGAAGTGTTGAATTATGTTTAATGTCTGTGCTTTGGAGCTGATAACTGGGACCTGTCTGGTGCACAGCTGATCAAAATGGACCACCTGCAACAGCAGAGCTGGGCAAAAAACACAGAGAGCTCTACTTGCACGTAGCTGGGCACTCCTGATGCCACATCTATTGGTATATATTGTCCTGCCTTTAAAAAAATATCCCTTTATGCTATAAAATATGTGCATTGAAACACTGAATTGTGCAGTGTTGGATGAAGGACAGTAGTGATCATGATGCACCATTGGTAGTGTGGACAGCTGTAAACCTCTTGAAGCAAAGGGGCATGTTGCTGCTTCTGGTGAGAAACAGACAAGCCCAGCAGCCACAGGGGAGGACACCCATTCCCTCTTCACATCACTCTTTCCTCTCAGTCAGCTGGTGAGTCTCTCCTCAGAAAAACAAGGAGTGGTTGTTTCAGCTGATGATGAAACTTCTGGAACGCTTACTTAGAAATATTTGCAGGATAAACCTTCCTCATGTTTTCACCAACACTCTGGCATTACAGAAACCTGATTGTGGACAGAAAGGTCAAACGGGATGCTTTGTGCATAGCCAGAGAGGGAAGTGTGTCCTGCTTAATACAGGATGCTGCATTACATGAATTACATGAGATTTCCAAGGCAGGATGAAAAACTCTCCTTCAACAACCTGGTTATGGCATAATGCTGCCAAAGGCTTTCAGGTAGCTGATATTCAGTGCCCAGTTTTTAGTGCTAATACCTTAGTATCCCCTTTTCCCTGAGCATCTAGGGTAGGTTGTCTTCTGAGGAAGATAAAAGGAGACAGGTTTGTTAGGAGATCTGCGATGTATGTTTAGTGGCCAAAGACTGATAGTTTTCACCCAGGCTACGGGAGTGAGCACACACATACAAAACTCCCTCACTTAGCTGAGCCCATTGATTGTCTCAGCTGCTCAGAAATCAAGCAATGCAGGACCAAGAATAGAGAAGTGAATGATCAGGCCAGGACTGAGATAGCATCTACATTTTCCCCCTAACTATTTCTACTTAGAAGTTCAAGTGTCACTGACACTATGTTCTGAAGCAGTTGTCATGTTGATTTTAATGCTGAGTAAATGACCCAGACTTTCAGGGTTTTTTTAATGGAGGCTGGAATGACAGTAAATTGCTGCTTTAATAGCAAGTTTCTCAGCCTTGCCTGAATAGTGTATTTGCTCCCAGAATTAGTCTGATTCAGATGTCGAGTATAAGGGACACCACACATGGTTCATGGAGCCCAAAAAGGATGTCACACTGTGTATCACAGTATCTTAATTGGAGGAGTTGGAGTGAAAGGCTGAAACTTGATCAGTTGTTGGATTAGGAGACTATGTGAGGAGAAACAAAGAAATGACCCTGAGTAAAATGGATACCTCAGTACTGGAAATGTTATAGCTTGACCACACACATTCTTTAATAATGCATTTCCAACATAAACAGAGCCACAGGCACTTGGCATATAAGACAGCTTCTCTTTTTTGCAGGTCATCAATATGCCATGTTTACATTGTCAGGATGGTCTCAACAGTGTTAAATTATAAATTAGACTCAGTGCAAGTACAGATACTGATTTGTATACTTTAGCAGCCAGAACATGGGCTAAACAATTCATCCCTTTCAGGTACAGATTTTAATAGGAAGCTTGGGAAAACCTAGACTCTGAAAAAGTTTCGAAGCAAGTGTTTAAAGTGTTTTGTTCTAGATGGAGCATCACTTGGGAACAATTTCAGTTAAGCGCCGTTTCGTAAGAATGTCCTTGGAGCAGCTTGCATCTAGCATAGAGTAAAATTGAAACTGTCTCTTAAGGACAATCATCTGCAGCACACAATATTGACACATCAAAATGCCAGTGACAGTGGTGGTGACAGGGGCAGGTTATTCCAGCATTTTAGATTAACGTACGCTGACAGTCTTCAAAATACCCAGGTGGAAAACAAAGCAATTACTTTGGGAATGCAAAGGTACCAAAAACATCTGGAGAAAAGACAAATGTTTTCTATTTGTACAGTGACCTGTAGATGACAGCAGAAATCCCTTGGTCTCCCTCTCCAGAAAGCTGATTGAAAATTAAGTAACAGTATTTCCTGAAAACTTACTATAATGCTGATGGTGTGTTGCTACTTTAGAAAAAAACCCAATAAATATTATGTTAATAGACTTATAATAATAATATGATTATATATTACATTATTTTTGTAGTATTTAAAATTTCTAGGTGCCCACTGACAGAGCTGGCCTTAAGCAGTGGTGTGCAGGTGGCAAATGCTGCATCTCTGACCTTCTGCCACCCCTTTGCTTTTTGATTATCTGATCCTATGACACACCAAGAAATCTACTCATCTCTGCTTCTTCAGTTCCTTGAGAAAATAAATTTTACTTTTTCCATGTGAAGGCAAGAGCTGTCTCACACCAAAGCCAAGAACAGTGTAAGCCCCAGGGCAGAGGCAGATAGATGTGAACCATGTCTTACATCTGCTCCAGGATTCCCTCACAGGTCACTTGCTCAGCTTTCTGGGTGTTGAGCCATCAGTGTTTGAAGAGCAAGATAGGTTTTCTTTTTAAGACTGTCACTCTACATACTTATACTTTTCATCTGCTAAGATGGGACAGCAAATCCTAAATTTACAAGAGTTCTCTTAGGAAAACTTCTCTATGGAAGTTCAGAAAACATAGAGCTTCAAAGTCAGAATAAAAGCTAGAAAAATCTACTACAAGCTCAGAGATACTGCTTGGAGGGATCTTCTGGTGACAAGGCTCTCTGGCAGATGGATGTTGAAATGACCATGGATTATTAATTCTTATTTTCATCCTAATAGGACAGAGGGTCCAGTCAGAATTGAGCTCCATTCTGTTATCTGATAGACAAGCATTTGTTAAAGCCCACCTCTTGTGCAAAGCTGACTACAGATATCTAATGGAACTTTTAATTAATTTATGCATTTTGCATCAAGGCAGCCCAATCAAAGGAGGCATAGGCTGATACAGGAGAGGAGTAGTGCACATCTGACCAGTACCTTGAATTCCTAGATTTTCTTATTCTGTTTCACTTGGTGGATCAGAAAATGTGAAGTCCCTGAAAGAACTTTTCTGCAATTCTGGTTCGAGGAATTTGTTGATCTATTTCAGATTTCAGCTTGCTTTATATATTTTCATAATATTCCCCCCCCCCTTTTTTTTTTTTGTCAGTAAAAACAATGATAATGCAATTACAATGTTTTTGATGATACTTGAGATACAGTCCTTCTTTATCTCTTCCCCTCATCCAAACCAATAAAATAGCCAGGGAAATCTAAAGAATCTAAAGAAAGAAACCAACCCCCCCTATTCTTCCTGTGATCACTATCATCTGTCTGACAGGGGCTCAGACCAGTTTTGTTTGCTTCTCTTTTATTTTACCCACAGCTGACACTAAAGCTGATGGAAAGGGTATCTGGTGTGCACAGGAGACCAGGGACATTGAGCTGTTGGTGAGCATAATTTTGGACTCTGAGTTCACACGTATATTTTGGGGGTGGGGAAGTTGTGCTCAAATTCGCAATTGAGGCAATTGTAGTCCTTCTGCCTGTAAAGACAGAGCTCAAAGGTGAAACCATTTTCCCCAGTGATGGTCTTTTCTGGCCTGGGAAGCCAATTTTTCCACTTGTGGCTGATTTGGAGCAAGGGTAAGTGCCAGCCCACGGGCAGTGTGGATAATCTAGGAGTTGGGTAGAACCTCAATTGACGTGCCAAACTAACATACTGGTACAGATATAGATTTTATCATAGATCAGTGGAAATTTCACTGCAACTGTCTCAAATGCTTACAACAATGCTGCATTGCAGGGAATTATATCTCCTTAGTCCTTATGAAAATGTGGTTTAAATAATCCAAATAATGTTTTAGAGATTAGTCTTCAAGCATGCGATTTTACCACCCAAACACAAAAGAAACAGATTTTTGGGTACAAAATGGTTGAGGAAAGCCAGACTACAATTCCCATGGAAAATTGGGCTCACAGTTACAAGGTGGGTGAGATCTCCCTACTACTCAAATTGCTATTGATCCAGCTGGGAATCTGATCAAAAGTGTTTGTCTTTATTACCAACTTAGTGAGTGGGTTGGATGGGGAGCTGATTTCATTTGCTGCCAGTCACACTGGGGCAAATCTTAGAGCCACTGAAATGCAAGTGAATTATACTTGTTTAAAACCTGTGGCCTTTCTAGAATTTATCCTACTGAAAATTTCTTGTTATGCTTTGTAAGAGTCTGAATGAACATCCAATGAATATAGGGATTACTTTTGGCCCCCAGCTCAGTACATGCTACACTGAACAGCAACAAAACTTTTTATTCTGCTGTGAGAAGTAGTCAACTTCTTCCATGCAGAAAAAAACCCCCCAAATACAATAACAGATTAATCCTGTGGTGTTAGTTTCTAAACATAACTGTACAGACATTACAGTAAGATCAAAATTAGGAAAAAAACTACAGCTGTGAGAGCTTTGGAGAGACCTGATGAAGGAAATCTGTTCCTACAAGGAAAAAAAGAAACTACAAAACTTATGAGCCTGGAAAGAACTTACTAAAAAGCAATGGGCAGCAATGACTGGGATCTAGAGGTCAGAGGCACTTCCCCTTATTATGGTTATTCAGTGATGTCCCTGAAGGGAGATGGTAGCGTGGGGCCAGCATCCCAGAGGGCAACAGCAGTCACTGTGTTGGAGCTCTAAGGATGGACCAACAACATTGCTTTTCTACTATACAAAGGGATCACTGGTAGTATTGCTGGACAAGTAGTCCTATCCTATGTATATTCCTGTCCCATCCACTCTGGAACTTGATATAATAGAATCACAGAGCCAATAAGGTTGAAAAAGACCTCTGTGATCATTGAGTCCAATCTATATAGTTTGAATGCAGGAATTAGAGAACACTGGGCTCAGGGATTGTGTTAGTCCAGTAGACTGATGCATATTCAAGAAGCTGAGCCCTGTAATCCTGTCATCAGCTGGGCTGTCCTGTGGTGACCAAGCCTGCTGCTTGTCTCACCTCCAGTTCCTGTAGCCTTTGCAACTAGAACCTTGACTTTCAGCCTGGTGCAGTGACTTTCACTTTATTGCACCCCTTGAGCTACCTTTTAGGTAAATCCATATGGCCCAAGTATTTCTTAACCTTCAATTTCTTTTTTCAGGTTTCTGCCAATAGCTATACGATGGATAGAGAGCCTCAATATTCTTTTGCCTAGATCCACTTAAGTTTGACCCTCCTTGCAGTTCTGACTTCCAGAGGCTTCCCAGAGAGCACATTAGCCCTGTTCCCTTTGCAGCTGGGGAGGTCTCTGTGCGCTCTCCCACCCAACTGAGTGAGCTGCTCTCCAAATCCCTCCTGCCTCCAACTCAAGAGACCAGAGTGTCTCCAGCTTCTTTAACTGCATATTAGTTATAGCCTCACTGTAGAAATACAATGAGTTTGGCGTGAAATGCCAAAATAGAGCTGTTTATCACTCTGTAAACCCTGGAGGGCCAAATGGTTTTGACACTCAGGCAGCAGGGCGATTACAAATGGAGCCTTTGGGCTGCAGCAGTCTCAGGGCTGCTGCTCTCTCTCAGCAATAGATCCTCTGCTGGCTCCCTGCTTGCCAGCTCATCGCAAGGCTCTTTTTACTGCCCATGCTAGTGCAGTGCATGGGCTCCAGCTTTGTGCCTGGCCTCTCCCCTGTGTCCCTCCATAAACCCTGGAAACAAGAGAAGAGAACAGCAGCAGGCAGTCGTACATCTGGCTGTCAGAGCCCATAGTTGCATGCCATGAGAGAGCTGCTGTGCCATGGAGAGGGGTCTTGGGCACGCACTTTTTTAAAGTGTGGCTTAGCACTTGAAATCCAAACATTTTTTCCTTAATACAACTTTTGTTTGTAAATCCAGCACAGAAATCTTTGATTCCATCTGTGAAGTTGAGCCATGGCTTTCCTCCAAAAAAACTTGGTAACAGGGTAAGGTTTGGTCTTTTGACTCTTATGGCCAAAATTAAGTAATTTTGCTCTTGAAATACAATATACACAACAAATAATTTAGCTGCAAATACTTTTTTTTTCCCTGAGTGCAAAACCAGTGTCTAATTTTCCCCAAATCACATTTTATATTAAAGCAAAGAAGTCGAATATCTGCTTTTTATCACAAGAAGGGGAAGAAAACCTTTCTCATAAAGTCCTGCACAGTCATTAAAATCAGGAAAGCAGTTCCTTTAGCAAATCTCCTTGTTCCTTCAGTTGTATTTCCTGTCACACTTATGCTATTTGTTTATGCATTAGGGTTTCCTGTTAAGCAAATGGCAAGTGGGTTAATGGAGAATTCTCAAATACTTCTTTTGTGTGGCTGAGGTCCCCCTGGGATCGATTTAATTGTTCCTACAATGAAAGCGGTACCGTCTTAAGGTTCTTTAGCTCAGATAAACATCTTTAATCACTTTCATGTTGAAATAAAAGGAGCTTGGGAATGTGAAACATTAGTACACTTTGGTTCCTGAAAAGAGAACTTGGGGACACATTGCAGATACATATATAAATCATCTTGCTAACATTAGAGGGAGGGTTTGCTATAAGGCTTTCAGGATGCTTTAATGTAAGTAGCTCCTATTATTGCAGCTAAAATATTTTGCACATGTGAGCTGCTCTCTGGATGCTGGGAATGCAGCTGTACAACTTCAGCTTCACTCTGAAGCTGAAACTGGTCATTATCAAACGTGTTGTCGCGTATCAGTCTGAAGACAAATTCTCAGGTTTAACTTCACTGGAGGCTTGCCAAGTTGTAGAGTTAAGCCAGGGTCTGTTCTCCTTTCCATGTGCTGATGGGGGTCCCACTGACATTAATGTAGAAAGTAATAAATACCATAACAAACTCATAACAAGGTAGTCTGGTATTAGGCTTAATTATTCATGTTTATGCCAAAGAATGCCTATGCCAGCAGATGCTCCTGGCAATAAGTTACCTGGAATGAACTGTCACAAAAAGCAGCAAGGGTTTTTTGTTGTTGTGGGTTTTTTTGGATTTTTTTGTTTGTTTATTTTAAAAAATATTTTATTTTTTATCATTGATAAGCATTTAATCCATCACTGGAGCTAGTTAGTAGGGATGGCAAAAGAGACCTGTACTTCTCCATGCCCCATTTTTTCAACTTGTACACAAATGATGCTATTAATACTGGAAACCAGTATCCCAGTTTGGCCAGGGGCTCCTCAGCGTAGCTGGAAGAAGCTCTGCTGTGTGTACCTGCCTTCCCTGGAGCTGAGCAGGAACAGGAACATGGCACCTCTTCCCTGCTCACACATAAAGCTTGCCCAAAACACTTCTCAGTGTGTAACTTTGAGTAAAAGCAATAAAAGAGCACATTTACTTGTGAATCTTTGCAGGGAAAGGAGATATGACTTCTGCAGGACTGTGCCCAGGACCACTGATGGCACAGTAGTATTTCCATAGTGTGCTGAAGATGGAGAATGGGATCCTGATCCTTTGCTATTGATTACTCCAATGCAAGTTTACAGACCTCAGCAAGGGACAGGGTGAAAATTCACTGAAACTAAACCCAACTCTTCAGCACAAGAACAGTGAACATGGAAACAATCAGGTCCTGCCCCCTATTGTTTCAGTACCTTATCATTTTCTTTAAGCTGAAGAGCAACATTAATCCATTTTAAATGTTATTCTGATTATGCAATAAAATAGGGCTGGTTAATTTCAACATTCTGGAAAAAACTCATGGCCTTTCTCACAGCTTCAGAAGGTTTTGTGGTTTTGTCGTATTTGATTATTGCTACACGTCCAGCATTCTCAGGAATTTTACTTCCCCTTTTCATTAAACTTATTTTTACTACATTCTTTATGTAATGAAAGTGTCTGCAGGCAAATAAACACAAAGGCAGCACATAGCAGCAAGTAGGGCTTATGAAGTTCACATTCAAGGAGTTTAGTTCCAATGATTCTCCCACATTTTTTTTTACACTTGCTATATTTTCAAGCCACAAAAGAGAAATGTTATAAGAAACTTATCATGCAGACCATAACCACTTGCTATCTCAAACTCATTTTTAAGGTTTCCCTTTCCTTGGGAATTTCTGTTGAAATCATTTCAGTGATTGAATCCTGCTTGTTTCAGGACATGAGGGAAAGTGTTACCCGGAGGGGAAAAAAACCAACTGTGTGATGTCTACAGCATGACAAAAGAAAATTAGTCACATAGGTATCATTACTTGTTTCTCTCATGGCCTCTAATTCTCTATTTACATGGAGTATATCCATCAAACCCTCCCACCCCCCACTATCTTCAGCAGGCTAAGACAAAATTGGGGCTTTATAACAGACACAAGTAAATCAGCTCTCTCATGTGTTTTCTTGCCTACTAGGTATTTGCAAATTTAATGTTCTTTCAGTTTGAGTCAAAAAAGAGAAAGTTGCCCTTCTGCTACTGTAACAATTATAGCTACTTTTCCTATGGCTGCTCCTGCTGATTTACGTAAAATTTTAGGTTAATATATATATTACTTGTTACAGTCAGCTGATAACAGTACTGACTTTTTTGTTTTAGTGAGCAATATTCCGTGTCTCCCATTGAGATAAACTGCCCAGGTTTTGACCTCATCGTTTATCCACTTCAGTACCAGATTATTGTCTCGTAAAACTCTTGAGATGGTGCAGTTAATACTTGCTATTATTTTAGAGGCCAGAACCATAATCTTCATCATAAAGATTGAAGTCCTTTGTACATGCTTAAAGTTTTCAAACTATGGGTCATATCCTGCCATTGATTTTTACGCAAAACTTCCAGTGTTTTTTGCAGTAATTGGGTTTTTCCCTCTTGTGATTTCACAGCACAGGATTGGAATGATGCAATCACATTCCTAATACAAATTTATGAACTTTGTAACATCGAATTGGTGCTATAAAACAAAATCATTTTCAGTCTAAAGGGCATGTATGTGTATATTTGACAGACCTGTGCATCATTCTGCAAGCAACCATTTTTCTTAATATCAGCCAGCGAAACAAAGTTATGTGTGAGTGATGTTGCTATTACAGAACTGATGGTAAACCCAAGCACTGTGCTGTTCCCTCCCTGAAATTGTTTGATACAACAGTGGCGTTCTTTTTCAAACGCTAAAAATCAAAAGACACATACTCAACTTCAAAGGGAAATTGAAATGTCCAGATGAAAGGCGAGATGAAAGTCCAGATGGAAAGACAAGTGTGCCTTGCTTTGGCTCATCAGATAAGTAGAGAACCAGGTGCATGTTTGAATTTTCCCTTGTCACAAAAATAAATTTTCTTCACTTTTTGGGAGGCGAGTTGAGGATCTGCGGATGTGCAGATCCATCGCCCCATCTATAAAAGGTTATTTCAGTGCTCATAACAAACAAAAGTTTATGAGAAATAAATATTTTTTCCCTTTTATAACAACTGTGTGTGCATTTTCATGTTTGTTTTCTGTTTCTCTTAAAGTGAGCAAAATAAAGCAGATTTGTGGAAAGAGGTTTGGGACTTTTTACAGCAAGTAAGAGAAAACAAAGTAAGAAAAAGTAAGTAAGAAAAGTAAGAAAAAACAAAGAAGTCTATATTGATAAGAATGGCCCCAAACATAAATCCAGAAGGTTACAAGAAATCTGTTATTCTTGTGGTCTTAACACAAGAATAATCTATAGTTAGAAAATGAATTTTGAAAAAAAGTAGTGTGAGTGTACACATCTTTTGAGCTGTTGGCAAAGCTGTTTATACTTTAGCTACTATAACATAATCTGTCACTCTCACTTATGTGAAGAAGAGAACCAAAGTTTCCTGGCAGCCAAAACAAAGAGACAAAAAGATCACTAAAGGTATTCTTATTTCTCTTAGCATGTCAAAAACCAAATCCTGACAAAGTCCCCCTAGCTGTAGGTACACCCAGGCACTGGAGTCTGTTTGAATAGGATTTTCCTCCTCCAGATTTTGCCTTCTGAAAACTGGGTATGCCCAACAGGTTGGACAGCCCTGCCATTGGTCTCAAAGTTAGTCTAAAGGAGCTGGTCATTCCTGAGGGAATTTATCCCTTGTGGCTTGCATACCACTTTTAGGAAGAGATAAATTATCTCCAGGAGATAGCTGGCTTCACCTATTGATTGTAAAAGCAGCTAAGGTATCCAGTTTAAAAAAATTCAAGTAGGTTAGATGCTATTTTAAATATAAAGTCAGGTAAAATGAATTCCATACCAGTTCTGTGATCAATACCTCCTCTTCTTCTTCCCATATTTTGTCTAAAATAGAATTATCCCATGCTAAAGCAAAGACTTATTGACTTCAGAGATTTTTATAAATTCCAAGACTGTCACAATATTTACAGCAAGAAACTTCCAGTCTGTGTCTCAGAGCAATTTCTTCTGTGCTGATACTGTTTTTCTCGGTGCAGAGTATCAATAAAAGAGTCTCCCTTTTTTCCTAGTGTTATTTCATGGCCAGTAATAGATTGCCATTTATACTTCATCTCTCATTTTGTGTCTCAAGTCACTGATTGTCAGGCATTGACAAACCTTTGCTGCTGAGTTGTCAGTGATTCAGAACGTATAACGCCACATTTCACAACCTGACGCTTTCTAAACAGGTTGTAACCGATGGTTAACATCCTGACCAAGGAAAATTTCCTCCCTTCTTTCATTAAGGCCATCTTGAAGTTGAATATATGCTCATAAAAGATCATTTCCAGTTCCTTCTGGTATTGCCTAACCCCTGGCAGTAGTGTACAAGCAATTAAAGAATTTATTCTCCTAAAGTTCCTGGGTGTCTTGATTAATTTTTGTTCTTTACTTTTTTTTTATTTTTATGCTAAATGAATCTTCATTTCCCCCTTCTTTTTTTCTCCCCTTTTGTTCTTAATTTAGTGCTCACCTGCCCAGCATAAGCAGACAGCATCTGGGACAAATTGTTTCTGCTGCTGAGAGGGGAAACCATCCAAATCACACTTGTCTTTTCCTACCAAACTAGGGCTCCAAAACCAAGCACTCCTCATATGCCCCCTCCATGTCTGCAGTGGTTCACTTTAAGATCTTTAATTGATTGCTTTTTTTGCTCAATGAGTACAAAGGATGTCCAACAAAATAACCTGGGCACCTGACTCCCGAGGACTGTCCCAGGCTGACACTAAGCTCCTGGTTTTTACTGTAAGGCAGCTATCCCCATACATCAGCTTGTGGGTGAAAATCCAGAGCCATTTTCAAGAAAAGTGACATGGCTGCTCAGTGTGAATCATAGAATTATTTAGATTGGAAAAGATCAGTAAGATCACTGAGTTCAACTGTTATCCCAGCACTGCCAATTCCACCAATGCCTAAATGCCTCATCTAAATGTCTTTTAAACACCTCCCTGGATGGTGATTCCACCGTTTCTCTGGGAAGCCTGTTCAAAGGCTTGACAACACTGTGAGCTCACCACACAATTGAAACAGACTGACTTCAAACAAGCTATTTCTGTAGCTACCAGCTGATGGGATGGCCCTTTTCTTTTGCTTCTGCTTTAGTTTTGAGTGGTGTAAATAGAGTGCTTCAGATGAAATCTACTGCAGCTACTCAAGTGCACAATGGCGTGAGGAAAAGTAAGCCCTTGCTCCCAAAAATGGTTTTGCCTCAATGTGTTGCTGCAGGACAGTTGGTTGGTGTCGCTTCTTTTGAGTCCACAAAATAGTTTATCCCAGCTGAGGATGCCTGTGTCTTATCCCAAAGAGGTTTTCTGTGACTTTGTGTTTTGCTTGGAATGCTCCTCCTCTTCCTGCAGGAATGGACCCATATGGAACCCACAGGATTAGGGCAGATTTTAGCCCCAGTCACTGAAAAGCAGGTTCAAGACTTTTTAGCTGTAGCAAGTGTGAACACAGGCCACGTCCACCAAAAGGGAATGAAAGGAAACTGGATGAACCCTCAGAGCGAGCTGTGAGGGCTGAGGCTCCCTGCTGCATCGGCCTCCAGCTGGGATGGGATGGGACAGGCAGGCCTGGGGACATTAGCTGGGTACCAGGAGGTGCTTGGGCTCTCTTTCCACTCCTCTGCATGAGCAGCAGCTGCTCCCTCACACATCCCAAATGCTCTCTTGGTGATGGCAGTGACAGCAGAGCTGCCAGCCCAACTCTCCAGCCCTCTGGCAGAGGTGAAGGAGGCAGCAGGATGTGGGCTCATTTCCTCCCACAGATGAGCCACTGCTTACTCTGGCTCTATCTACACCTGGCCTTGGTCTTGCAACTGTAAATATAATTTTCTAAAGAGTGCTGGCCAAAGCTCTTAATTTTAAAATCTCTTTTACTGCCTTGTGGTTATTTCACGGGCCATACACCCTCTGCAGTTCTTTTGATGCGAAACAGCAAGCTAGGATTTAAATTTCAAGAGAACTTTCCTCAAAAAAAAATGTACATCAACAACCCTGTCTCAGGGCCCTGCACAGCACTCCTGGAGGCAGGATTTGGTCCTCTGGTCCCAAGCAATCAGTTAAGCAAATGTGTTTAATGGTCAGATCTTTTTTGGAGAGTGGGGAATGGAGGGGTCAATGACATCAGTTTGGAAAGCCTAAACACACCAGGGTGAGTAGACCTTGGAAAGCCTTAGCCAGGGTGAGCTTTCTCTGCTCTGGGAGGCTTGTGGAGGAAAGCAGTCCCCAGTCCCCTTCCCTACCACTTGCCCACATATGATTCCTGCCAGCGGGAAGGATGCTCTGTTCTGCAGAAGATGGTGTCTGGGACTCTCCAAAATGGAGACAAGTAATATTCTGCTGCTGGAAATGGGAGGTTCCAACCTCTGCTTCTGCTAAGTGCACTCATTGTCCATCACAAATGGTGTGTTCCCCTCTTACTGAACTTGCTGATGGCTTCTGTCCCAGATGTGCCTGTTGAGAGTCTCCCTCTTGCTGCATTTGTGATTAACCTCTCTCCTCAGCCCTGGCCCCACAGACTGCTGTAGCCACCCATGTGTGCTCCTGTTTTAACAGGCAATTTATTGGTTACTGCAAACCTTAGCCTCTGCCTTTGTTTTCATCTTCTGAGTGTTCCAGCAAGCTCTGTGGCATTTCAGCAGTTTTAGAAGCAGTGGTGACATGCTAAATCCAAAGAGAGCATTCCCTACCTTGAAGAATGGAAAGCAAATCCTATCTCTGCAAGGCCCCTCTCTGCCAAACACATTTTCTGCTGGTGCCATTGGCTTTGGATGATCCTTCACACTGGGGTGACACTAACGTGGAAGGTACCATGCTGCATATTCAGGGGAACTTTTAGCTGCTCTGGACTAGCAGGGCTCAGCTGTGGATTTTTCCCAGCAAATATCTCAAGTATGGAAAATACATTCAATTAAATGGAGAGTAACTTGCCAGCAAGGTGATATCTTAGTTAAAAATTGGGGTGATGAACAGATTGCTGGTTGAAAAACACTTATCACATAGTTGGGCCTCCTAAAAATCTAGAATGAAATTAAAAAATCACAAGGTCAAAAATGAAGATACTTTGTCATTCCTTTGTAATCAGAAAGGATTTTTATAAATAAGAATATTTTCCTAATCACGGCTCCAGCTGATGCAAAAAAACCCTGACCAAGAAATGTGATAGGAAGTGAATGCTGGAAAAAATTACCTCCAAAAATACAAAAATGTAAAAATATATTTCAGCCTGCTGTCATTTAAATTTTATTTTATTTCAGGCATGGATAAACAAGGCCAACACTCTAAGCTCTGATTCTGGTTTCTTGGTCTCAAATAATCTTCAAAATAATTCCCTGCATTTTGGAATTGTGAAACATTTCTTTTAGTAATAGGAGACAATGGACAGCTCAGGTGACTAAGTGATATGAGTTTTTTCAGTTATATAGGAAAATATCATGTGATCATGAGAATGAGGTTTGAACACATAAATTGTTTTATTTCTTTCACTTAAAAACTTTAGGGTCCATTTCAGCCTTCAGGTGGCTAAAAAATCAAAGTATCTTCAACCCTATCCTGCAATTCAGGCAAACATATGGTCTTAAAGTTCATTTGGCTTGTTTTTGATCAAAGATGGGAGAGAATTTTGGAGTCAGGGAAAACAGAAACCTCTCCTTCGTTTGTCTTCCCTAATGATGTCAGTGCTGTGGGACCACAACAGAGATAAAGACAGTCCCTACTGAAAGGCAGAATATTTTTATCACCACTTGCATTTTTTTAAACTTAATTCTTTGTATTTCCAAATTATTCAGAACAGCTGAAGCTATGCTACACTTGGGATTTAAAGCTAAAGGAAACAATAAAAATCAAACATGATGCTTCCAAATCCTAAAAGCTAAAAGAAGCTAAAAGAAGGGTAGTGTGGTAGCAAGGGATTTGCACTTACAGAGCTAAAAACCACGTGAGTGAAGAGAACATGGGCAGATTGGGGCTGGAGAGAAGTTCTATTTCTGCATGGGTTTCTCTGCCATCAAAGGAGACATTGAACTATGCCACGTGGTGTGATGCATATGCATGTGTCTATACATAAGCAAATTAGTCACACATAAGTAAATTCATTCATATATCATGTTTGGCTGGTGAGAGAAGCTGAGGGAAAGCTTTGCATTAATGAAAGTCCATAATTTGCTTCTGTGCAGTTACCAGCTGGAAGCTGATGATCACTGTAATATTTTGAACCACCTGCAAAAGACCCACGAAATTTCCCCTCAGGCCTTTTGAGATAGAATTTCAAGAGACAGGTTTTTCTTTTTGAAAAGCCTTAATGTTCCTTTTTTGACTGGTAAGAGGCAGAGTGAATGAAAGGGCCCAAAATTCTTGCTCCTGAAGTGATCCATTTAGCTCAATACCCAGGCTCTCTATCCCTATAGTGAATTGTTGTTTAGAAAGGCACCTTTCAGCTGCTGCAGATGTGAGCTCTGTCAATTATCAGCCTTAAATGGTTGGGTTTACACATTTTTGTCTCCAGCAAATTCTACTATAAACTTCTTTACCTCTTCCTTAATGGCTTCCTAATGTATCTTAGTGAAAGATGGATATCCCACACTCTCTTTTAAACACCTCATTCCTTAGATATTTTATCTTGACAGTTCTGCCTTCCACAGCTGGCAATCTCCCAACCACAGAAGCACGTTTTTGTCTCCTGCAGGCCTACCATGACTAAATGTTATCATGGCAATTTTATACTCGGGGTTATCGTCGTGCGGCACCGCAACTGCCACTTGTCATCTTCCTCCACAGAGCACGGGGATGGCAGTAGAACAGAGAGATTTGTAATGCTGCAGCACAAACCCCAAGACACTTGATACCAAGATGCTTGGATAGTCAGGATCAAATTAGCACACATTAAACAGCTCACCCCAGGCTGGCTCACTAACGTAAAGCAATGGCTGTCGGGTGCCAAGCCAGATGTTCCAGATGGGCACTCTGTGCAAGTGCACACACCACATCAGGAGCTTTTCAGTGCTCACTGAGGGGCTGGTAACCTCCACATTTACCTGCTTCCTGAGAGAAAATAGTTGCCATTATTAATTCAAGCAAAGCAGTAATTAAAGAAATGCTTCAAAAAAGATATGTAGCACACTTAGCATCCAGAGGAGTAACACGTCTCTCTGCCTATTCTATGTAGCTGAATTTGCTTTCATTTTGCAAAAACTAGGAAAATGGTATGAAAATCTACCTCCAGTTCCAATTACCAGGGTTTTATAGAGAATAATTTCTGTACATGCTTTAAATTGTGCGCTGAAAGCAATGCATGGTAGCATGCACTGTGTTGTGATGCCCAGTGTGACCTTATTGATGACATGCTAAAATAGAACATTTTAACTCAAGATACTTGAAGAACAACTTGGTTTTGAAGTGTTTCTTGGTCTGTTTTTTTTTTTAATTTTCAAAATGATTATGATAAAATCAATATTTTTTAGTATTTTGAGAGTGATAGATGGTACTTGCCGAAGCTGGGACTTCACCATTTCTCCCCCATAGCAGAGTGTCTTGGGTAGCACCTCAAAATGACTCTTTATCTGTATTTTTAAGTAAACCAAACAGAAGGAAAAATGTGGTTATGAAAACTGTTATAAATGTACATTGCAAAATCATGTACTAGATGAAAAATAATATAGGGAAGCAAAACTGTGGAGCTACAAAAATGTAATTCACACCCATAATGGGTCTGCTGGCCCTGCTGGCCCCTAATAAAAGGTATGAGTCTAAGAGGGGGAGAACATTGAAATCAGTGCTGCTCAGGGAGATGTGCTTCAGCTCTGAAATGCTGACAGTTCAGAAAGACTTCATTTTTCCTCATCAGTGCCAAGCTTTAAAGTTTCCAATTTTGGTTTTATCAAGAAATCAAATCATCATCCATTTTTTTCCAAAAGGCCAGCATTTCTGAAAAATGCCCCATGATTTTGTGTGCTCCACTGGACAAAATACTAGAAATTTCTTGAGTTTATCTTTCCCTGTTTCTTTGTTGAGAAGAGGGGTAATGTAGCCAGCTTATACCTGTATGGGTAGCCCACACTATAATGATATGTTCGTAAGGAAATTGAATCTCAGTAAGAATCCTCATCCTCTGACCATGCAGTCTGACAAAGGTGAGCAGTTTCATAAACATGTACTAGCTGGATACATTACCAAGCTTAATGCAAATACACCCATATCTTATCTGCTGACAATTTGATATAAGCTTAAGGCAGTGCAAATGCTTGTCTTCCCCCAGAGAGAATAGATATAATTGCACCACTGGCAAAATTTTTAAAAATGCATCTTGTACGTATTTGTGTATATTTGAGAAGAGAAATGCTATTTTTCCCCTGAAGGAATGGGAAATAACCTGCCCCTCTAAAGGAAATAAATGTATTTTTTAATCTATGGTGTGTTAAAGTAGCTGGAAGATTCACAAAGCTTATCTTGTTATGAAATCCAAAATCCCAAGCTTTCAGCATCCAAGGCACATGTGTTTTAGCCATTATTTAAGAACAGCCATTCTGCAGACTTTAAATCAGGTACAAAGATAAAGGGGAAACTATTCCTGCTTTTGCAATATTTATTACTTTCTCTGAAAAGCGTGACTGCAAATGATAGAGTCCAGTTTCATATGTCCTCATGCTGGGCATACCATTAAGGGTCTGGCTGCAGCCCCCAGTTTGCATGGCAGAGCAATGGGAAAGCATGCCAAGCAGTTTGGTTTTAAAAAGCCAGATTACAAGCTGCTTGTGGAAAAAAACCACCTCCCCCACCTTGCCAGAGAAAGAAATTCAGCAGCCTGGGGATGGAGAATGGATCAATTGCCAGAAATTAGGCTGCCAACTCGCTTCCCCATGTTCTTTCTCGTTATTGCTCAAATAACCATTTGTACTCACACCAGATGCTTGTTAATCAAGGCCAATTAGTCTGTTTTGCTCAGAAAATTTCCAACCGGCAAGACAAATAGTTCAAATAGCACAGAGGTCAACCAAAGCAGGAGCACCGGTGACAGTTTCATATGTGTTTAGCCAAACAGAAAGCAGACATGGCAAGGGCATGCATGTACAGTTCCCACGTGGATTGCATTGTATATTTACCCCAGGGTAACACGTGAGGCTTGCTCTGGTCAGGCAGAAAGCTCAGACAGCAATTCAGCTGCTTCAGGTGCTTGTCTGCATGTTGATTTAGACTAATATCCTATGCTGATTTCCTAATCTAAGTTGCCCAAAATGTCAAGGTAAATAAGGCTTAAGGGCAATAATATTAAACAAGATCTTCAGGGGTCCTTTCCCAGCTGGGTATGCTGAGAGCCAGGTCAGCCCAGCCACTGCAGCCAGCCATCCATCTGCATCCTGCCTGGGGATTGCTCTCTCCCCCTCTCTGCAATCCCATGGCAACCGTCCAACAACCTGACAGCTTTAAATCTTCTCCGGCATATGTCAAAGCAGGTTGAGGAGCCAGCAGGCTTGCTCTACAGCTCAGGCTTTCTAAAATTTGTTTTTTAAGTGACATATGGTAACAGAAAGTAATGTGATCAGGTGATATCGCTTTGCAGATCCATCACGGTAAGAGGGGGCAAGGAAACACAACAAGAATCCCCAACATCAGACAAGAGGGGAACGTAGTCTGGGTTGTGCAAAGATCTGCATCATGTCTCAAAATTTTCTATTTCCTAAATGCTCTCTCTGTCTGGAGTTTTAGATATGAAAAAAGGAAAGGTGGGGATTTACTACAGCATTTCTTATTTCCTACCTGTTATAAGACTGTGGTACTGAAGTTTCTGTTGGGGGAAGCTTTGCAAACATAGGCTTAAAACATATCCAACATTATTCTTGTTTTTATTTGAAATTGCCAATAATAAGAGTAATTTTCTCAGAATTTATCTGTGAGTTTCAATTTCATACACTCACAATATATTCATGCTTGAAAATTACTTCTGACTGATAAAAGGAAGTTAATACCTTATTTTATCACCCCATGCATTTTCTATTCTATTAAATCAGTAGAGCCATACATGACAATCTCAGTTAATTCCAATATAACTCACAGGTATTTAGTAATTTCCTTTGGTTGATGTAAGCTCATTAATGCACCTTTGTTTTGGCCCATGGCTCACTCTCTCACTTTGCAGAGAGATTGGATTCAGTGTTTATGTCTGTGTACTCTCATGCCCTTATTTTCAACACAGCAAAAAATTTCTTCCTAAGCAGGCCAGGACCACCCAAAGTAATTTCATTCAAGAACTGGGCTGTCTTCAAACATCAGTGGCCTCTCAAGATAAAAGGTCAGCATGTTAATTCACCACAGCCCAGATTCCAAATCTCTCCCCTTCTAGAAATGAAAGGCATTTTTAAGAAGACCTCCTGTGCGTGAAGTTGTTTGCATTTTTGTCCAATGGGATTGTTTGGACAGGGCTGTCAGAGACTTTCCGAGCACAGAGAACACAAAACAAAGACATGTTGCCCTGCTGCTCTCTGGGGCTGCCAGGGTTTTGCTCCTGCTCTGGTGCACACACAGGCACTGGATGTCATGTGGGGCACTCCCAGGGATGCAAAAGTGTTCAGGTGATTTGTTATCCCCACGTGGCTCAAACACTGGTGTTCCAAGGGCGGCTTCTGATGCTTCTGACCCTCAGGGATGCCCTGTGGCTGGCTGCAGCAGGACCAACCTCAGCAGGGTGGTGGCACAGGGAGGGAAGGCTGCAGGTTGTGTGTTGCCATCCTCTCTCTGTCCTCATGGGAATGCCCCAGGGAAGTGCCCCAGGGATGTGAGAGAGGCTGGCCATGCTGCAGGGCACGGGCTGGGAGCAAGGCACTGCTCCTCCCTCCTGCCCCTGTGCCACCCAAAGCCCAGCCCCAGACGTGGGCAGCGGCAAAAACCAAGCAGATGGAGAGCAATAAAAATGTGCTGTGCCTATAATGCTGATTTATTTGTTTGTTCAGGGAAAGGAATGAATATTCAGAAGTGGCTGGTAAAGGTGTTTGCCCTGTCACAACACACGTACACCTTTGCACCAACCAGTATTTATGAATGGACTCGCCCCAGGGAAGCTGGTGGTGAAGCGACCCTGATGTCTCATTATGGGTGAAAAGTGAAGAATTTGTAGATTAGTTCATGAAATATATCTCATGAAGCATAGATATTCATGTCTACAACAACTCTGTAAGAGATAAGAGTCCATATGTTGCAAGATGTAAATAATCCTTTCCAAAATTCAACAACATGTATCGATGTAAAACATGAAGTTGAGTGCTCATTGAAGACGACTTTTAGAAGATTTATCCCAAGCTGCTTTTTTTTCCTCATCAGACTCTTTGAGAGCCACAGCATTAAATCTTAAATTGCTATGTGCAATGCAAAATTCTTGCAATCTTGGGGTTTTACTCCATTTCCTTTTTTTTTTTTTAAATTTTGAGATTCCAGCTGTAAAAATCTTACATCTAATCAAGAGTGTATCATCATGTGCTTCCCAGAAATTGGGCTGAGGCACAAATTAATTGCTCAGCATTGCAAGAAATGTGCTCTATTTAACTTTTTGCTGAATTCCCTTCTTACAGAATAAATGTAATTTTGCACCCCACTTTTCTAAAAGCTGATAGTTTAAATGTTTGTAAAATAAGTAAGTTCAAAAAGATAACATGTACAAAGAGATGTACTAGTTTCCAAGTCCATATAAGGACAAATAAGACTTAAAATATCTACTCTATAATTTCCTGGGTATTTCATTTGTGAACTGCAGTTTTTCCATGAACTAAATGGAAAGCTTATTCATAGAATTAGAAATAATTGTAATCTTAGAGAGAGGAAGAGAGAAGTAAATTACATCCAAACTCTCTTAAAGGTTGGAAGACTGTAATTTAATCTTGTAATCTGATAAACCAAGACAAATGAGGCAATTGTCAAACAGGTATTTTAATCAAAATACCTCTAGAAAACCACACAAATAACAAACACATGCCAGATCTGAAAGACACATTCTTTTCAAAGTGCTGATTTAAGAAAATCTGGCCAGTATGTGACTGACTGAATTACCTCCATATTTCTGTACTTCATGTGCGTAATATTTTCAATTTTAGATCAAGAACATCGCCTTTAAAAATGGCAAAGGCAATATCCTAGCACAGTCACAGCAGAAAGACAGTCTCTGTTACATGCCAGAGTCATTAACCTAATAATTTTTTCATGGCTGTAAGTTAACCCCTGCAAGCTTTTGCTTTCAGCAGCTGCTGCATATTAAAACCTTCCTCGATTTGACTAGGCCTTTGAATAGTTTTATTCTGTAACGGGCAAATTTCTATATCAAGCTTGTAGTCAGCATTTTATGAAACAGTTCCTATTGTTATGAAAATGTTTCCCTGCCTTTTTGTTATGTGCTTTTCTTTCTAAAGCCGGCTGTTGCTGTCTTTGCATTTTTCTGTTCAAAGGTCAGGTCAAAGGTACTGAATGGTTGACCATGGCTATGTGGAGTGTAAGTGAACCCAAGAATGGCCTTTCTGATTGATCATCTATTGAAACAGTGAGAGTGTTATGCCTTTGGATTAAAACGTAACCCAGGGCACTGGAAAGCTGGAGCTACTGGCTGGTTGTGAAATATGCATAGAGAACTTTCTATTGCTCGCAGTGTTTGATGTGGATCTGAAATTCCATGTGAACCATCCAGGTCTTCTTCCCATAACCTCTGTGAATGGCTTTCCCTTTGCTTCACATCTCATTATAAAATGATGTCTGTAATGCACTACACTGGCAAGGAGTTACTGTATCTGCACAAAGAAGGAGTTACATGTGAAATGCTCTTTTCAACACTACCTCCTAATTTAAGGCAATTAAGAATAAAACCTGGCAACCTCAAGCCTTCCTCTTAACCATGGCTTTACTGAAGAGATTGGCTTGAAGCTGGTTTGAGAGCTGACTACATTTTTGTAGGCGTGACATGATATTCCTTTTAGAAACTTGTCCTTGTCAAAAATAAACCTATTTTGCATGTCATGCATGTGACAGTAGCTGCTCTTAATTTTTGCTCTTGAGTTTTAATGTAGTACATTGCAGCAGTTGTACAACAAAGAGAAAATTTGGTATAACCTGAGAACATGAAGCAGAATAAAGATCACTGCTAATGTTCACTCCCACCTTCTGCCGTGTCATTACTTCTGCAGTTAAGTAGTTGTAAAATAGCATCTGTGACACCAGTACCTGTGCTTGTGCATTACAATACCACTTAATGAGACCTTCTTTGGTGTAGCAACTGCTGTTTTGAACAGTTTCTTTTACTTTTGAAGACAGAGCAGGGACAGCATCATTTTCAAATTATTTATTTCAAAAGCTTAAAGTGTCTCCAGCCAATTCCAAGCAGCTGGGTCTGGGACTCAGTGAGCTAACAGGGCATTCCTCACAGAATCCGCTGACATTTCGTTGTAACAGCCAAGATGACAACCAAAACCCCACATGCCATCTACTGAATATTAAAACAAAATGGGATGGATCCCTGGAAAGCAAGGGGGCACTAACTCTCCTCTTGAAGCCAAACTGTGAAAAAAATACTGGGTCTTTAATACTTTCATCTCATTGTCTAGATGCCAGCTTTACTGGTATGGGGCTTCAGAGTCACGGCTTGGCGATCTCAGTTGCTGAGTCCAATTATGCCACAGTAGGATTTTAGGACCTGCCAAAGCAGATGTCCAAACCCTCTGAAAAATTATTTTGGTAGCCCTTATTTATTGTACTGTAGAGCCCTTGTAACCAGGCAAAAGGCATGACACCTCATTCTGGTTTATTGACATTTCAGATTGTCTCTTCTCACAAAACAGGAGGATATATATATCAGAGAGCATTGTAGGGTTGGGCTGCATGTGTTTGTGAACAGCAGGAACATCTCTGGATGATAACCAGCATGATGAAGGCTTCATAATGACTTAAAGATGACTCTTCTGCCTAAGCAGGCCACAAGCATACCTTGGAGGGGTCTCCGCAAGTTACCACTTGCTTCCAGTCAGATCCTGGCATCAGCTTCAACCAGCCAATTACTCCTTTTCCAAACAAGCTCTCTCAACAAAAAGCATGTGCCATTCATTGGTCCATGTGACAATTAGGAACCAGGAGGGCCTCAGTGACCCACAGCTCTGTAACTGAGTTCTTGGTACTCTAAGGACATAAAGGATGTCATTATGACAGTAAACAACATGGATTAAGAACAAGCTGTGAATTGGGTGGTCATTACTTTTAGATAGGATCAGATCACTATGACTTGACCTTTGATTTTATCTGTGTTGCTGCAGCTGGGAACAAAGTAACAATGTAGTTTTTAATTAGAAGACCATAATCAGAGAGAAAAGAATATTGCCAGCTGCAATCTATGCCTGTCAAGTAATCTGAGTTTGAAAAAGCTTGCAAGTATGAGTGGTACTGCCTGCGAGGGGTACAGCAAACAGAGTACATTATGCTATGCAGTTCCTTATCTGACATTCTTCTAGACAAACTGTGGCATAATTCTGTGCCTTAATGTTCGTAGTTGCTTATGAAAAAAGGGCAAAGAAAAGCCTTTCTCAGCTTCCTTGAGGCGGACTGACTCCCAGCATTAGAGCCTCATTTGCCCTGGATAAGCATAAATTGCCCCATTACACTGCGCCTCCTCTGCCCTCTGGCAGTGGATTAAGTAACTCCAGCCAGGTTATGGCTCAAGTTACTCTTGTGTGTGTCACAGCCCAACACAAACAACATCCTTCTTACCCAGGCCCTGCGTGTGCATGTGCAGTTATTAGGGCAGGCCGTGGCCCCATTATCTGGATGGTATCTGTGTTCATCATTAGAGACAGCCCTGACTAAGAGAGCTCTGCAGCCTTACCTGCACCGAGTGAACAGTCCAAGCAGCCCAATGTGTTCCCCAGATGTGCTCCCCAGAACCAGACACTGTGCAAAAGCCCTGCTCAGCCTGGGGTGTGCAGCCCTAGAGGGGACTAATGGCATGGTTTCAGCTAAGCATGTGCTCAAACGCTTTCCTGGGCAGGGGCCAGAACTATCCATGTCCTGCTGGTCTGACTTAAACCCACACGGCTCCAAAGACATTTGCAAGAGTTCTGCAGAGGTAAATCAAACCCCTAGACTTGGATACAAAGTGAGCTCCATTTTCCTCACACCATCCAGATGTATCCCTTGGAAGAAATAGAAATTTACGGGATTTTCCACTGATGGCTTTTTGCCCAGCTCAGTCCTTCTGTGGCTGTCAGAGCTGTGGTTAGAGCCGGACCCCAAAACTCTGGCAGGCTGTCATTCCCTCAGAATGTGCAGCTTCATCAAATAAAAAATATTTCACAAAACTGATCTGATTTGGCCACAATAAGGTTTTGGAGAAGTAATGATGAATATTTGTTCCCTATGTTTTCAATATTTTAAATAATTTTTGATGTCTCAATTAAAAAAAAGGTAAAATATGGGGGTTCTAAGTTATAAATATCATTCTTCAAAAGACAGGATGCTGATTTCATGATAAATACAGCCAGTTTGGGATAAGAAGAGAATCTCTTTCAGCATGACAGATCCAGTAATCCAATTTGCTATAGAAAATTAGGCAGCATTTCATCTAGGTATAAATTAGTCATTTTTGTCTAGGTATAACTTGATCATTTTGTTACATATATTCAGAGGGCCTGAGAGAGAGAGTTGTCCTTCATACAGCCAACTCACTTGCCCAGCATTGAGGGCTAGGTTGGTTCCTGGTGCCCTCTCACCTCTGTCTGGAGAAAACTCTTTCAGACACAAACCCTGGAAGTCCTGATAGCTCTAGTATAAACCAACAATTCAACAGTGTCCAATACTCAGTGCAGACCTGAAGGAGGGTTCCTGGTGTCTCTAAAAAGGGATGAGCACCCCAAGGGCCCCTGTCCTGGGTTGAAAGAAGCTGCAGAGCATGGGAACTCTGCAATTTGCTGACTGGAGTCAGCTTAAAAAGCAACAACACCAAGCTAGGGAAATGGGAAGACTCAGTGTCCCATCAGCCACGCCAACAAGCCACACACAAACCAGGCAAACAGAGCCCACAGCGGAGTGTACTCTCCCAGTGACACCTGTTTGGGACACAGCTTGCTTCAACAAGCCTGTGCTTCACCAAAAAACTCTCACCTAGTGCTAACTACATCTCAAGAGAAGAAAAAAAGGAATTAAGATTATTAACATACCTGCAAGTATTGTTTTGTGTTGCTTTTCTCTTATTTCTAGGCCAAATGTTTGGGGGTGAAGGAGGAGGCAATTGCAATTTGAGCAGAAGATAAAGGTCAAAGTCTCAAAATCCTTTGCCAAATGGACTTGCTGCCCTGAACACAGCTTTAATCACAGTAGGACAATGTTCTCTATTGTACCTTAGTGGGAGATCTCTGTTGGCTCAAATAAAATGGATTCTCCTCAAAGAATGAAATGAGATGACAGTGTTGATATTGTCTTTGAATGACCTCCAAAAGAAAATCAGGAAGTGCATACCAAACTTGATTTGAAATGTTCTTGTTGTACTGACTGTGGAAAAAAATAATCAGATGGAATATCCTGATTATACAATTCACCAATATAGAGTGAAATGGGAAATAGGAAATACATACAAACATCCCTATCCACAGGTTTATATGGTCTTTTCAATTTTCATAAAGCACAGAAGACAATGAATAGCAGGGCATTTGAAGTGTACAGAAATATTTCTGCAAATCTAGAAGCAATGAAATGTTACAAAATCCCGATTTAAAAGGGTAAGAATTGCTTTTCCTTATTAAATTGGTGTGTATAATATTTTTTGCAGTTACTTAATCATCTTCCCATGATTATTTTTGACTAGCATTTTGCTTTCAGACATTTGATTCTTTTCTCTGTATTGAAATCTTTTCAGGCTATTACCTTTACCTTTATCCTATTATATCTGATTTTCTTTTAAACAAGGGTCTTTAAAGGTTAGTGTTGCTGCATACTTTCCTTTTTCAAAGTCTGGCCAGATCTGGGCACTGATGAAATGGTTCAATAGTGTCTTCTCTTGACTTTTCATTTCCCCCAAGGGAAAAAGAAATTCTGCCTTTGGGAACAAAAGGACAGTTCATCAGAGATGTGAACTCAAACAGTATCCAGAAACTTCAGGAATAAAATCATACTTTGTGAGATACATCTGTAAAAGCGTGGAACTTTTTTTTTTTTTTTTTTATTGAACCTAAGGAATTCTTTCCTAAGAAAATACTTTTTGACTGACTATCATTTTTATCACTGCATTTTTTTTTCCTTTCTTGGATCATTTATATCACTACATGCCAGAAGGGCACAGCCTATTTTCAAACATAAGGCTTTCCTTCCCTTGACAACTCAGGTGTGAGACTACAGGGCAAAGGGCTGTTTCCCTTAGCAACTCCCAGCTGTAAGAATAATCAGAGTGATGATAAAGATAAAATGAGGTAAACTAAATATAATAGGCCTCCTGGATGAAAATTTCTGAAAATACAAATAAAAGGCAAAAAGCCATCTTTTAATTAGCAGGAGGGTACAAAATGTGGCTAATTTAATTTCCAGAATGCAATAGGAAATTACTGTCTTCTGGCTGCTGCTCCATATACTGCTGAAATCAAATCTGATCCCAAGGGGCTGCCTGACAAGGTCCTTGTATTGTCACAGGTTTCACGGGTTCAGAGCAAGCCTGAATGGCAGGAGGGGATGCTCCCATCCATGTGTGCACACTAGCAGCCCATGGCTCCCAGGCAGAGTGGAGGCAGGGCTGCACCGGGATGCAGGGCTGCACTGGGAGGCAGGGTTGTACTGAGGTGCACGGCTGCACTGGGGTGCAGGGCTGCACCGGGATGCAGAGCTGCATTGGGAGGCAGGGCTGCACCAGGAGTCAGGGCTGCATTGGGAGACAGGGCTGCACTGGGTTGCAGGGCTGCATTGGGAAGCAGAGCTGCACCGGGAGGCAGAGCTGCACTGGGTTGCAGAGCTGTACTGGGAGGCAGAGCTGCACTGGGATGCAGCGCTAGACCGGGAGGCAGAGCTGCACCGAGAGGCAGAGCTGCACTTGGATGCAGGGCTGCACGGGGATGCAGGGCTGCACTGGGGTGCAGAGCTGTATTGGGAGGCGGGGCTGCACTGGGGTGCAGGGCTGCATTGGGTTGCAGGGCTGCAATGGGAGGCAGGGCTGCACCGGGAGGCAGAGTTCCAGGCCCTCCAACAGGCAATCAGGTTTGCAGAGCTCTTGGAGGGTCCTGTCTCCCAGGTGTGCCTCCCTAAAGCCGTGGACACCTTGAGCCCCTCTCCCGGTGCAGGAACCCCCTCCCTGCCCCTCCACGCCAGTGTATGCCAGTATATGCCCTGTAATTATGTATTGGTTTGCTGCATATCTGTAGAGAATTCATTCCAGAACCATCCTATGCAAACGGCTGCTGCACAGAAAACTCTGACACCTAATGGTTATAGCAGAGAGCTGGGCATTCCCAGAGGTAGGGGAGTCACAACATTTGGGACAGGTGATTTATGCATGATTGTTTCTCCAAAGAGCAAATTCTTCTGCTTTACTCCCTGGGGATATGGTGACAGAGATATTTTGCTATAGTTGCAGTCATATCCATCTGAGCTTTCCCTCTGACTGGTCTTGACAGTCACTCCCGCTCAATCCAGCTCTAAGAGGCACCTAGTTAGTCAAGCTGAAAAGTCAAATCTATCCCAGCATGATTCTCACCTCATCAATCCAGCGTGACCCATTGGATCACATACATGCTGATGTGCCACTAAAAGCAGAAGCACCAAGATAGAAAACAAAACCCTTACTGTTATTACTTTATGAATTTGTACTTTTTGTGATCATTCACAAGCCAAATAAAGCACCATCACAAGGAATTCACATTCGAAGAAGAAACACTTGGGTAGATGAAAGCTTAGTCTGAGACAGTAAGGTGGGGAGGAATAATTGAATGTGCTTCTCCAGACTAGCCAAGCTTGCTTGGAGAGCAGGATAATCAACAAGGTGCCTACATCCACAGCTGCTGGTCTGAGGCATATGGGAGCACAGGCTGAGTCTGAGGAGAGCAGGCCTGCAGAGGACCTCACATGCAGAGTCAGGAGCACTACATTCAAGTCCTTTCAATGGATGTTCCCCTCCTCACCCCTTTCAACATCTACTTCTGGGAGGGAAGAGATGACTCAGTGACTCACTTACTGCCTAAAGCATGAGAAAAACAGTGCTCCATGTTAGTCTGTATTTTCTTGTCTATCAGCACCATTGGCAATATTTCTGCTATCAGAATGGATTTTATGCTATCTCTGTCCTGTTTGCTGACAGTACATGTTCCTGTGTTCTCTCTGTACTGTGGTGCCTAAATGGATTAGTACTTTGTGACACAAATTGATCCAGCCCTGTGGGAGCCCATTCTCCTAAAGAATCCCATACGCAAGTCATGCTGGAATCACATTGCTCTGAACATGTAAAAGGTTCTTCAACAGAAAAATCATGATTTAGAACACAAACCCTTGTCTTTCTCTTGAATTTAAATACGCAATTGCTGATTTTAAATAGTACTTGGATTGGTGGTGAGATGAACACTTCCAAGGTCTGATCAGGAAGGTTCAGGGTTAAAAGCTACAGCAAGCAGAAATTGTGCAGGCTGCCAATTATTTCCAGCTGAGATTCTGGTGTCAGAGAAAAGTCAGGCTGGTAGGCAAATAGGGATTGGTGTATTTGGAAGAGGGAGAAGGGTTTGGCTCCCAGGAGCTGGTGATTAGTCTAATATCTCTGTTTGGACTCAGGTTTGAGCTCAGTCTGCCAGAAAAAGGGGAAGACAGTTTGAGCAAATTATTTATCCTGAAACCCATCTCAGAGACCTTGGGGAATATTTTTCTGAGCTTTGTAGCAGTAGTATAGTGCTCTTGGGAGATTAGAGATTGGTTGAATAAGCTACTCACATGTTAACTGAGAGCATTAGGCTGATTTGTCTGAAAGACCTTATAGACAGGGAAAATAAGAAAAATGCTTGTCGAAGAACTGATAAAGTTGGTCAGTTCTGAGCCTGGTTTCAACTGTTAGACTATGTCATGACAGGGAAAACAGATTCTGCAATGTCAAAGAAATATCTTGGTATTTTTATTATTTGTGAATATTTACTTGCTCTGTCCTTCAGTCTAGACTCTTTTCCTTGTGCCTCTTGAAGACACAGGGTTAGGGTCTTTCCAAGACTGTCTGTAAGAGGTAGAAATGAATTCACTGCAGGGCTCACTGCACAATGGGAAGGTGCTTCCCTGCCTTGCAGGATAGTAGAGGAACAATCACAGGTGCTAATGTGTTCACCATTTTTGTCCCTAGAGTTTTCCATCTTTCAGCTGGCACAGCTTAAAGAGAAGGTGAGCAGCAATGATCTTCAAAACCAGAGTTCCCATCCATCCCCTGGAAGTGTCCTACACTGGCACTTGCAAATCCCTACAGTTCTCAGATACAAGTCTTTACTCTCTCAGTAACATGACTGAAAATACATTTTCATATGTGCTCTATTTTAATTGTAGTTATTTCAGCCATCTTCTCAGAATATGTTATCCATCACATTATCATCCCATGAAAGCTCTCAGTGACACAAACCTCTCAAAAGCATACCTGTAGCTCACTGAATGTCGGCCTGGTGTAGAAGCACTCATGAGACAGGCCCAAAGCTGCAGTTGCTCCAAGGAGAGGTGCTGCTGCTGCTATTCAGAGCAAACTGGTAAAGCTGATGTGTCATTTTCAAATCATTCTGGCTGACACAAGAAACTTCACAAAATAACGTTCTGAACACAGAAGTAAATTCAGTGTTATCCTTTAGGACTGCCCATATTCATCAAAGGAACAAATGAAAATTATCACAATTGTCATCTGATGATTTATATCTGTCCAGAGTGACATTTGCCATCTCATGGCAGCAAGATTCTGAACTGCTCCTCAGTCATGTGAAAGAGTTCTTCTCATCTGTGAAAGACAGGTACGAGGATGGTAAAATGTCTCATGCATTTAAGTGCAGCATTAGTGAGTCACAGTGGTAGATTCAGGCACACTCAATAAATGACATGGATTGCTGGTCCCATTACTTTTAAACCAGCTGACGTTAGAAAAAGCTGCTCCTTGGAGCTGCTTGGTCTTTTAATGTCTTCTTCCCTCCTTCTCTTCACTGTAAGTGAAAATAAAAAAACTTCATATACATTCTTGTGTCTATATTGGAAAATCCCACGCTGTAGCAAAATAGAAAACCTGAATTTTGCAGGAAGTCCATTGTTTTAGTGCATTGTTTTAGTGCATTGTTTCTGCAAGCCTCAGAGCACAGAAAAAGAAAGGAGTAAACAAAAAGAATGGATCTCTGGAGGTATCATGGAACTGAGCAGAGAAGTACAAATTCTTTCAATTCAGATTCAAGACTCTGGGACTGAAGCTGTATGTCATGTAGCTGGCCAGAGTGGTGAATTAACTGAGATACTGGTAGGTGACCTGAAAGAAAAGGAAATCACTGAGGAAGTTTTGTTGCTGTTGGAATTTCTGAGAACCAGAGAGTCTCCACATACACATATATGTTACAGACTTACACAGTCAAATATTTGTGTGTTTGAAGTTAAAATAATGCTTTCCTGCCTTAGTGGATGGAGACCAGTGAGCTCCACACTTTCCTGAACAATCTTGAAGCAGTTTTCTCCTCTAACTCAGTTCCCTTGGCGTAAGAAAAAGTTCTCATAGGTTGTCATCTCTGCTTAGCAGAGGCTTCTTTCATGGATAATGTGATGTTAAAGAAGAGATGAGTTGTCCCAGGAATACCTCAAAGCAATAAAGCTAATATGATGAGAGGAGACAGCCCTGATCTGAGGAGAGACACAACTCCCTCCACCCAGACTCCAGTGGCAAAAGAAGATAGTGTCTGTGTGTTAAGGCACATTAGGCAATGAGTCATTCCTGGCAGAGAATTAAATTTCTCATTTTTGATCTACAAGGGCAAGAAGCCCTCCAGGTCCAGAGGGCCTGGACATAAAAGAAACAAGACTTGTGTCACTTAACCTTGTAGGCAAGGCAAAAAAGATTTTTCACAAATAGGCTAAGATGAGGGATTTAGTCTGCAATGCTGCACATAGGAAATGGGTTCTCATACTTACTCAAAGCTGCTTCCTCATGTTATAGCAATTCTTAGGATTAATTGTTCACAACCCACAGGAAAGATGGAGAAAAAATATTCCAATAACACCAAAAAGAATTTTCAAGAAACCACACAGAAATGAAAGTCTAACCCATCCAAAGGCTGTCAGCCCATTACTGCCCATATTTGCTTTCCACTGCACCACTAAATGGATGGCAAAATGCAGCATGAAGTCTGCCCTGGGACTGGAGTCACTGCAGGCAGGTCTAAGTGGGTTATTGTCCATCCTCTCTGTGGCCCTGCTGCCCATCACAGCTGGGTTTCCATAATAGCACCAGCATAGCTGCAGCACTTGCCTGTTTGCCTGATGCTGTCACCACAAATGGCATTGTAACTGCAGTGTGAAAAGTAATCATTCTGTTCTCACCTCTGAAAGGTGTTTGCATATTAGCACGTCAGAGCCTTGCTCTCTTTGGGATCAGACTGTCAAGGAGTATCCTCCAGCTGTCTGGAGGAAAGCCAGGGGGGTTCTAAAGGAGCAGCCCAGCCCCTGGTATGACCAGAGCTTGGTGTAATAGCAACTCCATCCCAGCTCCCCAAAACACTGGTTTAGAAGCAGCCCCTCTGATCTCACCTGATGTAGCAATTCTGCAGTACATAAAAGATGTGTTGTTCTTATTACTGTACACAGAAATTTATTCAGAGCTGGAATAGGCCCCATTCACTGAGGTTTTTCTGCCACCAGCTTCACCTTCTCTGTAGCTCCTCTCAATTTTCATTGCTTCATCTGAATAGGACAAAGAAAAGGGAAATTACAGTTCTGTTCTGCATTAAATTGGAGTGGTGATCATGCATTAAGAAAAAGGGAAAGCCCACCCCTCAGTTTGGCTTTTCTTGTTCTCTTTCTGTCTTTGGTCTGTACATGTTACATATATATATATATATATATATGTATATATGTACACACACATATACACATACATATATACACATACATATATACACATACATATATACATATATATTTTTTATATGTGCTACTTTGTTACTTCTCAAACACTTCTCAAGCAATCAGAACTGTGTCCAAATGTGTGGCAGAAAAAAAAGGCAAAGGAATTCTACCCAGAGGAGCATACTAATTTTATGATGGCAGAGCACATGCTGTGTATGCCTATGTGTTCATAGGGTTTTCATTACTTGTCCTACCTACCCAACTGCAAGTTTCTTTTCTCAAACCCTAGCCCTCAGAAAACCTGAGGCATGTAGTTAAGAAGTCAGATGCTAAAAATCCCAACCTAAATGTAAATGCAGTGTCTTAGCTGTAGATGCTTATAACAACATACGAAAATCTCTCTCAGCCAGAAAAATTTACATTTTGTTCAGCTTCACTGCTTTTTATGCATATGAGTTCTCTTAATGAATTCACAGTTTTGAAAAATGAGACTTTTCTTTCTCTGTGGTTGGATAGACTTTTCTCCAGAGTCAGCTAAGCAAAAAGCTTCAGATAACCAAACTGAGTTTTCCTTTTCAGCTTTCTAATGACTTTGGCTTGAAGTGCTTACAGGGAAAATAAAACTCTGTCAGGTGATAGTCTTAAATCAGGGAGAGGAGAAAACCAAGAGGAAGGAGCCATTAAAAAGCATGTGGGATCCACAGCAGCTTGTTCTGGTGAAGTGCAGCTGGCCATCCCCTCAGAACCCCCTGAGTCTCTCCTGGGCTCTGGTGTCTGCATTAATCATGCACTCCTGCTATAGAGCTTAAAACTGCATAGCATATTCCTTTTGTACCACCCAACAGTAAATAAAGTAGGGCAAGCATATTCTAAATTTATTTGTGATCAGATTTTCTTACCTAATTTTCCCATTTTTAAAATACATTCAGCCTGATTCTGCTTCCCCTTCCCCTTGCTCAAGGTACAAGTGTGACATCAAAGGCCCTGAAGTTGCAAAGTCCAGTGCAACCAAGATGGAAACCATGGCTGTGCTCTCCTGGGATAAAATTTCAGTTCCAATCATGTCAGGACTTTGAGAGACAGAATTTACCATGCAGCCAATTTAAACCCCATTTCTTTCTCTGATGTAAACCCTGACTTATCCATATATAGAGCTGCTCATTCCATCACTGGATAATTTTTTTTCCAGGGTACTGTTCATAAGAAGAGTCCTAAGGAGATTAAAGAAAAAGGAAAGAGGAAGGAGTGTAGTTAAGAGGTTTCCTTCAGCTTTTTATTGGCAGATAAAAGTACAATCCTTGCTGAAACCCGTGATGATTTATTCATTGGCAAAAAAGGTCAATTAAACTTTATAGTCACTAGTATCCTGTTAAAAATATAATAAAACTAACACATATATTAAATAATAGGTTAACATTAACAGCAAACAATGTTACCATCTGCCCTGTCAATCAAAGTGTATGCTGAAATTCTTCAGTGAACTGGAACTGTGGAAAGAAAAAGGGATACAGCATCATTATGGCAGCCCAGGCTATAAATTACAGGCAGTAGATATATATTGCTGTGAAAGCTATATCATTCCTTAGAATTAATTCAACCTCCTTGACCTACCCCTTTTCTTCAAAATTTCATCTCTCTATGTGACCACTTCTTGGACTGCTGGTACAGGTGCCTGAAGATTTTGCAGCACGTTTAAAAAGATGAGAAACGACAAATACTTTGACGAATTATCTCTCAAGCCTGGCCATTGGTGTAGCACTTCATGCATTCTGATCAGACCTCCCAGCTGTAATGAATTCGCCCTTGGAGGAGGCTGTGAGGGCAGTAAAAGTGCTTTTGCAATGGGTGAAATCCAGTGACAGCCGTTACAGCAAGCAATACCCAAACCTTGCCTGCTTTTAGCCTGAGCAGGAGGACCAGCAGGGAGGGAGAATGAATTCCTGGGAAGACTCATAAGATCAAAGTTAACCAGACTTTGCATGTATGGAAATATTTTTCCTGGTTCCAAAATAAAGAAAAAAAGCAAAAATATACATGCAAGTGAAATTCCATGTGCAATAGAACTCTGATAAAATGTTACTTGGGGTCAATCAAAATTTTCCACTGTTATGAAATCAAAGCACATTGGTCCAAGTTTTCCCTTTGAAAGCTTGTCGATGTGTTTCTGTGTGAAAATAATAACAGTGAATTGCATGTGGGAAAAAATAATTTCCAAATGAAAACTGAAAAGATTCCATTCCAAAAATGTTCACAAGGGCCACTTCAACCTTAAGGAAATGCTTTGTTTTGGGACAAGAAGTTCTGGAAACAAAATATTGCCAAAACGGACTTTTTTTTTTTTTTTTTTTCAAAGCAGTGAATTAGAGAAAAAAAAAATGGGACTTTTCCGTTAGAAGAAACTTTGGTTACAAAATAAACAGTTTGGCTGTGCTTCGCTGAGCTCCAGCACCGTAGTGTGAACCTGAGTGTCAGGAGACAACCCTCAGGTGGCATTAGCTGCTGCTAAGGTGACACTGGGGGAAGATCCTGGTCATTGCTGTTAGTTAAATAGCATTTACTGTTGAACTCAGAAATCTCATGTGGGATCAAAGTGATATTTGCACCTTGGTGGATATTGCTCAGAAGTGTAATCCAAACTGTAGCCTGTATCCTTTTCAGCCTGTAGACATCCTGTCATTTGGGTACAGACACCATAAGTGATATGTGGATTTTGTTTTAATTGGCCGTCTTCAGTAGCAGAGAAGCAGTTCTCTTTTTTGCAGGAGGCAGCTTTTGTTCCTTGTGGAGACCATGTTGAGGGTCAAATTCTGCCTCAAAAATCAGGTCATGATTTAAAAAAGAAGTGCTGTTTGCCTATATTTCCCGATATTCTTTTCAATATATTGATATCTAATCCTTTTCTATTTACTGATCTGCCTGATCTGCCTGGGGAAAAGAGATGGAGCGTTATACGTGGCAGTGCCACACACAGATAGAGCATCCGATCAAGATAAATCTCCTAATTTAAGAATTATTTTAACGGGGTGGGAAAGGGCAGCTCAGTTTTGTCACCTCGGCCAGCACCCGCGACATGCACGGCTGCTCTCATTGTGGAGGAGAGCCGTGCCCATCAGCAGGGCCATTACTGCCGGCGGAGCAGCTGCAGGAGCTCCGTGACCCCCTCCCACGCTTACACCGCCGGGCCATTCTAATTGCAACCCGCAGCTTAAAGTCTTCATTAAGATCTCCCCGAGCTCTGCCTCCTGCTCTAAGATCAGCCGCTCGCCGCCCTGAGCGGCGGAGCAGCGAGGAACATCTGCAGTTCAAACGCGATGCATATGCAACAGCGGGCTGCAGATTAAAGGTCAGCGGGCTCCTCCGACACCCGGGCCCGTCCCTCCCTTGCAGGGTGTCTGGTGTCCTTTGTTCGCAGCCCCAGACTCCCGCCAGGCTTTCTGCCCGCTCGCTCAGCCCGGGCGCTGCGAGGCTGGAGCTGCCCCGGCCCAGGGGCTGCCGCCGGCCAACAAGCGGCTCCTTCCCTGCTTGTCGCAGAGCCCAGCGAGAGGGTGACTGCAACAGCTGCAGTGCCGGCTCGCTCATGACAAATGGTCCTGTCACTCTTCTTATTGATTAGCAATGTTATGACATTTCCCTTCAAAAACACAGATGTGGCACGGGCAGCGACAGGAGCGCAGCTCTGGGAGGAACATAATGTTTGTGTTGTTCCCATTCTCCTCTCTGCATCTGTTCATATCCATGGCGATGCTTTCATGCACTGATTCTTTTATCAAGAAGAAGCAGCGCGGGAGAAGGTGAACCCTGTGCCTGGGTTAAAGGCAAATGTGGCTTGTCACACCAGGGGACCTGGGAGTGCAGATGACAAGCGTGGCTCTTCCCCCCACCATGTCAGTGTGCAGGGAGACAGCTGGGGCTCAGTCAGGCTGGGCACCTGGTGTGGCTGGTGTTTTTTAAGAGAGAGTGAAGGTGAGTTGAATCCATATGTGATTTCAGAATCCTTTTGAGAGGTCCTTGGGTCAATATTTTTTGTCTTGGGGTGTACTGTAAAAAAAAAATCATAATGCCTGTAAAAGTTTTGGAGGTACACTAACATGCAGCAGGCTATCCCAGGAGTTCGGTGTCCTTTACAGACCACTATGCTTCACCTGAACACACAGCACCTTCTCCAGGCAACCTCATGGGCACACACACCTCCATGCAGAGCCCAGGCTCTGTGTCAGAGGAGTCTTACTCATGGATTTTTTGTGTCATGTAGAGCCTGAAAGCATCTCAGCATGCCCCTCTGAAAGGCCAAGCCAGAGGCTGTCCATGAACTATCCACTTTGGGCAGGGGAGTTTATCAGGGTGATAACTGAATATCTGTGTTTCACAGTCCTCCAGGGAAGCCATTCTTTTGTCACCTGGAGCCCCCAAAAGGGATGTTTGCGCATCAGCCGAGTTGTTCTTGTGGAGGTGACCCCCATCTCCACTCCAATTCCATGGAAATCCTTCTTCCTGCAATAGAGAACAGTGACCTAATATCGCCAGGTGCCAGAGGCTTGAAAAGGGTAGCCAAGGAAGGAGAACACCAGGACTGAGCTTTGGCATGAGGACGAGGATCTCAGGCAGCAACAGTCTAAGCTAGGGCATTAAAAAGGTATAAAAGTAAATTACTTTTTAAAAAGGTAAAATATACATGTTTGAAACATGTCTGCATCTTCTGGGAGCTGGACATGACAGGTGGGGAGCCTGAAAACATCTGGACACCACGTCTGAGATGTGCCATTCCACACGGGGTTAAGCTGTGCCTTTCTGGGGAAGCCTGCACTAGTGAGCTGAGGGCATCTCCATGTATCTCTGCTGCATGCTCAAATTTTCGTTGTAAAGGCAAGTTCTGGTCACGCTGCTCTGATCAGATTTCTCTGGAGAGAAATCACAGCTGATATAGCAAAAAGCAATATTTTCCTTAGTAAGGGCACAGCTGACCTCCTAGTATCTGATATTTATAGGCCAAAAGACGAGTTGAAGAGATTCTCTATTTCACTGGCACGAAAGAGAGCAAGGTTTTTTCTCTGAGCATAGAAAATATTACCAGTTTAATATTCAAATGGCTTAATGCTTTTCTTAATAGCCTGAAACCTTTAATTCAGCTTTCAGCTTCACTTCCTTAACAGGGAAGCTAGTTAGAGGAAAAGCAGTTACCTTTCAGTTCTAAAGGCTGTTCCTTGGAGGCTGAATTAGGGCACCATGCATGGTCTGCTTTAAGAGTCTTGGAAATACCTGATAAACTGACTCTATAAACAGCAGTTAATGAGCTTGTTGTTGCATTTGAGGGATCTCTGTATCTTTGGAGTCAGAAAAAGCAAATTATGTATAATAGAATTCCTTTCCTTGACCAAAACCTCTTGCAGTGCTAACACAGCTAAAATGGGCTGACCCACCAGCTTGATTTACATGAACTTGAAGCAAAGCACATTAGCATGATTGCGTAGGCATCACTGTACAGACCATGCTGGTAATGAGAAGCATATTTGTGAATGTCTCTTGTACAGCTTTCCACACATTTTACAGCCAAAAAGAGATATAGTCTACAGGGAAAGAAGAAAAATACAACAAAAACATGGGTTTGACCCCCAGGCAACCTGATGTAGATTAATATGAGTTAAATGGAATGTGACCAATTTGCAAGGCATTTGGTTTGTATCTTGAGAAATTGAAGACAAGATCATTTTTCCCTGCAATCAGAGTAAGCCTTAGGCTATGAGCTCTTGTAGTCTCTACAATTGCCACAGGCTTCCTCCTTTAATATACTAGTATATCCTAGAATATTTCTTACCATTTTCATAGTCCAATGATGTGATAGATTTGCCAGTGTGATACTTCTGCTGCCTTTCCTTGGGAAAAGCCTCCATTAGCTGTAATGTGTGCTTATAGCTTCTGTGAGTTTCATCAATTTTTGTGCAATATTTTGCCCACAGCTGTTCATTTATGCAAGAAAACAGTTGCAGTAATCGACGTCCTATGTAGGCAGGGATTATACAGTGAGAAAAGCATTTTCCACCCACCAAAAGGTCATAGTTGCTGAAGAAGATTGTTTCAGGCTGGTAAAATTTGGATTCACTGTGGACCCACAGATTTTTGTTCATATGAGAATTTTTACATATAACCAAAAAAAAAATCTGAAAATAATGTTGTTCTGGGGGTTTTATCAATGATAAAAATTCTTTGAGGTCTGAGATTTAATGGTGGAAATTTTTCAATGCTTAACCAAACAGATTGGAAGACTATTCTCAGTGGAGTATCTGTCTCAGAGAGATAGTAACTGAGGTCATAAGGAACTCAGTAGAAATCTTCAAATACAGCACAGAAAGTATTCAAATACACCCCTTCCATAGCCATGAAGCAAGCTGTACTTCCTCTAAAATTCATCTCCTCTATCACATCACACCACCTTCTCAGGCCAGCAGACAGCCAGGAGACCATCCCAAATTTTTCAAGTTCAGTTCAGTTTTCTCCCCAATACTTTGCAGCTATAATTCAGGAAAAGATTTGCCTTTGATTTTCAAATGACCCAAAGAAAGTACTCCAAAGGCACAAATCCAGCAACTAACTTCAGTATGCCCTTCAGCCTTCAATGCTTAAGAGAAAAAATATCCATTATATGTTTGGCAGTCTTCCACTTGAGTGTGTGGGCAATATCACTCAGGAACATTTGGTAGCTATAGATACAAGATGTTCTGTAATTGTTAAACTAATTTGTTTGAATAATGGGTTAGAAGGGACAAATAGAGGTTGCTTTTCACTTATTTATTTATTTATTTAAGAATTAAGACGCAGGGACTGAAAGATGGGCCATTTGGTAGTCATGGTTTGAAGTGCAGAGGTTTGGGGCAAAGCAAATCCAGGACCAATTTGCACCTCCAGATGCCACCATCCAGCTATCCAGTTCTGCAGCCACTAACTCAGAGCAGAGAAGCAGCTGCCATGAACCATCTTCTGCCCAGCAGTGAGCAGGAACAAGCCCCAGGACACTGTGCCTTGGTCCTGGCTCCAGGTCCTGACTGGATGCCATGTCCCTTGCAGAGTTTTGCATCACAAAATACAGAAATCTCTCCTTGGCTTTGCAGGCAGCAGAAGGGTGTGTTTCCAGTGATACTTTGAGCCATGCTTGTTGGAAAGAGGGATGTGGGATTATGCTCTCAGCTACTGATTCCTTGTTAAATTCTGGATGCACAATGGGAGAGGAGGTTTAAGCATTTTGACTGTTCACTCTTCTGTACTGTGCCAGTGGTTATGGAGTGTGAACCCTCACAAGTAGGGCAAGGTGGCTTCAGTCTCCCTCTCTCCTCAGTGGTGCTTTTGAGAGTAGGAGGAAGGTAGATTTATAATATATTCCTGTCTACAGATATAATGGGAACTGAATCGTCATCCTTTTTAACATTCTTCACCGAGAATTTTATTGGTTTAAATACGGTTTCTTGGAAATGGATTTCCTCATGGGATCCAAGATAAGTTTGGAGGGAAAGGGGCTGTTGAAGACCACTAAGTTCAACCTCCTCTTCAAATCAGGGTCAGATTGACAGCACAGCTTAGATGGGGCATTGTCCAGGTGAGTTTTGAAATTAGCCAGGTGGAAGAACCAGAATTTAAATAAACAAATCTTTAGCTAGTGCCTTGTTCTTTATTTCTTGAGTGGTTCAAACTCAAGAAGATTCATACAACAGTATGTGGTGCCACAGGCTGCCCCTCCAACCACTTCTTCACTCGTATTTGGACTACCTGAAAGTATCTGAGTTGGAGGAGTGTATCTTCACTAATTTTCAGGGTCAGAGCCCTTCATATCATTGCTGGATTTGGGCATTCCCATCCCTCTCCTTTAGGCATTCAACCCTCTCCTTTCAAGACTTACTGCCCCTTTTTTCCCCTCCACTTTTCAGGTCACAGCCTTCAGTTCTTCAGGATAGCAGCCCTGCCCTGTGCCTGGGGAGGATGGCAGGCTGCTCATCAAGGGCATGGGTTAGGCAGGAATTTTCTTTCCCCTCCTGTTCTCTACCCTGAGATAGTTGTGAAACTGATGGGCTATCTCTCCTCTAAGTTCAGCAACAAAGCCTCACAGCTTGTAAGAACAATTCAGCCACAATTAGTGTTGGTGTGAAGCCAGGGCCTCCCACGGATGAGTCTGCCTGGTCCAGTGCAGAAGCTACAATCCCTTTAATGATGGGAGGTTCAACTAAATTAAAGTTGACCCTCAGGCTTCTGGCAGCTAAATTCCAACAATAACCTTTCCTCCCACCCCTTCCTCTGGAAAAAAATCCTACCAACAACAAACTACAAGTGAGATGGGGAGGAGACCTCACTGGTTTTAACCTTTAGAGGACAGTGGATGTGTCCAAATCAGACAAAAAACACGATGTCTCCTGGTGAAGTGCCATAAATAGTGCTATCTCCCAGTGTGATCTTTGAGAGAATCTGTTTTGGGGAAAGAACAGAAGAAGAGTCCTAAAAAGAGCGCGTGAAAAATGATGAAAGTTGCTTTGAAGTGAGTCTGAGAGCTGCAGTGCTTTCAGCAGCCTCCCCCTGGAAGCCCTTGAAATTCTATCTGCAATAAAAGGTACCAAAAGAAAACAGCTGGCAGGAGCTGTTAAAGTTGAAACAATACGCAGTTCAGAAGAGATAAACAGGATGGGCACAGAGCAGACTGAAAAACAAGGTATGGATCTGTTCTGTGATGGAAACAGACCTTCTGTCCTGGGTTGAGACAGTGTGACCAGGGAAATACTGCTGGCCTCAGGAAAGTGGACTGGGAAAAACCAGACTTACCACTTGGTTTTCATGGGATCGTGCATTTTGCTTTGCACTGAGGGACAGGAGCACCAGATCTGGTCCCCTGATTGTTTCTGAACAGTCCCAAACTTGCATTAAACAGATGAGGGTGTAGGGGTGTTGTGATGAATGGCACCACAAAGGTAAGGGCCAGTCTCTGGTATTTTTACTCCAGCAGCCCAAGCAAGAGCCCCTTTCCAGTTTCAGGACACTGAGGCACACTTCATGTTAGAAGGGCAGGAATACTTTGCTTCCAGCTGTAGAGATGGGTCCAGTCCTTGTGCAGCCCTGAAGAAATGGCAAGGCTGTGGCCAAATTCAAAGCCTGTAACAAAATATAAACCCTGCTTCTGTCCTCACTGATACAACTGTCTTTGGAGATAGAAACTGGTGACCAACACTGGGGTCAGAATATGATCCATCTTTTTGTGCAATGCAAAGAGAGATTGCTAATAGAGTGTACATGGACCTTAACCTGTTCTGATTTAGAGAAGTAAATCTTAGATATTGTTGTGGTTCCCAAATCAGATCTGCAGAACTCTACTGAAGGGGCTGAGAGTAAAATACATATATGGGACAATCATGAGGAAGCCATGTGCAACCACATCTGTAAAAAAGTCTCCCATGCTCTGATCCACTATTGATTCTTCCCATGACATCACCCATGAAAGGTTTGCTTAGAGACCTCTGCTCACAGGGGAAGGAGTATTAATCAAAACTTTTGTCCTGTCTTGCAAATGCACTTCAGATCAAATGCACTTCTAGGGGAAAACAGTAATTCAGAGATGTGGTGGGAGTGGAGCAGAGAGGAGCTGAGTCATATTTTCCATCTGCTTTGATTTTTGTTTCATGCAATTTTTATTCCCCTGTTCTGGTGTAATTATTTGTAACCATTAGATTGTCCCAGTATTAGAACAGAAGCAGAACTGTATCCTCACTGATTTTCCAGGCATGTGTTTTTTCAAGGAATATTAAAATACAAAAGAAACAACCTCCAGTTAATTTTAGAAAGATGTTAAAATGTTGGCATCGGGTCATTGTGCAGATGACCTATGAGATTGTGTCATGGTGTACTTACACTTTCCTCAAGAAGTCAGCTTGGACAGGGCCATCCTGAAGAGAGGGAAGAACAGCCAGGATTTACATTTTCTAGATAGAAGTTAAATCTTTATTTGGAAAGGATCTGGTACCTTACTGATGACTATAGGATAGGCAGGGAGAGAACTGTATCTTTGCTAGTAAGTACCACTTTATCCTGTGGACAACTTATCTGCTTTCAGAAAGGTCCCAGATACCCAAAATGCTTTGTGGGTTTAAACATTACTGAGGACCTGAGTCTAAAATGCCTTTTTAGAAAAGATCTCACACAATTCCTGCAGCTCTAAGTACTTTTATACTCTGAGGCTGCAAAACTCTTTCCCACTTTCACCACTTTTATTCTGATTTGCAACTGATTTAGCTCCCCATAAAATCGGTGGACATCCCTCTGCTTTCTCTGATAGTTGCTGGATTGGGTGTTAAAGTAGAGAAATTCTGCCTATCTAACCCATAGGCACAGATACTGTTCAACTTGTTATTAGAAACAGAGCTTGGAATAGAAGAAAACAAAGGGCTAAATATGTTCAGGTGTGGGGAGACAGAAGATGCCACCAGCAGTGAAAAGGTGATTCCAATATCTACAGGAGTACTGGGCTGGAGTACTAGACTGTGTGCTATCCAATTCCATTTTCTCTTACAGCTAAATCCTGTGGAATGTAATAAAATCTAACCTAATTTAATAAAATCTAAACTTAATCAAAAGGCCTTTGAGCAAGTGAATGAAATTTAATTGTCAATTACAATCTGACCATGCAGTTGTGGATCCAGTAAAGTTATAGAGATTATTCCCTGTTACATTCTGTAGGTTTTATAAGCAGGTGACTTAAGATAAGATAAATTGCATTAGAGCACTGAGTTTCATTCTTTTCAAAATCTTTACAATTCTTTTAAGTTCTTCACTGAACTATGGGCAATAATATATTTCTGCCTGAATACAGGAAGCCATCAATTTATTTGTATATTGAAAATGAAGCCTTTTTTCTTTATCATGAATTTATACCCTTCATAGAGAAACTGCATCCTTTTTACTGTTTGTGTAAACATTTAATAATAAAAATTGTTAAGCTTCTGCATAAGGTCATGGGACATTAGAATGTTCAATAAGTTAAATATAGTGACTTTGGATTTCTTTAACAATTCTGGAGTGTTAGTTCAGGTTTTCTTTGATAAAAATGCAAATTGGATTCTCACTTTAAAATTTTCATATTCAAAATTAATTTTATATGTGATTTTGTGCTATAAGGATATGCAAATTATTTGTGTTTACATTAGCGCATATGAATACTAACTTGAAACATGCAATACAAAGAGGAAAACAAGGTGGTTGGTTCTTGACCCAATTTTCTCTATAGAGGTCTGCCTTGCTCTTCCTCACCGGCCTCTGAAGAAAATCCTTTTGTAAGTCCTTTAACTCCCACTTCAATTTTGCTTAACTGAGAAGTTCTATATTTCTGCTAACATATTGTTTCAAGACAGTGCAAGTCAAAGTGAATATAATTTACAGTGATAAATGATATTTCAGTGTAGAAAACACCATCTCTATCCTCTCTTCCACATCAGAGCAAGATCTGGTTTGCACAGAGCTGATCTCCACACCACTGCTGGTCTGTGTCAGATGTCCTTGAGACTTGGCTGTACATTGGATTTTCCATCCTTTCTGTTTACAGAATCAATACACACATGAAGAATTGAATGGTTAATTCTAACAGGTGATTTTTTAAATGTTTTCCATTTGTCTACCCTGATTTTTTACTTCCCAAATATTGTTACTGTGGCCAGCTTAAAACTTGAGCCTATGAGGGCTTCTTTGGCACTCTGCAGAAATAAAATAAATGTGAGTTTCATGTGCTCAGCAAATTCTCTGCATCTTGTGAGATGAAACTTAGCTTTCAATCTTCCTGACATTTTATTCAGGGCTCAGTAGCCTATTGAAGTTGCTGTTACTGCAAACCACAGGAACTTCATAACACTGTTTAGAATAAGCCACATCCTGTTCCCCTCCTGGCAGATGTTGGTTTTCCATCATCTGTCACCAGGAGGGTTACCTGCGGTGCCTGAGGATGGGAGTGACCAGATCCCCAACATCTGTCCTGCAGCCATCCTATCCTGCACCTATCCCACACCTGTACTGCTCCCACCCACCCTGCCTTGAGCTGCTGCAGCACCAGGGCCTCAGGCAAAGGCAGCAAGATGGGTCTTGCTTGAATGGGAAATGATGGCATCACAGCCAAAAAGCTGTTGGGAGGGTAAAAGGGGAGAACAAGGACGTGTAATCTTGTTATACTCCTGTCCTCACCTTCCTCCCCCTGATCAAATTTAGTTGGGTAAAATAATGCATGTAGTAACAGCCAAAGCTCAAGCCACACAGGGAATAACTGAGCAAATGCAAAATGATGGATTCAAAGCAGCACATACCATTTCTTAATGCAGCATGCTTCCCTTTAAATCACCATTTGGGTCTTAACTCCTGGAGCAACTGCAGCATACACTGCCTGTCTCCTCAGAAGTGCCCTCTGGCAGGGAACAGACTCTGTGTGCTGTGTCTTTGTCTAATTGCATTTCAGCACAGCACAGTGAGGAGAAAATAGAGAAAATGAACTAGTTAATTCCACGGTCAAAACATGTCTGCTTTTGGAAAGTGGAGGAGAGGGAAATCCTTTCTGCTTTGCTGAACTGTCCTGCATAGGATGTCAAACACTGCCATGCTGGCAGTGCTCAGTGAACACTGAAGGATAGCTCTCAGCTGCTCACATTAGTGCACATCCACAGGTAATGGTTAATGGGACTGCAGTAATTGCATGGATATACTTGCTTGGTTTCCCCACACAGGCTGCTTGTTGATATACATTAATTGTGGGGACAAAGGAAACTATTCCAGGGCACAGGTACTTTATGCTGACTACTTAGAAGCATGCCTTACAAGCTGAAATTTTGCATGAATGTCCTTGGCCAATGTGTGATGAGGCTTTTCTGTATCCCTGTATTTAAATTACTTTTCACCCAAAAAGAAAAACACATTAAAAATCATCACATTGACTATCCCACCTTATGTCTTATGACATTATCCTGTGTCTTACCTCTCAATTACACCTTCAGCTTATGGGGTTCTTTTGTCTTACCTTTCAAAACAAGCCCTACCCTCTGTGAGAGGCTAAAAGAGCTGGGAGAGGGGGTTGCTCCACCAGACTATGCTCAGGAGGGGATTTAAGGAAAGGCACAATCAGGGGAGGCAAAGAAAGCCTTTGGTAGGTAAAAATCTCCCTTGCCCAAGCAAAGTTCTTGGGCTCTGTGTGAGAATGAAACTGTTTTCTGAGACAAGGTTTTGCAGTAAGTACTGTTTAACAGACATGCTTCATGTGGTAGAAAAACATAGGATAGTAATATATTCTATAGAGGCGATAAAAATTAACCTTTTCTTCATCTCAGAAACAAGGAGGTGCATGCAGATGAGCCTGGACTCTGGTTTCGAAAAGCACCTCCCATCCTTTTTTAATCAGTGGGAGCATTATTGAAAAAACAAAGGTGGAACATGAAGCTAGCTTTATTTTTCACAATCTCCTACACTCTGCTGTGGTAAATCACAGCTGGCAAGTGGCAGTTGCATCAGGACTATCCTCCCAAGGATGAAGGAATGGGAAGGCATCCAGCACAGCGTTACTGCGACCCTGAGTCTCACAGCAATGCTCTGATCTGCGGCTGAGCCTTGAAGTCGTCCGAGGAGAAGAGGAAGGGGGAGTGCAGTCCAGAGGGGGAAAGATGGATGATCTCGTAGCTGACCCATTCTTTGTTCATCTCTCTGGCACCACATCCTTTGCCACACAAGTCATAAAATTTCTTACCAGTAGCTGTTTTGACAGTGGCATAATAAAGCTCAGAAGGGAATGAAGAAACACATCCAGAAGTGTCAAAATAATGTAGCATACTGTGTTTGCACTAACGTTATTATATAGTGGATTATCAGTAGTTACACCATCACAAAAGAAAGTAAAACTGAAGGGTTGAGGGTTTTTTCAGAGGATCAGACATATTTTGCTTTTGCAAAGTACCTTCACATACCTTGAGAAAGAGTCTTTATTGTTAACCTAAGAAAGAATGATTTCCTTGGAAATGAACATGATTGCTATGAAAGTCTCTGGCAGAATACAGGCAAGAAAAAATACAGTCTAGTATCAAAGTGGTCCGGAAAGACATGATTGAAATCATGGGTTTAATTTATTTTGAACAATTTCTCATCTGGTAACATTTTTCCATACTATTTTAATGGCTCTGATACTCTTACTCCAATCTAAAATTAACCTTCACCTTACATGAACTAAAGAAATTTCCTAACTGCATCCGTATGCAACGTTGTACAGAATTGTTAGCTGCTGGTACTAATGGTATTAATTTCAAATATATTTCAATTTTCTTTGAAAAGCAACATAATGGAAACTGAAATTATATCAAATACAATAATAATAAAGGTGAAAAAGTATGTATATGTAAATATAGCAGTCAGAAAGTTCCCTGATATTGGTAGCAGTTGTGTCAGACTCTTTAGGATCACCCTACACCCAGCAAAAGGCTGTGTGCTGCTACATGATGTTGGTAGGAAACAGGAGAGGGATTGATGGTGACACGAACCTGACCAAGGCATGCTGTTAGGTGCCAGAGAGAGGAGCAGCAGATAAAACACAGGACTTGGGAGTCCCCAATGGGCGACTTCACCACAAATGATGCTCCTTCAGACTGGGTTCCATGCAGTCCCTCTTGTCCAGGGACACAGGACACCCACACGGAGCTGGGAGGGTTTGAGCCCCAGCACCACGACAGCCACCCCTCTGCAGCTCCACGTGTGAGACCCATTTTGCTCTCTCCAAGGGAAGTCAGGGTCAAGGCTCGCTGGAGCCAGGGGAGATTCATGGGAGCAGCAGTGGGGATTTGCTCCAGCTCCAGGTGAGCACCAAGTACATTTGGTCAACAAGGTAACACCCAAAAAATTGCACTTGCTGCAATGTAGAGAGAGCAGGGCTGACACAGTGCTTGTTGTGTCAAGCAGAAGATTGCCAGACCTGGACTCCTGGCTATCAGTGATGGCAAAATATTTTTAAATTGGCCATGGTGCCTTTGAAATGAAGGGTGACTTTCTGGAATTAAGGGACCAGGGAAGCCCTGGGAACCTGAGCAGAGATGAGTTATGGAACTCAGACACAGTGGTGCTTGTGATGGAAAGAAAACAACGTGGTAGCTGTGACTCTTTCATCATTCTGTGGAAAAATAAAGTCTAGAAATAAGCATAGAGCAGCCACTTTAAGGGATGGCATTTTTAAAGTTCATGTACAATTCATCCTCTGTGTCCCCAGATATCTGCCACAAGACAATGATGGCTTCCTTGGATTTTTTTTTCCCTAGTTTCTTTGAGGTTTTGGAGATTTTTTGGGAGAGGAGGAGGTTGGGTTTTTTTAGTTGGCACTAATATCTGTTCATTTTTATACACATGGCAGAGAGCCTGAGGGGCAGGCAGACGTCTTTCAGATCATCTGTCCTATAAACTCACTGGAAATTACTCGGTCCTCCTTTGCCCAATTATTTAATTCTCCAAATGTTGATACTAAAGGAAGACATGAAATTAGCTCCAGGGCAGGCTTAACCTTCTCAGTCCAAGAGCTCCAAAATGGATTTTTCAAGCCAAACACCCAAGTTTTATGACGAGAGATGTGCACCAGTTTGGGTTTGCCCGTGTGGCTGCTCAGCCCCCGGCTGCTCGGCGGTGGTTTCCAAGGGCAGAGCCAAACCGCGCTAATTGCACGGCATTTATGGGTATGTGTGCATGTCAGGCAGCGCCCTGTGTCCTCCCCAGACCATCACTCATGTCACACATGCCACAGGCACACCCAACAGCTGTGAGGTGACCTGGAGATGGAAAGCTCACATCCCATATCCAATCCCCAGAGCCAGATGGGCCCGTTCTCCAAATGACTTTATAAATTCTAATAACAGCTCTGGACAATGGCAGCAGGTCCCACAGGCTTTCCTGCTGACCCCAGGGAGCAGCCACAGGGATGAATACCTCAGCTGGTCCTCTGGAAAATCCCCTGATACAACATTTGCCCCCACCCTATCCAGCTGCAGAGGACATGCCAATAGGAACATGGCAGAAGAGTGGCTGGCTGGATGGATGGATGGATGAATGGATGGATGGGTGGATGGATGAATGGATGGATGGGTCCCCACCCTCTGCTTCTGATGAGCAGGAGAGGATCTTTCTGGCAAGTCACTGAGGGAAGGAAAATGGCCCCATTTTCCCAGGCACCCCAGGAAAGTGGTTGCCAGCTCCAGTGGGTGGCTGGCATGGCCCCTGATGGCAGGACACCAGTGTTTCAGGTCTCCTGGTGCCCCAGGAGTGCTGTATGCTTCCAGGTGACACCCAGCTCCTCACTGCTCAGCTCTAATAAAAGTCACTCTTGCTCCTCTGTTTGTTTCATAAGTGTTTAAAACACAGCACCTAGTAAAAACCTGCACCCAGCTAAGCAGGACATTTGAACCTTGACCCATGTTTCTTAAAGATTTAATCTCTTTTTGGTTCACTAGCAAGGTCTGCATTAACTCAACATGATGGTGTATCTGCTGCATGTTTCCAAGCACAAACCAGTAGCTGAGCTTTTTCAGACTAAAACTGAGGGGATTCATAGTGAGAGTAGCCAGCTTGCCATTTTCTTACTGTTGTTTCCTAGAATTAGTCAGAAATAAATTATTTTGAGGAAATATTTCCCTTCAAAAACATCCTGATATGGTGCATTTTAAATCATAATAGATTATATATTTCCAGGAGTCTTAACACTTTTGTATAAAAAAAAAAGAAAACCAAATTGTATCATCCTTCTTGCACCAAAATTTTTAAGAGTGCTGCTGAGGAAAGTTCTGGTTCAGTATAAATGTTGTCATTACAGAAGGTATAAGAAATTGCTTACCACTGTGTCCTGCATGTAATTCATTAAAGAGCTGCTGGCCAAAGAAGAGATAAATAGTATTTTTTTTCTGGAAGCAAGAGAGGACACACATTGAAGAGTTGAGACATTTGCCTGGGAAAGGTTTGCAGAAAGCTGTGCACACTGACATAAGCTTTGTAGTCAGGAAACACAAGTTCTGGGATGTGATGGCAGAGGCATTCGGGGGCTTTTTCTATGCTGTGGCTGATTATTTTCTGCAGAGCTTGTGAAGCAAAACCTGCACAGTACTATAATGTCACTGGCAATGAAGTAGCTCCACCATCTGGGGTTTCTTAGCATTGCCTTTCTCCCTATATTTCACTGGATTTGTATATGGGTTTTTGTTTGTGTTCACTTCTTTCTTTCTTTCTTTCTTTCTTTCTTTCTTCTTCTTTCTTTCTTTCTTTCTTTCTTTCTTCTTTCTTTCTTTCTTTCTTTCTTTCTTTCTTTCTTTCGTCTTTCTTTCTTTCTTCTTTCTTTCTTTCTTTCTTCTTTCTTTCTTTCTTTCTTTCTTCTTCTTTCTTTCTTTCTTTCTTTCTTTCTTTCTTTCTTTCTTTCTTTCTTTCTTTCTTTTCTTTCTTTCTTTCTTTCTTTCTTTCTTTCTTTCTTTCTTTCTTTCTTTCTTTCTTTCTTTCTTTCTTTCTTTCTTTCTTTCTTTCTTTCTTTCTTTCTTTCTTTCTTTCTTTCTTCTTTCTTTCTTTCTTTCTTTCTTTCTTTCTTTCTTTCTTTCTTTCTTTCTTTCTTTCTTTCTTTCTTTCTTTCTTTCTTTCTTTCTTTTCTTTCTTTCTTTCTTCATATTGGAAATGAAAGTAATTATAAGATAAAAGTGTAAATGTGGGTAAGTGACAATATCCAGCTAGTTCTTGTGGTCCATCCAGCATAAACTTCTGCCTCTGAACTGATTTCAAAAAAAGGTTTTAAAAATCTTTGTTTTTAAAAGTGTCCCACTATGTTTTTACAACCACTGTCTCAAGAGATATCAATGAAGTGGAAGAAAGGATTTATTCTAAAAATGTATTTCTGAGACAAATATTATTGTTTTCTTCTATTAAGACCAAGTGGATTTATTCCTGACATACAAGGCAGATCCAAGCAGAAAATTGAAAGAATTTTGTGATAGAATTAATAAAGTCACTGCTTTTGTAGCTAACAGTTGTTTTTATTGTTAAGAACCTTAGCCTGAGCTCCTAACATTCTGGTTTCACATAAAATCCAGTGTGTATGTGTAAATTTCAAGCAGGAGGAAATTCAACTAAAATCAGCCTGGCAGCAGAAGTGTATAATCAAACCCAAACCTTTCCCACTGTGTGACTTTTTCCAGTCTCTCCCACATTAGTGAAGTTGGTGCTCATATTGTGCCCCCAAAGTCTTTATTTTTTCACATTTTCCAATCAGGGAAAACTGAGTGAAGACATGAACTTCTCAGAGCTGGTTGAGAGTTCCCAAGGCTCCTACTGGAACTGCTTTGCCAGGCCTCTTTGCCACTGCTGCACTGCCCAGGGCTGTGACAGAGAACTGAGCCAGACAGGTCCAAGGGGCAGTGGCATCCTCTCTGCCATCTCCCCACAGTCCTGCTATCAGCCCTTGCACAGTTTAGGGTTAAGCAGCTTTTCCCAGTCCATCCTGCCCTTCAGTCAACATGGGCACTTCTTTACAGGGCCCGAAGCACAAAAGGTCACAAGCAGCCACTGACAGAAGGATGAAATGTGTATGAGCAGCCTCAGACCTCTGGGGCCTATACAGGGAGAAAGGGAGAGAGATGGTAGTGCCCTGAATGGACTGTTTAATTTTTTTCACAGCAATTCCAGTTTTAAGTCCCACTGGACATAGAAAATGTTTATTCCTCTATCACATATGGCTTTAAAAGAGCTTAGCTAGTACTAAAGAGAGCTGGTGTTTGCTTTTCTTTTTTATAAACCTACCAGCAGCAGCTAAAATCCTATATAGTGCCCAAACCTGTTTTGTAAGTGTTTTGCTGGGCTTAGCAGGAGATTTGGCATCAGAGCGTTGGTGAAAGAAGGCAAAAGTCCTTGCTGATATCATGTCACAAACAAACCCTTTCAATCCTTCCTTATATAGGAGATGTTGTAGAGGCATAAAGGCCCTGACAGTTCTGTTATTTTGTTATGTCTGTTCCTCCCCCAACTTTTCTCACATATCTGCTTTTTTCTTTTGTTGTTGCAGTTTCGGCACTCTTCAAGATGAGAAGAAAGCAATCCCAATAGAAAATAAAATAAAAACAGTGTCTTCATTTATAGAAATTGTACAAAAAGCAACAATATTCTCAATAAGACCACTTTGGAGTTTTAGGGACCTGGAGACCTTTGTTTGCTGGTGAGGAAATGGATTTTTCACTGCAGACTGTAAGCAAGTGTCTCATTGCCTGCAGTCATAGGAATAAACTGTCACAGAGTCCACGACCTCAGGATTGCTGCGGTGATCAGCTCACTGCTGTGATTGACTGAAGGACCAGTAAGCTGATGCCCTGAAACCAAAGAAACTCCAGTCAATGAGGGAAAAAAGCAGTCCAATAGCAGACACACTCATTCCTCTCAGATAGCAATGCCCCCTGTACTGCACCTGGTTTGGATGGAGGAGAGCACATCCCTGCCTTCATTCACCAGCCACACTTGCTCCAAGTGAGCAGCTTGCTTTTTGGAGTCCAGGAAGCACCGACTTTGTCTACCACTGTATTCTTCCCTACTATTTTTCTAGTCATAAGTGCTCTCAGACTCTGGTTTATATTGAGTCAGCTTCCTCAAGGATCCTGGGTTATACCCAGCCAGCATCCAGCCCAGACCCTGTCCCAGAGCAGAGGCTGCTGAAGCTCACAGAACCCAAACAATCCCAGCCCAACCTTCCCTAACCCCTGGCTATCAGCCACCAGGGCACTGTGAATTTACCCCATCAGAGGCTGCATCTACATCACCTGCAAAAGAGCCACCATCAGATGTCTTCTTCAGACACCCATTTAGCTCTGTTTCAAACCTGTCTGTAGTCCTAGCCTCCACAACAGCCCGGAGTTGTTTCATGGTTTAACTATTTGTTGTGTGAAAATGCAGTTATTATACTTTGCTTAAATCTTTCAACTTATTGGTGCTTTAAAAACAGGACAGGAAAAAAAATCCCAACCAACCGGTTCTTACCACTCCTATGAAATCAAGTTGAAGAAAAGGAAGCAGCTTGATTTGAGATGAGATCAGGCTTCCAGAAGGACTCTTTAAACCTTCCCAATTTAGTTTATTTAAGCCCAGTGAAATGAGCTATGTAAAAATAAATTAAAAAGTCTCAGCCTTTAAAGAACCAAAATTACCAGAAGCTTCTGCTACTAGAAAATTCCTCTATTACATATTTGGCAGCAAAGTGCCTGCACAGACAGATGACATGCCATTAGAGCCCGTATAAGTAACCACTAGGGAAAGCACCTGCTGCAATAGAGAAGATGTTGTTAGAAATGCAAAGATCTGATTGAAAAGCAATTTATATTCCAAGCAAATGCATAATAAGAGAAGACACACTACCCAGCACAGAGCTTCCTGCAGAGGAAAGTGACACATAATAGAAAGTAGTTAATCCTGCGGAAATAATTAAACAAGATCAAGGGGAAATATATTTCAGAACATGCAGTGCTTAGCCAAAACATGGCCGATTCAACTTCATGGAAAGGGAGTTTTTCCTCTTGATCACAGAATCCTGCAATCTAGAAAAAATCTTTAAATTAGGATATAGAGAGAGGGATGCTGAGTCTAAATCAGCAATGAGATCATGCTATTCCACTGGCTGCACCTGCCTGTTATTGAGTAAAGGGGGCACAGAGAAGGAAATTCTGCTTTTGTTTCAGAATAAATACTACTGCCTTCCTGTCCTAGACATCCCTGTTCTGAGAGAAATGGAAACAGAGAGAGGAAAACTCTTGCATTTCCTTTTTATTATACCAGTAAAAAATCCATGAAGTTGAAGTCAGCCTGTGCTTTCTGCCCTATTTCTTTGCTCCTGTAGAAACAGTACTATTAAAATTGGCAGGAGACTGAGCCATACCCTGGAGTTGTATACAGAGAAGTGGAGCAGTGATGAAGAGAAGAGGTTAAGATTGCCTTATTTGTGCTTCTCTCTATAGCCAACAGAGGGCAAAACCCAAGCTGGAAAGGAACAGAGCCGAAATCTTATGAACTTTCACAAGTTGACCCTTTTCTTTCTCCTGGTAGGAAAGAAATAATTGACAGCTGTGTTTAGCGATAGATCCTATGGAAAAGGAACAATTGAACTGATTCTGGGAAGACTGTGGGACTTCCTTGCATGAAGTATTGGTAGCCAATGGCCCATCCCTTTTCCTGCTCTGGAAGAGTTGTGCATCTGTGCCATATGTCCAGGGCACGTGGTCACATTGGCCTGGGATGAAACCATGTTTAATCCAAGGGGCAACTCTTGGTAGTGGTGGAGGCAGGAACAGACACAAAGATGCAAATATTGAAGCAGAGACAGTTTGTTGGTGATTTCTGCACTGCACCTATGATCTAAGGCTTGAAGAAATATTGGGGTAAAGCAAGGAAACTGAGAAGTTTAGGATACAAATATTTTTACAGACTTTTTGTTCGCCTTTCCCTTCTTAGTCTATGCATGTTTATGTCATTTAGCAGTGTAGTCTCATGGTCAGTGTTTTACTTTTCCACCCCTGTCACAGAGCCCCTGAAGGGTGAAGCCACACAGCCTTGTCAGGGTGAAGCTCTGGGCCAGACTGCAGGATCTGGCAAGGGGATAGGTGATGTCCCCTGTGGTCCTGGGACCTAGAGCTGCACTGTGCCCTTTGAAAGCACCCTGGCACTGGTGTATCTCCCTTAGGAACTGAAAAGTCCCCAAGCCTGGGTGCTGGCTGAGCACAGCAGAGCAGAGGGATTTGAGTCATGCCCAGACCCCTGGCACTGCTCTGTGCTTGTCTGCAGGGGACTCACCTAGGGTTGTGGCTGTTTCCAAGGGCTCATGACAGCTCACTGCCACCATTCCGGAGGTCACTGTGAGATCCTGAATATTAGCTCAGAACTGAGATTCCAATAAATGACTGCAGCTTCTTTACCTCTGAGCGCTTCTGCAAACAGAAGTAAGAAATATGTTTCCAAAATGATAACAGCAAGAATCTGACTGCAATCTGCAAGTCAGATAGGAACACAAAGAGCATTTCATCTCCTCTGTGTTTAAGAGTGAGCCTGACAAATGGAAAACAACCAGACCACACAAACAAAGGAACACTGGAAATAATAACCTTTAAAGAAGCACATCTGAAAAAAAAACCCTCTTCCAATGTTTAAATTGGACTAGTGAGTACAGATGCCAAATGCATTTCAGGAATAGCTTGGCAATGACTGAGTACAACATTTAATTAAGTGATTATATAATCAACCCTCTGTTTTATGAAGCAATAATTCAATTCCCAAGTGAGTAAGCCATGAGGCTGAAGGTCGGGCACTTTATCACAATGAAGGAATCTAATTATTGCTGAGAAAAACATAAGGACAAAGATGTTATTGTTAAAATACTGGTTTAATTAATATAAAATTAATAACTCTTTTTAATAAGTCTTCCTAGCAATGCATAGCCTGCCAGAAAGATAGCTTTCTCCATTTTCCATGTGGAAGTGGTAGTTATTTATGGCCACACAGAATGTGCTGGAAGTTAATGATGTCACACAGTCAATTTATTGGGAATAAAATCACAAGAGTCATTTTATCACAGAATTATATAGTTCTCCTCCTGGACCATAAGTAGACAAGAGACCACACTTACACTGTAAAAGAGAGATCAGACAAGGGAACTACATTGCTGGAAAGCTTTACACTGGATTATTAACAATAATTCCACTAAACCAGACCTTCTAGCCCCATTGAGCTGTGGCTTCACATATACACAATATATGATCAGGGAGATCTGATCAACAGTTTGTGAAAATACATATATTCACACTATATATAAAGATGGAGCAGATACAGGGTACAGAAAGTAAGAAATGCCTTGTACAAACAGGACACCAGAAGAAGGCAGGGTATGAATTAAATTAATTTATTCATGTTGGGGCTTGTTTACAGTTCTGTTTAGATTATTTTAGTAAAAATTCAGCAAATCAGAAGTAGGAATTACGCATAAAGGGCATTTTTGAAAGACATTCAGAGTAATATGGATGGAAACAATTATTACTACAAATAAAGCATCAGAACCACAGGAAAAGCAAAAGGAGAGAAGAGCAAAGGAGAGTTAATTTGGGAAATCAGCTGGATGTAGGGACAGGACAAGTTTAAAAGGAAAAGAGATGCAGTGACCAGGGTGATTAACATGTGCAATTGCAGTTTTCAGAGCTGAGTGAATAATGACTTTAGGAGGGTGTGTTACCTCCTTTTCACTGCTGTTATTGCATTTGCAATAACAATGGGTCAGGAAACCCACATGCAGACTCAGCATTTCTGGGAGGCAACAGAGAAGATTTTCCACCTTCTATAGGATCTCTGGATATAAAGGAAGAAAACTAAAAATCAAAAGAGTCAGAGCATTGAATTTAGCCCATTGCAGTAAATTCTACTTTCATTGTGGCACTAGGATATTAGGGGCTGCATTACATGCTGGGTTCCCAGGATGGACAGCTCAGTGGAGTGCATGCCATGTAATCATTGATTCAGTGCCTTGAAATAGAGATTAAAGGGAAAGCTGCTGGGGAAAATAGCACTAATATGGACTGAGACTGGTTACTAAAATGAGGAGGAAAACTATTAGACTGCAATAATTTCATAGGAAAATGTTCTTAACTGGGGAAAAAAGAGTTTATGTTCCATGTAGAAGAATCCCTGCAGAACAGTTTCAGCTTATTAATACTAAATTAACCACAGCAAATGAGTACCACTATTGTCAATGACCTGGCATTTTATAAGCACATTGGGGCTCAGCTTTAAACTATTTCACACACATGAAGAAAGCGAGATGGAAGATGAAAGCCAGAAAATCCACCCAGCAATCTCAGCTGCAGAGACTGCTGCAGAAAGGTGTTCTTAAGGCTGGGCACAGAAGTAGGAGATGTGATTTGCTTCTGGAGTTTGACCACTGGAACTGAAATATGAGGCTTAAGACAAGACAGCCCTTAACAGGGAAATCATTAGGACTATGTACAAATTGCTGAACAAGGAGGAATATAATGCTTCTGAAAGAAAGGAGTCATGGAAGGCATGTAGAAGTGGGAAAGTAATAATAGGAACTGATGAGGGGGGATGCCCTGGTGAATGGAACAGGTCCCTTAGAATCATACAAACAGAATCACTAAATTTGGGCCAGCAAGATCCAACTGTGCAGCTAGCACCACTACCATGTTCACCACTAAACCATGTCCTCAAGAGGGACATGGGGATGCTGATTCAAACGCTTCACTGGACAACCTGTTTTGTTGAAGTGAGGGGGAGACAACCATCCTTTGATGCATCGAACTCCAATTTATTGATTGATCAATCACTTTAAATAACAGTGTTAATTAACTTCATGCATATTCCAAAATCCAGGTTTACGATAGGCTAACAGAGAAAACTCTAACCACTCCTTTTGTTTTACAATACCGACAATTGTTTACACAAAACAAAACCAGTGTTCCCACTGTGATATGAAAGGTTCCCAAAACTTCCACATCTGTTCCCAGGGTGCCATCTTTTCCCAGAGAGGGTGTTTCACTTGTTATGGGAAGACTGTCTGAGAACCTTATTGTTTATAGAGTGATGCCTGAGAGAGTCTAATTGTTTATAGTAATCAGGCTGGGAACTGCTTTTGGAACTGCTTCGCAACTACCTTTTACTTTTCTCTCAATTGCATGGCTTCATGGCCTTTTTCTTTAAGCCATGCTTGAACTAAACTCCCAACACTGTTTCAATGCTCCTTTCTGTGAAGAAAGTTATCCTAATATCTAATCTAAACCTCCTCTGAGCAACTTGAGGCCGTGGCCTCTCCCCTTGTTACTTGATGCCACAGCACAATGTAGGATTTCTCTGTGTTGTGTCCCAGAGAGGCCTTACACAGATCTGGTCTCTGCTGTGCAAGCTGGGGCTACAGGACAAGTTCATGGACTGGTCAGCTGGACCTTGCTGGAAGTCAGGGGCATCCCAACTCCCATCACTCCAGATTTTGAAGCCACGCTGTGGCAGAATTACTGTCCTGCAAGTCACAGCCTGTGGTGAGTGCTCTACCAACTTCTTCCCTGCAAGTGGAGCAAACCTGTTAGGTCACCTGGCAGGGTGATCCTACAGCCCTTGGTCCAAACAGCCCATATGGTCCTGTCCCTCCATGTCCATCTGCAATGCCATATATATGTACCCTTCCTCAACCAGAGGTGGTTGGACAGCACACTTCTTTTTCCAGAGAAGAACAACTGTCACAAAAACAGCCTAGAAAAAGGTGGCAATTGATTTTCTACATGATGTGTTGTTGTAGCATTCTCTGGTGAGGCTTTCAGTGCTGTGCCAATACCCACAGAACAATTTTCTTCATCTGGGGCCTGTTGCCAATGTTGATTAAACTCTGAGTTCAGTGAATTTAGGTCTGAAGTTCTGACATTCAAAGGATTTCAGATTTCAAACTGGCAATCCAATAGCCAAACCAGAAATGGTAGGAGGCCACAGGCAGCACAGCTGATGCTACAACTGATGCCAGTTTCCAAGATATATTAACAAGGCAAATATTAACCTACCAAGACAAATATTAACATACCATCCAGAGTATCAATCAACAAGCAAAGCTGTTGGTACACCAACATCAGATACCAAAGAGCAGCAGATATTTTTATGCACTTCTTTGAGTTTATTACACTGCAGCACTTTCCTTCTCAGAAGTTTTGCAGAAGCTCTGAGTTTTAACTTAGATTTTAAAATGCACTGAGCTTCCCAGATACGATGTCTAACAATGTTAACGACGGCTGATTTCAGAAATCCCAGTAGAATTTGCATGCAATTAATGTTCTCCTCCTCTGAACAAAAACCTAGAGGTTTGCAAAACACACCATATGTTTGTCAGTTTGCCAATGAATCAAGATGTTTTTGCAGCCTTCTGAGTTTCAATAATTAATGGTAATGTCTAAAATCTAAATCACAGTCCAGGGGCATGGAACAGAACTTTTTCAATGTCCAGTGTTGTTCAGCATCATCAGAGTGAGACATTTCAGGTGAGAAACTAAACATTTGTATTAAATCCCATTTTCCCCTTCCCTCCCTGATCTCCCACTCTATCACCATGGCTCCTTCCAAGATATCTGACTGGATTTGTTCAAAAGGCTTACTTACTATGAACAGTAATGCTATTACTGCAGCCCAGGCTTTGGTCTCAAACACCTCAGTGTTCAGTGCTCCAGCATGATCTGCCTAGGTTACCTTGATCTTGGTGACTAAATGCTGTCTAATGATTTCCAGATCTGAAAATACATTTTATTCTCATCAAGTAGCTTCTTATTTTCCTTAGCAGATTATTAGTGACTATTTAATAATAACAATAAATTTTGGCAAACAAAGCAAATCAGTTACACTTTACACTATGTTCATAAGCAGGAGGGCTAATTTTTATGAGCCATGTTTTTTCAACTATTATTTTTAAATGTAACTGCTTGAAAGAGCAATACAGAGGAGAATGCTTCTTTCTTTCACCCTTGGGTAAGTCTTCCATGGTGTCCTCTGCTTCCACGCTTTTCCATGAGCACTCCTTCTTTGGCTGTGACTTTCCAAGTTTCTTTTCTTCGAGGTGATGATTTTGTTTTTGCTGGGCTACTAAAAGACTTTTCCTTTATTGATTCCCAGCTGATCGGACCTATTTCAGTATTTTTCCCCAGACAGACCTAAATTTGCTGTTCAAAATGGCTAATAAAGAATCAGGAAATTCGTTAGCTATCTTTAAAATGCTGGACTGCTTCCCCTCCTTTTTCCATTCCAGAACAGAAGTAATGCAGGAACTATTCTAATAATAATTATAATGTCACCAGCTCTTCTGCTTCAAAATGATAAAAATCCCTTGAATTGAGCTGTTCTTAAACTTTGGTAGTATCATGCTCATTTTAATATCATGCATAAAATGGCTAATTTGTACGATTAATGGTTTTAATTTATGTCTAGTGTGCCATATACATTAGCAGCTCCCAGGATCAGCATATTTTTAATTTGTTGATTTTTCTCAAGTGCACCACAATAATATTGGTGTTGTGTTGATAGGAGAGAACATGTGCTTTAGGACTTTTATTAGTTTTCCTGCTCTGTCCCTGCACAGAGCATGGAGTACATTAAAAGTATTCAGAGTAATTCCTTCAAGAATCAACAAATTGATTCTGCTGTGTGACAGAGGCATGGGATATCCCAGCACCATTTGGAACACCTTCATCCTGTTAATTTCTGGGGTAAAACCACTCCCTAACAGCGTGATGTGCATAATGACACACAGAACAACATAGACTGGAACTGCCAGATTTTCTGGAAAACAGAAGGATTTAAACCCTTCCATGAGAACTGTGGCACCACACTAAGAGATCACAGGCATTTAATTATGTGGTCTCTCTTCCCTTTTAAAGATGACACTGTCAGCAGCAGCAATAAACATATCTGTCTTAAGCCATCTCTGCATATTTCTGGGTTTCCTATTAAATCAATGATGGCTTGCTTGCAGTATGCCTTTTAATAAATTGATGCAGCAGCAATAACTGGAGTGCCCAATACTAAAAAAAGAATGTTAATGCTAGGTATGGCTTGCACCAATACAGTTTATTTCAGTTTGAAGCTGACAGCAGAAATCCTGGTACAGATAACACATAAATCTTATTAAGTCTCAATGTGAGACAATATTGTTGACATACAACCTTGGCTGTGGCAAACAGGGGTTTCCTTTAAAGATTCACTCTCTGTTTCATAAAAGCTGTACCCAGTCCACCTCCACATGATCCTTTTAAGCCAATTTTCACACAAAAAGTTTAGTTTTTGTTTTTGACAGTTCACTTCCCTGCTTCAGGAGAAATACCTCCCTTGACTTAAGAAAATGATGAATTTTGAAAAAAAACCAACCCACCCAACAATTACTTCTGAAGTGACAAGTATTTTGTCTTTCAAAAATGGAACCCATGAGCAACACCTCTGTCTAGTTCCCCAAATTATTTTATCTGGAAATGCTGGTGCAATGAATACTGAGTGCTGCAGGATAAACATCCTGTAACCCCAGGCTTCTATTTCCCATTAGAGGGCTCTCAGTTGGATGCTCCATTTCAACCTGAAAGATCAACTTCTTGCTCTTCTGCAATGCAGTGGTCCCACCAGACAGGAGACCTTGCTGTCCATGGGACTCTGGCTGGGTTGGTTGCCAGGCCTGCAGAGAAGGGTGGGGGCATGGAGAACTGGCATTGAAAGCCACAGGGAAGAGCTGGGTGGAAAAATTCTGACAAAACCCCCATTTTCCATTGAAAATTGCTTGTTCAGGAAAAGGAATGGTGATTTTGACTCACCTTGCAGGGGCTCCAGTGGAGCACCGTCTGCTTTCCTGTCAGCTCACCCCTCCCCTCCTCTCTCTGCTAAACTTAGCAGTCATCAAAATCCTGCAGGTTGAAAAAATTTCAGTTTCCCAGACGGAGACCATGAGCTCAAAAACAGTTCTGGCTGCAGGTCATCAGCCAGGATTCATGGAGTGCAGATCTGGGTTCCACAGTAGGAAGCAGGGGAAGAGGTGCCTTGTGGATATCAGAGCTTGAACTCCCTCAGTGATGCTGCCTTCTGAAAGCCTTGAAGTGAGGTGTTTTTGATAGCTTTATAATTGCTTCCTTTAAGAAAATCCCTGCTGAGGGAATTTAATATGATGTTTGAGGGGTGTTTTTCAGTCTGAATTTCCCAGAGAATGGACAGTCTAGCTTTAGTCTGGAGTCAAACAGGAAAATATTTTTCAAAGTACTTTTTTTTTTTAAACTTAGTTAAAGTTTATAATGTCAACCTTGTAATAATTCTCTTTCAATCACAACTTAAATTTTCCATGGAGGCAGGGAGAGAAAAAATACAATCGAATATAAAGACAAAAACTATGATAATTTCTCCTGTATGGAGAAATCTTTGGTGGTTGCCATCTGGACTTTAAGGTCATCCTTTCCTCAATCCTCTGTGCATGAGAACCACCCTTAGGATAAGGGAACAAGACAAAACCTACATCAGAATGTTTGCCTGCCACAACAACCCCTTGAAATCCTGGGTGTCCACAAACATAACCCTGCTTTAAATTTATACTTAGATCTGACCCAGACCTTCAGCTAGTTAGAAAAGAAGTGAAAATAAGTGAGCAAGTTTGGAATTGCAGAAATAACCTGAACATACTTTGGCGGCTGGTTCACAACCTCCACCTATCCACATACTTTGAATTCTGCAAACAACACCTCTCAAAATTTTTCCTTTATATGCCTATTGGTGTTTGAAAGTTATCAGGTACAGCTTAGCAATTTAAACAGGAAACAAGGCAGTCTTGAGGGAGAGCTGGCAGAATTAAGTGTACAACCCTTACTGACTCCCACTGCCTGATGAAGGCACAAAAATGGGCAATGGCAGGAGGATTTTCACATTGTCACAATGAGAGGAATAGAAAACTTTCTCTCTACACCTTAAAGGCTCAGAGAAATGTCATGACCCTGACATATGCTCTTATACATGCTAAGAACAATAACATGTTTGTCAATGACACACGCAGGGCTGGACCAAGAGGCTGGGAAGTGCCTCTGCACCTGGTGCAGTAGGAGCAGGTAATTGTGTCACTGTTGTGTGGTGCTGCCCATGATCAATAAAATGGCCATGCTGCTGCAGACACTCTCAGGAGAGGGGAGGCCAAGCTCTCTGCAGGGGAGGCAGTGAAGGAATCTGTCACTGATTCATCCAGGGGGGCAGCCTGATGCTCCGAGGGCAGTGAGAACAGCAGGTGAGGAGGAGGAGGCCCCCAGAGCATCCTCCAACGGCAATGACTGCTGCCATGGCAACAGCAGCTATGTGGTAGAGGAGGAGACAGGCACCAGCTGTGGCTGGGTGATTGTTTTTCCCCTTATTTTCAGCAGAACTGCTCAGTACTGTGTGGCTAGGTTTGAAGGACAAAAGGGCAGATGCTCCTCTGCCAGCAGTGCCACCCCAGCAGCTCTTCCCACAGACTGCACACCACTCTATGCACAGGGCAATCCCAGTCCCTATTAGACCCTGACTTCCCCTTCACCATTTTCACTCATGTAACAAAATTCCTCCTTGGTTTCTGTAGATGTGAGATAAAAAGAATCACTAAAGTGCCCCCACAGCTGTAATCAGCAGACTACAGGCGCAGCGTGCTCTCAGCTGCACCAGCACAGAACCCTGCAGCTTCATCCCTACTCCAGATTTAGTTCCTTATAACCAAACCATTCTGCCCCAGAGATTCCTAGATCAAACCCTGCCCCTGGCATGACACCTCTGATCCTAGCTGTGATCACCTAAGGACTTCAGTGTGCAAGTCTCAACCAGGCTCCATCCAGTCTCAAAGACACCTGCAGAAGGTGAATTATCCACCAATAAGGGGACGACTCATATTCTGGAAATGCAAGCCCTTAGCATCAGATAGGATAAATTGCCCTCTGAGGGCAACAGAGAGACACTACTCAACCAAATTAAAGTGCAATATTCACAGCCTAATGTCTGATGGAGTGACTCTCATCTGCAGAGTAATGTTGCCTACAGACCTACTGAGTCTCATTCATCTCACACAATTTACTCCCATTTCTTGCTCCCTGCAGCTGAGTCAATGGCTCACATATTCAGGGCTGTGCTGCAGCCTCTTGTCTGCTTGGGGACCCCATACCAGACACAGCTGAATATGGCCCTGCCCCCCTGTTGCAAGATGCCAGGTTCAAAATATGTGTTTCTCCCAGACAGAAATTATCTGAGCAATGCCATTAGCAATTGTACCTATAGGGCACATTCTGAACTCCAGTTATGGTGTGATTGCCCAGAGTCCATTGAAACTCAAATAACCCATTTCAGTACATTTACCAATTATCATGCAAGGATGAGTAAGAAACAATTTGCTGTTTAAAATCAGCAAATGAAATCAAGACAACTTTCATCTTTATGAGTTTCATTTGATTTTCCTGTACTCTAGATGAACTCCCACCCCCAAACCAGAAGTCATAAGTGATTAATATATATATATTTTACTGAAAGCCACCAAGGGCACTAAATTAAATCTGCAGTGCTCTCCCTCTCTCTACCACACACATAAATGGTCTGGAAGCCCATGCAAGACTTCCTATTGGAGTGAGATTGCCAGCCAGCCTAAGAGCTATTAGTGCTGGTTAGAGAGTCGCAGAATGATTTAGCAGAATTTTAAATGATTGCTACAGCAGCATGCTCCACACTGGAGGGTGGACACTGTTCTTGGACGTGCATTTGGAAAAAGCTTATGATTTTAAAGTCATCTGACACATCTCTTGGTGTTTCACACTCCTTTGAGGATCCTACTCAGGGACACGCACAGTATCTTTTCAGGATTTACCATCAAACTCCTGTTTTAAGTACCAAAATCATGTGTAATTTAAATGCTGTTCATTTCAACCCTTCCTGTTGTCTGTCTATGCCAGTAGCTGCTGTGAATGGTTTCGGAAGGGTCACAGGGCTACCAACATATCAAGAGCCTTTCCAGTAATGAGTGATAGTTGTGCATCATACAAATCACATTGACCTGCAGCCTATGTCTGCCAAAAGTGCACACTTACTAAAAATCTATTATACTCAGGCAAGCAAACCATGAAATCCTCCAGGTCTCTCAGCATTAGCCTTTCTGATAAAAGGAAAGCATATAAATTCACATAGATTTTTCGATTCACATAGACAATTTTTAAAGGATCATTCTCATTTGCCCAGTGGAAATTTTAAATCCTGTCAGCGTAGAAACTGCAGCTGCATTTGGGTCTTGAACCTTGAAATTCCTATTTTTTTTCTCAGTGAAAAAAAGAATCAGTGTAAGAATTTGAGGGTCAGGGAGTGAGGATGGGAGAAAAGGGACAGATGGTCATCTTTTAGAGGTCTGCACAGAATACAAACCATCTTTAAATGGAATCAGACATTTGTAGTTTCCTGTCCAAAATGGCAAATTGACCTAAAGGCTATGAGATATTAGGATTTTGCCCAACCAACCTCAATCATCATCTTGACAAGAACTTTGCCTCATCTAGTAACTTAGGTTAAGAAAAAATGTTTTTTCTTTTGAATGATGACAGAACCACCTGTTTTAGGAAAGCCTTCTTATTTTCCAGAATGAATAGTAACCTCCACTTGGATTGTCTTGCAGCTTGTGCTAGACAAAGCACTGCTAAAGGTTTGCTCTTCCTAAACGTCAGTTGGACAAATGTGAATCTGGGAATAAACAACAAAAGGGAAATATCAGAGTCACATGGAAGACTTATGATTTGCCTGCAGGAACCCAGGCAGAGGTGAAAGAGAGCCTGTATATACTAAATAAGATAATTTTTGTTTTCATTTGCCCTTGTGAGAAAACTTATATAGAACACTCACATATCTATCTTGGTGCTTCCTTGCCTGTTTTAGGACTAAATAAATGGCCAGGACTTGAAACCATAATCTCAATTGACCAAGAACTAAAATGTCTCAAACATACAGATAGGCTGATGCTGATTCCTCAGACTCCAGAAGCCTTAGACAGTAAGGGTGAGTGGCTTTATTTGGAGTTCCCCCATGTCAATTCTGCCAGACAGTAAGATCTTATGCCAAAAAACTTATGATTACTGAGGTTGTCACTCTGATGGAAAAGGATATGTTTTCAGATGTCTGATCTGGGTATTCTGTCCAGCATTTGCTTCTGTACCATTCCAACTTCTACCAGAACATGCCACTGTCAAATGGTGAGGTTCATTTCGTGGTCCTCTGCTGGTCCTTCTGGTGCCAGCTCATCCTCAAAGTACTTTCCACTCCTCCCTCCTGTTGTCACACCTCTGTCTCATTTCTCTGCTTTGTCTTTCAATGCTGAGGCTGTCCTTGCCTGCATGTGATCCATCAGAGATGATCAAACACTGGCAGAATAATGATATTGATAGGTTTGTTATAGGAAGAATAAGGAGACCAGTTTTTCAAATCTGTTTTTTCCCTCTAGCTTTATACAAAGCCCACAGGACCTGGACTGGCAGATAGTTTCCTCTGTTTTCAGTATGAAAAACCATGTGAGCTAGTCACCAACACAAATGAGCTGGGGGAGCATTTTCCTTGTGAAGTCCAGCCTCAGAGGGATGCTATCAGGTTTCACAACATCACTATGAAGTTCTTGGTAAAAGCCATATAAAAGACTCTGTAGGCTGGAGCCACTGACCATTGCAGTCAACTGAAATGCTTCCAAGGGCTTTGGACCTTAGAGAACACTAAGCATGGGAATATATAATTTCCCAATAAATCCCCAGTCTCTCAAAGGCATGAGGGTTTTTGTGGGAGGGAAAATTTGGAGAGTGTTATGATGAGCAGTGATGTTATCTAAAGCTTCCCTGTGTGGAATATTTAGAAATCATCTGAATCATCTTTCACAGACAGCAGGGTTGCACCAGAGCTTCCCTTTACGAGGTCATGCGCCAGCACAGCCAGTCTCCTCAGAGACTTTTCCAAGTGCAGAGAAGTTCCCTACATCCCAAAATCAAATTCCTACCCTTTACTTCAAATGCACCAAAGGCCCTGGCACTTGTCAGAATCATTCAAGTTCAATCCAAAACTCCATAAATTCTGCATGTTTTTCTTTTCCCATTTTGGTTTCTAGTCTGGTTTGGGACTGATGTCTGGCATCTCTGCCCTGATCCAGGGGAGGGTGCAAGCTTCCCTGGTCCAGCACTGCTGCACACCTGCTGACCCACAACAAAAACCAGGCCAGGTGCCCCAGGGCTTTTCACAGTTTAAACTGTGAACTCTCAGGGCTGGCTTTGGCTAAGCTCCAACTTCACATTTTCTGGCTTGGCCAAGTAATTTCCTCATTCTCCTTGTTATTCTCTCCTCCTTTCCTTGATACCATGCCACAAAGTTCTTTGTCTCAAGGCCAAAGGCAACTACACAGACTCTTCTGATCCCTGACAGAAGGAATGTAATAGCCATCCCAGGGATCTGTCTGACATTAGTCAGAGGACTTACTTGCTAAAGCACACAAACATGGTTTTAGAAGAGCTGATGTGAAGAGAAGCTCACATATTTTAATCTCATGCATTAGTGAGAGTTTTGTTTTACATTCCTGGGACTGTAGAGATGTGCCAACTTTAGGTGGACCTGACCTAACAGTCAAAAAGAGGGGAAAAGTGCAACTAATGTATTTTCAAGAGGTAAGGATCAAATCTCCGTAATTAAATTAACTGCCAGTTGGAAACAGGGCATAAACAGGGCTACCATGTCTTAAAGGAGAGAATGTATTCTCTTGTGTGCCTGCTATGGCCTATGAGCAAACTCTGCTTATATTTAACATTTTCTGAGTTAGGTTCCCTCAAATTTGTGAGGAAACAGCAAGTCCTGGTCCAGGGCTCAAGATCCAGCAGGAAGATGGATGGATGAAGGAATGTGAAGAGAGGTCCATAACATAGAATATTTGTGCAGGGAATAAAAAAGAAGTCACAAGGAACAAACTACCTCTAAGCTCAGAAGAAGTACTGATTTTGTAGTCAGCTATAGAGAGACCAATTTCTGCCTCTCTGTGCAATTGTGTTTATATATGTATAGATACACACACATATATAGATGTCAGATTACAAGAAGCTGTAGGAAAGTACTAATTCTGTTTCAACTAGTGCAGACTGTGTATCTTTCAACTAGAGACTGGATTCCACTGCTGTGAAACACGTAGGTACCATTTAAATGTGTCTTTGTTAGCTCCCTTTCTCCATGATTTTATTGCCAAGCACAACATCATATGGTACGGAATATCCCTTTGGTCACTTGGGGCCTGTTGTCCCAGCTGTGTCCCCTGCCAGCTCCTTGTGCCCCCAGCCCACTCTCTGGTGGGGGGCTGTGAGAAGCAGCAAGGGCCTTGATGCTGTGCTGGCACTGCTCAGCAGCTGCTAAGTGACTTGGACACAGGACAGAAGGGCATACTCAGCAAGTTCACAGAGGATACAGAACAGGGAGGAGCTGTTCACTCCCTCCAAGGCAGAGAGACCTCGACAAATGAGAGGCCTGGGCAATCACCAACCACATGAAGTGCAACAAGGGAAGTGTCAGATTCTGCCCCTGGGTTGGGGCAGTCCTGGATGTTGGGAAGGGGAAGATGAAGAGCAGTGTCATGGAAAGGGACCTGGGGGTCCTGGGCGGCAAGCTGAACAGGGCTCAGCAGTGCCCTGGCAGCCAGGAGGGCCCAGCATGTCCTGGGGAGAGCCAGGCACAGCATCGCCAGCCAGGCAAGGGAGGGGATTGTCCCACTTTGCTCTGAGCTGGGTTGGTCTCACCTTTAACACTGTGCCCAGGTTTTGGCACCACAATATAAGAAAACTATTAGAGAGCATCCAAAGGACAGCTCTGAAGATGGTGAAGAGCCTCAGGAGTGAGGAGCAGCTGAGGTCACTTGGTCTGCTCAGCCTGGAGGAGACTGAGGGGAGACCTCACTGCAGTTACAACTTCCTTGTGAGGGGAAGAGGAGGGGCAGGCACTGATCCCTTCTCTGTGGTGACCAGGACAGAACTTGAGGGAATGGCCTGAAGTTGTGTCAGGGGAGGTTTAGGCTGGATTTCAGGAAAAGGTTCTTCACCCAGAGAGTGGCTGGACACTGGAACAGGCTCCCACATGGAAGTGGTCTCAGCACTAAGCCTGACAGAGTTCAAGAAATGTTTGAACAATACTCTCAGGCACATGGTGTGATTCATAGGGATGGTGCTGTGTGGAGCCATGAGCTGGACTTGATGATCCTTGTGGGTCCCTTCCAACTCACCTTATTCTGTGATTGTGTGATTGTTGTCAACACTTTTTAAAAAATTATAAACATAAATCATAGTGCCAGACAAGCTATTGTGAAGAAAACTAACTGTATCCCATCCAAGATCAGCACACCACAGTTCCTGAGCAAACAGAGTTTGTTTGTTTGAGTTGGGATTTTTTTGGAGAGGTAGGAATAACTGTTTTTTACTGAGCTTTGTCCTTCAGCCATACATTTGTTTAGCTTTTGTGAAACTCTTCCCCTGCTCCTCATGATTTTATAGTCATCGAGTGATAGAAAACTGAGGAAATGTTACATCTGAGAAGAACAAAACAGTGGGAGTTTACTTCACCACTGCCCTTGAAAGTTTAAGTCAATTGTTGAAACTTTTTTCCAGTCTGGCACTATTATTATCAGCTCCTACCTCCACCTTGTTAATATTGCATGGAACCACTTGTGTTGCTGTTTGACAGATACCAGCCAGCTCTGGTTCAGGCACATACAGTAGGAGGGAGGAAAGGACCAAACACAAAAGCCTTACACTCCTAGCAGTAGTTTTACACCCCTCCTGAACCCCAGTGGGAAGAAGAGTCTGTGCTTCACTGCCCACCAAAGGAAGAGGGCTGTCAAGGTGAAGCCAGGTACCAGCCCTGTCTCCTTCCAGGGCTAGGAGAGCAAAGTCTCACACTACCGTGTTTTTCTACAGAGACAGATACAAGAAGGTACAATTAATGGAGCTACCACCTTCCACTTTCCCACTGAGCTACACATCCCCCAGCAGACCTGATGGGAAATCCTGAGGGGCTACAGAAGGTTTCAGGTTGAAAAATATTTGAACAAGTATAAAATCTCTGAACTAATCAACCTGCAAAAACTGTTTCTTTTTCAGACCCTGGTTTCTTACCTCAGAAGAATACTGAAAATCTCTTTCCTACTTTGCACAGCCTGATGCAAATATTAAGATTATGTATTAATTTATTTATTTTTACCAGAGCACCATCAACTACAAAGCTGAGGTTTAGCTATCAGATTATTTTTTATGGACAACGTCGTAGAGCTGTCAACAAGAACAGGTGTGTGTGTGGGAGGATTGAAGAAAAGGCCAGGCATCTAATGCAAGAAATATTTAGGTTCTTTCCCATGAGTAAAGCCTGAAATCTCCTTGATACCTCTCAGGCAGTGCTGTTCACAAGGAACTATGTGCATGCCAAACAGAGCAAAAGGCTTCAAAGGGTTGATCAGAGAGTGATGCAGCCACAGTAACTGCTGCCTACTTTTGTCTCATGCACAAATTCACAATGGGCCTGGGAAGGGTATCTGAAAAACTGTTGCTGCTGCTACTGCTGCTAGTTTCATTAGCTAAAACACATCTCCCTTGGAAAAATAAAAAAAGGAATAGAAATTTCTTTTGCTGACATTGTCATTCCCTGCTGCCCAGTAAATAAACATAACATCTATTTGTCACCATGGAAACACCTTCTATGGTTCAAACTATGCAAAGGAGAGGTATTTGAGAAACTCAGAAATCTGAGGAAACGAGCAAGTATTTTACCTAAAACTTCATGTAGTGCCTCTTTTCACTTTGCTAATTTTTTGTTTTTCTCTCTAAGGTACAAGCACACACATTTTAGAAGAAAGCAGTATGTATCTTGGATATGAAGCTTAAATATTTGCCTAACACACTGCCCCTACTGTGCCATGTTTCTCCCTCTTCGCTGCCAGAGAGGGATGTGTAAATAACTCCTTATTTGTAAATCTAAAAAGCACTTGTTTCTCCAGGGACATTGCATTTTTTCTTCTCATAGTATGCATCAAAGTTAGAAAGACACTGCCACGAGCAACATAAATGGTGTATTGACATCAACAAAGCTTGTCTTCTGCCCACAGTGTGTAGGCAGTGAGCTGGAGATGTGACAAACATGCCTCCTCCTTCCTGGGGGACTCTGTGCCACTGACAAGAGTCTGACCACCCTGCCTGCTCAGGGACAGATGCCCACTGAGGTGGCACCATGCTGGCCCCCTAAGTCCCATAGAGACATGCCTTTCATTTGCACAATATCTGACTTACATAGGAGTGGATACTTCCTTTCATAATTCCCCTATATCAACTGCTGCTAAATTAAGGTGAAAAAAATCTATCCTCCTGGACTCTTTTATCATAAGTGTTGTGGCAACCTGCAGACTTTGGAAGAACATCAAGGTGCATGTGAAAAGACATTCTTGTTTCTAGGACTCTAAGCAGCTACAAACTAGGGAAGATAAATCCTCCTTATAATCCATATTACCTCCTGAGGCAAAGGAAATGAGGAAAGAAAACATTTGCATTTATGAGTACACCTAGACAAAGCAACTTGTTATTTACCAGCTATCCAGCCGTGTACAGGAACTCAACATCACACTCAAGGATCATGACCTTCACAAAACATGCATGTAAGAGACATCCTCAGCATTTAATTTGGAAGAATTTGTGTTCCCTGCCAAAGGAGACAGTGCAGCTCAGGACACTGAGCAGCAGACCAGCAGGCTGAATGCAAACAGCATTTGCATTTCTACCTACAGTCCAGCTCCAGAAGGTAATGGAGGTGTGAGGTCTGTGCTGCCAAGGGAGCACAGGTATAAACAGAAAGCTGGAAACCAGCTTTAAAATGAAAATTATAAGAAAAGGTTGATTTGAGACCTAGAGGCGTTGTCAGCTCAAATGCCTTTGCCTGCTCTTCCCTATGGAAACAGCAGAGATGTGTGTATATGCTGTGCATAGAAAACATCTTACCTGAATGATCTCAGATCCAAACCTGGGATTTTCTGTTCTAGGTGGTTTATTTTGGTGAGAATCACTTTCCTTCAGTGAAGCAGCTCCTGATATTCACCAGTATCGTGGAGAGGTAGGCTGATTTCTGCAGAACTTCACCTTTTTAGTTTTGATTTCTCTTCAGCCAAAGAAGAGACCTTAACACTAAAAAGCGAATATGAACTTGCTTCATTCCTGCACCCTTCTTCTGAGCAGCACAGGGACAATATCTGATTTCTTTCATTTTTTTAGCAGTTTATTATTTCTCCTTGGACCTACAAAAACTTCTCTTAAACCTCACACATGGACACACAGACACCTCTCTTCCATAGCAAAACTGTTTTTCCACAGGTTTCCAGTGCTTGTCCCTCACAGCTAGGAGTCCTTTGCCTGCCTGAGATACAGCCCAACCCACTTTTCTGCAAATAAACCAGAGCAAAGCAGGCACAACTTTTGGATGGTGTTGGTGTATGGAGTTTGGGTTCATGCTCAGCTTTAGCATTTCAGAGTTTCCATCTTCCTGAATTTCTTTGGGGTTTTTAAAAGATTTTTTCTTTCCCTGTCATCTGTCTGACATCATACACTCTCCATTAATTCCTCTCTTTGTCTTCTTTCCACAGATAGAGATCTCTAACCAGCTTTCATATCTATTGTGCTGCTCTTCCTCTCTTGCTTTAGCAGTATAATTTCTCTGCATGTCAAGTGACTTCTGCCTTTCCATCCACCCTATTTTTCCTAGACTTGAGCCTCTGCTCATAGCAACATATAACTGTGTAACTATCCATCACCTTTAGTTGAGTACTCTTGATTTATTCACTGTGAGAAAATCACTTGTCTACACTGATCCCTCCAGTACTAGGCATCAGCCATCACTTTTCTTCTCATGCCCATTGACACAACTATAGTACCTGTCCTAATAATACCTTTCCAACCATTAACAATCACTTTTTTCCCAAATACCAAGAATAGATGAAAGTTCCCCTTCAGAAACTTTTTTCAACAAATATTTCTCAATATGCTTTCTTTATTTAGGGTGCATAAATCCAAATAAGTAATGAGGTCCAGGGCACTGGCAATGGAAAAACATAGAAAAGACACAAAGTTATGTAGAGTGGTGTATTTTTGCCCTGCCTTTCACTTTGGGGGGAAAAAAGAGTCTGACTTGTGAAAACATCCCGTTTCCTCCTACACATTGCAAATATAAAAATGGATTTTTTTCCCATATGATTTCTTGCTGATTTGACCTGGGAAGTCAAAGGTGGTAGTGGTCAGATGCAGCTATGCTGGCTGAACTTTAGTAAAAAGGTGGTACAGCTTTTAATTTCACAGTACTCAGTTTTGCAAAAAAAATCTTGGTTCCTCACTTCCAGGAACATTAAAATTCATTGAGTTCAACTATTTTTTTATTAAAAATGAAAAAATGACAGAAGTTTAGCTTGTGATTAGGAAGTACTTGTTTATTTATAGACCCATTTGTTGCCTAAAAGCATTTCTTTTACATAATTGCTTCTTCAGACTGTTTGCTTATGTCGATCAGAAAATGTATTTTGGAAGATTAGGTCATTTGTACTTGTGCAAATCTGAGCAATAATTCAAATAAAGCAAGGTCAGTTTAAATGAAAACCATATCTAGCAGAGGGATAAACCCATTAAATTAAAAACACTGAACATAAGACTCTGTTGATCAGGTACTTACAGTGGAAAATTTTAAATGAAGACACTTTCTATTTACTAATTTATGTCAATGCTACAAAGATGGGATGAAATTCTTTAAAGTGTAAAGGTGGTTAATACATATCAGAAGGTCAAATAGGAATTGATTTCCAGGTGTCAGTAAGTTAACGTTATTTCTATCAGATACTGCAAATAGCTAATACTTGGTTTTTAAAATTAAGAAAACCAAAGCTCCAAGAGGGGTAAGCAACCACGAAAGCCAGCCAAAGATGCTAGGTTGATCTTGCTGTTGTATTTTAAGAATCTGAAGCAGAACAATTTCATTAGTAGCATCTATTACTGGGTTTTTGAAAAAGGGTAATAATTCCGTTCATAATATTGGAATTTCCATAGTTCATGGAAAAAAGCATAATTCCACATGTATTCTTCAGGCCTAAGAACTTTACATGGGTGCTTAACTTTACACTTGAGAGTAGTGCTGCTGAATGCAAAACTATAGTTCTCTTGTGCCCACAAAGTGAAACTGTTTTTTTATTTCTAATAGTCTGAATTTCTTGATAATTATTACACTGAATGAGTGATTTTCAGGTTATTTGCAAAATATATGTGTTTAAAATTTAGATACCTAAATTGCACAGTACTTTGTTCCTCCTATGGATGAAATGGGAACTTACTCCATGGAATTACATCCATTTTCTGTGTTTCAGGAAAATAAAAAAAGTGCATATACTTCAGCTATTCAAGGCTTTGCTGAATAAAACTCCAGTGAATAGAGGGGAGCTGCACAGTGGTCATTTTGAAAAACATTCACTGCTGCTAAAACTGGAATATATAAGAATTTTTCAATATGCACAGAAATGCTCCTGATCAGCTGAGGGCACTGACCAACAGGAAACCCAGGAATGAGAACAAGCAGAACTGGAGACCAGCTGTTTGAAGAGCTTCCAATGAGGCTTCCTACTCCTTGAAACCTTTGTGTGTGTGATGTATGTAGGGACATGTTTGCAGTTGGTAGGCTTGTCATAAGTCCTGGGGCAATTCCATGAGGTACCCTTGGTCTCTTGGGTAATGGAAAGGAACAAAGAAAGTAATGAGGCCACAGATCACATTTTTTTCTGTGCATTTGCATGTAGACAGAAATACATATGCATATAGAAAAAAAAAATTAGCCTGTGCCTGGATAGAGGATCCTGTTGGTACCACAGCCACAGGACATAAAACTCCTGTCCTGACAGGAAACATGTTGTCAAAATTGAGTTGCCCCATTTTTGATCCTCTTTTCCATGCTCTCAATGCTTGGAAAACAGTTCCTGATGTTTTGCCCTGCAGGCTGGTGAGCCCCCTCATGATGCAGCCAATTGACCACATGTACGTCACAGCACCCCTCCACCCATTCTGATGGGCTGCGTATGTACCCATCCCAATCCACCATGCATGCCATTTTCATTGTGATGTGCTGGCTGTCTTTTCACACAAACAGTCCTTCTGCCCCTCCTGAGGCCCAGTACAACCTCAGATTACTTAGGAGATGGTAGGGCTTCCAATGCCGAGAGATATTTTGTCCACAAAGGGGCTGGGGATTTTCTACACTTGGTTTATCAAGAAGGGTTAAGTCATAATTTGTAAACAAAATTGAGTCTAAATAAATTTCTGTGATGCATTCTAATTCAAGTACCCCTAAAATGTATCACTTAAAGTTAGCATTAGAAGAAAATTCTATTAAGAGGGCATGAGGTAAACTCATTTAGTTGCTCAAATTGTATAACGCAATGAATTAATATGGTAATGCATCTTCAGAGACCAGAAGTAGATAATAGAGGTGAGCAGAGGTTTTCTAGCTTGGCTTCAGAAAGGCAAAAGTAATTTATCATTCTGTTTCAGTTTTGGAGGGTAGCATTTCTCATTTCTTCTGACTCTCCCTCTGAAGTTCTTAGTTTCATTTTTTAAACATCCAGTTCCTGAGATTTTATGTTTTGGGAGTTTTTTTGTTGTTTTGTTTTGTTTTGTTTTTGTTTGTTTGTTTGTTGGTTGGTTTTGTTTTTGTTTTTTTTTTATTTCAGACAGAGCTCTGGTTGAATTTAGCCACACATAGTTTCCCTGGGAGATGCAGCAAGCACCAGACACTTTTAGTTTCAACCTTGTGCTTACAGGCCTTAAGGGGCTGCAGCAACCTGGGACTTGCCTCTCAGACATTCAGCTCACTACTCTAGCTTGTATAAGCAAGGCATGGAAAGGACAAAATGATATATTTTCCTTTTTTTGGTCAGTTTTCAGGGTCAGGGGGAGACTGCAGCTATGATTGGTGGTGATGAGTAACCTACTCCTTTATGGCCACACAAATAAGCATTATGTCTTTATTACTTACATGCATTGTCTTATATGAGCCTATTTTTAATTAATAGAAAACAAAGCCCTTTTGACCTTACCCACAGAAAATATTGCTTCTTTTATGCTGGCCATAAATTAGGCTAATACAGCCTGAGTGTCCAACATATTTCTCTCAGATAATATTCACTCAAATATTAAACAGGGAGAGAAAAGAAAGGAAAATGTAAACCATTGGCATCAAGATGGACTCTGCAATTGTTAAAAGTTATATAAGATTGAGAGACTTTATTTTGCCATAACAGTTGGTGGAAGAAGAGAAAGGTATCTGATACAATTGAAACAAAGGAAATTTTAGCAATGCAAAATCTAGTTGCCCAGACAGGAATGTCATCTGATGCTCTACTGAGACAAACATCTTCAAAGGAATAAGCAGAGAACAAAAACCTTCGCAGTGAAGAATAAAAGATGCTGAGCTAATATATAATAATTAACCATATTAATTTGGCTGCATAATTATAGTCTCTTTGTTTTTCCTTTTGCTTTTTTAACTACAAGCAGTGCACAGCAGTAGCAACACAAAATATTTTGTTTTGCCTTGTGTGTATGCTCAGTGCTGGCAAACAGTAGATATCTCCTCATAAATGAGCTGTCACAAATTACTCCTCATTTGGTGGCAACATCCTTGGTCTACATCACAGCAACAGGAAGCCTAATCAATTATGCTCCTAAAATGAAATCAGAGCTCTATGGTGCCAGGGGCATAGCTCATAAAATTAATTACAAGGCAAGTTTACATATTGAAGTACCAGTTTATGGAGGGACTAATAACTTTTGATGAAGACTTTGACAGGGTATTACTCACATGGATTATGAAAACAAAAATCTTTTGCAACTGGCTACTCAGACACTGGCTTGTGGCTCACAGCTGCCCTTCCCAGCTGTCACCCAGGGTCTGCCCCTTTCCTTTGTCAAGTGCAGACAAAGATACCCAACGATATCAGGGCATCATTACCCATGTAGAGAGCAGAGAGCAGTCCCCATCAGCTGCCACATCCACCCAGACAATGTCTCATCTCTCTGCCTCTCCCTCCTACAATTCTATGTTACATCTGCCAGATTATGGCAGGATTACCATTAGTCCAGACAGGACTAATTTCTTTTTGGTTTTAAAAAACTGGGAAACCCCTGCTAAGAAAAAGGCACAGGGTATTTTTAGTGGCTGCAGAGAGGGCAAGGCTACAGGGTGAGCCCTGGGGTCTCAGGGAATCCAGCCAGGGGCAAGACATCACAACTGCCTTGACCTCGGGGCACTTCCAAGGACTGATAATGGGAAATAGAGTTATTCAGGCGTTGGTGTTTGCTCAACTGTGGAGCATAAAAATGTAAAAGGTGAATTAGTGACAGATGGCAGATCTTTGGGGGAAACAAGTAATTTTAGTGGTGAAAGCAAACAAAGCAAATTGTGGCATGGATTAATGTGGAGCCTTTCATGCAAAAATTGAAAACATGTTGCTAGTCAGCCCAGCAAATGGGTGAGACAGGCAGGTAAATCCTGGTATGGCCATTACACCAATGGCTGAACTGAGGCACCAAAAAGACAAGCACCCTGCCAATATACTGCAGCCCTGGACAATAATGCAGGAATGGCATGGCCAGCAGTGGGGTGTCAGCCACTGTTCTTCACCAGCCCGCTGAGTCACCTCTTAGTCTGGCAAAAGCTGTTTAATGAATTGCCTTTATGAAGCTTCAAGACACTGAGACCCACATAGGACATGGAATGATGAATAGCCTGCCTCAAAGATGCCATTCATAATCAAATTTTAAATGTAATTCAGCTGAATGGAATCATTGCTCTTGTGTGCATCATTTCCAAGGCCGGATGCTGGTCTCTGAACTGGCACGGTCCCTCCCCTGACAGACAGGCTGGGAGCTGCCCTGCACAGGAGCTCACTCTGGGCACAAAGCCACACAGACTGCACAGAGTGAAAGGAGATGTGTGAAACAGGGCTGTGAGCATGGCTGGGTGTGACCACCTTAACTTTTCTGTGCATTGCCCAGTTTGAAGCAGGCACGATACAGAGGCAGCAATCTGAGAGATGCTGCTGTTTCCAAATGCTGAGTATAAGGAAAACTGGTTGTTGAGCAAGCAAGAAGGGGACCCTTTCCATGACCTATTTGAGAAAATAAACTAAACAAAGACCCAAAGACATTGGTCAGAAAAGCTGAAAAGAAAGTTTTACAGCACTTTAAAGCGAATCTTTCAGTTCCCAAGCATAAAGTAGAAGTGTGTTCTTTAAATTGCCATTACAGAGTTCCTTCTTAGACTGGGCAAAAGATTTTTATTTAAATGGAGGTCTCCTCAGAAGTGCAAAGAGGCCTTTGGGGAGGTGCAGGGGAGGAAAAATGTAATTTTTCAGGCTCCAAGTGTTCTTTTGTGTTTTATAAACAGCTGAGTGACAGCCCAGTGATTAATAAGTTACATAAATAATTATAAGCGACATGTAGCTGAATCTAGTCCACATTCCAGACATGGTACATTAAATAAAGAGAATTCTGCTCTTCCCCCAGAAGAAAATTTATCTGGCAACAGCAGATAAATCAGAAATGATACTGCTAAAGTATGTCCAGTTCTTTGGAGAGACAGCTCATCAAAACCAGAAGTTTTTACTGCACTCACTTTCTCAAGCAAATTGTTTCATTTACTTCAGTCCTACCTGGTACTCATTCAGTATGAAAAATTACTTTCTTCCTTTATTCATCCTCTCTGGTTGAGCTTATTATTTACCAGAAATGCAAAATGGAGCTTTGTGCCAGGACAGCCCAATCAATAGGAAGGTAAATGCCAGTTTGCAGTACCAACACTGGAGCTCGCAGGGAGCCTCACTGGATGTGTTTAATTGGTCATGTTTTACAGCACCACCAAGAAATTCAAGTTAAATTGGTCCCTCTCCCTTGGATTGTACTGAAAGAAACAAACCTGAGGACAGGGCCTGCCTGTGTTTTCTGTTGCAAAGACACATTTATAGCACATAGGGATTGAGCAGTAACTTTGTAAGATGTTCCTGAGGTTTTTAGAGCATCTCTCTGTCTTCCCCAGAAAACCATAAAAGGATGTAATAGACAAGAGCAGTCTGACCCAGTACAGTGCCTTAAGGTTAGGAAACAACCTTGTTTGAAATCCAGCTGTGCCCCAAGGTCTCCTCATTGGGTGGAGGGTAAGGATGTGAACTCCAATTAGAAAGTTGTGTGATGGGAATGATTCCAGTGCTGAAAAAACAATTGAGTAGTACTTTGAAATGTGTCTAAGGTTATTCAAAAGTACAAGCCAATGCTTAATACCTCACTTGCCCCTGTCCCAACCCCCAGCATTCTGTGTGTATGAGTTATTCTCACGTTCTCATGAGTTATCTCCCCCTGTTTTTGACACCTTCATACATTCCTTGTTCTTATGGGGAAAAGGAGTCACACAAAGACCTACTTTGCAAAGTTTTTTCTTTTAATAATAATATATAACACTGAATGGTTTTCTATATTTTAGAGTTCTTGTGATCTTGTGGAAACAATAAAAAAGAAGATTTCTGGTAAAGAACACTTCTTTTCACTAATTTCAGTAAAACACTGATCATCTGGTATATCATCTTAGCAGGTAGTAGCCACAATGCCAAGAAATGTGATTACTTCAATAATTAAAGTGTGGTTTTAATGACTTAGAGTGTGAAATGAGGCATCATTTCCTAGATTCACAGATTTAAGGCCAGAAGGGACTTGAAAGATCATCTGTTCCCAGTTCTCTTGTAAAAACACCACTGTTTTTTTCATTGCTGTTACTGAAGCAAATGCATTCCTTCCTGTGAAGCTAAGCACAGCTTTTTTCCAAAATGTATTTAGTTGTAGTTTAGTGACAGAACTTAAACTTTCTATATTTACTTTATATTGCATCTTCATTCCTTTCTTGCACTTAGGACAATTTACCATTTTAAAGGCAGCTGGCTGACAGCAAGCAGAACACTAAGATTTGACTCCTAAAACCATAAATAGACACTTATTTACATTAAATTTCAGTAAAGCAAGCCCAGAACAGAAGTACTGCACTGTAACTTTCCTGTTACCACTCCTGGCCAGAATAGCAGTGATGCTGGTGGCATCATTAGCAGAGGCAGCCACAAGCTCTTTCCATGCTCTGGACCATGAATCCCTTCAAAATGGATTGATTGCATGCTGGGATTAGCTCATCAGCTTTTCAACATGTTCAGGATCTCTCTCTTTTTTTTTCTTTTTTTTTTTTTAATGTTTTCCGATACAGGAAAATTTTGGCCTAAGAGAAATTTCCAGCACATCTTATCCTTGTGCTGCCTACCCCTACTCCAGGGTACAAGAACAGGCACTTGTTCAGTCCTTGCTTTCCAAGCTGTGGCCGTGGACAGGGAAACCCCACTCACACCCATGAGATATTCTAAATATGAATTTTGTCTTCCTGACTTTCTTTTCTAACTAACCTTGATCTCTTTTTCCCCCCATTGTACATAAAAGTCTTCTGGCAGAAATGTCAGTTTTAATCTGCTGTTTATACTTCTGTAGTAGACACTAAGGACCCTTATTTTATCTTGCAAACTTTGCCCTGACACAGCATCAGTTCAATTCCCTCATTGAGGTTCTAGCCAAGCAAAACTCACCTTGTTTTAATCTCTTGTTGTAATTCATTCAAAGCTCTTCCAAGTATATCCAAGATTTATTCTGTCAATTTAATCTGTTCTGGAGAAATAGATTATCCAAACAGATGCACACTTTATTTTTAGTTTCTGATTTGTAAGCTGCAGTAAAAGTGGAAAAAATGCAATCTTCAGTAATAACCGAAATTTTCAGAGAAATTCTGATCCATCTCAGTGACTGCATGAGAAATGCAATCAAACAAGGTAAGAGCTCCAATATACTGGGGAGAGGTGGGTGAGAGGGGAACATTTCCTTGTTTATTATGGCACAGAATTGCTGTGCAGAACAACTGTCTATCTTCTAAGGCTTCGAGTTCACTGCAAAAATAAAATCCCCCAGCAACTAATGTAGGTGCTTTATAACCACATCAAATGTGCTCTGACTCCCTATGTGCTGTTTTTGTGGCTAGCTCAAAAATGAACCCAAGGATCAATTTCAAATGTTTCTTTTTTGTCCTATCATATTCCACATCATACTATTGTTCTATTAGAAGAAACTTTTGAGAAAACCTCAAAAGTTAACATGCTGAATATCACGTGCAAATTATTATAACCACTTTAGTTGCATATTGCAATTTTCAAAGGTTTTAACTGTAGAGAAAATGAATGGATCTCATCAAAATGAAAACCGTAGAAATAAATCAGCCATCAGTAATGAAAAAAAGAGGATGATATAATTTCTATTTGTCAAGTAATAATGATGTCACCACCCATTTATCCTCTGCACTTAAATGTTGAAGCTGTTCAACAAATCTCTCCCGAGCCACGTACATCTGTTGCTTTAATGGTGCCTATAGAAAAGCTTTCTGATTAGTTAACACATCATTCATCAATTAGAACAGAAGGTAAAAGTTATTTCTCCCTACCCACAGTGCTTCATTAAAAAAATAACCTTTAATGTAATGAATGACAGCTGAATCAAGAAATAAATAAGAGGAGAGGTGGTGCCTGAGGAGGTCACTTTTTTGAAGAATTCTAACTTTTCCTAGAGCAAAGGAAAATGAGGAAATATGAGAAGAGGGGTCTTAAGAGGTGCCCAAATACAGACTTTTCTGTGGCTCAATGCAGTGGCTACTAGTACAAAAAGGCACATGCTGTGTTGCAAGCCACTTTACAAAAGAACTCACTAAATAATAAAAAATGCACTGGTACTTCCATCAAAGTTTGCATTGAGTACTTATCCTCAAAAGTCTTGCAAAGATGTATTTTAACCAATTCCAATAAGGAAGATGAGCAATTTGTCCATGTGAATCTTTATATCAATCTTTAGCTAAGAAAGTTTGTTCTTATACAGTGCATAAATTGAAAGATGCCCCTCCAAATATATTTAGCAAATAACTCCCTGGGTTTACAGGTAACATATTCACCTAAAGGTGAAAGACAAGGATCCTGTTTTCAACAATTTATTCAAAGAGAGCAGCATCAGCTAAAGACACCCATCACAAACCCCCTGAACCCCAATTGCAGACAGATTTTATCTCCATGCCTTAGCACCGGAGATGGGGAAGCTTTCCTTGAGCACAGCACTGTGACTGCCTTCAGGGTGAAAAGCAGATCTGAACCCAAATTCCCCATTTTAGATGTGTTCTAACCACTAGGCTGCTGGGTAGTCAGCATGAATAGAGCCCAAGTCTTCCTCTTACAAGGGCCACAAAACAAACTACTTCAATTTTGTTAAGTTGTTCTTTTTGCATCTAAGGTTGGCCATTTTGTATTAAATAAATCTATTATATCAGGGCAGAGGTTGAAGTAGGATATTTATTTTGCCATTTAAAGTAATAACAGTAACCAATTCAATCTAAATTGAATTCTTCATTTGGTTTGTCCAGCAAACCAAAACATCAGGCTCAAGTCAGGTATTTGTTAGAAGCAGCTGCTGCAATTACAAAGATAGCTACCCTGCCTATTGCATCAAACAGGGTGGATAGCTGCAGGCACATTCAGATGTCAGGGGTCCTTGGAGTGATCCAAATGAGCATGTTTCACTTCCCTGGAGATGGACCCAGGGTGGCTCAGGGCCAGTGACAACAGCCCACTTCAAGGGCAGTAATTCACTGTGGAAGGATGGGAACATGGACAGCCTTGGCTGCTTCTCAGGTGGATCCCCACTGCACCCTGAGCTGTTTGCATTCTCCAGCTGCAGCTCCCCATTCGCTGCAGTGAGCACTGCTGGGAGCCATGTGCACTGATGGCACACAATGCATTTTCATTTATGTCCCAACTTCTGGTGTCAGCTAGACCAGCTTTCCAGAGCATTGATTTCATAATCATCTTTCCTCATCTGGCTCTTCATGGCTGTCCAGTCTGCAAGTCAGTTTTTCCTCACTCACAGTGCCACAGTAACATTAGCATAAACCCTGAACTCATTTTGTTTCTCACTATTTCTTCATCAGTAACTATTTCAGACAAGAGGAGAGAAATCAAACAGAAGACTGACCCCAGCACCTATTTAGTGGAAAAATTCCAGGCATGGGGTCTAAGCCGATGACTGCCAGGGCACATTCAGCCCAAAGACAATCTCCTTTTCAGTAAAAGCAGTCATCATCTTTGGAACATGGCACTCATCTGCAGCCAGGAAACACTTTCAGGCTTTTGCCAGCATGCCTGTGACTGACAGCCCTGGCACAGCCTCTGCATTGGCTTTGCAGAGCTACAGCAGCCTTGTAAAGTACACAAAGTCTGTGCACACTGGGGGTGGATTTTCCACCATACCATAGGGCTTACATTGTTGTAAATTGATGGGAAGTTAGAGGCTGGGCATCTATTTCAATTGCAATGCAGGAGGCAGCAGGCTTGGTTTTCATTTTGAGAAACAGTCAGTAGAGTGAAACCAAGAGAGATTTTGGTCATATCTTTTGTTTATTGTCTTTTTTTAGATAGGAAGCACAGTTTATGATTGAAGTACCAGTCATGCTGACTGTACAGGTGTCAGCACTCAAAACACTGTAATTTATTCAGTCCAGCTCCAGTATTCCCACCCTTAAGAGAGGCTCCCAGGGAAACACTTGGTACATGCTGCCATGCTGTTCAATCGCATTGGCCTGGTAGGGATGGGGTGGAGCAGGAGATGAGATGACCCCATTCATTCTCCATCTCAGACTGTCACACAAGAAAGGTATTTCTTCAAAAGAAGGAGCACAGCTGGATCCCTCCCTTGCTGCTCTGATGGGCTGCAAGAGGAGTGGGACCAATAGAGAGGATGTTTCTGGCACCATTTCCTGCATGGAGTGAGTAAGAGACAGATCTATGCCCCACAGACAGTATCAGCAGAGATGAACAAAGCCATCTACCAGTCACCTCCCTGAGATCTGTGGTTCCAAGCAGTTGACAATGTCAGTCAGTAACTGAAGAAGTTTGAAGAATCAAACAAATGCTGTGAATCTTCACTTCCGTTCCTCTGAGTGAAAAAAATTCTCAGGAACGTTCATGGCCACAGGAGATGGCCACAACTGCCTCTCTCTTCTGAAAAATGCAGTGAAGGAAATCTTGCTCAGAATAGTCTCACAGTCTCTGGCTTTATGGCATGCATTAATTAATTTCACATTAGCAAGGGGATGGATTTCCTTCCATTGTGGTCATATTCTTCCATGCAGAATTTCTATTATTTTGAAAGCTACTTTAAAAAAAGTATTGTTTCCTATTGATCAGCTGGAATCCTCATTGTGCCTGTGGGTTATGTCTGCAGAGTGGACTGCAAACAAATGTGATATTCTAGTGCTGATTGCTCTTGCTTGGCTCCCATTTCTACCTATTGATTTTCAGGGCTTTGGTACAACCCTGCGTGCAGTCAGTGAACCCCCACACACCCCAGTGAAATGACACAGGTTAAACTGTACAGTGTATTTGTGCCTGGATGAGCATTTGTGCAATCTGTGAATTTCAAGAGACATGAGCACAAGCTCGCCTGTACAAAATACACTTTAAGAGCTGACATTAAAGTTAATATGAAAGTTCAGAGGTGCAAAATAATTGAAATGCATAGAAGAGGTAGCAATAACGTTTCTAAACTGAGGCAGTGAATTATGTATATAAGAAATATTAAAAATGCAAAGCTGACTCTATTTGCATTTGGAATGCCCCCTAGCTGTTACCAAAGAGGAGGAAATTGCTTTATGCAGAATTCAAGGGCATAATACTTAGTGCTGTATTTAAGTCAAGAAGGAATATCAGTCATTTTTATTCTACCACTTAACTTGGGCTTATGTAATCTGCCTGAAAGCCAAGTCAGTTGTCTTATTTTCTATCATGGAGAGAGAATATATAATCCAATCATTAAACCTTTATATTCAGATGGTTCTGAGACCCCTCAGAACCACATTGCTGCATGTAAATCATGGGCTGTCATCAGTCCAAGAGATGGAAATATCAGTGCTTTTGGGCAGATTACTTTTGGGTAATCAGAGGGTAAAATTAAACTTCTTCACCAGTTGGGGAATACATAGTTGATGTGGAGCAATCAAATGATGCCTGATTTTCTTGCAGTGGGTGTGGGTTAGGTATCACTTCAGAGCATCAAGGTCTAAAATGAGAAGCCTGGTTCATCTTACTGGATTTAAACTTTTTCTGGGTGGAAATGTGTGAGTGAATTTTGCCTTTCTTGGCATCCAGGCTTGACAGCAGTGACTGTGGACTGGACATGGGCAAATGGCATGAACAAGTGCATGAGGAAATGCCACCAAAATGGTGAGGAGGCAAAGGTCTTATGCCACATGCAGCAAACACTCTAAGGCTGAAACCCCTGTACTACAATCACCAAAGGATTTTTCTGTAGTCTTAACAAAAAGAGAATTAATGTAGAAATAATTTTACAAATTAGTAGCTCCTGTCTGTCTCTGATCATATCCTGTCTTTTCCACTTCCATGATTTCCTCCATGAGCAGTAAAAATCAATCAAATTCTCACAGAGCTTTTATTTAACATCAGCTTCACTTCCAAGATCTGTTATATAAGTGGCAGGAAAATATCACAAAACAGCTGCTTCCACCTATGACTTCATAAGGAGAATAAGCAGAGGACCAAAATGGAGTTTACACATCTATCATCCATAAGCTTCTGCATGCTGATACAGAGAAAACTACTTTTTGTGTTCAGAAAGCCAGCACTACTGACCAAGCCTGGATTTTAAATACCAGACTGAATTAATCCCAGTTCACTGTGGTAAACAAAAGGAAATGGTAGCAAGGACAGACATATGCAAGGGCAAGATATGTTTAAGTACACAATCAGGTTGCTAATGCATCTGTTTACTTCCATTTATATTATAGATCTACCACAACATTATCTTGTATTTTCAGCAGCCCTGATATTTAATGAAAAACTAAAATAAAAAGCATTCAAAGTGTATCACATATCCCATGAGTCTTCCCATCCCAACAGCTGCACAATAAGGGATGAATGCAAATTTTCCCAACTGCCACATCCTTGCCATTAAAAGAAATGACCCTTTCCTCCTCAGCTCTCCCAAAACAGTCTCTCAGAGAACAGTACAGGAAGGGGCTATTCAAGCTCAGATCAGTGTTGCCTCTATCTTTAATGCTAAGTAAGGATTTTGGCTTGGAGGGGGTATTGAGAGAAAACCTTACATACTGCCATCAGGATATTTTAGCTCACAATGGCAGCAAGTTGTCAAAACTGATGTCACTTGATGTCAGGACAGCTGTTTAAAGTGTAGTTCTGGAGTTCTCATGGGACTGACTTTTTTTTCCAAATAGACTGGGCTCCTCCTGATATCTCAGAACTCAAAAATTACTGCATTATTTTGGTTACTTTTTTAAACAAAGGGACAAAAGATCGTAGAAGAATTACAGCTAAAGCCAAGAAGGAATATACTGGAGATTGAATTCAGATATGGCAATAAGAAAATTCAATTTAAGAAGACATTGATGTGAGTCTCTGAGTGTACCTCACTAAGGGACAAAGCAGAGCTGGAGAAGTGAATATCCCCTTAATGAATATCAGAAACATGGGGGCAGGAGACAGATAAATCAGGACACATGACAGAGGTCACATATTGTATCACTTGTGTTAAAAAGAAGCCAGAAAATAAATGAGACTTGCAAGAATGGGCTGAAGCCATTAGAACAGGGATGGCTGGGAAGGAAGGGCTGAGCACAGAGCTGCAGAGTGTCTGCAGGAAGAAATGAAGACTGGATTTGCCACTCTTTGACAATTTCTGTAGCAGAAGGTTTGTAGCAGAAATGGCCTTAGTCTGTGTTGGGGAGAAAAAGAGTGGTGAGGGAATGACACTGTGCAGGGGCAGTGCAGGATGGCAGGAACACTGCTCCAGAAAAGTGGTGTTACAGGACAGAGGTCTGAAGCTTGCTCTCTGACAGACATCTCTGCTTGGAAGAGCTGGAGGCAATATCTATGGAGAAACCCCAAGGAAGAATACTGTTAATGCTTTGATCTGACATATTTTGTTTAATATTAAAGGGCAAACTTATTCTGACTGTTAAATCGATATCAAATCAAGGCTGGAATCTGCTTTATGATCATGGACAGTGAACTCCTTACTGCTGGAGTCATAAATGATGTCACATTTCAGCAGTCCTGTGGCTGCCAATATTCAGCCCAGAAATTCCTATTTTAATTAAAAACTTCAATCTGAAAGGCAAAGTGTCACTTGCTGACAGTGAAGAGCATTACTTTGTGTTTCTCACGTGCTCTTGAAGCTCTGTGTGGAGCAGAAGACAGCTCACATCCTTCTCAGCACCATCCTGTCCCTCTGGCAAAGCCCTGTCTGAAGGCAAACCTACAATTTACACTGTGAAAGCAAGTTTGATGTGAGATCACAGGCCTTGAGCTGGCCTTTGGGGACGAAGGAATGTCACTACTTGTGAACAGCACAAACCCAGAGTATCCTGTGCCCTCCAAACACAACTTCCCTGGGATTAGGAAGTTCCCTCTCTTATGTCCCTCCCCCAAACCACTGAGCAACCCAGCATGTGCTTTAAATCAGCAGTGCTTAGTCTGGCTTTCCAATTAATTTTGTTTGGCGTGGGCTGGACTCAGAATTCTCAAAAGACAGGTGCATTTCACATCTGAGCCTTTGAATAGGATCCCAGAGGATTCATTTTATCAAGAATTTCATATCCTAGAATGACTGAAATCAACAGAGACCTTTGCCACTTTCTTATTTATGTTGCCCCACTTGGTGAATACATGCCAGTGACTGGGAAGGCTGCACTGCAAGGTCATTTTTTATACCTTTCAAAGTGAAGCATTATTTAGGCACGTGTCAAAACTTTCACAGGTCTCAAGGATTAAACATAAACCACAGGTGTTTTCTCAGGGATGAAAAGGTTTACTGACATGGGGGATGTTGAAGCAATATGTCCCATAAATCCAAAGGCTGTCCGGAGGCCTGTGAAGAGGAATGTCAGGAACTGACTCCCTCTTGCTGTACTCCAAATCTGTGCTGTAGATCCACGGAGACACAGAAACATCAGGTTCTCATCACCACGAGGAACATTCCCAGGTCAGGATTCCCTGCGTGGCCCATGACTGATGAGCAACTGCAGAAATCAACTCACCCTGCTCAGTAAAACCTTTCCAGGACAGTGACAACTGTAAGCTCTTATGCTAGACCAGTCATCCTGGAGAGATAGCAAACTTGGAGGCTTCATCAGACAGGAAGAATGTCAAGTCAGAAACTTTGCATTGCTCTAGTCCAGTAAATCCCTCAAAGTAGCTGAATGCAGTTGTTTTGCTGTTGCAAAGTACCCAGGCATTTATCCACCAAAGCAGCAGAATATGGGGGCTTTGCTCAGCACTTTGTCTTCTTCAAACAGACAAAAAATGCCCTCTATGAAAAATGGATGTCTCCTTTTAAATTCTAAGGTTAGCTCTCTCCTTTGATTCTAAATTTGCCCCAGATCCATCAAAATTGGTTTCACAAGTGCAGGCTGACATGATGATAATCTAAAAAAGACAGTTTCTAATTGGACCAGGACATACCTTACAGTCATGCCATTTTAGAAGGGGAAAGTCATGTTTTCTCATTCACATGTACGATAATTCCCCATGAGAAATTATATTTCTTCTCCTTGAGCAGATTTTTGCCTATATGGTACAGATCTTCTTGCAGAAAAGAACTGGGAATATTCTGGGAGTTTGCACAAAACGCTTTTGTGGAAGAGATTAGTGTTTAACATATTACACACGCTCCATGGAAAGCATTCAACATCCACAGGAAAACATATCTGATATATAATTATCATCTTGTTTTACCTCTGTTTTTCAGAAAAACTGATGAAAGAACATTTAGACAGAAAATGCTTTCTACACATCTCACAAATTAAGGAATAGAGTTCATTGCTTCAAATTTTAATTTTAAAAATCTACCATTTACTTCAGGGAGTTATTTTTTCTCTCTAGGCAGTCTTGTTCCTCTTTGGCCTGGAGTAATTTCTACTAGATACTTTTTGATGAAGAACATTGAACAAAATAAGCTGACAATCCAATGCAGTGTGATCCTCCTTATCAGTAATATAAGAATATTACTTTTAATTGCTTTATTTGAAAATGGCAATAATAGCCTATTAACCTGGAAATTAACTCTGGACAACTGTTCCTATGAGATAATATATGGATTTGATTTCAATGAAATCTCTGTCTTTATGTGAGTAGCTTTTAGCTAATTTTGTTGGCTGCAAAGGGATCTCCCTATTTCATTTAAATGGAGACAGAGGTAAAAGGAATGGAAAGTTTCTCAATGAGATCCAAGTCCTTGCCTTTTGTCACTATGAAAAATCCTTTTCCTCACTAAGTAAAGTCACTGTAAATTATGGCGTAACTTTTCTCCAGAAAACTAACTTCGCTCTGCCTTTGCAATATTAGCTCCCTGGTTAGGCCAGGATGCAAGGACCATGAATGATGGGCAATGCCCTCATTAACTCAACCCAATTCTTGCAGTTCTGCCCTGTTTTACAAGGTGTTTGAATCCAACCAATAGAAGCAGCCATGAGGTGTGTACTGATCTGGCAGTAGCAACAGTGCCAGCTCAGCCCTGACCTGGTGCTTGCTGCACCCTGACTTTTGTACATGGGTGGAAGCTGCTCCTTAACAATAACTTCAGTGTTGCTTCTACCTCCAAAGTCCCCCAAATCTGAATTATTTGGTTTTTTTCTCCCTGATTTCTATTTTTAGAAGCTTTTCTCATTGCCAATGTAAGGTCAACTTTGACAAGTGACAGGAGTCATCATATATTTTCTCTCAAGTCTGTCCTACAGGTGCCTGTACCTGGTCCAAACAGTCCTTGAGGACACACTGCTAGGTGATGAGTGCAGTTTGGTGCACAAGGAGGGACCCTGTGCCTGCAGCTCTGCTCTCCTGCCCCCCTGCAGCATAATCCTTGGCAATTACACCAGCAAACACTCCAGCACAGGAACTAATGTTCTGTGAGCTCCATTCAGCAAAATTCTTAAGTACCTGCTTAAGATGTATGCCTTGCTGCCTCTAGAGTCAAAAAGATTAGTCATATACTTGCAGTTAAACACATGCAGGAGTATTTAATGTGTTTTAATGGCTCTGTATATTCATTTGTCTGTTAAATGGCAGCAGTTCTGGACGTCCCCACTGGAAGCAGGATGAAACTCATACATCAGATGCCTTCAGCCCACCAGACTCCGTTTAATGGCTGGAGGGGGGGTGCATAAGCAGAGATTTTGCATTATCCAACAATAGATAGGTATTTTTTGTGGATTGATACAAAATACTTGCATCTGTTGTTTCTCTGAAAGAATGCTTTGAGCAACTGCTATGAAAAGGACTATAGGAAAACACAACTGTACTTTGAATGTTCTTTTCCTGCTCTCTCTGTGTTGTGCAACAGAGAACAGATGTGCCCTCTCACACAAATCAAGAGCTGTCAAGATGCACTTTTATCATACATTTTTATTTTCAGCTTGTGAATCTTCTATATTTTTTTAGCTTAAACTATTAAACTCTTTTCATAGCATCAGCTATCTCTCTCATTTTACTTTGAGATTTACTCTGAGGTTTTGTGAACAGCAAATAGTCTGCTTATCTTTGTGCTAAATTAATCCAATTTTCACAGAATCATAGAATTATTTAGATAGGAAGAGACCTTTAAGATCAAGTTCCACCTTTAGCCTAGCACTGCTGACTCCACCCCTAAACCATTTTAGGAAACGGTCTTTAATTGTTATTATAGTTCACACTTAATTGCTGAAGAGAACAGAAATAAAAACATTTGCATCTTTTAGAATAATTCTAGTCAGTAGCAGCTTCACATATTATTATTCTTTAGGTTTCACCAGGTAGAAGACAACCCTATTTCACATCAAGCTTGTCATTTCAATAAAGTGCTTGTCTGAACAACCTACATGTAGTGCAAGAGGTGGCTTCAGCAGGGCAGTCACTCAGTGGCTGTAAACCTGACTTAAGCAGCCACTTAAGGTGGGTTTATGACTGCTTTGCATTATTGAAGGGACAGGGGCAGCTAGAGCACACCAACCTGTCTGGCTCAGGACAGACTTCCATAAAGCACCAGATGGTCATTTACAGATGTGGAAGCAAAGTCTACTGAGATTTTTAAGCAATTATCTTTTAGTGAAATGCTAAGCCAGAGCTGGATAGGGTGTTATTCTTTATTTTATAAGCAGAGAAGAGCACTGCATCACCTTGAAGAGGACTGGAATAGATGATGGTTTCATGGCATAGCTAGGCCACTGCACTCTGATTCATGTCAAAATATTAACAAACACACGAGCTGAGACAATGATTTGGGAACCCTGTACTCTAAGGTTCCACTCAGAGGATGTCCTAGGCACATGTACACATTTAAGAATTGCAAGATGTTCTCCTTACATTAGCTTCAGTGGATTTATTTGCATACTAGTGGTTATACACATGCTGAAGTACTTTGTTTTAGCTGCAATCTATATGTAATGGGAACATCCTAATCTTTCTTTGTCATCATAATTAGAAAATCATCACTTAAGCTTTCTGCCCCCAACTAGGCAAGCTTCAAAGCAAGAAATTTGTTCTGACTGAGTCTACTTCCAGAAACCTGACCTCAGAGCCAGACAAGGCTCCATTGTTTATTTTCTTCATTACTGAATGAAGAAAAATATTTTAAAGCTTACAATGTCTGCTCAAAGAAGAGAAGACTTTCCATATTGAATTTTTGCTATTGTGAATCCATGGTTGAATGACATTAAATTGAAGGTAGTGGAAAAGGTCCTATCATCTTCCACTAATGAAGGACTGGGACTCCAAGTCAGTCAGTGTTTCTGAAATTATATATACTCCTTGCCCTCTTGTTCCCCAGTATGAACTTAGGAGAAGTACTTCCTCATATTTCTCATGTCTGAATGTTACATCACTTAAGCCTGTGCAATAATGTTCTGAAAGTGGCTGGTTAACAACTGCCACAGCACAAGCAAGTAGTCTTGATCAATCTTAAATCCTCATCCCTTGACACTTTAATCAAAATAATTTAAAATTCTATTAAGCACAATATGCAGAGCATTAACACTCTGAACCACTAAGCAGTTGGAGTGGGGAGGCTGAGTGATATATCTGAGTAACAGCCTTGTTAGAAAGGCTATCATGTTTAGCTCCTTGCTGAATCATCAGGAAGATAGTGGCAATATCACTCTTTCATTGCTAATGTGTGGCTCAAAGGATCTGACAAGGAGCTAAGTGTTTGATTCCCTGGGAGAAGCTACTTTACTGAGGTGTAAGGAAAATTTTCCATCTTTTAAGACTTGCATGGATTCTGGAGATGCCCATCACCCCATAGTAGGAGCAGGAACCAGACACCTTCTTAGTATTATTCCTGCTGCTGGGCATTCCCCAATCTCTTCAGTCTAGCTGCTACCTTTCCATTTAATCTGGATCTGCTGCTCTGTCTTGAGGATTCTTTTTCTCACTGTTTATTTCCCCATTGTTTTTCTAAACCCCACAAAGCCATGTCCAGTGTCCCAAAGAAAGACACCAAGAGGATCAGCCACCACTCACTGGGCAGCTGCCACTTCCCAGCACAGTTACCATTAAAGAATTGAAACCACTTATCTGCCTTTCAAAACTTTGTACAGACTAAATGCACCCATACCGACCAATTTGCATAGAGGTTTGGGGGTTTTTTGGTAGTAATGCAGATGTCCATCTGAATAATGACAAAGGGGGGTAAATATTTTGGGTTGATTTTGGGTTGATTTTGACTACATCCATAGGGCAAAGTCCCTCATAAGAAGTGTACACAGAAAGCCCAAATACCCCCAGGAGACCTCCTTCATTGCACTAGAGCTCTTTTGTTATTTGTGCAATGCCTTAAGCACACAGATCTGAGATAAAGTTAGTATTTCAGCAAATATGTGCATAGAAAACCTCATTTTTGTCTCCCTGTTTAAAATAGAATGGTGTGGATTTAGGTGATCTCTCCAGACTCTTCCAGCTCAATTTACTATCATACTATGAAACCAGATATACATGACATCTACCCAAAAATACAAGCATGTTTCTACTGTGTAATAAAAGGAGTAATACTTGCCTGTAGATTGGATTGTGAAGGGTGGTAAAGAGGAATTTAAATTCAAGAAATGAACGCAAAAGGAAAATTACAATAATTAACTAGTGGAGGTAGAAACTAGAATCATTCCTGAATGCTCTTCATGTAATGCAATCACTTGAAACAGACAGAATACTATTTTTACTATCAAATGTCAAACATGGACAATGTAGTTATTCCAGTCCTGTGTATATAAAATTTTTGAAAGGCTGAAAAAAAGCTAAAAAACTTTGAAACCTTTTCTCCAAAAGTGTCACACAAAAAGCCAAATTAGTTGCTAAACTAGCTCAACTGTTACAGAGCAGCCACACCACTGGCATGTATAATAACAGTCTCCTGTGAATTGTTTTACTTGCAAAGAGTAAGATCAGCAGTTGTGATTATCAGAAAAAGACTCTGTGAACACAGGGAGCTTTTTAGCATAGTAAGTGAAATAATTACTAATTCCCCACTGCCAAAACTCATACTTCAGCCTGCATGTGAGCACAGTGTCCCAGGCAGTTTTTTCTTTCCCAGTAAGATCTGGTTAAAAGATGCTTCACCAGGTTTTAAAGCCCACTGGAGGTGCTGCACATTAGCTGAGAAGACTGATCAACCCATACAGTATTAAAAAGACATTTGTGGACTCATTTAATCAATAATTGTACAGTATTACTGTGCAATTTAGATCGAGAGAAGACAGCTGTAAGACTATGATACATCAGCTAATGAAAAAGCAGAGAGGGTATGATTCAAATCAGTAGAGAGGCCAAGAGCCAGCTTCTTAGCTGATGGAAGCAGGGATAGTAGCACACTCTTCTGGGTCCCTGACTCCATAACCAAGTCAAGGATTTCTCCCAGAGCAAAGGGCTGAGTGAATTCTTTCATGCAACATCCTTTCCATGGGAATAATAGCAAGATTTCTGAGCCACAAAGGCACCAGGATTTTAAGAATGTCAGACAAGATTATAAAATGGCCCAATGTGACCTTGAAATGTTTCAGATATAGCCTTGACAGCTACCCAGGATATGTTGATAGATATGTATCAGCCTCTCTGATTTCAAGACGGTCTCAAGCAAGAAGGATTTCTGAAGAATAGAAAATTTTGCACAGATCACACAGATTACCCTAAAGATATACAGCATATGGTTTTGGTGCTATTCTACAGATATGATTATCAAGTCCTAAGGGCTGGACCACCCTTTAAAATTTAGCCCTTTTTCACTGCTAGAAAATGCACAGTTGCCTTTATGTGTAAATTCCCCACAATGAGCAAAGCTGGCCTTATGCTCTCAATCCTAAACAAATTTAATGTAGTGAGGAAGTTGCCATACAGGGATTGGGAAAATGTAGAAAAGCAGTGGTTACCTGGGTCACCGTCCCTAATGCACTGTGCCTTGGAATCAAAACCTGCTTTGCACTGCCCAGGAGTTTCTGCCAGGACTGGAACCAGTAAAAGAAGCAGGACTGGATACCTACAGCTGCCTCTCTTTCCATTCTCTTTCTTTACATCTCAGATACAAATCTCACAGCTTGTACTTCCAACCATATATGGCTTTCCATAGACATTCCCTGCCCAAGTGCTTGCTCCATTAATGAGGCAGATACATTCCAGCCTGCAGAACATGCCAGACTCCTGGCAGTGACAATTGCTTCACAGATGCACCATCTGCTGCTCTCTCAGTGAGACTGGTTGCCTACTTTTCATGGTACATTTCTTCTTCCTGGCCAAATGGCTCCCAAATCCATGAGGTCCTCTTTGACAAAGCTGTGTAGCATCTCCTGATGTCAATACTTATGCAAACACATATTTCCATGAGAATAGCCTTGCTAATCTCTATGTGCTCCTATGGATTGTGATACTTTTCCTGGATGCAGCTTTTGCTCGCAGAAGTTATTTCTCCTTTTGTAAGAAGACACAGGAAAAAAAACCTGTTTTCTACCATCAACGCTGAAGAAAGTAGCTGTGGTTGAAATATGTGAACTGATAGAGGTGTTTGGAAAAATGGGAAGACTTTATGGATTTCTGTAGTCTTCTTCTGCATAAATCACCACATCCCTCATGTGCCAAACTACATGAAGGGCACCTTAAGGGGAGGGAGCAGGGAGAGATGGTCAGCAACAGTAAATATTGGTTGCTTTGAGTTGCCCAGGATTTGCTGCAGACAATTAAAATTTCCTCTGCATGAAGAAGTAGGGATTTGGACTGTTATTAATAGGATTGTTGATTAATATAAATATTTTTTAAAGATTCATAATAATTTCTTAATAAATAATAATATATTAATATTTAAAAATATTAAGAAAGAAAGAAAGAAAGAAAGAAAGAAAGAAAGAAAGAAAGAAAGAAAGAAAACAACAAAAAGCCAAACAACACCCCATTCATAAAATTTCAAGTTTTCAGACATTTTCTGTAATCACTAATTCTTGATAATGTTCACTGTCTTACTCTACATAAAATCACTGCTGATACAAGTTTAGTTTTATGTAATACTCCATATGGTAGATTCATAAAAACCTTCTAGTGGGAATACCACCATAAACTACTATTTTCTGCTATAAAAAATAACCATTAAAGTCCAGACATGCACAAACAAGGTAATCTGCCATAAATTTTGAAATGGTAAAATACTACAAATGTAAATGTATTCAGGTCCCATTGCAATGCATGTAATTTCCATAGCTTTATTAGAAATCCTGCAGTTGCAGTGGTTTGGCAATAGGTGATAAATATAGTAGGAATGAGTCAGCATGCAAATCCCTTCTGTGGAAAACAATTTGAGAGATTTTATAGCCCAAAGCTGTTTATTATTTTGTAAGAACAATAATGCAAGTTCATGTTCAAAACCTGCTGAGAGAAGAATTTGCAAATATCCTATTATGGAACAGGCAGAAAAAAAGTATAAGACCTATGTAATAGCACTGGGCTAGAACACTTTCACATCTCCCGTTTGGATGATTCTTTTTTCCTCGTGTACTTATTAGGATCCTTGTGAGATTATCACTATATCATTCTAATAAAATGAGAGCACAGATGAGGTTTGAGATTTTATTTCCAAAGTCCTTAAAACCTGAGATGTATGGAACTAAAAAAGGCTTCTGGAAGCTTGGTGATATAGAAAAAAAAATTGCAATTAATTGTGAAAGCAGGATGTTGTGATTTTTAAGTAATTATCTGTTTCTGTAAATAGTACTGATGAGAGAATATGTTTCTGATGATTCCAAACCCCTTTATATCCATTTGACCCAAACATTTCTCTGTTTTGCATAATAGATTGCAATGAATAAATTCTATAAACATGATCTAATGATGTTGCCTAGGTATACTAGCAAGTGCAGGGAGCTATTTACTTTCAAGGCTGTCTCTATTATGCATGCCACACTGCAGAGACACTTTTGATGCCAGTGAATAAACAATGAGTCAGGCTCTGCAACTGGGCTAGGGCTGGCAGGGGAGGCAGAAGGACATTTCCCAGCCCTCGGTGCCCTGTGCCTGTGAAGACCTTCTCTGGTGTGAGATCTGCTCAGGTTGGATGAAGCACAAAGTTGGCCCAAGACCATGGAGCCACCAGCCAGGCCAGCCCTGGCAAAGCCCAGCTGCACTGGGCCCTGCTGCATGACACCACTCACAAGCACAGAAATCTCAACTACTCAGGCCTCTCTGACCTCCAACAAATCCAGGCACTAAGTTTTGTGCATTAAAACAACTGACAGTGTAGATAAAAGGGTTACAATTTTTTTAAACCAGGATCTTCAGATCAGAGCCATAACATTGTTATTAGAAGTGAATTAGAGTTTTATCTGTTCATGAGAGCATAACAATCATGCCCAAATTTATTGAAATATTTCAACAACGTTTTGATAGGGAAAAAATGCAAGCAAAGTTCACAGTTTGGCAAAGGCAGTTTGCGTGGAATGATGTCGGGTTTGGGTTTTTTTTCAAATCCAAAGAAAATATTTTGGATCAGTTTAAAAGAGAAGGCTTCAGGGTGCCCTAATTTTGGCCTTCCAATATCTGAAGGGTACTTACAAGAAAAATGGACAGAGACTATTTACAAGAGCACATAGTGACAGGACAAGGAGGAATGGATTCAAGCTGAAGGATAGTACGTTTAGACTAAGTATCAGGAAAAAATTCCTTACTGAGAGGGTGGTGAGGGACTGACACAGGTTGTCCAGAGAAACTGTGAATGTCCCATCCCTGGAAGTGTTCCAGGACAAGTTGGATGGAGCCCTGAGCAACCTGGTCTAGTGTAAGGTGCTCCTCCCTGCTTCCAGGCAGGGAGGCTGGAATGAGATGATCTTTAAGGTCCCTTCCAACCCAGACCATTCTATGATTCTGTGAAATTCGTGGGGGCTCAGCTCATTACTACAGTGCTGGATCAGAGCTCTCATTTGAGTTTTCCATGTTCTTTCTTCTCTGTGAAGGCTGGATACCTTTGCTAAATTATCTTTGCTGGGTAACCCTTCTACCTACTCATGGGCATCAAAGGATTCAGATGCCCCCAGTATATAATGACAGGTCTGACCTCACTTATAGAAATCTTCATCACAGCCCTGATGAAATGCTGAGTAAGATTGGCAAGATGTCATGCAATGGAAACAAAAAATAAATCAGATGCAATCTGATTTAAAGGCAAAATCAAAATGTTGGGGACACAGCAGTGCTCATTGTTTTGTTTTCATCAAATATAGTCTGGTTTTGACACTTGGTGGCTATTTTAAACACTTTATTATTTTGAATTCTCAGAATGATCTGGGAGAAATAGTAGTATTTTTTGTAAACTGGGTGCACAACAAAATAAATTATTCACTTAGCTGAAATGAAGAATATAACCTAAGTCAGCTAGATAGTGATGAGATATAAGAAATTACTATTTAGATGAAGACACTGATTTGGAACTCATGTATACAGCAGGCATAGATATAGAAAGATAGCTTAGGAAAAACTGAAAAAAAAAATTCCTGTGGTGCAGTTAATTACCAGGTCTTTCATTAATTTTTTTTCTTTTGCTTAAGAGCTAGTAAGAAATTACTTTTTAAGAATTTTCATCTCTGATTTCTTTACCATCTCAGAAGTATCATAACCGTAAATCAAATCTAAATAATTATACTTGAGACTAAAAACAACAAGGGCCACATCTGTAGAACACATCCAAAATGAAAGGAGCAGGAAGCCCCCATTTTCTACAAGCAGCTAACATTTCCCTGTCTAAATAACCAAAGTCATTACTGTAATTTCCTTACCCAGTTTAAAAGGAAGTCATATTTCCATATGCATGACAGTGTAAGTTAAATTTTTTCTATTAATAAGAATAACAGGTCTTGGACTATTCCAGTCAAACTCTGATCCCACATTTAATTATACTATTATTATTTTTCTAAGGAGCATACTTTCCCAAAAGTAGTCAGAGTTGCGTGAAATTCTATTCTCCCTCACGACTGTATGAACGCAGAATAACCCCATTGCTACTGACAGGACAGGGAAAATGCAGTAGCAGAAATCACATAAAGAGTTGGAAGTCACTAAAATCATTGTCACTCAGTTTCCCATTTAAGTTCCAGCTCCCAAATTCAATAAGATTTTGACCAATCTTAGTTTCATTATGCATTTCTGCACTTCGTTTATCACAGCATTGGCATAAATAACCACATAAAACTCCTGTTCTCAGGTAGTAAAAGACATGAAGATACAGAGAGCTGCAGGTTAAAAGAGTTCATGGATTACATTCTCCTCTAATTCCATATTTTCTTTCCAATAGCCAAACCCACAACATCTATATGTAAGGAATATCTCTTAGATGTTCAATTTCTAAATAAAGTCAGGGCACGTTGGTGCCGACAGCCAAAACTTCCACTTCGTGAGCAAGGCTTGAACTCTTGTCACCAACATTAAAAGCAGATTAATAGAATAGCAGAATTTCAGCTGTACCAGATATAAAACCACATACATTTTTTTATTTATATTTCAAGTGTCATTTGAGGGTGAGTACACTGCCTGTGTAAAACTTTTTAAAAATATAAGGCTTGTGGCTAAATCTTCCACCACAAGAAACCATGTCTTAGAAGAGCTCAGGATGACAGATAAGAAGGCATCTTTGAACCAGTTTGCATCTTTTAGTGCACCTCTTGTAACCCATGTTCTGCCTCCCTGCATGAAGGCAGAAAGCAAAGAAGTGACACTGCTGCCCTTCTGTGACCTACACGTCCTTCTGAACTGGAGCCCAAGATCTGGATTCTTGAAAATTGTATCACAGGGTACGAGCATTTGCAGGAGGACCCACAAAGGTACCTTAGGTTTTGATCCACTCAACAGAAGAATGCCTAAAGGCCATGCACATGCACAGGGAAGCAAGATGCCTGAGGACAGCTCTGTTGCATAGGCAAGGTCTCCTAGAGGTCCCCAGCAGATGTGAGAGTGTCAAGACACACTCAGAAGGGTATTTGGGGATTACCCTTTTACAGTCTGCTATCAGCTCTGCTATCTGTTAATACTGAATATTTCCACTTTGAGAGACTAGCAGAAAGCAAGCATAGAGAGACATGAATCTGGCTTTTAAAAATTTCCTCTCAGTTCTCTGAGCTGGGCTCCATGAGCCGCAATACTATGGCTTAGCAAACCAGCCTCTGAAATTGGCAGGTTTCCACCACCAGCTCAAATATGTGCAAGTGTTTTTTTAGGCTTGTTTGGCAAAAGTTGTGATTTCTTATTTCTTTCCTCTTCCACAGGATCATAATTTAAGACCTATCATTCAAGACTGCCTGATCTTCAGCCATGTTCATATATCACTCAGAACATTAAAACCTGACCTTTATACATAGAATAATAAATACCTGTGAGTCACTTACAAGGTAGTAACTCACTCTCACAGTTCAGCAGAGAGTAAGGGATGATTCTCAAGATGAAAAACTTCAGTTGTTGCTAAATATGAGTGGGCTTATAATAATACTTTTACATTGGGAAGTCAATAAAGAAGGTTAAGAGTATTTCAGAAAGATGATGATACATTAGCAAATAGAAATGAAGCTGAGCAGTCACCAAAACAACTGCAAAATCCAAGGTGCTGTAATCCCCACCTACATAATGCAAGGAATTACTGGATTTGTGCTAGAAGCCAGGAGCATCTCCAGCGAGCTGGGCTGGTCTGACTTCAGTACAACAGGCAGTGTGTCAGCCAACACAGTCATCAGCTCCTTCACCTTCACCACCTGATTCAGCAGCCTGTGCAGGGACATTCCTGCTGTGGAATGGGGGCTTTGCAGGGCTTCTTGTCTCTCATGCTCTGCTCTTTGACACCTGAGCCCCTCCAGCTCTCCTGAGGGGATAGCTGGTGCATGGCTGGTGAGCAGTCAGAGGCAGTCACAGACACCTCGATATCTGCAGATGTAGCCCTCAGAGTGGAAGGATGAGCCTTAGAGTTCTTAGGGCTTCCATCAGGCTGCAGTCTCTGTGTGGGCCAAGTGCAGGCCATAACCTTTAGAACACAGTGCAAGAAGAAATATTATCATAATTTAAAGAGCTGACATCAAATTGCCAGGTCTCTTGAAACTCTCCTCTGCCTCTTGATAGCTATAGTTAATATTTACACAGTGAGCTCCTGAATCGAAGAGGAAAGAGAAAAAGAAACCTTGATGATGCAATTTCAGCAACCAGGAATACCCAGTATAATATTTTGTACATTCATCAACACAAATTCTATATATATATCCTCTCCTTTGCATATTAAGGGGATCCAAGAAACAAAAAGAAACAAAAGGGCAAAGACAGTTGCCTCAGCTCTCCAATGAATTTCCCACATTGGAAGCAAGGCAATGGCAACAATGGATACATGTCCTCCTGACACCTGAGCAAGCATTTTCTCTGTCTTGTTCTTTTCTGTCTTGTTATTGTTCACGCCATGCAAATACGAGCTGAGATCACCAGCTATTCTCCCATAATTTTGGCAGGAAAGTGGTAGAGGGGGAGTAACTGCTGTTCACCTAGCAGTGAATTATAGGTTTTTGTCTCATAATTTATGCTATCCTGAGAGGAAACTCAAGAAAAATTAATTTACACAGCCTAAAAAAAAGACTGCTAAGGAGCCCCTGTCATGGGTCATGTACTGATTTCATTTACACGGGTGTAAATCCTACATACCATGACCAAAATCAGAGGCATTATGAAAGGCTTATAAGTGAAAGAGAAGTTTGATTCACAGCTCCTAAACACTAGCAGCAAACAAACTTTATTGCCCAGGAGATTGTTGTTTTCAGTATGGGAGCAAGGAAAAGGAATAACACAAAGTGAACAGGTGAACCCCTGAAGTGAAATGAAGGGAACCATGTTCAATGAGAAGGATCAATGATGTATTAGAATGACCTTTTGAGGCAGGAGATGAAACCATTTCTGTTCTGTTCCTTTCTTCACTGGCCAGGGAACCGAGGAGACACCTAGAGATATACAGAGAATTCAGTGTTGACTAAGCCCCGTGAGATGTGCCACAGTGCCAGCCTTCCTCTGCACTCACAGCAAAACCCTTCCTGCCTGCTCTCAGGGACACCTGAGGACCTTGCTGGTGGCCGCCCCTGGTTGCTGTGCCACAGGCAGCACACAGCAGGCACAGCATGCTGGCTCCTCTCACCTACAGGGTGTCAGGACAGAGACCTCTGGAGGGCTCCTGTCTTCTCTTGGGCTGGTAATCTTGCATTACCTTGGTGCAGAGCAAGATGGGCTGAGTCGCCTTGAAGAGGTATTTTTTCACCCCATTCAGTTTATTTTTCACCAGCCAGGTAAAAAATGTACATTTCCTTCCTGGAGTCTTGAGCTGATTATTTCCTTCTGTCAGTGCCTTGTCTCCATTTTATCAACAGAGCAGGAGACTTTGGTCCAGGCAGACATCATTTTGAGAAGACAGCCCCTAGCATTAGATGGTAAAGACATTTCAAAAACTAATGGAGAATTTTGCTTCATTAAGTAGCCCATAAAACTGGGAATAATTGAGCACCAGGGGGAAGGCACCATAATTAGTCAACATTATAAATGCCTGGTTTCACAAAGGAGCACATAAAGGTTTTAATACAGCTCTACCTGCTGATCTGCTGGCAGATATCCCTGGATGTGAACTACTCTCACTTGAACAGGATCTTCATTCCTTTTAACACCACAGTAGCAAAACTCTGAATTAGAAAGGTTCTATCCTGGGCCTCAGTGATAGATAGTGCTGAACTTGTTAAACTGCAGTATAAGAAAGCATTAGCCAAGTTGCTCTTGGACTCTACCAAGCTCCACCTCCACCAAGGTGCCTCTCAAGGTACAGAAACTTTTACAGAAAGCCATACTTTGGACCTCCTACCTTAAGATACTCCACAAAATCCAAAAATTTATACAGTGCAATTTAATTCCCTTAGACTGAAAACTGAAACACTGCAAAATAGAATCAACCCACAACTAAGACTATTATGCAGATATTTTTCAGCCTGCAAATTCTTTCAGTGGTCCTGTAGACAGCTCTGCTTGATGCTTTCAGCAACAATGCTAAGGGAGGGACATATATTTAATTAGGAAGAATATTCTTTTCTTTTTGGTGTCAGACAAATTACTAAGACTTTGCTTTACTCTACTAATAATTCAATAATAAAAAAGTATAAGTCCTAGTCTGCCCTACCAGAACAGATGTACATGTACGTAGTTCCATCCAATGCAACATAAAATAGCTTTTTTGAAACAACTGCAATATCTATTATACTTTTATGGCCCATGTTCAGTACTTATATAAACAAAGCAAAAAATAATTACTGTTCATAATTCATTCTCTATGTTTTCAAACTCTGTGGTAGTCTTGCTGGGCTACCATGTCTTCAGAATGGCTCTTTTGTAAGCTGGAATGCTCTATCTGCTGGCAGCCCTGCTTTCTCTCAAGCATCTAATGCAAAATAATAATGACCTTGTGAACACAAATAACATTTACAGCATCAGAGAAATGGTTATAAAGCAGTTAAAGGAAAATACGGACATTTCTTTTCCAGGCATGTTAGTGCTTTCCTATTCTTCTCTTCATTCTGTAAATTAACATTTTTTTCAAATAAAAAAGACAAATTCATAAATTACTGCATTTGGCAGTGGAATGCAGCAATGGTGGCAAGGCACAGCTGGAGAGTATGAAATGTGGCAGCTTTCTTCGAGGCCATCATTTTCCTGCTCCTCTGGGAATCGCTGCTAAACGTGGCTACTGCTAATGTAATGAATATGAATCCATGTAAATCTCCGATGTGGAGCTGGGATCTGTCCCCTCGTGGGCAAAAAGGAATTTTTTTTCTATGCAGATTTTTTGAGTGCCTGTGTGTGCATAACTCTGACCTTACTTCGGCAGCTCACCTGCTCTTAGGTACCCAGGTACTGCCGACCTCCTCATTTTTCATTCTGCAGAAACCTAACAATATGCACTCCCTCGCTTTTGAAGATCCCTGGCAGAATAATACACCACCTGTTCAGCCCCCCTTCCCACCCCCTCTTTACTAATTAAGCTCTGAAAGTGTTTCCAAACAAAATTGGATTTCTTTTCTTCTGCTCCCCTCTCCTTCATTCCCTGACTGCACCTTTGTAAACATTTTTGATTGGGCGTGAAAGGCACAGAAACAGCCACAAATAAGGGGACTGTCACTTTAGCCAAAGCCATTAGTGCTGCATGGAGAAAACTGGCTGGGCTCATACTGAGTGACTGTGACGTGCCCAGGGATGGAGAGCAGCAGAGAGAGCCCTTAACCAGTGTCCAGAGGGGTCTCAGAAATTGTGGGGTGCACAAGACAAAGCTTGCTGGCTCCTCTTCTGCCCTGCCAGGGCTACTGGCTGACTGATTCATTTAACAAGTAGAGCATTTGAGTAGCTGACAGACATTTTCCAAGGAGGGGGTGGCTGAGGGAGGTGTGCACATTCTGAGTTTGTTTCCACCATGGAACAGGCAGTTGGAATTTTAATCTGTGTAACTTTGGTCTCTGTGGTCGTACAGTGCCTCACACAATAGGTCTTTGTGTGGTGCCAGAGTACTACTGCAATACATACCATAAATAATAACTGTAATAACAGTTAAAAAGCTAAGATTTTTTTAATGGTCTCTAGGGCTGGAAGTCTTTTCTGGGCAATTGACATTTTTAAAAATCAGGTCACCTAGTTAGGCTGCTTATTCTGAATGCAGAGTCTTATTTCACCATTCATTTTCTTTAAAACATAAGCCTCCAACTTGGCTCATGTAGATAAATATTAAGTGAGGGGGAAGCAATGGAAACACTTGTCAAAATAAACCAAGAATAATTATTGGATTCCATTCACAAGTTTTTGGAGAGGAAAGATCAGGCCAACCACCAAACAACAGCTTCAGCCAAGATCCACAAGTAGAGGGCCATTGTTCTGCTTGACAGTTCTTCACTGAGGTGATTAACAAGCCTGGCTGATGACCCCTTGGGCTCAGATGTACAGCTGGGGTATCACACATCAGCTGAGCTATCAGCACACTTCCTATGTGCATGGCCATGCAAATATAAAATTCTGTGACTTGGCTTCAGCCTCTTCACTGGGGCTAATCAAAGCCATGTTGTCTTACATTTGCTGTCACTTAAACCATTCATATAGATACCACAAGCTCAGTTGTGGCACTGAAAGGCAACACTGGCAGCTATTTCAAGCAACAGATTGGTTGCAGCTGGGATTCATAGAACCAAAATTAGAGTTAGTCAGACAGTCTGGGTGCCATCCACCTGCTAAAATGCAAGTCTTGAAGTCAGAGGAATTGCACTTGAAAAGTGCATATTTTTCTCTCTGGATCATAATGGCAACCACCTCAGAAAGATAACTACACTGGAAGAAAATAGTTTTATCTGGTATGAGTTCTGTCCTGTGTGCCTGAGCTTTAGACAACTGCTCTGTCTTCTAAGCTGAAATTTCCAGTATGGGCTTCCATATACAGGTTAATATACAGCATTAGAGCAGCATATAAAAAAGTGTCATGGATGTCCCTTGCTTCAGACCAGAAAGAAAGAACATACTCAGTTCAAACTCTTCCAAGGAACTCCACCTCACTTTTTTCTGGACAAGGCAGAATTTAACTACTGACTGAAGAAGAGGTCATGCAAAGGCAGTCTATTACAGTCATCCCCTCTAACATATTTCACAGGAAATTTTATAGCCTAGCTCTGCTGCATTTCCAAACACACTAAATCACAATTCTGCCACATCGTGATCCAGAAACCAATGCAATCAATTTCAGCTAATTATGCATCCAGCTTGTACAGGAGCTGTACAGAGCTCACATCACCACGTTTAGCTGAACCACTACTGGAAAGCAGGGTTTTGGCAAGGATATTTTGTGTGTGATAACATGGTTTTAAGTTAATGAAAAAGTTCAAACACAATTTCAAAGCAGAATTGGGTTTTAATATTTGTGTACCTGCTTCTGCTTCCACTGAAATTAATAGCAACCTGCCACTGACTTCAGCGGAAGACGGTCTGAGGTCTCCATTCCATAGAAACTCCAGCAGTAAAATCCAAGAAATTCATTTTAGCTATTATATTTTAGAAGGCTGACAACAGCTGCATGAAGAACCTGAACCTGAATCTCCCAGGGAGACACGTAACATTTAAATCACAAAGCTATTCCCTTTGATATGCATGCTGTATTATAAAATTAATCTTTTGTAGCAATTAATTAGAGCAGTTATGAGGAAAGTCATGCAGTCTGAGACTCACATTTATTGCTCAGTGTGGCCTTGTTTGTTTAGTCAGATTCCCTTAAGCCATTTATAGAGCTTTATGTTAATTTCCTTAATGCTTCTGATCAGCATGTTCAGAGTTACAACTCCACTAGGGCCTCACAGATTATCCCAACATATAGTACAAGTAAACAATAGAGGCTACTTCCCTCCGTGTGTCACTCTCCAAGGATACCCTAATGAGATTACATCTATGCCAATCCAAAATGCTAACAAGAAGTAAACAGAACTCCTTGGGCTGTGTCTGAACTTTCTGACACATTCAGCCCTGAAGAGGTTAAAAATAAAAAGCTGCCTGGGTTTGTTGCTGAAATTGTGAATAAGTAAAGGAAGCAAGTACATTCTTCAGCCAGATTTCTTTTCTCTGAAGGTATTTATCTGGAAATGCTTGAAAAGCTGGGTAAAGCACAATCCCAATTTTCTTGAAAGGAAGTGAGATAAGAGTAAATCTTGAAAATGCCAGACGTAAATGCCAAACTGGAATTTATTCAAATGCCTTTCATGTCTAATGCATAAAGCCTGGTTATTCCATCAGTCCCTTTGAATCAACCCTAGGTGCTTAAACATGTGAAAAACCCAAAGCTCATGTAGGAGATTTTATGTATGCAACTTAACAACTGGCCCAAATCTCTCATTGGTTTCAGATTTCAGTAGTGATATGGAAACAGCCAGGCACTTGTCTCAGGACGCCAGAGAATAATTACTGCATTTGTTACACTTTTCTAAAGAAGTCATCCAATGGAAAAGTTACATAGTACTATGCTAAAAATAAATTATTGCACCCCTTAAATACAATCAAACAAACAAAAATCCCCAGTCCAAAATGAGTGGCAACCCCCTCAGTGGCTGCTTAATGCACTTGGTTGTGTATGTTTTCTTCAGACTCCAGAGCAGCCTCTCACAGCTTCAGGACTGGAGGAATGATTCTCGTGTCCTTCATTTGCAACCACGACATCTAAAAATGGCAATCTGTGGCTGCTTCAAAAACCCAGGAAGCCCTTGGAGCAGCGTGGGCACGGCTGTTTGAAGGCTGCAAATCTCACATGCAGAGAGCAGGTGCTCTGGTGTGGACAGCAGGTCAGGCCATGGCAGGCCAAGCCCTGTGAGGTACAGCGCACACAGGGCCATGGATCCCAGCACAGAGTGTGTGACCTGCTCACCTAAGGAGCCAGCCCCTCGATCTATTTGTCTCTCTCCTCTCCTGCAAGTCGCCCACATCTGAACAATCTCATTGTCCACTGACACTTTTGTCACAGATAGTTACAGTGTGGGCATGTCAGCATTACTTGTGAAAAGAGTTTTTATCCTGAAATATCTCTTCTACACTGAGCATAGGACTAGCTCTTTTAACAGTTTTCTGTCTTGGCCCTGATTAGAAAAACCAGTCATAATTCTGTGTCTCCATTTATATGCTGCCTTTTCTTCCTATTTACAATGGTGAGTTGGATTTTTTCATCAATGTAAAAATATTTTTTTACAGCCTCATTTAATTTTTCTTCCATTTTTTCCTGAAAACCTGAGCTTCCTACTTAAGATCAAGCCTTATCCTCTGCAGATATCCACATTCACTTGTAGTTCAAAGGCACTGCTTTCCTATCAACTTTTAGAAACAGTCTGCACTGAAAAAATAACTGTGGGATGCAGAAGCTACTATTGAGTAGTTCATTGAACTCTGAGATCTTTGCTCTAGAGATGAACCTGGAGAAAAAAGATGAGGCATATATTCAGAAAGAAATGGATATGTGCATGTCAGTGGTATATCAGTTTCTAATCAATAATAAACCTCTAACTGCCAAGATCAATAACAGCTGCAAGGTCATAGCTGTCGCATAGTTTCTCAAACATATCAGCAAATAATGATTTTTGCTATGTGCTTTTTATGACTGGTGGATGAGAAATCTCTACTTTCATCTTTAATATTTTCAATATTGAAATTCATATTATGCTCTTATTATCAGGTATCAGGACCTGAGTAAGCTTACCCTCTAGCTTAACAGACAATAAACACTCCACAAAGGCCCTCCAATCTTTCCAAAATGCACTTCTGGAATGTTGAGGTAATTAGGAGTCAGACAGTTTTCAGCACTGCTGTGGTCAATAGCTTTTGGTTTGTCTGCCAGCACCCAAAACAATGCTGCAGCAGCTCAGCATGATACTGAAATGGGAATTGTTCTCTATTACATTGCTTGCTGTACCTTGGAGAATAGCTGGCAAATTGGCAGTGCCCAGAGGAATATGAGAGCTGCATGTTCTGATAGTATTTGAGTCACCTATTGAAGAATACTTTTCACCAATGATTTTTCATGAGGGGATGTTCAGTCCCACCATCTCACAGACAAGGGAAGAAAGCTGCATTTTCTGGTGAAGTTGTAGCTTTGTTATAGTTGCAAAGGGAAAGAAGTGAGAAGGGTCTAAGCAAAAGCATAATATAATTTATGAGATTAATAGTTGTGGTAAGGAAAAAATTGACACATTTTTGGGTACATATTTTTTCAAATATGAAGTTTAACTGGATAATTGTAATTGTTAGACTGTCTGAGAGGAAAATTTCCATTGGAAAAAGGATGGATCACAAAGCATCAAGTTTTTCATCTGTAGAAAGCTGGACTGTCTACCCAGGAAATTTTAAGTGCTCTTTAGGTATAATATTAATGCCCTGTTATTGTAATTATTACTGTTCCTTTTATTTTTGGTTGTAATATTTCTTGAAGTCTCAGTATAGTATAATGGCGTTGCAGTGCACCCTGAGGGAGAATTGACAGGGGTTTTTGTAGTGCCCCTGAACCAGAAAAAGAAATTAATTTTATGCATTTCTTTCCTGTCTCCTCTCTAATTCCAATAACAGTGTGGCTGTGAGGCTGTGTCAATTTTTTTGTGAAAAAATTGTGAAAAAGCCCCCTACAGTAAGAGCTCTTTGCCAAGTTATTACCCTCAATGCCAAATGCTGCACAATGGAGAAGATAAGATTTTCTTTATTTTGCTGTGTCCTACCATGAAGGAAGCACACATATTTTGTTTAAATTAATCAGACTAAAATGTGGATTTTAAAATTAGAATCTTTCTTTGGAGAATAATACTTTATTATGCACAGTGCTTAACCCATGTACACATGATAGGAGCTATGATGCTTGCTTCTATTGTTTCAATCAATAAATATATTACAGGATGATTAAATACAAATATATTACAGACATGATCACCCCAAAAAGCAAGTTATTAAAAATTAAGATCTCAATTTTTAATGTGATCCCCCTCTCCTCTTGTCTTATCTGTGAGTTTGTGTGAAAACCAAAGGTTACAGGAATGTCTGTAAGACATTGTTTTTGTTCAGTTTCACAAGTGTTTTGCTTTGTTGGCATTCAGTGGTTTTTACAAGAGAAAATAATGAAAGCACATAAAACCTGTAACCATGCCCAGTGGGACAGAAGTCAAACAAGAGAAAGCCGATGTCTTTGAGCTGACTGAGCCACAATACACAGGTCTTAACAGAGTAAAGAATTCCACAGACTGTGTTAAAGACTGTCAAACCTACCTCACTAACACCAATTAACTGGGAGATACGGGGATCTTAGAGTTTGGATCAAAGCCTTTCTTGTCCAGATGAAAGATCACATCAGCTTTGAAAGAAAGCTACAGATGTCTATGGAAAAAAAAATCCCTCTTCCATTCAGCTTGTTTTTCAGTGAATTTTGAATTGCTTTGTCAAGAAGAACAAAATAACATCCCAGCTGGAAAATGTGTCAGATGTTTCATTTAAAAACAACTTGAAGTCAGGAAGGTGGTAACCAGCTTAGAGGAACTGTTTGATCCTTTCCCAAGACTATGTTGCTTTTGAGGAAAAGCAGAATTAAATCATTCTCTCTAATCAGTTCTCGATTAAAAAATAAAAAAACCCAAGCAATATTAAAAAAAAAATCAAAAACAAAACCAACTAACTGTGCTCTCCTGCTTCATACAAGGATATCATGGCATGAGCACATAGTGCATGATACAGCAAACCACATCCAGGAATAGTGACCTCACTGTGCTGTAACTTACTAAAAAGGTTACAGTGGTTATCAACCAAATTGGCTTAATAGTGTTCCATAAAAAGTTATGTGAATAGTAAATTCAAATATATTTGATGCATTAGTGGAGCAGAAAAGCTTACTGGAAAACAGCATCTGACACCATGTTCATTGCCTCATTCATTTTAGAGAGAGCAGAGATGAGCTGATAGCTTTAGAGATTAATACACTAGTGCTGCATTGCTAGCAGGGAGCAGACATTTTAGGGAACATAAAAACAATGCAGTCAAACCTACTGTGGACTGTTTTGGGGACAGAAAGGGCACCGTTAGTGTCAGTCAGTGTCACATTTTGCCAGGATAGGGGTGCAATGTGGACTCATCCTCTGCTTGTCACAATTCCTCTCATGTGCTTGTGTTTTAACTCTGAGAACACAGCCAAGAGACATGAGAGCTCCTTTGATAAACAAGTGGACAAGCAGGCTCAGGTTATTTCAGCATTTTCTGGGAAGGATTTTTAGGCAAGTTTCTATAGAGCACTTAAAAATGCAAGATGTCAAGATTAAACTGCTGGAGCAAACTGAATGGATCCAAGCCCAGGCATCAACATAAGAAGGTTTTAGAGCTTAGGAAAAGGTACCCAACAGCTGTAGTCTGCTAGAATAAATTCTGCTGTGCTGTACAACCTACACTATCATCAGAAATAGTTTTGCCTCTGTCTTCTGACTGGACAATATTTAGACTTTCTGTAGAAATACATTTACCACAAAGATGGGTTTACACAAAGCTAAGGAAAATAAGTACTCCAAGTTTTGGTGAAGTATGAATTTAATTTGGGGTCCTTTCCTCAGTTTCTTCTCTCTGAGAAGAACAGGAGGACAACATTCCCTCTCAGACTTGGAATTCACCTGTGTGCAGCAATCTTGTTTAGACAGACATCAATATGTCAAAGGCACATGCTGAATACTGCAGAATGGAAAGCACAAAATGGCTCAAAAATACAAGACCTAGATTTATGGCTTCTTTGACCTGTGTGAGAATTAAATATCTGCATCAAAAATGTGCAGAACAAAATACTGATTTTCTACTTATTTTGAAAAGAAACAAGCTTTCAGGTACTGTGAGCACTTGCTTATACAGTGTTACTGCTGCTCATTTTTGCTTTGATTTAAAACTACAAGAGCAGAAGCAAAAATATTCCAGCCTTTTAAATACCAATAAAATGTGTGCATTATCTTATAAATAAAAAAATCCATTAAAACACAGTCTTGGAATTAGACATATAAATATTCTGTTGTAAACAAACCAGTTGACTGAGCAAAATAAATTTATAAATTTAGGGGAGAAAAGCAGCAGAAAACAACAAGCGTTCATTGCCTTCAGAAACCAAAGTGGATAAATAGGTTTAGTCATGTCTGTCCCAAGAGAGTCTCAAAGCATGCATTTTTTTTTCCAATGCGAAGTGCAAAGAATTGCATTGCATTTTGAATTCCATTTTAAAACTAATTAAAGGTTTGATTGTGCTACTTTTGCTGTGTTGGAATGCACTTCAATACATACTCAGCTTAAGGCATGTGCTCAAGGAGAACTATCCAAGCACTTAACATCATTAGCTGTGATTTCATGGGCTTTGCTGGATCTGGGCTGCAATGTATACAGCACAGTACTCATCTTGCAAGTGAATGACAAAAATTAATGTCATCTAGGCAATTAATGAAATGGATTTACTCCAGATGTAGGTGGCTATATTTCAGAGCAGCTTCCTTCTCATTTAATATAAATATTGAGGCTATTTAAGTCAGATATGCAGTGTTACATGGAAGATTTCAGATTTTGCTCACAGAGGCCCCAGAATAGAATCATAAAAATATATTTAGAGGCCAGCTTGACTAATGGGGATATTTAAAATCTGTTTTGATATTCTTTCCTGTCCATGCTATATTTTTGTTTCCTACTATATTTTAGGTTAATGTCATTTGCAATAACAGTTTACTAAGTATTTTGATGGCAAGCAAAGATCTGAAAAAGCAAGTGACAATTTTGTTTACCAGGCAGGCTTCCTTTCCTCATATTTCCCGGTCATATGCCTAGAATGCTCTCTTAAATAAATATCTCATGCCCCCATGTGGTTAAATGGAAGCACTACTGAATAAATCCTTCGGCATGGCTTTTCTCTTTCCCTCTATTTGCACACAGCAAATAGAGGAAGAAGGTGGTCAAATTGTGTAAGAGCCTAATTTAGATATTACATCCATAATAAACATCTACAAATAAGCAAAATATAGAAAATTCTGAGCTGTTTTAGGAACTGCCATGGACTAAGCTATGATAGACTGTATTAAAAACTTACTAAAAATGCCTCACCTGAAACTGCAGCATGTATTGCATTGACCAGTGCTTGGAGGGCATCAGCTACAAACCAATTCTAAATGTCTAGGTATCTTAGGTTTTCATCTATATTTTAATTAAAAATATGCCCTGAAAATACCAGTTTATGTTCTAAATCAGTAGATTCAGTGTCAAGGAGGTGGATGTGTGAGCTTTTTCTCAAAGCAAATGTCCAGTTTAGAAGTCTCGGCAAAGTAGATTTCAAAATAGTTTTTTTGGTATACTTCTTCACATCCCAGACTCAAGAAAAAGAATGATTATCATGTGTCACATCCAGCACTTTGTTGTTTACAACAAAAAGAAGCAAAGAAGTCTCCACATGTAACTGGTCCTATGACATTACAATGCTAATTTTCTAGATTAGAATTAGTGGTAATTCAGTATTTGTAATGAAACACCTTTTCAAGAATTCATACTCATCTGAAATTGCAATCCTTCAGGCATGTCTATTATACACCCCTTAGTCTGCATGTGGAGACAGGTTTGGTTCCTTTTGGCCACACATACTTTTTGACATGCCAGAGAATCTCTGAAAATTGTACTGAAAGATGTTAATAGAGACACCGAGTTTTTCTAAATGCCAAGGTCAGTACTCCCATCAAAATCAGAAGCTTCTGGGTATCCCCTACCTCTCTACTCAAACACTTAACTCTCCTAAGCAGCTCCCCAGAATTGTTGCCACATTTGTGATGCCCTCTCTCTGAGTACTCAGGGTACAATAGCTTGATTGGCCAACTGTGCTGATTGTTAAATGCTTCTATTCATTTATGTGCACTGAGTAATTGGCACCATTACCTGTGGAGCAGAATATGGCTGTGATGCTACAGCAGACAAGCATATGACCCTTCAATTACCTGCCTACTGTGCCCATCCCCTTTTGCTGTGGCTGCCTCCCTTCCACACTCACCACTAATCAAATTAGCAGCTATGTCCATCTGCTCTGGACCAAAATCCATGGCATGGTGCTAGGGTGGGATCAAGCCCAAGAACTGTTTCTTCCTCAGTCCTGGCATCCACCTGTGGTAATCCACACTGACCTCCCCTCAGCCCTCCATTATGGTCACATCCTGTGCAAGGGGCTGGTGGGATGAGCTTTGATTGAGAAATTAATATACAGCAGGAGGGCAAGAAAGAGAAAGGAAAATATGTAGAAGTAGGAGTCTTACAGCTGTTTGTCACACAGAGATGGGAAATTCGTAGTCATTATGTTCTTCTGCATCCAGACAAATAGTTGTTAAATTAAATAGTCTTTAAAGAGATAAAGAGCTAGAAAACAAGCTTCATTCCTCTGTGCCCAGCCTGTCAGCCTGCTCCTAAAGAACAATTTTCATTTTTGCTTCAAAAACAAATGCAAGAGTGTAAGGGACTATATGCTAGGACTAGGTGACCATTACCAACTTCTCCAGTGAGGTACTGTCATAAACAGGAAAATAAGTAGCTCACTACTGTAAAAAATTACAGGGCTGTAATTCCACCAGGGGATTGTGGTGAAATCATAAACTATAAGAGCAGACCTCAGGTGGCCTTATACAGTCACCACAATGCAGCAATGGAATTATAGACCTATAACTCAAAATTTACTTAGTGCTTATACTCAGGAGCCAGGAACGGAGCTTTCGGTCAACATCCTGCACAGACTGTCCAGATTTGCTCTTCTCCTCCTGTGCTTTCTGCCTCTGATTCTTTTGCTGCCCTGGCACCACACACAGCTCTCATCATTCCTAGCACTTACCTTACAATGCAGCAATCACGACCAGAACTCCTTTGTTTTCAGGACTAAAACTCCTTGGTTTTGTCTTTTTAGAAAATCACCGCAAGATTCAGGGAACTGAGTAGCAAATGAACTGACTTGCCATTTGATAAGGATTTTGAGGAACAGTATTCTACTAAAAGTTCCTGATGCCCAAGCTGATATGTCAAGAATTCAAGAATGACAATTCCAGGCCATTGTCAGCCCATACCAGAAATGCTGGACACTGCTGATAACTCCTAGAAGGACCAATAAATGTTTTTTATTCATAGAGGTTTAGACAATGCTCTCAGGCCCATGGTGTGAGTCTTAGTGTGTCCTCCACAGGGCCAGGAGCTGGACTCAGTGATCTTGATGGGTCCCTTCCCACTCATCAGATTATATAATAAATTAGGACCCCTGTGTAACAGTTTTAAAGCATTCTCCTTCAAGACAGAGTGAGGTTGAACACAGCTGTTTCAGTACACATGGGCCTCAAACTAGCACAGCAACTAAACCTGAGTAATCCTGGTGTTTTCCTCTAGATCCTTTTATTTGAAAATGTCATGTCCCATCCTGAATTCAGGTTCTAGATTTGTCCTATCAGTGCTGTTTTCCCCTTATTTATTTCTTCAAGGGCTATCCTCATTCAACTGCCCTGAGACATCACAGATGAGTGGTAGAACCTCCAGTACTGGCTTGTACCTTAGCATTCCCAGTCTTCCCATTAGAAACTTTCTGATCCCATAGTCACACCATAAGGATCAGATCTTCACAAGAACTGTTCTCAGTATTTCAGGTGAAGAGGGAAGCAAAATTCCATTGGAAAAAAAATTAAGAGAGAAAGTAGGGGAGAAAAGTGACCTTTTTTCCCCCACAAGACTGTAAGAACTTCAGAACTAAAGCAGCCAAACTGTCCAGCAATCTCCAGTACAAGTGTCAAAGAAAGCTGCACAAAACTGGCAATAATTGGGCCACTGTCTGCACTGTTAATCCTGCCTCTTTTCCATCAAGTTGGTACCTCCCTTCCCCAGCCCTATGTGAAGCAGCTGAGAAGCTCCTGATCCTCTTCCTGGGAGGTGGCCCGGGCAGAGCCTTGCTCAAATAAGCTGGACCTGCTTCTCCAGCTTTGTCAGTAAAGTGCTTGTAGTCTTTTTCTTACTCCACAAAACACAGGTGTTCTCTCTTAATATTTTTCCTCTCCTAAATTATGTTTTTCCCTAGAGTGAAAATCAGTCCCTGCAACCCCCAATTCAGCTAATATATGATTTAATCTTCAAAGTCCTATGTTTATATACAAGACATAGGGGAACTATTCAAAGAGCATAATATTTCTGAGGAAAAAAAAAACATTCTGAAAAAGGGGAGAACAAGGAATGAAGGTATTTGTATCTATAACTAGCACAAGTTCCAAACTGAAAAAATGAAGGGAAAACATGGAATAATGAATCTATTAGGAGTCCCTTGGTTAATTGTTAACTTGAATAAAATCTACTAATGATTTTTAAAGTCCTGAAGGAGTTTTTAAGGCATAATTTAATGTTGCATTTTTTCTCATGCACTTTCCATTGCTGCCTGTGGACTCTATATTTAATCAGATTTCTTGTTCTTGTAAGACTTTATGAAGTCTTTCTTGATTTGCAGCCAACCAAAGCACTTTTAATAATGTATGGTAAAAGGGTTAAATTTTTAATAGACAAGAATGGGCAAGAGTGCTACAAGCTATAGTAGATTGGTAAGTATGGTATTACACTGCAGAGTAGTTAGTAAAAAAGAAGATATTTATATCTCAAATGTTATTGAAAACATGTTTATTTTATTACTAACACAAATGTATAATTGAAGAACCTGTCTAATCTGGAATTATTGTTCACACCTATTTACCAAGAAGACAAAGTCATTTTCAGCTTGTTACCATAACAGCTCAAGCCTCTCATTGTCTCTCATGCTGTCCTGCTGCTCCAAAAGCTCAAGGAAAAAAAATTAAATGTAAAACTACACATCTATAGTCTGTATTCAGGGAATCAAGGGGGGGGAAATATCTTCTAACAGTGGTGATTAATTCATAGGCGTTAACCTAAAAATGAGATTACTTGTACCTTTATATTTGTATACATTTGTCCTTAGTTTACTACCACCCAGCTAACAGGAAAGCTCAGAGATACATATAGGGGAAAATGTGGTTTAAAACTAAAGGTCTGATTCTGCAAATCAGAGGGGGCTGTTTCATAAATGTTATTTTTCCACACCAAGCTACAGTACACAAAGAATGGAGCTTTCACAGTGGAGTAAGTTCTCCTACTCTTTCACAGTAGAGTAGGTTCTCCTATTCTGCAAAACCCCAGAAGCTGAGCTAATGCCTCATTAATAAAGATCAAAATTATCACTGTGTCCACAGTAAATTTACAGATGTTGAGGTTTTATACCTGTGGTATTTCAGCAGAGCCATTCCTGATTTGGTTTTGGTTTTCTAACGAAATGTGGCAAGTCTGTTTCTCTGTGCATAAGTGTGTGTCTGTCAGTCACCCTTGATAACTTTCAAATCTAGCAGTCAAGCTCAGTCAAATTTGGCAGGGAAAAATCTCTCTGAAATAACAGGCACAGCAGGAGAGGATAGAGACACTGCTCACAGGGACATCCTACAGTAAGGTTAACCCTTCCAGGACCTCAGAGATTACCCACTGTCATTGATTATTCAATCAATAAGTTATGGGAAAGCAAGCTTCACTGCTTCCCCTGATCACTGAAATATTTATTATCAGTATGAGAGGGACACCAGGCCTACATCTGCATACAGAGTAATGGTACTGAGTGAAGTGGAGGTATATCCATCTGCTTGGGGCCAAACATGTTCCAGGCAAATACTCCTTGCACTGTGGGCCAGAACTGGAGCACAACACAGCGAAGCAAACACAACCTCCTGCATGCCCCAGGAATGGGTGAAAAATGAACAGAATTGCTTGCCAATAATAAGAGTTGCAAATTTTTAAATCTTCTTACTTCAAAATGAGCCATAGGATAGCTCATATAATATATAATGGCAAAATGAATATATTATGAATGATTTATCATTATGGAAATGCACAGATGCTTATTGGTGTCATGAGTCATATAGCATGCAATTTTCACACAATATGTTGTTAATAATGGATAAGAATTTATAAGTATATTCTCATATGAAAAAAGAGCAATATTAAAACTTGTTCTTTCACTGGAATCAAATAACTGTGCATAGAGCTGCTTATGAAATTGAGCTACTTTTGCCATTACTACTTATTATATATTAATGTCAAATTTTTAAAGTATGTCCATCAACTTGTCACAGATCAAATCCAACTTACTCTTATACCACTAAGCCAAAATGCTCCTACTCATGTGCTAAAATGTGCCTACCTACATTAAATGAAGGGAAAACCAGAAGCAAACACTACCTTTCCCTAGTCTCTAGTATGCACCAATGGGAACACTCTTAAATTGTCACTGCCTGTGAGGCTTGTTTCCCATGTAGATGGCACAGCTCATTCTTACTGAACTGGGGAATTTTAAAAACAGAAGTTCAGTTATGTTAAAGTCCTCTGAATAGCTTGGCTGATGAGTGATGGAAGATGGCAAGAAAAAACAAGCGTAGGACCAGAGGCTAAGAACTCAAAAATTATTTTCAACAACACCCAGAGCTGTTTCCCCTCCATGTGCCTTGATCCCTTTGTGGATCAAGCAGAAGCAATTAAAGAATAAACATCCCACTTCTACAACACAATGTGTCACCAACAAATGTGTCTTCCCCCTGCCAATAAATAATTTTAATTGATCATGACAGGATGCCTCAGCTGCCTCAGCTGGAAGTCAGCTGGGCCAGCTAATGCTGCTGCTGAAGTCATGATCACATTGATGAAGAGCACTCACGTTATCCATTCTGGTACTTGAGCAGTAGGGTCTGACAAGTCCTTCCTCACGAAGGTAATGAACAATAATTGTAATTTCTAGACTTGAAATTTCCAAGGAGTTCCTGCTGTAGAGCCATCAAAGGCAAATTAATTCATTAGAAAGTACAAAGACACACAAATCCCTGACTGCCTGGCCCACAAAACACCTGAAAACCTCACTTTATGTTGATTAGAAAATCAACATACATAGGAGACAACCTGAATGTCAAGAAAACCTGATTTGGCATGGACAATAGCAATACATTTTCTTTTTCTGTCCAGGGAAAGCACAATTTGTATTCATGCCAAACAATGTAAGAGAGAACTTTTGGATCTTGCAAATACTATTTAATTTAGAAGGCAAATATTTTCACAGAGTTAATTGCAAGATCATTGATCAAGAGAGGTTCATAAAGCAGCAGCTAGATAAAAGGAAGGCCCAGTGGTAAATGACAACATTAGATAGATATTAGAGTATGAATTGCATTCTTTACTGTTATTGTACGTCTGTATTGTTACCATAAAGGAACTTGGAAAATCTGTCTACTGCCACAGATTGAAGCCCCCTGACATGAGGCTCCAGAGAGTCAGGAATCCACATTCAGCCCTTGATGAAAAGAGAAAATTGCTGCCCCTGACCTGCCCAAGCACTAGGAAGACATGGGCTCCTTCTAGAGGTCTTCTCCATTGATGTTTTATTCCTTCTGTTTTTGGAAGAATTTTCTTCAGATCTGAAAATACCAAAATTTTGGTATCCCCAGAATTCCATTTCCCTGTCATAAATATTATTTTAAAACAGAATTATTTAAAAAGACAAGTCACCTGCTCTGAGAAAAGGACTCATACCAAGGCACTCTGAGGACAAATGCATCATCATGAATTCTTACATCCTGCATGCATGGTTCATGTGTGCTCATACAAGCCCTCTTCATGAATCACTACTGGCATCTTTTCCCTCCCTATCTACCACACCCCACTCTAAAGCACCTTGCAGAACAGTCTCAGAGAATGAAAGGGGAACCACGGCCCCTTGAGATGACACAGAACTGCCATCTCATGAGCCAGAAAAGGGATCTTGCAGCCCAGAAAGCCAACCATAACTTGGGCTGCATCAAAAGAAGTGTGGCCAGAAGGTGAGGGAGGTGACTCTGCCCCTCGACTCCACTCATGAGACTCCACCTGAGTTATGGCATCCAGCTCTGGGCTGCTGACATAATAAGGACATGGGGCTGTTGGAGTGGGTCCAGAGGGGAGCAGTGAAGGTGATCAGGGCGTGGAGACCCTTTCCTATGAAGAAGGCTGAGAGAGCTGGGCTTGTTCAGCCTGGTGAAGGGAAGACTCCAGGGAGACCTTAACCACCTTTCAGTACAAAAGGGAGCCTACAGAAAGCTGGAGAGAGACTTTTTACAAGGGCCTGTAGTGAAAGGACAAGGGGGAATGGCTTTAGACTTAGAGTGGATTTGGATTAGATATGGGGAAGAAATTCTTCACTGTGAGGGCAGTGGAACAACACTGGAACAGGTTGTCAAGAAAAGTTGTGGATATCCCATCCCTGGAAGTGGATGGCCAGCTTGGATGGGGCTCAGAGCAACCTGATCTAGGGGAAAGCACCCCCACCTATGGCATGGGGGGTTGGAACTAGATGATCTTTAAGGTCCCTTCCAACTCAAAACCACCTATGGTTCTATGGTCTTTGAACCCAACATTTTCTGCTATCAGACATGGCCAGAAGGATTGCACACCACAAAGAAACAAGGAATACAAAAATGTAAATGTAAAAGTAATGGTGCAACAGTAAAGTGACATACAAAAGCCAGTAAATTATTAAAATACACTCTTTTCTCACAGGAGGTCCTAATTATCTTACTGATACCATACTGATCTACTTTAGCAATTTGATGGCCTCTGTTACATAAAAAAGCACCAGAATCTTTGACCCCTTCTCCATCTGGGGAAGTTCATCTAAGAGAAACTGTGCCCTTTTCACTTCCAGCTCTGTCAATGGGATTTCCTCCTGAAGGCTGCTTATGGCTTTCAGGATCTCAGTTTCAGAGAATCTAAGGTAGAAATGACTGCAGGCATGCACCCATCAAAACAGCCATTTTTTAATTAAAAAATGAGGTTAGCTGCAAATCCTCCAGCTTTACTGTGCAGCAAAGACAGTAACATACTGTCAACAGATAAACAGTCCATGCTGCCCACAGCATAAAACATGTTCTCTTGGGACAACATTGTTAGTACTGTGATGGAATGGACATTTTACAACTCTGGTGTTGAATTGCAAAGTAACATGCCTAGAGTCCAATTTTCAGTGTGAGCACTTAATGCAAGCAATCAAATTTCCTCCATATGGAGCTGATTTTAAGTACTAATTTAAATAAGTTCAAGAATTTAGGAATAAAAAATGGAAGAACAACACAATATGCTTTTTTTCTAATATTAGCCTGGTTCACCAGCCTATCTACCAACCAATTCAATGTGTGCTTTAAGGGTAGGTTTAGTCTGCATCCTGAATCTCCTTCTGGGACAGAACACACATGGGCAGTCCAGTGCTTTCACTGTGTTCAGCCAAGTGGCAGATTAAAAACCACTGCTGGAAATTAGGCCTGAAAAATATAGATACAACATAACCTTTGGAATTTCTAAAAATTTACCTTATGGGCAGGGTTTTAAAAGCATGTATCTAACCCATTCTGAATGCAAATTAATGTCAAATTTAGAGCACAGGCATTATGAACGTCAACAGACCATGTTGATGCATAACATCTCTTAGGATCTGATCAACAACCCCAATACTTGATTTTAATGGGACAAATGTTCCTAGGTGCACATAAGTATAAACAAGCACTCTGTGGTCCAAAAGGATTGTTTAAGCAGAAGAATGCTTACATGGGGAAAACTTCCTTTCATAGTTCTTCTGAGGACACCGACACAAAAGAAAGAAACAAGGTGATTTTGTCTACTAGTGATGGAGCATTGTTGCTATTGTACATCTCTACTCTTGTGGCTCTCAAAATTAGCTAATTAAGACATACTTCAGCAGAACAAAATATTTGTAAAGTCAGTGTGTCCCTAACAAGGAGTTATGTTGTCTAAGATGCTTCACAAAAGAAATTCCCAACATTCTTCCAATATATTCAAATTATTTTCCTAATTAATACTGGGAATTAGAGCTTTAGAGACTGATGTCATGGTGAAATTTTTTTTTTTTGTTTTCTGATTATATAAAAAGATGGCAGTTTTATTTTCTGTACAGATTCTGAGCTCTCTAAGTAAGCTTAACTTGACAAAAATGAAAGTCATTTCAACCAAGAAGTTTATTCCGTTTGCTTTAGCTACAGTGGTCTTTCTCACATCAAACAGCATGTGCCTAAATGAAGCAATGAAGTCCAGGCTGCAGAGCAGAGAAGACAATGATGATAAAGATTATGAGGTAAGATCTGCATTACTGTGACATTGTTTGGGGGAACTTTGGGTGAGATCCTGAGCACACTGGATTTTTTTGGCACAGGCTGTACTAAACTCATTCGACAGCATTCCGCATTACAGCACTAGCAGTATGAAAAAAGCTGGGTAAAAGAATTTTTCAAGAAATTTCTTTGCTCAAACACATCAGTTGATTGTGTAAATCAACTCACGTTCCAATTTTCTTGCAGTACATCTTTGTGATTAGGCTGCAACTTTTTCTGAAAAGTTTCTTATTTATACAGTGAATCCTCAATTAACATTCCTGTCAGGTGTTTTATGCACATAATATAACAGATAGATTGTTAATCCAAAATTAATAAAGGCATGCTTGTAATACTCAAAGAATAATGATAAACAGAGAACATTTTAAATCTAATATACTTAATGGCCTTAAAATTTTACTCTGGAAATTGCCTATAAAAATTTCTTTGCAGGGTTGCACATTTATTATGCCTCAATAGGTGCCAAATGAAATTTTCACACTTCATCTGTATTATTTTTCATGTTTTCCCTGCAAATGGTCCCTAGGAAATGGGAGCTAACCTCTCTTTTTGACTTATCATCATTGGTATAATAAACATTCTTCAAAACAAAATACAAATTCAATTATGCTAGTCAAATCCTCTGGACTTGAGCTCACTATCTTTTATATACTTCCAGAAGCACTGTGCAGGTGCTATCAGAGAGATAGTTTATTTAAAGTTTAAATCATGCAATGTGAACTAGAATGGATCATTCCTGTTCTCGGCCAGTAACTGGAGCAGCTCACAGGGAAGACAAATAGGGATAAGGAAGTGAAATTTATGATTAGGAGCATTTGTGTCTTTGACTGAAATTTAAATCCATATTTTTACATATTTGCAGTTAAGTCCTGGAAACTTATTTTTGTGACAAAAGTAAGTTGTTTTCAATATTGCAAGGGAAGAACACTGCTCTATAAGAAGGGTCATACAGATAAAGCTCTTTTTCAGGCAACAGCTGCCCTCAGCGTCATGAGACACGTAATATACTAGGCTCAGTTCTTCACTGTATGACAGCATAGATACAGAAAGTGTATTTTGTGCTGATTGCACAAAAAATTAGGAGCCCAGGAGCTCCCCATGTATCTTGTGGGCTAGTGGAGGACCAAGGCCATTTAAAGCTCAGGGCAATTTCTATGCTGCAAGGCCAGAACAGGCATGATGTGAACTTGACCCAAAAGCTTTCCATTCACTTCCCTGCCTGATAGCCTGGCTGGATATTGTGTCCAAAGCATCTGCCCAGGGCTGAGGAACATATAAGCTGTACCTTCAGGTAGCTTGGTCCATCCTCCTGTTCATCCAGACCAGATGAGTCTGGGTCTGTGTCAAGTCACATAATATGTTCAGCATCTTCCACTCGAGAGAACTTCAGGTGGTGGCACTAGCAAATGTGGGCCTGACAGCAGCTGCTGTCCCATCTTAACTGACTGCACAGGGTCTGAGACCTGTGCCCAGAAATATTTCCAACTGACGCCATTTGAGCTGAACCATTTGCTGACACTGATATGGGAATATGCCCTTGTGGCCAGAGCTCTGAAAAGATAAGCAGGACAATGTCAGCATATGAAATAGTGAAGGAGCACACGTTACAGTGGAGTTTAGCAAATAGACCTAAAAAACATTTCATATTCAAAAAAATAAGAGCACTGCCCAGCAGCTTTCTAAGGAGGTATGAAATTGAATACTTTGTGTCATTGGTAGCTGGAGTAATGTCCTATAAAATGATTATATCCTTTTCTCAATTATTTTTCTTTAGATTAAAGATAATATTTTGGAAGAAAAGCAGAGGAGTCTCAATTTTGAAGAAATGGAAGACTGGGGATCAAAAGATATCATCAAAATGAACCCTTTTATAGCAAGCAAGATGCCAAATTCAGTTGCTAATTTACCTCTTAGATTTGGAAGAAATTATCCAGAAGAAAGAAGCATTAAACCATTTTCAAATTTGCCCCTGAGATTTGGAAGAGCTTTTGGAGAGAACATACCTAATCATTCTCCAAGGGTATCACACAGGCTTGAGAGATCTCCCCTTGTTAAAGGTTCCAGTCAATCACTTCTAAATTTGCCACAGAGATTTGGGAAGTCACTGGCTGTCAATCTGCCTTGAGACATTCAGGAATTCGAACCAGGTAATGCTACACAAGTGTTCAAGCCCCATATTAAAATGCATATTAAATCATAGGTTACCAATGATTAAATACAGCTAGAATTCCTCTAGGAATATTCCTAAGCATTGCAATATGAGTTCAATTTGCCAAAAGAAAGATTGCAGTTCATCAAATGAAAAAGCCTCATAAAAAAGCAGTAGAGATGATCTTTTTATAAAACCTTTTTTAATGAGAAGGTGCCAAACAGCCAAATCTGAAACTGTTCACATGACAGGATTAGATTTGATGCTTTTTTAGATCAGGTTTCATTTTGAACAGTCATAGCTTTGGTGAAGAAGGCTCAGAATCATTAAAATATCCCATTTCAGCACTATAAAATTACAAACTTACCTACAAATTACTCCTCAATTTTCTAAATTTATGCAAATTAGAGTTATAAAAGACAAAATTCCAAGCCAAACCGCAGCATTCTGAAAATTATTTTTTCTCATCCAATCCTATTTTTTTCATATTTTCTTACTGAGACAATGTTTGAGATTTTGAGTTTTCATTCCATGTTACCATGGAAAAATTTCTGTGACATCTCAGATTTTTTTTCAGCATATAAAAACTATTTCCTGCTATTAGTAAGAATAATTTAAACCAGCTCTTCAACAACAGTCCTTCTTATCATAACTGCTGCCTTACTGGAAGTGCCCATTTGTCTTGTAACCAAGATTCAGTTGGCTACCCCTGACCTCCATCTGACACATGAATAAAGTAGAAGTTCAGGCCAGAAAAGATAACAGATATATTAGAAGCCAAGGTTCTCTCTCATTTAATTTGATTCCTTTAATTCCTTTCTCACTGTCTCACCTAATTATAACAGCTTTTGTTTTATTTGTCTGGTATTTTTAGGGATATGAATTCTAACACTTACGTTAATACTGGAATGAAATTATGAAGACAGAATCTGAAAGACTTGGAAAAGCTGCAATGTGCTTTCAAAACTAAAGGTCATCAAAAGGAAATGTGTGAATTGAAATGCAAACCTGCCTTCATGTATGCATAATGTCTTTTTTTCTGTACAAACCCTTGACACATAAGGCAATGATAATTGTAGTAATCGTTGTGGTAGTTTGCTTCAGTGGTGGTCTAGTATAAATTCTATTTATTTCTGTGCTACTTATGTCCTATTGGCTGTAAAACCAAATTTCAGAACAATGGCTGTGTAATTTACAGCATTTAAAGCAGAATTTGAAAAAGCATAAAATTAATAAAGGTGCATGGTTCAAATGAAAAGAATCCTATAATGTGAATAATAACAATGAGAAGCAGAATCAAAACTGCTGATAGCCATTGTGTCATGAACAGCTAAAAATACCAAGTGTTGAGAAAATGCTTTTCCTGGTTTTTATGGGTCATCTTGGATATAAATCTGAAAGGCAACTTGTCTCTCTGGCAGCTGGCTCCTACACTTCTTCTTCAGCTCACAGCTTGTCCAGCTTTAAATTGACATTTAGAATCACACACACAAATGGGTGCCTTCAGCAGCAGCCCTTTGATGCTCAGTCTGTTCAACAGCTTGGAGCCAGACAATCTGTCTCTCTCCGGCTCCTGGCCCTCAGACCTGCAGGTCCCTTTGACTCCTCAGCTGTTGGCAAGCAGATCACTCACTCTACTGTCCAGCCAGCCTGGCTTGAGGTTTGTTATCAGATCACAGCCACCCATGTTCACAGTGTCCATGCCCAGGGTCCCTTCAGTGCCTGCCTGAACCTCCTCAAGGCATTGAGTGGTTCTGTTTGAGTCCCATCAAGTGGTCTGGGAGTTCTGCTCTTTGCTACTGTCCTGTTGCCTCCTCTTCCTCAAGGTTTGGATCTCTGAGAGTTTATTACTTCTCCTGTCTCTTGTCTTAGTCTTTTATGCTGAAAAACCAGTAACCAGATGTCCTTACATTCCACATATCTTTACAAGAACCTGGAAAAAAACTCTATCAAACTGATCAGATCAATTCATAGAGGGGACAGAGGCTGAGTTGCCATTCCTCCACAAAGTTAATGAGGCTACAGGAAACACAACACTTCAACCTGTACCTGGTGAATCTAATTCAATCCAAAGGAATCAGACTATAGTCCTGAGACTACCTATTCTCCTACTCACTCATACCTGAAATAACAAAGAGAGAGGAAATTCTAAACAGATAAAAATCAGTGAGGTTACACTTTCTGAATGTAAGTGCCCCAAACCAATCTTTGGGTTTTTCTCTGAGCCTCAGAAAACACTTTACCTAACAAGTGCTGTTGAAAGACCTGTTTTGCACTATAACACTCGGGTACAGCAGCCAAGTCCATGCTGAAGGACACTGGTCAACAAATTGTGTGTGGGGAAAGCCAAAGATCCAGGCTATGAAGCAGAAGTCTTGCCACTGCCGACCACCAGAACAGGTGCCATTTATTCCTCAGTCAGGAAAACCAGGATCTTAAAGTGATTTACAATCAAATGGGCAGCAGAAGTAAATGCCATGAACTTTGAGCTGTGTTTCTGGTCCTGCAAACATCACTGCACATCATGCGAACCAAAAGGAAACAAGATTTGTGAGAATCCCTGAGCAGCAACAGAAGCTGCCTTTTTAAGGCACATATCACCTAGCAACAGGGAAAGGGTACACATCCATTGGCATTAATGATAGCTGCTGTGGGAGGAAAGCAGAAGCCCAAACACTGGCCCAGCAGCAGGTACAATTAAGTTGTCCTCTTATGGCAAGCTTCATAGCACGGATACAGGAGGTGGCTATTGATTTATTTTCCCTTAGCAGAGGAACTGCTAGCTGAAGAGTACATAAAGTAGGAATTATGCTATGCTGTGCAAAATTTCTGTTTGGCTTGAGAGCACATGAGCCAAGAAAACAATCACTGGATAGTGCAACAGGAGGAGAAGGGGCACCACAGGCAGCATACATTGCTCTGGCTATCACTCAGTGGATTATTTATTATCCACAGACAGATATTATTCATGAATTGGGAAAAAGCAAGGAAAGGACACAAGTAAATCAATTGACAGACTATTGGGACTTCCTGGCATGAATTCTTGTTGGGTTCAGGAGCTCCCAGCCCTCCTTGCCATACAAGTAATATTTATGCCTGTTATTAGTCTCCATGCAAAAAAACACCAGGCTTATTTTAGGTTCTGACTTGAGCTTATAGAGAAGACAGCTGACAATATACTGATTAATTTATAAGTCCAAAGGCTCGTCATGGGGTTGATTTCAATATATCATTTAGACAGATTTAGTGGAGTGTAAAGTGACACTTTTGGTTTACCCTCAGAAAGAACCAGACTTTGGAATCGTGTTTGAAATCTGTCAGTCTTAGATTCCTTTCAATTGCTTTTGCAAGTGCCTTTTGTATTTTTTTAAATATGAAAACTGGGCTACCCTTAGTAATGAGAGACCACTAGAAATTTTCAAACTTTAATCAAGACATTTTAAAAATTTCCCCAAGTTTAAGAGCACCTGTTAGCAGGAACTGGAAATGCTTTCATCAGTGCCAGCCACAAAAGTACATCTGACACAGATACCTTGATAGTCATAGATGTCTGATTTGCATTTGTGCTGCTCTCCTGGTGACAGAATGTAGAATGGCCTCAGCTAGTGCCACTCAGATCTTTTGTAGCCCAGAGTTTGGATGAGAAAAATTTGTGCGACTAGGAAAGAAAAAAGAGGCTTACAGTATCTTTATGTGTATTTTATCTCATGAAAAATGGATAGAGGAAAATACAATTTTCATCTCTTCATATCTGTGCACAATGTATTCTATGCAGTGGTTAGACAAAAGGTCAGTCCTGTGGCCTTACTCAGAACTGTATCCAATTAAAATTTTAGTGAAAACCAAAAAAAAAAAAAAGAAAAAGAAAAAGAAAAAGAAAAAAAAGGGTTTCTCTTACAGTTGTCATACAAATTATCCACTTATATCCCTAGAGTTAACTGGTAGAAGAAATATTCTAGATTGGTTTTCAGAAAACTCAGACACCTCTGTAGGCTATCATTGTACTTGAAATACTGAAAAAAGTATATGGTTATGACAGATTTCTTAATTCAGAAGTTATTAAATGCTATTCAAGTTCATTCCATCCTTTTATTACCATTCTCCAACATGCTGATAATGCATAAAGTCAAATGAAAAACAGAAGGGTACTTCCATTGTTTGCAGGTCTTAAAAACGGAGTCAGGTGTTTAATACAGACATAGGTCAGAAAAACCTTGCACAGGAAAATTCATTTTGCCACATCCCAAATTTTCAGAGGCACCCAAGTACTGCTTTGTCTCACACAGCAATACCTCAGCAGATAATTATTTCTTTTAAGGCCATGCTTTCAACAGGAGGTGGGACCACATGATCTCCTTTCTTCTCACATGTATTTGATACCTCAGCCACACTGAAAGAAATGTTTAAATAATGGAAACTGGAGCTAAACCTCGCATGCTGCACACTGTAGCACAAATGCACAGACATGCAGCAATGCAATATGAGTGTTTTAGGGCACACAGAGCCATGTAGCTGTCTTTGCAAATTTGGGCATATACAGGTAACAAGTAATAGATGAAAAGGGGTTCAAAACCAGAAGCAACTATTAGGAACACTTTAACCAAAACTTTGCTTGGGTTTTGACCCTTAGTTCCTAAAGCTGCCCCACCTCACATGAAAGAAAACATTAAATCAGTGTGCCTCACTGAGGTTCAAAGTATGTCATAAATCTCTGAGGAGCTTTATATCAAAGTTATCAGTCGAAAACAGATTTACAGTTTGTGGAGATGCTCTTGGTGGGCTGATCCAGGGTGGAGAAAAGGAGCATACCAAAATCACCATATCACTTCCATCTTCAGCTGGACAATTAAGAAAAAATATAACAAAAGTCTTACAGGTGAAGACAAGGAAGATCACTCCTAAATTCTCTGCCTCCACCTCCTCCACACCTGCAGTGCAGGGATTGGGGATTGGGGTCAGTAAATCAAGTGATGTTTCTGCCTTTCCTCCTCCCTCCTCACATTGTTCCTCTGCTCCACTGTGGGGCCCCTCTTCCTGGAGACAGTCCTCCATGGCCTTCTCCAGAATGAGTCCTTTCCATGGGCTGCCCATCTTCACAAAGTGCCACAGTGAGTCCCTGCCATGAGGTGCTGTCCTGCAGGAACAGAGTGTCCAGTGTGGGTCCCTGCAGGGTCACAAGTCCTGCCAGCAAACCCACTCCAGCACAGGCTTCCCACATGGGTCACAGCCTCTTTCTGGCATCCACTTTCTCTGGCAGGGGTCCTCCATGGGGTGTAGGGGGACAGCCTGCCTCATCTGGGTCTGCAGGATGCAGGGGGATCTCTGCTCCAAGACCTGGAGCGCTGTCCTGGATTGTCAAGCAAACTGTATTCTATTTGCCATCTGTATGGCAGTTGTCTTCTGTTAAGTGCAGTGCTCCTTATCTTTTCCACAACTGGGGAGACATCTGCTGATAACAAGCTGTTGAATGTCACTGCATGACTGATAAGAACTATAGCATCCCTTGTGAGATGCTCTGCCCAGAGGGAAGAGCCAAGCATTCTACCCAGATGTAATCTTGAGTTTCTGGAACACCAGCACGGCTTCTCTGCTGGATTTCTCAGAGGAACAGCTGCCTCTTCTTCCACTAGATCTTCAGAGGAAAACTACACCCTTTTCTACAAGATCCTTGCTCCAACAGAACCACCCCTGACACTGCAGGAGGACTGCAGCCACATTTCCAATTGGACTGCACCCAACACCCTGATCAACAGGGTGTCAGGTTGGGTTCTGACTCTGTCAGTGTTGTTCTAGTGTACTGCATTGTTTATTTTATGTTTTTATTTTCTTCCCTATAAAAGAACTGTTATTTCCTGCTCCCATATTTTTTGCCTGAGAGCCCCTTAATTTAAAATTTATAGTGATTCAGAGGGAGGAGGTTTACATTTTCCATTTCAGGGGAGACTCCTGCCTTCCTTAGCAGACATCTGTCTTTCCAAACCAGGACAAACACTTCTTATTTGGATGAATTAGTGAAGGAGAACAGAGGGAAACTTGTAAAAATAATCTGCTTCTCTTAGCTGCTTAACTCTGCAGGTACTTACTTGGGGCAATAAATGTTTGGAATTTATTCTATGGCCAATATGGAGAAATTTATTTGTAAAAGAATGGAGACAAACTTTCTTTGAGCTCTGTTGTTGAAGAGAGTGGCTCAAGAAAGACATAAAAGCACATGTTTGGTGCTGAGCTTGTCTTTGAGCGTAGTTACCATTTTGACTAAGTACCTACTTGCCTTTAGGGACCACCATCAATTCTGAGAGGTGCAGGTTTGCCTGTCCCTCAAGACACATTTCAAACTAAAATGTACAGCCCAATTCAGCAGCTGACTTCTGGCAGCTATCAGAGAAAAGTCAGAAGTTTAATTTAGATTCCTGTGAAGAAATTAAATACCAGTGGAGGTACTGCAGAGCAGCCTATAGTGCAGTTATACTGGGATCACATATGGCTTATGGACTCTTGAAAGAAGTGTGAACCCAGGTGATTCTGAATTGCTCCTGATGTGTCAGTCTGAGGAAAGAGCAGGGGAGGGGAAAAGAGCAGGCAGTTTTTAGAAAGTTCTTTCTGTGTCTGCTCAGCCTCCACTGCATGTTTCTGGAAGTTCTGTATTTCAATGCATTTCCTACCAAATATGTTCTTGCACATATTTATACTGCATATGATTTTATGAATCCGGGGGGGGCGGGGGGGGGCTGGAGGATTTCAGAGCCCACCCCCATCTTAAATGTGTAACTAGTGATGAATTCTTTCTAGGTCTTATTTCCCTCTGCTGCTAAGTGCAGATGGTGCACAGTTTGGTACTTGCACAACATGTACAGTAGTGATTTTCTTAGTTAACCCAGAAATCACCAAGATGAGGCTATTTGGTAATTCCAGTCAGTAATTTGGGCCGACTGAAAAGGAGCACATAGGAAAAAAGTTCGCAGGTAATGTATAAAGTCGTGGGCTTTTTCCCCATTTCCCAGCATGTAACAAACAAAATATTCTCATTTGTTAATATTATTTGACAGTGAATAATCTATTTTTTTATATAATACTTTTCTCTTAAATCACTATTGGATTATATGCTGTTACATGTGTGCTACGAAATTTCTTGTTCAGACTCTTTCATGTAACATGCAAGCTTCATATTCTGGGTCATAACATAAACTAGAAAAATTTTATGTAATTCGTTTGAAATCTAAATAATCAACTATTTTATTCAAATGAAAGATACACACAAATACATTTTATACAGGAAAATTGACTCAGAGATACAAAACATATGTCTGTTCTCTAAAGTAAAAGCAATTTGCAATTATGGAAATGAGATTCAAGTCTGGAATTCACATCGATGCAAAACTGTAAAATGGTCTTTGGCCACGAGAGGGCAGAAATAACATTCCCTGTAAAGCCTGATTTTGGGGAGAATCGTGTGTTCCCTTATAGAACCTGGGATGTAAATTAGCGCGGCAAACTCCTGGAGGAGTTAGAAAAATGGAAACTACAGCATTAGCTTTACAAAATCTATCTTGTTAAACTTTAACAAGTCATGTCAACTTTCTGTCTTTTAATAACCATTCCTAGAACAAATAGAATTTTTAAAAAGAAATTACAGTGGCATTTGACACAAAGCCTGAAGAGATAATTTGTTTCAGTGTGTATTAATCTGCCTATCAATTCTTTCTAAGTTTTTTCCATTTAACACCAGCTTAGGGATAAGAATATGTATAATTTCTCACTTCAATAAACAGCTTGCTTTGGCTCTTTTTGGATCTGTGAAAGGCCACTAGATTAATGAAAGGTCTAGAACATTTCTCATATGACGGAAGGCTGAACAGGAACTGTGCATGCTGGAGAAGAAAGGCTCAGGAAGGATCTCATCAATGTGTACAAACACCTGAAGGGAGGTTGCAGAAGAAGAGGGAGCCAGGCTCTTTTCATTGTGCCCAGTGAGAAGACCAGAGGGGATGGGCATCAACTGAAACATGGGATGGTCCATCTGAACACAGGGAAGCACTTAGCCTGAGCCCAGAGAGGGGCTGATAGATCCCTTCTTGGAAACATGGTCATAGGCAGCCTGATTTAGGTTGCCTTGCCTGGGCAGGGGCTGCACCAGGTGACCATGAGAAGTCCCCTCCCACCTCAAGCATTCTGTGATTTTGTGATATCCATCTTTCCCTGACACCATTGCTCCATCAGCACAGGACACCCACTGTAGCCTGGTTAGGGAGCTATAAAGAGATATATCAAGGACCTTCATCCTCCCAGTTAGTTTTTTCCCAAAGAAATTCAGTAATGGGGAAATACAGGTGCCAGTGAAACACACAACTAAGGTACTGATAGATTTACATGTGGGGGATGTCCTTTTTGTGTAAAGATTCAGGGTGTAGAACTGATGTCCTAAGCCTTTTTCTTCCAGTCAGCACACCCTCTGTAATAACAGTTGAGGCAGCCCATTCCCATTGTATCCTAAAACCACAACTCTAATTCTTCCATAGTATATTTCTGGAAGGAAATAACAGACATTTTTCAACAGTTGAGTAATTAATGAAATGAAGGAAAATATTCTGCTGAGAATATTTTGCTATTTCCAAACATTCAGCTCTAGAGTAAGATAGAGCATGAAAAAGACATACTGAAATAATAATTTTTTTAGAATATTTTAAACTTGTGAACTCTGGAAATCACTGACATAGCTGTACACTTGCACATGGCACACACATTAAAGCTTAGTTCACTTTAATATGATGGCCAAGCCATCCAGGTTAAAAACAAATCAGTGATTTAAAATCATAATAAACCAATTATTGGCTCAACTGGTTATTAATAATACAATGGTGCATTTAATAGGTATTCAGAAAAGCTATTTATGTACTATCACTTGCCAAAATACATGCTTCCAGCTTTTTTCACACTGCTTTTCCAAGAAAAGTAGGACCTCCAGCTAGTTTTGCTCTCACTGGTGAGAAAAAATGACAGAAAAAACCACTCTTTTCAAATGCATCCATTTGTTTTGCTGTCAATTCAAGCCAAACCAAAAAAACCGAAAAACATATTGAGAGAAAAGGTCAGCAGAAGGAAGTAAAACAGATCAAAATCTATCACCATGTCTGTCAAACACAGGAAGGTAAAAACATCCAGCAAGCCAACTTAACCAGAATCCAAACTGCACCAGTGGTGGCCAGCTCCAACTGTTTTAAAGGATGGTGTGAACATCCCACAAGATCTTAGCAAAGAATATTGGTATCTCCAGGAATAGGAATAAAAAACTGGCACTTCATGGAAGTCTTGCTGCTGTGCTGCCTGCCTTACTTGAAATCCACTAGGCTCAGCCAATTTATCAAGAATTGTACAAACATCCACATGACTTCATTAAATTCTTCCCAATCAAATTTTCTGTAACAAAGTGTCTTGGTTTGTGGCTGTATTTGTTGCTTTATTCAGGAGAGGTAAAACTGCACATGACCTACATGTGTGTGGGATCCCAGCTCCCAGGTGTGCTCTAACATCCTTCCACCCCATTCAACAGTTAAACCCCTGCTGGCATCACCAGCTGCCTCATCCTGGGTGCTGCTCCCCAAAACCCTCTTGCTGCGATGTCAAACACTGCCAGAACACAGACCAAAGCACAGTCACAGTGCACTGAATAAGAAGATAAGCTTAGCTCAGAGTTCAGCCCTACAGTTTCCTATTAAGGCTTTTCTTCCAAAGAGAGACAATAATGGTTGGGTAGAGAGGAACTGATCTCCAAATACTGTGAATGTGTTGGAATAATTTTTCTTTAGGGTTCTGTAAGCACAATATTTGTTACATTTAGAAATAAATTTTTACTTTGGTGTCATTTTTCAAAATAATCATGTATCATTTTCCTATACCTTCTTAGTTCTTCCCACTGGGAGTTTTCCTCAGCAAAGCCTCCCAGTGAGATAATTCATTCTCTTGATCATGGATTTCTGAAAGCTCTGGGGCTGCAATGTGTATGATGGTGGCTCCTGCTTTGGAGAGACATCATCCTGGAAACTTCTGATTTCCTTTGTGGGTGATTTCCCCTGGCTCAATAAGGACTTGTGACTGGTTACTGTGCTAAAATCCCCTTGGATTCTTCTGCCAAGGAACTGGGGCCATTTTCCAGGGAACAGAGCTGGACAGACAGTGTGGGCTCCTCTGCATGCATTGGACTGTGTCCAGAGAGCAGAGCACTGTTCTTAGGGATGTCCTGACCCTTGGTCTGGGTCCTGCTCTTAAAGGGAGGTGTCAGTGACTGCAACTTTGAGGTCTCCAAGCCAGCCACCTGGAAGTGCTGTGCAGGAACTAATTTTCTGGAGCTGAAGGCAAATTTTATGATTTAAATGGTGGGTTTGGACTAGTGCAGCTGCAGGGACATAGGATATATATGTCCTATATGAACCCTTTTGATGAGGGAGGGTGGATTGTGGTGATTAAGGGGTCCTGGTGCTGGTGTGCTGGGTAAGACTGCAGATGGGTTGAAGCCTGAAGTTGAGTGCAGTCGAATCATGATCTGGTGCTATGGATGACAGCTGAATGCTAGGAGACTGATGAAGTAAAATTGATGGCACAGATCCCTGCCTCATTGCATGGAGTTACAAAGAGAACCCATGAAATGTGGGACCTTCCTATATGTGCAACAGGCAGGGGGCAAAAAATCTGCTAGTCACAGGCTCCATCTGTAATTCTGGCAGCCAGAAATAAGTTTCTGAAACAGGCTAATAAAACTGGGGGAAAAGGAAATTCCACTGGGGTCGGAACAATATGGAGTCAGAAGTACATAGCATTGCAAGTTTTAGCAGAACCACAGCAGTTCTGCTAGAAGGAAAGTCTGATTTCTGTTTCTTGCCCACTTGCAGATTATGGATCAACAACTCAGAACATTTGTTTCATTGCAAGCCAGTTACTTGAATGTGAGTCATCAATGTAAGATACCCACAGTGTTCATATAGACACCATATTAGACCTACCCAATACTCTATAAATTGCCAGCATGATAGAATTAGCTTAGGTTTTTTCATTTGAATATGCTACATCAACTTCTTTCCTTCAAAAACATATGGCTGAAACTCTCAGACATCCTGGAAGAATGACATATTTCAAATACTTTCGAATTAGTTCCTTATTTTAATAAGGCAAAGCAAAATCCTTTCCATTTTACTGACATATGCCAGAGAAGAAGAGGACTTGTTTAAAATATCCTTTCTGTCAAAGCTTTGCCAAAGTCAGGATGGCAAACCTACCAGTCAGATGAATATGAATTGCTCTTTTCTCCTTGAGACTCTTCTCAGACTCTTCTTCCCATTTTAAGGTCCATATCCAAAATCTAGCAGATCATTAGTGCAGAGCAACACAGAAGTCTTAAAAGTACACCTCAAAATGTAAGGATGTAAAACCAAGGCCTCTCAGCCTTCTTCACATGATGAGCCATTGTTTTTTAGTCAAAAGGAGTCTTGTCACAGTGTGTGGAAAGCAGAGTGAATTCAGTGCTTCCCTTTGTGAACTGATCTAGCCATTATTCCACACTGAGTTTGTAATGGAGCAAACAGGTTCCTGAGGGCTTCCCCAGGAGCGCCCAGAAGAAGCAGGCACAGATACAAGGGAATGCTCTGCAGGCTCTTGGTGGATGGGAAAGGAAGCAGTAGTGCTTCTTTGTCTACTTTGTCTAAGAAACTGATGGTGGTTTTTTGTCTTTTTGTCTTCTCCTTGGAGAAGACTTTTTGTCACTGTGAACCAAAGCTTCATCTGATAGAAAGTAAAAGTCCTGGTGCTTTTGTCTTGCACAAGAGAGCAGCTCAAAGCAGAGGCACCTTGTTTAGATATAAATGCCTGCATGGAGCTCTGGAGAGCTCAGGGGTTTACACTGACCTAGTACAGCTCCTCTCCTCACAATCAGCTGATCAACCAGCGTTGAAATACAAATTTGTTCAAGTGAAAGGAGGACTGAATCATTTCCCCTAAGCACAGATGTAGAGACAAAAACCATGGCAGTTTAGGAAAAAGGTATTTTCTATTAAATGTATCATGGGTTTAAAGTCCTTTTCAGAGTGGGACTGGAACTTCACAGTGAAACTGAATTCACCAAGCAAGACTTCCTCTGCAGAAGTCCTTTTCTGTGCGAGTCCAAACTTTATGCTCCTACTTGAAAGTTTATTTCCAGCTTCTGTTCATCAGTAACACAAAACAATAGTATCACACCTCTTTAATCTGCTTCTTTCATGTTGTTTTTCTGTTTATTTTGTAACCTGGTACAAATAACCAGTAGCAGTTGTAAAAGCAAGTACTGTTTCCTGTAGACACTTGCCAGAATTAGGCAGAGCTCATCTGTTTTCTCCTTGGTATTCAGATGCAGCAACAAATTCTCTGGTATTTGGTATTTTATCCTGCATCTTCCCCTAAAAGTTCAAATATGAAACATGATAACCTGCTACTGCATAACCTGCCCCAACACTACCAAGAAAATTAGAAACCTGAGGTCCTATCAAGAACCTTCAATTTGAATGTAGCACTAACTCCATTCCAAATTCCTTGCTTGTCCGACTATCTCAAGACAGGTAAGAGCAGAACTTGTAAAGGAAAATTATTCCATTAGAAGTATTTGATATCAATTTGCTGTTACTGAAAGCATTTTCTCATGGTTATGTTTTTCTGGCAAGACACACTTTTTTCTTTTTGCTTTAATGAAACAGAGTATCTTCTACTTTGTGCAATAGTCTGTCAGTCCCCCAGGAAATATGTTCATTACTGCTGAAAAGAGGACTGCTAAAATAACTATACTGTGGTTTTAGCATTCAAAATCTCCTGAAATAATTTTCATAAAGAATAAAATGAACACATACATTGCATTTATTTCTAATTTGAAAAAATGAGCATATTTGACAAATCAATCGCCAACATTTATCATGGTATCTACTCCTGTTTTAAACCTTTTTTTTCCCCCTAGATTACAGTTTGACTGAGAATTACTGAAATAAACTTTTAAATTAAAATTTAAAATTAAAGGAAGCTTGCATTTAGCTTTTGTAATCATCAGCATGTAATCAGGAAGTTTTAGGAATCAATGTGTTTTGACTGCATTTTACAGGCTCAATTATACTAATAGCTGGGGGGCAGGATATGGCAGAATTCCTGCAATTTTTAAAGGTCTGGAAAGCTGAACTTCCATGCTGCTTGACACTCATGACATTTTTTTTTTTTCAATCTAAATTTGTATTTTTTCCGTACATCATGGATTCCAGAGTGAACCTCAAGTCCTCCAATGTTCTTTCATATGAGATTTTCTCTCTATTGTTAGCAAAATCAGGTCCTAGTTTCCATCTTTCTGGCAGGCTTCTGATTTACTACAATTGATAAATTCTTTCTATATTTGTAATGTCTCCTATCCAACATCTGAATTTCAGTCAGAATACTTTGATATTATTGAATTCTAACACTTGTCAAGCTGTGTCTTGATGCCTCCCACTTACATATCTGCCCTGAGGCAAGTTTTTGTGGTATTCCTTGTATTGCAGGAATTTGGTGAATTTCCATCTGCACTCCTTCAACTATTAATAGGTTTGGAAGTTTACTGTATTACAGGCCTGATTTAAATTTTAATGAATATCCAGGAAGGAATCATGTTAGCTACACAGGATACCCAGAAAAAGGAAAAATTAAGCAATGCAACAGCAAGGCACCTTTCAGATGACAACTATGTTAGACCCAATTCTGAAACCCAAACATTAAATACACATAGCAAGGCTGTAACATTCTTTTCTCTGTGACCATGAAAATCTGTATTGTAACACACATCATAAACTACATTTTTCTGCTAGTTTAAACACACACATGAACTCCCCAATCCATACCTGAAAAGAAGATGGCTGCATGTTTTACAATATCATATGTTTTTAAAATGTTACATTTTTTCCTAGTCACATAAATACAAATAAATAAATAAATAAATAAATAAATAAATAAATAAGACACTTGTTCTCAGCATTTAAAATAATTAATCCATTAATTTTATTACAATTTTTTCTTGGACTGGAGCATTTGCTACCAACATTTGCATGGCTAGACTGTGCCACTGAATAACCAGAAGCATGTACATATATTTGAATAATGCTTGGCTGTGTATATATATATATATATATATATATATATATATATATATACACACAAAGAAGGTATCCTATGTATTTTACCCTATCATCAGATAGATTCAGCATTGATATCCTAAGATTATGTGTATAGTTATTTATAGGTTTATTGGAAGCAGCTAAGTATTTATAGGTTTATTGGAAGCAGCTAATAAAAACAAATTCAGACCATCCCACTCTAAAAAAAATTAAATTAATTCCAGATCTGTATGTTGCTCAGTGACATGAACACCTGGCATGTATTGTGGGCTACAGGAGAAGATGTGTAGAGTGAGACAGCGGGTGCTGAGGATCTGAGGTGCCGAAAAAATACATTTCAGATGCTCTTTACTTTGGGTTAAGGGTACATTTGTGGCTGTGGTACCTTCCTGGAATATTTCTGGAACACAGCTTTCAGATAAATACATCCATAAGGAACCCAGTTAATGTACACCAAGACCAAGGTACTGCAAAACAGAGACCATTGGGAGATTCATGTCAAAAGCAGAGTCCTGAATTAAAGTGCCAGTATGAATAAGAACTCTCCTTGCAAGATCTGCTGGAAGCTGTTGGCAGCACACACCCTCAGATGTGTTCGCCTCACGCACTGATCAAAACAATTACTGGAGGCCTTCACAAGCTCATAATTTAAGACACTGTATTCTTACACTCTGGTTTGACATCCACATGACATACAAAACAATCCTGAAGGGAAAAATGCAACTTTTTCATAATAAAGAAAGCACTAGCAAACTGATATTGGGATCCCAGAACATTATATTTTTGGTGGTGTGGGTTTTTTCTCAGAAGAAAAGAGCCAGAAAGTCTGTCAGAATTCAGAATAAATCTACTATTGTGGAAGTTAAAAATCCTAATAGCTTCTATTAAATCATTGTCTATAGTGCTGAGACTCTTAAGGATTGTTCATGACAGACACTTTAAAAATATGTTCACCTTAGCCCTTTTTTGATAATCTCTGGGCTGAGACATTTTTTAATGTGTGTTGAGATCTCAAATGTCACTAGATCACCATTGGCTATAAATGTTTATTTGGGAGAAGGAGACTTGTAAATACTTTAAGTTTTACCCAGTCCTGTTTGAACTGACTAGATGATCAGACCTCTGTGGGCAATGCTTCTCTTTTATGTCCAAGGTAAAGTGGTTGCTCTGCAGCTTGGTAGCTATAGAGAGCAGCCACCAGGAACGGTTTATTAATGTTTCCAGTGAGAGCTGGCCTAATGAATGCAAACATCACAGCCACACAGGTGACTTGGCATCTGCCTGACCACTTTCAGATGAGGGGCAAAATTTTAGACAGAACTTCTAAGTGAATGCTTGACTTCCTTCAGAAATTGAGAAACAGAAAAGTTTTCTGATAGTCTATGGCACATCATATTCTTGTTTTGGTTCACCATAAACATCAAACTGCTCGGCGTCAAATGACACCAATGTATGGAAATATTCAGAGTATCCTTAGCCTCTAGCACATCTGTGAGAGTGCCTAACACAGCATTCCTTCAGTCTGAACTTAGCTACTAAAAAGTAACATTCTCACCCCTCTCTAGAGATGGAGAGGGTAAGTTTTCAAGGCATAAATTACAAATTCTGAAATCAGTGGGAATTAGATGCTAAAGCTTCCATCTGTGCTATTGCATATATTTGCTGTCCATATGCTGCTGAGAGTGCAGGTATGCATGTGTTGGCATCTGATACTCAATAACACTGCAAGATGCACATGCTGCACACATCTATCGCCTTCTTTCTTCCTCTCACTGAGGAAAAAAAATCACTCCCCTGGGGTCTCTGTTCCAGTGACTGGTCACCCACACAGTGGAGAACCTTCTCCAAATATCTATCCTGAACTTTCCCTGATGGACCTTCATGCCATTCTCTCACATCCTATTATTTCTGGTCACCAGAGAGAGGAGATCATCACCTCTGCCTCCCTTGAGGAAGATACAGACTTTGTGGAGATCACCCTTCACCTTCTCTTCTCCCAGCTGAACAAACCCAGTGACCTCAGCTGCCTCCTGTACAACATCTTGCCCTTGAGACCTTTCACCATCTTGGTCCCCTCCTCTGGACACACTCTGACAGTTTGATGTGCTTCTTCCACTAAGGCGCCCAAACCAGCTCAGAGCGCTCGAGGTGAGGCTGCACCAGGGCAGAGCAGGGCAGGAGTCACTTCCCAGTCACTTCCCTCACCTGGCTCACTGTGCTCTGCTGAGGCACCCCAGGGTACAGCTGACCCTTTCAGCTGCCAGGGCACACTGTTGACTCATCTTCAGCTTGCCATCAACCCAAACACCAGACCTCTTTCCCCAGGGCTGCTCTCCAGCCTCTCATCACCCAATCTGTTCCTATAAGCAGAGTTACCCCATCCCAGGGGAGAGTCCAGCACTTGTATTTGTTAAATAATGCTGATGGGACTTCCATCCCAGAACCATGGCAAGATGCTGTGATGCCACAGTGATAGGACAGGTGCAAGGATGAGCTTGAAACAAGAATTTTCATTGCTCTTGTGTTTGTCTTTTCTGAATATGCAATCTCTTGGATTATTTTTTGGCCAGGCACACTAGTGTAGCGCCCCTAATCAAGCAAAGTGAATCCCATTTGGAAGAAAAGAAGAGGTCCAGAAAAAAGCCATTCCTATTCCACAAGGTGGAAATTGCCCAGGTGGCATGTAGTCTATGTCTCCCCATTCCTACACTCACACTGCAAGCCAGGAGAGATTTTGGCCAACTCAGGCATAGAACCTCATGAGAAAGCAAATGAGTCATTGCAACTACATGTCCCATCTCAGAAAACCAATGTAGCAGTCAGAAAGGGAGGTTAGCAAGCTATTTCATGTTAGTAGCTACTTCATAGATACTACATCTATGATAATGACATCCATTTGCTGGTTTTGGACAACTCTCACAGTAAAATGTTACTGCAGGAGAGTTGCTCAAAGCATACACAGGTACCTAAAATCTGAAGGTGCTACTCAGGGGCCAAGGAGTGTAGCCTTTCCTCCATACTTAGTTTCTGTAAAACACAGAAAACAGGCAAGCAACAGGGCTACAGTAACCCCAATAGCATCAGTTTCACTATCTCCAAACATACCAGAGATACAGGCTAGATATTAATTAAAAGCTTAGTCTAGTGCAAATAATTACAGTGTAAAAAGCTGAAGTGGGCAAGATTCAAATGAAATATTTTCATGTTTGTGCTTCTCATAGTACTGGCACAAATTTCAGTGGAGAAAATATAAGAAGCTTAAATATACTCATGCTTATAATAGAATTTGTAAATAAAACGTCAGGAAGTATCCACAGTGAGAATTAATTAAAATGTAAGGCTTTTTCTAATGCCAGGAAAATCTTACTGACTGTGGCTGATCTTTCCACCTGCATTTCCATCCTTTTCACACTCTCATTTGCTCTCTGTTGTTGGTTTTGTTTTTTGGTGTGGAGCTGTTTTCAGACTCTTGTCAGTGAAAAGCACCATGCAGCTTGGCTGGATTCTGTGAGCCCTTTGGCATCAGGAGGACCTGAAAGTGATCCCAAGAGTGTAGAAATAACTCATTTTAGGGTAAAAAGTTGGAGCCTGTACCTATTTGAGGCATTCCCATAGGTCTTGTTGAGTGTTAGGTGTGTGTGGTAAGGAAATGTAAGAGCCAGGTTTTAACAGGGGGAAAAGCTCAGCATTCTCAGAAATTTTTAAGTCAGGCATGGGTGCTCAGCACTCCTCAAAATCCAGCCCTGCATGATGTAGATTTTGAAACACAGGATAATTTCCACACTGGAAGCATCTATGAGTTTTGATACTAGCAGTCCCCTGAGAAATCAAGACAAAAACATACCAATTTATTTGGATTTTACAAGGAAATAGAGCATAAGCTTTATAAATTTATGTGTTTCCTTTGCACAGAGGCCTTCCTACTGAACAATACCATGATGTCACTCAGCTGGCAAAAAAAAAAAAAAAGGGATGTGTGTATGAATGATGAACTTTAAGTTTAAATTTTCAGTTAACCAGATTGTGAAGTTAGAGAATACAGCAGCAAACTGAATATTCAGTCTACTGTGATCATATGAAGTGCAGCTATGCTATGAAATCAAAGGGCCATGTTCTGTAAAAAGAGATTAGCTAGTAACAGAGGACAGCAAACACAGAAATTCAGTGGCATTGTGCCACTTCAGTTCAAGTAGCTCTTCAACAAGGATCTCTGAGTTTGCTTTACAGGTTGCCTATATTTATCAACTAGTAATACTCAAAAATATTAGCCTTTCCACTTGTTAAAATCCAGATCTGACTGAAGTACATGAAGTAATCATGACACCATATGTATTTCAGTCCATTTTTCTCATACATATTTATACATATGTATTTTTAGAGGAGGCTTGCCAGGGATTATTTTCCTCATTGGTCCTGTTCAAGAGGTATTTGAGTCAATTTGGGTGCTATGGTACTTTTGCAATCCAACATTTTGCCACTTGATGGCACCAGCAAAACACTTGATCAAACTATGCGGATTTTAGATTAAGGTAGTTTGAAGCATAGATGTAAATTCTTCAAAAAGAGAAAATAAACAACCTCTTCTATCAGTATAGATGAGTATATTAGAAACCTGAGAATAATTCTGTGATGATTTCACAGTTAACTGTAGAGGGCTGTGAGGTGCATTCCTCATGACAGGCGCTCGCCTGAATGGGTCATCCAGGGACACAGGCTGAGAGATCCCAGCACCTTTCCAGGGATTTTCTTCCTTAGCAGGAAGCAACCAGGGACTGCTGTGACTCTGTGCCCTTGTGTCAGCTGTATAAGGAGGAAGGAGATTTTACAGGAGTAGGTCAAATTCTGCCCCCGTACACACTGAAAAGTACATAACCTTGGACTCTGAATGTTTGATCAGTAGATCATTAAAATGTTTTCTCTGTTATTATGCACTCACATCTTAACCTGAAATATGCTGGGTCTCTAAAAATATTTTCATTCGTCCTAGTTTAAGCATTTTATTTCCATATAATGTTCTTTTTTCTTGGTCTTTAAAAAAAGACCTTTAAATTGGAGGAAAGAATATATCCTTGAAAGGAAAAAGTAAAACCCACACACAAAAACTCTTCCACGTTCATAGTCCAAGGTCTTTCAGAGCAAATATTCTTCTTGCCATCAGAAACTATTAAATGGTGACAGCCACATGGAACCTTTCCTGAAAAATGCACTCTGAGTGGTGCTAAGCAGACCTACCTGGGAGCTATTAACACCCAGTTTATTTACCTTATAGCCTGTGAGGTCTCCTTTGAGCCATTACTGTCTTTTGTGGGAAACTAATTACAAGGTATTTCCAATAACTCTTTACACTTTCATGGACCAGCAATGCCCTTGCCTTAAAGATGAGCACTATCTATCCTTGTGCAGTTTTGCACACGGGAATCAGTCACTGACTGGCTGCAGATGGGCTTTGCTCAGTGCACTGCCAGTGGGTCACTCACACATGCCCTCCCAGTCAAAGGCACTGGACAAAAGGAGTTGCCTCTTCACTTCTATAGGTGTAATGGGTCCTCAGATTCACAACAAACAAGACCACAAAAATTAAGAAAGGTGATGAAAAACAGGTTTCAGCTTCTGCCAAGAGCCTTAGTTATACACACACGCATCAGGCTAGACCATTAGCAGCTGTCCTCCCACAGACAAGCCACAGCAATACGGCTTCCAGTAGGTTTAGTGACAGCATACAATGAATGAAAATAGTTTTGTTAAGCTTTTTGGGTTGGTGGCAGGGTTTTTTGGGGTGGTGGTGGTTTTTTTGGGGTTTTTTTTTTTTTTTTTTTTTTTTTGCTTTGTGGGTTTTAATATGGTTTTGCTGTTTATCAGGCCACAAAGTATTCACATTCCTCTGGCTGTCTCCCAGCTCCTTGACCCATGGTGGTTCCCAGATCTGCAGATTCCTGACCAAGCAGGATTTAAGGTTAGGCAAGATAAGTGATTGCCTCCCTATGCAAGAATAAAAGGCTGTAGAGAAAGGCAATTTATACACTTGAAACAATTTATTCTCTACTTGTAACTTCCTTTCTGTTAAAATTGGCAGGAGTGATGCATCTGATTCTCTTAATAATTTACAGAATACATGGGAAAGCAACAGGAAAGAGAAGCAAAATGTTCTCTGGCCTGATCTAGAAAAGAAGGTGAAGGTCATGAGGCTGCCCACGCTGCATCCCTTTCAGGCCAAAACCACACTTGAGAAAAGAAACAGATTTTTAGAGGCCCCTAGCATGTGTCAGAGAGTAGGAAAGTAGCACTAAGTGGGACACCCTCATGAAGGTCACACAGGTTCCAATGTCTCTCTTATTACTATCACTGCACAAGTGCCTCTCTCCACTTAAAGCTCTGCCATCACGAGGGAAGCTGCAGAACTACTGTGCAGAAGCCAGAGCGTCCATAAGGATATTCCCTCTCATGTGAAACTTGATTTATGCCTACTTTATAAAAAAGTGATTGAAGAGTGCTCATAGTCCACTCATTGCTAGGGAAATGGGATGGTGCTCATCTGCACAACTCCCTGGATTTTTTTCTGGGCCTTTCCAAACTGGGAGCATAAATCCTGCCACCACGAGCCTTGACTTCTTTTCACTGGACAAACTCCATATGCTCTGTAGACTGAACATAAAGGGGCAGATGATATAATACTGACCAACTTTTCTTCTGTGATAGTGGCAGACTCCACTAAAAGCAAAAGTCTAATAGAACTCCAGTGAAAACAGTGCTAAATTTTAAAAACTGCTAATATCTTGCTTACTTTCCAGAAAAAGCTCTACCTTTCCTCTTTCTCTTCTGCCTTCCATTCTGGGTGGCTTCAGGCCACAGTATGAGTATGAGTTTTAAAAATATAACAAATATTCAGAACAACCATATACCCTTAAAAATGCAAAACTTTGCTGGCTGTTACAAGCTGAGCTCAGAAACCTTCTCTAAATCATGGCAGTCATGAAAATGCATGTTCATCCTTATTTTATTGCTATCTTAAGTTTAGATGTTAAAATGAAAAGTGATATACAATGGTAGTTAAGTAGTTCTGCCATGCCAGAGCTCAAAGCAAATTGACTGTCGTTATTTATGTGTATGTGTATCAGCACTATGTCCAATTATTGCAGTGAAAAATGTAGCAAGTCACACTGCAACACAACAAAACGGAAATTGAAAACACTTCCTAGCATTTGTTTTCAATTCTCATTCTGTTACCATAATACAGCTGTAACAGAATGTAAATTGAATAGAAATACTAAGAAGTATTCTACATATCTACAGCACTGGTAGATATACAGTAGAAATAAATGGAAAATCAACTGGAACTATCTGTGGAATAAACTTTCAGAGATTGCTGGTCTGCATGGCATTTTTATAAAGTATGGCATTTCTATAAAGGCTTCCATTATGAAGACAGATGTGAACTTCGAATCAGAGTCCCAGTTTGTTATAAATGCAACAATATACAAATGGTTGCCAGAATTCAACACTTTAAGTCCTGTTATCTTTGTAGCACCACACATTAAAAGCAGATCTTTTGTTCAGCTCAGCTGAAGCATGAGTTATGCTGGCACAGCAATTTGTGAGATATCACACCTCATGTTGATTGCAGTGAGTCCCAGAGCATCACAGCACAGATTTCACAATGAAGTGCATGACTTGTGTATCTTGTATCAGAATGTGTGAATAAAATTGATCAGGCAGTTGAAGTTTATCTTTAAAACACCCATGTTAGTATGGAAAGAAATAAGCACACGACTGTATTTAAACTCTTTTTTGTGAAGGGACTTATTTCCTCTTTGTAACTCTGCAACGCTTATTTTTATAGAGATCAATTCAGTGATGGAGTGGCCCAGCTGCACCCTGAGTCACAGATGACATGGAGAGAGCTTGGGTGCAGCTCCTATGCCACAGCTATGTCATTAACCAGGCTACTGAACAAACCCCAGCCATGGGAGGATAGAGCCCCTGCAGGAACTGCTAAGGCTGAAATGAAAGAATTCCTGCAGGGCTGATTAACATCCCAACTGTTCTATGTCCTCAAGATGAGGAAGGGGAGGAGCCTTGAAGTTACCATCACCTCCTGCTTGGAAATTAATCTGGGACATCACTCTTCTCATTGAGGAAAAGAAGGGGTTTTAGCAATATGCAGGTTTTGGTACACAGCTTTTGAAAAAACATTGTGTGACAATATACAAATAATAAAGCTTTAAAAAGGGCTCTCATCTGACAACATCTCCTACCCATTTACAATAAATACCCTTTGAAGCAAGGCCTGGAAGATAAGCCTTTCTTATGAAATACACAAAATTTTGGAGCTCTAGGTGAACTACTTAGATTAGCCCAGTAGTACTTCAGGCATTTGTTTTATTTTTTATTATACCAAAAAGAACCATTAAGCAAATAATTACTTTTTCAACCTTAGATGTTTTCTGACTTGGTAAAATTGTCAAGAGACTCTTAGCTAGGCTTAGTGATTAAATTCTTGCCCTTTAAAGTTAGTGGGTTTCTTTGCTTGCCTTGAAATAAATAAGTCTCCAAGGTAAAATATAAATAATGTATTAGCATAGTATGAAGAGGTAATTTCTCTGCAAGTATAAACAGGGTATGATTTTTGTTTTGCATTAATGATAAAAGGAATTTTTTAAAAATTATTTTTGTACTAATAGCACATACCATTGTTAACTAATATAGAGCTTATTACACAAAAGTCTAAGGAGATAGATTTTTTATTCCTTCACTCTGTTTTAAAAAGACATTCCACACATTACATGTTCCTGATGTCTTTTCAGTCTTTGGCACCCGGCAACACAAAACATTCCTCATGTAATGAATAGTGTGAGTAAGAACACTGCCTGCACTGCTTACACATTGATTTGTCCCTGACGTATATTGACTGCACCGATTCAGATAAAGGGTGGGAGATGCAAATGACAGTGGGTCACTTCAGATAATTCTTCCCTTACACAGGCTTCCCAAACCACCAGACACTTTGCCTAGGTACATTTTACCTGTATCTTACCTTTCCTTAATGAAATAAAAGGGCAAGTTGTTGTTCTCAGTCATAATTGCACAGTGCATGTTCCTTGGCAATAAGCAGCAGCAACACTATAAAGCACAAAAATCTCTCTATTGAACAAAGCATGCAAAGATTAGGTTTAGAAGATTAGCACTGTTTACTTAGCACACACACTCTCCTAACAAATAGTGATCTCACTGACTTGCCTATGGGTTAACTGGGTTTTCTTGGCTGTGTTGTTCATGGCTTCTTTACCTGATGTGAGTTGAAGTGTCTAAGAGCACCTACAAAGCACAACTTCTCTCTCATAAAGCAGATTTATGAGAGAGAAGCCTCAGAAAAGTCCAGCTTGGTGAGACCTCGTTATGTCATGACACACAGTTCCAGAAACTGAATTAATCTGGCTCCTGTACAAGACCATGACTTTGCTTTACACAGCAGCTGGGGGGAGGTGTTTGCTCTCAGCAAGCTGCTGTATGCAGTGGTGCTAAAGTTAAATGAATCCAAACAGGGATTCATTTAACAGCCTGCTCTTTCTTACTGGAATAAACTGCCACATTAGTTTTCCTCAGATTTCATGATACTCCTGATTTTATTAAGTCTTAAATTTCTATCATTAAAAATTTATAGCTGAAAAGAACAGCCACAGGAACATGGGCGCTCCATGAAATGCCAGTTCTCAGTATCCCATAAAATCTCCAGCTTAGCTTTATCCTCCTTCCTCACAGAAATAAATGTCATCTTAGAGGCAAGTTTTGATTACACAAGCACAAACTCAGTTACTATTAATTGGAGCTGTGCAAGAATCTTAAATTCCCTTAAGCCACATAAAAGTAAATGAGAATCAGTATGATTGATCATGTAAAAAAGCTGCAAGGGCAGCATCATTGGGAATTCTTGCTTGCAGGGTGCGAGAAAAAGGGGATTAAAAAACTAAGATATCACCTTTTTGATTCTCACATCTCTCCCCGTTTTTGCAAAGTGTTATATTTAATCCAAAGCTCAGTGAAATGTGATATAAGGAAATTTTCTTTCTTTCTGTCCTTCTTCCTGACAACTTAAACTAACCCAAGATCATTGTGCCTGCCATTTTCCCCCTCTTACCCCTACCCTACACACATTTCTAGGTGCACCATGTTCCCAAACTTCAGATCACTTGAGGGTTGAGACACTGGGGTCAATTCAAGCAGTCATCAATCTTTCTATCCCAGTATCTCTAGCAAGACTTTTGACCTGGTTGTTCTGAGGAAGACCAGAGGCAAGAGAGAACTCCACTGGTTTACCCTTTATTCTTGAAACTTACCTAAAACCACTATGGCAGCTGGGACTCATTTCTGCTGAAGTTTAACAGAATCTGACTACACCAGTGGTCAAGGTAAGCAGTTTGGCCTAAAATAAAGCTGTATGTGCTGATAGTTGCAGTCTCAATGGAGGATGTCTCAGCACTGAGAATAAAAGCAATTTGTGGCCCCTTGTAGCCACAGAAGCCAAGAGAGCTATTAGCACAGCTCCCATTCCGCACAAAAGCTGATGGATCTCTTCGTGTGTCTGATATCTTCTGCCAGACAACTAACTCTCCACAGTTCAAAACAGGGAAAGAAAAATGAAAGAAAAAAATCATCAGTGGGACACAAAAGTAGCATTTTTTGAGCCAAAGTCATGCCTGCCACCTGCATTGGGGTCAACAGAAATACCCATGGAACAAGAGCTGAATGATTTAAAACATTTTATCACTACACAAAGAGTAGAACAAGATCCAGAGAGAAAAAACAATTCTTCCTATCCCTTATGAAGCCTGAGACGAAACCCTGGACATTCACCATTTGCAGAACACTATGAAAGTCATCATGAGGTGCTTGTTTTTAACCCCAGCAGCATCTTACCCTGAGAGTGTTTTACATCAAATATTAGAGGAAAAGGGCATGAAATTATTGTTCTTAACTGACAGGTACTATGTTTCAGAAGACTTCAAAGATCATCTTTGTGAACTGATGAGGAGCACTTGGCAGCTACTGACTGCACAGGGTTAGGGGGAATTTGGGACAGGAAAAAGCCAGCACCTCTGTGTGCCATGGCAGTGCTTGTCAGGAAAGGTTTGACAGCAACGGTTTGAAACACAAAAAGCACATGCTGGCGTGGATAAGAAGCTTTTCAGGAAAGTAAAAGCTGATAATGTTAAGTGGGAGGTCAATTTGCATTAATTAGCTGCCATTCCCAGTCAGTACAATGCTGTACTGTTATTTATATAATTAGGTATATGAGTGATTTTTAGTGAAGTATTTGTCCATCCAAAACCAAAATCCTGCCATAGAATATGTAATGCTAGTAGTAGTAATTTTTAGTCAGTTTTCACTGATCACTGGTCAATTTAAGAAACACTAATCGTGTGGAGGTGGATTTACAAAGCCTATTTTTGCACAACAGGAGGATCATCAGAGACCAAAATCTATTTCCAGCAACGTTTAACAGGTTCAGAATTATCAGCTAAGGGGACAGTTACCATGGGCACTAGGGAAATAGTTTAATTTCATTTGCTGTTCCCTCCCTATGTTTTGACTTTCTCAGAGACTGGGACACTCCAGTTCTCATGGCCGAAGGAGAAATCCCTGGTTAAATACAGATAACCCAGACAACAGCCTGGTGACTTTTACGAACAGTTGATTGTGCTTAAAAGCTTTGGGTCTTTTCCACATCTCTCCTTTAAACTCATAATATCTATTATGTAATTAATGCTGGCAGCATCACTGTGAGGTAAATAAGGGAACAAGAGGCAGAAGGACTGGAGAAAGAAAAAACAGTGACAGAAACAGGGTTGGAACTAATTCCATTGCAGTTTCATTTTTAAAAGACATCTAGAAAAACTTAGTTATTCCTGATGGTGACATTAGGAATTCAGAATGAGCATCACAATTCAATAAGTTTTAGAGTCTGCTGTTCCTGTTTGTAAAATCATGCACAGAAAATGAAATAAGAACCTTCCCTGCTGGTGTGTGAATCAACCCAGAGATCCTGCAGTTGGCAATGGCAAGGTGGCCTTCTGCAAAGGCAGCTTTTTTCTGGTATAAGATCGAGCTCTCAGCTGCCTGTCACCACCTCTTCGCCTGAGACAATTAGATTTCCAGATCTAGTGCTGCAGATGATCATGTAGAGTACTTCCACTAAGACTTCATCACACATCATTGGGTTAACTGATGCTGATAAAATAGCTTATCTGGTCTAATCTTGCTGATTTTGTACCAAAAGAGTGAGCTCTGTTTGCACATCCATCAGCCCAGTTTCCAAAGGCAAAAGAGACATTAGCAGCAGCTCACAGAAAGCACCTCTCCCACCATCACAGCTGTCTTTATAGTGAGCATTCATCTACAGCTAAAAATGCAGATCCATCTGTCATTCTGCTCCATGCACACACTGTTTACAGATGTGGCAATGGAAACAACAGGCAGTTCATTTTAAGGCAGTTTATAACTGTGACTACGACAAAAAAAGCTTACAAAGCTTTCCCTGCCTACCATATGTGACTACCATGAGAACTTGGATTCCAAGTTATTTGACCCAAGTTCAGCACAAGTACATACCTGTTGAAACTTCCAGTTGAGTACTAATACTGCAGCAAATATATTTTCCTCCCACCAGATTTAAATTTTATTAGCATTTGCTAAACAAATAACTGAGGGAGAGGAGGGTTACCACAGCTTATTTCAAGTCTTTAAAATAGTCTTCCCCATACAGCACACATATTTATTTTGCACCTTAGCTGTTTCTTCTTATCCTTTGGCTTTCCAAGTTTGAAGAAGAAAATGGTCAAATATATTATCCAAATCTAAACATTATCCAAAGATAGTGGCCCCTAACCCCATTTTAAAGAGCTCAAATATAACTTTTCTCCAATTACAACCAATATGCTACAAAACACTGAAAGGGCTCTGAAGATCACAACATACAGTCAGGTCTTCACAGGTAAGCAATTTTTATTAAATTAATTTAGTTGGGATAGCAATGTGAGACCACAAATTTTTAGGCCCTAAATTACTCAAAGACACTGATTTTTTGTCATTTAGTAACAAAGGACACATAAACTGTAAATTATCTGAGGCTTTTCAGGGGGATTGTGCATTAGTCCTTATTTTCCTAACCCATAAAAATGTGTGACAATAAAACATGTCTCTGTTTAGGAAGAGTTCCAATATATTTCCTTATATAAAAGCAGTTTGCAGATTGGCTGAACAACTAGGTGGAGAACTAATAAATACTGAATTTGCTAAGAATCTCACACTTCCACCACAAGTAATACTGGCAGGAGTATTATCAGAATCAGCTGACAGAACTAAGCCTTCTCTTTGACAATACTTAAGCACAGGGCAAAGCTCACTCCAAAGCAGAGGCAAAAGTTCAGAATACTAAATCAGTCCTGACACAGCAGGCTGACAGAATGGATTAATGGCTTCTTTGGGGTTTGCAGAAGGGGAAGTTACTGTGATTATCTGCTTACTTTTTATCTTACTCTTTTAAGTCGGCACCAACACACAACAGAAATTCAAAAGACCTTTAGCCTTGAGCAGTATGTGTAACAGTGTCCATAAAATGAGCTGGCAGCTGTCATGTGAATGGGGACAATCAGGACAGCCTGACTGAACTCACCAATTTACTATCCTTATTGCATTATGTGTTTGATAAGTGACTTATTACCATTGCAGACTATTGCTTCCTTACTAACCATACCAGTTCAAGTTTGGCAGAGTTTCTATGATTCCATTCCCATGAGTGATTTGCCTTTCTTCCTCCAGGGTGCATCAATAACACTGGCAAATTCTATTTTAATGCCAAGATTTACTCTTAAGGATGTATAAAACAGTATTGAAAAACTGTGTTTGTTGTCTTCAACACTTTTTATATTCTCTGTGACCTGTATAAAAGTGAAAAGATATTATCTGCATTAAATGTTACTCATGCAAGCAGGGCATAATGTGGTATATAAGCAGAGCAAATCAAGTTGAGAGTTGTTTTGCTAACGCCTCATTACTTGTGATGGCTTTATAGACACAGTTCTGATTGATTGCAGCTCTAAGCAATTGTAACTGACTAAGCAATTCTGCAGGTAAAACAGAAGGAGCACATTCCTGCTCTGCTGGCTTTATAGCACCTTGTCCTAGGGTGAACTACACCAGAACACACTTCCAGATTCAAACTGCATGGACTTACATAAAGCAGGGCAACTAAGTAAGATGCTGTCATTTTCTTAGTTATAGTCCCAAATGGCCCTGGATAAGAAGTTCCCAGATTGTCCTGCTTTTCTTCTATTGGATTAAAACAAATCCAAGTAAGGAAATCCCTTCTGATTTACATTTTACATTTTCGGATGCATTTACAAATTTCTGATAATTGAATCTCTGTACCTGAAATGGAAAAGATGTCTAACTTTTTTTTCAGTGTGATGAAGGAAAAAAAAATGGCTTGCTTTATGACTTCAAAGAACACTTTCAACAGTTTGTCTCTGGAAATGAAAATCCAGACCAGCACCTTACATAATTCAAAACTGAGCAGTTTTATTGCCCTCTGGCTTCCAAAGTGTGATTGGCAGAGGCCTATCCTGGGCCATGGTGATTTACCTGAACAACACTCATCTACCTAAAGCATACATATGTTGAATATCAAACACTGACATTGTTCAGCACAGTAACTGCTGAAGTTCATTCTTTGGCCATGGGACTCAAATGTACTTTATGTTTGAACAGTTCCTTTGGCTCTGCACCAGCATCTAAAGCCTCAACAATGTAAAGGATTGATAAAGGTTAACAGTATGTGAGCAGTGGATCAAATTGTGGTTGAGAAAGCTAAAAAGTCACATGCAAGTGAGCATCCTAAAAACCACCTGCAGCTGCTCCTAAAAGAACTTAAAAACACACTAATTCAAGTCACCATTTACACGATCACTCATTTGAGAAGACAGATGCTTATAGAAGAAAGAAAAAAGCACAAGACATTTATACCCATTTATATCTTATGCACCAGGGTGGAAAAGAATATTTAGTTCTCCAAAGCATAAAGAGTGACTCTGAGCTCCCTATAAGACAGAGCAGTAGTGAAGGTCTGGGCTGTTTCTCTTTACTGAGTGACCTCTAACTGTGCCTTTTCAGGGCAGTCAGGGTCAATGGTCTGCTAAAATAAGCAGTCCCTGCTAAGAGACATAGATGGCAGTATAAATCCTGCTACGTTCTTCATACAGAAACACTTCTGCTGGTCTGTCACAAGTGACACCTCCTGAGGGGTGAACTGCATGCTTACTTCAAGGTGAACATCCCCATTAATCAATTCTGCAAAACAATACTCCTTCAGAAGCCTTCACCTGTACTCAGCATTCCCACTGTTGTCACCAGCTACTAAGGCACAAAGCTGAGTGAAATAAAAAGAGCAGCCAGCCTAGGTCAGCAGTGCAAAGTGACAGAAAGCACAGACCAGAAATGGGATGTCAGCCAAGAGCAGGACACTCTGTCTCAGAGATGCTACCAGAAAGTTCCTTATCTTGATTCAAGCCCCACAATAAACCACCTTCTGAAAATCACTGATGTTGCAAAAAGAGGCATTGTAGAGGTGGCAGCTTTCAGGAAGGCCCAAATTTGAAGCCCTTCCAAAATCTGCATGTTCACTTTCCTATGAAGACTTCAAGCCCAGATATTTGGATCAACATACAATATTGAAAAACCCAGTTAGCCTAAGTAAGCCAAGCTTGCCACTGGCTGTAAAGCATGAAGAAAGTGGAATTTTGTTGCACAGACTTTGCCATCAAGAAGCATGTCTGCCTGCATGGAGACCAGAGGATGGGCCAAGAGAGATAACACTGCCTGAATGGATCCCCAGCTGTGAAGTTCCCCAGCTCCAGACAGGGCTGATGGAGCTGCAGCATTCCCTCTCTATGACAGCAGCACAAAAACATGTACATGATTCTGTAAAAGGAGAGAGAGAAAATCCTCACAGATAACACTACTGAAAAAGACACAAGAACTATGGTTTCAATAATTTTTTTATTTCTTTAATTGACAAATTTTTTTAAAAATGGAGTAACAAATAAAAAGAACTTCAATACAAATTGTCTGGCCTTTCCCAGGGAACCATAATAAATTCAAACAGTAAAGAGAAGAGCAATTAGAGTAGCCCAGGACATGTGCAGACCATTTTAGAACACTAGAAAAGCTTGAGCTAGAGGCCATGAAAATATGACTACTCTAGAGAAACACATTAGTGGGAAAAACACTAGTTTGGAAAGAGTTGGTTCATTAAAGGCCAAATGGATTAATAAATGAGCATTACAGTCGGACTGGGAATAAACTTAGGGTGGGTATGACAAGATGATTTTTAATGTTCACAGCATGGAGCTTCAGGAATAGCTGAGGATCAGAAGAGGCTGAAAGAGGAGGATCAGAATAGAGGCTGCTTCCATTTTTGAAAGGAGCCATGACACAGTTGCCAACAACAGCTGGGGACCAGCGTCACTGCCCCAGTAAGGCCCTTTGCAGGCCCTCCCAAACAGCAAACTTCCACCTGAAAAGGATCCTCTGCTACTCTGCAGAGGGTCAAATGCCAACAAAGACAGCACTGCTGCACACACACACATGGGGACAAACATGATTCTTATGAGCCATGGTGTCTCTGTGCACAGAACATTCCCAAAGTCTCCAGCTCTAAGGCTGACCGGCCTCTCCCAACACACATTCCTATATCAGACTATTGTGGCCTGTGTTTCACACTCTACTCTCTCCTTTTTCACTCATTGTCTGAGGCAGGAATGTTTTAGAGAACTGGAAAGGCCACAGAGACTATTTAAACTGAAGGGAAGTCTGGTAGAGGGAGAGTGAGATTTAGTAGTCCTGCCAGGGATTTGAAGAACCTTTAGGATGAAGTAGGAAAGCTACCAAAAACATGCAATCTGTTATTAGGAGTCAGGCCTAAGTGGCTGAAAGTCATAAATATAGTAGCCAGAGATTAATAATGAGCATTAACTTGGGGGTTATAAAAAAATTAATACAAAGAGATAAGGAAAGAATAGTCCTGCTGCCATGTTGTGGTCACAGAGCTGTTTTCAGTTCCTGAGAAGTGTGAACAAAAATCAACTAAACAAAACAGTCCCCAAATACAATATATTTAAATATCTAAAGTAATTTTGTAAATATTTTTGAAAATAAGGAAGCAGCAAAGGAAACTTTTGTGGAACACTATCTCATAATAGTATGCAAAGAATACACTTAAATTGCTATTTTCTGTGTGCTGACAGATTTATGATGCCGCTACACAGATTTCAGGAACATAATATTGGAGCAGCTTTTTCAGGAACAGCTCATATTGGTTCAATGCATATCTTAAGAAGCTGCAGCCAAGTGGGGATTAGAGAAGCAGAAACTGCACACAGACATTCATTAGGGGCTTTTAAAACTTTAAATAAATGAGGAATTATTCAGTCATTTCCTAGAGTGAACATGAAGAGGGAGCAAAATACCATTGTGCTTTTCACTGAGAATTTTTTCATTGCATTCTTTCAAGCTGTCCCATCAAGGAATCAGATATATTTCCCTCTCCCTTCAAGCAAATCACCAGAGTTCAGGAGACTGGCAGGATCATACCCCGAATACAAGGCTCAAACAGAACATTGCTTCCAGCTAATCCTTATCAACTGAACTTGCCCTTACAAAAAAGAGATACCAGCAAAGAATCATGGCACAAATCACTTATGACTTTATTCATGTGTGAGGTCCTCAGGAGGTTAGCCAGGACACAGTGCCCCAGCAGTGCACTATTTTCTGGGCAAGTATTAAGAGTACAAAGGGCTCCAAGGCTACCAAAAGGATACAACTAAAATGACATTGCAGGAGTCAGAGAACTTATTTTCCACTAGGAGAAGATACTCACTTTCTATCCCACCTTCACATATTTCAGAAACAAGGAGACTTTTAGCTGTTAAAACAGAGGTGATTTATGCATTTATTAGGACACAAGGAGAGTACAGGAGAGCATCTAGAGGACTTTGCACAAAAATAACCAAGCAGCATAATAACAGCTGAAATTTAAAAGTGAAGTATGAAGAAACTTACTGCAAAGATCTGCTCATGACAACTCAGCCATAAATGGGTTTTTAGATGGTTGTTACCTCATGGAGCAAATATTTTAAAATAAATGCAGACCTCTGCCTTTTGCTCTGCCTAGTACAGAATATTTTGTTACTTGGATATCTTGCATTTAGTTTTGTTCAGCACACTTCCTAAGTAACAAAAAGCAAAAAAGTTTGGGAATATGATAAAGGCAAAAGGATTGACATAATTTTTTTAAAAGCCTTAGAGATATGTCCTAACATCATAAGAAAAACATCATCCACCCTAGCAGTTTGGATTAAGTGTTCTCAGAACTCTGAAGCTCCATGCCTTAGGATCATAAACTCATCCTGAGTAGTTTACTGTGTCTGCAAAACATCCAGCATTCATCACTGTCAGAAACAGCACAAAACCTCTAATCTGGTCTGATAGAAAACCTGACACATACCTGAAGTCTGATGTAAAAAGAAGCAATGAAACTGGGCTATTAAAATCTGGTTCTAAAACTACCAGCCAGGTGATTACTTGGTGACCAAACTCATGAAAACTTGACACAACAGGCAGCAAAGATCCTTACAGGGAGGAAACCCGTCTGTCCACTGACAGGAACACCCCATGTGTTGCACCACCTGCAGGAGTGACTTCCTCTCTAGGAAGAAGACAATCCATGAATGTGTTGTCTTGGGACTTGGTCAGGCTTCACATTCAACAGAGGCCTCACAGCTCTGCAGAGAGCTGGGTTTACATTACAAGAATTAAGCCTGCCAAAGCACACCAATTCCCTTTCTGTCAGAGAGCGGATAGAAATTCACCAGTTTATGGCCTTATCTCTATTTATGTTATAAAAGGTTTCTCCTTTGAAAATTCTAAGGTGAGCAAAGCTTTTCTTTTTAAGATTCTCATGTGATTCTTGGGATCACACTAGTGCTCATATTTCAGGCAAGGTTTTCCTGTCTGGCCTATACCTTAAGACACAAGAACTGCATAGGCTCTGGTAGATTACATTAAATTAGCATCATTACATAAGGAGACCAACCATACAAATCTCCTTACAAAAGGACTCTTAATTTTAAGCTTTTCTTGGGGCTAAGTTGATGCTTTGGAGACTAATCTCACAATGTGTGAATTTAGGCTGTTGCAGAGGTACTTCTCACTCGACAGCTTGGATTATTCAGAAGACTATATCCTAGCTGATCATGTAAGTGAGAGGACAATAATCCTTGGCTCCCACAGATAAACAAAGCAAATGTGTTATCAATGTAACTAATTATCATCCCCTCCAAAGAGGATATTCCAGAAACTTTTTCCAACAGTTTGATTCATTACAAAGAAAAAAAATATGGAAAATGGGGTAGTTTTGACCAACTAATTGCCATCCAAAAGTTGAAATTGAGGCCAGTAAAAATTACTGTTATCGTAGCATGATTTTTGTCAGATGAATCAGACAATGTTCAAGGACATTTATTATACCTCTATTATTTTAAGCTTTCCAGTAAACTGTGGCAGGCTCCACAATAGCATGAGACTAACTCTAAAGTTAAAAACATAATGGACTGGATAAAAGAATATCCTTTCATTTGCCCTTCTGTTACTGAAGCCCTAAAGTTAATTTTGAAGCTCTATTCCAAAAGAAAAAGTTATGTCCTTAAGAAAAGCTGAATCTTTCAAATGTGAATGTCCTTCTTGGTTAACTTAATTAACTCTGTCCTTGAAATAAAGAAGTTTTTTTTTTAACCTACTTTCACTATGTGAACTGGATTATAATGATTCAGAATTATTTTCCTGATAGTAAACCAGAAGTTGATGCAGTTCCATCCTAGGACAAGTCTTGCATTCAGTCCTTTTTTGCTGTTCTGTGCTTCAGAGCAAATTACCCCAACTTAATGCACTTATGTTTCATACTCACTACTCCTCTGTACTCATTCAAACAAGATGGCTCTGTTGTGTCACTTTAATCAAACCATCATCTTATGACAGAGAAGTTGTATCCCACACATCGTATTTTAAAGCCCAAGGATATTTTTCTGTGAGCCCACAGATAAGAAGGCATCTATCAGTAGATGCAAACAGCTACTGGGGCAAGTGCTTCAGCAGGGCAACCCCATATCTCCACACAGTAAAGGCAGGTATTGAGTCAATGTGCTCAGTTTGGGGTCTGTGTTTGCTTTAAGTGACAAAGTGTGACTCTGAACCCTGGATCTCCTTATCTGCCAGGCCAGATGAATGACAGAGACTTCTACCTATCCCAGTCCTGGGTCGCTTTATCATACAATAAATGGCTGCTGAATAAATCTTCATGCCTGAGGCTTAGAACCACAGCATCACAGAATGGTCAAAGTGCTTTGCAATTTTCACACCTGTTAAACTCATCAGTAAATTTATCACTCAGTAAGCCATGGCATTATAATGGTTGTGCGATTGATTCAGCTAGGAAAGCTTGGCAATCTCCCAGCTTCCCACTCTGGCTGGATTGGCTGCTGTCTCTCCCTGTGCCTCCTGTAGTTTGTTTTTTTTACAGCTCACTGTGATGCTGAGCATCATTGCTTCACCCTCTGCCTAAGTGGAACCTACAACATCCTGGCCAGGCAATTCTCATTACTTGGAACTTAAGAGACATTCTTACGTCCCTTAGTGCCAAGTAGTTGCTTTCACAGTTTAACAAAACTCACTCTCCAAAAACTTAGGAACAGAAGCAAGAATTCCAAGTTCTGCTTTCCTCTGTCAAGACAATTCTTTCAACTGCCACTCTACGCATTGGCTGTGGAAGATATTTTTATGTCCCACTTCCAAATAATTTGTCTTTATAATATAGGAATGGGAAAATACATCAGCAGATCTTTTAAATGTGGGAATAGTTTTTTCCTGTTCAATTATGGCAATTAAGCATTGAATGCAATCTAGATACTCAAGTCAATGTTATATTTGTCATTAAAAAAAACCCCCACAATATTGTCAGAGACGACTGCACAAGGAATAAATATATTGCCACAAGAAATTACTAAAAGCAGTCCTTAAAATAAAACCAAGAATTGTTTGGTAAAATATTACACAAAAGCTTTGTCTTAAGAAGGAATACAATCACCTTTAGGAACTGCAGCATCTCAGAAACTGCCCTTGCAACTATTTAAAGCAGTAGCAAAATTGGCTTCCCTGTCTTAGACTGTACAAAACACAATAAACAGTAGAGATTAGAGGCACACCATTCATTAGGCATTTTTATTTCCTTTTGAGTCTCTAATGCTTTTCAACTTTGTTCCCTTTCTGTTTGGGTATACATGTTCCTGTCTTTCCCCAGAATAGCCTGTAAAAGACATAATAAACATAAGGCCAGCTGTATATTCCAAGTGACAGGACATGTCCCATAAATGTGTTGGAAAGTAACCCTAAACCCATATATTTGCCACTGTGGAATATTCCTTTCTGAAGGATACTAGCATAAAAAACTTTTCAAGCCCAGCCCAGAATAACTCTCATCTTTTTAAACTGGCCTATGCAAAACCCAGGAAGAGATATACCTTTCTCCCAAACACTTCCAAAAGCAAAAATCAGAAGAAAGAAGAAAAAAAACCCTTCAGGTTTTCTGAACTGCTTCAATACAATTTAGAAATCATAATGGTGCAAATCAGTCAGTACTGCTCTGTGATGGGGTAAGATTTATGACTCAGGTCATAACTCCAACTCTTTCTTAAAACCAGCTCACACCACAATGCATCCAGCACAAATCACACACTCCCCATTGCTGGCACAGTCTGCTGATAACCAGCAACAGCTCAGGGTTGTCCCACTTCCACATGGTAAGGGGATGAAAACGAGGTAGTCAAGCTGCTCAGGGATGAGGTGATGATTTCCATAAGAAATGTGTTCTAAGTTATTCGTCAAAGACCAAACCAGAAGTTTAGCCAGAGTGGAAAAAAAAAAAATCACACTTTCTCCTCAGTTCCAGTGTAGGTCTATAATTCAGGGCAACATTTTTTCTTTCATTTGCAGTGTCCCTTTTAAGGAGATCTGGATGCCTCTTTTGACATACTTTATTTGTTATTGGACTTGACACATTTGGTTTATTTTTCCTTCCTTTGGGACAGAATTACATAGAGTTACACATGGAATTCTGACTGCAAAATAACTGTAATTCCAGTGTGTAATGGCCTGAGCTAGGAAAGAGTATTCCAGGTGTAACCAGAGTGAATAACTGAAAGACTAAAATATGAGCCTTCTAGGCAAACCACACCAAGGCAAACAGTCTAATGAATGTTAATGTGTGTAAAGTATAGAGCACTGAAATTGCACCCCAAGTAATTTTCATTTACTCCAGCAATTCAAACCCACAAAACCAGAAAAGTCCTGCCTTTGTCTTCAGTGCTGCCTCTCAAAGTCCCACACCACGCTCTGCCCTACACAGAAAGCCAGATGCAGGATTTCACATATATTTCATACATAACTGCAACGGATGTTGCCGATGCCACATTTAGCAGAGAAGGCAAAAATGTCACTATTAGTTTGTCCTATCACAGAACATTTCAAAAAGCAAACACTGGGCACCTTGAACAACATCCTTTCCTGCACCTTCTACATTACTTACAGGTCAGTTCTAACCACAGTGTTGCCTCAGAATCACCCTTAGTAATGCCCAAGTGGCCTCAAACAGATATGAAAAATCCTCTCCAATTGAGATACCTCTTTTTACTGGTGAAAACACAGCCCTAAGCTACTATCTTGTTATATCAGAACCTCTGCTTCCAGTATTAATACAGTAAGGGAACCCACTAATACTCTGTTTGCATCATTTACACCTTCAGGAAAGAATATTATATCATGAGTGCATCCAGTTGTCTTGAATTAAGCTGCAGTTTTCAAAAAAAGCTTCTTTTTTCTTGGAAAAAAACTAAAAAAAATATTGCTACAGTGTCCCTCCACATCAGAAAGGTTAACTGTGAAACACAACATGCAATTCTCAGCATGGAGCATACATATTTAAAAGGCAAAATGCAACAGAAATTAAGAGAGCTACAGATGCCTGAAGTGTGTGTTCTGTGAAGAAAGGGAGAACCTCAGAATAGATGTCAGCACAAATCAGTCCACAACAAGTGCTTAAAGAGGCTTAAGAATTCACACTGGGGCAATTTCTTAGAGCAGCTTAAAAAGTGCTTTCAGCTCCCTTCTTCTTTGCAAATAGAAGAGACATGATTTTATCACGAGTCTTGTGATTTTAAGCTACATCTGGCCCTTGGAATCATCTAAGACACAGAAGCCTTACTAAATGAAATTCAGCCCCTACAATCATGATAAAAAGTCTAAAAACAAGAGTGAAAGGCACAATGAAGGTTCAAAACCAAAAACAAATACAAGAAAGAGAGGATGCCTTTAGTTTATAAAATAATTTTTTTCCAGTCAACCTCATAATTATGGGAGTCTGACATGATTTGAGGTTTGAGTTGGGCAACAACAGCAGAATTCAAGATCCTGATTTAAAGCGGTTTCATTGCACATATTTCCTCACTTTTCATGAAGTACATGAATTTATCTGTATATTGTAAGCAAAACAGTTTTACTGTGGCCAGTGAGCTGTCAATAAGATTACAGCATAAATTGTTAAAAGTTTAAGAATGCATATTTTGCATGTACCTTGTGATGAAGTGTTAAAACATGCACAAAACCTGTGTCTTGTCTAAACACCATGAGCTTTGGAAGGCAATGCACTGTCTGAACTAGGAAGTGATGATGAATGGTCTTGTGTATTATATACAAAATTCTGCCACCAGAGGAACCCGTGATGTATTTTTACAGTCCTCACTCCTTTCTGCTTCATGTTGACACTTCACATGAGCCCTGCCCCATAGGCAATTACAGGGGCACACCCATACCAGTTCCAGGACAACATAAAAGCACACACAGAAAATAAATGTTTTTCCAGTGCCAGACAATAGAAAATTCTGACAGTTTTGATGTCCATAGTTAAATCAAACAGTTCAACTCTTTTGAATACTGGACATTATTACATTGGGCTTTTCCAACAGCTCTTCCTCCTCCTGGCCAAGCAGAGTGAGATGGCAGTCATGTCTGGAATTCACCATTCAAATTCTGCTTGGAAGGCCACAATGAATATTGGCATGTCCTCTTTGAGCTTGCACCTGTGGCCCACCAGGCTGAGCCTGGGCCATGGCATTTCCAGCACCAGAGGGACTGAGCTGAGCTGCAACCTGGGGAGCAGACTTTCTGAGTTTGTCATCTCTTTTATGGCAGCAGAGTTTTATTGTTTAATATTGCTTAAGTTTTATTGTTTAATAAACAGGTTCTTTCCCACTTTTCTCCAAAGAAGTATTTTTCTGCCGGATCAGTTGGGGGGAGGTACCAATTGAATCTGCTTTCCTTGAAGAGCCCCTTTGAGGGGTTCTCTCCAAAATTTGCCCTGAAGCAGGACAAATACATCTAGTGGACTGGCGTTTGGGATGTTTCCATCCCTCTCAGTGGCAGTCCCTTCAATAACCCTTTCTTTTTTGTCAGAGCAGTGTGGCTGTGGTGTCCCCTGCAGATGGAGGATCCAGCCACACGCCTGCTCCTCTCCAGCCCCTAGTGGGGCCATGGTGGCAGGCATGGGGATTCTCCAGGGGGATTTCCCCTCACTTTGGCTACTACAACACTTCCACATCATTACTCCCTTGGCTCCCCTGGAGAAGGTTTTAAAATTCATGGACAAGCTAATGCAGGGTCTGGAGCACATGCCCTGTGAGGAAAAGCAAAAGGAGCTGTGGGTGTTTATCCTGGAGAAAAGGAGGCTCAGGGAACACATCCTCTGTGCAAGTGTCTGAAAGGAGGCTGTAGCCACGAGGGTCAGCCTCTTCTCCCAGGCAGCCAGCGACAGGAGAGGATCCAGTCTTAAATTACCCCAGGGAAGGTTCAGGTTGGACATCAGGAAGAATTTCTTCCCAGAAAGAGTGATTAGACATTGGAATGGGCTGCGTAGGGAGGGGGTGGAGTCGCTGTCCTTGGCGATATTTAGACAGGGCACTGCGCTTAGTGCTGTGGTATAAATGACAGGGCGGTGTTCATTCCATAGAACGGACTCGGCGACAGAAGCGTTTCCCGCCGTCACCGATGCGGCAATTCCGTCACCGCGCCCTTCGCTCCCGCCCTCATGGCCCGGCCGCCACAGGCCGCCCCCGCCACCCGGCCGCGACTCCCGCCGCGTCACTGCCCAGGCCCCGCCCACCGCCTCGTGCTGAGGGCACCGCGCGACCCTTGCTTCCACTTGCGCTGTGCGCATGCGCCCGCAACACTCTCACGTGGCTGCTGCGCGCCCCCTCGGCAGCAGAGGGACGTCTGACGTCACTCCGCCGCGATTGGAGGGAAGAGGGGCAGGAAGGAAGGAAGTCCGGGGGCCCGCCGGTCGCAACCTACCCCACTAGCTGCCGGCGGCGTGACGTCATTGATTGTAACCAATCAGCACTCCAGAAGCCGGCGCTTGATTGGCTGTCAGGCGGGGAGGCGGGCGGTGGGCGCGCGCAGGGGTTGGTTGCGGCGGTGCCGGGTTACATAGGGCGGAGTACAGCGTGTCCTTGGGCGCAGACGGAGCGGGAGGCGCCGGGTGTGCGGTCACCGTGTCTGAGGGCGCAGCGGGCCAGCCGGGCAGGCAGGTGCGGCCGGGCCCCGCGGGGTGGTGACGGCTGGCAGGGACGTGGGGCGGGCGGGCGTTGCTCTCGGCCTTTCTGAGGGCCGTTCTCCCCTGCCGGGGCCGCGGCCTGAGGCGGCGGCCGGGCTGCGGCGGAAGGTCACCGTGGGGCCGGGCGGCCGCGCCGCGGGCGGGGGTCTGAGGGGAGGCTCGGGGCCAAGCTGGGCGCGGGTAGAGCCGGAGCCGGGCGGTGCGGGCGCCCTTGGGCCCTCCCGCCTCCTCACGCGTGGCTGCCGGCGGGACCGCTGGGGTCATCCCGGGTCACGGTGACCGCCGGGTGCCCGCCAGCCCTCCCCGGGCAACAAAAAAAAAAAAGTAAATGTGTCTGGTGCGCTTTTTCAGCTCCAAAGGAAAAGCCTGCCAAAAGTCCTGTGCTTTTACACGAGGTCGTTCACGACTAGGAAACTCCTGTACAGTTGTACAAGTTATGTTCAATTTGTTCTTCAGAAATTGTCGCCGTACCCTTTAAACAATTCGTTTGTCCGAGGGAAGGTTTTTCCTGCCCTTCAAGCATGTTTAATCACCTTGATACCTTTTGGGTAGTCTCGTGGTTTCATAATAACCTTCAAGCCCAGGAGCTGTGGCTTGAGGTTAGACAATGTGCTGGAGAATTGCCAGGTTCACCTGCTGCGTTTGGTGGTTCAGTAAACCTGCAGGATACTTTTTAAGGTTTCAGCTCAGTTGGTGACCTTGAGGTTGCAATACTGACCTCGTGTGTGTGTTCTTGGTCTAGTATTGACAATGGGAGACGTCGAGAAAGGCAAGAAGATCTTTGTCCAGAAATGCTCCCAGTGCCACACGGTTGAAAAGGGAGGCAAGCACAAGACTGGACCCAACTTGAACGGCCTGTTTGGACGCAAGACTGGGCAAGCCGAAGGTTTCTCTTACACGGATGCTAATAAGAACAAAGGTAAACTTAAAGCTGTCCTTAGGGGACAGAAATACTCAGTTCTTGGGGATAATTTTAAAAATCTGCCAAAAATTGAGCAGAGGACAAGAATATTAGTGTTTATTATTTTGAATTTATTAACTGTTTGGATTTTTTTACCTTCTTTTAGGTATCACCTGGGGTGAGGATACTCTGATGGAGTATTTGGAAAATCCAAAGAAGTATATTCCTGGAACAAAGATGATTTTTGCGGGTATTAAGAAGAAGAACGAGAGAGCAGACTTAATAGCATACCTCAAAGTTGCCACTGCAAAGTAAAAGTTATCTGCTGCCTTATTTATTTCACAAAGGAGATGGCAATGGAAATGTATGTGATGAGATTGGTTTTTAAACTTTCTATTTTTACATGTACTATGTCTAACCTGAAAATCACCCATCAGATAACTTTGCTCAAGGTGGGTCACTGGAGTACACACTTGTTTGGCAGCCACTAACTTAACAAAGACTATGTAATTGGGTTTAGTCATCCTTGATGATAAAAATTAAAAAAAATACATAAACATTTCCTGCCTCTTCATTGTTTAAAAAATATGTAAGTAAACAAATGAGTAATCATCAGCAGCATAATAGCTTTGACAGCTCAGCTCTTTAACATCAAAAAGCAGGGTCCTTTTGGCATCTTCTGCCATACATCTTCTCTTACATTAACAACAAAACAACAAAGGCTATTAAAAAGAAAAACAGTCCCAGTATAATATTTTTCTAAATTTAATCAGTGCTAGGTGTTGCAATATGCATTAATCTGTCTAAAGCTTGTGATAAAAACGTATTTCATCTGATTTAAGTACAATTTGTGAACTGCCAGTTGTGCCCAGCCACTTGTCTTTAATCTAGGGGAAGCATGTTACCTAATTCATCCAGACTCTGACAGCTGCATGCTCCTATAGAGTACAACTCCCCTTCAGAAACATCTCCAGTTTTGATGTGTTATTGGTGCCCTTTGCTCAGTAAATCTGATAACAGCCATTCTTAGCGTGAGAGAAAGCATCCTGTTCTGGGAATACGAGTGCTAGTGGCCAAGATGAGAGTTACCTAATCTTCTCAATTCAGCAGAAACACTCACCTAGAATCCATTGTTACAGGAAGTTTCAGATGAAGGGATGCAGGAGTGAATGTGCTGGTAGACTAAAAGACAAAATCAAGCAGTCTTCCTCTGTGCCTGGCTGTAGCCACCACCATTACTTCTGAAGGTTCTGTTTCACACATTGTAAAGCAGTATTTTTGATGTTTTATCTGCGTTTTTTCATACTAAGTTGTTCAGAAGAATGTATTTACTGTGTACCAACAGTAAGGCATAATTTGGAGCAATCAATACTGTAAATTAAAAAAAAAAATTAAAAGTCTTGCTTGCTGTATGTCTATGAAATTAAGTGAAAAACAATGGGAATACAGAGCAAAGTTGTGTGCCCAGATTTACATCATTAGGAAATGAGACCAAAAAAAGCTCCACATGGAAAAAGGTAAGTTCTAATTGAGTTGGTGGGGGAAGTATAAATGTGGCAAAGTTAGTATTTTGGACCAGAGCCAGCAACCTCTTTCAGGGATGTGCTGTTCAGTAGCATTTTCTGCTGTGCTTCCAGAGTGAGATGGGAGCAAATTCAAGGTAACTGAGAAGTTGTAGGATGGGCTGCATTTGATTTATATGGAGTAGTGTACCTAATGATGGAATGGCAAAGTGCTTTACTCAGAGTAAATGAGTGAAAGGAACTAAGATTACTAACAGTAGTCTTGGTGATTGCTGTTACATGTGTTGTGATGATTTTTTTCTTTCCAGACCAACCTGCAAACAGCATTTCTTGCAGTTATGGATCCACTATTAATAGCATTTTTTTTTCTAAAAAAAAAACATTTTTACTTTATTTGTTAGCAGAAAACTTCAAATTGTAGTAGTTTATTGCTGTTCCAATTTCTGTAAGGAGCGTTTGTCATGGCACTTTTATGGCTATGCAGAACTGAGGCTTTTTCCATGCCAAAATCCTGATAGAGCAGTTGTAGATACAGAATGTAACTGTACCCAGCTCTGCAGTCTTCCAGGATGATGATGGTGATGACACTTGTGACACTGTGTTCTGTTAGCACCTTTGTGAAAGAAGACACTGACCTCCAAGCTGCTCTTCTTTACAGCGTGTTTCTTCTCTAGATCAATTAGAGAAGAGGATTTTTCAGTAAAGTGTGGCAATTTCTGCACAGATTACAATTTGCAACAAGTAAGTTACCCATCCTCAGAAAAGCTTGAGGAAGCAGTTATCCTTTGCCCAAAGGAAGCAGAGGACAAAATTTAGCTTGGCTCTTCTATCTGTGTATGCAAAGGTAAATGTTGCTTCTACATAACACTGAAAACTGAGACAATTTAAATGTATACTCAGCATTCATTCTTGATAACGTGTTAGGGAAAAGACTCTTCAGGCCTTTAAAATTTCATCTTTCTATGTGTATAGCCCTGGACTGCAATGGCTTAAAAGTTTTGTGGTAGGTAATAAGCAGCCATTTGCCACTGGAGAAATGCAATACTAGGGTCTTTTACTAATGGATAAGCAAAGAATATTGCAAGGAGGTTAGATTATCACTTGAGTAAGTGTTAATGCAAGGGCTTGCTTGGGTGGGAAGGAGACATCATGATCAGTTACATAATCAAGGTTTAGTTCTTCATTTCTTAGTTTATATTACAGAGTAAAGGGATGGGGTTTTGCCTATGAAGTATCAAGTTTAGTGGTTTTCATTCTGAGGGTTATACCAGTCTAGACACTTGGTATTTCAGTAGTTCCTTTACAGTTGCCAATTAGAGAATCAAAGCACCACTGCCAAACATTGCACCATCCTGTAAAAATTCTGCTTGGCTACTAGTTCACAACTTTGCTTGGGCATGCCTTTGAAACTGATCTTGTGATATTTTCATGTGTAGTTATGCAAATGAATGAAGATAGTTAATGACTGGAAAAAAGGTGAAATCCAAAAGCGCACCTTTTCATAGTGTGACTTCCAAATAAGTAGGATACTTACAAAGCTACAAAACTTATTAGTTGTACATCCAATTGAAATATAGTGATACAGAAGCTGCCTTGTTTATTTAGAGTCTTAACAATTCAAGTGTAACCACTCTAAAACCAGCTTGAGAAAGTTCCATTTGTTGCTGCCTGTACAATTGTAAATAATTTCTTCAGATAAAGATCTTCATTTTGATAGATTTAGTTTTGTATGGGATTATGTAATGCTTTCCTTTTTTTGGTATAAAATATAGCATCAATTTCTAAAAGGAATGTGGTACACTATCCTCCTCCTGTTTACGAGGGAGAACAAAACCAGCCAATAGGTAATAATTAGATATTCTAGTCTGTCACATATATCAAAGCCCATTGATGTGCACACATTTACCTTTATAGTAAGCCTTGTCATTGGCCTTTATCCAAAACAAATCTCATTTAGGGCTAAAGGCAGCAGAAATCTGTTTTACTACATACAGGATGAGTTGTACCCTTTCAAGCTGATGTCCTGAAAACCAAGTGGTTGTGGGAGGTGAGCAGCCCAGAGCTAGCAGTAGGACATGCTAACCCTGGGAAGGAGTATGAAATCCTGCCCCTTCCCAGTGCTGCAATTGCTGAGTCAGGACTCCAGGTAGATGTCCCTCTGCTCATGATTTAGAGCTTGCATATGAGTACTTGCATGCTTTTTTCCAGGATTGTTCTTGTGATCTGAAATACAGTAAGTGTGATGGTCACGTTTTGAATGATTGCTTTCAGCTTAGAGGTCAATGTCACAGGGTGTGAAAGAAGTGGGTGGTGTTTGCTTCTGTAACACCATTGAGATTCACATCCTCAGTTTCCAGAAAGCTGCAATAACCAACAAACTGAACCTGTGTTCTGGGAAGAAGATGCTCTATGCCTCTGTTGAAGCTGTCATGAAAAAGGAAAGCCAAAAAAAAAAATTAGCAAAAGAGGAGCTAACTATAGCACAGTGTTCAAAATACATACCTGGGAGCAGGGGAGGTGTGTTCTCTCCAGGTTATTTATGCATTTAATTAATTAATTTTAAACAGCCTTGGATAAAAATAAACCTGTCAGTGGGGATCAGAAGTCATTACTCTGCTGGTTTTACATCTCGTTAAAGCTGTTCAATGCAGCTTGCTTATGCAATGTGAGCCACTGCTTTTTTCCTTTCAGAATCACCCACTCTCCAGATACATCTTCCCTTTCCTCTATGTGTTAAAGCATATTTTTGTGTGGAAGGCTGTGCTGTCCCTGTCTTACCCCACCACCAGTCTTCTGGTCATAAGCACTCAAATGAAAAGCTGTTAGCAGAAATACCAAGCTGTATTCTTACCCTTACAAAACTCACAGAAATTGACTTTTGATGACCCCATTCAGTTGTGTGTGTCTGGTGACAATTTCTTTTTAAGATATCTCATGATTCTTAAGATATGGGACATTGCCTTTTATTGGTGTTTTTTAATTCTAAATTTTTAAGAGCTAAGTAAAGCAGGTGGTTTTATGTGGCTTTTACCTGCACTATGCCTCAGGTGTTTTTTTAGTATGAGATACAACATGATTATATGAGCATTCCCTGATGTCTAGTCCTTTCAGATAAGAAAGATGCACACACACTGCATTTTAAAATCATCGTGGTTGTCACCTATGTGGCACCAGTGCCCTCAGTGATCTGGTGCTCTTACTCACCCAGGTTTTGTTGCAGGAGTTTTCCTACATTGACTGTAACCAGCCTTTCCTTGGAAGTGTGTCTCATATTTCTACTTCCACTGTTGATTTTTTGGTTTGGAGAACAGAGAGGAAAGGAAGTCAGACTTCTCCCTACCTTGCCTTGTTTCCTATAACACTGACATTTTATTTCCAGTTATTTAATCAGTTTGTTTGCTATTGATCACAGAATCACTGAATCATTTCAGTTGAAAAAGCCCTCCAAGATCAAGTCCAACCTGTGACCGACCACCGCCTTGCCAGCTGGACCATGGCACTAAGTGCAAACTATGTCCACTTGTTCTCGAACAGCTCCAGGAATGGTGACCACCACCTCCCTGAGCAGTCCATTCCAATGCTTAACAACCCTTTCCATGAAGAAATTCATCCTGATGTGCAACCTGAAACTCCCCTGGAACAGCTTGAGGCTGTGTCCTCCTGTTGCAGGTTGTGTGGGAGAAGAGGCTGATCCTCACTTGGCTACAACCTCCTTTCAGGCAGAGTAGAGAGTGATAAGGTCTCTAGAGAGAATTGTAGAGAGTGATAAGGTCTCTCCTGAGCCTTCTTTTCTACAGGTTGAACACTCTCAACCCCAGGTCCCTCAGATTTCCTTGCATGACATGTTCTCCAGACCCTTCAATAGCTTTGTTGTCCTTCTGTGGACTCACTCCAGCACCTCAATGTTTTTTCCTGTAGTGAGGGGCCCAGAAGTAGACACAGGACTTGTGGTGCAGCTTCACCAGTGCCAAGTAGGGGGACAATAATTTATCTGAGTATTAGATATTAGGTCTGTATTCCTTCCAGTGGTATTTTTAAGGAAAGGTACCACATTTTTGATTCCACAGATTTTTTGCCATAGTGAGTAATTTTAGTTCCAATTCTCATGTAGAAATTGTCGCTTGTTAGCTTGCCCTTCTGGTCTTACTTTTCTTCATTTCACATATTACTGTTACAATATACTTTTCATTTCTGAACTGCATGCAGCATCTTGTAGTTTACTATTCAAATGTAGTATTTATTTATACATTTCTTAACTCTGCAGTGGACTCTAAAATGTACATCTCTAACTCTAATGTGGACTCTAAAGGTAAAGACTTTACTTGAAGAATCCTTCTACATTGTTTCAAAGTTGTTTTTTTTTGCTTTAAATTCACTGAAAGAGGTTCCGTTTCAACTGGATACCTAAGAAAATCCTTGCTTGTGATCCTCAGAAACACAAATAACGATGGAAGTGCTGAGAAATGTCTTTAACTGGCTGCACCTGATCAGTTTCTTGCTTGTGCTCAATGAACAGGAGAGGGAGCCAATGTACAAAAAAAGCTGCAGAGGAGTTGTATCATGTTCTTGAAGGTAATTTTAAAAAAGCTTCAGTTTGAAAGACAAATTTCATTTGTATCCAAAGCAGTTTGAATGCAAGTGCTCAGCAAAAAACGCTGGAGGTGATTATCCAGCTGAATATAGTGATATGTCTGCAATAAGTCTGTGGAATTCTGAAGTCCTAAACCAATTCATGTTTTATATTTCATCAGGCATGCTCAAGTTTGAAATAATCTGTATTAAATTTCAGCTATTCAAATGGTAAAAGATTCAGCTAGGAAGCAAAATGTTTCTTTCTAACTTCTCAAAAGAATCTTAAATCAAAAGTGGCAATCTCTAATGTGTATTCTGGCTTTGTTCCTACTCTGGAGCTCACTTTGATGTCACCAGTTGAAGTATTAAGCGTGAAATGGATATACAGGTAATATAGTTTCTCCACTAGCTGTTAGGCAGAAACATTGTGACTTTTGTTAGCAAAAAATGCACTTTTAAGTCTGTTTTTAATACTGCTGTATAGGTTGTGTTTGGTGACAGTCTCAAATTGCCCTGAAAACCATGATGCTTTACAATACATGTGTATCTAAATACTTGCATTGATTCTATATAAGATCCTAGGAAAACTAAGATTTCTAACATTTAGTTAGCATTTTACTTAGAGATATTTCTTAGGAGGATGTCAATGTTAATTTAAGTATCAGTATGGATTTTCTAGCACATAGGCATGTGCTAGATCATGAAGCCTTTGCAACTCTTCAAAAGACCATGCTGCCTTTTGTCCTGTCAGTTCATGGTCAATGTTTATGTTTCAAGTTAAGCTTGTTTTGCAGTGCCTAACTCTACCAAGAGCAGTCTGATCAGACATTAAAAATTTAGCTCATATATGTGTTTGCTGTCACTCTGAATTCTCAGAAAGATGACATCTCTCTCTGTACCAGCATCCAGTGACACATCAGAAAAAACTCCTCAAAGAGAGATGCAATCAAAGACAGAGCTTTGCAGATAAAAGATACTTCCACATCAGAAAATCTATCAAAAACATAGGGTAGTCTTCTACAAATGAACTGGATCATAGGATGAAAATCAAGATGACACAAATGAAGCAAAGAAAGGGGAAGCAAAGTGGAAATTAAACAAGGTTAGTTCAGGGTGACATGTTGTATGTTCAACAGGGACAAAGAATGCACCTGTGATTTCACCTATTGCAGAATGAAGAGAAAAGCAGTGGAAACCCAGAAGCAACAAAACCCAAACTTGTGTATCTTCAGTTTAAGTTTTAGAGGGAGTGGGTGTGTGTGTTCAGTGAGTATCTCTTTGGTTGGATGCATTTAATTTTGCTTCAGCTAACTGAAGTCATCCAGTTGAGGCCACCTGGCTCCAGCAGTCTGCACTTCACTTCCACTGGTTTTACTGATATATGTCCCACGTTAGCAAATCAGCCAGCTGAGAAATGGTGTGATGTTTACTCAGTGCACACATCAAATGATGTTTTGTGGGGCTGTCAGCTCTGATTCTTCAGGAACACCAAAGCCTAATGTCCCTACTCACACAATATGCTTGAGTTACACTGCAGTTGGTGGCATAGCTTTAAATTTTGCTCCAGCTTCAGATCTTACCTGAAAAATACAGGTCAGTAATCTTTAGTAGATGCAGTGAACATTTTGTAGATGAAAAGGTAACAAGATGGGCTCTAGCAGAGGAGAGAGTTGTACAGTAGAATCAGCATGAAAAAGAGCCTTTGTTCCTTAGCCAGAATATATAAAAGGTATTGATGGGGAGCTTGGCTTAAATTACATTTACATTGCTGATATATTTTATTTTAAATATAAGGATGATAGTTCTCTGAGCTGCTCTGTGCCAATCCAGAATGCAGTTGAAAGTCAAGTCATCATGAAAGTCTCCAGAAGTGAAGATGAAAGGACCAGTGAATCCACATCTACTGCAGTGCCATCTGTCTGGCTCTTTGCCTGTCTGGCTCTTTAACAGCAGTTTTCAGTTTCTAGGTAGTGCAGGCTGATGTTCTGACTGATCAGGTTAGCCAAATTTATATTTTTCTCTTAGAAAATGGTTTTCAATAATCTTTTTTATATCATCTTAAGATTTCAAGTAAACTATTCCTTTGCTAAAGCGGTTGGTTTTATTTTTTCTCATACAATCAAATCAGTGCTGTGCATACAACTGGTGCTATTGCCAGGAAAGCAGGAGAGGGAAATGTCCCCATGAAGGCTTCCCCTGCTGCCTGAGTGAGCTGGATAATCCCCTCCCAGGGCTTCACACCATGACCCAAGGACAGCACTGTCCCAAATTTTGCACCTGTGACATTTTGGTGTCTGGCAGCTGGAGGGTTTTTGCCACAGCTCTAGAAAGCCTTTCTGGGTTCCATGCCCTCTGCTACCGTGGCTAAAAGGGTGAGGGATGGAGGGAGAGATGGAAACTGTTGTCAGTCTCTACACTGTGGTTGCAGTTTGGGATGGTGTGCCAAGAGATGCTTTTCCACCCAGATTTATTTTAAATCTTGATCTTCCCACTGCCCATTTCCAATAATGTCTGCTGCCTCTCACATCCTCTCAGTGCTGCTTCTCTTCCTGCATGGCTGCAGCAGGAACTTCCAGTAACCAGGTCACAGACACTGGTTTGACTCCTTCAAAAAGGGGAGCAGTCTCCAATTGTCTTACTGGTGTGGGAAGTTTTCTTTCTACTGTGTTAAAATTTCCAAACATCCTTTCTTTTTCATTTTAGGGTTACAGGTTTTGGTTCTTACTTTAAAGAACAGCACAGGATCTCAGGATCACTAAGAACAGAAATCTTTACATTTCTCCATGCCTTTGGAGCATTCCAGTCACTCATCTGCTTTAAATGAAAGTGTTGGGATCCTCACTTTCTGTAAGGTCTTCTAAGCTTCGGGGAGTGTTTTTAATTTCTTTTTCCTGGGTGGATTGTTTGTTTCTTTGTTGTTTGCTTGTTCATTTGTTTTGCAAGAGCTACTAATAGGTTTTAATTAAGAGAGTCTTTGAAAGGCCCAGCCAGTCCCTTCCACATGGGAGAAGAATATAATACCATAAACAGGAAGGCTTTTCTTTTATTTTCTATGTGCTTGAATTTGACCCTGAGGGACTTCAAATACAGGGTAATTATTGGGTGAGTATTTCTTACTGCTTCATCTGCATATAATCACTTTTTTGGTGCACATCCTGTGCTCAATTTCTCTTTATTTATGGACCTAATGTAACACAAGAGCTTGTAACTTTACTGAAAGTAATAGTAAGTATAAAGTGTACATTTTATGACAGCACTCGACATGAAAATGTTTCAGAGACAGATTCCTTAACTTTCAGTAGTACAGGTGCTTAATTCTAAGCAAAAGTTTTCTGGTAGCACAATGAGAATCTTTAACTTGGATTTTCATATAAAAACAAGAAAATATTAATGAAATTCTGAAATGTTTGATCCTCTGGTGACCCATCCTGTTTTCTTTTGCTGTCTACAGCTATTACAGCTACATTTTTCCAGGAAATCAAATATATGTTTGTAGTGATTGCTAAAACATTCAGCTAGCAAATGCTTGGTTTAAGCTGTTTTTAGGAGACATTCTGCATAAACACAATAGTTGTTCATTTTTCTTTTATTTTTATTTAATTGAAGGCCTTGGCTCTATCTCACACGCATGGAGGGTAGAAGAGGAAAGAGGGGCTCATGAGCTCTGACTGCTGTATAGAGCTTTTTCCCATAGCTGTGGATGCAATTCATATGGGTGAGACTTTCTTTTTTTCCTGTGACTTGTTCATGCCTGCAGTTTCTTTCCAATCACAGAGAAGGAGACCTTCTCCTTCTTCATGAAGCCACCTTTTAAGGCAAAGCCTGGTGTTTTGTTACCTAAGCCCATCTTTTCCAGTAAATATAGGTACATGCAGTCTGGAGTTTGCACAGTCTTGTGACTTTCTCTGTTTCTGTTGCAAGTTTTAAGTGGTGCAGGGGTTTTATTTTATAAACGGAAAAGTATTCACTCTTCTCAGGAGTGGTATCCACTTACAATTGTAAAATTATATGCTTTGAACTTTCTAGCTGAGGGAAAATATACATTTGTCTAAATTTTGCAAGTAGGTGGAATTTTTCTGTCTTGCCAAGCTTTGAAGGAATTACATAGCACTATAAGCATTTTCTAAGTATTTAATAGACTTTGGTGAGTTCAGAAATGCTGGGGCATTTTTCTTGTGCTTTAATGCATATATGAGACTGGGAACCTGCCAATAACTAACTAATTCCAGAAAATGCAAGTGCCAGGAAGTCTACACAGCATGTATAAAGCATGCCAGACATATGAACTTGACTTTTATTTCTTGTCAGTCTCAGGGAACCCAAGGTCTTAAAACATTGCAGGTGTTGACTATATATCAGTGTGGATGTGTGTCCCACGTCTGCCTAAAATTTGGCTCCTACACCCAGACTTCATTGGATAGGATTTACTCTCCATATCTGCCTTGGTTTTATTTCCCTGCCACCATAACGAAAATTAAAACCTCAGATGGGGTAATTTCACATGTAAACACCACTTATTAAGGCATCTCAATAGGGTCTTGCAAGGCTAGTGTTCATGTATATTTATTTGTTTGTTTATAGGTTTGGGCTTCTGTCTTCCAGCATTGATTGCTTCTGTGATTCTGTGTCTTTTCCTGAATTGTTTCTCTGTAGCTTCAAAGTCTGTCTCAGAAAGGCTTAGAGGCCAATAGCTGTATTTTTTGCTTAAATTCCATATTATGGAAGACATAAAGGAGGCAGCCCAATAATTACACAGAAGTGAATATTTTGCTGCTCTTGCATTGAATGTCATATAGCAAGAAAATCTAATTTAATGACTGAAGCAAAAAAAAAATGGTTAAAAAGACTTCCTATATGTGGAATCCTGGATTTACGTTCTTTATATCCCTAGAGGGATCAACTCTTCATCCTTCATTTATTCAGCATTAAATAGTCCATTCAGGATGAACTTGTCTACCATGAATGGATGCTGAACTTTCCACCATCCCCAGCCCAGATCCTTCTGAAAAAGTTGTGGTTTCTCCATTCTCTTTGAATGAAGACTTGTTTTTGTTTTGCTCTACTGTTTGCTCATTGATTACTATCTCAAATATATATATATATATATATATATATATATATATATATATATATGAGTCTGTGTGTGTGTGTTCTGTAGTCTCTTGCTGCTTCACAGTTTATGAAAGATAAAGATATAGAAGATAATTTTTAGATAATAAGACATTTAACGTCTGCAGCATATAAATTATTTCACTAATGATTACATTAGTGCATCAGATTGGATGCAGTGATGGATTTTTTTTTTTTTAAGTAATGATCCCTAGTAATTCAGAACTCACAAATAGGATGTGGGATAAAGATATGTAGCCCAGGACAACGTTTTCAGCAATTCTGTTTTTGCAGCTCCTTTCCTCCTATTCAGATGCATTTTCTTGATTTTTGTCTGAAGCTCAGGAGGAAAATAATCAGCTTTTGTGAGATTTAGGCATTACAGTGCATCTCTGTTTTTAAGCACTCAAGTAATAAAGGCTTTGTGAATTATCTCCTGCATACAATATTACTATCTTCCAAAATTGTCATTGCAGTTGAGTTTAATGGCTACTCTACAACTTAGAAGTAGCTATAAAAATCAAAAAGGATGGCACAACAGCTACAGACTGAAATGCAGAAAGCTCTAGTTCTCACTCCAAGAAAAATATCAAATGCATTAGCAGAACATGACTTCATTAGCAGCATTAAAAATTATCATTTACGGGAAGGCAAGCTCTACTTTGGCAAGTATTTCAGTGAATGACAACAGCGTCTTCATATTTCAAATAAAATGCATTGACAGCTGGTTTAGGGCAGCAGGTCTAAAAGCATTTAAAATTACAGGAGTGTTCCTTAGTATAAAGAATTGCCACTGCACTAATTTTTTTCATTCTAAAAATACATTTTCTCAAGTGTTAGTGTATACTAATATTCATAAGTAAGTAAAGGCACAGATGTGTCTCCTAGCTAATTATTTTGCCCAGTATGTTCTAAAATATAGTTTTTGAGTGGGGGGGTGGGGGCTGGGGGAGTGTTTTGGTTTGGAGTTTTTTTGTTGGTTTGTGGGGTTTTGGATGGGGGGGGGTGAGTTTTTTATGTCACCGTAGAAAAGGAAACATATTCTACATTTTGCTATTTTGTGACTTAAAGTTTTTCTTACAGTTGACTCAATTTGGGGACTGTGGAGAGTTGTATTTTTTCCTTCTGCTTCTTCTCCATCTTCACCTCTGTACATGAAACCTAAAAATGCTCATAATTCCTTCCTTCAGCTCTGGCAGGATTTGTTTATGATCTCATGTTTCTGTGTAGCCTGCAGTGAGTCCTGCCCTAGGCTGCTGCCACTGCCACGCTGAGGTTTAGCTTTTGTGACATTATCCTTCTGGGAACACTAGGATAGATTTCTTGGATTGCTGCAAGCCACCTATCTGAATAAGAATATACCACTCTGTAGTTCAAAGACTGGTATTGTTTCCTGAGCCAGCAAACCAATACTGATAATATTTCTTAGCTGTTTTGACAGATATTTTCTTTCTCTTCAATCTCATGATTGTTAAAAAGATAGCTGCTATAATTTTGATTTAGGGCAGCATCATTCAATGTTTCAGAAAATCAAGATCAATTTTAATTAGGCTTTTTAAATTATCTTTTACTTACAAGAAAAGAAAATTAAAGTGGGTAGAAATGCTATTGTGTCTTTGAGGATTTCTTGTTTACACATGTAAGGCTTGATTCTCTTCTGTTTTATAGTGACACAAATGAGGCATAAATGTTAGGCACAATGTAAATGTAGACTGGTGCAAAGCAGGGGGGAGGAGAAAGAATTTGGGCTTAAGATGGGCAAAACAGAGAATATTTAGATGCAGGTGGAGTGCATGATCTTCAAAGAAGAGAAGGCAAAGACAGAAAGTCCATGAATCTGAAGTGGACAGGAATCTGAACTCAAATCCTGCAGGGAAGTACAGGGGGTAGCTGGTTTGATGCCCCTTCCCAGTCCTGCAGTAATTGTTTCCAAATAGGCCTCTTCAGACAGCAAGATGTGCTGACAAGACATTTGACACACAGAAGGGGAACATAACCATATCATGCAAGCCTTCCCTGCAGCTCCAGGGGCTGGGACAGGAGAGGAAAGGCAGACACGCTGTTCCCATGTCCCGTTTGGTTCTGCCTGGCTGCAGAGACCAAACGCACCTTGCCATACCCAAGAGTGCCCAGGGGGTTTCTGGAAAACAGGAGAACCTTGCCATACCCAAGAGTACCCAGGGGGTTTCTGGAAAACAGGAGAGCCCTGAGGTGCTGCAGAGCCACCAGCACCTGCCTTTGCTGGGACCAGGCCTGGGAGCAACTGGCTTAAAGGAAATTCCTCTCCCAGGCAGTCAGAGGAGTCATGCAAGCCTCATTTGCTGCCACCTCATCTCAACAGAGCCACGAGCCTTTTCTGTAGTGGAGCTGGATGTTGTGTCTGTCCTGGCTGCCACTTACTAACAGGAGCTTTGGCATCCCTGACCCAGCTGCAATGTCACCAAAACAAGAAAAGTTTCCTCGAGTCACTGAAAAATTGACTACATAATTCTCATTTGGCAAGTGTGTGGAGAGGAAAGAACAACTCATGCAAGTGTTTTTAGTGTGCTCCATATCCAGCACCTAGATGGAGAAATGCATGGGTACTTGTATAGAAAGATGAAAATGCAGTTGCAGAAGGGAGTAAGGGAAATGTGGAAGGGGCTGAGGAGATGGTGAAGAGGCTTTGTGGTAGGAAGAAAGCCCCCAGGGTTCCCATTCTCTGGGAAGAAGGGAACAAAATACTGTAGATAATCAAGGGAAAGGAAAGCTGGTGAAGTGCTCCCACAAAAATTAGGGAGGCAGTCATGATTACCTACATCAGGGAGACAGCACTGAAGGGAGGACAGTCATAGGAAAAGCAGGCAGCTTTTAGAAGGAGCAAAGCAAATACCATTTAAAAGAATGAAAGAATTTCCATCGAAAGAGTGAGACATGAAGAAGACTGCAGAAAGCTTATCCAGACATGAAAGGATGGCGGTGGAGAAAAAGAAGGTAAGAATCAGAGCAGGACTAGGATGTTATTGACTCTGTTTTATTGAGTGCTTGGCCCATCAAGCATTCTGCCCTGTAAATGACTAATAGCTTGCTTCCCTCCCTAGATTCTACATTCAATACAGCCTACACCATCCTCTTTTTGCTTCCTTCTGAAAAGCTGCCTGATCTTGCACTCATACAGCTGAAAGTCCATAAAAATTCAAAAAAGTAATCTTACAGCAAAAAGCAATATTACAATAGAGAATCACTGTGCCTCCACAGGCAGCAGCTGCAGGAATGGGGTCTAATTTTCACTCTGATCAGCTCTTCAGCTGAGCATTTTCATATGCCTATGGTCTCATTCTGTGCAATAACTGAGAGGTAACAACTGAAAACTGAGGAGAAGCTTCATGTTATTAATTATGTAGTTACTTCATTAGTAAGTAGAATATACATAACAGGAGTACATATGCACTGAAACAATTATAAATTATTCAGTTGAAACCATACTTACCAAAATGCCTAGGAAAACTGTGTTCTATTTCATATGGTTTTAAACTTTGTATCTTATTTGTCCATAAGATATGAATCCTCTAATTTCTTTCATTTGTTCTTATACAGAAGAAAAAGAACACCCATGATTCCCCTTTCTTTGGAGGAATTTCAGAGCATAGAATAGCACTGGTAGCACTAAATAGCTCATTTAGCTAAGACTTATTTTCAAACTGATAAAATAATAGTAATTTGTGGAAGCATCTTTCATTGCTGAAATTGATAGTCCTGAAGTGTGATCTTCTGGTTAAAGTTGTTTTGGAAATAAAGAGTAGAGAAAAATACTACCCAAGTTCTGTTGGTGCTCCTTTTAATGATATTGGCCTACAGTTCAGTATTAACCAAAATATTGATTATATGTAAATACATAGAAAGTTTCTATCCTCTGATAATAAATAAAAGTCTTGGACCATCTGAAGGTTTAATTTCAACTGAAAATGAAGTTTTAAAATGGTTTTTGTGCCTGACAGACCAGGAACATTATTGGGTCTTTGGCTAAAGTATTTTAATTTCTGATCAGCTTCCTCTCTTCTTCTTAAATGTGTGCTTAGGAAATGGCCTGGTTAAAAGGATGTTTAGCAGTCAAGTAAAAGCTCCTTTAGGAAGCAACATTTCTGTACTCCCAGGTGGCAGCAGAAATGGGGGCTTCTGCAATTCTCTTCCATTCTAAGCCTGCTTATCTTTTCACTCTCAGAGGTAGGTGCACCTATGCTGTACAATGCAGCACAGTGTACAGATTTCCAGGCTAATTTTAACAGAGCTATCATTGGCAGCAAAAAGAGAAGAGCTGCATTAGCAGAGCACTGCATCAGAGCCAAGTCCTCCAGCTGAGAAACAACCCTGGCTGCCTCCACTCGTTTAGCACTGAGCATCACAGGCAGGCACTGTGTGCAGGCATGGAAACACAGGCAGTGTTTCTGAGGGGGAGAGCATTGACCGCTTCCCCCAGTGATTCACCAGCTCAGCCTGCTTCTTAACAATCCATGCTTGGAGTCCTGTGGCCTTCCAAAGGACCTGTTCAGTCATGGGTGACACACACAGGCCAAGAGACCTTTGCATCTTTGGCCCCCGACCAACTCCTCCAAGGGAGAAGAGGCAGCGGCTGCCTGGGAACATCGATCTGGCTATTGGCTGCTTTCTTTCCCTATTGACTGGTTTCTTTCTCTAGCCTAAGCAGAGCAGGATCCCTCCTTTCTAAGGGAACTGGCTGTGCGAGGTCCTGAGGCAGCAGCATGTGTGAAGTGCCCCTGGGAATGCCTGGGGAGGCTCTGAAGTCATTACAGGCAGTGTTTCATCCAGCACCAGGAACAGTGCTATTGATTTTGCTCTGTTCTCTTGTCTTCAAGCTGAGTCAAGGTTCTGTTCTTCTGAAAGCTGCATCAGAAAAGTGTCAGCAGAGGATCTGCTGCACCTCCACATACTGTTCAGGGAGCTCAGGGGTTTAGCTAGGCCTGGTGTGGTAGGACAGTATATCATCTTTCTGATTGATTGCTGGAAATCTGTTGTTATGCCAGGCTCTGTCTGTCCTGAGAAAGAAGGACTATCGTGCCAAGTTTCATACTGAGTGAGTGCAATTCTATAAATCAGCTTTAGTGCTTGGCTTATTAGAACCAGAGGCAAATGAGAGGCTAAATGAGCAATTCTGGTATTTAACTATGCATGAGATATGATTCAAGCAGCACAAGGCCTGCTTGTTGGATGCACTGTCAGTGGACTCAGTAATGAAGCTCTTTACTGGGGAACACTCACTTTCCCTTAGCCAAATGACAAGAAATGCTTTTTGGCATCATATGACTGTGATACTGCAAAACTTGCAGTGCAGAAAAAACCTCGAGAATCTAATTTAACACTGAGCTGATGACTTGCTGATCACAGGCTGTTAGATTTATCTTTAGGTAAATTACCTTCCTCTGGACAACAGCAATTGATGTTTAGACATAGTGGTATAACGGGCAGTTCAAAAAGAAGAGTAATGTCTTCATCCCCATGTCTCCTAAACTCATTGTCCAAAATACATGTAGCTCTACTTAACCTTCACCAATGTCCTCTGCAGGACTTACTGCAAGTGTTCCAGGCATTTACTGCTTAAAGAATGATCAAAAATATGAGATAAAAATGGTTGTGATTTATTCTTGAAGCTGTTTGTTGCAAGATTTGGACCGAGATTCAGCCCTCCTTAGGGCAGTTTTGTGCTGCACCCTGGGCAGAGTGCCCTTGAAAAGGGCAGAGCTAGCATTGTGTTTATGGACTACACTCCAAGGTGTACTAAGCAGCAAAGGTCAAATTCTGCTTGCTCTGTGAACTTTTTTTAAAAAGTCAGAAAAAGCTAAAGGCAAAAAAAGAAAAGTACTTAGTCTGTAAAGAATATGCTGTCTAAAACCTGTGTTGAGATCATATTTGGGAAACAGTGCATTAACAAGAAATCAGTGTAATTCCTCCAGTAAATCTGAAATCAGACCTTATTGTTGAAAAAAAAAAAAAAACAAACAAAAGAGGCAATAAACCATTCAAGCAATGTTTGCACTTCGGTACTGATGCCAGAAGTGCCAAGCTGTCACTCAGAGTCCAGCTTTACAAGCATAACTCTACCTTTTACCTTTTACTGAAGTGCTCTGTTACATAATAGCATTCTCTTCTTTTTTTTTTTTTTTTCCTGAGATGAAATTTTGTCATCCTAGTTCTGCTAAGAAAAAGAAGGACTCATAGGAAACACCATTTTGTCCACTGGCTTTATCTCATACCTGAAATTCATTTTTCTTCTGCCAGTCTGTCCTGTCTGCATTCTCCTTCCTCCCATCCCATTCTCATTTGTCTTCTTCACCCTTCTCTGTCTCCTTGAGCAGGTATGACCAGACACCTCCATGACAGCTGGATTAGAAAGCTGTGCTTTAAAGAGGCTGAATGCTAATGCCAGCTCACCAGATTCCACAGGCTGTGGGTTTAACCTAGCTGCAAGGGTGCAAGGAGTGCTGCAGCAGCACAAGCCCCATCTGTATCCCCTGCATTTTCACATTGCTGTGTCTACATTATTTTGTTTATGCAGAAACACAGCTAATTTCTCAATGACTCTCTCTTGGTCAGTTCTTCTTTTCTAGAGACTCTTTCCAGACATGCTTCAGCCACTGAGATGATCAGCTAAGGGCATCAGTAAGGATTTTTGTCTCACTGCTGCTAGACCAGACAAATTCACCTTGATACATAGCAAACAAAATTTCCTTTCCTTTCCTTTACACACACAGACATTAATACATGTATAGCCTCCTACCTCATGTTTCTCATCCCTTTGGTCTTGATTGTCACACCAGCAGGCTATATAGAATGATGGAATGGAGTCTCCATTCCCATATGATTACATTGGCCCAGTGACATCCCAACCCATGAAAAACAGACAAGAACCAGAGCAGCCCTCATAATCTGGAGTTTGTGGCTGAGGAACACCACTGTGCATTGGGATTGCCAGCAAATATTTTAATCCTCTGTCTGTGAAGAACCTGTACATCACTGTTTTGCCTGAATTGTCTCACTATCCATCTTAAGGACTGAGAGGACTGCAGTTGTTGAACTCAGCACTCCAAACTGTGTGTAACTGTTACTGTCATTCAGAGATATGAATATGCTAGATCTGCTCATTCACCTGGCCTCTTTTACCACCAAAGTTTGCCCAGCACTTTCCACACAAATATCTTTTACTTAGAAATCATTATATAGTTACATAAGAGCACTGATAGGACACTTTTGCATGTCTAATAGAGGAGGCCAGCACAGCTGATCTGCAGAGCCTGGGGCCTAATTCTTCAACATGAATGAAGCTAAGATGGAAATATCTTCCCACACTTCAGCTCATGCAGAAGTCAGAATGCAGAAAACCTTTGCTGTGACTGATAGCACAAGTAGACCATAGACAATCCCAAGCTGCAGGAAATGCATGCTACAAGATTAGGTAAGCATGTCAAAAGAGTCAAACACTGAGGCAATCTGTATGGTTTCTATCAGTGTCAGAGTTTCTGTTTTCCTCATTGGAAAATAAATGCTTTTGTATTTTCTTCAATGGAAGATTTTAAAACAAGAGTGAAGCAGGTGTGCACGTGTCAGGAATAATCCCCATGTTCTCCTTGCTGCCAGTGTCCTTGGAAGCTGAGATTGGATTGAGATTTTCCTTCCTTAATTATGTCAATTTTAACTTGCTGGCTGCTCATAAGAAGCTGCTTGCCTGGAACAGCTGCTGGGGCTGTGTAAAATTAACCTGAGCCATGTCCAGGGTCTAGCAGATGGGTGCTGCTCTGTACAAGATGACGCATTTGGTGCTGACATCCCATCCTATCTTGAAGCTGAATGCAGAAGGCTGAAAGCTGGATATGCCCTGGAGATCAGCATGTCCTGCCTTCCTCTGGCTTTATCTTCTTAGGCCTTGCAGAGATGGATTTGCAGGGGGAAGTCAGGAGGAATGTAATTCTCCTCATCTCTAAGTACTGCAGTGTGTTTTGTGTCAGATGGGGAAGTGCCCATGGCAGGGACTGCTTTCTCCCTCAAAGTGTCATCATGACTCTCTTACAACTAACTCTGAGTGGTGAAATACCTTTGGGAAACCCTAACTCTCTCCTTTCCACCCTGAAGGACATGACAAAGTTTCTTGAACTAAGGCAAACCTGCCCTGGCTGGCTTCCTGCAGCTACAACACAAGGTGATTCCTAGGGGGTAAGGGTGGTTTACCCTGGCATCAGTGTCTTGTGTGCTGCTGGCCCAGAGTGGCTACCACTGGGCTTTTGCCTAGAAATTTTTATCTCATGGCAAGTCAGGTTAGTGTTTTGCCCTGGTTTTACCTGTTGTCTGAATTACATTATTCAGCCTCCAGTGCTCCCAATAGAATCCTTGGCTGCAGTTTTCCCAAGACTAGTTCTGTCCTGTCACTCTAAATGTTCATGTTTCAAATTCAGCTTGTGTTTCATGGGGAAAATCAGCAACATCATGGTGAGTCAAGGAGAAGTATGAAGTCAGTTGACATGACTAGAAAAGGGAGAAACCTGCACATTGAGATTCTATTCTACAAAATGCCTTTGAATCAATTCAGAGCACTCTTTCATCAAGGACTAAATCCCCAAGGACTGAGGACCACTTTAGTCACATTAGGACCACTTTAATCCTAAAGGAGCACAGCCATTTGGGGCTTAGTGCATGCTGATTTTCCACGGACAGATAAATTGGCTTAACTTGTTAAAGTGTGTCTCTTTGCTTACAAACCCAGATCTCCTTTGTTTTGCACTTGTGCCGTGTCCTACAGGAAAGGAGTGCTGCGTCACGCCCGCTGCCCCACGTGTGCACAATCCTCTTTCCTTCTCTAAGTCACTGACTCATCCCTTCCGGCAACTCCTGACTCTCTTTGCAGAGTTTTGTATGCTGCAAGCTATATAAGGAAACAAATTTTATTCAACTGTATTAGCAAGTAGCCTGGAGGAGTTTTTATTTTGGGAGGGGTGAGGGGGGCTCTGTACAGAAACCAATTTTCCTAAATCTCCAAACTTTCTGATAGACTTGACTCACATTCCTGAGTTGTCAGGACTACTTTGTGGTTGTGTCTTACTTCTTCATTCACTGTGTTCTTTATTCAGAGCTGATATTTTTTCCAAAATTATTCAAATGATGCTACAATTGCCATATTTCACATAAAAATAACAAGTCCATCTATTCTCTCACTGTAATTAGAGATAACATAATGCATTTGAAAATAAATAGCCCAGGCATGAGGTGGTTTTATGGAACAATGCAGAACAAGTGGGTGAACAGGAATGTGGAAATAAAGCCAGGATTTGAGTGGTAAAAATTGGCTCATCTCCCTTAGCTTTCCAGAGCTACAATAGCTTGAACTCTTGCATTTGGCAATGAGTGGTAAAATTATAAAAATATGTAGTATCAGGAGAAACATGTCCTTTTAAGCTTTCTTTCAGTGAATTTCTGCTGGCAGCAGCACAGCTTCAGAACAAATGATCTAAAGTTAGATTTCTGTAGTTGCACTCTTGGATATAACTCATGGAATTACAGCAGAGATGCTGTATAGAATGGGGGGGTGTCTCTGTTATAGTTGGAATGACTGATAATATAAGATTACTCCATATTGTAGTGAACTGAATGACTAAGAAATACAACAGCACAGACCAACATTTTATGATTTGTAATTTTATGTCACTGAACAATGGAGAGTAAGGAACATTGAAAAATTTCTTTGATTTTCCCCTCTTCTTGCTAGCATAGCGGCTTCTTTTCCGCTGGAGGGCTGTTTTTGAACAAAAGACATAAAAGGCTATATACCTTTAATAAAAATCAGGATACAGGTTTCAAATCCAAGGTGCTGCTGGATGTTGTATTCCCACCCTGCCAGTCATCCCTAATTTCATATCACGAGTCTCCTACACCACAGCTTCTGTTTATAGTTCCTTACAGGCAGATTTCTGGTTTGTGTAGATTGGTTGGTCTCCCTTGGCATCTTTCAGAAGATCATAGCCAGTGCTCAAAAAAGAATGAAGCACCTAAAATCTGCTTCAGCCATCATTTTGTTAGCATTAGGAGGAGAAAATTAGATCTTTGTGGCCCAGCTTTCTGGTGCAGAATCTATGGATAGAAAAGTGCATTGAAATAAGACCTTATCTACTTGTTTGTTGCTGCTTAAGGAAGTCAGGTTCATTAAATCCAGTTATTCATATCAATCTTTACTTGAGAATTTTGTCTGTTCTATTTTTTCTACAAGTCAAAATATGACAGCTTAGAAACATCTGATCATAGCTGTGCTATATTTATTAGTTAGGAGTCTTGATAGGATGTGGCCTTATGACTCTCCAAATATATTCTTTCACTCTTTTCAAATAGCACATAAATATCATGAATTTGCAAAATATGGAGCATCAAAGGGAAGACTTACATCATACTCTGTCCTCCCTTATTTCTCAGGCTAATATAAAATGTCATATGCTTGTGTTATTGAACAGGAAACAAGTTGTTGCTTTTCTTAAAATTTAAGTTATGGTAAAAGGCTAAACTCCTACACACTTCCATGGGAAATATCATATATATGAATAAACATCACTGCATTTTCCTCCTCCCTGATGCCAGCTGTAGGGTTTCTGATCTCTCCCAGCAGTGAGATTGTGTTTGCTGTCCCATGCCTGGTAGGATGGCTGAGGTTGTGACCTGTATGTGGCTTTCACAGTTGTTGGCTGAGTTTCACACTTACACTACTCCTATCCTGAAATTAGCAAAAGTATTTACGCAGAGCTCTAGTGAGCTGTTACATTGTTTTGTGTGGCTATCTCAGGTTCCCTACAATGACTGATCCAACACTCCTCTGTATTACCACCCATCAAGCTGGAGTATTGGAGGACCTAAATTCGTTTAGAATTGTTAATACTGATAACAGCTGAGGTATCTGTGACCTTTTAGATGATATCTGCAGCTCTGGGAAGGCTGAGTAGGGAGAAGTCAGAATTGAGAACTTGCTCGGTACCTCCCTTGTCAGACGACAGCTGCCAGGGCTTGCCATCATCACTTATGTGCAGACAGAAGGACATGAGTAATGCTTTGGATGTCACCCACACCTCTCCTGCTGCAGAGCAGTGCTCCTGCTGCTGCTGCAGAGCCACAGTCGCCCCCTGGAATCCAGGTGGCAGCAGGAATGCAGTCCCACTCCTATTTTATACCACTGGGCATAAATGACACTTTGGCCTTGGCTAGGAAGAAATACAGAGCTGATTCTGAGTTTTCTTCCCTAGATTTTTGGTAGTTCTTCCCTTACTTGGAGCAGCACACACCTCCTATCCTTCACCAGGTTCTCGCTTCTGTAGGTTCCATTGAATAAGGATGCTAAGTGTGCACATCCTTTGTGGGTTGTTTTTCTTAGAGAGAGAAAGAAAGAAAGAAAGAGCAAGTTGATTTGTATTTCTCACTGACACATCTTAAGAAAATAAAGTGTATGTCAAAGAGGGATGGCTGAGCAGCCATCTCTGAGATGTGAAGGTCTGACAGATGACTGGATGGGAGCAGGACAGAGGGAGCAGCAGGGGGAACTCAGATGAGATTTCTCTCTGATAGCAGCTGGTTAACCAGTGACTGAGGTCTTCATGTGCTCTTCATACCATGTGTTCATTTGTGCTCATTTGTGCTCAGCAGAAAACCCAAAGGCTGTAAATAAGGGACAAAAGTAGATCTTCGGATGCTGCATGAATGGGACAAGGGACTGTAAGAGGAGTTTGAGGTGAGGAGAATTTACAAGAGACAGAGACTGGGGACATGGTAATGGCAGTACTGCATGAAACATGGTGAGGGGATGGATTACTAATACATGTTAGGGCTCAGGACACACAACACATATTTGTAGCTTGGTAGACTTAGTTTGCTTTTCTGCTAGTGGAATAAGTTATTTCCCTCTTTAGTCCCAATCACCATAGCTTTGTCATTGTATCAGCTCCCCCATCAACAATGACTAGGAAGGCAGACACAAACTTCCACAGCAGCTTGAAAATTTTGTGTGGCAAAAAAGAGTGTTTCCCAGCCAGGGAACATCTCCTGAATAACCACAGTTAGCAGATGGAAGAGCCACAGCTCTGAAGTGTGTGTATGCTTGTGTCAGCACTGGTTCTCTCTTTTGGTGCAGCAATCTCTACAAATTAGAGGCAGAAGTCACTACAGAGCCAGCTCATGAAAGCAGAGCTTACCCAAAGTGTAGTGTTCAGCACCTTTTCCCAGTCTTGGACTTCTGATGTGTTTAGTGTGGGTGTTCTGCAAACATGGATAGGATTTATCAAGCTGTGACCTTGAAAGAGCTGCTGCTGTGCAAGAAACCAGATTCTGCTGTACAATGCCTGTGGAAAAGTCACTAGCAGTCTACAGTAGAGTAATCTGCCACTTCCTTGGTGACTGGATTTTTTTCACCTGGCAGCATGCCTAGTTCAGAGTTAGTACCAAATAGAGACTGTGTCTTGATCTGTTACCTACTTCCAAGAATACCACTTGCAGTAGATCTTATCACTGTTCCCTTTGTCAAGGTATGGTATCACCCTTTTGCAGTTCACTATTATGTTTTCATATGACTTGTGTTTTATGGAAGTCCTAAGGCAAAACACAACAGCAATAATATTTTTGTAAGCCTCCAAGGAAGTAGTGGGATATAAAAAAGTGAAAAGACTTAGGGTAATTACCGCCAGATTTCCAGGATCTGTGTTACTCCTCACGTATGTGATTTGATGTAAAGCATTGTGGAAGTTTGTGGGACCTGTTAAAAAAAGTGTTGTGCCTTGTGAGGAAACCAATGGCCACTGGAAAGCCTGGTGTCAGAGAGTAAACCAGAGGCTTTGCATGGTATTTTTTTCACCAGGCTGAAAGATGCTGCAACAGTATTCTTTGTAGACAGAAAATGGGTCCAGTCTGCCAAAAAAAAAGGTCAGAAAGAGATCACAAGTTTGCTCTTCAAAAAATAAGACAGCCAACATTTTTTATTTTCCTAATCTAGGCCTGTGAAGATTTAGCAGTAAAAGTGAAATGGAAATTGCATGCCAAACTGATGACACCATCTTTTTCCTTCCAAGAGTTCTATCACAGACAGAGTTCTCACTACTTTGTCTTGCTGCCCTTATTAGTAAGTTTCAGAAACTCTCTAAGAAGATAATTGTTTGCAGCTTTTATGATTGCATCACTGGAATGCTGTCAGAAGAAAATGCCTGCCCTGAGCAAGGTATTGAGCTGCCAAAGAAGGTGGCTCTTTGTAATCAAGGAACTAGAGATCTCTGACTTTTCTCAGCTCTGCTTACAAGGCTTGGTTGAAAACAATGAAAAAAACTGCTACATCCACATGGACAGCTTAACATGCCCTTAAAGCAAGTATCTGACCTTCAGAAAGCGTTGTCAAGACTGTGTGGAGACAGAGGAGAGAAGAGAAGCAGATTGCTAATACAAGGCTAGTTCTTATTATCTAGATGGGCTTTAAACACAGGGAGACAGAGGATGTCATTGCAAATCTCCAGTGCTTCACTTCACGCCACAAAAAGGACTTGGGCTTAGTTACTCAGGAATATTCACTGTTAGATGTGGGCAATTCCTTTGAAAAATAAATATTGCTATGACTCAGCCATACACCAGTCAATTTTATTGCATTGTAAATCAATCATATTCCTGATAATTTAATTTTTCTTGCACACATTTTAACAGTTTACAGACTTCTTAATATTGATGAGTTTCCATATTAAATTTTTCAAATTGCATCCAGAAAAGGCCTTTGCCATACACATACTTAAAATACCAGCTTTTTTTTAAAATCAGACCAGTGTCTACTTTTCATGCTGCATTACTTTGGTTCAGGTGCCTCCTTTCAAGGTTAAAAGTGTCAGTGTTCCTTTCCCACTGAGAGGTGTGCTTTGGAGTGCTTTTGTACCAGCTGAGAAATCTTTGGAGGAAAACAGTAATTATATGACAATGTTCTTTTTTTGTCTTTTGTATTACAATAGCAAAGAAATGCACAAAAGTCACAAGATCTGACATCATCACTAGCCCTGGAAATTCAGACTGCTTTAAATAAGGCAATGTCACGGATGAGACAGAGCAAATGACAACCCACCATTGATCCAGGAACTGAGCATTACTTAAAAACCAACAAGACTATAACTTTTACCCTTTTTAATTATTTCATCTACTCAGTCCTACTGTCGGTGTTATGACCTCTAAGTCTCCACTTCCCAGCAGGATCATCACTATTCAACCAGCAAGGCCATCCCCTGGCATTCACCTACACACAGCACCCAGGTCTCCAGGGTCTTCCTCCACATTCAGGAACATCCCTCCAGCTCAGACCTCCACCTTTCTTTTTGCAGACCACCTTCTTTTTATTCAGACCACTTCTTATTGAGAACCTGTCATTTTATCACCAGCTCTTCTTTACAGAATTCAAGGACCCCATTTTCTCTGGTCTCAGTAGTCTGAAGCACAATGAATATGATCAGCCTTGTGACTGGTGGCTCTGTCTTATGTCTCTTCATTAATTGTATTAATTGATTCAGGATGTACCACTTCTGTTTACTCCAGGTGTTACCAAAATTTGCTGTTAGCCTGGACCAGTTGCAGTTAGTAACTGGCTTCTAGGCTGAACTTGATGGTGGAGAAGTTCAGCTTTAGACATTCTCTCCCATACACATACACCCAAATATCTCTCCCCTATAGCTTTCACAATTTAAGTCTTTTTTATATAGTGCAGACAGGACGGAGACTTTCTACCTTCCTCACCCAGTGTTAGCCTGGACCAGGATTAAATTCTTGGGGCAAATGCTTGAGGACAAACAGACACTGAAGAGTATTCTGGCTGGGGAAACACTGCTGAATCCTACCTGGGTTCTGCTGGAAGAGACTAGTTGGGAATAACTTGTACATTTCTATAATCTCTGGCAGTCTGTAAAGGTCACCCTCAGGTTGCCAAACCAGATTCAGCAGCACAATCCTGCAAAGTTAGTCAGCATAATCCTGCAAATTTAGTAATGAGGGAGGTGTTAGGATGAGTTAGACTAGACAATCCCAGAGTTAATAAAAACACTGGTAAAAATTGACATCAGCACACACAAAGAGTAGGCAACTCAGTAGGCAACTCTGCATTACAAGGCTTTTCAAACTAGCATAAACTCAGTGCAATAAGTCCTCGAGTGCATCCTCATGAGACCATGGCTGTATTGCCTCCAGATTCAACCCAGCTCACATGGAGCCTCTGGGGACAGACATCTCCACACTGAGCAGAGTTACCATGCCACCTAGTTCTCTCCCAGCTGACTAGGAGGAGACTGTCATTATTTTGGGTTTTATAAACTCAAGCCCACTTGGCTATATTTCATACAAGCTATAAAGGACAAGAATTAATCTGGTGGCTAAGATGATATTATTTTACTGCAAATCTCCTCCGCATTTGCAGTACTTTCAAGGCAGATTTTATTAGAGACACTCCTGTCTTTTTCTTCTTCTGCATTTCCAGGAGCTAATTCCCATTTGCAAAGTTATTTCAGCTGGATCAGATAGCTAAGCTTCACTTCCTTTAAAATGGCTGAAAATTATTTAAGTCTGTTCATTGTGAAAAGAGTCCCCAGAGTGTTGGGCATTTACCACAGAAAACTATTTTTAGACTGTTTTCTTAAGGAAGCAGTGCCTGTTCAGCCAAGTTGTTTGTTCACCCATCTATCAATTTAGCTCTAATAACTATGAACATCTGACTGATTTCAGGCAGATTTGGCAAATTTGCAACATTCCTGCAAATTGTATTAAAACCCTGTAGTTAGGTAGGAAAAGCCTATTATTTCCTTCATGATGCAGGAAAAGGAGGCACTCAGGCACTGATCTTTTGGGTGAGAGCAGGCTGACCTGTTCATCTTGTTACTGATTGACCAGGTGCTGAGCTTGAATTCAGCTGCAGCACATCTGGCCTCTTCCCTGCCTGGTAATTAGAGGACCTGGAGTGAGGTGAGAGTGAGGTGAAGCTATTGTAGGAGAGCTGAGGGACATGTAGGTGAACTTTGCAAGATGAAGGGAAATCCATGGCTATTGAATTGAGCTTCGTGAGAAGCATGTAAAGAAACAAATCTGTAAGACAGCAAACTGCTTTCATTCTGCTGCCCATTTCATACTGTCTTCTCTTTCCCTCTGAAGTTTCTTACTCTGATTTTTTTTTCTTCCATTTACGTTCAGCAATCTCACCTGAGTGATTCAGATCTTTTCAGCTGCCAGTTTGAAGATGTCTGTCATTGCCATTGAGCCTACATTTGCTGAATAAAAAGACAGTCAGTCACCTTTCTGGGCACCTCCTCCCTGAGCTGCTCAGGCAGACAGAAGTTCGAGCAGCACATCCATTCTTTGCCAAACATTTTGTGTCACTTGCCTTCCTTTTATTTTTTGGGCAGTGGATACTGAATATACAACTCACATTGACACTGGGGACCTTTTATGGTGACAGTTATGATTTGTCATGCTGGTTATGTGTGGATAATTTTCTTTCAGGTGGGAGATTTCAAGAATTGAAAAGATAGAGATTTTTAGCAAAAAGGGCTTTTCAAATTCAGCGTCAAATATATAAGTGATAGGATGGCCACCTGAGGAAGTGAGAGGGGGGAAAAAGGAAAAATAGCAGAAGAATTGTTTGGGTGTGCACTTAATGCATTTGTGAGTCTGGTGAAGGAACAAAAGAGAAAAGAGGGTGATGAAATGAGGGAGTGAAAATGCAAAATCTACCCAAAAAAGCAATGTGGGATGCCTTTGAAAAATGCCTTTAAGTTTCAAGGGCTCTGATGCAGCCTGTTGTTAACTGGCAAAGTGAAAACCAAAGGAAGGCTGCATGGTATCATATTGTTTTGTCTATTACTTTTCATTTTCTTCTTAAAAATGTTAATACTTCACTCACTTCTTGACAATTGCTGAGCACTCAGCAGATGTCTTCAATGAACTGACAGCATGCATTTGCATCCTGAGCACCACAAATTGATTTGACAGCTAAACTGGACAATTTAAACAAAAAATGGTTACAATCAAGACTACAGTTTATCTTCTTGTCAAAAGACACCCTGGAAAACACTGGTTCATTTGATGCAAATATTCCATTCAGCCTCCAAGAAATACTTAGCTCAGAAGAAAAATAGAAGAAAATTTAGTCTAACCCTCCAATTTTATTGTTCCTGCTCCTTCAGTGAGTAAGCTTGTAGTGGGAACCCTAACCTCCTGTCTAAAGCATTTTCTGAGAATCAAGCATTTCCTGACAGGAATCAAGGTTTTTTTTTGTGAGGGAATACCACTAATTAAACACACTGGATTGGCAGAGGCATTAAAGCACTGCATCTTCTTAGGAATAGCTTAATCACTGCCAAGGTCAGGGATTCATTATTTTCCTTTTTATTCTGCCAGGAAATGAAACAATTCAATCTGCACCCTCTGGCACGGCTTATGCTGTGGTAGCCCTGTGGCATTCCCCCATGACATGGGGACTTCCCTTACAGGAAGGAAGGGGAACTGGCTCTCATGCATCTTTTCCAAGTGTTCCAGTTACTACTTCACTTTTCTGAACCTGGCCCTTGACATTTTTTGGGTCTTTTCTTGCTGAAACTCTTTGGCTAGTCAGTTCATATTTGCAAACAGTCTCGAGATGACAGCAACTGCACACTGGCAGTTCTACTGGTGCTTTTTTAATGGTCTTCTTGCCATTTGTGCTCAGGGCTGTCCTTGGAGGTTGCAGTTCAACCAGAGCCCACTGCACACAAGTATGCTAAAACTTACATTCCTTCCAACAAGCCTTATCTTGAGCTTGCTTTCTTGGTGTCCTGATTTTGGCTGAGTCAGGGTTAATTTTCTTCCTAGCAGCTGGTGCAAGGCTGTGTTTTGGATTAAGGGTGAGCATGATGTTGACAACACACTGGTGTTTAGTTGTTGCTAAGTAGTGCTTTCTCCAAACCAAGGACTTTGCAGTTTTCCATGCTTTGCCAGTGAGGAGGCACAAACAAGCTGTGAGGGAGCAGCACAGCCAGGGCAGCTGATCCAAAGTGACCAAAGGGATATTCCACACCTCAGAACATCATGTTCAGTACATAAACTGGGGGGAGTTGGCTGGGAGGTGCAATCTCTGGTCAGGGATGGGCTGGGCATCATTCAGTGGATGGTGAGTGACTGTAGTAGTGTGCATCACTGGGATTTTTTCCCTTGAGTTTTATTTCTCCCTCTCTCTTTGTTACCTCTCTTTTCATTACTATTATTATTAGTAGTATTAGTATTATACTTGACTTTATTTCAATTATGAAACTGTTACTATTTCAAACCACAAGTTTTACCCCTTCTCAATTCTCCTGCCTGTCCCACTGGGGTTAAGGAGAGTGAGAGGCAGTGTGGTACTTAGATTTCTTGCTAGGGTTAAACCATGACAGTTGGTATTTCATTTACAATTATATTGCTTCCAAACGTTTACAGTAGCTTTATTAGATCCATCTGGCACTCTTCATGATCCTCCCAAACTGTGCCAAACCCAAATAATCTGTATCAGAAACAAATTTTACTACCAGACCATTCATCCTGTCAGACTCTGAACACTGCACAGAACAGTGGCTCCAGACAGGCTCCTTGGGGCCTCCTGCTATTAACCTTTCTCCACTTTAAGAGGCAGTAATTTACTCTAGCTCTTTATAGTCTCTCAGATAGTTTTTAACTCATGATGTGACTTTACCTTTCCTGTGTGATTCTCAAGTTCCTTTACAGCTTCCTGGAAAAAGACCTTATTGACAGTGTTTCAAGGCTCTCAATTAATTTCATCTCTTCATCCTTCACTAGCCAGTATTTTAATACCGAAATAATGTTTACATCTTAGAAAATAAATGCTCTTCCTGACATTTGTAAGTGACTTGATTTTGGCTTATCCAAACCGGTGCATGGGAGGCATATTTACTAGTTTTTCGCCCCCTATTGTTATGACTGTTTGCTTCCAGTCTATAATAGTCCCCCCCAGCTGCCACAGAAATAGACCTTAAATTCTTTACCTCAACACTGATTAAAAGTCTATAACCTGTGTGATTCCTAAAATCAACACGAGTTCCATTTTAGAGAGTGAATATTGTGTTTTTTCATTTTCTCCTTGCAAAGTAAATGTTTGCCACAACACATTGTCTTAGCTTTTTGAGGTCAGTTTAACAGCCCATTTAATTCAAAGGGCATTTTTCATTTTGTGGGATGGATTTTTTGAATTCAGATGCTTCTTATTTTAGTTCTTTCTAGACATTCTTATGTCACCTGCTCCCAGTTATGTAATATGATTTAATTCACCTTTTCAAAGATGTCTCCAGGAGTCTTTTGCCTATATTGCTTGTAAAAACAAAGAAACCCCTGAATTCCCCGCAGGCAGTTATTTCCTGCCATTTGATTTTACTAATCACTGTGATAATCATAAAATCTTTAGGCTGGATAAGGCTTTTAAAATCAGCCATTAACCCAGCACTGCCTGTTTCACCTCTAAACCATGTCCCAAAGTGCCATATCTACATTTTTTTTAAAATACTTCCAGGAGTGGTGATTCCACCACACCCCTGGGCAGCCTGTTCCAATGCCTCACAACCCTTCTGGTGAAGAAATTTTTTCTGATGTCCTATCTAAACCTCCCCTGGTGCGCCTTGAGGATGTTTCCTCTCATTCCATAGTTAGTTACTTGGGAGAAGGGGCTGACCCCTACCTGGCTACACCCTCCTTTCAGGCAGCTGTAGGGAGTGATAAGGTTCCCTGGAGCCTCCTTTTCTCCAGACTAAACTCCCCCAGCTCCCTCAGACACTCCTCATAGGATTTTGCTCCAGACCCTTCCCCAGCTCAGCTGCCCTTCTCTGGACACTCTCCAGCACCTCAACGTCTCTCTTGTAGAACGGAGTCCAAAACTGAGCACAGGGTTTGAGGTGTGATCTCAGCAGTGCTGGGTACAGGGGGGAAATAAATTCACTGCCCTGGTCCTGCTGGCCACACCTTTGCTGATCCAGGCCAGGATGCCACTGGTCCTGGCCACATGGGCACACTGACAGCGCATGTTCAGCCACTGTCAACCAGCACTACCAGGTCCTCTTCTGCCAGGCAGCTTTCCAGCCACTCTGCCCCCAGCCTGCAGCACTGTCTGGGGCTGCTGTGACCCAAGTGCAGGACTCAGCACTTCACCCTGTTATGTCACAGCCTTGGCCTTGGCCCATTGATCCAGCTTGTTCTGATCCTACTGCAGAGCCTTCCTACCTCCTGCAGGTCAAAACTCCTGCCCAGCTTGGTGTTGTCTGCAAACTGACTGAGAGGGCAGCCAGTGTCCTTACCCAGGTCATGGATAAACATATTGAACAGGACTGGCCCCAACACTGAGCCCAGGGGGATGATGAGTGTGCATAAACAGGTCTGTGTCTCTGCCAAATGTTTTCCTTCTTCAGTTATGAATGGAGCACTTGGTGTTTTTGAAGGTTATAGTATACACTTCACCCTCAGCTCCTTCAAATGTGTACAGACCAATCACCTCAACGTAAATATTCAGCAAATATTACTGAAATATTATTTCAGTAATATTTGCTGAACTTTTCAACAGCTGGTGAATCTCTATCTATTTGTATTCAAAAATAAATTTTAGAGGTGGCTGACTTAAAAACCTTATACAGATATCTGTTTCCAACACCTCTTCTGGAGGCAGAAAAGTGGAAAGGCAGCTGCACATCTCTGTCGTGGCTGAGACTGAACTTGTGCTAAGTGACTGAGCAGCAACTGAGCTGACTGAGATGACTGAAGAACTGGCTATACCTGGGCTGCAGCTGAGTAAACTTCCCTTCATACCTTTTGCTCATGACCTCTCTATTTGTATTTGCCCAAGGTGGACTGTGTGGGAGGTTTGCTTTTCCTCTATTTTACTTTGTCAGCCAGTGTGTCAAAGTGTGGCACTAGTGCCATAAATGCTCTTGTTCTTCTCTTTCTCAGCAATCACCTTTGAGTTCAATTTTCATTGCTTTGTCATTGTCAAAACTTTCTTAACCACAGAGACCCATTCTCAGCAGTAAACCCTTAGAAGAACAGCATGGATGAAAGGATGGATGCATTGAGCAACAGCCTGTGTGGCACATCTCAATTATCACAAGGCAATAGTGACAGGGAGTACTTGTCTTCCCTGGATTCTCATCAGTATCTTAAGATGCAAGGGGAAATCACAGCCACTCAACATTTTGATCCATTAGGTGAGGCATCTGACACATTGAATTTACAGGATGATTTTTCCATTGATTTCAACAGCTCTAGATATTGTCTGATGCTGCTGTCTGGAATGGTAATGTTACTTCAAATAAAGCAGAAGATTTGATTTCTTGGATGTTCCTTCTCCCTGGAACCATTGCTGACCTCTGGCAAATAAAAAGATAAAGTCTGCTTGGACTTATTGACTTGTTTTGTGTGGAGCCAGGGTTATGGTGTCTGGGAAGACATATTTTTCTGTCAAATAAGGTCCACTAGCAGCAGTAAAAGTGGGAAGTAAGCTTACTAGTATGCATCTGAGCTGTTTTAAAACTCAGGCCATGGCACCAATGGCTGCAGTACAGAAAGAGCAGAGGCTGCTACTGTACCCCAGCAGAACTCAACCCACCTAGCTTATTTTCCCTCAGCTAACAGTAGCTTGGCAGTCAGACTGAATGGTTTTCCTGATGGAAATCTCTAAATGCAAATAAGCAGTTCATTCACAGCAGAAACAGGCATGCTTTCTACAGTCATCTGGTGAAATTCTGACCCATGTACATGTGTCTAGCAGCTGTGACAGTGGTTAGTTTTGCTACATTAAGTGTTGGTGAGGTGCAGGTGTGGGGGGTTGTGCTTGTTTTAGCTGGGGCAGTGCTAATTTTCTTCACAGTAGCTAGACTTGGGCTGTCTTTTGAATTTGTGCTGAGCACAGTGGTGATAGAGGAGATAGTTTTTGTTATTGCTGAGCAGGTCTTGCACACAGCCAAGGCCTTTTCTGCTTTTTATACTGTAATGGAGGTGAGGGGACTGGGGGTGCATGAGAGGTTGGGAGGAGACACAGACAGGTGACTCCAGCTGTCCAAAGGGATATTCCAGACCATGTGACATCATGTATATAAAGTGGGGGGAAGAAGGAAGAAGAGGGGGACATTTGGAGTTTGTCTTCCCAAGTACATGTGGGACATGATGGAGCCCTGCTCTGCTGAAGATGACTGAACACCTGGCTGCCTTGTGAAGCTGTGAATTCCTTGTTCTGCTTTGCTTGTGTGTGCAGCTTTTCCTTGCCTATTAAACTGTCTCTATCTCAACCCATAAGCTTTCTGGCTTTATCCTTCTGATTCTCTCCCTGATCTCACTGGTGGGGCAGTGAGGGAGTGACTGAGGGGTTAAACCACGATAGGGTGAGAGGTATCAACAGGCACAAAGTGGGTGTAACTGTGCCCAGTCTGAGAGCCAGGAGACTGTCTGATCACTGGAGCAGGAAGGCTCTGGAACAGCTCTTTGGTTGGAGGCCAGAAGCCTAACTCTCAAGTGAGTATGAGGAGAGTTGGTTCTCTGTTCTTCTGCTCTGATGCCGGCCAGGAATAACTGTTTGTTAAGTTTAATGTCTGTCAAGCTGGACTTGCACACATTGTCAAGGTCGTGCTTGTTACTGCCATTATTGACACTTGCTGAGTATCACATGCACTCAAATGAAGTACCAGCAATTTCAGGAGTTCACACAATGGAAAACATTGTTCATACTGGCAGGAAATGTACCTTGTAGATCAAATTTACAAGGTTTGAGCAATATAATTTATTTTCCTTTGAATCTAAATGCAAAGGTATCTGTCCCATGGTTTATCACTGGCTGGGGGTATAGGTACAAATCACAAGTGGGATGGGATTGCTGAGGAATGTGCCTTGAGCTGGTTTATTTTTCAGCATCAGTCTCATTACATGGTTATAACAATGGGAAGATGCCATCAGCTCACATCCCAGGCAGCAGACGAAGAACTTAATATTACAACTTACTTTATAAGTTTTTTGACAAATCACACAAAGCAAAAGCATATTGACAGTAGTTCTATCCAACCACTATAAGCATATGTACCCTTGGTTAAAACAATCCTTGCTTATTTCAAATACAATACTACTTGTATGCCTTAAAACACAATGCATAGAACTCCATTATTGAGCTTCAGACTTCCTAATGTCTTGCTAGATAAACTTTTCTGTAGCTTAGGGAGTTTTTCTACAGGAGTGTAAATACACAGACCATTGTTCTACTTGTCCTTGCTTTTCTACTTTTTAAATAATTTTTCTGCTGACCTATCTCATGGCTACTGCTTAGCTCTAATCACAGTTCTGCTGTCTCTGAGGCCTGCCTTTTGCAGCTTTCCCAAAACTCTCTGATTTTGTGGACTCCCGCACCATGGTCTTCCAGATAACAACTCAGTGTCTTATCTTACCATCTGTGTCTCAAAAGAATTAAATAACTTGGCATCAGCAGTTTTTGTGTACTAGTGTATCTGAATTTTTTCCTCGTGTGTATTCAAAGGAAAGGAACAGCAAAGCTAGTACTAATAAGAGAAACTGGGATCCTACTCTCAAAGCAGAAAGCATGACAGTCATCAAAGATTAAAGAATCTGCGTGCAGATCCTCTGAGAAAAGAACAGGGACCTAACCTCTGGGTTTGAAGTGCTCCATGCTGTGTGCAATACTTGAAGGAGAAAGAAGAACACGAGAGGTGTGCCTGGGCCTCACCCAGAGGCCAGAAAGTAAGGAGAAACTTTGGTTGCAATAGACAATATATTAAGTCTTCCATCTGCATCTAGGTGAGACTCTAAAAAGCTGAAGGAGCCATGGGCATGGAGTATTTTGCTAATCCTTTGTGCCCCACAGGAGGTTTCTGTCTCTCCTAGTCCAGGCAGAACCCCTCAGCAGCAATCTGAATAACCAGGCCTGCATCAGCAGGGAGGGATAACCTGGCCTGCAGTGCACTGAATTCCAGAGTTGCCCAATGGCTGCATTGCCCTCTGCCAGCTGAACAGCGTCTGGCTGCCAGATTCTGCAGAGACCTGTATCACATCTCTGTAAACATGCTTTCTAAATATGGTAAACCTCCATGTACTCTGATGTTTTTTGCCTTAAGTAATACAAAAAAAAATTAGGACTAAATTTTTTTTTCCATCTGACTGCCTTTTAGATAAATACTAAAATCCCAGAACGCTGGGACAAATGAGTAATAGTCACCAATGAGGGGGAGGAGGACAAATGTTATAAAACAGCATCTGGTATGTATGAAACCAGCACAAGACTGAGAAATCCAGAATCTCCAATTGCCAGTTTGTTTATCTTCTCTTCTTAAGTACTACAAAAAAAAAAAAAAAATCAGAATAACTTTCTCTTGAAAATCTTGGATTTTCCTCTCATTTCTGAGGCAGTATTAAGTTACTACTTGAAAAATGTCCTTGTCTGTGTGAAGAAAAAATTCAGTGATTCTTTATTCCCTGTTTCTCTAGAGGTCTTGATGTTAATTTTACTCATCCACCACACAGTGACCACTTGACATTCAAAACTGGCTCTCAAATGCAGTAAGCCCGGGAGCCAGACCAAATGCAAGTGAGCCCGCACAGTTTCCCTGGATCTAAGTAAAGCAGACAAATAAAACTCAAATCAACAGCGAGAAATGTACTTTTAATACTCATGATGAACATTACTATTTGGAATTCAGTGACTGCCAAGTCCACAGATCCTACTGTGGCAGGTAATGCACAAAACCACACACACTCACAAAAGACAGGGTTCCTGGGAGTCTGCATTTTGGCTTTTGGGTCTTTTCTGAGCAATATATGTTGCCTGCCTTCTCTATTTCTTTGGTGTGCATTGGTGCCTTCTGGGACAGATCAGCAGTGTTGTGGAAAGAGGCTGTGAAGCCATGTTGTGTTATGTTATCCTGTCATGTTATGTATGTCATGTTGTGTTGTGTATATCATGTCATGTAACACAGCTATACACTATGCATGGTCATTCATGGCAGCCACAGTAAATCTGTGCATCTTTTTAGTGTTTGCTGCCTGGCTCATCCTATCCAGCTCTGTACATTTGTACAGGTCAAACTTCTTTTGACCATTTGGCACAGGAACTCTCTTCCTGAGGGCCCAGCTGGTGGATATTAATTCCTTTTCAGTTTTTCATCTTCCCATTTTGACTTCCTTCTGCCCACCCACCTGCTTTGCCAACATGGAAAGACTACAAGCCTTCCTGCTCTCTCTCTGCCCTCATCTGAATAAGTAAACAAAAATCAATATAAGAAGAAAAAGAGTAAAGGGTGCTGTGACAGCAGGTCTGCTTTCCCCCACAGCTGTAGAGCTCTTATCACCATACAAATGGTAAGGCACAGTCAAGATTGCTAAAAGTATTGCAAAAATTAATGAATTTTGCAACACATATGATATGCTTTTGCCTTGGAGGTATCCAGAAGGACTCCCAAGGGAATCTGACAAGGCTAATTCTAGCTGGGAAGCCAGACAAGTCATGGAAGACCCAGTAACCATGGTCATGTGAAAAGAGGCCTGGGCAGCCCAGGGAGATAAGAATTTAGAAATACCAGCAAGAAAGACACGTGAAAGGTGGTGCCAAGAGCTTCCATACTACCAGCCAGTAAGTGCAACAGGACAACAGCCACGTTTGCCACAGCACTTGTCAGAGGGATAGAGGCTCCTCAGTGGTGACCAAGAATAACACAGAAGGGACTGGCATAAGGACAGACATTACATCATGGGGAGGGCTGGTGGAAAGAAAAAAGCTCTCAAGGACAGATTTATTTTTGTGCATGAAGAAAGATGTTTCTGAATTACAAGATAGATAACTCCTGTCCAGGATTGAAAATATATGTGCATAGTCATCAGAAGAGTTAGACAGATGAATGCAATAACTTTGCAATGTGCACAACTTGTGCTGCTCACATCTCAGCCACACAAATGCCGATAAATATATCCATCTGCTGTAAATGTAGAAACTCTTTGCAAAACTTATTTGTCAGTTGTTCAGCTCAAACCGCAGGACAAAACTTGTGTCTCATAATGAGCCTTTCTCTTTGTGGTCCATATACGTGGAATGGAAGCTGGCTCACTCACCAGACTAAGACTGCTTAAACATGAGACATCATTTCTTTGAGTTCAATAGGGATGCAATAATTATTTTTACCTAATAATTAAAGGAAAAAATCAAGCTGGAAATCAAAAGACAATCCCTTTCATTGCACCACTGGAAACATTATTATGAACTGTCTTTACAAAACCACAGGAAAGAGCAAGCCGAAAGAACACACGTTTTGGTAGAGTTTTAATTCAGACCATGTAATTTAATTCTGAATTACAATAGATCAAAGGGAAATTGAATTAAAAAAATACCTGTTGGATTATGCAGAATGGAGTTCCTCTTCTTAATAGCTCTGAAAAGATTACTGTGTCATGAGGCTCCATCAATCAGAAAACCCAAAGAGCAAGGATAAATCGAAGGTTAAGTGCATGTTGCTGAGGAACACCCTAACCACCTTCCTTTTATGATTATAAACCGGATGAGTTTGTGTTGATGGATCTATTAAGAACAAAAAACCAGCAATCTATATTCACACAGAGGCTTTCTGCCCATACATTTCCTCCAATGTGTACGACCACATTGTATCTTGCCATCTCAGATAATGAACTGCCACTATTTCTCTGTATGTTGCTTTTCTAACAGAAAGAACCTTGTTCTCAAAAGGCTGGTTATTACTTTATTTCAAAACTTTTCTTTAGCACAGGAAAACAGAGCACTCTGATATTTTTTCATTGTTTCTGTGTGACAGAAGGAAAGAACAAAAGGAAAGGAAACAAAGCCCTAAATCCATAAGAAGATCAAACTCCTTCCCAAAGTAACTCCAGGGAAATAATGTAATACAGCCCGTGGATGCACCCAGGCCATATTTTTTACACAGGAACAATAGAAGTCCTAAATATTTCAGGAATCTCAAATAGGCCAGCATCTATACAGAAGGACTCAATATGAAGATTTTGGTCTGGAAGATAATTTTATTTTTGCAGTTGGGGTCTTTTTTCTTGCAGGGTCTGGAGTTTGTACATTTTCAGGTAGACACATGGTTACTTTCTAAATAAAGAGGTGGTCTGAGTTTGATTTCAATGGAAATTGGAAGAGGCCACACATGCATAGGAAACATGCCGTTACCTAGCAATGTGCATCATTGTGCATCCTAACATCATGGGAACAATAGAAAGGTATATGATCAACATATTCCAGGTGTCTAATTTTTCCTTAACTGAATGGATGCTGCAGGCTGTTTGGTGCCTTTAGTTCAAAAATTGTGCTCTTTAAAATGACACACACTGGTAATTTAGTCCTAAAACTGGGATTTATAAAATCAAACTTTTATAAAATCTGAAACCCAAGGAATTGATAAATGTTATTGTTAAACTCTACTTGCTTGCAAACAGATATATACCCTCTGGCAATGCCTGAACTCCCACAGCAGTGACTTGGAGCTACAGTAAACAATACTATGAAAATTAAAACTACTTCTGTTGCTTTTCATTGAGTTTGATGCTAAAAAGTCATTTCTTGAGCTTTCATTGTGTAGGCAGCATCTCCTTAAGCCACAGTCAGTCTGTACAGCTGCAGCCAGCAGCAGAGGCATCAGGAGCAGAAGCATTTCTCCCTGCTGTAGCATCACACAGGCCAGCTCTGAAAGCAGCTTTCAGGGTGTTTGGGTCACGCTGCTGCTGATGGTTTGGGAAGCCTTCCGTGGATGCTGTCCTTACTAAAAGTGATGTTCTGCAGCATCTCTCATGCCCTTACAAGACTTTGTTCAAGGTGCTATGTACTATGCTGCCTTAAGTTCCAGTCTGTAAACACCATTCCTAACTTTCAGGATGTTACTTAAGCTTGCTCTTACAAATGCTTCTGCTCTTTTTTAATGCTGTATGAATGCTATTCATGAAGAAAAACGTTTCTGTTTCCCTCCAGTCGAGAAAAGCACCAAATTCTGAATGGAATTGAGAAGCAGCTGATCAGTTTTGGGCATGTGAGTCTGAGTAAAGAAACCGGGGTGGTTCTTCCCGCCCCCCTCCGTTTCCCCTAAGTGTGAATTAAATCGCACTTTGTAAGTAAAGACGGTGTGAATGGTGTGCCAGGTCACATCCCGTCTACCTCCTCGCAAGCAGTAACAATTTCTGAAAGATTTAGTGCACACATTAAGGGTTCATGGAAGCCGTCCAGCGCGCTTCCAACGGCTTGGATGTAATTAGTCATTCAAGATGTTTATTTTTAAATAAGGTACAGAGAAATTTTATAATTTTACGATGCCGGTTCAGGGAAGGAGTAGCGGGGGAAGGCGGGGAGGGGTGGTTCTCCCACGGAGGAGCCCTTCCCGAGGCGGATGGCGAGGTGGGGCGCGGGAAGCGCTCGCCGTGCGCGGGAAGTGATGCCCGCAGGCTGCTGTGGATGCGGCGATCCCCCGGCAAACCCTCTGCCTCGCACTTCGCCCCTGCGGCGCGGGGAGCGCTCCCTCGGGACCCGGCGGCGCCGGGAGCCATCGCTGCCGAGGCTCCCTCGGGTCGCTGCGGGATCAGCTCCGCGCCTGCCCTGCCCCGCCCCAGCCGCTTAGGGCGGGCTCGGGGGCTCAGCTGCGGCTTAGCCCGGGGCTCCTGTCCCCGGGGCTCCTGTCCCCGCGTCCCCTCGGCTCCGCTCCCCACCTGTCCGCGGGCGCTGCCCCTGACGTCATGGAAACACCCCCTGCCCCCGCCCCGCCGCCCGGGAAGGCGGGCACGGCACCGGCAGCGGCCCCGGGCGGCGGCGGGGCGGGGGCAGCGCAGGCTCCTCCCGTTGGCCGGCGCGGCCGTCACTCGAGCGCGGCGGTCCCGCCGCCGGTCCCGCTCGTGGGTGTTCCCTGCCAGCCGAGCGAGCGCTCCGCTGGACCGGCCCTGTATGCTGGCTGTCGCTCCTGCCGGGCTCCTTCCTTCCTCGCTCCTGCCTGCGGGGCGCCGCTGCCCGGGGGCCATGGCGGGGGCGCCCGGCCGGCCGTAGGCGTGGGGCTCAGGTGGGTGTCCGCCGTAGGGATGCGATGCGGTGGGATGGGACGGGACGGGACGGGCTGGCGGGGCGCAGCGGGAGCGCTGCGGGGCGAGCCGGGGCTCCGCGGGACGGGGCGGGCCGGCAGCCGGCGAACTCGGCACACGGGAAAAGTGTCGCTTTGGCGCTCAGCAAGCGCCTTTCACGCCCGGCTGGCAGCGAGGGCGCCCGCGGCTGCCGGCCGGGGCGCGGGCGGGCGGACAGGCAGCGGCTGCTGCTGCCGGTGCCGCGCTCATCCCGCCAGCCTCCTCCCGCCGCCCGCGGGTCTCCGGCCGCTCTGTCACAGCCACACGAGGCTGTTCCGAGCGACTGCCAACTTAGACACCTCCCCTGCTCCGGGAGCTGCTGCTGAGGGGTTCATGCTCCTGCCGGGGCGCTCCATGCGGCACCAGCCGGAGCGAATTCCCGGTGAGCCGGGACGCACCGGGCAGCCGCTGCCCCGGGGACGGGCTGGAGCCGCTCTCCCCGCGGCTGCGGCTCCGGGGCATCGCCCGACAGCCGGCTGGCTGTGAAATCCCTGGAACTTCAGAAATCTTGGGCGCGTTTGCAAAGCCATCGATCTCTGCTCAATCTTTGGTTCTCTGTGCTCATGTAAAATAAAGAAGAAAAAAAAGCCACCATTATTATTATTATTATTATTATTATTATTATTATTATTACTATTTCTTGTCTCTATCTTAAATAGGTTAATTAAATCCAGCTTGTTTTTAGGTTGATTTAATTTCCATTTGAGGACCAGTTAGACAATATGAGCTGTTACATACTCCATTATTTGAAAACTGTTTGGTGTACAGTACTTCACAGCTCAGTGACAGTGAAGTACTCTTCATTGAGCCTGTTTCGTTTTTACTAGGAGGATATCTAGGACAGCTAGAGAAATGGATATTTGATAAATGTAAGGTAATTTTCTGCCGTATGTTTTTGTCCTAGGCCGCTAATGATGGTAACCGTGTTTTTCTTTCTCTGTTTTCTTGAGAAGGCACAAAGGGAACAGTTGCTTCATGCCTTGACTTTCATCGATTAATCATAGAGTTCAGAGTGTTTCACTCATAGAGTTCAGAGTGTTTCACTCTACTTAATTTCAACAGAGCTTGTAAGTCCGGTTTGGGTATTTAAAGCGTGTGTTTTCATGGACATTTTCTGTAAAGCCCTGGGTAGCGACAGTTTTAATTTCCATGAGCTTTGGGTTTTTATTGTTTAAAATGTTTTTTTTTTAAAGATATATTTAAATAATGCTCCCCAGTCTGCACTCCCAATAGATTTAAACTAGTTAATAGATTAATAAATTAACTAGTTTCCCATTGTGGCTTCTGTCCATTTTCAAAGCAACAGCATTTACAAGTCTTAATTCTCTTTCTCTTTACTCTTATACTGCCTTCCCCACACATTGCATTAGGCCCACTTATGTCATCTCTTTTTTGATTTTGTTTGCATGCAGGAAAGGTGGGAGGGGACTTTTAGGTGTTGGAGATGTTCTCTGTGTGTGCACTGAAGAGTTGTGGTTGTGCTGAAATTATTGGTGTGTTCACCAAGGACAGGAAATGATGGTAAGGCTCTGCTGGAGTCTGCCTGTTGCGACACTCTGTGTGTGGCCAGCTCATTCACTGTTGCAAATGTACGTATGCTGTATTTTATACAAAACCTTATTTGGGTTTTTAAGTAGATATGTGTACGTTGTTGTAGAGAATTGGGTCTTGTTCAAACCACATCTATTATAAACAGATGCGTGTCAGCTTAATTCTCGCATTTGTTGCATTCTCTAGATCTTGTTACATACTGAGGAGAAAATAGAGTCAAACATGGCATTTCCCGGACCTTATGGTTTCTAACTGTAAAGCTGAGTTTTCAGTTTCTACAAATGATGCTCTTAGCTGCCAAATGACAAAAGTCTTTCTATAGAAAAGTTAATTCATATCTAAAGTACTAATATGTTTTAGATTAAATTGAATTTGCTGCAAAGTGCATTTTAAAACCATGCAGTGATGAACGAGGCAGCAGAATGAGTGTGTTACCATGCATGGGGTCCTTTTCTATGTCAGAAGCAGTGTACTATCTGTGTCAGCATATTTTGATCTCATTAAATTTAATCTACTTTAGTGCAGGTAAGATTTGACCTACCGAATTAGCAAAGTTTTGCTCATAAAAGGCTGTGGTATAGATACTGTGATGCATTGCTACTAAGGTAGCAAAGGAACTTCTAGGAGAATCTAATTGCTTTTTTTCTGTATCAAGTTTCAGATAATAGGATGCAGATACACTGAGATCTGACAAACAACTCTCTGGACCGGGACTAATATGTTTCCAAATTTACCCTGCTCTGCTCTTTGAGATGCTGGATTTGCATGTCTGTCTTCTGCATTAGTGATTATGTTCAAACATTATACTTTGGGGGGCAGACACTGTTTTTGGGCTCCTGCAGCTGTCACTTGTGCAACGTGCTTTAATACTGTGCCTTGAAATACATATTTGATTCCTTAAGACTGTCATTTATCTGAAGGACAAGGAGGTTTTGGGTGTTGTAACATTCTGTCCTGTTGTAGGTGGGTAGTTGTCTTTATTCTACTAACATAACACGTATCTCTTCCATGTTAATTTCTAATTACCTTAGAGGGAGGTTTTCTGTCTGCCTTCAAGGTTGAGTGATGTGGGTGTTGATGCTAATGACTATGATAGCCTAGGTGAAGCTGCAGGCATGATAGCTAAGAAAAGCACAGCTCTGGGTCTGACCCTGGGAGGCAGGATATCTCTAACTCCTTCCTTAAATCTGTTTTAGCTTGTTACATGGGCAGAGTTCTTGAAGATGCTTGTGGCTTTCACATAGGGTGTATGCTCAGAAATAGATTCTATTATATATGAAGTTATGACATGAATGAACAGCGTTGGGGTTTTGGAACTCTGTCAGCATGGAGCTCATGCACGCTGTTGCAAGTCACTTGAAACATTTAAAAATAAAGTTGAGGACTGCCTCAGCTGGGGAAGAAAATGGCAAACTTGAACAAATTCTTTCTGATTTTCTGTGTTCAGCTGTTGCAACTAAGATAATTTTTAAATGGTCAGAGCTGTTGTGGCTACTGGGTTTGTTTGTTTGTTCAGGGAGTTTGGTTTTGTTTTGTTTTTTTCTAAAATACAAATTCAATGGCAAGTCTGGTACCTGCCTTGCTGCTAAAAGCAGTGAGGACTCTTGGAATGGTAGCTGAAAGTGGGAAATGTACTTGGCCATTGCAGCTCAGCCTCCGCTGTCCTGCCTGTCTGGTGTGCCTGGCTCAGTGCAAGCTCCTTAGGGTACGAGTCACGTGTTGGTGTGAGGCACTGAGCGCAGCAGGGCCTAATCCTATTGCAGTGTCTGGGCACTCCGTGATGTTAACCATGAAAGTCAAGAAACAGAGTTGAGCTGCTTTCAATCTGGCGGGTGCTGAGCAGGTTTTGCAATGTCTGTTTGCTATTTGCTAATGATTCTCAGTCTTTGAATGCAGGCCATTCTAGACATGCCCCTTGAATTGTGGAAAATACGTACTGATAAGCAAGACTTGACAGGAATCCCTGTCATGTGCAACAGGAGGAACAAATAGAGAGAACTGACTTTCACTGACATCTAAGCCCTAAGCTTAGGGAGTACACTGAGAGCTGCTATATGCATCTAGCTCTTAGAGATATCTCTAAACTAAATAATTGTACATCTGGCCGTGAGACAGACATCCTGACAAAAAGATAGTGGCTGTCTAATAGCATCTGGTAAGTCACAGCAGAAAGGCTGCAGATAGGATGTCTTGTGTGTCTCTGTTGTTTGTCAATATTGTAACTGCTTAGACTGAATGTGAGAACTTGTCCTTTGAAGTCATTAAAAAGCGTACTAGACAAGCTCTGCATTCCTTGTGCAGCCATGAGGTGTGTATTTTATCTGTGGTTTTAGATTTGACATTTTAAAGTCCAGTTGTTAAACTACAAGTACCTGAACTGAACATTTGCTTTCTGGTCTTTAAGTTGTGGGGGTTTGATACCTGAATCATATTTAGTTTGGCAAACACAGCTGCTGCCATGTCAACACTTAATTATTTCCTTCTGAACATTTTCTTTGGCAATTATATTAACAAGAGTGTGCAAACAAATCTCCCTTTCCTCTGCTTTCCAATGTAATGCATAGGCTGAGAATTAATGACATTTTTCTTTTGATTCATCTTTATATATTAGCAGCTTTTTAACTGAATCTTCAATTCAGAATCTTCAGATTCTGCCTCCGTGCTAGTTGAACTTAATCCTGAAAAAATCACAGCAAAACCATGGTAGTATGTGGTGCTATAGCTGTCATGCAGCAGTTGCATGTAATTGCTGTACTAGAACAAAGACAGTAACAAGACAAAGCAGTAAAGGTGAGAAACTCATCCTTATTTGTGTTTCTGTGTTTACTGTAGTGGTATCTATTGAATTTCAGTAGTGACTTTTTATTATCATTGGGGGAAAAAAAGTATTGGGCTTTCTGGCTATTCTGTGTATCCTCTGATGAATATTTTCAGGCTAAAAATTTGAAATATTTCTTTTACTGAATGTAGTCATACTTTTCTCCCATCTTGGCTGCAGCCAATTTTTTTTATTATTGCTAATGATGATACTGCAGAGTCTGTTATCACACTGTAATCTCCTATCTCTTGTGCCAGTCACTTGGGCCACTTCTCTCTTATCTGGTGCCCCTTACTCTCGCCATTCTGGAGGCTTTTCCTAGTCATAGTGAACACTTTTTTACTGCTCCAATTTTAGTCTGTTCCACTTTCATGGAGCTGTTGGTGAAAATGAATGAAGCTCCTGGTGTTCATGGTTCTGCTAAGGAGCAGCTGTGTGGATATACTCCATTTGCCTCCCATGTACACTCTGCCCAGAGAGTAGCTGAAACCCCTGGAGAGACAATTTCTGAACAGCCTGGCAATCAGGGAAAGAACCATGTGTGCTGGAGACTTTATCCTTCTCAGTGCACAAGCCCATCTGTGTCACTGTTAATTCTGCTTGTTACAGAAGGTCAAGTCCTGCCCTTCAAGTTTTCATGTGAGCAGGGTAGGATGTAGGTCTCTGGTACTACTTTTTTCCATCTTGCCAATCACACATGTTAAAAACATTTTGTTGCAACCTCTCCCTCTTCTCCAAGATAATTGCTTTGTCAGTGTGCCTAGAAAAATAGCCTTGAGGAGGGATAGAGTTACTTCATGCTCACAGTTGCTGAAGTGAAATATACAGTTCTTATTTTTACAGGACTTTTTCCATCCTGTCTGCAGTGACAACATACGACTTTGAGACCAGTCTTGCTAAGTGTGTCTGTCAAAAAGGTTCTGGTGCTACCTCAGGCTGTGAGGCATAACCCTGGCAGCTGCCCTGAATATGATGTGGAATGCATCCTGCTCATACTGGCAGCCGAGACTACTTTAACTGTAACTGTGCTGCCAGAAAAGAAGTTTGTTTAATAGTCTGATAAAATACCGTATTCTGAAGGAGGGTGAATGATTCTATCATTTTTCAATATTTCTTGCTTGTGACAAATATGAGTGCTGAGATGCCCTACAAAGCTTTGACAGCATAAAATCTGAATTCAGGTGCAATTTGTGATGGGAGGAAGAGAGGAAGTTTCACTATGAACGTGATTCAGTCACTGGCAGTCTCGTATACCTCAAAAAAGGAAACAGCAAGTGTCTGTTAATCTTCTGTGGTATTCTTGACTGATTTAAAAGAACAACGTGTAAATGATCAGCAGCAACAGCAGTCCTGAAGACAGGCAAGTGATTATGCTCTGTGTGTTTGGGGGCAGATGAAGTGAGCCCCAAAGGAAGTGGCTGCTGAGTCTCTGCTGGTTGCAGATGACTGTGGTTAGGAGGTTGAGGTGGCTCTCTCAGGTTCACTCCCTGATGCCTTGCTGCTTGCCAGAGAGATGCCTTTCCACAGTTTGGTAGCTGTGTGGGGTTTTCCCCCTTATTTGCATGTATCTGTGTCTGTGCAGCACAGAGGCACGTGAGCTCTTAGCTCATGGCAGCTGTGCAGCCATTTAGCTAGCAGGTCCATCTTTTTAGCAATGATTCACTGCCTCCAAGGAAGGTAGGCCACCTAGAATGCATCAGGCTCTTTGGAGCTGATATTTTTGCTGAAAGATTGAAGGTATTTGCTTATTAAATAAGCAATATTGGAATAAAAAATAATAAAAAAGAAAAGGTGTTAAGATTATGCCTGAAGAGAAGGCTTCTCCCTAACTTTTTTTTTTTTTGCTAATGAAAGTAATTAACAGGACTCTGTGGTCTACCCTGGGAACTTGTCAGAACTCCATCTTACATGCTGTTACTGTTACGTAGGATTAGCTGAATCATTCAGAACAGCCGTGTTCAGTTTCCTTAAAAGATAACATCCTGATAACAGCTTTGTCACTTCTTAAGATATGTGAGAGGACCGGAGACAGTGGGCATTGAAACTGGGGAAGTTCCATATGAACATCAGGAAGTTTTTCCTTCACTGGGAGGGTGAGTGAGCACTGGCACAGCTTACCCAGAGAAGATGGAGTCTCCCTCCTTGGAGATGCTCAAGAGCTTTCTGGACGTGATCCTGGATAACCCATTTCAGGTCATTCTGCTTGAGGGGGGGGTTGGACCAGATGCCCTCCAACTGAGGGGATCTCTTCCACCTTGAACCATTCTGTGATAATTTTACTAGGGTATTTTGAAGCTCAGTGTGGTTCAATTCTGCTTTTCAAAATCTTAGACAAACAAATTAATTTTTAAAAGCCAGCCAGGGTCTTGATCTTTTTTTCCAGTTTGGCTGTGCCTTGAAGTCAATGAGCAGCCTTGTGGTTGGGGTACAGGTCATCTCGCATACAGCAGGGTGCATCCATTGTTGGAGTAGGCTTCCTGTGGAGATTGGTGATGTCTGTCTGAGACAATTTGAGTTTTAAAAAGAGCTAGAGCTACTGGGGTTTTCTAATTGGCTTGATACTGAAGTCAAGTAACAGCATTTGTATATGAAGAGAGGAGAATCTCTGCTAGATCTTGCCTTGTTATGGAACTCTAACAACCCTGTTAGGAAAGAAGAGTTAATATTTCTTGTTTGCTTTCTGGTTAAGGTCAAACAATGGAAGGAAAAGAGTTTAGGTGTTGGTCTGCAGGATTTTGTCATGTCTTGGCAAGAAAGATGCTGGTTTTTAACATGTGAATTCAGTAGGTGTGCTCTTACTAGTGTCAACAAATACTATTTAGTGAATAGAATGATGGATGACAAAGATGTATCATGGACCCTCATTTGCTTACAGTTGTGGTATCTGTACCACTTCTAGGCTGAGAAAGCAGCCAGCTGGGTTTAGATTCCAGGAAAATTTCTGTGCCAAAAATATCGAGTCAAAGTATTATGATTGATTCTTGTCTTCCTTAACTGAATGGCACTGATATTGTTTTACTGAGTGACCTAAGTAGGAAGTTAACAATTCATAGTTCTTACACTACTGCCACAGCTGCTGAAATTCAGGAAGTATAAAACAGATTCATTCTTTCCTGTTGTTTAAAAAGAAAAAAAAAAACAAGGTATATCAGTGAGTTCACTTGGAGATTTCTTGCTCTCTTTCAAATCCACCAATTTCAACTGTAAGGCATTAAACCAGAAGCACTCATAATTATAACTTTGTAAACCTTATAAAACTAAGGTTCACTTATCAAATATCTCCCAGTGCTTAGAGAGTGTCAAATTGTTGAGGAAGGAGAACTTGCTGGGGGAGGGAAGTGCTACTGTGGATAAAGTAAGTTCTTGCCTTTTAGCTGATAGCCAGATTGTTTTGTTGAAACAATCTTTTCTAACATCCTATTTCTTAGAACAAGAATACAAATGCTTTGCTGAAATAATGTTTTTTCACTCACTGAATAAATATGGAACTTCAGATTCAGAGATAAGAGATTAGAATTTTCCACAGGATGGCTGAATCGTAGTCTTCTCTCCACACATGGACACAATTTTACAGCTTATTTTCCTGTGTGTAATACTATATTGTACTTTACTACTTGAAGTTCAGCAGGATCAATGCTTGCACTTGAAAATCAACAGCAGAGCTATTGCCAGGATAACACTTTCACAGATGACACTTGCTGTTTGTTTGCTTGTTTTTGAAAGAAGAAAAAGGAAGTAATGTCAGGCTTTTACAAAGTGGCATATTTTATGTGTGGTTTATAATTTTTTTTCCTTTATTGCCAGAATGCTTAAGTGCACAATATCACTTTCTTGTGCCATGTCACATGTGTGCAGTTGTTGGTGTACTGAAGATCCCTTACAGATAATATTACATTTTAAAAGATCAGGTTTCAAGTAATGGGACACCTTTGAGTGTTTTTAAATGAATGCAAGTAATTGTTTCCACCAGAGAAGTTTAATAATCTGCTTTTAGTCCTAGTTGATTACATTGATAAGCTGAGTGGGGAAAATGCAACTTCCCATTTATTTCTGGTTGTAGTATCAGCCACCTCTGTTTTTAAAGTGGATTCCTTAATCTCATAATAATTTGGTGCTAGAACAGTGGCTGTATCTCAGTGACACCAAGTGACTGTTCTCACTTTGGGAGATAACAGCTTCCTATTTGAAGAGACTTGGGAAATCTTGCTTTTGGGGCACAGCTCAGCATTTGAAAATATTGATGTTTTCCTAAGTGTGGATGCCATTTCAGTCCTGGCATTCCAGACATGACAGGTCACATGGAACTACCTAACACTCCTTGTCAAGTGAGTTTGCATTATTTACTTTAATATGACTAGAATGCATGGTTAGCATAAACACACCCTTCTGTTCAGTGCAGGATGAGAGTTATTTGCTCAAATTTAAATTGCAGTTCAGTCTCCAGAGCCCTTCTACAAAAGAATCATCTTTGCTTGCTGTTAAGTGAATTTTGTGTTCTAAGCTAAAAAGAGAAAAAGTTGTCTTTTGACCATTAGAAAGATGCAATGCCTTTCTCACCACAGCCTGTCTCCCAGCACTCACATCTTGCAGAACTAGAATTCTTGAGGGATTTTCTTTCTTAATATCATTACTCAACACTCTTCAAGTGCATTAAGAAGAGAGATGGTACAGGCTGTGCATTTGTTGTACATTAATTTATTGATAAAAACATGTCTTATATTAGTCCAGCATAATGCACTTAAAACTGAGAGGAGCAGTGGTACTCAGTAATGGAACTAGGGATGAAGGGCAGGGAAACAGGATTTTCTATTTTTTCTTAAATATTAATGTCCAAAACTTAAATTCTTCTCTTTTGATTCTGGCTTACCAACTTCTTTTTTATTTCCTTGTGGGTTTTTTTGGCCCTTGAAAATCATGAGGGTGTTTTGAGTAAACACAGCTACGTCATCTTATGAAGCTGTTTTGCCCAGTCTTTGAATGCCACTGACACATTTGCACGCAAAAATGCTTTGTGAAATGTGGGAGTGCAGAAAAATTGCAAGGCATAGATGGGTTAGATTTGTGCTGGGATTGACTTTGAAGAAGGGAATTGTTCTATAATCTCCCACTTCCTCCTTGCATTGAGATTCTGAAGTGCTTGTTTCTCTGTGTCTGGGGAGTGTGGCTGTCTTTGGAAAGGCAAGGACATGCAAAGCATTGACATCAAATCAAGAAGAAAATATGCATAACTTTCATTGTCAGAATTGATGTAATTGAAGCCAGCTATTACTGGTAGTCTAAACATAGATTATAAAACCTAAACATAGATTCTAAAACATACCATTTCTGTGATCTACCACTTTAAAAAATTGCATTCCTTAAAAAATACCCATAAAGACACACAAAAACTTTGCACAAAAGAAATACATGTAAGTGAGTAAAGATGCAGTAATTTTTTTTTATTAATGGAAACCTAAGAGTATTAAAGCAAGGTCAGTTTTCAGCTCAGATTAAATCAGCGATAATAACATTGGCAAGTGATATATAAAGACTTCCTTGCTGAAGCTGGCTGTACTGACACATAATACAACTGGAAGAGAGTTCCTGGATTCTCATGTTCAGTATTTGTTGCAGTCAATGCATTTGTATATTCCCTTTTGCAAAGTTCCCAAGCATCATCTTAAAGTAGCCAAAGCTTGTCTCATTAACAAATTATTTCAAAGCTTATGTGTTTGGACTAAAATTTTATTCCAGGATCCTGGCTAAAAGTACTCACAACCAGCTTGTATGCCCAGTTGGATAAAACTGGTATTTTCTCTCAGTATTTATAAAAGCATTTCCACCCTTTGTAAAGTGGTTTTCTCTCTGTTTGTGTAGGGGTGACTCTCTTTCTCCCAGTCAGTGAAGGAGACTTGCATTTAGATTTGAAGAGATGCAGGGAATCTTGTGATTTGGCTGATTAGGTATGCTTGTGGTACTCATTTCAGAACAATATTATGCTGTCAATCTTCCTTGCATAAACTTACATATATCTCACCTGTGTCTTAGGTGCTATTTTTAAATCTTCTGACCAGATTAGATACTGGCAGTGCCTTTTTTTGATGTTTCCCTACAGAGCTCTGAAGGAAATGCCTTAATTTATGTAATGGGTGGCTCTTTTCTCTTTTCATACCTTCATTAATTTGATAATGTTGATCAGACACATATTCCATGCATGTGAGTGCCTTCCTCTCCTTGGTCACTTCCCAGAGTCTCAGCAGGACTTGTGCTTGGCTTAATCCTTGGACCCTGACTGTGAAAAATGCCAATCACTTGTTTTTAAAATTTTATAAGTTTAATAGCAATAAAATGGTTATAAAAATAGTAATACAATTAGAGTAATAATAATTTGGACAATTTGAACTGGGACAATATGAGACAACAGAAACAAAGAGTTACGGAAGTCTGGGTACCTTTTTTTGGGTAGCATAAGCCTGAAAAAGGACACCCGTTAACAGAGGATTAACCCTTAAAAACAGCAGCCTGTTGCATATTCATACATCTCACACATGATGCATAAATTCCATTCAAACACAGGATTCTGTCTGGTCAGTGTCAGCTTCTTCCTCTTAATCCTGACGGCGTCGTCCTGACTGTGTGAGGCTGGAAGAAGTTCGTTTCTCCTGATAAGGGAGCAATAATTCTCGTTCTCTGAAAGATTTAGGTGTCCTGTGGCTGCTATCTCAGTGTGAGTCCTTGCTTTAGGGGAAGAAAAAAGTATCCTACATAGCATAGTTTCTATTTTAACATTTTGTTATAACCTAAAACTATATTTACCACACTACTTAAGAGAATTAATACAGGATTACTTTCTAACACAACACATTTAATATTCATTTTAATATTTGCGAAAGGCCAATCATAAAATACGCATTTTTCACACTGACCTTGCCTCCAGGGCTGATAAACTGCATTCCCTGTCACTGCTTGTGTTCATGTGGCTCCTCTCACCTGGTGTCCTAGTTGTTCAGTGCATCAGATGTGCCTCTGTGCCTTTTGTCAGCAGCAACTTTTGGTAGACACCTCAATTCCCTTATTAAATAAAACTAGCTCCCAGACAATTCTTGGCAACTTCTTCTGGTGATCCAGGTCCAGCCTGATAATTTTTTATTGTCTGTGGCCAGTCAGTCACTTTGCAATTCTTCTACCAAGTAAGATCCTTACTAACTTTTTTCAATTCAGCTATTGTCAAGTCCGGATGTGATCTAAGATTTCTCCTGTTTGTTTTTAACTGTTTGTAAAAAGTTACTCTGTTACTATGGACTGCATGGTACTGATTGTAGTAGGGCTGATGTCTTTTTACTTTTCTCCTCTCTGTTTCAACTCTAAAGACAGGTATTCTGTTTATTCTCGTGCCATCATCTCCAACTGTGTTTTTTTGTGTGCTTTAGAAATACAGATTGTAGGTTTTAAATTATTTCATTGGCTCAATGTAAAGTAGACACAAAAGCTTGAGAATACATCAAAGTTTTATTTGCAACTCTATGTGCAATCTTCCATTTTTTTTTTTTTTTTGCAGAAATCTGCAGTGGTTTCATCTATTTTTCTTCACACATGCTCAAGAAGATGTTACTTTTAATTTCATGCTGGTTTTTGTAGTTTCCAGGTCTGTTTCATAGTCAACATCCTATATTTCTTTCTTTACTCAGAAATTTTCACTTCCAGGTTACTACTTCTCATAGTTGCTATGAGGTATTGAAGAATTTAGTTTCTAATATCTTTTAAATCAGAATTTTTTTAAGCTGGAACTTTATTCCTGTACTTTAACATCTGAAGTGCAACTTCTTCAATCAACTTGTTCTCTGTCTTTTGGGAGCTGTGGTGAAGTGCTTATCTAGTTGGGGCTGCTGCATCCCATGAGGCATTTCCAGATTTGTTTATGCACATTTAATGAAGCAGCAACTCAGCATTTTCAGTTTAGAGTCTGAACTCCTCAATCTACATGACAACTTTAAACTTCATGTGAGTCATAAGTTAATCTCTTCTAATGCCCAACTCACTGGGATATTTTTCATTCTAATAAAATAAAGTCTGTAGCAATGCTGGTTTCTTTGAATCTACTGCAGACTCTGAGCAAGGCTGTCCTTTTTAAGTGTGCTTGGTTTTGGTGTTTTTTTGGTTTTTTTTTTGTTTTTTGTTTTTTTGTTGTTTTTTTTTTGTTTGTTTGTTTTACTCAGTTGTATTCTGTAAGTTCTCTTGCAATGGTGTGTTTGGGGTGTTTTTGGTTTTTTTAATCTATCACAATATTAAGTGGTGTATATTTAAACACACCCTGCCTCTATGGGCTTTTTTTGAATAGCATGTGCATTTCATTATGTCTTAGCCACTAAGATGCTGTTGTCCCTATGATATTTAATCTTGTATTTAATTCAGGTGCATTAGTTTTGTAGAGGAGGCCTCTTTTTTTGTAAGTACACAAATGCTTTAGAATGTTTTATCTCGTCATGCCTGTTTACCCGGGCAGACTGCGTTTCTGCCTGAACCCTGTTCTAATCTGTGCTAGGACTTTCAGCCCTTTATCAAAACATCAGAGATAAGAGTCCTTCTTGGTCACATTCTCATTTTCCTTTACTTGTGCCTTGAGGTTGGATGTGAGGTTGTGTGGGTGCCCAACGACTCTCACTGCTCACTTTCATCTGTAATTCCCTCCCTGGGTGTGTCACCTTCATGGTCAGTGTCCTTGTCTCGTAACTGAGAGTCCTTGAGCAGGAGAGTCCTGCTGAGTGACTCTGAAATGCTGTCATGTTTCACCCATCTTTCTCTCTGCTCATTATTTTAATGCCTTTTTATCAAGTCACTTGAGATGTAGCTGGATCAATTGTTTGAAGTCTTGCCATATAAATAATCTCTAGAGTCTGTCCCCCCCTCCTTAAGTAACCTTGTACACTCAGATAGAATATAGCTTTGAATCAGCAGGGAAATACTCAAAGAGCAAGAGAGGAGGAGAAAGCCAATACATGTGAAACTGTTCACTTAAATGTGGCTTTTTTATATTTTATAAACATTAGAAGTGCCTCATGTTGCATTTAAGTGAGTATAAATAATTAACTGAAAATTATTATATGTAATTTTCTTTCAGTCACAAGTACAGTAGTAGATGTTGCCCAGGTTGCTATTGCTACAGCTAAGGCAAATTTGCAGGTCATCAGATGCAGAGGAAAACATCTGGTAAATAAATAGATTCTGGAATTTGTCGACATCTGGACTGGTCACATCTGTTTGATTTTTTTTTTTTCTTCCTTTTTTGTTCAGGAAAATGTCTCTGAATAAACTTACTGTGATTAGGTTGAAGCTTCTGCAGGATGGTATTTATTTATGCTGGTGGATGCCATATATTTACTCTGATGGATCTTCGTGTTTTAACATAATTGCTTTTGAATTAATGCTTTCATGACAATTTTGGGAATATTTAGGCCACAACTGTCCTGACCTGAAGCTGATAATGCCTTTTTTTTTTTTTTTTTTGTGGCTTTTTTTATATACATGTGACTCTTAGGAGGGGAAGGAGTTACACTGTACACGTTCCAATTTTGGAGAGGAGAGCAAAATCTCTTCAGTATTACGGATGATGAGAAAACAAATTACCTTTTTGTGGTATCTTTTCTCTCCTGCTAATCCCCAGATCCAGATTTAGAGGCACTGTGTGTCTGTGCACCGTCGCTGCGTGCTTCCTTTCCGCTCTGATGCTGCAGTTGCCTTGGCTGATCTCCTCTGTTCCTCCCTCCCTTCTCTTGTGTGGGTTTGTCGCTTTTTTTCTTCAGAGGCAGCATGTGGTGTGTCCCTGCTCTCTGCACCTCACATGGTGGTTTCAGAAGTGGTGGTTTTGGGACCTGTGCACCCTGGCTGTCAGGCTGCCTGCCCTGCCCCTGCCTGGTTGGCGCTGCCTGGGAGCGGAATGGCTCAGCTCGGACGGGCCCCATGGAGTTCTGGGGCACTGAGCTCTGATCCATGGCAGCTAACACAGAGCTGCTCTAGGACTATATTTATCCACAGTACAGGCATGATGTTTTGTACACTTTGGGATTTTTCAACCTTCATTTGTTCCAAATAGTCTGTTGTGATCAGCAGAGTTTTAAAATAAAAACGTATTCTGTCAGAGTAGCTAGATCTAGTATACAAAGTATCCTCCAGTACTCATCCTTATTTTTGGTGCTATTTATCCAAACTTTGATTTGTTACTTCAGGAGGAAGAATCTTAATGGGAATGAGTGCCATGATTCTGTTGGCAAATGAAGTCTGTGCCTGCGCTGACAGTAGGGAGCCTTTCTGTTCTGGGGCAGCTCAGCTAGCAGCAGAGCACACATTTCCCAGTGCAGAATGGCAACATGACAGGAGACTTGCTTTAAAACCTCTCCTAAACAGCAAACAGACATAGTTCCTTTAACCTGTTCTATTCAGCCTGGTCTGCACCTCACAAATGGTAGGTCAGAGGGCAGAAAAATCAGTCGCATTCTACCTTTGGTCTTGTTCAGTGTTGTAGGTACTTCTTGGCAGCCCTCCAGGCAGTGTCTCTAAAGTGCTTGCACAGCTCTAACACAGCCAGTCTTGGAGTTTTACAGCTCAAGTGAAGCGCCAGGTAATGTGGCATTTGGTGATTCATATGGTCTGGTAAATACTTTATTTTCCATAAGTAGCATTATTCTTCTTTTCCCCACTCAGTAAAGGAGAGAGGGATGGATGAAACCAGGGAGAAAATAGTAAGATGGTCAGATGACAGTTTGGGGGAGAGAGAACAAAGTTTGGAGTTCTGGCCTGAGGGAAAGTGGGAAGACTTGTCATTGCAGCAGTGGTTACTTTTAATTTAACTCCATGGATTGTGGAAAAACTGTGAGCACTTTAATTACATAATGACCTTTAAAATGAAGGTGAACAGAAATGCTGAATTCAGAGAACACATTTCTAAGCTGTCAGCCAAATTTTCTGAGTGAAACCCGTTATCAGCACAGAGAGGAAAATGAAGCTTGCTATATGAGTCTTTTCGTTACATTTTTTGAGATCTTTATTGGGTATTAGAAGGCAGAGGACAGAATTTGATTCATGCCTTTATCAGAGTGCTGCAGTCTCAGCTGTTCCAGCAGATTTTGGAGCCTCTCATGCAAGCTGTGCCCATCCAGTGGCTGCAGGGAAGGGGCAGGCTGTGGGTGAGTGTGTAGCCTTGCTCCTCTTCCTGCCCCATGGTGCCAGCGAGGTGGCACAGGAAGAAGTGTGTGGGCACCACAAAAGCTTGCTGGCAAAGACACATCTTTGACTGGAAACACAGGGCAAGCAAGATCTACAGTCTGCTAACAAAGCAGCAAAATGGCTTAGTTTAAAAAGGTATGCATGCTTCCATCACCTGCTGTAAGTGGAAGCAGAGTGGTGGAGCAGGGAAACATTTGGTCTCTGGAAAAGCAGGAGTTCTGAATGAGTGTTGGAGACTAATGTAATCATCCAAATGGTTTGCTTCCTGCCTCGCTGTGCTAGCATGCCACTCTGCATGCCTGGCTGCTTTTTCTAACAAGAAGGTTTTTCCCTCCTTGAAAGACAGAAAAGCTGAGGGGGAGCTATTAAATTCTGAAAGCTATATTTAGCTGGGAGCAATTAAAGCTAGCACTGTATAATGATACTTGAGATTAGCTTATCCATCAGGCAAACAGTAAGATTTTAATGTTTGGTTTCAGTCAGACTTGGCTTTACTGTTAACTTCTGCTTACATTCATGAAATTACACATTTTAGAAGGTGTGTCTGGTGCAGGTTGTTCTGGAGAAGTTATTTGCTTGCTTACCGTTCCCACTTTGTTCCTACTTCCATTTTCAGTGTAAACCCTGTAGTCCCATGTTGCTTTTGAAAGAGAGAGTTCTGCTCTACCCTCCAGTCAGCAGATGCCTGGTTTGTTCTTTTCATCATCTTTATGCTTGCAGCATGTTGGTGCAGTGAAATGACTCTGCAAACACTATGGCTAAAAATTTGGCTTTTTCCTTCTTCAGTTATTAATGGAATTAATTTTCTACTCTAATTCCTGTCTGTAGTGGTGTTGCTACTGGCTTTAGTAGAACATGCTGAGGGCATAAATGGCTAACTTTGAGAAGGGAGGGAACTGGCTGGTTCCTCCCCAAGAGCCCAGTTCTGCTTGATGCAGGCTTACACCAAATTGCAGTCTATTGCCAGACTGAGTCTTTGTTACACTCCTGGTAGGCTCTTCTGGAAACTGTTAGAAATATTAGTCCTTCCTTAGGACTAATACAGTACAAACCAGCTTAATTAATTGCTGTAGATTTGTTAAAAGGTCACTTATTGCATGTTCATTCTTTTTTTTTCTCTTGGGTACGAAATAATTAATTTTCTCCATTCTGCATTAAATGAACATCCCTCTGTGATGCTCACATGATCTATGGCCATCCACTGCCAGACCTGTTTATTGCTTAGTTTGTTTTTCTATTCCAGTGCATCAGGCTCGAGAGTTTTTCTGGTTTAATGTTCTTGAGTATGTCTGTACAACTATGGGTTACTTTTTTATTACACAGGCGCAGAAAAAGTTAAAAATCAATCAACAGTGCTGTTAAGCTAATCTTGATTTACCAGTTGGTTTTAGAATTTGTGTACCTGTGTTGCAAAATATTCAGAAACAAAATCATAGGTGTGCTTCTTTATGCTCACTGATCAGAAGAGATCTCTTGAGTGCAGTGGTTTGGGGACCAAGGGGGAACATGGAGCCTTTTTTGGACCAGCAAACTGTTGGGGAAATTTCATTTTGGAAGGAGGAAAACTCGATGTCTGTGCAAAAATGGGGAAGGACTGTGGAATGGCAAAGGCATCACTTGGCTTTATGGGGTGCCTAAGTGGTTGATACCTTGGCTTCCTGAGCTGCTGATGGCCTAAGGTGCCCAGTGAAGGATGCTTAGACTGTCTCCTTATGTCTGTCATTTTCCTTTAGGGTCCTTCTAGGGTTCCTCTTACTTCAATACGATATGTGATATACTCCTAGTAACTAACGTAGTTCTTTGTAACCTGTATCAGATAATTTTTTTCACTGTTTTTCTTACAGTGTTCATGCAAACAGCACAGAGAATTCAAGGCACAAATTTTTCAGATCTAGCTTGTTGGGTTGTTTTTTTTTGAAGGCTTTTTGTAAGGTTATTCTGTTGCCTTAGCCATGAGAAGTTTTTAATATATGATTACTTGGAAGTTTTGAATGTAGAACAGCTTAATTTTTGAGTTACTGGGAAAAATGCCAGCCATAGATTTGGGAAAGTCTGAGTAATATAATCATAAAGCTGGTTCATCACTCAAATATGTTGTTATTTCAGCTGCCTCTGCCCACTGCATGTTCCTACAGGCTAAAAATGTCAATAGGCTCTTATATTAATAGCTATTTTAGGACTCTAATCTTAAAAAGCAGTACAATGAAAGAACCTTAGATTAATCAAAAATATCAAAGTTGACACATCAAGTGTTCTTTCTTACTCTAGTTTAAAAAACTTCCACCCTTAATACTTAGATGATTAAAAATACACAAGTTCATGTGTTGACTTATCCTAAAATTAAATCACAGATTTTTAAGCTACAAACCAGATGGGAACAGTGGCATTTTTAGGAATCGATATAGAAGAAGCAAGAAATTGAGTGTAAAATGTGAAATTAGGAGATATTAAATGTAGACAGATGATAGGAGAAGGCAAAAGTATAGCTCAACACTCTGAGTCGAAAACAGGGAAAAGAAATTCCTTTTTCCTTGGAAAATATGCGAAGACTGTAAGAATAATATTAAATAAGGGCAGTAATGTCAATTCAAGAAATGCAGAAGAATTTAATTTCATTACTGAATTAAAGCTGTAGTCTATGACAGCATGTAGAAGTAATAGCTAAGAAAAAGTTAAATGGTAACAGTAACTGAAATTCAAAACTGTTATCACAAGTAATTTGAAGAATTCTCTTTTTCTCAATTTTGGAAAAAGATCAGGAAAGCCTCAGCCTCAGAGAAAGCTTAACAGTGTGCTTGTTTTTATAAACAGTATGTGGTAGTCAGACACTGGTTTGTCTGGGGCTGATTGATTGCAGACTTTTGGAAAATTTATCATCCAGCTGATATGGGAACTGACTCGGGGCAATAGAAATTCAAATCTAATAATTGGAATGAAGAACCATGCAGACCATGAAAATAAAGGCAGACTAAACCATTGTTCCTTTTTAGCTGAAATGAAGCACGCTAAACTTTATCATAATGTCTTTTTGGTAGTGTTCATGTTGTACAGAAAAGTCTTGCAGGCTGCTAAAACTGTAAAATTGGATGGTCCTCAAAAAAAGTGCATTTGACTAAACATCAAAGCCCTGTGTTAGCTGCTTCAAAGCAATGGCTGAGTAATGTTACAAGTTTGTAAAGAGTAGTACCCCGGCATCTATTTCTATTCAGGATTCTTCTTTCTCATTTTAGTGCTGACAAGGTGTTTGGGTGGGTTCCCCACAGCCTCAGGAGTGTTACACACTTGTGCAGAGTTCTGCATCTTTGGAGAAAGGAGGGTTTCTGTTACAAAATGCATTGTTCTCATACTGTATTAGTAGACTAAACACAACTTGCTTAATTATATGCAAGAATGTGGGTAACCTTAATTTTTAATGCATATTTTCCAGGGAAAAAACGTCACCTGTAGATGCTGTAATTTAGGGAAATGTTTTGGGAGGGGAGAATACACAAAAATCAAGGCAGAAAAATTTTCAGCTATTCATATATGCTACTTGTTACTTCCCTTGTGCTTCTCAGGTATGAAAGGACAATGCAGCGGGACGTTTTATTTCTCATCTGATTTTTTTGGTTTGTTTTTCAGATCCAACACAAGACTCATGTGAGCTTGCCACATCTTGCCTAATGGAATAGCTCATCCTTTCACTTCTGTGAGAGAAGAGATTTGGATTCTTCCTGGTGGCAGTGATCATACCCAGTCACTGTAAGTCAGCCATCCTTCTCTCACAGCTGTGTTGCCCTCCTTCTGGGAAAGAAGAGGTTAAATTGCTGTGGAGCCTGTTCTAGCCTAGAGAGAGCATGATCAAAGAAGCAGTCTAAGAAGCTTCCTGGTATGAAGAATCACTCAGTCAGTGGAGAATGGGAGGGGTCTGCAGTGTAGCTGAGAAGGGGCAGCAGTTCATCCCCTTTTGGGGTAAGACGTGGTGCTTAATTAAATGTCTAGAGAAGAAAGTTGCTAGAAGAAAGTAACAAAGAAATAGAATAGGTAAACCTGAAGTTGTGCTAATGTAACCTTTTATTCTGCTTAGACAAGAGTAATTGTTCAAAAATACCTCAAAGCTGTGTTACTTTTGAGGGAAATGGGGAAAAAAATACCATTTGTTGGGTTGTACTGTGTTTGGGCTCCCTTCAGTCCAAGGCTTTGGGGTTTTCACTGATCACCCACTGAGTCAGGAAGGGGGACTCTCACCCATTGCAGCACTGGACTGTGTGGTTTGTGGCTCATTCTGAAATGCTTTCTTAGACTGCAGCCAAATATAGGACTTGGGCAAGGTTGAGATTATGTTATCAGTGACATTGAAAAACTTCCTGTACTGCTGGTGGGATTTTTTGCCTGAGTGTTCACTAATTGTGAGATTTAGCACTGGGAGAAAACTCTGTCCTGAGTCATAATTCCATGGCACTTGTGGCATTTTATCTTCTCTAATAGTATGTAAATGTAGTCACAATGCATTCTGAATACTTAATTTCTCTCTTGGTGTAGGAACGTTGATAATGTATTTGAACTTTCTGGCTAGCTGCTTGGGCTGCATTTCAACTTTTAATGTTTGTATTTGTGCATGTGTTTATAAATATATCTATTCTTGTCCTTTTAAACCTGTAGGGACTAGATTAGTATTTTAGAGCACATAAGCTGGTTAGGATGTTTTAGGCCTTATGTGCATGTAATTTACATATTTTATTGCAGTTTTGGAAGGCTGGGTGTTCTGAACTTTGCAGTTCTTATAGTCCTGTGTATAAATTAATGTTTTTAAAGTCAGTCTTGATAGACTTACGTGGATCTCATACTTGTAGACCAGAATAGAGCACTGCTGTTTGCACTAATTTCTTACTGCATTTGCACCTGTGTTTGTGTAGGCTTAATCACTGTTTAAAGTTGGTGAATTTTTAGGCAGAATTTCTGTTTCTCTTGTGAGCATGGAAAAGGTATCACTGGCTCTGTGGTGCCCAGGAGGAACTTGGTTTCCTCTGGAAAGCTGGAGAGGAGTCATGAGAACTGAAGTACGGAGCAGGCACAAGGACTGAATCTTTGCTGGATCTGACTGCTGTAAAGCACATTAAAAACCACATATGTTTTCAGCTTCTCTAAATTAGAAGCTGTAAAGGTGTCAGTGGAGGAGAGCAAGGAGTGGAAAATACTTTCACTTGGTTGTTTCTGTTGGTAGGTACTGCCATGCTGCTCCAATGGGAGGTGCCCAGTTGCATAGGATCCTTTTACCTGTGAAGATAGTGGAGTTTATCAACACTATTATAAAACAGCTCACTGATAAAGTTGGGAAGTTTTATGTTTAAGTAGCAAGCCAAAGATTTTTTTATTGCCTAATGACTTTCAAAACATTTCTGTACCAGGCAGAAATGAACACAGACCTGCCCCACCCCAGTGTGCAACACGTGGCAATTTTATTTACAGAGGGGGTTCCTGTGGAACATATAGGCTTGTGAATTCACATGGAGTCATGCAGGAAACCTGTGAAAAACTCTGGTCAAGACCTTATCTGCTTGTCCTAATCTTTCCAGTGTTCCCCATTGAAAGGCAACTTGGATAGCAAGGGTGGTAGATTTACAGGGATACAGAACTGACAGCATTTGAACAGTTGCAAAAAGGGAATTTTTCATTGCTCCTCTAACACTGGCAGCAGAATACTGAAATGAGAATTAGGATTTACTTTAACTGTAATACTTCCATTTCCATACTGATGCAGTGCAATCCTGTCGGTGTATGTTCTTGGAATGCATTAACACTTTTGTAACACCCTGTTTTTTGAGATACATTAAATCTCACATTGACACATGGAATAATTTCACTAAATAGCTCTGTGTCTTTTGAAAAAGGAAAGAAACAGTAGCTGGTGCTCAAAGTGAATTCACCTTTAAGGGGCTATTTAAATTCATTTTTACAAGCTTGAAAATTGAATCCATGGCTGTTACAGAAGCAACTTCCATGTCATTGCGCCCTTAGAGGAATTCTTTACTGCTCTCCCAAATATAGGAAAATATAGTGAAAGAATGATCCCCAGTCCACATAATTTTTTTAAAGAAACTTAATAGAAACCTTGTGTATTCTGGTCTTTGTTGGTATCTTCTGTTAGTTTTGCCAACCTAAAGTTCCAGCCTGAGTTCTTTCGTACAAATATTATGTACCTTGACTATTTGGTTTTATCTCACTTGTGAAAGGTATTTAATTTTACTTTTTAAGCTGAATATCAGCAGCTCAATGCTGTCTGCTGCTCTTTACTAATAGCGTTATATGAAAAACTCTTCATACAGAACAAAATTCTCTGTTAAAATACATCATTTAATACTTCCTCTGAAGGAAAAAGAGGCCAAATCATAGCACGCATATGCTTGTAAATGCAAAAATAATATATGTACAATCCTAGTTTTTGTGTACAAGCTCAGAACTATAAATTTAAGCCACTTCTCTCAGATGTGTTTCTTTTGGAATTAGCTATGAATATTTGTACTAACTTGTCCAGTGAATAGTAGCATAGGTAAACCCCCTGCAAAAAAAAGTGCAGGGAAGAAAGACTCTTTGTTAACTTCTTGTTTCACTAGTGGCTATTGAAACAAATCAGTTTTGTTATTTTTTAAGACTAAAACAAACTGTTACAGCTGAGTATAATGGATTGCATCTTTGATTGGGGGAAGTGAATAAGCAGGTTACTTACCTCATGAAAGCATAATTTGTAAATTTTAGTTTTATTCATAGATACTTTGGTCTAAAACAGAAAACACCTGTTTAGACAGAGGAACTGTTTGAAGCAAGCAGACTGATGATTTTATACAATCTCAGAATAAAGTCATTTTTAAAGATTTGTTTCAGTAGAAAATAAGTGTGAAATTACAAAAAGGTGAATGAAATATACATCACAATTTCATTAAGACAGTAGGATATTATTTATCATTTAAATGCATCTTTTAGGGAAAATTGTTGCTTGTGCCAAACGTGTCAAGCTGATGTTTGGCTTGAGGTGGTGTGACAAGCTTGGTGGTGCCAAGGTGACAGACCATTCTCCCTGGATTAAGGGCACACTATGCCACACACATGCAAATTCAGGTCTTTTTAATAGTTACTGTTTCCTGCTTTGGCAGAGACCATGAACTTTAGGTGCTTGAAGCAGCTAATTAGCATAGCCAAAAGTAACTTAGGAGATCATGAGTCTTGTCTCCTGTTATGGAAACTTTTGATTCCTCAAGCTTAAATGCAGAGAAAAGTAGCAACTGCTGTGTGTCTGGTTGTTCCAGAGACAATCAGCTGGGTCACCCTTCCCATTTCAGCAGTGGGAACAAGTTGCCTTCTTACTGACATTACAGTGAGGATTTTATGAAGTGAGATTCTGCATTTTGCTTACAGAAAGTGATACAGATAGTCCCTATTCCTGCACCAGTGAAAATGTTTGCATCACACCCTCACTGAGCAGAAGCATGCACTTTTCATGAACTCAATCCTCTGATGTACAGAATTTTTTGCTTGGAAAAGCCAAAAGAACTTGCATCTTCTTTTAAGAGTAGCTCTAAGAGATCATCTCTGTCTTTTAGTATATGCTTGAACATGTACTTCTGCCAGGCTTATCTTTTTTTTTTAAAAAGATTTTTCCTGTCTTTGCTTATGTAGACCCTGGTAATTTATTTGTCCACCAGCTGAAGAATAAAATAAAGAAATAATAGTAAAGAAATAATAGAAATGATGCCACAGATACATCAGAGACAGAAGATTTGTCATGTTTCAAAGGTGGCCTTGGAAATTAATTATGACCAACAGCTGTATAGCTATGTAGCTTCAGGGCTCTTGTGTGCAAAAGAAATGCAGGAGGATGGAAGAGAAGGTTCCAGTGCTTGGTGGGCTCCTCTAGTGTGGTAATGAGGATGTGAGACTGAATCCCCAATGCTGCCATGTGTAACAGTGAATGAGGGATGGCTTTGGCCTCTTAGTCACTGCTGCTTATTCACTGATTCCTAGTTTATGTGCCTTATACTCACATTTGCTTCAGGGAAAAGGTCATATTCTTGTTTAGTTCATAAGTCAGGTTCTCATAGCACCAGGTACTTGAAGACAAAATGAAAATTAAATTGTTACCTTAGGTAGGAAAAGGCTTCCTGCTAAGCAGAAAAATATGATTATTGAAGTAGTCACTTCTCAAGGAGAAATAAAGATTAAAGGCTGAGTAAAATGTTAACAGTATAATTTTTTTTGAGCTACATGTATAAAGCTGAGTGGCTTTTTCGGTTTCAATCAGTGGGCTTCTCTTACATTAATGTGTTTAAATTTTATCCCTGTGTGCTTTCCCAAGAATCGTAGATTTTTTTGTTGCACTTCTTATCAAACCATATAAGAGGGATGAAAAATGGTCAAACCTGGTGAAGTATAAGTATCAATAGTGATGAATAAACAGAGATGTTTTTATGCAATGTAAAATCTGCAGTATTTAATGAGTTTCTTTAACTTACCCAACTTTATGCATCTCACAAAATGTCTGTTGTGGAGACATGTGCATAGCAAGAGCTTTTCAGAATAGAAGTACATTCTCACATCAGCTTATGTTTCAGGAGCATTAACATTCTGAGAGAAATCCAGGAAAGGTGTTACCTGATAGGGAGTAAAACACACTGTCTGGTAACTTGGAGACACAAGAGTGAGCATCAGAGTAAGGATGGAAATAAATTGATGATAAAATGATGGTGATAAAATAAAATGATGAAAAAGCTTTAAGAAGCCCTCAGTGCAGCAGCATGTTTTACTGTGACTTTCACTGCTTTTACCTTCAGAAAAGTCCAGGTGACTTCTCTGTCTTCAGATCTGGAGGAGACCTTGGCTCTGCTGCTGTATTTTTGAAGGTTGGCAAGTTATTAAAGAAAGGAAAAGTTTTTGATCTAAGACCAGATTTCATATGATGCTTTACTTTGAAAAGTAGCAAAAATTTTCTTTTTTTTCCCATTAAGTTCTGCCCGTGGTGTGTTTGTACCCTGGAGTTTTTTACTTCCAGTGCTTAAATATCTGAACAATTTGATGACTGTCCACAGGTGTGCTTGAACTTACTTCAAGATGTATTTTATTTTAAACAGCAGGAATTATGCTTTCAGAAATATCAAAGAAACTCAAGGTATTATTCTACTATAGAAGTCTAATAATAAAGGATTAATCAAAATGTTGACACTAATCTTTCTGTAGCACAGCATTTGTTTGGAACTTCTGACAAGCTGTCAAATGCTCCAAAAAGAAATAATTTTATTTATTGGGGGCACTTACATTAGCTAAAAGGCAGAAACTCTCAGCTGCTTGAATGGTCCAGAGGTAGCAATACTCACTGTGGTGACAGAAAAAAAGCTGTGTGTTTCTGGCTGAGGGACACCAATGGAATTTGGTGTTGGTGATGGCAAGGAGGACTGGAGAATGGCCCTGTCCCTTTGTGTGTGATTTTTTTTTTTTTAATGCCAACTTTTACTGGGCATTTTTTTGCTTCTAAAGATTTCAACTGTTAATGTTGTTTCTAACACATTGTAATGAAACCTGCTTGTTTGTTTTTTTTTTTTTTTTTTTTGCCAGCACTGGACAAGATCATAGTAACAGGTGGTTAGCAAAGTAAAATGTACTCTAAGAAAAGCTGGTTTATAGTTTTACCCTTAATACCATTCAGCATCTGGCCAGCAGCTTTTGAGGGAAAACCTTTTTTTTCAGGAGAAATAGGAAAAGCATTCATTGTTTAGTTCAAGCTTTGGGACTCTGAAGGAAATTGGATTTTCCACTCTATGGAGTGAGACAGGCTGTAAAATCTAGAACTTAAAAGTTCAATGGATTTTGATTTGTCATGAGGGTAGTATAAAATAAACATTTTCTATGCCTGTAATTGGCTGTTTGTTTTATCTTACACAAATTATAGTTTATACTTCACCTTTAACATTTTTACATGTGGTTTATGTTTTGAGCTAGAATTGTTGGGTTTTTGTTTGCTGGGTTGCCTTTTTTTCCTCTTTTTGTTGTTTTGTGGGGTTTTTTTCGTTCCATATAGCTATTGAGGAAATCTAAAAGAAGGCACTAATTAAGAGGTGGCGCTGGCAAAGTGACAGCTGGTAAAGGCATGATTCAGCATCTCCTGCTACAACTAGCTTCCCCTGCAAGTTGTGGAGTCTCAATCTATTCTTTCTTTGCAAAATCCTTGGTGAAGTGCAGGTAACCAGGGTGCAGGGGCTGCCACAATGGCTGTGTGGTGGGTTGGCAGCACCTAAGCCACCCTGTCACTCCCCTCGGCTGGATGGGACAGAGAAAATGGAGTGGAAGGCTCATGGGTCAAGGTAAGGACACACAGAGATCACTCAGCAATTGCTGTCATGGGCAAAACCGAGGGAAAGGAATGTAATTGAATGCCTGTCAAATATGGGGTCATGAGAAATAAACCCAAATCTTAAAACACCTTCCCTTCAGCTCTCCCTTCTTTCTGGGCTCAACCTCCAAATCCTCTCCTAGTGAGCAGGGAGTGGGGAATGAGGGCTGTAGTCACATCATCACACATTGTCTCTGCTGCTCTTTTCTCCTCAGGGGAAGGACTCCTGACTCTCTTGCCCTGCTCCAGGATGGGGTCCCTCCCATGGGAGACACTCCTCCAGGAGTTGCTCCTTTCCATGCACTGCCGCTCCAGCGTGCAGAGCCACAGAACTTGTGCTGTACTTCTGAAATGGGTTCGTGGCTTTAGGCTGGAGGCCCTTTTAGCAGTACCCTGTAAGAAATGAGGAACCACTAATGCAATCTTTGCCTCGGTGGCTGGCTCTGTGTGGGATGCTCCAACTGTGCTCTACAGGCTATTCACTGCAGACTTGGACTCAGTGATCCTTGTGGGTCCCTTCCAACTCAGAGTATTCTGTGATTCAATTGTCACTTGTGGGAAGATAAATTCATGGGTTTTTTTCACTTACATAACCATGCATCACATTTCATTTAACTTATAGCCCAGAAATGTGACTGTAATGCACTCGATATGATGTGTGCATTTAAAACACAAAGGCACTGTCATAGAGAAAATAAATGTGCATATTAAGACTTGATTAAAAAAGGGATCATTAACACTTGAACAAGGTGCTAGTATACTTCAGATGCATATATAGAAAACATGAGTATCAATATGCAATATACCAATATATCACTATACCTATACATAGGTATACCTATGCATAGGTCTTGGAAATGAAACAGTTTTATCATCACCAAGAATTATGGGGTTTGCCATGGCAAGTGCAGCAGAAGTTCTTAGCCTGATGGATGGAACAGAGCTGGTGAAGGTGTATTTGGAAGAGAGGAAGGCTGCAGTCCCCCTGAGTGCCCACTTAGGCAGATGGCAGGCTGACTGACCTGGGTACAGGGGCCAGCTCAGAAGGCCCAGCCATGCAGGTGCTGAGGGAAATGTCCAGATCTGAGTCTCTGCAGTGAGTCAGGGCTCAGGGGCTTCTGCCTTTGCTTCCAATTGTGCTGCCATCAGTCTGGTGTAATCTAATAGGCAGGGACCTTTAATTGCCTTTTGGCCTTGTGGCATCAAGCTGCTACTGCCACAAATGACAATTAGGAAAATTCCTCTCATTAGACAGCAGTGAACAAGGGTTAACATGATAGGAAGATGTATTTTCCTTTATAAAGGATATTTTATTGCTATCACAAAAGCATCCATATGACTGCATGTGTTTGAATTTCAGAGTGTTCTGAAATGATTGTGAAAACTGGCATTGTTGCTACTTATTTATTTAAGTTAGCAGTTGCAAAGAAGTTCTGGTTCAGTATGTTAAAAGGAAGATCAAATGGAAGACTGTTCTGTGGTTTTGGATAAATTGTGGCAACTCAGTTTGAATTGTTTGCTTTCACCTGATTTATTTAATTTGCTACCTGTGAAATACCCTGTTTCTTTCCATGGGCACATGAAGGCTCATTTTTGTTGTTGGAATAATGTCTCTCTGTTTGCTCAGCTGAAGAAAAATCAGGCCAGCAGCATCCCTGAAAGTGGTTCTGAATCTAAAAAACAGTGGTTGCTTATGTACAAAATGTTAATTGTCACTCTGCTCTCTTCAGACATAACTAATGTGTGACTTAATTTAGATATGTTAACCGAGAATCATTATGTTCACAGGGGAAGTAACGCATTTGTCACATGTATTTACTTTCTCATGCTTAATGCATGACATCCAACTTGACAATTCCTGCACTTGTTGGTGAGTTTAAGCTCCTTAGATTTACTGTGTAAGGTGGTTAAGCTGCTGGTTTTAACTTCCAAATGCCTAATGCTTTTTCCATGTCCTCACCTAGCTCCAGAAAAGTATCCCTGGCATGGACAATGGGGCAGGGAGGAAGACAGAGAGAAATTGAGCTCTTCAGACTGGTAAAAGGAGATGTGAACTCTGAGCAATTCATGAAGTCCCCAGGCAAAATTAATATAAAGTCAGATTCCTGTGCACAAGGCAGCAGCATTTATTGGAAGCTTTAATTATTTTAAAGCACTGTATGCTGGATTTGTATGAACAATCTGTAAGAACAAATAACAGACTTGTCAAAATTAGTTGCTGAATGCCATGGGGAGCAGAAGCAAATTTACATTCCAACTTTGGGAATAATACTGAAATTTTGACTAGATTGGCAGTTGGTAATAGGTCAAAATTTCTATTTCTGGAAATGCTATCATTTATGTGAAAGAAAAATGTGAAGTGTGAAAGCTTTTCCTGCAGGTTTGGGTCTAAATGAACTTCACCTTAGGGTGGTTGTTTTAGGAAGCACGAAGATGCAATCAGCTTTCACTGGATGCTGTTCAGAGCCTGGCATGTGGCTACCATTTGTCCCATTTTCAAAATCCTTTTACAAAAACCTAATGTGCTGAAAGGAGAAAAACATAAGGAGAGGGATGAGAGCATTCTTCTCAGAATAATTCAGTAACTTTTTTGTACTTGACACAAATATAAATTATTTATATTTTTATGTATGCAGTTCAAAAATGAACTGTTGTGTGGCTCTAGTAGTATTTTAATTCAATTGGCCAAAATGACCACTTGGAATACAGCACCAGGTCCCCAAGAAATGCTTTATGTTGTACCTTTTAAAAGTGTGGTACCCATTCAGCTTGGTAAGCAATCTATGCCCAAAATCATCTCTTGTGATGCTGGAGGGTGGCAGGAGATCCTGCTGGTTTTGTCACTGTTTTTCATGGTTAAATAGTGACTTGGAGCAGTCATCACCCTCACTGTGATCTGCCTAACTGGTATTGTAAAATCACTCTAGAGAACAATTTTTTGCTCTCTCACCCTGGGAGCCATATGGGAAGAGTTCCAACAACACCTCTTTTATTATTCCCACTGTTAGTGTGAGTGTCGTCCTCTGGAAGAGGATTACAATGAGGGATCTCATGGGGCTGGTGAGCAATCAGGTGAGTCAACAGGTTAGAGAAGAACCTGAAATAGGAGCTGGGGCACTTCCAGCTCCCGTGGCCACCTTGTTTGTTTGCAGCTAGAACAGACAGTGGGTTGATTTTCTTATTTTTTGAGTACTGAAGAGAGGACTGTCAAACTTCACATGCTGATAATGTAGCTTCTCCAAATGTCATGCTTCCAGCTGCCATTGGCCATTCCCAGATTTATTTTTCATGGGATGTTGCATGTAAATCCTTGTTATTTTGGTGCAACAACACTAAAGATTTTTGGCTTTTTGGACATATTTTATTATGTGATCTCAAAAACAGTATAGCATGTTAGGAGAAATAATATGGTACATTTTTGTATGGAAATCTTAGGGGCTTTTTACTTAAATTACCATTCACTGTAAATTTTTTCACATTTCTCCTCCAGCTCCTCCTTTTCTACATATATTTAATTTTTTTACCTTTTCACAATTAAACAGGTAGAACAAAAGAATGAAAGTCAGTTCAATGGTTCTGGTTTAACTGCCTGTATTGCACAGGTGTATTTTTTTCTACAAGGCAGTGTGAGTTATGACAATGCTTTAATGTCTCCAAATGTCATGTTTTCCAGTCAAGGCTGGATGAAAACTTTCTGAATAGAGTTTCAATGCTGAACAGCCTTTGAGAAGACAATTTTATGTCACAAGTCAAATTTTATGTCCTGAGCGTTGTAAAGGTGTTTTCCTCCTTTATGCATTCTATATTTTATATTATTAGAAATATGTTCTTGAATAAGTATCTCAAAGCTTTAATGCTAAAAGTATTACTTGGTGGCAAAATGGTAAAAAAACATATTCAATGAAACATGAATATTAGTAAAAGTTAAGAGAAAAAAATGTAGGTCAGCATGGGTGAAGTAGGCGTGAGTGCCATCTGTTAGGAAAATAGCTTGCAGTATTATGTTTCCTGCAACTTCATATGTTGATATTTTAGTCATTTTAGACATTTTTATTAAAAACCCCGAACCTTTTAATGTCTTCCTCTAAGAAATTGCTTTGTTCTACTTTCCTTTTCAGAAATTCATCAAGAGAGTTACATGAAATAAGACTTGTTAAGTATTGTCAGTACTCACTTTATGCACTGTCCATAATTAACCACAGCTTTGATTTGTTTTTGTGTTGCAAGTCCTGATGGTCTAGCAGAGCCAGTGCCATATGTCAGCAGCTTAAAAACTAACACAAAACTGATGGAGGATTGGAAGGAGAGTAGAGAGAGAAAGGGGAGTGACTGGTGGAACTCTTTCAATATTTAGCTATTTAAGGGGAATCTACATCTCTTGTGAAAACTTATGTTTATTTCTGGTTTTATAGCCTATAATTAAAATCCAGCTTGCTGGTTGCTGTTCAAGTACAACCAACCTCAAGAATGCTATGAAGTAACAAAAATGTTGGACAGTACACATTACAAGACTTACTGTTGTTGTCTGCCATCTCTATGGCCTGCTTGCAGTGACTGGAGCTGAACTAAAAATTATTTACTAGAATTGTTACTACTTAGAAATAAAAAATCTGGATAGTTTATTTGTACCACTCTTTCACTGAGCTCAAATAAATTTCTATGTAAATTATTCATTCTCTCATGTTGCTGAGGCATCCTAATTAAAACCTTCCATCTTTTAAACCTCTAAAAATACTTGAGAATCAGAGCATAGCTAAAGCTTTTTTTAATCACGGAGTGTTTAATTTGTATTTAATTAAATTCAAATAGATAGTTGCTAGCTTGCACTAACCAGAATCTAAATGTAAAACTGGGGGCAGAACTGTCTGGATCAATTGAAAATAACACTACTTCCATTTTCCAGCTGGTGATGACCATCCCAAAGCAAAGTGTGGGAACTACTTGCTGTGACAAAAATCTTGCTTTACTGAAGTGGAGCAGGGAGGGCTCCTGTGATTTTTTTAGTTTTGTATTTGTTTATTTTTTTGTCAGGGAAGCTACTGATCTCCAGGAAAGGACCGTAACAAATTGCTTGGGAGCAAGAATTACTTTAATTACTTTGGCAGATTTGAAAGTTAATATGATTTTGAGCTCTAACCCATCAGTGGAGGCACTCTGAGCTGCTACTGAGACCCACAAAAGTTCTCAGCAGCTTTGTGTTAACTCTGAGCTCTACTGCTGGAAGCAGGCCATATTTTTACATTGGGACGTCATATTGTAGTAGACTTGTATAAACAAACTTGGTGCATTAAAACTCTTTGGGTCTTCCTTGTTCTGGGCTGTCTGTAATAGTTACATTACTACTTTTTTTCTGGCTAATCTCTGAACTTGCTTTTAGATTTTGTACCCTTGTAGCTAGTCAGAGGTAGGGCAAGATCTGACATGAAGTCATTCACCCTGAGATGGACCTTCTGATCTTCTCAAATACAGATTTGCAATTTCTGCAACTTCATGTTTAGTTTCTTCCCTTTTTGAGGGCAGAAGTTCTCTTACCAGCTCTATCCAAGTTGAGCCTTTGTGGTAACCCTAGTTGGATTTGTCTTCCCCTCCTGTATTTCAGAACTTGGGGACGTGGTGGTGGGATTGCATCATTTGAGGTGGGGAGAGGATCCCCTGTTTGGTTCTTTGCTGTTCAAGAGCTGCCCTGTTAACCAGTCAGAGACCCTCACTTCTGGCCTGCATCTTTTTTGTCTGACCCAGCTGTTGTGATTGATACTTTCCCATTTATTATTAATTAGGCAAAGCATTGCATGGAGTCATTCAGATTTATAACCTGCATTCCCACATCTTGAATCTCTCTGCTTCTTGGTCTCTTCCAGTTCATCTTTTCCCTATGCCATGAAGATAATGTTGCAGAAAACTTGATCCATGGAACCATCTTCCTGGTTCCCATTGTCAAGGTGTTCATTACGAGCATAAATATGAATGGATTTAAGAGCAGATGTGATGCAGAATCTTCCAAGAGTGTGGTGCTGGCATCTGTGACTCATGGTTCCTGTCATCTGCATACATGTATGTGGGTCATGTGTTTCCAGGGAAAAGGACAGCTGCAGGCATCCTCCTGTCTGTCCTGTAGGAGCTCCTGCTAGAGCCCTAACAGTTTTAATTTGTATTGAAAATGAACACATTTCTCTGGGAGATGTAGATTAGATATTCAGAAGAATTTCTATTAGGGTGGTGAGGCACTGGCACAGGCTGCCCTGAGAAACTGTGTGTGTTCTAACCCTGCCAGTGCTCAGTGCCAGGTGGGATGAAGCTCTGGGCAACCTGGTCTAGAGGAAGATGTCCCTGCCCATGGCAGGGGAGTTGGAACTGGGTGATCTTTAAGGTCCCTTCACACCTAAGCCATTTGATTCTGTGGTTCTCTGTATACTTTTTTCCTTCATCCAGGCTTTTGGTTTGTTTCTTTTTTTTTTTAATTGAAAACTTGGAATTAGCAAACTCCTACCTTTTGGCATTAATAATAAAATTACTTAGCACCTGTAGTACTAATTGTTCTCAGGACGCTTTATATGTTATTATTTTCCACAGTGCATTTCTAAAGTGTTGATATTTGTTTGCACATTGTGTGTTTAGAAACACAGCATTAAGAAATTAGTGGCCTCTCATCTAAGGTGGTGTTAGAGTTAACACTGATCTGCTGACAACTACCTGCCCTTGTTCAGGACACCACACACCTCTTTTGTGGTTTCCAGCTCACTTAAAATGAAGGACCTTCTGGAAAAAAAAATCTACATAATATTTAAAAGAAAGCTGCAGTGTTACATATATAAATGCTAATGCTGTAAAGTACCTAAAAAGGGTGTCCTGGAGTGGACTTAAGAGACAGAAGCCTCTAAAGTTATGTTAAGTTGATCAAGAAGAAATACAAGATTTTTATAGCTCGTCATCATTGCACTTTAGAAAATGTGTAAACAAATTTCCATGCATCCTAGGAAGAACTGAATCTTGTTACCTCAGTTATTAAAGTTAATAAGATTTAAGTTTTGAAATAATAGGCCTGCTTACAAAGGAAAAATATGAAACATTCTCAAAGGAAGTGCTGGTTCCTTTGTACCTTTTTTCTTTTAGCAATTAGTGATATACAGGGCAAATGACAATTCCCATGTGTCATAGAAAAACAGGTTTCTTAGTGGGGGATTAAAATTTTTGTTTGGTTCATTTGGTGTTTTTTTGTTTGATGTTTTTCATGCTTTAGTTTGTTTTGGGTTTTTTTATTATTTAGAAAGTAGATGATGCCAAAGTATGAAAGGTAAAAAAGCTCATCAAAGAGGACAAAACAGGATCCTGCTTTGTTGGATCCTGCTACTCTTTAATGAACATGTCTAGCTCTCCTGCATGAGATAAAGGATAGGTAGTGTGTTTGCTCGTCATAGCACCCTCATGATATTTTCCTTCAGACTTTGGTCAGGATCATGCCTGACCAAAACTCTTCAGTATTTTTATTTGCCATTCTACTTGAAACCAGAGGTGACTGGGTTTGTGTTTCTTTCTCTATAGTTAAAACCAATAAATGTCAGCTGGTTTAATAAAATATATTGTTTAATGTTGGGCTTGATGGATTTATGGATCTCACAGCATTATGCAGTTCATGAGGTCACAAAGAGCCAGTCTGATTCAAAGTTACACTGATGCCTTCAATGATTTTACAGAAAAGTGGTGTCTTTTGCTTGATGTGCAGACAGTTCTGTCTTAAGATCATGATCTACTACATGCTGGCAGACTGACAGAGCTGACATTGTGCATATCAAAACTGAATCCGGGACAACAAAGTGTGTATTTCACTAACACTTTAGCATTAGTGACTGCAGTTTTGAAAAGGAATAAGCCTCAGGGCACAGTGAAATGTCTTTGTTTCAGTGAACAAAGCAAAGCTTTATCTAGTAAGAGCAGAAAAATGAAAGACAACCAAGCTCCTTCCAAATGTTTCCCACTCAGGGATGTTATCACTAAGAGATGGACCTTTCCAAGGTTTTTAGTACAGGCTGTAAAGTGATACCATGTGCCTGTTCTCCTGTTCTTTTCCTTTCTGAAGATGCTAAGAAGCTTGTCCCTCTCTTTTTTCTTGCCTGATCATCTTTTGTGAGGTTTCTCTAGCTGAGCAGCAGTTGAGTGCAAACAGCCCAGCTCCTGGTGTGTAGTTTGAGCAGAGCGAGGACTGCACCTCCTTAACCCTGCCCCTCCTAAGCTTCTCTCTCTTTTCTATTGCCTGATCATGTTTTGTGAGGTTTCTCTGGCTGAGCAGCAGTTCAATGCAAACAGCCCAGCTCCTGGTGTGTAGTTTGAGCAGAGTGAGGACTGCACCCTGTTAGCCCTGCGGTGTGCAGCGCACCTGATCCCAGCCCAGGGTTTGATCCCAGCTCAGGAGCTGCTGTTTTATGCTCCACCCTCTCGGCAGAGAGGCTGTGGACGCCTCTTTTAGTGGGTCACAAGTTGTTTCTGGTGTCCCTCAGCTTTTGGGTGGTTGGGGAGGTGTTGAGCCCTGCCAAGAGCTGGACGGGGCGCATGCGGCTCCCTCGGTCCTGCTGCTCAGGCCTGAGCTCAGGCAGGCCCTTGGCAGGACTCCTCCTGAAAGGGACGGGGAGAGAAAAAGAATTTTAATCATTTAGGACCTGCCTGTGGGCTAGGTTAGACCTGTTAGTTCTGATTCTCAACCGTGATTGAAAGTTGTGTGGAAAAGGTAGTAAGACAGCTGACTAATTATGTAAAAATACTGCTATTACCGCGTGTATTTTCTGTGTCACTTGTCATCAGGACTTTTAACATGTCTCTCTAGTTTATATTCCCAGTAAGTTTGGGTTTTTGGTACAAGTGCAATCTATCACAGATCTCCTGGGGAGATGGAAACAGTGTCAGGAGTATGCATTTAAAATGAATCATGTCATGTGCAATATTATAGACAGTTTCTGTGGCGGATGTGAGGAAAAGGTGGTATTTTTATATGTACTCATATTTCAGGATGCTGAATGACCCGTTTCTAAATTTAAATAAGATTTTTATAATGTAAGGATTGAATTATCTTGGATATCTATAAAGCAAGGATTGACTTATTAGTGAAACAGCAAATATTTGCTTTGCTGCCAGAAGGTCAAATTAGATTGACATTGAAGCATGTTCTTTGATGTCTTGGGATGTTCTACTGGATTGTTTTTGGGGTTTTGCTTTGTGGTTTGTTTTCTGTTTCTGTGGTTTTGGATTTTTTTTGCTTTCTGTTCACTGAAACATACAGGATTTTCTTTCATCAAGTGATGAACATTATACATGATAAGCAATCTCTCCTTAAATGCAGTATGTTTGTTGTTTGTCCAGCTTTTCCCCTTTCCCTCTCTGTCTGTCTCTCTTGATTAGACAATTAGGAGAGTTTTCTTTGAACTAAATTTTCCTCTTTTAGGTCAGTGACACAGCATGATTAAATTACTACAAAAGCCTCCTTAAGGAGACGGGCTAGATTGAACTGTTTCTTTGCATCACAGACTGCTTCCAAGTAGCATTTTTCCATGGCCGATGAAAACATCTGCGCAAGAGAAGTTGTGATTTGGGTGATCACTTATCTGATGGAAGGCAGTTCTGAAATGCTTCCTGTTATTGTTAGTCTTCCTAAGCTGTTTGAACCTTTGCTTTCAAAGATAGGTTTAATAACCTATCAGTAAGAGTTGTTTTAAACTGCTTTGTGTTTGTCTCTAAAAGTTTTCTTTAGTAAAGAGAATAGCCAGTAACAGAACAGGATTCACGTGCTTTGACCTTCAGTAGTGTGAATCTTACAGTAATTGAGGAACAGCAAATACCTGCCTTGGAAAGACATCTCCCATAGTTGTACGTGGTTCATCTGTAGCCTATAAATAAATCTTTCGTATCTTGAGGTAGATAAGACACTGGGATAGATTAAAGCTGGCAAACTGAACTATAACTGAGAGAGACATGAAAGCAATACTAGGAAAAGACTATTGCTTTGTTTATCCAGGCAGATGTGAGTGAATGTAATTTAATAATAGCTGCAGAGCAAAGGTTTCAGCACAAAGTCTTTGTTAATTCTGTGAAAAGTCACTCAGCATTGCTTGCAACTCTGATTTGGATTGCTCTGTTCCATGCTTGCTGTATCCACCTGACTCTCATCAGGCTTTATGTTGTTACTATTCTTCTATCCAAAAAAACCTTAATTGACTACAGAATGAGATGTACACTTCCAGTCTTGCTTCTCAAAGTCTCTAGTGTTCCTTCACTGCTGAATCAGCTTTGAAGCAGCTGTTAAGGCTTTACTTTTCCTCCAGAACCATGGCAAAAATAATTGCATAATGTTGAGGGGGTTTTTACTGCAGTTTTACATATTTTTTTTCTGAATTTCCCTTCTCTTCTTTTGTGAGATGTGAAAAATCTTTGATTTTGCTATAAGCTTATTGTTTTCAGAGTTGTGAGAGATGAAATGATACTGCAAGGCTGCTTTGAACCTGTGCAATTTTAAAGGTTTGAGGACAACCTGGGATGGTACTTTTTTTAAAAAAAGAATTGTATTCCTGTTTTACATATTAACATATGTTTACATTATCTTTAGTTGATATAGAATGATAAGGCTACTAGTAGCAGATGATAAGTAGAAATAAGTGCTGTTTATCATCTTATGGTGTAGTAGCTCTAACCAATATTTGATGCTCATGTATTTTTAATTCTTCAAAACGCACCTGGTGAGGTCATTTGCAGAGGCACTCTTGGCCTACTTTTGCAGCTGTTGGCTTTATAGAAAAGAATTAGGGCAATACTTAGCACTTGTGAAAATTACTGTCCTAAATTTATTTGGATTTGCCTCAGCCTCACACCTTTGAGTTGTCTTTGTTGAATAGACAAAAGTGGCCCTGTGTGCTCCAGAGAAATGTGGGAACAAATACAGTTCTGAGGCCACCCTGTGGCATGGAAAGGAGCAAATTTTAATGAATCTGAAGCAATTGTATCATGATGACCTTAAAAATCAGTTTTAGTTGCAATCTTCTCTTCATTAGCATAACACTGCATTTTATGCTCGCTTTAATGTTGTAATTGCTTTTATACCTGGTGACCTTAATTTCCGCAGGTATTGCAAAATATCATTTGCCCTAGAGAGGCCCAGTCACCACTGCTGTAAGCCAGTCAAGTTGGGATGCAGGATCAGTGTTTTCTCACCTTCCCAGAAGAATGAGTGTGTTATTGTTCAAGGGCAGCCACAGTTTTCTTTTTTCTCTTCTAAACTTGAAGAAAATTTTTTAAAAGGAGCACAAAATTGTTGCTGGAATACATAGCATTTTATGTAGAGGAGTTGGGGCCGTGATAGTTATTCACATACACTTTTTCATGCTCAAATCTGGAAGTCTCAAGGTAATAAGTTAAATTATTACCTTGAGAAACACCTATAGAATAAAGCACTTTGGAGAGAAGACATATTTTTCACTCCTGAATTCTTCAGGGCTGGTAAGAAAAGCCTTTCATCCAGCCCATGCAGTAACTCATTTGAAGGAATAAAGGAAAATGCAAAACCCCACTTTAGAAGTAGACTGACAAAATACTTCAGGTGCGCTCTGCTGGATTTACCTCACCTGTCACCTGCTCCTTGTTCAAGCACCTCTTGTTGGGTAGTGAGTCATCTTCAGCTCATTTGAATTCTGGAAACCTGCCCATCACACTCTTTTTGATTCCAAAAGGACAAATGACATTGCTGTAGGAGATCTTAAGAACTTTCTTAGTGTCTCTGACGTCAATGTTAGCAAGTGGAGCAGTGCAGTGAAGCTGGATCCTTGTAGTCAATCACTTTGGAAGAAGACCTAACATCAGCCCCTGCATAAGACTCCTCAGCACTAGCTCTGGTCTGGTGTTGTGCTTTGAGCACTGGATGCAGTCCTGGAGCACATTTAATCCAAAAGAGATTCAACCTCCATGTTCCAAGACTGCCCTGCAGTGCAGACCTTGTTACTACAGGAGATTTGCAGAGGAAGCCCCCCTCTGCTCTGCCCTAAAACATTGGTGTAGCCAAACCTTGAGTTCCTTTGGACTCCACACCAGAAACATGATGATAGAAAGATTCCTCTGATTATGTGGCTTCTCTCTGTGCTGAAGTCCAAGAGACCGCTAGGGGTATTTTTTTGGGTTATTTGACACTTCTAGGACATCACAACTATTGTGCTGTGTGTTCAAACAAGCAAAGGACATTGTATGTTTTAAATTTAGTGTGTCCTGGAGATATACCCAGTGCTTTTTGCTGCAAAAGTTTCCAGTGCTTTTTGCTGCAAATTAGAGCCTGTTTCTTGCCATGAGCTCTGCCAATCACTGCCAAAATGCCAGATAGTCACCAGTGAAAGCTGGAGGGGCTCATTCTGAACAAGAGCAGTGGAGAGAACAGGGATTTATCTGAGCAAAGTGTGTTTGCTCAGAAGCAGAACACTTGCTGCCTAGTTTCAAGGGGATATCTGAACAATGTTTGCAGGAAGAGTGTTTCTGTTCTTGTAAATAGAGACATTACCATTAAACTGTCTTGCTGAATGCATCTTGCAAGTAAGGAAGAAAATTATCCTTTATATTTACACCATAGTAAAAAACCTGAGATGCTTCTACCTGCTTTAAAAAGAAAATGGAAATGAATCTAAACCTGTTAAAAGTATTTGTTCTTCATGAAATGCCACATAAACTTATCTTCCGGATGGAAAATGACCATACCTTCTCCAAAATGCACTGCTCCTAATCTCAGTCATAACTTCAGTCTCAAGTCCCTGTGTTGGGCCCAAATCACAGAGACCTTGCTTGCCACAGTGCTGTTCTGGGGTTTATTTTGGCCTTCATTGTGCTCACTGTGTGATGGTTCCTGGAATATTTACCAAGCTGACTCATCTTCACTCCTGGAAGAACTCCAGGAGCGTTGATTTCTCACCTCACTTGTGGAGGTTGGCGCTGTAGAACAGATTTGTTCTGGAGGTTACAGAGTATTTCTAACTAGGTAAAGTAAATGCCATGAGGAGAGGTTGTGTTTCAGGTGAAAAGAGGGCATGTTGATTGAAATGTTACAGCAAACTGTATTGCCAGAAAGCCATGTAGGTTGGAAAAGGTTTCTGTTCAGAAGATGGATGCTTCAGACTACAGCTGCAGGGAGAGAGGTTTTCTGCTGCAGAGTGCTGTCTTCGTCTTGAATATAGCACCTGGTTTTAATTTTGTGTTCTGGATGGTTTTCCTTGTCTGTGGATTTTGATGTATTTTTGTTTTGTTTTTAAGGAAAATGAATTCTTAAGATGCACAAAATATTTTACTAGGGATCTGACATTACTGCTTCTCTTAGAATAGAATTTAAGGCTTTTCAAGGAAAAAATGAATGGCAAACTTCAATAATCAGTGATCCCAGCTCAGGACTGTTGTGACAGTGCAAGTGAGGGAATTGGGAAGTAGTGCCTCCCTGTTTCAGCAATGAAATCTCTCTGTGGAAACTTCCTTACCTTTATCACTGATTGTTCTTGGACTCTTCCTAATTGTGAATTCTTTGTGTGAAGCAATAAGATTTGAAATGTTACACAATTTATATTGCCACCTCAAGTTTTGGAAAGCATGACTCTTTTGTAATGTCCTCTGTTTGTGTGTTTTGGGGTTTTGGGTTTTTTTAAAAAGTATTCAGTTACCATGACAGCTTTTACCCATGCTGGAGCTCCGTTACTGGGAGCTCCTGGCATGGCTCGTATTTGCATGTGCTGTGGGGAGCACTGTTATTAAACAGACTGCTAATTATTCTTCTAGTCACTTGCTGAGACAACTGATGTGAGAGTAGATAGAGCTTTCTGATTCCAGGTAAAAGTGCCCATGCACAGCTCTAGGCAGCTAAGTTTTCATGCTCACTACTTTTAGGAATTACTCTTTTATGTAGAGGGGGTTTTCCTTATAACATGAATCCATGCTTAGTTGTTTAAATTATCAAGAAACAGAGAAAAAGAGACATTTATTTAATTACACCATCATTTTTTGGTGGCAATTTATTGGATATTTGCCTCTTACTTTGGATCTATTTTGGGCCATTTCATATAGATATTTATGACTTTCTTTGTGAGTTTTTATTAATTTTTTAAATTAATTTATATCTGTAAAAAGATGCTTGATACGGTACTTTGTCCTCGGAATAAATAGGAACAATTAAAATGTTTTTGGCATTCAAAATTTATATAATTCCTTTTTGAGACTTTCAAATTTATCTTAAAGTGGTTGTTCAATTTATTTCTTATAAAATACAGTAATGTGCTCAGCTTGTGTTAACCAAAGGCTTTATTATGATTCATGCTAGAATGTGGCAGCAAGAGACCGCATCTGATAATCTGTTGTGTTTTTTTTCTTTTCCCTTTTAGGAGTTTCCATGGGGTACAGATCATGCCACTGGACTGCATTTGGATAAAGGATGAGTTTGGTGTTTCATTGAGGAGTCTTCCAACACATTTTCCAAATTACCTTTTAATGGTGTTCTAAGTGAGCTTATGTGACACAAACAGAATTGGATCATGAGTGAAGAAAAAAACTTTGGTGCATCCCAGAAGATGTTGTCTCCTTCAAGAAGTACCAGCAGCTGCTCCTCCAAGCAGGGAAGTCGACAGGTACTTTTTCACCAAGCTGAAAGCATTGCTAAGATTGGCTGTTACTTTTTTTCTTAGATATCTGCAAATCTCTCAAACCTTGTTTTCCTGTTGCTTGCTTGTTTTATTTCATCACTTCTTTGCTTTCCTCTCTCTCTCTCTTTTCTTTTTTTTTTTTTTTGTTGGTAGCAGCATCTTGTTTTAAGTCAAATGCATTAAACACACATTACTGAATAGCAGGCATGTGTAAAACTGGGATGCTTACAGTGAATTTTGATTTCTATCTGTATCTTTATAGTGAAATAGAGATGCTGTAGCATCTTGGTCTCAGTAGTTTGATCCTAAAATACTAAATCTTTTCTGTTAGGCACTACTTTTGTGCTAAAAAATTGTGTAACTGCTCTGTTTATTTCAAGTTTCCAAGGAAAAGTGTGCATGGATGTGTGAAAGATAATTCATTTTTCATGAACGTGACACAGGGCTTCTTTGAATGCCCTGGTTGATGCTGTAGAGCTGCAGATAGCAAAATGAGCATTTGTGTAACACGATGCTTCTGCGTGCCAAATGTGAAGGTTGCTTTGTTTCCTGCTAAGAAGTTGCTTCTGTTTTCTGTAAACCTCTCAGTTTCAAAAGACCTGTCTACAAGTGTTTGCACCTGACAGGTGAGGCTGCTGAAGACAACTTTGTTTGAGGGCAAGAGACGCTGACCTGCAGCTGCACTGAGAATTAAATTTAAATGTGCTCAATCCATGTTTGCAAAGTCATGAGCAAAGTGCTCGGCATAAACTTTTATCTGTACAAGTGCTGGCTTAGTGGAGCTCTTGGAAGCTGCCTCAGGCAGATATTTTAATTGGAATTGAGCATCCCAATCCCCCAAAAGCTTTGGAGCCCTCAGCTGTGTTTTGAAACAGCAGCTGCTCTTCTAGGACTTCTGGCTCTGCTCATGCAGTTGGCATGGCAGACAAATGTCTGAACAATTTATGACTTTTGAAGTGCTGCACTTGTGAGAAATGCTGTGCATTACTGTACAATAAAATTCTTGCTCTCAGGATGTCTTTTTTGTTTTCCTGCAGTACTATTTTTTATATGCTCCATATGAGATTACCTTTGAAAGTATAATTTAAAAGATTTGGTATTGTCTGTTAAACAGTTCGTGTCTATCAAGTGTTATAATTTATTATGTAAATAATGGGATTTACATGAGTATGACTAAGTTCACTGGTGTGTAGTACAGCCAAGGTAAGGAAACATAATAATGCCATTTATTTGCCCTTTCCATCTGTATATTAGTTTAAATGACAATACTTTAGGTGTTCCATTAAAACAACAACAACCATCTAAAGTTGTATGAAATGGTTAAGAATCCCCTAATCAAAAAAGGACCACATGTACAATAACCTTCAGGAGCTTTTGTTCATTTGTTTGGATTCGTTTTGGTGTTTGTTTCAAAATCCGGTAGAATAGTGGGATGTAATACTGTTACTGATACTTTTTTATTAAAACTATCCTGAAAGTTTAAATGATGTTGCCAGGTGCTGTGCAGGTTAGGGAGTGACATGCAATGATTTTGATATTCTTTTCTTCATATTCCAGCTCCATGGAGGGCTTCTTATTCCTCCTTCAAACACTGGCATCCCTTGTGCTCATGGCTCATGGGTTAGTGACAGATCTTCCTGAGGGGTGCTTTTCTCTGTGCTGCTGCTCTGATGCAGTACTTCTTTGAATCTGATTAAGTAGAAATAAGGTCTGACCATTGGGAGGGGAAGAAGAGTTGGAGCAGGGTGAGATTTGCCCAAAAAATAGCAGGATCTGAATTCTGAGCCTCTCTGGATTTCCTGCATGCAGACTTTATTGCTGGTGTATGCCAGCACCAAATAGGTGACCTGAGGCTGGGATGTGGAAACACAGTAGTGCCAGGCTGCTGTGTCTGCTAAAGTTTAGTTCCAAGTTGGAGGGCTGTTTGTGGGATTCCTGTGATGCAGAAAATGAGCCACTGTGCTAGAAAGGAGTTGACTTAAGCAGGGCTGCAGGACTTTGAGGGATCCACTCCTCCCTTTGCTACATTTGGTGCCCATTTCCAGCCTGATTTGGTACACTGCTGTGTGAACTGAACAGGTGAACACTTAATCCTCTTCCACTAAATTCACCTTCACTTTGAAGCCCCGTGGAAAGTTGGAGGCTACTGCCACTTCCCACCTCTTTGCTTTTCTGTTCCCCTCTCCTTCAGTTATGGAAAGGGATCTCTTCCACAGAGACACAACTCAAATTCAGTTTTGTGAGGAAAGAAAACTGGTGTTGACCTTCCTTAAATTTAAATTGACCTGTAATCAAAAGAAGGTATGTTGTGCTAGTTATTTTTAAATCTAATATGTTAACTAACTTTTAAAATATATCCACCAGGGAAAAGCTTTGTGACAGGAGAACTGTTTTAAAAAACCTCCTGTTCCATAAAAGAAAATTAAATCATTTCTGCCAATTTTATGAACCGTAACAAATGCCTTAGTTGCAGCTGATGCCAACCCTTATCCTCCACAAAGTAGGTTTCTATTTTTGGCAGTTTAAAATATTTGGTACAACTGACTGCATTTTGCACTGAAAGAGAGTGTGGCACTGTCATCTGTTTCCTTCAGGGAGCTGCAACTGCAAGCATCAGTCTGAGAGCCATTCAGTCATTACTTCATACTTTCCCCTGAAATTTCCTTAAGGAGCAATATGGTGCAGAATGTTGCAGAAAATGAGAAGGCTTTCATTATATTAAACAAATAAAATGAATACATTTACCTAATAATGGACTTATCTCTGAAGACCAAAGTCTGTGGGTATTTTCCTCAGCCATAGACTGAGTATGCACCAAGGAACGTGTACAGAGGAATTTTTCAGTGCCTATCTGAAATGAGCACCTCTAGACCTGAGAAAAGCAAAGATTTTGTTCCTCCCTTAGCCTCAAGTGAAATTTCTTCCTGGGCAGCAAATACAGTGTTGATAATTTTGTGTAGATTTTGGCCCAAAAATCTTTTGTAGCATCATAATGTTAAAACACAACCAATCTAGACAGCAGACTTATGCTAGAATTGTTAATGCCATTCATCTGGGAGTTTTGGGGGTTTTTTTAGGGGGGAGTGCAGTTGTTTTATTTCAAGTTAGTGCCGTGTTTTGGGCTATCTCTTTCAGTTCCCTATTGTGGGGCAAGAATAAGCAGAAGGGAGTATAATCTGAATGCTTTCAGGAAATCCTTTGTCTCCAGTTTGCTCCTCTGCTATTTCAGAGGGATGAGTAGAGATGATAATCGACCAGCCTGATTCATTTGCCTTCATTTTAGAGAGTAAGCAGTTTTCTTTCACTTCTGCAGCTGCTCCCAGGAATAGCCAGCTGACGCTTTTTCCTCATTCAGTGAGGTGTCAAATCTCTCACAAAGCAAAAAACCTGGTTAAGATCTGTAAGGTCTGGTGGAAAACCAAAACCAGTCACAGCAGCAGTGTTTTTGAAAAATATGAGAGTTTGTTCAGGTGGGAAAGGTTGGATTCATCTGGAAGGATGTATATGGAAGAGGACCAGATTCTGTCAATGCATCATGCCACCTTGCATCTGTCCAGCAGGTCCCCAAACTGTTAATTCTGTGAGATTTTAAGAGGATCCATTTCTAATTCAACTCAGCCACCTTTATGTATAGCTGACAATTGAAGTGTGAGATTCCCAGGGTAGAGAGATGAGTAGCAGACTTGCCTTCTACCTGAGATTTGGCAGGGTGTCCAGCCTGCTTGAAGGGAAGCAGTGCTTCCATTTCAGATTTTCTTCCCATTTTCACACTTTTTATTTGAGAAGGCACACTCTAGGACACATTGCTCACCTGGAGAACTGTGATAATATGACTTTCCTGCAGCAATGTGAGAGACACCTTGTGTCTGGACTGCAGGAGAGGTTCAGGCAAAATTGGAGTTCTAATGTAGGGAACATTGTATTCTGTACTAAAAAGAATTTTAAAAAAATTGTATTCTGATCAAAACTATTAACACTGTGTTTATTCCAGATGAGTGTAATTGGCTGAACTATTTCTCAGCTGATTCTTCTCACCTCACACATCCAGTATCATGGGTCTGTCTCATTTCAGGAGTCCCTTTCTTTCTAAGTTTATCCTTACAGAAAGATGAGGCTGCATGATGACTTATTGAAGCCTTTTTGAGTACTTCATGCAGCAAATAAAAAAGACAGAGAAGGCTTTTTTACATAGTGATAGGACAGAGGGGATTGGTCTTAACCTGAAAGAAGAGAGATTTAGATTAGCTGTTAGGAGATTTTTTTACTGTGAAAGTTGAGACCACTGAAGGCTGCTCAGAGAAGTTGTGATGCCCCAGCCCTGGAAGTGTTCAGTGCCAGGTTGGATGGGGCTCTGTGAGCAATCTGGTCTAGAGGAAGGTGTCCCTGCCCATGGCAGGGGGGTTGGAACTAGCTGATCCTGTAAGGTCCCTTCCAAACCAAGATGATCTATGATACTGTAAATCTTCCTTGACTGAGATAAAATTTCTGCTTGTCTCCTTCAATCAATGATGTATTCTGTTTATGCTTAACCAAACTGTGGAAACTTGATCCCAAAACTGAGAAAGTTCTTTGGTTAGGTACAACACTAGAATATTGAAAAAGATCCACTGTTCACTACTACCAGATTAATTCTCAGTGGAAAAATTACGTGCTTGGGTAATGCAGTTTAATATATTTTAGCATGACAAGAGAAATTGCTTGCTTGGTATTTGGGCAAAGCAGCTTTAAGTTCTTCTGGATACTTTCAAGAAGAAAGAAACAAAACCATTAACAGAACATTTTTCTTAATCTCACAGCTGTAGCTGTTAGTTCTTAATTAGAATTATATGACAAAATGTGTTCCCTCATAAAAACTTTGGTTAGGACAACTGCACTTCTGGCTTGTGTTGAGGTAGTCCAACATCACTGGATGGTCTGTAGGGTGTTGGTTGGCAGGAGCTGCCCAGCCCCACAGTCCCACTGCTTGTGGCTCATTGTGTGGTGAGTGTTGGCAGGCTAAACTCCAAGCAGGAAAGCAGAGCAGCTTACCAGTTTGTTCTATTAAATGAGGCACAAGGAAAACAACAGAAATAACAGAGTGCCACCAACAGTGTGGTGGAATTATTAGATGCTTTTTCAAAATTGACTTGCTTGTAATGCCTTATTACATAAGTAATGAGCGTATTACCTGATGTCATTTTTTCCGAGTTTATAGAGATTAATTTTAAGGATCCTGAAAATGTGTAAATGAGGAGAGCTAGCACATTTGCTGATTTTTTTTTTTGTAATTTTTTTTTCATTTTTCTCTTTAAGTTTGTTTTTTTTTTTAAGCCAGCCAAGGTATTTTTGGGAATAATTCACTATGTATTTTACAGGGAGCACCATGAGTACTTACCTATCTAGAATAGTTCTCTTCTCCCTAATGTGCTTCGTACTTGTCCTTTTCTGTTATCATACTCTATGTATTAAAGTATTCTTTATCTTTTTCAAATATAAGGGGATGGTACTAGCACACACCATTTCCTGTCAGTTATTTATAATGCTACATCTGCCAAGTCCTGGCAATAAATAATTCATGAGATCTCTCATCAGAAACCTTGAAACTCATGTTACATTGTCATTTGTAGTTGTTCCATAAATAAAAGCTATAAAAATACTGTGAGATTTAGACTCTTCTGGTTTGTTGCTGTAGGGTCTTTCATTTAAGAGTTCCTGGTGGCAAAAAGAGTGATTCGCTTTTAATTAGTTTTATCTGATGAAGGGTGACTTCTGTTTTTCTTGTAGTTTCTATTTATGTCATATTCCTCACAGTACTTCCCTGGCTTTTTATATTGTTTTTAGTTTAGTTACCTTATTATTTTTACTTTAGGGAGGCCGCGATTTACACCAAACACAAAACCTTGAGTTACTGAGTAACAAAAGAGTTTCATATTAGAGATCTTCATTTTTAATGTCTTATTTTTTGCTTCATAACCTACAAAATCTATCCTTTTAACATAGAACATTTTCTGTCTCTGATGACAGAAGGTTTTTTGCTAAATTGTAACTATGCTATGGTTATGCACTGTGTGTATGCAGGAAAATATACATAAAAATTCAATGGAGGATGGTGTAATAAAAATTGTGTTTTGTTTAATGATGTTGTTTCCATCAAAATTAAAAAGAATCTTATCTCTCTAATGATACATAACAAAGTGTCGAGATGGAACCTTGGTTATATTTCAACATCAATTGGGTTTTGTCTTTTTTTCTTATAGCCTTCTTCTTCTTGAATCTCTCTTAAAAATTCAGTTATTTGGAAGAAATAAGATCTACATTTGGATTTTCTGTTTAAGCAGGACAGCTGGGAAATTGTGGAAGGACTCCGGGGAGCAATGAATTGTACCCAGGAGCCACAGAAGCAGGAGGGCTGCTTGCTGAAAAAGAGGAAATGGCCTCTGAAAGGCTGGCACAAGGTAGGAAAGGAATGTGCATCTGAAAGCTTGAGTGGGACTTATTTGGTGTGGTTTTCTGACAAAAAGGTTACATAAAAGCAGAGAAAGTTTTCTCCAGAGTAATGGAAGCAGAGAGGATGTGTTTGTGCTATTTTTCTGATTGTGGCTTTTTCTTTTTGTGTATGTTTTGTTTGGTTTTAATTCTCTGCATTTCTTTTACAGAGATACTTCTTTTTGGACAGAGGGATTTTGAAGTATTCTAAATGCCGAGCTGATGTAAGTGATCTGAAACCCATTAAGGCCATTACAAAGTAACAAGGATCCAAAATAACAAAAATTCCCTACTGTTGGCAACGACAAACAGAGTTTTCAGTAGTTCTAAACAGTAGGTTGAGAGGGGAAGAAATGCTGATTTCAGAAGGTAATATTTATCCTTTTGCTTTCATCTGGAGTGATTGTGGTTTTACTTTTTACTTTTTTGCAGATAGAGAGAGGAAAACTTCATGGCTGTATTGATGTTGGACTTTCTGTCATGTCTGTAAAGAAATCAACAAAATGTATAGATTTGGATACAGAGGAGCAGATATACCACCTGAAGGTAGGTCTTCAAGATTGTTATAACCTTGCTCCCAAACTACTGCCATTAGCTCTGTAGCTTGGAGCACTTTTTTTTATAGCAAGAGGTTTCTCAATTGCACTAGTAACTTTTTAGTCTCATCAGATTAGTTTGCACTTAATAATGGGAGAGGTCCTATGGCACTGTTTTAGGGCCCAGAATCAGTAACCGTGTTCTGAACAGAAACTTTGAAGATGCCTCATGTTTAGCAGTGCTTTTTTCCTTTCTTGCACAAATTTTTTTATTTTCAGTATCTTCATCCTTGTCTTATCTAGAAGACATGCTTCCCGTGGTCAAGTATGAGGATTTCTGCTTGCAGAATAAATTGTTTTGAAATACATCAAGAAAATAAAATTTCTGTTTGTAATTAATTAAACACTGACCTAGCTTTAAGTATGGTAGTTAAGAAATGATAAATGTGAGGGGCTTTATTCAAATTTTAAGGGTTTTTTTAATCTGTAAGTTGCTCTAATATTGTGTTCTGCATTGGAAGGCATAATTACTAACTGTAGTTTCTTTTTTCCCTGACTTTATCTTGTGATTGATTTTCTGTCATGCCTAAGCTCATAGAGTTTGCATTTTGGTAGGAGCATCCATAGAAAAAACTTTCCTGATACTTTGCCAGTAAAGGTCAGCCAGGCTAGATGTCTGATGAGCACAAAATTCCATCATTTCTTTGTTAGTTATTTCGAATGTGAATGTCATCGGCCCTGAAATTTTGTGCAGGTGAAGTCTCAGGAGCTGTTTGATGAGTGGGTAGCAAAGCTTCGCCACCACAGGATGTACCGCCAGAACGAGATCTCCATGTTTCCTCACGACGCCAACAACATTTTCTTCCCCGGGTCTACTACCACGGACTCTGTCCCAGGTTTCTGTGACTCTGCACCAGGTAGAAAGGTAATAGTTTTTATTTATAAATAATGAGCTTCCATAAGGAAGTAAATTAGTCTAATTTGTGTTCATTAAATAAAGAGCGTCATGGAAGTTGTTGGTGGCACTTAAGTTACGTTGTAAAATGTCAAGAGGAAAATTTATTATTTATTGGTTTACACTCGAGCAGTTTCCTTTATTATGTTGTTAAATTTTTAGTAGTTTTTCACTATTTTAATCCAGTAAATTGTACTTTCACAGTGAATTTCAAAACTGTATATTGAGTTAGAATCCTCATAATTTTTGGGACATATATCAATATTTGTCTGATATGTCCTGGTGATTATTAGTCACAGAAGACCACTCAGCTAGGTTTTTTTTTTCCCTTTAGCTTTTTGCTGTGTGTCCTTTAGCTTATAAACCCTCTCCCATTTTACATGAATGAAGCTGACTACTTAACTAAGGAGTATGTAGGAATTATGCAAGAACTCACTATTATACAAGAAATTATATAGACAAGGAATATATATTATACATATGTTATACTATTTATATATTATATATTATATATTATATAATATTGTATATAATAATATACATTAATATTAATATTTATATATTTATATTATGTTAATTTATTTAGTATATTATATATTTTAATATATTATATCTAAAAGGAATTATACTGGAAGACCACTATTTATATTTTAACTGAGGCAGAAGCTTTACTCAGACCAATCCAAGGGCTGTGCTGTGGGTGGATATGGGGTCTGGATGGGTCCAGTCTGCAGTGTACTTCTCTTTTGGTAAAGTCTGTGAATTAGTTTCACAAATGGCCTGACAAATGCTCAGTCCAACCCATAAATGACCTCTTTGCAGTTTCATGGAAGATGCAGGGTGTTCTGTGCCTGAGCACAGCCTCTGTGCCTGGAGCTGTCTGTACATTGGCTGGCTGACCTTCACCCAAAGCAGCTCTTCTGCTCCAGTGTAGAATCACTGGTTGCTTTTGAGAATCAAAAAAAAAACCCCAAAACTGTTCTGTGTTACTACAAGTGAGATGTAGTAACTGTTTCTGTCAGCTCCAGAATGACTCCTAAGCAGCTGTGCCCTTCTTGTTCTCCTTCTGCCCAAGGCTTGCTTTTCCCTGGTGGAATTACTTTATGATCTGAGCAGGCTTGTTCTCCAATACCCACCGTTCCTCACCTTATCCTGTGAGTGAGAATGAGTTGTAGCAAACACGGACGTGTGTCTGAGCAGCTTTTTGCTCGTGGTGGAGCAGGATGGGGGTCAGGGTGAGTGGGCAGCTGAAGGAACAATAACTCACCCTGCGGTAACCAGGCCGCTCTGCAGAGAATTGTCTGCAGCACCTCGTGTGCCAGCAGCAGCTCCAGGGCTCTGACAGCCTGCTCTCCTGACAGCCTGCTCTCCTGAGGCACTGCCTGCCAGGGAAGGGCAGGTCTCCCATGGACATTCAGTTATTTTCTCCTGAAAGACAGCAGGGATACAAGCAGGGGAGAATATCAAGGGCAGAAGTGGAACATAGCAAAGTCTGTGGTATATTTATGCTGGTGCCCTCAAAAAAAAAAAAAAAAAAAAAAAACAAACCCAAAAGCCCACACCAAAGTAACCTATGTGATCAGCGTATCTAAAATCTATTGCTTACTGTCAGGAAACTAACCATTTCTTCTTTGGCATGAAAAGCTTTAATTCAGACTATTAATCCAGATTTGCACTGCAAAGAAGCCCTACTTATTTTCATGTGAAAAATAGAAGGGGATAGTTCTTAAGCTGCAGTTAATCACCTTAGCTGTGCTCAAGCTAAATGGAAGTCTGCCAATTTACACCAGCCTTAGCTTGGTGTTAGTTGATATCACTCCAGCACTTAGGTTATTTTGAGAAATATATATCAAGTGAAATTTGAGTTGCATTTTATTTGCTTTTAGCAGCACCTGATTGGTTTCCACATTTTTTTTTTATTGTTGTTGAGAGACAGGTGTAGTTATCTACACATGTTTATGTGGAATTCCTGGATTCTAAAGCTTAACTGTGCTGATCCAAAGCAAAACTATGAAAACTGGAGCTACACAAGCTCTCTCTTGTCTGCTTCTTGGTAATCCCTACTTCCTTCTTTCCTCATGCTCACCTCACTTATGTATTTGAGTTCTGGAAAAACTGGTTAGGTGAGGCCAATTAATGAAGAGGTAAACGTGAAATTGGTTCACAAAATGCCAATATAATTGCCCATCATTAAATTCAGTTTACTTGTGCTTTTAAAGGTGCTGATATTATTATTTGGATATATATGTGTGTGTGTATGTATATGTCTAAATATATGACTAAAGCTGGGACAGCTTTATGTAGGAATAAGCCAGCTAAGCTGCATTGATTAATTTAAAAACAAGTGTGCTCACTGATGCTTACTGCTATTGCATACTGACAAAATACCAAATGGCATTACATGGATGGTGTATTTTATTTTATTCTGAAACTCAGGTTGGTGGTTATGCTGTAAACTTAAAAAGGCCAACTAAGAAACGTGCAGCTAACTGAGATGTAGATGAAGTTTCTTATTAATAGATTTAAAATTACTACTATTGGAGTTCTGATATAAGGTGAGCAGCAGGTTGTAACAAAGTTTGTAAATTGCATGCTTCAGAGAAGAGCCAAACAATTTAGTCAGCTTTATTCATGACCATAAGTAATGTGGCTGTGTAAAGGCACTAGGACGAAACAGTTTAAAACTGATTATTAACAAGATGTTGACAAAGCATGTGATTTGTGCATCTTCCTACCTGGGTTTTTTTGAAAATGAAAGGTTTAGTAAGCTGTACAAATAATTAGGTATTTGAATGGCTATTATTTGTAGTTAGGTTAGAGAAGAAAACAGCATAGTAATAGTACTAGTACTGGGTAAAAATTTCTTGCCATTGGAAGCTATATAATTATACTCCTCAGTTAGCTCTTATGCAGAATTTCCATCATGTTTTGGAGCATCTGATGATGAGTACTGTTGTAATTGAACTAATGTGGAAATGTTTACTGAGATGTTGTCAAAGGATAGTTTTTACCAAGATAAGGTTTATGGCCATCCCTGTATTAAGGACTGTTGAGCTAAATTCATGCTGAAGCCTTTCAAACTTGTGTAAAATTTTAAATGACATCTAGCGTCAAAATTTTAAATGATATCTTGTTTTTACACAGAAAAATAGCATTAACAAATGTGTTTGTTACATCTCAGCTACTTTTGGGGCTTCTTTGGGAAGCGTGGAGGAGGAACAGAATGTCTGAATTTGGTCCTCTTCAGATATAGTACTTTGATTATTTTACACAATCAATAGGTTGGAAGAGACCTTCAAGATCATTGGGTCCAACCCATGCCCCAACACCTCAACTAAACCATGGCACCAATGCCACATCCAGTCTTTTTTTAAACACATGGTGACTCCCCCCACTCCCTGGGCAGACCATTCCAGTACTTGATCTCTCTTTTAGTAAAAAACTTTTTCCTATAATCAACCTATATTTCCCTTGGCGCAACTTAAGACTATGTTGAGTTGACTTAACTTATGCATAACTTTGCCCTTCCTCAAAATTTAGTTTTCAGCAAATTTTCATGGTTCCTTGAGTTTTTCTGCTGTTTGTGGACAGCAGTTACATTAGTTATCATGCCATTGTGCTCAATGACTGTATACCTAGTCCAGATCATACACTTCTTCCCCCTCCATGTAATTGATGCCTTCAGTCCTTGTCCATGATCATGGTCCTCAACTGCTGGTTGTCAGAATTTGTGCATAAAACATTAAAATATTGTGTGTTAATACTTCACTCGTTCTTCTTTGGAACAGGCAGGCAGCTTGACCAAACAGAATTCAACATCAACTGGAGGTAATTTGTCATTTTCTTTTTCGAGTAATGAGTCAAGGATTTCATCTTGGCTACAGTCTTCTGAAGACATGGAAAAATGCTCAAGAGGTAATTATATTTTAAGAAAATTGAAAGTAGCCTAATATTTTCCCTAGTTTTCCCTTAACAATGAGAGTATTATACAGTAAGTAGTCATTGCTGTTAGAATTTTCTCTGAAACTGGAGGGAGGAAAGATGTGGTTGTCAATTAAGTGGTTACTCACTTTTTTTTTCAAAAGAACTGGTAATTTTGGAAGTGGGGGTATCAATTGTGGGCAGCTCTTCAAGAAGCCAAGAGCATTTCAGTACATTTTCTTTTATATAGGAACATCATGTTCAGTAGTAAGATTTGAACATCCAAAACATAGTAACTTAAAAAGCACTAAGTCTTTGTACTTCAAAGTCACCTTCTGCTTTCATGCTTTACTAAGAGCAGGAAGATCTTTCTCATGTTGGCAATGTCTATGTGATATTTGTTTTTTAAATTTCTACCTACCAATGAGCTTTGTCTCTAATGCAGAGGAGCCTCACCTCTAGGTCTGAATGTACAATTCAGTGTTGATGCCTGTGGCATTGTTACCCTCACCATGAGGAGCTCTGACAAATCTCAAACTGCAGAAATTGTTACATTATTCTCATTTTTCTGCATCCAGCTAGGAGAAGATATCATAATCATTATACACACCACATAGATGCATTTCAATATTTTGAATTTACAATAATTTTATCCAGCAGTCTAATGCTTTTAGTCAATGAATAACTTAAGCTAGCTGCAATCAAAATAGGCTTAACCTCCAAAGAAAGAAAACTGTCAGTGTGTCTGTTACTTTAGGGCAACTGAAAACATTCTCTTGTTCCAAACAGACCTCTCCAACTGTCACACATATTTACTGGAAATGAACCAGCTGTTACAGAGCATGGATGTTCTTCACAGGACATATTCAGCGCCTGCTATAAATGCTATGCAGGTTTGTTGTTTAAAAACAAAACCAAAAACTATTTTCCCTTTCAATTCCAAAAAATAACCCCAAATCCTAAAGAACTGAGGTGTTTCTTAGCGTTATTGGATTTATGGCAGTCTCTATTGCTTTTGTCCTGTGTGTTGTTAAAAGGTTGGACCTTTTGAAAGCCCAAAGAAGGAAAAGAGAACACACAGGAGGTGGCGATCCAGAGTTGTTGGGAAAGAGGCTAAAGGAATGTTACAGGTAACTTCAGTCCTTTCAGAGCCCACCTTCCTCCAAACCTTAGTTATTGATCACTTCTTGGCATGACCACTTAAGGAAATATGAGTCCTTTTTAATAGAGTCCTGTGTTAGCTCATTTTAAGTGGTAATATCTCAGACAAAACACAAATGTGGTGTCATTGATATCTGTAATAAATATCTGTCCTGTTACCTTCAGACACTGGTTGTGTTTTTTACCCATTGTCAGTCTTCTCTAATTTGTTGGGGTTTTTTGTTTTTTTTTTTTTTAATGAGTACAGATTTTTGCAAATTCCCTAGATAGCTTTGTGCACATTTGCATCCAGAGGCCATGTGATTAGATACTTATAAGGGGGGGAAATAACCTAGCACATGTAACAGATCTCAATGGGCTTGTTTTTTTGAGTTTGGGAATCTCCCATTATGGCACCTTGGGCAAAGTTATATCTCTGGTTTCATTTGCCAGGTGTCATCCATTCAAAGTTTCAATTGATAATTGACAGTCATTTTTTTCGTTTTTGGTGTCTCCAACATGGAATCCAAGTGGGTGCAATAAAACAAGATTTTCTTTTGTTTATAAAACCATCACAAATTACTATCCTACTTGCAGGTGCCTTCAGTATTTTCTGCCCCTATGAGACTGCATGCTTCCAATCCAAACTTATCTACAATAGATTTTGTAGAGGAGAAAAATTACTCTGATGGCTCTGAAACATCATCAGAATTTACTAAAATGCAAGAGGACTTATTTCACGTTGCACATAAAGGTAAATGAAATTGTCTTTTATAAATGGTTTTATATCATCCCAGTTTAGATAATGATATGACTTCGGAGAATGCTTCCTGTTTATTGTTTAGAAAACACCCTTCCTTTAATTTTCTTGAGGAATTGCAAGTGTTGAGATCTGGAGTAGTTTGAAAAAGGTGGCTTAATCCCCACTTTTTACAGTTTTTATTTAATAGAAAACTACTCCTTATTTTATGTGCTAAAAGCCTAAATTGTTTAATTTGTTGCCAAAAGGTAAATTACCTAAAATCAGCTGCTAGAAATACATACAGCAGACTTTACTCTCTTGTGCTTGCATGCCTATTTGTGCATAGGGGCACATTTATGTTTCTATATTCTGTGTGCTTCACTGTGGTTCAGAGTCAACATTTGTTGGTGATGCAAGGGTTGCTATGGTAGTAACCTATTTTTAGTGAATACAGGAGAGTAAATCATGCAAAGCAGCCAGAGGGGGAGCTTGACTAGAAATATTTCTTCCCTCAAAATCATTTTTCATTTAGCAATGCTTTGTTCCATCACCCTCTTAGCAGAAACATTTTTATTGTTTAAGTGATCTTGGTGAGGGAGGCACTTAAGCATTTATAGCTGAAAGGCTTTTGGGAGGATTGGCTTTGTCCCCTTTGGCACAGATAATGGTTGATGGTATCAATAAGCATTCTTTGCTTGCTGCTCCCCTTTGGTGCTGATGTATCTTGATTCTGTTATGTAAGGAATGTATGCAAGTAGTAAACTTCATAAAGCCAATTACAGTCAAAACTGACGTATGTTTTCCTGAAGAAGAGAAGAAGTGAGGGTGGGATGCAGTAGGAAAAGCTGCTGTTAAGCAGAGCAAAGAAATCACCTACTCAAGATCATCTTACTGGAATTGCCCAAGACAGAAATTTTGGTTAGATTGATCCACACATTTGAAGGGACAATTAACTTTGTTGTAGTGACTGCAGAATCATTTTACTAAGAGGATAAAGAAGATAAAGAATTTTTCTCTTAAGTTACTTCATAGCACCCCTGTTCCAAGAAAAAGTAGTGGAGAAACCTCTTGTGTCACTTTTTTGATACAAATTGCATAAAATGTAACATCAGTCATTTAGTAGGCAGAAATTCTTGAAAAGTAAAGTTAGTATACAAAATATGAAATGCCATTGAAGGTCACTGAAGATTCTGGTCATGTTGTCTATATATAAAAGAAAGCCTAACAGAATAGATCACAGTGGACATATTCCCTTCCCCACCCTATGATACTGTTAAAGATTTATTTGGGTAGTATAAGAATAGCTTTGGTAATGGTTTGCAGTATTGGAATATACCTTAAGAATAATTTTTCAGAAGACCAAGTTGGGTTACATAACTACTGAGTGAAATGATGAAGATTCAGGTTAACTCAGAGTGGATGATCAGGAGAGAGAAGTATTAGGAATTTCTTGTTTGCCCTTCTCATGCATCCATGCTCAGATTTTCTATCATTTTCATTTCCCTGTAAAGGAATTCATTTTGCATTTGCAAGTCTCATGGCTGTATTACAGGGCTTGATTAGGTCCTCAGAAGTCCTCTAATGCTCCAGTCAGATGAGTGTTCAAAACCTACACCAACAAGTACTGCTCAAATAAATTTTTATTCCCTGTGATTAAAGAGAAGATGCAATGTCGTAGTGGTGAAAAAAAATTCTAAAAGTACATTTCCCCTATAAACTCCCCTGTAGTGATGTTAAAATTGCATGATCTGTTGTCTGATTTAAATGTATTGGGCTGGTGATAGTGCCTCAGGAAGGAGCAGAAGTAGCAGCACAGCATGCACATCATTCAGGATCTGACCCTTTGAGTCACTAAATCATCTAACAAGCTGAAATTTCTCTATCACAGAAAGAGATAACAAAACATAATACCACAGTTGACTTGCTTGTGGGGAAACTACTAACCCTATAGTTGTTGCACAATATGTGTTAGAACTGCCTTTTTTTTTTCCCTATTTGATTTTTTTCCTTTTGTCTCTTCTTCTCTCCCCCACTGAAATTTATAGAGGAATATGGAATAGACTCATGACCATCTGAAGATTCAAGCTAATTGGGAAACAAAAGCAAGTGAAGAGCAGATGTGGTTAGTTAGCTTTGTTGCCATCTGTCACAAAGAATCAGAGGAATTTTGGCTGTGGCTAATATAGTCAACACAGTAGCCTTCACCATAAACATGTCTCCTACGAAAAATCTGCCCTATAGCCTTGATTAATATTTCTTGGTTTTAGTAACCCACTCTGGATCTCTCGAACTAAATTCTTGCTTCTGTCACCATAAATGATGCTTTATTGGAGTTTTATGTAATTGGTGTGTATACAATTGGCTGCTACTGTTTTTAACTGTCTCTTTTTATGAAATGCTTCCAGTTTACTTCACCTTGAGGTCAGCTTTCAGCACCATATCTACAGAGAGAGAAAAGCTGAAGCAGATGCTGGAGTACGATGCATCCTCATCTCCATCTGCACAAATAGTGGGCTTGAAGAATGCCTTAACATCTGTAAGTGACATGTTGAAGCTCACAAAGCTTCATTGTCATCAGATACTACTTTTAAATTTTAGAGTAGTTAATTTGTTTCTTTAGTGTCAGCTGTGTGCTAAAATTTGCAGAATTTAATCACAGTAAGTTATTCTAGATCACATTTTTCAGAGACTTTGCTAAATGTTAAAGGTATTGGCAAATCATTGGAGTTTGATAGATGGATTGATTTAGGTATGTAGTCTAATTGTATCATTTGAGATGGAGAATCAGAGGGCTGCTCTGTGACTATGAGTATGCTTTCTTTCTGAACATGCTACTACTCACTTCTGATGGGTTGCAGGTTTCCTTTTCCTTTTCTTTACCTAAACAGCACTCAAATATTCTGTATATGACTTGGCATAAAACAAAGGTGATGGTGGCTGAATGCACTCAGCTGTCCCTTCTAATGCACTAGAGCTTCACCATGCTGCACCGAGACACTGCAAAGCAAATTCAAGTACAACTTGCTATATTGACTTCCAGCCTCAATTATCTCTCACTCCTCTAAAAGCAGCAATGGAGCTATTAGGGCAGAGTTCTAAATGACAAAAGATTGTGCTCTTTAAAAAGGTAGGGGTCTGGTTGGTGTGCTTTATGTAATTGGTAGAGATCAGAACTTTTCAGCTTGGTCATGCTTAAAAATGACAACAAGACTGATCTGATTCCAGGGCAATGAGGGCAATCATTACCAGGGTCTTAAAATTTCAGAGTTTATTACAAACACCACATCAGGGGCAGGGAAGACTCTCTGGCACTGATCAGTGTGATGTAGATTCTCTCTAGAATTATTTCAGTATGAAAACTTCCCTTTGCTTTACAAAAGCTGCATGTGATCACAGTTTTTAAGAGTATGACATGCCTCTTTGCCTGGACATCACAGAGGCTGTGATGTCTCCACAGTGTTTATAGAAAGTTGAAGTTGTGTAACAACTCATTCACTTGCACTTCTTTTGTTTTTGGCTTTCAGATTTTCCACTTATGATATTTGAATAGGTGACTTTTATTTTTTCAGTGTTACTTGTTTACCATTTTTTATCAGAAAACCACTTTTAAGATTGCTGAACTTAGTGAACACTCAGCTTAGCATGAATTATTTTGTTTTCTGGGCAGTGAAATGTGGTTGTCCATCTTCATCCTGTACATGTCTAAAAAACAATTCTGTTAAGTTTTATCTGATGTTTGATCAGTCTTGTAGCCCATCCAGAAGTCATCTGTGAACCTTGGCTGTTTCAGCAGGGTAATCACCTATGAGGGCTCTTTTTAATCTGCAGATCTGTAAAGTCTGTTTTGCTCCCATCAGCCTGGCAGTGGAAGAAAAATAAGCAGCTTTAAAGTGAATAAACCACCACAAAACTAGCACATCTGCCTCTGCTTCCCCTCATTAAGATAGTAGCCTTGACCTACACACATTCTAAGTAAGGAAATACAGAATGGGAAAAGATACAATATTTCTGGTTTGGGGTGGAGGAAAAGCCAGCAGAAAGAAGAAAACATTTTGTAGCAAATAATGAAAATGGAAAGTTGTCATTACAGGTGAGCTATTTTGCACTTGCCTGATGAGGATTTAACACAGTGCTGAGCATTTGACACGGTAGGGATATATAAACCTTTATGGCAAATTCAGACCACATATAGCTAAAGCCAGAAATAAGTTTTCTCCCCTCCATCATCACATTGAGCTTTCCGGCTTTCCTGCACCCAAGATAATTTCCAACACAAATTACTGCCAGGAGCAGAAGCATTTGTGGGATAAAGTGTATGTGTAAACAGCAGGGTTCTCCACATCCTGCTATTGATTCAGATCACTAAAATGGGATGTAAGTCTTCAATACTGTCCCAAAATTAATAATACAGTCTTTTATTTTAGAGACCTTTTCATTGCAGAGTTAGGCTCTCTTCCTACAAGTCTACTCTAATTGACATCTGTCTATCAGATGCACCCAGAATAATTAAATAACATATAACAAACATGAGTCTGCAGTAGAGGCTTTTTATTCTGACCATTGCCATTATAATCTGATAGGACACAAGTTGTACCTGTTACCTGTGTGAATTTATGTCTTGTTTCTCTGTCATTGAAAGGCAAAGGAAACTGCCAGTATGGGAAAATCAAATGGTTTTGGATGTGGCAAGAACTAACGTTGAGTGAGGCTATGTTGGAGATGGGAGTGAAGGAAAGGAGGTGTAAAAGAAAAATATCCCTGCCATCTTTGACTTTTTTCCTCCACTGATGTCTCTGTTTCCTCACACTAGAAAAAACAGTTTTAATTTGACAGATAAGGAATAAGGTTTGAAGCATTTATAATAAAGGATTTGCGGAACCAGTAAAAAAGGGATGTGGTGGTGTTTTATATTACACTTTAAATAGTCTTTGCCCCTTTCTATACAATAAAGCCCCATTTGAGTTAGCTGAGAGAACTTTATATCCCCAATATTTTTGTTAAATGTTCCAGGCAATAGCACAAAACACAGATCTTAAAGACCGGTTACGCAGAATACATGCCGAATCTAAGATCATTGATTCAGCATCTAATGCAAAATCAAGCCCAGATTTGGTGAAGGTGGGTATGGATTTCCTCTTTCAGTGATGTCCTGTTCCTCCAGCCCCTACACCTAGACAGTGCTGCATAGCTGCCTCTTGTCTGTTCTTGGTGTCTGCCCCGTGGTGTGGTGTGTTAGCAGAGCCAGTCTGCTTTCCTGGCTGTGAGTCATCTCTGGTGATGCATTGTGTGGTGTTTGGTTTCAAAGACTTGCCTTGTGAGCAGATTTCCTGAGCACATCTTCCATTGCTTTCTGCTGCTGGTTCCTGGTGTTCTCCCTCGCCTGCTTCTCATTCAGCATGTACAGAGCTGCCACCTGTCACCCTTCGTGCCACTGTTTCTCTTGCCCATTTAATTCTTTGTTAAGTTATGTAGATCTTCTGTCACCCATCCAAGTGCTGTTAGCCCAGAATGTTGGCTACCATTGTGGATCATGTAAGGTTTAGAACGATTTTCAGACATTTCTATTAAAGGATCAAAGTAAATGGGACATAAAAGAGCCCTTTCAGCCATTTAGTTGTCTTTGTGTGAAGCCAGGGACTCTTCTACATCCAGTTAGCTGGTTTGAGATTCCACTGATGTTCAGACAGTTTTTTGGCTCGCTGCAGAATGCATGTGAAAATGGTGTAATTATAGGTCATAAGATGTGGGTGTTAAGGGTGTTAGTGAGGGAAGCCAGAACTGTGTTATTTCTGATGGATTTTCCTAAATGTTAACTCATACAGAAACCTCTGCTGTGCTTGTAGTATAAATCTTTCATTAGAACTTGAGGGCATGTAATGCTGGGGCTTTTACATAACTAATTATTTCCTTTTATTTTTAAAGACAGTTTAGTCATTCCAGAACAGATTCCATCTGTTCGCTTCTGGTTCAGTTCTGGTGTAGTGGAGCTGTGTTTTGGTCATATTTAGCTGTTCAGTTTTGGGTTTTTTCCTTAGGTAGTTGATCATTCTAATGCCTTTTGCTTTAAAACCCACAAGAATTTGAACAGCCCTTAAACTGCTATCCAGAAAAGCATTAATGCATTGTTACTTCGTTTCAGGAGTTATTTTCTTTTTCAGTGGAGGTCCTTGCAATGACAGTGGGTTATTTTTGAATCTTGTGCTATGTGCTATACACACACAAAGAGACACACATGACAAAAATAGCTTTCAGAAGGTCCTTTGAAGGTTGCATTCACAAATTCCCTCTGGCATGGCTTGGGCTGGAACTTGAGGATGAAATCACTTATACTGGAGAAGCTTCATTTTAAGACTGTGTGAGGACTGTGATACAGTAGTGCTGCTTTGAGGAAGACAGGGCCACTGCACAAAACTTGTCACTAAATGATACACTGGGTGCTGTGATCCACCTGTGAAAATTGAAGCAGTATAAAGTGGCATCTCAAGCCTTTGCATAAGGGAAAAGTTTTGTTTGTCTGTTGGGTAATTTAACTGTAGTTCATCATGCCAATGTGGAACAAGAAAAACTGAAGCTTATGTGTTAGATATATAAACCTGATGCTCTTTTATGAGCCTTTCCTGCTTGCTTTCCTTCTCAGATTCAAAATAGTATTGGAAATAATCCCAGTAGCAATGCTTATGTGTGTAAGGTTGTTTTCTTTTTTTTACTTGTAGGCTAGTATAACTGCCTTCCTCCAGGAGGAACAATGTTGAGGTTCTCTTTTATCCCTGCTGTAAAAGGAGGGATTTTTCAAGTATTTTTTATAGCAGTTTGTTTTCTTTCCATGTCACCATTATCAGTGTGTACCAAATAACATTCCATACCACAGCACAGCCTACCAACAGAAAAGCTTTGAAAGAAGTTTTGTCAGCTCGATTCTGGGCTTGTCAAGTTGTTCATTATGTTGTTCTGAAAATAAAATACTACAATTCCTGCAAAATTATGATGTGGAAGTCATGGTTATAAGCTAGTAAAGCATCTCATGCAGAAAATCTTGAGAGCAGCTAATACACTCATTTGGGCCAGCATAGCTCATTCCCTTTGCGTTGGTGGAGTTATCAGGGAAAACAGTAGCACACAAGCTTCTGCACAGAATGAGAGGCCTCACTGGTCACCCCACTTTTGCCAGGCCACCCACTGGAGCTCTGCTTGCACCAGTGATCTGTAGTGCATCCATGGGAGGGGCTGTCAGGATCTCTGTGGCAGTCAAATGTGCCTCCAGCAGCAAAAGCAATTCTGGTTATGTGGCTTTAATAATATGTTGGTTTTGGGTAACGTGGAGATATCTCAGGTGTGGATATGAAGGAATGACTTCAAAAGCACAGCATAGAAAATTAGGGAATAAAAAGAGCTAGGAAAACATACTATTATAAACAAAGCAACTTTACCCCTCTGAGTTTTATAGACTACTCTATGGCAGGCTTTGCATTAAGCAAAGCTTGAGCAGGAAAAGATTTATTAATTTCCTAAGATCAGGATGGAATGTAAATCCAGGGTGTAATATAAAGAGATGGGAGTTTTGTTCTTTTGTGGGCTTTTTGATGATACACTTGGATATATCTGGTTAAATCATTCAAATAGCAAAGCATTTTTATATACAGCACCTTAGGTGATTTAATTAATATGCATTGCTTTCTTTTCCTTCTTTTTCCTTCTCTTTGGTCTGTTTTACTTTGGTTTTAAATCCCACTTTGAAACACATGCTATCTTTCACATAAATTGAAGAGGAGCATGTGCAATCTTCTCCCAGTGTTTTACAGCCCTTCAAGTTAGGAGACTGTGGAATTGCATGCCTGAATGTTGTTTGTGCTTCTTCCCTGCTCAAAACTTTTTTTCTTTTGAACAGGAAAATTCAAGAGAGGAAGGCAGAGGTCTGGTTCACCAGGTGTCCAATGAAAGCAGACTGTCTATTGCTGACTCTCTCACAGAATTCTTTGATGCACAGGAAGTCCTGCTGTCTGCTAGTTCTTCAGAAAATGAGGTCTGAGCAAGGAGATTGATGTCATTCAGATGTATTTTCTTATCTGCTTATTGACTGGCAATCTTTCTGAGCCTTAACTGTACATCAGAAGATTGCCAGAAAATCTAAATTTTCAAAACTTTTAGAAATTAATATGTCATTTATATTTATTTGTTGTCATTGTCTCTTCACTGTAAAGGGTAGCAAGTATTATGAAGAAGTCTTACATACACAGTGAGGGAGATGGCAATTAAGGAGCTTGTATGCAGATACTGCAGACATGTAGTCTGCTTTGAGTCCATTATACAGGTGCCCAGGGAACTTGTATTTTTGCACCACAAAAAAAGTATTTTGCACCAAAAAAATACTTGTTCATACCTGTCCTTGTGGTACCTGGAGGTGCCTTGAGGCCGATGTCAAGCATATTGAAATTTATTAGATCTTTGTTTCCTCTCTTGAGTTCCATAAAAACCTTGAGTTTTGATATGAGGAAAGCCTTCTTGGTAGTGAAGCCGAGGAGAGGAAGCATGTCTCCACTGAAGTTAAAATTTCAATTATAGCAATCTCTCCCAAACTCAAACAGAGTGGAGCAAGGACTCCACTCTGAGAACATCTTAGCACTTTGTAGTACTTTTCTATAGCATTGAAAGACAGCTTGGACAGTTCAATTATATTAAAACAGTAATTGCAGCTGAAAGTAATAATGTCCACATGCACTTGGGATTACTTTAATGAGTGATATATCTTGCTTTTTTCCCCACCCCACACTCAGGTATCAGATGATGACTCATATGTAAGTGATATCAGTGATAATGCCTCAGAAGATAACCTAAGCAATGACATGGAGAATGAAAGACAAACTTTAGGTAAGTTCAGTGAGGTTTTTATGCCATGTTTTGAGAATTTTGTTTCTGCTTGTTTTGGATATTTTTTTCTTCTCTTACTAGATAATTTGATATTATGGGTTTTGAGATGTAAAAAGTCTGTGTTTTTTTCTCATATAGACTGAGATTGGTTTGGAAGAGCAGATTCCAGGTAATCTGCTTATCTGGGCACTGTTGATTAAGCAGGATGATGGATCTGTATCAGCAGGGAAACACCTCTTTCCTTGGCTTCTTTGAGTGACTCCCACTCTCTCTCAGTTTCTCATGGCCACAGGATTTTTCAAAGTAGTAAGGACCAGCTGCTTTCATTTTTTCAAAAAAGTTATTTTTCCTTGTCACACTGTTTTTTTCAGTCTGCAATTTAGCAACTGCATTCAGAAGTCCTGTTGTTTTAGAAGAACTCAGTGTTTAAAGGAACACTGGCAGCTCTGGTGCATGACCATAAGAATTTCTCTCTTGCTTGTATTACTCATGATAGTCTTGAGTAATACAAGCAAAAAAGGTACAGGCATAAGTACTTGATAATACCTATGCTAATATTTCCTCCTAATGGAAAGAGACTCAAAAAAAGGAGAAGAATTGGTCATTACAACCTATTTGGCTTTGTGCCTTCAACTCATTTCAGCTAACCACAATGTTCTTCCCAGTCTAACAATATATTTTTATTTTCAAAAAATGCTGAACAGTGATTTCTCACTAGCAGCTGTTTCCTGATCATCTCCAAGAACCAGCAGATTCCCATTAACTTAGGTAGTTTGATATGTATTCTGTAACTGGTCAAAATGAAGAAATTTCAAATTTTTCCTTTAAAATAGGAAAGGATACAAATGAATTTATTTCATGATCTGGACCATAGAAAGCTGTATTAATGTGGCAGTTAATCTTTTTTTAACAAAGGCTGTCACTGAAGCTCTTCAGTATAAGAAGCACCTCTGCATGCTTCTGGTACCTGCTATTTCTGTGCTTTGGGCAGCCTGCCACTGCCAATAATAGAAACCTGGATGTCATTTTCCTACAGGGCTTTAGCTGCACCATAAATTGTGGGATTATGACAAAATCCTCTGGCCACTGTAATGTAGAAGGTCAGATCAGATGTTGATAATGGTGCAGTTTGGCCTCAGAAGTCATTGATTCCCACTGGAGGTCAGATGTCTAAACCTCCTTTGGCATTCATCCTGTCTGTCACAGCTCCTACAAACCAGAACTGCCTGGGCCATTCTGTGATGGAGACTAGGCAAACTTCACTGCTTAGAAAATTTGGTATCTGAGTACTGAAGTTCTTGCTCCACTCTGTTTTTTCAGCAGCTTACCTCAATTAATGGACTGGTCCAGAATACGTAAATGAGCCAATTTGCATTCTGTTTTTGATCAGAAGCTGTCAAAAGACATAGCCAAATCCCATTTCTGGGAGCTCTTTTAAACAAGGATTTTAGCATTTACCTCATTCCTGAGGTATCTAAGGGAACATCCTTCCTTTTGGCCTCTTCTGATATGAAATAAATTCTTCCAATAGGGAAGTATAGAAGTGAGGTCCATAACTCTCAACAGTATAATTGTTTCAGGTAGGTTTTTGAACCCATAGTGCCCATGCCATTTTTTAAGCAAAAAGAAAGATAGAGGCAAGGAGCTGCAAATGGTTCATCTGACCTTGTTAGAGTAACTCAGTCATATGAGGTATTAGGAACTGGAGTTTGCCAGTGGTAAGAAAGATGGAAACTCCTTCCTCAAAACTCTGATGCTACTGATTACCTTTTAAATGTTCCCCGTGAGGCAGGGGCTGGGAGGCATGGCAGGCATGGAGAAGTTTGTCCTTGTGGTCAGCTGTCCCTGCTATAAGCACTGCTGATACCCTGCTTATGTCAGTGGCATAGAAGAGGAAGTACTGGTTAAGTGCATTTAAGTGCAGGGATTCTCCAGGCATGCGTAGCTCAGAAGGAGATGTGCAGCCCAGTGCGGGTTTAATTCCTTCAAGACAGAGCTGTGTGAGGAAAGCCAGAAAAGGACAGGGCTTGACAGACTGAGGTTATGCCTGGGTGTCTCCAAATAGTAACTGATCCTAAGGCAGGAGCTTCCTAGGTGCTCCTGAGGATGTGGAAAGATAAAATATGTTCTTGTAGTGGCAAACACACTCTGAAACAAAAGTGATGTACAGCTAAGCAATATAATCACTTCAGACTAGTGCCTGTTGTGGAAGCTTGTAGCTCTATTTGGATTTTGCTACAAATCCTATCATGGCACACTTAGAGCTATTTATCCTGTTCTGACTGCTTTGATACAGGAACACAGAGTTCAGATATTCATGTCAAGGACTCTTGACTTGAGTCCTTTTTTTTTTAAATCTTGAGCAAACCCATAGCTCTACAGTTGCTTCAGTTTTTGCATCCTTACAACATATCAGTTCTCCATCAATATATGGGGGGTATATCTCAAAGTAACATCACTAAATTTAAATGCTATGGGGAGCAATGTGGAAAAGCCTGAATGTAAATTCATGGTACAGTGAATTTCCCTGGTAGGAGTATGCAAAGAAGTAGGAAGAGATCAGTAGGAGTAGTTATTATCCTTGCATCTGTAAGTTACATCTTGCCTTCTGAGAAGTGTCAACTTAATTGAAGCTCTGTCAAGGAAGGAGGTTTTATATCCCCTAAACAGATAGGAATCCATCTCCGTTACAAATAAAATGGTTATAATATTTACTCTTTCAAATTCAGTGGAAAGCCTGAGCCTTTTCTTTCAGACTTTAAGGGAAAAGAAGGTCATTTTTATGCATTTCTTGTACTTGGCATTTTACTTCCGCTAATGCACATAAAATGTGATTCTTAATTTTGTCATTTTTATAACAGGCTATCTTCAAACCACAAGTGAAATACTTAAATGATTCGTGGGTGGAAGGAAGTTTTGACAGAAGGAAAGATGGTTGCATTTTAATGTATGTTTGCAGAGGGGGATGAAACTAAGAAAATGTGAATTTAATTGTTCTGCCACTTCCTTCCTTTTCAGATTGTATTTCTGAAAGCGGAATCGGATGTAATTCTAAACGGAGAACGTGTTTACCAGCTCCATGCCCTAACACCAGTAACATCAGCCTGTGGAATATCCTGAGGAATAACATAGGGAAGGATCTCTCCAAGGTGGCCATGCCTGTAGAGTTGAACGAGCCCCTGAACACGCTGCAGCGCCTCTGCGAGGAGCTGGAGTACAGCGAGCTCCTGGATACAGCGGCGCACACGCCAAACCCCTTCGAGCGCATGGTAAACTCCTGATTCCAAACTCTCAGAACACTCAACAGAGTGAGAATTAACATAAAAGCAGTGCTGAACAAGTGAAGATGTTCTAGTCCGTTGTTTTGTTTCTCTCAGCTGAGAGGCAAACTCTCCAAATGTCTGTACATACTCACACAGCCGCTATTTTTGACTATTCTGTTCCATTTCTGTTGCTTTTCCAGAAAGTCTCTCTCTCCTCAAGTACCTTGCTGTACTGCAAGTTTAAACAAGAAAGGAGCTTAGTTCTGTTTTGCAGCTCTTGCTCTCTAATATTAAAAATTACAACAAAAAGAGAGTGTGGGATTGAACTTAGTTCCCTCTCAAAGATGAAAGCTACAATAGATCTTTTTCAAGGGTGTCTGATGTGGTAACACATTTCTTCATAGAGATGCTGGATCTTCCAGCCTACATGACTGTGACATCTTTATATTAACTAAATGAGCTCCATTGTTTTTGTTAACTGGTTTTCTGAAGCTTTTGTGTTTATCCAAAATGTTCAAGATCTCAAAACCAGGCTGTATGCTGTATGTTGGGTACAATAATGATGTCATCCTCTTCCAGTGCAGAACCCTGAATTCTGCATTTGGCAAAAGAACAAGAGAGAAATGCATTTGTTGCTCTGCTTCCAGGTGTACAAGAGCTACTTAATATGCAATCCCATAAATAAAGGATTAGAAGCTCCCTAAATTCTCTTAAATGAGAGATAGAGATTTTCCCATAAATTGAATTAAGCCTTTCCAACTGAATGTATCTTATCTCAAAATGAGGTTATTAATGAGAGTAGGTAATCATGTTGAAATACTACTTGAAAAGTCTTTTTCCTCATTCTGATACTTTCAAGGGTTACAATTTAGGGCCTGTTCCCATGGTGTGGTCATTCAATGAAGGTTTCAGTCCACAGCATTTTGTGTTCTCTTGAGAACATATGCTAAAAGGAAAAGGAAATGAGCAGTAGTTGTTCAAAAGGGAGGGAAAAGAAGCCTTTTCCCTTCTCCCCACACCCAAGCATCTGGAAATTATCTCAGACTGGTGTATTCTTTGCCTTTGAGAAACTCCTCAAGCAAAATTTAATGCTAGCTGTTGCATAGTAATTGCAATAGTTCATAAAACAGCCTATCCTCAGTGGATTTGTTTTCTGAAACTGTGAAAAGAGAGTATCTACACTTTCACAAGATGAGGAAAAGGGAATGAAAAGAGGAAAAAAAGTGTTACAAAAAAGAATCAAACAACCCTGAATTCTAATTTCTCATGTTGTGCTTGAGTTGACAGCAAAAATTTGGAAGGGCTACCTGTGTGTCAGTCATGATCAACAGTTTCATGATTAGATAATAGCACCCAGTAGATAAAAAGCAATTTAAGTCAAACAGCATTAGAAATAGCAAAGCTGGTGAAAAATCATCCAATACTGCCTGTGCCATGTTTATGAAAAGGATAGTTGGTACTTTTATTAGTCACAGATGTAACTATAAAAACCAGTTATACTAAATTTAACAGTGACTTTAAGGTTACTTCTTTAAACTGTGTTGCAGAATGCTAAACTGTTTCAAACACTTTTCAGTTGATGAAATTTGCAGTATCTGACCCTAGAAATTCTATCCCTGACCTATTGAATGACTCTGAAAATTGAATAATCCTCTAATGTGTGAACTAGGGCTTAGCTTGCTGGAGGCATGCATGTCCGTAGCCTGCAAATGAAGGGGAAAATACAGAATCAGGATAAAGTTTGTTTTTATTTGTTTTGTGTCTGTTGTAAATTAATTAACCTAAGTCCCAAAAATGTACTTCCCAGGTGTACATAGCTGTCTTTGCAGTCTCTGCCTATGCATCCAGTTACTACCGAGCTGGAAGTAAGCCATTTAATCCTGTGCTTGGAGAAACCTATGAATGTATCCGTGAAGATAAGGGTTTCCAGTTCTTTGCAGAACAGGTATTGTATGCTGCAACCCTTAGAATTGCTACTTGATACACTGCTGAATTCTAAATGTGTGCCTGGAATTCTCCAGAATTACTGGCAAAATACAAGATTACTCTACATTACCTGAGCCCAGCAAAACCCAAGGGACTTTGCTGAATTATAAACAAAGGGAAATGTTTTTTGAGGAAAGTCTGCTAAATTTGGTGTGGAACATCACAACCAGCAGCTGACACTGGAGGAGCACAGGCTGGCAGGCTGCCTGCTCCAGTAACAAGATATCTTGGTTAAGTAGAGTGCAATTCCCCATGCTGAAATATGATCACAACCACAACAAAAATTTACATTCTTGTCATTTTCTTTTGTGTGTGATCATTAAAAATACTGTATCTTCAGCTGTTTAATGCCTTCTTTTATAACAAATGTATCCCTTGTATAAGTCAATCAACCACAAGTATTTCCAATGGCACCATGACTCTTTGTGCTTCCAAATACTTAGTAGGCTAAGCCTTGAGAATTTGCTACCACAGCCGAGTAGGTGAAGGATTTATACAGCACATCATGGTCTGAGTGTTTATGAAGATAATTCCCCAGTAGTAGAATAATTATTAAGTATGAGTGAAAAATACTAAATTCTAAATTTAAACCAGCCAAGCTACCAAAATTGCTTAACTTGAAACATATGTTAAAAAGATAAAACTCAAATACCTGGTGCCTGGTAGCAAAGTAAGAATGACTGAAAGCTGTCTCATTCTGTCTAGACATAAAAAAAAATACAAAAAGTGCAAGTGGGCAAAGGTGTGCAACCTAGAAATTTGATCAGAGAAAGACTTCTCAGAGGCTTCCTTTAGGAAATGAAAAGTGCTTTTTACTGCCTGTGAAGCACTTTGCACATTATGTTTTAGAATTGACAGAAAAGAATGTTATGTGATCTTTCCTTAGTCTCAGGAAATGTCACAGGCAAGAGTAAAAATGAGGGGGAAAAAAACCCAACAGGAAGTAATACAGTCAAAGCAAAAATCAAATTTAAAGTTCATGTATCTGGTTCATCACTGTGCTACTTCAGTACTAAAATGATGTGTATGGAGCATTGCAAGTATCAGCACAGCATCAAATTGGAGTAGCAAAGTGGTGAATAAAAGTTAGCGCTGAGTTTAATGTTACACTGAATTAAAGGAAGATATTTTCACTTGAATATTGGGTAAACCAGTACAAAGGCTAGTTTTTATTAAGAAGAATTTTACTACTTGAGCAGGCTTGTGCTATGTACAACTGTTGTTCTAATACGAGAAATAAGCGAGGTGAATTTAGAGTGGTAAATTTATTGTAAGAATATGGGGTAGAGGAATATTAGGAAGAGAGCACAGTATGGGAAGAAAAAAATTAATGCAGCTTGCAAGCATTAAATATTTCTCTTTACATCAGGAACAGTGGCTTATTGCTTGCACTAGCATTTTGGTGCTTGCTCCAGATACCTTGTTAGTGCAGGCAGAATGTAATTAATGGCACAGACTGACAGAAGATACAAAAGTAACAAAGATTCTGTTTTATCACTAGAGGGAGTTTAGAATAACTCCTGTAAGCACCATGACCTTACTCTGGAATTATAACAGTTTAACTGAGAGCTAAATTTAACCCACGTATTACAGTGACATCTGGGGTTAATCTGGGTACAGTATGTAAGAGAGAGAGAGAGAGTGTTGCTCTTGCTGAATTAGGCCATAGCTGAAAGTAATTAGTACTTCTTTCTTTTTTTTTTTAACCAAATAGAGGATGTTCAATAAATAACTGGATGCCTGTGGGAAAAAATGCTTAGTAAGAGATTTGTGAAATGAGTAATAAAAAAAAGTAAAAGTTGACTTAATTTTTTTGAGGTGATTTTTCATAGTGAAAAATAGCGGTCTGACTTGAAAATAAAGTTGCCCAAGGAACAGCAGGCATTGCACATCTTAAGAGCTGGTGCTGGTCAGTTGTTAATTGTGTTCACCCAGAGGGGAGAATTCAGGTTGAGGAGGAGTGGCTGCTCCTCCTTTCACTTTGTGCTTTTTTATTTACTGTTGCATTTTAATAGTCTGAATTGTTTATTTGCTCACAGTCCCTGCTTTGCTGGTTTGGTGGTTGCCCTAATTTCGGCACATGCTGCTGCCCAAAGGTGATGAAATGCAGTGCATGTGGTTAGAGTTTCACCTAGAAACACCTGGGGTGTCACTGCGGCACTGGTGGGGATTGCTGGATGGAATTTCCTGGCTTCATTTCTTCACCCCTGACCCCTTGGAGATGCTGATCACCGTCTGCTCCCTCATACTCAGGGTTTTGTGGTTATTCACTGTACAGGAGCTTTTGGCCCTTTCTTGTGTTTTTGGTTTTTTGAAAATTTTTGTCTGTGCACTCAAAGTGTGGTTTTTGTTAATCTGTTAAGAGGTCCTAAGGGTAAATTTAATTGTTACCTTAGAGACAATGTACAAAGTATATTGCTAGATTTTCACTGGAACAAAATCTCAGGCCTTTTAAAATAATTGTTTGCCATTTCTTTCAAGGTTTCTTGGGTCTGAGAGCCTTTATTAATCTCACTGCCTCCCCCTTCAGGACACAACTGCAAAGTGAAAACTAATGTTCAAATTGTAGATGCCATATGGGAATGAAGGAGAAAACGAACAAAAGAAGCCAAACCAAAAGAACTCTTCAAGTGTTCATATGTTAATCTGTTTTCCCCCTCTCTTTTCATGTCTTGCTATTAGGTCAGTCACCACCCACCTATTTCTGCATGCCATGCTGAATCTGTGAATTTTGCTTTTTGGCAAGGTAAGTCTTCAGTCTGTCATTTACTTTTACAATGTTCATAATGTTTTAATTGTATGTCTAACACAAAGTATCCAGAAATTAGGAAAAGTTGAAATTCCTTCCTTAAATTTGTATTAGAGTGGTTTTATGAAATCTTAGCCTATCCTTACTTGCATGTTTCTTACTTGGATCTTCTGCTATTATAAAAATTCTCAAGAGATTTTGCTTTGTTTGGATTTTTTTCATGTAACATTAATTGATTATTACTTTCATGTACAAATATCTGTTCTTCTTTAAAATCAGGTTTGTTTGGGGTGTTGGGGAGGGATGTTGTTTTTTAATAAAAAAGAATTGTATGTCAAGCTATTTATAAAACAAACAAGCCTGAAGACAGCATGAAAACACTACAGGTTAAATCCTGAACCTTGGCAATTCTTGTAAACCTGTTCTGAAAGCAATTTTCAGAAATGAGCATAACAGCAAGGGTAAATACATTTACCTTCTCTTTCTCTGCTGGCATTATTACAGTATGTAAGATTTTGTGCTATTTGACTACTGTTTTTTTTCCAAAGATGTGTGTTGGAGCTTTGTTTGCTGTGTACTGTAGTGAAGGTGTCAGCCAGTAACAGCACCTGTGTGATTAGATAATTTTGGAGTGCACACAAAACATAACCATGCCTTTTAACTCTCTTAAAATCCTTCACCCAGGGGTTTGTCAAATCACAATGTGGCCATATTGTCATCTTTTTTTTTCCTGATTGGCTCTGCTGACTTGATTATAGTTATTATAGATGGAGCCATACTGAACAGATATTGGAACCCATTAGTCTGGGCTTTATTATTCTGTGTAATTCTTTGCTTTGTAAATAAATACAGGGACACAAGAATCCTTTTGTTCATAACCCAAAAGCTAAGATGACCAAAAATTTATTCTGTAACTTGAACACTGTTTAAATAAGATCAGATAGCACCCTGTCTTAATAAAGATAAATGAGACTGATTTGTTTAACAGATTTTGACAACTCTTATCATTCAAATATTTTAACACTTCCATTTAGAGAATGAAGTTCTTCTAATGAGAGCTGAGAATCTGATTAATGTTAGAGTCTGAGATTTGGTCTTGATGGGCACAGGACATTCAATCAGGGTGCAGCAGGATTGGGGATTTTTGCTTGTTTTGTTTTTAAATATGGCTGGCTGAGCTTATGGGAGGGCTAGACAGTGACTTTTTTCCATTGTAAAGGCAATTTTAAAATGCTTTGACCTCTTGTAATGAGGCTACATTAACTTACATGGAAAGATTAACACCAGTTGAATCATAAAGGCAGCTCGTCAGTGAGTTCAGTTCTTTCTGTGTGCAAAGACCTTTTCACTTACTGTGTCACCTTCTCAGCTCAAAAGGAGACAGCAACATTGCCAGGGTAGTGCTGTCAACCCACCAGGCACTGACCTTAGTTCATGTGTTCCATCACCAAGGAATCTCCTGATCACATCTTGTGAACTGAAGACTGGGCTCTCACAGGCACCAATAGTTTGGAAATAGCTTTCCATGACTTAGGAAGCTGGCTCTGCTTTTGCAGAGGAGTGTCAACACATGAGCAGTGGAAATGAAGGAAGTTTCAGCTATTCCAGCATCTATGCATGAATTAGTGTGAGCACAGCTTTGAAATAACACTTTGCTTTTTCTCTTCTGTCCTAAAATTCTTGTGTGATCAAGTTGTACCCTGGCTCCCAAGATGTTTCCCACATCCTGATCTCTGTGGGACAGCTTTGCCATTTATGACAGCACAGAATTTGGCACAATCTGGTGATGCATTTTAACTGTTTAACTTCGTAGGGTGTACCCTTGCCCTTTCTCTTCCATCCCACTGCAGAAGAGAGACAGCCAGGACAGAATTTGCCTCAACATTACCATACTGGAAGTAGCTTTGGAGAACTTGTGCAGTGTAGGAATCACAAGAGAATCACTGTCACTGAAGATGCTGACCCAGCACCAGACTTCAAAGCCAAAAAACTCAAAAGGTCCTTTTCTCACATGATAAGAAAAGTAACTTCTTTGTGTGCAGAATTCTGCCCTATATCCCATTCTAGTCTTGGCAATGATAGGCAGCCCAGTGGGGCTCATTCCTCACTTGCACATACACACTCAGGGGATACCTGAGTAATTTCTTAGCTGCGGTTTCAGCATCCATCTCACAACCAGTGTAAGAGTTTCCCCCAGAATTACACAGGAAATGGTGTTTTGTTTTCCTTCTGTTATAACTAGCATCTTTTTGAGACTAGAGTTGAAGTTTCCCCTCTTTTTTAGGTTGGGCAGGGAATGGAGTTTCTAGAATCTAAAATAGGAAAGGTACTATTCCCTTGAGCTCTGAAGTTACTGTGAAAGTCACTGCCTGGTTATCTAGCCCAATTTAACTGTACACACATTTTGCCATGCTTCTCTCTGTTTCTTTCTCTTCCAGGTGCTTTAGCTCCATAAATTTGGCTAAACTTGCGTTGAGTTTTCTTATCTTTTTTATATTTTTGAAGAAAAGGCATGAGACTTGGACACCTCTTTCTGTGATTCAAACAAGATTTCAAAAGACCAGTTAAACTTACAGAGGGTGTTGGACTAAAACCCTCTGCCATTTTATGCCATTTGAAACCTTCTTTAGCCTCTTGACTGTGAATTTTCTTGTTATATTTTTGTATTTGAAATTCTGCTTTTGTCTTTGAAAATGTCTGCATTCATTGAATAGCAACTGAATTGCAGACAAGTATATGCTGCCTATGGTTTATTCAAATTCCTTTATTTTAAAAAAAATTTTGAGAGGACTGTTAAACATCTGTTACTTTGCTATTTAAATAACCAATATTATGATGAAAATCAAAAAAAGCAAACAGCAACAACACCAAACCCACCAGCATGTATTTGAAGGTCCCACAACATTCTTTGAACGCTTCTGTTGCACTTTGTTATTTTGAATTTCTTGAAAATAAAGTAGAGCCCAGAAAGAGAATGATTCACCTACCTGTGACTACCTTTTTTTTACTTCTTGTTCCAGATGTCAGATGGAAAAACAAATTCTGGGGGAAGTCCATGGAGATTGTTCCAGTTGGCACAACACACGTAACTCTTCCAGCGTAAGTGCTGCCACTGGGCTCTGCTGTTCCTGCACAGGCACTGGTGCTTGCACACACTGCAGCCACGCTCATTCAGAGGACAGCCAGCTCTGCTCTGCCCTTTGGAAGGACTGGGGGCTTTGAATTCATTTAAAGAGAAAAGGGGAGGAAGAAAGACCCCACCAAACCAAAACCAGAAGTGTAAATCAGAAGCACTGACTCTTTCAAAAGTTATGAAAAACAAACAATGAAAAAACCCCTTTACTTTTGTGTACCTTGAAAAAAGAAAATACCTTTTCATACTTTCTTTTTGAAAGTATGAAAAGGTATTTTCATACTTGAGTTGAATTTCAACTTTAATACATTTTAAACTCATGGGAAAAACTGTAGGGTAAAGGAAACTATGAATTATTTTGCTTGAGTATGGGTTTGGGGGAAGAGGTGGTGGTGTTCCTGTCTTTTTTAACTGTATTTGTAGGGACCCTGACACCATGGGATGTTCTGGGCTGTAGGCAAGGCAAACAACCATCATCACTGCAGAAATAATGACTGTAAGTGATAAGTAGAACCACTTACGTATGTGGTGTTCATTATCCAAGGAGGCAGCCACTGTAGTGAAGTGTCAAGTACAATTGGTTTGTTTCCTTTTGTTTTTTTAAATAAAAATCTGCAGTGTTTCAATGCTGGCTTGTCAGAGTGCCCATTATTGATGAGCAATTAAAATCCCTTAAAATTTGGCCTATATCCATCATGTTTGCAGAACCAGAGGTATAAAGATTGAGTATTGTTCCAATTAAATCTGTTTTCCAGTGAGAAAGTACAAAATTAATTAATCTGCTGTCCTGCCATCTGAAAAAAAAAAAAAACAACCAAAAACAACAAAGAATTCAAGTACCTAGCACTCATCAAATCAAGTATGTCTTTTTTTTTTTCAAGTGGATAAAGTTGTAGTCTAGTAAGATAGTATCCAAAAGGTGATGTATAAACCATGTTATGTTCATAGCACCTGCCCTAAGCTTTGAAATGAAAGGATGTGAATGAGTGCTCAGAGCCAAAATAATTAATATATTAGGGCCTATGATGGGCTGATGAACTGAGAAGCAATCTGATTCATGTGTGATCTCCATGTGTTGATTTGTATCCCTGTTTATTTGATACAGAATTGGGTACAAAAAAGGTGCCCAGGCTATGGGGAAAATTAAGCATTAGTATTAAGGTTCATTTTTAAACTAATGGATGTTTTTAGCATTTATGATAAGATGTGACATGCATAGGTAAGGGCAGAAAAACAAGTTACTGTGGGATAAATTGGCTGCATATCTGCAAGTCTGTACAAACTGTCCTTGTGTGTGCCCTTAGAAAGCAGCAAGTGAAAGCAAGTGATTAAGGGGAGGAAGGGAAAGATTCCAGTAACTTCACAAGGAAGTGTGTGAGGCACTTGCTGTGGGGCAAGTGGTGCTTTGTAAGTTTATATTTTACCTTACCTGTGGTGAGTTGGCCATCCACACCCAGAAGAAATTGTAGAATGTATGTCTTCATGAGACTTTCCTTTCCTTGATGCTTTATAAGGCTGTTTTATAAGAGCATCTACTTCCTTCATAGAAGGTGAAATGTTGCATTCACTATTGGTACTTGTTTATCTCTCCCTGTCTGCTGTTTCCCAGTGTGCAACTGCATCTTGAAGTGCCTGGTGAGAACTTTGGCTCTTGCCTAAAGCACACATCTTAGGCTCGGCCTTGAGGGCTTGAGCCAAGCTTATTTTTGAGCCAAGTACATGTTCTGGTGGCCCATGTCCTTGTCACTGTGTTACAAGCTTGGATGGGCATCTCAGACTGTAGAAGATACCAGAATGATTACTTCTGGAAACTTAAAACTGGTTAGAAGGACAAGTAGATGGAGAGAAAACTGAATTCAAGACCAAAGTATCTAGCAGAAGTGAAAAGGATTTTCGGGGAGGTGGAATTGTTGCCATAGGGTTTGTTTTTGAAAAGATTTGGAACAAGATGAAGCAGTCTAGTAAAAAAAAAAGTTTATTTGGTTTCTCTAATCAAGTTGCCTCCAAATGTTTTTCCTCAAGCCTGAGCTCACTTGAACATGGCATGACAATTTTCTTGTGTGTATTTTTCCTTACAGTTTTAAAGACCATTTTGCATGGAACAAGGTGACATCCTGCATCCATAACATCTTGAGTGGGCAAAGATGGATTGAACACTATGGAGAGATCATCATAAAAAATCTAAATGATGACACGTGCCACTGCAAGCTGACTTTCATAAAGGTAACCACAGCAGTGCTGGCTCTGTCTTTTCTAACAGGCACAGCAGTGGGAGGATGCTCCCTGCTGAAGCTCAGTACTTCTGCTTACAAGCTGTAATTACCTGTGATTCCTTGAAAACTGTGACTTTGAAGGAACTGCCACTCACTAGACACAAAAGAGAAGCAACAGGTTTCTTGAGTGATTCCACTGGAAATGGAGGAATTATGGGGAAAGGAATATCATGGAATACCTACTCTGGGTTTGATGAGAGACAAAGGCACAAGGTGGCTACTGACATTGGTTACCACATGCCTCCTGCTGGCCCACTGGCACATGCTGTGCTTGCAGCCATTCAGCAGCTGTAGGACCAGTGCTTATGCAGGGTGTTTCTCCTGATGCTCTTTTCTAGCCTTTTGCAGGTACTCAGAGGAGTTTAAGTAAGAGGCTGGGGTGTTACTCAAAGCTTTTGCTACAGTACAAGTACAGTATATGACTTCTTCAGGAATTGTCCTTATAACTGAAATGAAATTCAGTTTTTGGCAATAGATTACTTTGTAGTAAATGAAAATCAATGAAAATGTCAAGAAATGCCAAAATTTCTAACCTGAGAAATACTTTTATAAATCATCCTAAGAGACTTACCTTAACCTGCATTTTGTGTATCTCATTGATGGAGAAAGGCTCTGCTGGACATAAAACAGACCATACAAATACAAGGGATACAGTACTTCAGTGTACCTATGCAGCATGGCATGCTCCCCAGCAACTTTGGGGTTTTTAAATTTGTTTTCCTGAATACTTTGTGCTTTCTAAGAAGCATTAGGATGACTTTTTTTTCCAAATACTTACTTGAAAGTACTTTCATGTATTTTCAGAGCTACTCTGGATGCTCAAAGTTCAAATATTTAAGGCTGAGAGCCTGCAAATCTCACACCTTTGATATTGTAAAGTGTTTAAAGTGGAGATTAACGTATGAATTCCTTCTCTTTCTCTTCTGCAAATTTGGGAGAGATGTAGATAACCAAGTCAGGACTCGGGTCAACTGTCCTTGGGCAAAATTCAGGGTCAGCTGCACTTCACCTCATACTGCTCCTAAAAAAGGCAAACAAAATAAATACAATTCTCAACATCAGTATTTTAAAAAGCTAACATACTAATAGGTTTGTATTTTAATGGTACTAACAGTTGTTGTTTGCACTTGACATTGTAATGCACACCTAAATGAACAGTTCTCATTGCTCTGCAGCCTGGTGCTGCTGGCATGGCAAAATAGGCTGCACTTGAGCTCTTATGCACCTTCTTTCTCCTTGTTCCTTTTCATTCTAGGCAAAGTATTGGAGTCCAAATGCACATGAGATTGAAGGCAGTGTCATGGATAAATCTGGGAAAGTTGTGCATCGACTCTTTGGGAAGTGGCATGAAAGTTTATACTGTGGGACAACTTCATCTTCAAACTGCATATGGAGAGCAAGTTAGTGATCAGAATTGCTCATGTACACAAACTGGGATCTTCAGTATAAGCTTACTGTTTTCATATCTTTATTATGCCCCAATTTCTTGTTATTTTTCTGTAGAATATTAGATTTTTGTCAAGCATTTAAAAGTTACATCAGAAGAATATATAATTTAAATAATATGAGAACTTAATCCCATGGCTGAATTTTCTCCATTCTCCTTCATTTTCATATTTGGGCATGAAGTGAGTATTGAGGACTCTAGCAGGAAGGGGAAAAAAAGGAACAAACTCCTACTGCTTGTGCAGAGAAGTGTTGTTTATTTCATGTGTTGAACACTGCAGGATAGCCCACAAAGCTCAATTCTGTAATGACAGTGATAGCTGAATTTCTCCCAAGCTTGTGGGGTTTTGTCTACTGTGTTTTGAAAAAACATTATGATAATAGCATGGCCTTCATCACAGTTGTGCTGTGATTCAGCTGAGAGAACAGAAATCTGTCTTGTTGCAGTGCAATTATCAAGGGGGATGTTCTCTTTTGTCACATTATTAAAAACCTCTTGTTCCCCCAGAATTGACACTGTGGATCAGGCATAAACAAATGACTGGAGGGAGCTTGAAATTTTCTTTCTCAGTGTAATAGCATTTAATTGGAATTCTGAATGTACTCTTTTCTTCTGTAGATCCAATGCCTAAAGATTATGAACAGTGGTATGGATTTACACAATTTGCACTGGAGTTAAATGAACTGGACCAACAAACTAGGTCATTACTCCCATCCACTGACACACGTTTTAGGCCAGACCAAAGGTAAGAAGCTTTAACTCTGAAATATTTTCCTTAAATAGTTCTTAATCTTCTGTACACTCACTTTACCCTGAACTCAGACTATTTTCTGTGGATAACTGCAGTGTGTTTCTATTTTTACATTAATGTGCATCTGAAACAGACATTGTAATCACTTATTGAGAAATGGTCTAGTTATTATGGAAGTGTATCCTAAAATTGCCTCTTGGATGCTTCTAGATAACTGTCTTTCCAAGGATGTTAAAACCTCAGTACTTCAGGTACTGGATGTTGAGCATACAGTATTTGAGTAACCTAAAACTGAGACACTTGAAACTCCTTTCTGCAGTGAAATTTTAGCTTTTGCAAATTTCCAAGTAGAAGAATCTAATTTAACTGTGACTCTGAGCTTCTTACAAGAGTCAATTTTCCTTAAGTGCTTTTTTTCATAGTGCAGTTGTCTGCAGAGGTAGCTGTTTACCTTTCAAACACTGTGAAATACCTGCTGGAAAGATTAGATTCTTCTGGGGGCAGGAGACCAATTGTTTATATCACTGCTGCTGCAGGTTTCTGGAAGAAGGGAATATTGAAGGAGCTGAAATGCAAAAGCAGAGGATCGAGCAGCTACAGCGAGAACGACGGAAGGTGCTAGAAGAAAACAATCTAGAGCATCAGCCTAGATTTTTCAGGTACTAGATAGCATAATAATTAGTATATACTATCATTTATTGAAATGCTTATTATAGATCTGATTCTGAATTTCCATGTGAGAGGCTCCAGTGTTTTCCAGGGCTCCCCCATATACTTTGGGTTTGTACTTTGGTAATGTAGAATACTCCCGACTTGGTTAAAACTCAGTTATGTATTAGTTTTTTATTAGTGCATCCCTGAATTTATTTTTTTTTTGCCTTGATGGCAATTGGTCTACATTTGAATTTGCCTGAGTGAATGTAGCACCTTTGATTCTTTGAAGCAAACTGGAGTAGCTGGATTTAGCTCAATTACCTCTGCTGAATTCAGTGGGATTGCCTGGTGTGGAAGTGTGCAGAGTTGGAGCCTTTCACTTCCAGGGCTATTTTTGAACATGCTTCCCCTATCTTATGGGGAGAGAATTATTGTTCTGAGGGCACTTTATCTCTTCCTATTGTAAATCAGTTAAACAGGAGACTTGAGGCATCAAAACACAAAAAGGAATGCTGGTCAGGATGTGGTCTTTTGCCCCTAGTTTCTCTGTCCCCCTGCAGTGAAAGAGTTGGAGGCAAGATAAATGTTGTATGGGCCTATTAGCAGATCTAGGATCCTATTTTTTCTGGATATATCTATACTGTACTTCTGAGGAACACTGGAATGGTTTAAATAGGTGCAAAAGGGAATGGCTTACACTACTACATCTGACAAGCTGGTGAGCTAACTCATCACATGCCAATCACATCTGCTAACGGGAAGCAAGATAAAGGCAAAGTCTAATATTTGATGGTGTTCACAGGGGTCTCAGGTTGAGGGAAGAGACAAGGATTTGACTCCATGTTTCAGAAGACTTGATTTATTTATTTTATGATATATATTACATTAAAACTATACTAAAAGAATAGAAGAAAGGATTTCTTCAGAAGGCTAGCTAAGAATAGAATAAGAAGGAATGATAACAAAGGTTTGTGGCTTGGGCTCTCTGTCTGAGCCAGCTGGGCTGTGATTGGCTATTAATTATAAACAAACAACATGGGCCAATCACAGATCCACCTGTTGCATTCCACAGCAGCAGATAATCAATGTTTACATTTTGTTCCTGAGGCCTCTTAGCTTCTCAGAAGGAAAAATCCTAAAAAAAGGATTTTTCATAAAAGATGTCTGCGACACTAATACTTTGTGATTGTATATTCACAATGAGAATTGTGAATAAGAATGTGGATTTGAATCCTTACAATGAGGATTTGAAAGCTGAGATTTATCCTGTAGATTTAAACGGTGGAATAAAGAATTTAATTATTATATAGCAAAAGTATTAGAGCAGATAGGAGTTAATGCATTTGGCTCTTTAATAGTGATGTTCTCTGGTGAACATGAGATTGAGATGCCTCTCCTTGGCCCACTGCAGACACACCAAGCTGTACTGCCTTGTTTGCAGGCTGCAATGAGCTGCACTGCTCCTGGTTTGTGGGCTGGATTTGGTATCTGTGCATGGTGCTACACTGCATTACACAGCATATAGATGGAAAATATAAGCTTACATTTGTTTAATCTTTCATAGGAAATCCAGCGATGACTCCTGGGTGAGCAATGGAACCTACATGGACCTTAGGAAAGAACCTGGTTTTTCCAAACTGGACAATCCTGTCCTCTGGTGAAAGAGGAGCTAAGTGAAGACATTCTGTGCTGTATTCTTGAATCTGATTTAAAAGACATATATATAAAATATAACTATATATCTATATATACACACACGTACAGAATGTGTGTGGTGTGTGCATATGTGCAAATCTCCAGAATCATGCTTAATTTAGAATCTGATAATTCATTTGTTTCCTTTACTCAACTATTGCAGTGATTGTTTGAATGTATAAATATCCTAACTTCCTTTTATAAAATATTTAATAAATAGTACTGAATGTTAACAGATGGAAAAGAGAGGAGCTTTTACACTACTTTTTCAATGTGTAATAATATCAGTTCTGAGTTAAATTATGCCTTACTGAATTGCATTGGAGACAGTAGCATCAGCATCTCCTAGCTGTGCTGAGGAAGAGTGCAAGCCTTAGTAACTCAAATTGTAGGTAGGCTTCCACAGTGCAATGAGTAGTTCAGCTGTCTCTGGGCTGGTATAAATTGCTGAAACAGATTATCAGCTGGTGCTGGAATCTGACTGTGATCTTTTGCTGTCTGCAGGAAAGATTTAAGTAAGCTTTTGTTTCTATTAACTTTCTTCTGAGCTTTGTGGAAGAGGTAGTTCTGAGCTTACGTCGGTGGTTCTACTGCCTTATACATAAACTGTACCCGGTTAAATGTAGTGCTAGAAAGTCAGGAATCGCCAAAATTTTCCACTGGGAAAAATTTTCACTTCAAATTTATAGCCCCCAACAGGGCAAAAAGAGGAGATCATTTGTATATACTGCTTGAGCACTGATTAGATGAAGAAGCTCTCTCTTTTTCCAGTAAGTGAAATCTTATACAGAGCACGAAATCCTGTGCTTCCTTAGCTTCATTTGTTTTTATTCACTTAAAAATTACAACAGTAAGACTTTTTAAAAAGTAAGCAAACTGATTATTTTAAGCTAGAAATTTTTTCCTAGTATTTTGATATTTTCTACCTCTTCAGAAATAACGTATTTAAAATCTTATATTTAAAAAATTACCATCTGCCTTATGGAGAAGTGTATGGAGTCTTTGATCTTCCTCTGTTTGTTTGTTAAGTTCAGATAGATATTTAAACGTCTTGCACTAAATCAATTGCATCCCTTTCCTGTAATTTTATACATATGGTTCAATTTGTGAAGCTACTAAACCATAGGTCAGAAATTTAACAGGAAGCAAATGTAGCAGAAGCCTCACTTTTGAATGAAGATTATAGAGATGGGTAGTATTGTTGGGTTTTTTTCATCAAATCACAATGCCACAGTCATTAACAGACTAATTTAAAAGATAGATCAGAAGATAAAAGATAGATCAGTCACACATATCTGCAACCCAAGCCTGATCCATGGTTCTTCAAATCTGCTCCGTGTGTCTGCAACTCTCTGGCAGCAATGCAGTTTTCTATGTGATAGACCTGCATTCTGTCATCACACCCTTTTCTTTTCTTTACATGCCACTGTAAAGACACAAAACAAACCCAAATGCTGGGTTTGTTAAATTGGCTTATGGCTGGAACAACTGGATATGGTATGGATAAAGTAGACTCCTAGGAGGACAGACTAATAGCTTAGAAAAGCTTGCACTTTACTGCAATTGTGCTGCATTGTTCTAGAGAAAATCTATTAAAAATGGATCTTTGTATTATATGTATCATGAAGGAAATACTATGAAGGCTTTAAATTTTAAACAAAATCTGTGGTGTCAGATTAGATGTATATTTGTACTTTGGTTTCTATTACCTTGAGGCCTCATTGTCTCAGAGGCAGATGAATGCTTTTTCACCATTTTTCATTTTGCCCAGGATCTGCCTCACCATCATTTCCATAATTTATTACCAAAGAAGTTAGCATAATTATATCTAATTAATATGTCTTCAAAAAACTTGACTACCATGCCAGCAGCTTTAAACAAGGCAAGGTTCACACTTATATGAAGACAAAATCTGGGCTTTGATTCCAAAGGAAGTCTCAAACTTTGGGGGCTGTTTGGCTTTTCAAGAAAAATGAGGTTCTCTTCATGGCTTGTTCCCTTCCTGTCTTTTATCCTTGTATTAACTGTCAAAACCTGGCACAGAAATGAGTTGATAATTGCAATTATCCTTGCTGTTGGTAATTACAATTTATACTAAAATTAAGGTTCATTTAAAAACAAAAGAGGGTAGAGGAAATAAAAGCTTTTAAGAAAAGGAGCAAAATTTGTGGAGGCTGCATTAAGCTTGCTTATTGTCATATTTGGCAGCTACTGTGATACTGCCTGATCTGATTGCTGAGTTTGTGTGTTCTGTGTGTGCAGGGGATTCCCCCACGCAGGTATGAAACAAAACAAGTCTCATATGGGGTATTTGAGTCAGGATTTTTGAGAAATCAGACTGGCAGTGCCAAGTCTGATTTCTCTAACACTCCAAACTCTCTGAAACACAGACATGGGATGAATGACAAGAAGCATTGGGCTGAGCAGTGCCTTATATAAAAATTTCTTCATCAAAATTTCTGTAGCAAGAAAGTAAACTCCAGAGTTTTAGCACTGTCTCCGTAAAAATGCCTGAGAATAATCTAGGGTGTTTCTTAAATGCATGAAACAAAATCATTGAACAAGTAATTGCTCCTTTTGTAAATCTCTAGTACACACCTCCAAATACAATGTAACCAGTTGTGAATGATCCTCTGACCCCACATTTCCAACTGCAGTATAGTTTTCCCTGCTTACTTTTGTATGAAACAATTGGGTTTAGTTGTTAAATTTCTGTTATCTGTATATTAAGAAGTGGAAGAAATTTGTCTTGATGTTAGTTCTGTGTATTTCTGCATGTAAATATATTCAACATTCACAAAGTTAATATATTCTATAAAGTTATTCTTGGTAAAATCTGAAATTTTGGTAATTTTCTTCCCCAAAACTTCAGCTGTGTTAATGGGTACAAAATTTATATTAGCTTTCTGCAGTATAACGAAGACAACTGTTATTCTTAATAACTGACACTGAGGGACTTTTTACCCACTATTTCTACCCTGAATGGTAAAAAAAAAAAAGAATGCATCAGGCAACTTAACTGCTTCCTTTCATACACAGCTGTGATCCCCAAGGTGTGTGGCTCTATGGACCCGTGTTAAAATTTCCTGATGACCCTTGCCTGCTGTTGTAGCTGTCTTATTTCATGACTTTATAAACACTGCTTAATATGAATTTGGAGGCCAGTTTGAGAAGCACTCATGCAGCTCTGTCTTTCTGTGTGTGTCTCTTCATAAAGAAAACCCTCACTATAAACTTCCATCAAGGTGATGGAGCAGCTCAGGCCTTTGGGCGTTGAGCCCCTGTGTCATTATTCAAGTTGTAAAGCATAGAAAGAAAAAAAAATCCAGGGAAATATTATACATAGGAACAGAAACCCACAGCTCTGCTTTCAGATTTGCAGTCTTGATGCTTAGTTTCTGATTTTGTGTAAATTTGGGATTACAAAACAGCATCACTTGCCCAGGAGGCAACTGTGGGTAGTGTAAAGTGCCCTTTAGACCAAGTGGAGCTAGAATGCACCATTAATGACTGCATTCCTTTCTGGATCTCTGTTCTCTGAGATATCCTCGATGTGGTAGTTTGCCAGCACTGAACTACTTCTTTTAGACACTTTTTGAAGTACAGATCCAGCAGTCTGTACTTAGATCCTTTATGCAGAGCTTGGAAAGTTAGATGCCTGGAAGGAATGCAAAAACCAGCCCAAATTTTGATACGGAAACATCGTGGAGATCTGTTCTTACACCAACCAGTTTTCTTTGAAGGACTGGAAACAGGATTGCTGCTTTCTTTTAAAATCTGGCCTCTGAAGGACATAATAGTTGCAAACACATTCACCTGTACTGCCTGGCAGCTTAGTGTTGAGTCCAGATCATGGTACAGAAAGAACACCAACTCACGGGACCAGAAATTAGGGCCCAACCAGGGGCAGGTGGTTTCACATTGCACAATGGTCCAGTGCTGGTCTCAAAACAAACAACCCCCCCAAAAAACCCAACCTAACAAAGACTTCACACCTTTCCATGCCCCCCACTTTCCCTCAGCTGTTTACAGTCCTGCTCGGGTTTTCTTTGTGGTCCCTTATTCAGTGTCCTATTTTTCTCTTTATTAAAATAACCTGATGAATAGGAAAACAGTCCATAGCAACAAATGATAGATCATACCTAGAGGCTGTAGTTAATTTTTTTCCCCATAAATTCCTTCTGTATCTTTTCTTTGACTGTGAATAAGACTTTCTTACCAGTCAAACCTGGTAAGGGTAGTGTGCTATGGAAATACGCATCTATACCTGCTCAACAGATCCTAATTACAAATGTCCTTGCATCTGCTTTTGTGTAATCTCTTGTGTTGTCTCTCCAAATGACCAGCTTGGCAGAGCAGGAAACTTTCAGCAGATCCTGCTTTGTTCAGTATGGCTTCTTTTTTGTGTACAACTCATGCAGAGGGGGCAAGCTGAAGAGGAGTGCAAAACTTGGCCCATGGTGCATTTTAATAGCGAGAAGGATGACATCCAACTCGTCCACATATCTGAATACATCTTGCAAGGGCTAGAAGAATGAGATGGTGCTATTCAAATGAGTGACATTAAAATTACAGGGTTTTTTTGGTTGTGTTTTCATTCCTGAATTATTCCTACAATAAATAAAATTCACAGTGTTCAATAATTCATCCTTTCTATTTTCTAGCTACTGGTGGGTGCAACTTACTCCAGCAGCTGTGGGCTTATAAGAAACTGCACATTATCTGGCTTACCTTTTGAAACTTAGTACATGCTGTAACCTACCACCAAATGTATTACTGTACTGCTCAGTTCTTAGCTACTGCTCTTGCTGCAGCATTTTGAAAGCAATAAGAGAAATTTTCCCTGTAAGTAGTTGCCATATGTTCAAGAATAATTTTAAATGGTTCATTTTTTTTAAATATAAATTGTGGATTTGGTGTTTTAATGTGTAAAACAAAACTGAATTAAAGCTTATGAGAATGTTTGGGATGCTGATCCACAAGAGGTGATGATGTCCATCAGCTCCACACATTGGAGATGATTGGCATCCCTGAGAATCTGATCTTTGTGTTAACAGTATTTTCCTAGTTCCAGTATTGGAAAACCATCTCACATGTATGAGGTATTACATAAACAAAGCTGCTAAATGCTGAATTTGTTGTTTGTCTTGATAGGGCATTAGTGATTTCAGAATGAGGAAAGGTATCTTATGTATTAGAATTATTGCTGACTTTCAGATATTTGAGAAGTCTCTCTGTAGTCAGGACCATCCCTGTTTTCTGCTTCACTCCAAATATTTGTAATAACATTGGAGTACATTGATGCACAACTTGATTTATTATTTTTGTCTCTGTAAGCAATTTAGTTGGATGTTAATAAATCATATTTGCAAAAGGTCATAGAGCACCCTGACTTTTTCCCAGGGGTTGTAAGCATCTTTCTTCAAAGTTTGTTAGTGGCAGCTGAAACAAATCTCACTGCTGTAGTGATCTGTGCTTTTTACACTTTGCAAAATGGCAAGTAGGAAAGAGCTTCCATCTGCTAGAACCCTTATTTATCACTCTAACAATCTGTCTGGAAGTTGTGCAGTGTTCCAGTTGTACTGCTCTGCACAGCTCTGCTGCACAGCCAATGTGCCAGACACTGGGACAGGAAAGGGGGTAAGCTGATGGAATCCATTTACAGCTGGAAGTTTATTCTTAAAAGCAGTTTTTAGCATACAGATGTCCAGCAAAATATTATGCTTTTTTATGAGTGCAGAAACCACAAACTAAATGTTTTCCATAAAACAACTTTTAAAAACAAGGAAACGTGATATTTACTGGGTAAAATAAATAACTGGAAAGAAAGGATAGAAATGTGGTAGTTTTCCCCTTAGAGATGGTGATTCAGGACAGCTCTGCCAATCAGACCTCAGTGATGTCTCACAGTCCCACCATAGTGTATAAAATGCAATATGGATGGACTAGGATGAGAGTACAGTGAGTGTAACTCCTGACCAACATGAAATTCCTGACTGCAGTTCTGCAGCACTTTGCAGCCTCAGTGTCTGCAAAGATTTGGTGGGAGGGAGCATGGAGCATTCAGAAAGAGCCGGGAAAACTGGATCTATGGGTTTGTTACCATGCCAAATATCCTCAACTGTGGTACATGGCAGAATCAGGATAGAGGCCAAAAGCAAAACAGTCTTTACAGTGGGCCAGAATCAGCTCCTGGATTTTTGAAATCCAGCCATTTTGGTTCTATTGGGTTAAGAACTTTGGAACTTTCTCATCATGTCAGGGGGAATTACTTCATTGCTGATTTATTTCATAGAGATCTGATACTGTTTAATTGGTATCTAAAATAACTAGCATTTAATTCAAGTTGCTGGGAAAGTTCTGGTTTATAGAAGCAGTAGTATTTTTAAATTGCAAGGGATGCTCATTATTGGTGCCCTACTCATGAGCACCCAGGGCAGCAGGAATTTCTCTTGCAGAGTGAATTTCTCATGACTGCCCTAAAAGTTAATACCACACCAAGTACCCACAGTGTGGTCAGTGCTCCCCAGACAAAACAGGCTGTTCTCCTCTACAGAAGTGCAACATAAACTTGGCAAGTGTAGAACTTGCATCCAATTTGTGTTTAAGAGCAGCTGTCTTTTCATTTACAGTAATCTCTATTTTAAAGTCATTTTGCTTACTGCAAAATGATTCAGACCTTCATAGGGTGAGGAAAAACACTGACAGCTGAGCAAAGCTTGCTCTACATAGTAACCAACACATCTTGGCTTTTTGTTGTTGTTTTTTTATGGTCTATAAATTCTATATTATATATAGAATATATAATTATATATTACTTATATTGCTTTCATGTTGCAAATGTTGCTGTCTGTGCTTGGTTTATTGATTTTTAATTTAGACCTCTCTGTTTTATGCATAAGAATTTGTGGAGTTACTGTTTTTAAATGGGGTTAAAAGCTGGCCAGAATCGAAATTCTGATGTATACTTAGGAATTTGTATCTTTGCTTATTCTGTACCAAGGGAAATATTTGAAATTACTTTGTGCAAACTCTCATTTGAGGTAAATCAACATTGCTCTACTGAGCTGAATGTAGCCGAGACTTGAGTTAACTGAGAATTTGTCTCTGTGGGCTCACTGATGTAAGTTTTTACAGGCTCTTGAACCAGTAATGAATTCCTGGAACACAAGATGTTGTGTATTAACATCCGCCATTTCTGACTGTAATTTCAGACTCCAGGAATTATTGTCTTCCTCTAAATATGAGGGTACTACTTATCCTTGAGGATTTTATGTGCTGATGTTTCACATGCTATTCTAGTAAAACCAGCTGTTAAAATTCAAAAGTACTTATTTTTTGCTTGCTTAACATTTTAAAACTTCTTGATAAAAATCGTTTTCCAAAATTACAAATTCCTTACTTTTCAGCTTGTGTCAAAAAAAAAAAAAAAAAAAAAGAAAAAAAAAGAAATAAAGGCTGCAGTAAGGCAACTTTGAATTACTGCAGTACAGGCCTTGAAAAATCCTCTCCTCCTTTGGTTTTTATGAGGATGTGTCTGCAATGCCTAGATTGCTGCCTAAGGCAAGGAAGATTATGTAGATTTATCAATAGATGAGAACCTGTCTAATAGCTGAAAGAGATTTACAGTTTTGTTTACTGCAAGGTTTGTTATAATTTTGGCAATTGACAGAGTGAAGATGGAGTGAAGTCAAGAGGTCATCCTACTTGTATTCATTGTTTGCTACTTGCACTTCAGTCAATGAAGCAAACCCTGTAAAGGCAACTGGAGCTATATAGGGTTTTTTTGGATGGAAAAATCAATTTTTCTTTCAAGGTTTAAAAATAGTGCACCAAATTATGAAATTCTTTGGTGGGGAAAATCTTTTACTAAGGATTTTGCCTAAGAGAGGCACTGCAAATAGGTCAGTTAGGGCAAGTTTCACTTTTCTGATTTTTCTAGTTACTAAAGAATGGTGAGCCTAGTCCTTCCTTAACACGTCTTATTTCATTCTGGAGACAGACTAAAGCTTCAGTTAAAGGTGATGCAGGGTAGAGTACTCCAGGATATTATATTCTCATCACCTGTGAATATCAGGAACTGAAAAAGAGCATAAAAAGAGCATGTGCCACATCACAGGGAAAATAAAAAAGCCCTAGTAGGAGCTCCATTGTACTTTATGTAGGTGCAAAGCTTCCTAAAGCTGATGCTCGTGTGAATGCTTTGGTGTTGATAACAACATGAATTGGTTGTTTGACATGGTGGGAGAAAGGAATGAGAGGAAAGAGTGAATGTTGAAATATGATTCTCAGTATTGAAGTGTGCAGTCATGAGGTCCTAGGAAAAAGGAGTAACTGCAGTTCATGCTTTCCCAGTACCAGCTGCTCATTGTTTCCTTTCCTGACAATGCTCCCTCTCAGGATACAGCTGGTCTTCCTTCTCTTTTGGAAACTGTATTGCTCACACTGTGGTACGTCGGCATTGGCAAGGCTGGACAACTGGACAATAACTGTGGAAGAACCAAATAAGCCCCTGCAAATAAATCTCAAGCTGACAGCAACTGGTTCTGCAGGAGAAGCACAATCCCATCTCCCCGCTGCAAAGAGCTGTCTCTGGCAATAAGAAAGCCACCCACCCCAGGGTACTTGCATCATCTGTTACAGATGCCATTCACCCAAATCACTGCACCATCCAGATAAACAAGGGCAGTACAGGCAGCAGGGACACCAGTTTTAGTCCTGTGATGAAGCAAATAAACTACATTTTTAACTGTCAGAGAAGACACCAGCACTTCATTTCATACATGAGGTTCTCTTCCAGCACAGTGAAGACCTGGTCTGCATGTGGAACTGCAATGTAACAAATAGTGTCAACAACCTGGAGTTGTGTGACTCTGTCCCGGGCCACCATCAGTATAAATCTGCAGGACAATGACTGCTCTTTAGTTCCCACTCTGTTCAGAAGGGCAGCTGCAGCCTTTTCACAGAATCAGTCAGGTTGGAAGGGACCACATTTGATCATCTGGTCCAACCTCCCTGCTCCAGCAGTGTCATCCTAGAGCACGTGGCACAAGATTGCACCCAGACAGTTCTTGAGTGTCTGCAGCAAGAGACATTCCACATCCCCTCTGGGCAGCTTGTTCCAGTGTGGGGTCACTCACACAGTAAAGAGTGACCTTTATGTCACTCATGTTCAGGTAGAATTTCCTGTGCAGCAGTTTCTGCCCATCATCTCTTGTCCTATTGCTCAGCACCCCTGAGAACAGCCTGGCTCCATCCTCTCTGCACCCTCCCTTCAGACACTGACAGACATTGGTGAGGTATCAGACGACATCAGTCATCTCTTCCAGAGGCTGAAGAGGCCCAGCTCCCACAGATTTCCTTGAAACAGAGATGCTCCAGTCCCTTAATGATCTTTGCTGGACCTGCTCCAGGAGCTCCATGTCTCTCTTCTGCTGAGAAGCCCAGATTGGGACACACTGCTTTTATATCTACCAATCTGTTTTGACCCAAAGCACCCTCTTTATGGTACCTGCTGTCCTTTAGGGCAACACTGTTGCATAATATATAAAGAGCTCCCATGGAATTACCAGCCCACACACTTTTTAGCTGCTTGCCAGCCCTTGCTCCTTGTTTCAAAAAGAAATGTGTTCCTTTTCCATCCTGTTCTCTTTTATGCAGAAAACCCGGGTATGTTCTTACCCACTGTTCTTACCACTGCCTGTAGGACATTGAAAAACAAACACTTCACATGCTGAAATTAGGGGGAGCAATAGCAAGCTGAAAAATGAAGTGACTAAGAAGAGATATGAGGCCTTCTTCTTGGTACCCAATGGGGCTGTCACCCCAGTGGGAAATGGGATAGGATTTTAACTTCTGTCCTCCTCTGAGTGTGTGTTTCTAGAGCAGAAGATTCAGACAGCTCCTGGCAGCTCCTGCTGCAGAGCCCCTGGGAAGCTGCAGGAGTCCCGACTCACTTGCAGGAGCAAAGCAGCCTCACCACTCCTCAGGACCCTCTGTAGCCACTGACTTCTTTGCTGTTTGTGGTCTTCTCCTCAATCTATCTGCCACTTTTATGGGCCATGGCTTGCTTCAAAGACTGATAAACAAAATCCTCAATTTCTATCTTTGTGGGCACTTAAAACTACTTTTTAATTTTTTTTTTCTGTTTTGTTCTGGAGAAACCCCTTTCACATTGTCCTGGAACAGGAATTTCTGCTATTGCTCCTGCAAGAGAGACTGAGCTGACAACAGGTAATCAGAAGGGGGATTATGGAGTTGCTAAACAACTAGAAAAGAAAACAAAAAAGACACAAAAAACCAAAAGGGAGAGAGAAAATTTGTTTTAAATCACAATAAAGCTATTGCTACAAATGTAGTATATAACATGCATCTGGTGTTACTCAATGAAATATTAATGTTAGCTTCTGAACATTTTGCAAGGTTGGACTATGGCCATACTCCAGTTCTGCAGCAGCACAACACGAACACCATCCAGCTGGCTGCCCCATGAGGGACTGCAATCACATACTGCCCATTCTTCAGAAAATTCTGCCCAAATCATTTGCTTCCACCGGTGGATAGTGAGGTTTCTTGAGGATGCAAAAGGAATTGCAAGAAGCATAACATATCTGGAGAGCTGATCAAAAGCAAATTTACAGCCAGTTTTTCTCTCTACAGGCAGCTTCAGCCATGGGCTCTTTCCCAGGGATCTTTTAACTCCGTTTGTTGCTTTTGTTGCTTTGCCAATTTTGTCCTAAATCTTCTATGCATTCTTTAGATATGCTTTCCTTAGTATTCCAGTAACTTTAGGGTTGTCTATAAATAGCAAAATCACTAGGAACTGCCCCAATATTAGGGTGACATTTTTACTGATCTGAAAATTTAACAGTAGAATAATTATGAGTGGAAGTGCAATTTATTAAAACAATGTATATTATGTAAGCATTCACAATCAGTTGCCTAGCTGCCCATAGTAGTAGGCACTGTCCAACGCTGAATGGTGCCCTGTGCTGCTGCACAGTTAGATTTCAGAGCAGTGCCAGAAACCCTGACAGAGTGCTTACAGTCTGAAAAGTGTACATGTGCAGAGATGAAGGACTTCATTTTTTGGAGGCATGGTGACAGGTATTCTCTGTTTGCAATGTTTTATTGAAAAACAAAATTCTAGTAATTTTTATTTAAATACATTTTGTCATTTTGACTTTGTCACTCCTGTTCCAACTGGCCAAGAATTAAACATGTAGAAAAGAGAAAAAAATTAAGAAGCTTGAGGAAGAAGCTAAATTTTATATTTTATTACTGATACATTTTCTAGGCTTTGGAAATTTAGTGTAGTCTAATACTTTTAAAATAACTGTTTATATAGGACATATATGAAAGTTGTTTGGGGCTCCTACACAATAGTTTGAAAGCCATTCTTTTTGGCTAATTTATGAGCAAGTTTTACTACTAAATAGCTTGAACAATACAGCAGCCAGATGGTATTTGATAAAACATTAATGAAACCAGATGGTTTCTAATAAATTATTATGGAAGGCTTTTGAGATGTGTAAGAAATGTTATCTATTCCTAAGTCTTCATTTATCACTGTTGTAAAAGAAATAAAGTTCTGTGTCTGGCATCTAATCTACAATTTAAAGTTAGAAGCAACAAGTTTATACAAATTCATGCAAATTTTTCTCCATAATATTATTGGAGACATCACAGAATCATTGCATGGTTGGACAGAGTGACAGAGGGGAGCCCTGTGCCACAATCTGTGCACTACAGAAAGGTGTGGCACTACTTCCCCCCATGCCAACATGAGTGCTGAAGGCAGAGCTCTGACTGAGCTACAGCAAACAAGTTGTACTGAACACATCTGTCTCCTGCATCTCACCATGGCACTCTCCAGTGGTCCTTCCAAGGGACTGGAAGGTCTAGAAGTGAACTCTGTTTTCCTCATATTGGTCTGTAAAGGTAGCAGAGTTGAACCTGGCAATACAAGATAGCCTCTCAAGAGTGGCCAAAGTGATCTCACAGCAAAATCTTCAGATGGGTAAAGATGTCACCCCCCCATCATCAAGAGCAGAATGCACAGAAGCTCACAGGAACGGGTAGGGGAGCACAGCAGAACGGTTCTCTGGCTGTTCTGAACTCACACAGCCCCTCCTGGCTCACTGCACCCTCCCACTCATCCCCCCTTCTCAGGACACGGTCCCTTGCTAAGCCTGTCACTTGCTGCTGGCACGGTGGCAGGGCTGTGACAGCCGTAACAGCAGGAGAGGGAGAAAGCTGTTGTGTGCAACAGGAAATGTTTCAGAGGACACAATGATAGAGGCAAAAAGTACAGAGCATCCCAGCGAACCAGGACATGAATTTCAATGTGGAAGAAAAATGCGGCTGGTTAGTTGATTTGAAAGAAATGCAGAAACAAACAAAAACTGTTGCTCAGATCTTCTATTCTTACAAAAGGAAGTGGAGAAAAAAAAAAGAAATTAATTCTTTTGCTGGTGATTTGGCTTATGTTGCTGGACCCTCTTAAAAGATTTGCTACCCCAAATATCCTTCTCTTGTAAATAGAAGCCCAAAATAGCTTCACATTTTCTTCCTACTTCCTCCACTAAGGTCAGATGAGCCTTCTCCAGCCAACATGAGGGTTTTATAAAGGCCTAGCATGCAGCAGCAGAGAGCTCTGGATGACCTCTGGACACCTCAATATACAGGCACAATTTTAGTGAGTGCTTTCTAGCCAGGCTGGATGCAGCCTGAAACAACACATTGATGGCTACAAGGTATTATTGGCCATTAGTACTGCTGTTCATGCTGTGAAAGCATTTTTTAAAGTTTTTAAGATAGAATTAATTCAAAAAAGCCATTTAAGAAGTTCTCCCTTGCAACTAAATTTGGACAGACATCATAATGTCAATGGTTGAAAAAAATAAAGCCAGATTATGCCATCATACAAAACCAATTAAATTAATACCAAATGCATATAGGATGCAAAAACCTTTTCTGTTTCTGGCAGGAATAACCATTCTGCAATGCTGACATCTTGTGGTGGCATGCTCAGTGACTTTTTTAAGTGTCATACCTGAGGAATTTCACACAGCCATACTCAAAAAGCATACAGCTATTTTGCTGGGATCTTTTTTCCCTTTCAGATTACTATCTTTTGTGTTATTACTCACTTATTATGTGCATTACGTATTTTTAAAGTTGTGGCTGTGAAGCCACTTGCCTCACTTCACTTATTTAAGAGGTAGCCAGAACTTGCCCCATACCAAGAGCAGTTTGTTCCAGAGGGAAAAGTTTCTGGTTTTCTCTCCTCTGCTCCTTCTCCAAGATGATGTTCTCAGGCAGGAGCAATGCAGAAGGATCTTCCAGGACAGCAGTGATGCACTTGATGCTTCAGCTCAGGAGATGGAGTCTGTGGCTGACAGACCACGCTGAGATTGTGTATTCCTCTGACTCAACATTCTCCCTGCTGGCATCCCAGCTGGTCATGGAGTAACCACGGGCTGGGAATTTTGACTGTGCAGTGCACCTGAAGAGTATTTCCATGAAGACTGAATGCTCAAGGTGGGTGTTCAGTCCTAAATGTCTCTTATTTGCAAGCACAAAGTTAATTGCTGCATAGCCCCAAAACTGTTTGCTAACAACCTGTGTTTCTGTTTCTTCTAGTCAATGAGACACATCTGAAAATTACCCTATATCAGCTGGTGCCATTCAGATGGATAGAAGATTTCTGTTAAAGACTTTTTCTTAAAAACATTTAAATATTCCTGGTGTGGATACTCTCTGGTGTGCATGCAACTGCTGGTAGTGTCCTTAAAATTACCAGCAAGTTTCACTGGTTTTATTTAAGTCCCACCTCCCCAGTGGATATTTCCATAGCAATGTGGTTCAGTGCAACTTCCTCCCTATTTCTCAAAATATGCTTTAGCAGGCTCTTGCATTTGAAATGATCACACATTGCCACTCCCTGGAAAAACACATGATAGCTTATGAAACGTGTGCTATTACTGGCCAGATTATTACTGGAGCTAGCAATTCTGCAGCTCAGTGCTGATCCTAAAAAAGAGATCTCCCGAGGATGTGTGGGTACTTTTTTCTCAGGCAGGGACTCTAAGAATGGAGCTTTATAATATAATTTCATTAGTTCATAAAATTTAAACTATCACAAATACAGGTACTTAGTTCCGTTCTGGCTATTTGTTCAAATTTCTGTAAGCAGGTGCAACCCCAGAATGAAGATGTTTTATCATTGAATCAATAAGGATGTCACCTGGGGAAATCAGGAAGGGGTGATGGATTAAAATCAGCTGAAAATCATTGGAAGGTTTGGATGCTGCACGTAGCTAAACAGAAGAAATAGATCTACTTTACCTATGTGCATCTACTGTTCTCTTTCACCCAGGACTGTTCATTTAAAAACATTAAGCTTTCACCTTCCTTTTTTTCCGAAGTCAGGGCGTTAGTCCATTACAGTCTGGTGATGTGACATTTGTGACTTTACCCCCAGCCTCAAATGCTCCCTGTTCAAACCACAAGAGAAGTACCCAGCCTGCAGCATGGTTCACTCGAAAAAGATTTATTTGGTATTTATTATAGTGAAAAAAACTATTCTTTGGGTTTTTGCAGACTCATCTGTTTCTTACTGGATCATTCCTTTGGCATCATGAACAACCAAGTTTTTTCATTGTAGTGTTTTGAGACGGCTGAGATACTGTGACAGCACTCAGGATTTCATACTGTGGTTCACCAACCTGCCCCAGGCTCCACTGACCACACTTCTCATTTTCCACACTGCTGCCGTTCAAGGTCCCTGGACTGGGGACCTTGACTTGGGAGCTCCCGTTCGGTGCACGGCGGCTTCACAAGGCCCGCAGTGCCAACCCAGAGCTGCAAACTCGCAGCCAAAATCGTGGCAGCGCTGGTGCTTCCAGCGGACTTGGCACCGGCCCCGTGCACTGCTGAGCACGGGAGACCCGAGCCGGGCTTGAGAGGCTGTCACAAAGATGTCCTTATCGCTCGTGTCCTAGAACATCGCTGTCACGCAATTAACTGGAGGGAAGGACACCTGCCAGTGCTATCTGCCAGGGTGCACCATACAAAACCGTCTGTCCCATCCCAGTGGGAATTTTCCACTTACAGGGCTACCCCACACGACACCTGCCGCAGGGGGCCTGTGCCGGGCCACCGCCCCACGCAGAGGGACACCTGCAGCGCTTCGTTCCAACCCTCACGGCAGAACGGTCAGCGCCCGAGGGAGCTCGGGCAGATGGGCGGGATGGCGAGGGAGGCAGAAGCCGCCCCCAAGGCTCGCAGAGCATTGCCCTGCGCTGGGCGGCGGCTCCGCGCCTCAACATGGCGGAGGCGCCCCGGGCGCGGCTCCGACCCACCCGCACGGCCCGGGCACCCGGGCGGGGCCTGCGCTCCCCCCGCCGCGCCCTCCCGGCACGGAGCCCCCGCTGCTGCGGGACCTGCTCGCTGAGCTTCGGCCGCGGCCCCTCGCCAGGGGCGCGGCGGGCTCGTCACGCCCCGCGGGCGGAGTGCGCCGCATCCCCAGTAGCAGCGGCGAGCGCCGGGAATGCCGTGAGTACGGGAGCGGGCCCGGGGCGGCGGCGCGGCCCAGCCCGGCCCTGCCCCCCTCCCCCGGCCGCTGCCACTCCGCCCTTCCGCGGCGTACGAGCAGCGGCTGCGGCCTCCGTGCCGCGCCCCTTTGTCCGCCCGCTCCGCAGGAAGCGGAATGGCCGTGGTGCCCGTGCGGTGGCACGGCGGGGCCGTGCTCCCCTGCTCGGGCCGCTCCCGGAGAGATGGGCGGGACCCAGCGCGGGGCCTTCCCTCAGCCCTGGCAGCCCGCAGGACGGCGCCCACGGCCGGGGAAAGGCAGGTGCCGCATCCCTGCGGGGTGCCCGAGGCTGCGGCACCGGTGTGTGCAGGCACGTGCTGCAGAGCCCTCGAGGAACAAACAGAGGGCTTCAGCCAGGGCTAAAACATTTTGGAGGTGTTTTTGGGGACTACGTACGTTCAAAACCTGTAATGCATTGTGTGGGCAGCGCTGCGAGGCTTTGTGTATTAGCTCTTAAGGGGTGCTTTTTCTTTTTCTTTTTAATTTTAATTTTCTAGAGAGGAGGTGAAAGTAACTCTGATGTTCTTTAATAAAACATGTAACGTGCATGTCGTCACTTCCATGCTCCCGTTCCCTTCCGATACGGACTCATACTCCTGTAGGATTCCAGGGCCATTACTACTCCTACACAGTGGTTAATGCCTAACAGCCCTTCTAAAGCTAAGGCTTTAGTCTTAAAAAAGCTTCCTCTTTGGCTTTCAGACATTGCATTTCCTTACAACTTGGGTCTTAGGTTAAATGCAAAAAAAAAATTGTGTTTTATGTGAAAGATACAGAATGTAAGAAATATCAGGCAACTGTTTGCTTGCTTTTTTACTGACAAAGGCAAATAGCAATTGCTCATTAAATGTCGCTTAGGATTTAATGTCCCACTATACTGAGTTAGGGAGCTGTAAAGCAAAGCAGGGATGAGATTTGTTTAGGTAAATGGTGAAATAGGTTTCATTGTCTTCACTTGTTCTCATTCTTGCCATTAAATAATCCTCTTGTAGTCCAGGTTCAGGCTAATTTTAGATTTTTTGGTAGGCAAGGAAGGTACTACTTCTTTTCTCTTTCATGCCTAGCTATCTGCAAGAGTGAATTCACTCTGACAGGCATTTCCTACCAGCTTGATACCTTCCCTTTTATTTCTGTCAAACCAAGCGCAGCTCTATTAAAATTTGCAGGGGAAGAAACTCCCAAGGCAGAGCTTTCTTTAAGCTGGGTCTGTAACTGCTCCCTGGCCATTGGTTCAGGATGCCACTGAGCCTTGCGGCTGTATTAAACCCCTGATGTTTGGGGGCATAATTGCTCTGTGTCTTTGGTCTGGGAAGTAGTGAGGCAAGGTATTTGGGGACATTGTCAAATTTGTGTGGAAGGTGCTATATCCAAAGATAAACAGGAATTTGGATAGAATATTCTTGATTTGCAGGTACATCTACACCAGCAAAATATGCTCCCTGCAAAGACATTACCAGCACAGCAAAGTGTGGGAGACACTGCCATCATTTTAAGCGTGAAAACTGCCCCATCTCTCCTGCCTGGTGAGTCTTGCTAGTCCTCAGAAGCACTCTGTCCTCTTCCCTGGCTGTTCCTTTTGCTAGTCAGGAGTGGTGATGGGGAATGAAGGCAAAACACTGTGAACTGGAAGTTTTACAGACCAGTGCAGTGGTTCGTCTCATGAGATTTAGTGAGTTTGTAAGAATGCCAAATATTAGGACCTGGTTTTGCAATTTGTTTTATTACACCACCAATATACTCAGAAATTGGTGGCCTTTTTAATTTTTTTTTCCCAGAGACTATGCCTGTGTGAGCTGGCTATGTAGCAAGGGGATCAGGGTGAGTGAGCTGTCCTGTAAAATACAAAAATGTTTGTAGAAGGTTTTGCTGGGCAAAGGCAGCTAATGCAGGCAGTGAGAATTTTTTTGGTGGTCCCCTACATAACAAATCAGTCACTGTCTGGCTGTTTGCAAAATACAGACTCCTGCAAAAGAAGTCCTGTGGATGAAGAAAGCTAGTTTTTGTTTGAAGCTTTATTTGGTTTTTTTTCCTTTTTTGCTGCAGTGGATCTGCACTGCATTATTCTGTTAAAAGTGTTCTCATTGAGATTAAAACCAGAGAGATTAAGGAGGAGACATAAGAATGTAAAAACTCAGTCTGAGTTGAGTTTAAGAGAAGGTCAGAGAGCAAGAAGTCACTGGAAATACTCCCAGTGCCCACAGCTGAGGTTGTGCTGCAGGGTTTGCTGCAGTTGCAGTGAAAGCTCCAGATGACTCCTCAGTAAAATGCTATGTGACTTAGACATTCCTCAAATCCTTTTGACGCAGGTGTTGTTGGAAAACACCTTTTATTTGTAACACAGACTAGGCTACAGATGATTCATGAGGAGGTCAGTACCTCATCATGAATTGGTAAATACTATGTGGAATATCTGAAATGGGACTTGGGAAAAACTAATGAAAAGGTTAAGTTTGCTTCTGCAAAAAGGCTTTTTTTGCCAATAATAAAAGAGGGAGCCTGTGGTCCAAGCACTAATAATCTGTATTCAGGTTTTTGTGTTCTGTCAGTAATCCTGAGTGCTCACTGCAATATCAGTTTTTGTTTGAAGTCTGTCCTGCCTTACTCTAGTCTGTGTTTGTAAATGAGAAATCCAAGATCTGTGTGGAGCAAGACAGGTAATTAATCATGGAAGTGTGAATACCCAGCTGAGATGTCTTATGATCTTAGTTGAACTTTCCAGTCAGTGTCAGCTGGGGGACTTAAAGGAAGGCTGCTGGATTTAAAAAAAAAATTATTTAATTCTGGAGATACCATTAACTCAGATAACACAGAGTTGAAAAACTAGAAAGACTCTTTAAAAATATCAAATATTAATTTATTAGAATTGTTTATTTGGCACCTGTGAATGGTTGTTTTTACCATTTATTCTGTGACTTCAGCCAGTCTCCCTTACTGGAAGACATTCCTTGTAAATACAGTAAAATACATTCCCAGGGATAAGGAAAACCTTACCTTATAAGAGATGCTGGTAATTTTTAATTAAAATCATTGCAAAGCAACAGTAAGATAATGTATGTAGTTGTGTAGGGGATATGAATAACAGTTGTGAATAACAGTTGCAAATAATGTATGTTCAATTTAGCTGTAGTTATGCAAATGAAAAAATAGAAAATTGGAAGACATTGAAGGTAAAAAAGAGTTCATAAATAAAAAAATTAATTGGAACTTTCCAGGGGTGTAGTTCAGAAACAAAATTTAGTAACAAAGATGCCAGCTCACGTATTTGGTGCTTTTTATAGAACAGTTGTTATTATCCATCCTTGTGTTTACTCCCTATTAAAAAGATCAAGATAATTTGTGTGAGTAATACCTAATTGCCTTGTGTGGAGTAAGTTTTATGTTAGGTAATAAAAGAAGGATCCTGTGGGGAGGCAGAAAATCCTCTGCCGTTGCCCCAGTGCTCTCCTCATCACAGCTGGTCTCTACAGGGTGCTCATTAGTAGATGCTTTTTCATAGAATTTCAGGTAAGCTGTGTAAGTTTTTCCTCCCTGACAGATTAGTAACCTGTGAATGTTCCTCTTAACTAGAATTCTTTTATTAGTTACTGAGAAAACTTGCACTGGGACAAGTAATTGGAACTCCTTTCCAGCTTGGAGTTGAGAAGATAGAGTGAAAACACCATGGTATTCCTTTGTTAATACCAGTTCTGTGAAGGGCTTGTTAAAAGGACAATGTAAATATTTATAATTTCCAACTGTAGTTGTTTGAAAACAGATGCATTCTTTCAGGCTTTAACTGATTTCCCACGATGTTTGCAAAAGCAACGAAGAATTTTGTGAGAGAAACTGACAGTGGAGGTGACCTGATCCCTGTCTCCCACTTGAACGCCTCAGACAAGCTGCAGCTTTTGAGCTTAGTTACGAAGAGGAGGAAATTCTGGTGCTGGCAGAAGCCCAAGTATCATTTCTTGACAGTCACCCTGAGTGATGTGCTTACTGAAGACAAACCAATAAAACCAGGTAAAGCCATACTTGGGCAGCACTATTACTGCAGATAAAAACAGTACAATCCCTAACCTGTTCTGTTATTATTCTCAATTATGTTATTAGAGGGCTCCTTTCAGAGGAATGTTCTGAAGGAATCCTCCATCCATGGGAATGAGATGAATGGATCTTTTCTCACTTGACCATTTATGTAACTAAAACTGGTAGTAATAAATGTTGGTTAAAAAAGGAAGAAAGTTTTGCCTGGGTAGAGTTATTAAATTAAGTGCTGAATGTTGTCAGGCTGTATAGTCCTACTGTTTAATAACAGTAGCTGTCTTGCAGCTACAAGAATATCCCTAGAATATTATAGGGGCTTGTATGTGATAGTAGTGTGAAACTGTACTGTAGTAGTGTGAAACTGTACTGTACTTCAGGTCAAAATCAGTGAATAAACAGTGTCTGGTTGGTGTTAGTAGCCCGGGGAATGCTTCTAGGACAGGCCAGGTGAGTTTTACCACCCATTCTGTTTGTCTTGCACAGACTGTTAAAAAAGGTTGACCTTTGTACTTTTTTCTTCATCCAACTGTAGCAGTCCCACCCATTTTGTAAGATTAATGAGAAGGAATCCCAAATTCTGGACATGTCATAATTCCATACAGTAAAATAGATAAGTGCCTAACCTAAGGTCTTAATTGTAGCTGGCTTGGAAATATAGCTGATTCTGAGTCAACTCTCTGGTTTTTAGGTATATAAAATTCAGAGTTGTTTTAAACCAGTTAGATTTTTCCGTTGGTTTTCAGTGAGCTTTGGGACAGCCCTATGATGAGATGTGTCAAAATAATGCCAAAATACTAGCACTGTTGTACAAGCAGGTCTGCTTTGTAGTTTTCTTTGTAGCTGAAATAAATTTAAATCATTCTTTATAAATATTTCATAGTGTTTGAGTTCAGCACTTCAGTCACCTTATGTTTTCCTAAAATGGCAAAATACTAAAGATAGTAGGGCAAAGATGATGAAAACATGAAGAGAGCAGATACAAGAGTTGCAGAAATGTAAATTTTATTATTTACCTCTTCATACTGTTTCTTGGCTTTGCTAACTTGTCATATTTTCTGTAAGTGTCTGTTTCTCCAATCACTTAAGGACAGTTTCAGCACTTCTCTTCACAGAAATTACTGTTATTGCTTTCCTAGTGATTGTGGAGTCTGACTTTGCAAAATACATGGGGAAGTTTGAAGATTTTGTTCAAGGAAGTATTGAAACATCATTTGTGAAGTTCAGCCTGGGAGCTGGAGGGAAAGGTTACGTGGAAAACCAGTCCTCATTTGGAAATCTGAGGAAGCAGGAGGTTGACTTGCAGCAGCTCATGAAAGATGTCAAGGACAGGTATGTTCCTAATGTGGGTGTTGTAGTGGCCAGGAGAGATTACTGAGCTGAAAAGACTTGGACCAGCTGTGGTCACTCACCAATAAATTTTGTGGTGTTGCCACAGTTTGAAAATTATTTTCATTGTAAACTTTCATATTCATGACAAATAATATTTACAAAAGTGAAATTCTCCATATTTTGAAATCTTGTTAGTCAGACTTTTCCCTTTCTTGTTTTAAAAACATCTCTCTGTTATTTCATTTTACATTTTTGCATGAATTACCAGCTGGGACAAGAGCCAAATCCTCCCTTCTTTGGGGGACTGTACTGAGGTAACAATCTGGAAAAAAAAAGAATTAGTTCTCTGTGTTAATGGGGCATTGAATATGGAAATTGAATTCAGAACTGCAAATGTTCTTGTAAGCAGGCTTTTTAATTTCGTGTGTGTGAGTGACCATGTTAGAAAATGAGATTATTAGAAGTTAAAGTAATAGCAAAGGTAAGCAAGCATAATCAAGGTACATTCTACTAGCTGAAAAAAATATAGATATGTTGCTTCCTGTTATACACTCTATTAACTGAGGGGAACCATGTTCTTTATTTTCCAAGATATGTAACATTTCCTCACTTCCTGTCCTACTCTGAAATCGGATCTATTTAATGTTGCAATGGAGTGTCATGGACCAAAGCCTGTTTGGCAGCCAGCTGACAAGTCAGGGGTCTGCTCTCTATTGCAGGTCAAGGCTCAGTGGGAGATGAAGGTGCTTTATTTGTGACAGCATTGTACTCTACATCTGTGGCAGGGGCTGTAATGAATTTAAATAGCCTTTGCTGATGCTCTGAAGATAAAGATGATAGGTTTTTGCTATCAGTGCAGAAGTTGTCAGAAGCAATGTAAATTTGCTTTAGATACACTGATGTTCTAGAAATAATCAATTCTCCATTTTCATGGGAACAAATGGCTGGTGTGCCTCTTATTGTGAGCATTCACAAGTCAACAAATTTATTCTAATAAGGCACCTTGCTCTCTTTGTACTAAGTGCCTTATTAAAAGCGGAAAATACTGGGCCAAATGTGTATACCAAGCCTGTAAAATTAATCTGCATCTAATACCAAGACAATAGTATCAGTCAAGATTTAGAGTCTTGTTTGTAGCACTAGGTAGAGTCCTATGGAGAAACAAACTACAGTAACTTTTATTTAGGATCAGTAAGCTTTTACTTGAAGTTACCTACTCTGTTCACAAAAAGAATCCTCCCACAGCAAATCAGCACATCTTGGAGTTACAATCCTTTATGTAACTAAATACTCAGAAATATATTACCTTCTTTTGAGTGTTGAAAATCAGTAGCTGTACACTGATCTGTGTGTGACTGTTAACTGAAGTTGATGTGTGTGCCACTTTATGTGAGGCCGTAGGTCTTAGTTCATAAAAAATATGCTCATAGCTTATTAAAGCTTATGATGCACAGTGTATAATTGAAACTAAGTCAGTCTGCTTTCTGCCAGGTCACTGAAAATGATGAGGATAGCAGAATTTTTATTTTTTTCGCCAGTGTAATGCAGAGGCTCACTGGAAATTGTTGGCAATGCCTTGTAGATGAAATTCTACTTACTTGTTCCTAAATATTCTATGATTTATGATTGATTGTGTCCGAGCTTCAAACTTTCATCTCGTTCATGAGTATTGTGTGAAATTCACAAGTGCTGATGCCTACAAGTTAGTGCTTTTTGGATGCAAAACATAACAGTACTTATAAGAGCATGTTTACCTGTCAGGCCTTGTGAAATATGAGGCAGCAAACTGTTCTTGATGTCATTTAACAGCACATGGTGCTTTTGCTTGTTTGATCAATCATTGTTTCATTTAATATTTCTACATATATAACCTAATTAAGTTGCATTTTGAAAATGTTCTTCTATTAGGCTGATTAAGTCAAAGCTGCCTATTAGTAGCAATAAACTCTAAAAAGTCAAAGCTGATGAACCTTTTAAAATAAGTTACGTGAGTCTTCAGAGTTGAGCAGGCTGAAAGTGCTCAGTGGGCAGCAGATCAGTTTCCTGTCACTTCTTAGGTGAACCTTCTGAAGGAGAATCCTACTGATCTTTTAATTAGATTCCAGATGCTGCATTAGCTCCTTTTTCTGAAAAAGGGTGGAAGCTGAAGGATGTGGGCTGAGATGCTTCCTGATTTGCAGAAGCAGTGACATTGTAAATGCAGAACACAGTAATTAACATAATATGCAATACCTAAAGTACAGTTAAACGATAGTTTTAGGTACACAAACTTGGCATATTTGCCTTTACATTATTTTTGATTCTGTATTACATAGTGCTTGCTAGTTCACAGAGCACTGTAACATGCTGATACCTGATTTGGGACAGAGTCCTGTGCCTTTAGCTCAATTGATTTGTTATGGATTTAAGATATTTATATTCCATCTTCTATTTTAAGGCTTTCAGTACTGTCTGCCATCAGGTCCTCTTAGAGAAGTTGATGAAGTATGGGCTGGATGAGCCACTTTTCAGTGGTGCCCAGAGACTCAGCAGAAAGCAGTAGGCACAATCTGAGACACAGGAGGCTCTGTCTGAACATGAGGAGACTCTTTTTCACTGAGAGGGTGGCTGAGCACAGGTTGCCTGAGGAGGCTGTGGAGTTCCCCACCTTGAGACATGATCCTAGGCAGACTGCTCCAGGTGGCCCTGCTAAAGCAGGAAGTTAGGCCAGATGACTGTCCAACCTCAACCATTCTGTCTTCTTCCCTCCAGTAAAAAGGATTATGAGGATATTATCATCTCTGTACTTCTCATACATTAACAGATTTGCTTGTTTCTTTTATACCATTTCACTAGAAGTCATGGAAGGTGATTGAATGAGAAGTTCTGAGAGGACAGGGCTAGCAGTCAGGCAGTTTACATCCACTGCAGAAAAAAATGCCTGTCACATTTCCATCATTTTGTGTGAATGATTCCTAACTCTGTGATTAGCATGTTAGGAAAAGAGTTGTGTTTTTAACAGCATGCTCTGGCATGCCTGAAAGATACTTTCATACTGTTGCATATTGCATTTTAGTTGAATTAGTGAAACTGCATGGTATTGTCCATCCAGAGACAAAAATAAATATCTATTCTTAATCTGAGTACAGTGGAAATTCAGACCATTTTGTGATTTATTGTTTAAAACTCTTTGAGCATTTATGAGTAAGATGAGAAAACCATTCAGTTTCCTACCTAAGCTGCTACATGAGATAATATGAAGTCACAAAGTGTTGTGAGACAGGATTGAATAAAAGCAATTGTGTGTGCCTGTGATTTAAAAAATAAGGAGCATGTTAAATAGAAAATAGAGAAACTACCTTGCAGTCTGAGATGTTGCTGTTATTCTTAGGGAAGATGTTCTGTGAAGTACATGTCAGGTTATTCTGTAGGGAAAATAGTGAAATGCTATCAATAAGCTGACTATTGCAGATGCTGTGTTCTGTAAGAAGTAGGTCAGAGAGGTTATATTTGAAGTGGATTAACAAAAGAAATATGCATCTGTGCTTGGTGGAAAATGGCAGAGTGAGATTTTAGTCTCTGACACTCATCTCTATTAGAGCAGGAACAAAGCTGGGTGAAGGCTCTCACTTGCAACAAGCACTATTTGTATGGAAGAATCAGACTGCTGCACATTATAAATGAAGTGGAGAAGAAGCTGTGAGCAGGAGCTGCCTGTGTCTCTGCAGCTGGGAGAGGAGGTGTATTGAGGTGACATTGCCCAGTACAGGACTGAAAAGGTTTTTTACTTGTAAGCAGTTTGGACCAGTGAAAATTTGTACAGAGAGGCAGCAGTGCTGATTTCAGTGTGAGGATGGAGAGTACTCACAACAATACCCAATTCCTACAATACTCTCGGTATTTGGAGGAAATTGCCAAGTTCCTTGCTTTGAGGATTTGTGGGTGGGTTACTGAGACGGTTAGACAGGACTTGATGGAAAATGTTCTATGGCCTCTCCTTTGTGGGAAATCACGTCAAGCTCCATGCCTAAAGGAAAGACCCTCAGTCTCAGCAGTGGGGTTTGGAGCAGGCTCGCACTCTCTACTTTAACTGTGAGAGCCTGCTATGTTGCCAGGTGTTGTCTGTTTTTTCTTGTCTTTACTTGGTTTCTGCTTTTCTCTTTTCTGACTCCAGTCGGCAACAAATTGCCTTTGTGTCTCTATTGTCTACTACTTTCCTAGTGTGAGAAGAAAAATCCTCAGTGAAGGTGAAAGAAGTCTTTGCATTATAGGAGAATAGAAGTGTTTAATCTAGTTAAACATGGAGTGAGACCAAAACGCAAAGAAATTATTTTATTTACATGTTTGACCTGTAAAGCTTCCAGCATAGTAAATCATTGATCACAGGAAGATTGTTTAGGCAGAACAAATAATCAAGCAAAACCCCTAATTTGTATTTTTAAAATAATTTTTATTTATACAGACTTGTACTCTGTGTGTTTATAATGGGACTTGGCAGACCAACATCTCATTATATTTTCTGTAGTGTTATTTTTGAGTGCTTCAGCTCAGCTCCTTGGGGTGGGAATGGCAATGGTGATGTAGTACAGATGGCACAGGGTTGGTGGGGGCTCTTGTATAGTAGAGTGTGAAAGAGGTGGTAGGAGCCATGGTTGTAGAATAGAAATAAAAGCTCTGAAACATGACCTGTAAAATAAAAAAAATCAATGCAACTTATGTGCCTTGCATGCATATATTCTCAGGGATTTAACTTGGCCATCTTGTGTTACTCAGATATTTTCTTATATTCAGTGTTATGCTGGCAAATAAGTTCAGTTCTTGCATATACAGTCATAGACTCAGCAGCCATTGCCCTGCAATACTTGAGGCCCTGCTCTGATTATCAAACTTTAACCCTGTTGTGGATTGCTCTTGATGACTGTTTTCAGTGATAATTTAGATAAGATACTTGCTTACCTCGTGTCATCTCCTGTTCGAGTTGCTGAGGAGAGCAGAATATTTTGCCTTCAACAGGCTGTGCCCCAGTACTAACTCATGATGTGCACACATGCAACCCCAGAGCTCTGTTTTATGATGGAAAGTTCAGTGCCAGAAGTCTAGAGGAGAGCACTTAACTGTGCTGTCCTCAAAGAGAAGGTTTCTGTTGCTGTGGGCAAGGCTGTGTGTTTGAAAGCTCTGAATTTGGAGCTCACTGAACTTACTGGGCAGAGGAGAACATTTCTGACAGCTTTACAATGGGACACATCCCACTGAAGTCATTTGAGCCTTGGGGCTGTGGCAGTGGCTGGCACACATTCAGCTCTGTGCAGGGGATCCCAGGGTCACCTCTGGGCACTGCCTGGGGAGTGCTGCTGCAGCAGGTAGCTCTGTGTGTCCCTGTGTGTCCCTGTCACTCCACAGCCCTCAGTGCTGCAGCAGCTCCTCCAGCGTTGCCTCCAGGATTTGTTCACTGCCCCTCTCTGCAATTTAACATCTTCTGACTCTGCTGCTGCTTCTGCATCTGGGCCTCAAAGCCAGGAGTGTGGCAGGGTCTGAGCCAGCCCTGCCTCAGGCAGAATGCTGTAGAAGCAGGTGGAAGAAAAAGTCTCTTGAATTTGTTTGGTAATTCATTTGCATAGGTCATATTCTGTAGGTTTCTTCAATTAACACTTACTCAGAAATAGCAAATCTTTATTTAATAGGTGTTTTTCTACCTTTGTTTGAAGGGCTTTTTTTCCTGTAAATTTTGGAGATATCCAGCAAGTTTGTCATCCTCTTAAACAGTCAAAAAATACACGTGAAAGCAAATGACAAATCGTTTTTGTGCTTCTTCACTGTTATTTCCCCCCTGTGGCTCCCTAGGTCAAATGTTAAAACTGCAAGTTCTTAGTGCATTCATTTATATTTTCAGGATGTTTAGCACACCACTTTAGAAACATAAATAATTATTGTGAAGTGCATGATAGGCTTGATAGACTGTAACTAATGGCTCTGGTTTGGCAGACACTTCTGAGAATGGTGAGGTTTGTGGTTGCTTGATGTTTCTTGAATTTTTACTTAATCCAAAGGTTCATTGCATTCCAAGCATAAAGCATGACTTTGCACCAAATGAAAAAAGGTTATATTAATAATCTCAGGAATGTTTGGGGCTGCTGCATTGCTTCAGAGATATTTTCTTTCCCTTGTCTAAACAATCAACTTTAAGGTTTTCAGACAGTTCATTCCAACTGATTGAACTTTCATATAAGCATGTAACTCTCCAAAGATCAAAAATTGCCTGAGGATATTTTTAATTCAATAAAAACCCCAGCTGACTTCAGACTTATACAGACTGCATAAATTCAGAGCTCCAGAATCTAATAAATCTAAAACTTTTTAATTAAAAGTGGAGATATCTCGATTTAAATGAATTGGTGTCAGACATGTCTTTCTGTCACATTTTTGGGAAATTGCCATTTAGCTCCATGAATAGCCATTTAGAATAAAAGGGAGGAGAAAAGACTGAATAATTTGAGTCAGGGATAGCAGTCCTTTAATCTTCCAATAGTTTTTCTATACCTGTTCATAAAAAATATAACATCTCATCTGAGGACCTCCAGTGAATATTTTGCAAAAGTATAATATAATTGATACATTTTAATCAATTAAATACAATTAAGAAATTGCTTTAACGGTTACCAGAAAGTCTGTTAACACCCCAGAAGAGAAGGTAGTAGATTTTGTAACATTTTCTTAGAAAATAAATCTCCTGTAATGTTTCTGTCTTCTGCTCATTCTAAGAAGAACCTAACGTTAGAATCATTTCCAGCAGCATTTAAACAGATGCTGAATTGTGCTGTGGAGTAGGGATGGTTTATTAAGTTGGTGCCTGGGCTAGGGTTTTGAGCCCCCCCCCAAGTTAGTTTTTCTTTTGACTGTGGCAGTCCTGGTCACCAATTTTGAATTTTGTGTCTATACCAATAAATAACACGGGATTTTGAAGCAGGTGAGTAATCCCCAGTCTCAAAATCAATGATATCTTCTGTTTTCTCATTCAGCCCTTTGAAATACTTGGTCAGTGGTGCTGATCCCACTCAGCCTGTTTGGGGTTTAGGTGAGCGCTGAAGCAGATCCACAGCAAGCAGTGGGGGTTGGCAGTGAGGGATTGCTGTCCTTGTGTCCCCCAGCCAGCACCCCCGGCCATGGCCATGGCAATGTCAGTGTGAGCTCACAGTAGGAGAGGATTCAGTCCAGTGTCCAAGAGCTTGACTGGTTGGTTTTGTATTACCCAGGAAACTCGAAGTTGCCTTTGCTTCCCTCTTGCTTTTTTCTTTGCTTAGAAAGTATCTGGACAACTTCCATTTTTGCTGAGACTAGGGAATCAAGAATTCAGTATATATTCAGTATGTATGTGAGGATTTACTGTGGAAAACAGATATTTACTGCTGCCAAATAACAAAAGAAGACATCGTAATTTTAAGGAGGTTGCTCATACAGAAACCATTGTCATTTTTGCAATAAAACCTTCTTCAATTAAGAAAATGTGGTTGGTTTTGTTTTTTGGGGCTTTTTTCACAATTATGGTATTGTTAATAGTGTATTTTTCGTTTTCAGAACAATAGACCTAAACAGTAGTTTGCTGCAACAAGTAATAGAAAGAAAACGTGAAGTGTTGTGCATCTTGAGAGAAAAGATAATCACAACTCAGAGGTGTACAATATCTGAACATATCCAGACAGAAGAGAAAGTCAGTGGTGTGGTGGGATGCACTGCAAAAACAATAAAGGTAAAAGTTCCTAAAAATCTGCAGAGATCAGAACATTTGCACATTATCTGAGAAGAAATTATTTCTCCAAATGGAATTCAGAGTATTTTTCGTGCTTTCCTAATGTGCTGAACAAACTGCAGTGCTTGATTGTGAAAATTCTGTATGGTAAAATATTTTTTCCATTGCCTTTCTGGCAAAAGGTGCCATATTTTTGTATGAGCCTGGAATGTAGTTTCCATCAATACTATCAACTGGGTTTCTCTGTAGATTCCTGCCTACAGCAGAACATGAAGCAAACCTAAAACTATTCATTGCAATTGAATAGCAAAATGCATTGCTGAATCACATTTATTTGAAAAGCCAAGTAATCATTCATCACAAATGGTTGCAGTGTCTACTGAGTTTTCATATTTATTGGGAAACTATTTGTTTTTGATCATGGGAGTAGAGATTAACTGCATTATGAGGCTATCTGAAAAATTGCCTGTGGATTGAGAAGGAATTACTGAAGTCAAAACATGCTCATTCACTGCAAGTTGTTTTTTTTTTTAAAGCTGGAAATCACTTGTGTGTACACTGTGTCTCCAATCGCAGGAATCTGGGAATTGCAGTGTAACAGCCCCCTTTGCAAGTGCCACCTTCCTGGTGCCAGCCTCCAGCTGGGCAAAAGAAATGTCACAGTGGAATTGGGCAAGGCAGGACACTCAAGTGGGTGCCCATTTCCCATTGACATGGGGCTTCATGTGTGACAAAAGCTACGCCTGGAGCTCAACTTTGTGCTAGGACAGGGTAGCTAAGAGTGTGAGAGCTGCTGTTGGCACTGTGTTTCTACCTCATTCTTCATCTAGTTCCTTTCTTAGATGCCAGATGGAGGGTGTAACACTTTGATGAGACATCATGGAGAATAAAGGATATTCTCCCTCTGTATTTTTCACCTTAATTACATGTTTAAGCTATGCAGTAGCTGAATCAGATAAATGGTGAATAAATCTGTCTTGTAGGTTTCAGTAAGTGAGAATGGAAGTCTGATGAAGGATTCTAGCGTGATCCTTGAAATTCCTCCTGCAACCACTATTGCCTATGGTGTAATTGAACTGTTTATAAAGCACAATGGCCAGTTTGGTAAGTGAAAAACTTTTTTTTGTGGCACACAGTTCAACTGTGGACAAAGCTGTTTGTCAGACAGTGATTTTTGTGTTTCCCTGTGTGTGAAGGTGATTATGTTGTCCTTTGCCTTGATAGTTATTTGTGCTAGAGATGCAGATTTAGTAAGTTGAAAACTTTGATATAGTAATGCTTTTTCAGTGGCTTGAATACATTGTAAACTCAGAGTGACTTAGGTTTCAGGGAACCACAGGAAATTGTGTAGCTTGAGCCTCTGCTTAAGGCAAGGCCAATTTTTGAACTCTGATCTAAGTTCAGTTAGATCAGATTGCTCATATCCTTATCTATTATAAAGTTTTGATTTATCTTCAGAGATATCATCACTCCTGGGCAGCCTGTTCCCATGTTTGACCACTGTGGTAGTGAAGTTGTTTTGCTCAGTATCTGCTGTTTGCTAGATAGCTCCAGTCTGTGAATGTGGGCCTTGTTCTCAAGAGTCCAAAACTGGACATAGCACTCTGAATGCACTTCCCCAAATTGAAAACTCAGTTCCATCAATCCACCAGCTACAGTCTTGTCAGTACAGCCCAGTATGCAGCTGTTCTGGTTTAGGGCAAATTTGAGAGCAAACTTCAATAACTGCAAGGGCAAGCTACTGATCCTCTCGGATTTATTGTCCACGTCTTTCACTGCAATTTGCTTCCAGCCAGCTGGCCCTTGGCCTGGGCTATTCCCTGTGCTTGTTGCAGAGAGTGACCTGACTGTAAATCAGATATCAACCAGGAGTGTTTAGACAACAGTCATGTTAAGAACAGAATCCTACATTTGGGACTGGAATTTAAACTTCTCTAGCTTACACTTGCATTTAAAGATTGCCCTCAGAGTGGTTGCAGAAATGCCCTTGTACTGTTGTCTGGTCATGCTTTACTTATGTCAAGTTGAATATTTTTCAGGTTAAAAAAATGTTGAAATTGGCTTTGGGGGGAGTTGTATCTCTGCTCTGCACAATCACTTGGGTTTTCTTTCTTGTCTATCCTCATTTAAACTCATGGACCTAAAGGAGGTTTCAGAAGATGTTATGCAAGGAGGAATAAAATCAGATAGTAGAGGTGGAAGATGGGAAGGACTGATGTGGAGAGAAACAGGAGATACACTGAAGAAATAATTGGAGTAGAGTTGAGATTTGAATCTGGGATGTGCTTTACTCAGATGAGAAATGCTGAAGATTAACTCTCCATCATACTCCTTCTGATATAAAGAAAGTCTGTAGGCTCAAGAAGAGAAGTAAATATTATGTAATCTGTAAAAAGTTTCTGAAAAGTGGAATTGCTCTGATGTAGCCCGAACACAGAGATAGTAGCAGAGGATGTTGACGTCATGGTTATAATGGAGCTGTAATTCAGAGTAATGAGGTGCAATTAAGGCTGTCTGACTGCATAGGTATATAACTGATAGCCTACTTAGATTTTTTTCTACATGAAATTATGATGTCCTGCTAGCTAAGAATACATAGGTCTTGTTAATGATGTGTATTTCTCTGCTCTTTTTCCTCTTCTGCTGCTTTTTTCACTTTTTTTTTGTATTTAATATTAACATCTTTTAAGCTTCAAAACCAGTTTGTTTCATGTTTTATCTTAAACAATCTATGTCCTGCCTCTTTTTTTTTTTAATTTGTGCTATTTTCCCTTGCCTGAATGACATTGAGAAGGTAAAGGAGAGGAGCTGACAACAAAATTATGGGTTTGCCAGCAAGAGTAAGTATAGTGGAGCCTAAACTTCAACTTGTTAATGTCTGAGCAGCAGGGATCAGTGTCTGTTTATGGGAATAGAAAAAGCCTTTGAAGTTAAATCCAAGAAGTAATGTAGTCCTTTCTCATGAGACTGAAAGTGACCAATAGCAGGTGTAACCTAATGGGATTCTCTTCACAGATAATTATGGAGTAAGATGCATGTAAGCTTTTTATTGTTTCTGTTTCTTTTCCACTGCCAGTACCTGAGTTATTCTGTTAGGAAAAATGGTATATATTTCTTCTAAATGTTTTGACTAGTGCAACTAGACATATTTGGATATTTTTATAAATAAAATAAATTAAAAAAAATAAGAAGGATCTTAACTTTTCTGATCCATTTACCATTGTGCTTTCCTGTAATCATTCTCTTTGATTTCTACAGGCTAATTTTTCACTCCATGTAAAAGCTGTTTCTGCTTAAGGCTTTGCAGTTTTGTGTCTCTAAAGTTGTGCTGAAGTACCTCTTGTTCATGCTTTACAAATCAGGGGATATAAAAGCACCCAGCTGATTTGTTTTGTTCTGTTCATGGCTATATGTGTGTGGTTTGCTTTATCTTAAATGTCTGTAAATTAAGCAGTCCCAATATATCCACTTTTCCACATAAAGGAGTCTCTTTGATTGTTTTTGTTGATCATCTCTGGTTTTCTTGCATTTTTGTTAACATTTCTGAGTAACTAACAAGCTCGAACTGCACTGTTCTATGTTTGTCATTGATGAATGTAATAGAATTCAATACAGAATTTATTAACAATCCTCTTAATACAGAATTTTGAGACCTGTGTTTTCCTGTGAATTGAGTCCTGCTACAAGATTAAACAACATCATCTGAAAAGTTCTATTTCCCTTATTAGCATCATTTTGCCTCAGGAGGGGAGGCAGTGTATTAGCAGAGTTTTCCTCCTCAGGGTTCATGTGAAAGCCTTGTTCTTTTCAATGACAGTAACATGAATGAGTTGGCCTTGTGGTGCCTCAGCTGCTGTCCAGAGTTTTGTTGCTTTGGGAAGTTCTCAGCTTGTGTTAATCACTTTCTGCTCCTCTGTAGCTCCTTCTCTGTGAAGGGTTATGCAAGCATAAAGGTCTGTCATCTTTCTTTCTCTATGGCAGGGATTTCTTTGTCTGCTTTCCCTTTGAAAAAGCTTTTTGCTGATGGAGTGCTCTCCATGCTTTCTCATCTGCTTTGAATGTCCTTAATTTAGTAAGACAGACTCTTACAACTGCAGAAAGGTTATATTTAGGTTTTGTTCCTGGTACATCTGAGCACCGTGCTTGATTAGTTACATTTATTTCGCTTTGCTGTTAGGTATTACTTTAGAATTCAGTTTCTCTTGCTAGCCTGCCTGTGTTCTCCTCAGACCCACTGCAGAGTGCCATAGGTACACATTCAAATCTTGCATTTGAGCCAATAAAAAATTATCAGAATCTGCACAAGGCTTGACTGTATTCTGCGTCTTTAGGGCATGGTGTTGGACACATGAGCCCAGAATTTGATACTCCAGATTTCTCAGCATAACTCTTACAAAGGCTCCTTGTACCTTCCAGGAAGCCCTTAACTTCTGGCTGGGGGCACTGGGATGGCAGGATAAGGACAGTCCTGTTTGGGTGACTTTGCCAGTGCTTATCACAAAGATGAGGCAAAAAGGGTAATCCAACCAGGATTTACTGTGATGTTACTGAAGAGAGACAGTTATTGCAGAGTGATTCTGTGAAACATCCCTGGGTGATGTCCTTTAGAGACTCTCAGAAGTCTCCTGTTGTCCACTCACCTGGAGGACTTGAGAATGGACCCGTGGCTTGGCTGGGAAAGAGGAGTCTGTCAGTGCCATGACCAGCAGAAGCTCTGTGAAGGACTCTCAAGAGTTTTTACAAATCTCAGAGAGTACTTTCATGTGTCACCTTCATGAGTGGATCCCCTTTGCCTGCATTTCAGCATGTCTTAGAGGTAGAAAAAGTACAGAATGGGGAATGAGAAGCTGGAGAGCAGTGCCATGGAAGGCAAGGTGAATCTGACTCAGCAGTGCCCTGGCAGCCAGAGGGCCAACCCTGTCCTGGGGTGCATGAGACACAGAATCCCCAGCTGGGCAAGGGAGGGGATTGTCCATTCTGCTCTGAGCTGGGGCAGCCTCACCTCGAGTGCTGGGGGCAGTTTTGGGCCCACAATGTAAGAAAATTCTTAGAGAGTACCCAAGGAGGGCAGTGAGGATGGTGAAAGGCCTTGAGGGGAAGCTGTGTGAGGAGCAGCTGAGGACACTTGGGCTGATCAGCCTGGAGAAGAGGAGACTGAGGGGAGACCTCACTGCAGTTACAACTTCCTTGTGAGGGGAGAGGGGGGCAGATGCTCATCTCTTCTCTCTAGTGACCAGCAACAAGAAATGGCCTGAAGCTGGCTCAGGGAAGGTTTAGGTTGGATATCAGGAAAAGGTTCTTTACCCAGAGAGTGTTTGGCCACTGGAATAGGCTCCCCAGAGAAGTGGTCAGCACAAACCTGACAGAGTTCAAAAAGCATTTGAACAGCACTCTCAGGCACATGGTGTGACTCTTGGGGATGGTGCTGTGTGGGACCAGGAGCTGGATGTGATGATCTTTGAGGGCCCCTTCCAACTCAGCTTATTCTGTGATTGTGTGAAAACATCAAGAATTCCTACCTGCGTCTCCTGTCTGCAGCATTCTGGTTTCCAGTGTCAGCAGGAAGTTTTCATGTTATTTTCTGTCTACATTAATTTAGTTCACAGGAGCTGGTGTCATGTTCTCTAGGAAGCAGCTGCACCACAGGTCTTGTCTGTACACACTGTACCAAACATCAGGGCTGCAGGAATGCTCAATAATTCACATGCACAGCAACCACGGGCATTCTCTCCATCTGGAAGAGACAAGACACGGAGAAATGACATGCGAGAACACTAGCAAAGACAAGCTATCATCTCATTCAGTAATTGCTCATCTATTTTATTAATTATTGTTTTTGATTGAATTTCTAATTACAGAGTTCTGTCTGCTAGATGAACAGCAAGGAGGTTTTGAAAAAGAAAGTACAGAAGGCTCAGCTTCTCCCCATTCAGTTCAATTCAGAGATGCTTCGTTCCTCTATCAGCCAGATGCTGTTGATAATGAGATGTACTCTGGGGCTAAAAACCTCGTTCCCAGTGATGCTTCTATAACTATATTGAAACAAGGTATTACCAGAAATGCTTTGCATGCTTATATTACAGTGCATTAAATAACCTGATAGGCAGAAATAATCTGGTACAATAGTAAGTAAGAAATCTTGTTAGTTCATTTTAATAGCTCTTTTCAGGAACTCTTGGGAGAATGCACTGAAAGGATATAAAAAAATCAGTTTGCAGTGAGTGTATGCAGTGGACTCTTTCTGTGAAGATTCTGAATCCATCTGTCATAAATATCATCTTACAAAGTCAGATGGCTCTTTTGCATTCCAGATAACCTCTGCAAGTTTAGTGATGATGCATGCTTTCATTCAGAAGGGGTCACTGAAAATAGTTTCTCATTATTTGAAAAATACGCTCAGTAAAGCATCTCAGTTACAGGTTAAGTCTCAGAAATAGACATCTCCCTTGCCTTCACTTAGCCTCGTTATTTTCTGAGAAGCTTTGTAACTGAGAAAATCAAAATGTGCTTTAAAGGGAGATTTGCAAATTGGTATAATGGCCCAGGTACAAGTTTTTATTGTAGGAATGTGGAAAGAAGAGGCAGGAATGTTACTGGTGGAATGGAATGGAAGAAGGGAAAACCAGTCAAGGTTTCAGAACACACTGTGCTTTTCCTCAGTTCTTGGTGGAGTTCTTACAGCTGGTTCTCCTGATGAATATCGCCCTCTTGTCTCTAAGTTTCCCCCATGATAAATAAACAATATGTAAAAAACACTTGTGAAAGAATGGTATGCCACTGTTCTATTTTTTGTTTTAGTTTGACAGACCTATTTGCTTTTCTTGCTTAAAAGGCTCGGAGATTTCTTTAAATAATTTAACCTTCCCTGTCTCTTGGAAAATGAAAAAGCTAAAAAAATTGTTTTTACTAAAGAATTTGGAAGTACATTTCATTTTCTGTTATTTGTATAGACAAATTCATACCATTGCATCATATAAACAAAATATCTGCCTGTGGATGGGCTTTTTTTTTCCCCAGTGAAGTAATTTTTTAGTTATAAAGGACGTCTTTAAACAAAGCGTGTTTCTTGACTGGAGTGACATGAAGGAAAATTTCTTTTAAACAAATTTGAGAACACTTGTATGCCCACATTTTTGGAATGTGGAAAAAAGAGCCATTCCAGCCTTCCAGTTGGCATTATTGATTTGAAAGCTTCATATTTTTTAGCAACATGGTAATTTTATGTCACAGAAGATTTAATTTCAGTATCATAGTTGAATTGTGAGAGAATGAATGCAGAGCATTCCCTTGTACTTAATGAGTACTCTTCATTCTGTCTTATAAATGAACATTCTCTGGAGATAAACTTCAAAGTGGAAGACCTAAGATGTAGTTAGTTTGTTAACATTAAAGTATTGAATTTCAAAACATTAGAAATACTATACCCCAAAATGTTGATTCTTGGTAGCTGTTCTTCTTTCTTAATGTTTGCATTGAGGTTTCATCAGCTCCTTAGGAAATAAAATCAGATCTGTTCAAACCTTGCATTTTAACTTGTGCTGGTGGAAATCAGGATGTCAAGGTGTGGTGACAAATGAGCTTGTGAAACACATAGCAAAATGTTATCTGGTTTTACTGGCATTTGTGTAGAAATACTTAGTTTTATTTTCCACTGCTTTCTTGGGAAAGATCTGTCACGGTTGAAGACCCAGTTCCAGCCCTTTGTGAAGCTTCCTGAAGACAAGCAAAGAGCTTTATATAAAACCCTTTGTGAACTCTTGCTCCATGAGGAAATGGTGACTGCCTTGGGGGACATGGTAAGATGAAGAACCTTTGGATTTCTTCCTAAAAGTAATTTCAGAATAGTACTGGCATTCCCCTTTGCTTGGATTTTTCTCTTTTCAAGAAGTTTTGCTTATTCTTTTGCTTTCAGTTCGATGATATCTGCGCAGGAGACAAGCCAGATCTGGAGGAGTTAAAACTTGAAGAACAAAGAGACCTCCTTGACTTCTTGCAGCTCTTAGGGTGCAGTTTAAAGAGTGAGCTGTTGTTGCAGAAATGTCAGCCTCAGGATGAAGAACTTTTCTCAGCTGCTCACCTTCTTATCAGTGCTATATCTGGTATGTTGCAAAAAGCCCTTTTAAAAATTTTGTTTTCCTTTTAGAAGCTCCCTCCATGTTAAAGCTTTTATGGCTTTCTTTGAGCAGTTGGTGAGCTGCATGAACATAAATTTTTCTGTTCCCTTTTTATGAGTTTGGTATACTATGCTTAGCATTCCTGGCTGTGAATTAAATTCAGCCCTCAATCACTGACAGATTTTGTGTGTAAATTACACATTCCCCCAAGACTGCTCAACTTTGCTTCTGCTGAGTGTGAGCATTTGCAGTTTGGCAAGCTAATTTTTGTACTTACTGCATTCCAGAGTCCTTCCTGCCTAAAGGCTGAGAATTACAAATTAGGTGTTGTCTCCTGTGTAACAGTGTATATTGTTCAAGTGCAAACTAAATTTAGCAAAAATGAGTTTAACACAGAGACACTGCAATTAGAGGGCTCTGTTGCAGCTGCTGAAACAGGAGATTAAACATAAATGTCAAACAAATGCCATCCTCACAATCTAGTTGGCACCACAGTGTTAATTAAAAGCTACCTGCAAAGTCCAAGACAGACAACCCTGGATTTTTCTCTTCTGTCTTGTATGTAAAGAATTCCCTGACATTAAGATAATGAAGGAAAGTCCAGTGTAAATTGTGGCACCGTGCAGCAGAATGTCAGTGTGCATCCATATATGCACAGGACCCAGGTGGGAGAGCTTAACTCATTTGTGGAGAGAGAAAAGAAATAGAAAACAGAAACCTGCTGATGTGGTATCAATTGTCAGATGCCATTAACAGCAGGGCACAGTTAATTGAGTGTGTTGCATTATTACCTGACTTTGGACATAATGTCTGCTGCTAAAGTCCAGACATAAAGGTAGCTGGATCTAGATTCAAAAGCTGTTTTATGCTTGTTGCTTGTGGTAGGAATTACAGCCTCTTTGTTCCAGAGTTGAAGGGCACCACAGGGATCAGCTAGTCCATCAGTCCATCTCCCAAGGCAGTCTCAGCTCTGCCATTCCTCTCAAATTGGGCATGGCAGAAGTTAGCATCACCTATGGATTTGGGAGCATAAGTTCTTGGTTTATTCAAGGCCTAAGTCATTCATGCAGATTCCAGACTCAGAGTTAAACACTGAGGAGATACTTAGGGAGAGGCATGGTGTTGGGGAGGAAACCTCCTTTCCTACAAATGCCTGTTCTCAAGGACAGAGATAGTCAGACCCTCTGCCCATCCCATTCTGTTCTGCTGGCAGGAAGGGGCTGGATCAGCCCCTTGCAAACATCCAGCTGAGGAGGAGCTGTTAGCTCCCTGATGAAGCTCCAGTTCCAGCAGCCAGCCTGGTGCAGGGCTCACTGGAAATGACCTTTGCCTGTGCATGTGCCCTCCACAGAGCTGCCTGATGACACCCTTGCCCTGCTGCGTGCCTGCTGCGATCTTCAGCTTGTTCCAGCCTTGTGTTGTTTGGTGAGTAATGGACATGAGATGTGCTCGTGGGCACAGCAGCAGGAGTGGCTGTGTCCTCTGCCATATTTCTCCCCAATAAAGGAAGAGATGGCAAGCTCCAGTGGGAATTTCAGCTGTAGGCAGTGCTTAGCCAAGGTCAGAATCTGACTTGGCAAATGCAGCACGTAATTTACTGCACGTGGATATCTAACTTCTGATCATTGCTGCATTTGGGAGATTTCATGGTTTAGTAGCAAAAGAAAATTGTGACTTAAGCTCTGTTTTTGTTATAGTCCCACTGTTTTAAAGTCTCAGTAACAGTAAATCATCTCTCCTTGGGAAACAAATTTCGCTATGATAGCAACTGTGCTTGAGCCTCGGCAAACCCTGAAGTCTCAAAACTCTGAGGCCATTTATTGTAACTGCAGAAGGAATGGTGCAGGGCATTGGAGTAATGGAGCACCTGTCCTGTGAGGAATGAGTAAGAGAATTGGATTTGTTTAGCCTGGAGAAGAGAAGGCTTCAGGGTGACCTAATTGCAGCCTCCCAGTACCTGAAGGAAACTTAAAAAAAATTGAGAGAGACATTTTACTAGAGCATGTAGTGACAGGACAAGAAGGACTGAAGGAGGGTATGTTTAGATGGGAAGAAGCTCTTTACAATGAAAGTGGTGAGGCACTGGAACAGGTTGCCCAGAGAAGTTGTGGATGCCCCAGCCCTGGAAGTGTTAAAGACCAGGTTGGATGGGGCTTTGAATAATCTGGTCTAGTGAAAATTGTCCTTGCCTATGGCAGGGGGATTTGAACTGAATGATCTTTTAAGGTCCCTTCCAGCCCAAAACGTTTTCTAGGATTCTGTGATTTTTCTAACCTTTTTAAAGTCACTTAGAAAAACAGTAGTAAAATCCTTTAAATATGTAGGAGCAGGGGGAGTTCTTTTGTTTGCTCAGAGTGATAGGTAAGTGTGATATGCAGTGAGAGAAGTGGAACTCAGGGAATGACACAGTAGGAGAGATGTTTCCCCTTAAATTGTGCCATGGAGCTTTGGTTGTGGATCAGTACATCGTACTTGTCAGGGCTAATAGCAAAGGAAATCTTGACCTTTTGCTGCTGCCTTGTCAGCTCTCCTGTGGTTTTATATGAAACTGAGCTGTGCAGTGGCAGGAACAGCAGTGCCTGGAAAATGTTTTAATGTCTCTGTCTTCTGCTGTCTCTCCTGAATGCAGCCTAACATCGCTTCAGCCGATGGCACTGTGGCGCTGAGCAGTCCTTTGGTGGCCACTCTGGCTGACAGAGGAAGATTTGAGGTCGTGCAAAGGCTGTTTGCTTCATCAAACATTAATCTGGAGATGACAGAGTCTTCTGTAAGAGTTGTAACCATGAAAGAACCGAGATTCTTCCCACTTGTTCTTTATGTTGCACTGTATGGATTTCATGCTTTAGGTGGGAATGTATAGGAGCTGTACTGAGTATTCAGTTTTTGCGGTAGCCTGTTGCTTCTTTTGTAGCTCTGTGATTTTGGTGTGTTTGGGATCAGCAATAGAGCTGTTCTTTTGGTACTTAAGGCAGCACAGCCAGGAATTAGGGTGACTGGGGACTCTGCAGTCTCAGTGGAAAGTACATAAATAAGGGATGAAGGGGAGAAATTAAAAAAGAGAGGCATGGGAGAGAAGCTGAACATAGCTGCTCTGGTAGGTGTCAGATCTGCAGGGCAGTGAAAGCCTGATTGCTTGCATTAATATGCATGGGAGAAAGCAGCTAAGTACAAACTGCTTCTTGTAAGCAAGCAAACAGGCAGACCCTGGAAACCCAGGGTTCTGCAATGCAGCAACTGCTTTTCTCCTTAAGCCTGGGTGTGCAGAATGCCTTCACTCTGGAGCAAGTGCAATGGAGGGCTCTCGAAAGATACTCGATTAGATTCTCTTAATTATTGTTTGACTTTTATGGATATGAACTGCACACTGCAGGAAATAACAAACCCTCTTTTTCAACCACCAAGACCCACTTCAGGGATTCATACCTCTGTACAGCATTCTGTTTTCTGGTATGTTTTTACTTGTGTTAGCATGTTTCAGCTGCATTCTGAACTTTGGCGTGGCAGTGCCTTCTGGTGTGTGCACATGAAGGGTCCCTGCTGCACACCACAGAAATCATCATTTTACCATATGACATTTTCAATGCAGATATTTTGCTTGTTTCTTTGACTGACAGAAAAGTATTAGTAAAGCACTGTGTGCTTGAACTATTTTGCCTGTTTTTTCATCATAATCTTTTATAATCATGGGTGGTACAGAAATGCAGCAGAGATCACTGTAAATGTGGGTTTGGGAAGATGTTCCAAGTAGGTGGAGTATCAGTTGAGATGGCTGAGAGACAAACAAGCAGGCACCTGTGTGGGAGTGATCAGTAACCAGGCCCTGCAGCGTAGCCGGTGGGTAGGAGTTCTGCTCACTTTCCTGCTCTATTCCCTCATGGCCTTGAGCAGATTGTCTAAGAAGCCTCTAAAAAGTCTTCAGTTCAGCTTTCCTTGAGGACATGGACTTTGCAGGAAAGCACCACGGTGCCTCTCCACTGCCTGGGAGCTCAGGGTAGCTCTGCACGCTGGGCCGTGGGTGTTTCTGCAGCGAAGCTGTTCAGTGAAGCTGTTCATGGTGTTGCCTGAACTTTGTGCTGGTGTAGAAGGAAAGATCCTTGAGGAGCTGAAGCATGGAACTCTGCTTCTGGGAGCTGTGTGTAAGTGGGACAGTTGTCTTTTACCTGTCACTACTAAAAGTCACCTCTGTAATGAGTTTATAAAAACTTTCCATTAAATGCTATAGAAAAAAACAATAGAATAACTTACACGTGTCATTTCCATTGTTTTTCTTTTGGGGACTACATCTTTGACAAACAAGCGACTCCAGGCTGGCCTCACATGGAAAATGCTTTTCAAGCTTAGATGTGGTCTTCCCTAGCAAAGGAGGGGGTAAAAGACCCTTAGGGTGCTTCAGAGGAGGCTGAAGCTGGTCTGATGAAGGGTGTGATTTCACACCCTGATTTAACCTCCCCAAAGTCCTGCTTCCCTTTGCCTTGCCCAGGAGGAAGGTTGGAGAATCCATACCTTTGCAATGCAGGAGGAGGTCAGCAGCCTTTCAAGGAGTATGTGCTGCCTGCAGAGGCCAGCAGGCTCTGCCTTGCTGCCAGTCCCCAGCACCTGCCTCCTTCCAGCTGCCCAGATCCCTCCCTGGGCTTTGTCCACTGGCCCATTCCAGTGTGGGCCCAGGAGATGGACTCCCTCTGAGCTGCACTGCTCAGAAAATCACGTGCCCACGTTCAGCAATGACGACATTCCCAGGGTCTCCCTGTGCATGGAGTGGGGATTTGGCACATTCATGAACAGGGAGATAAACAAGACTAACTGAAAAGCTGCTTTTATGTAAGTGGAGCACCAAAATCCAAAGATAAAAGGCAGATTCAAAGACTGGTCCTTGATACCTTACGTGGCTTAAATGCAGACTATGACAAAAAAAAAATCAGAGAAAAACCCAATTACATTTTTTCAATATTAAATCTTTATTATATACAAAAATATTTTGTTGGGAATTAACAGAATTTCATCATTTGTACATTAACATTTTTATGTTTGGCTGTGTTTATTGTGAAAATATTAGCTGTGAAAAAGACAAGGTGGGGGAGGGTCTTAGAAAACAAGTCACAATTTAAAAACATCCCACATAGTAGCTGACTTTATCAGTATGAAGTCACAATGCTAACAAGTCCCATATCCTAGGCCTGCTCTACAGTACTGTATTCAAACAATTAAGTACTAAATAATTTCCAGGTTTATATTAAAAAACTCAGCTAATTCAGGTTAAGATTTTTCTTGTAGGAAGTTTTCAGCTAAAGAAACTATTTTTTACAGGAGAGCAGTTTTGGAAGTTTTACAAATTCAAATCCAGGTTAATTTAATATACTGTAGAAATAAAAAAAAAAAAAAAAACAAAAAACCCACGAAACAAAAAACCATGAGAGCTTCCAACTGGCAAAACCAGTTGTGAGAAAAGCAAGGTAAGGAAATGCCTGGTGAGAGAGCACTAATACACATTTAAACCCAAACACAACCAAGATCCTACAGTTCTTAGCCTGGTGTGAGGGTGGAGAGCAGCAACTTTCTTGTGTTTTAAGCCCCACAGAAGCAGTTCCCCTCCCTACACCACAGTGCACAAATGTTACATATGGGCAACACAGGGGGAGTGGGGAAGGGATGCTCAACATGCATTTTCCTAGGGGGAAACAATATATTTAAAGAGTTATCTCCACACATAATTGTGTACAAGACCTAAACCCACAAAAATCAGTCAAAACCTTTTTTTTGCCTGTACAAAGCAGCACTGTTCATTTTGCTTTATGCTATGGATCATGTGAGAAGTCAGGTAACAGAGAGATGGGATTTTTGGAAGAGGCTCTGCTGTACTCAGGTAAATGTTGGCTGCTTGTGGAGTAACCAACAGTTGGCTCAGCCATGGGAACAACCAGAATTGCATGGAAAAGTATTAGCATGGAGCTACTGACATGAAAAGGAAGAGGCGAAATGGGAGAAAGTGTTTCCAGGACTACTTTAACTCTGTTACCTGACCACTGTCCTAGCAGCAAAAGGAACTCCATACCCAATGAGCAAAAGAAACAGTTCCAAATACCAAGAAAAAAATTACTTCAAGTGTCACTTATTCTATAAAATATAAATATTGCTGAGCCCCTGCTAATAAATTCCATTTGTAGGTGAAGCTACATCACAGCCGTCACCAAGCTGGGGTTTGTTTTTAGGCCTGTACCAGTAAATCCCAGCTACAGTACCAGCAAATGAACTGAGAATTCAGCAGCTGACAATGTAACTGTGGAACAGGATCCCACTGCAGAGAACTCAGGTAATTCAGTAGACACTGCCTGAATTGTTTGCAGCATTTACCCCGAAGTTTTATTTATATATGTATATATATGGGTGTTTGTGTGTGTGGGCACAAGCACGCTTTTAATACGATCAGAAGCCAAAGCTGCCTGTAAAAATAACCAAAACTGATTATTTTACAAGTGTTTTCTATTTTTATTTTTAGGATCTGTCTTGGGCCTAAAACCAGTAAGTTATACAAGTCCTAAATACTGATGTTTTTGTTAACTACTATTTCCTCTATAAGACACAAGTTGAGAATCCCAGACAATTTCCACTAGCAAGCCTGTTAAACATATGTGAAAACTAAGAAGTACAGGCCAAAAAAGAAGAAACCCAGGGAAAACAAAAGGAAGGGCCAGGACTTCACTTCAGCACTGTCAGTCACAACAGTCCACCAGAGAAAGTAAATTAAAGTAGCCTTAAGGATAGAACCCCTTTCAGTGGCCCAGGAGAAGTTTTTATTGCAGGGAGAGGAGGGTGCTGGGAGCTGAGGGGTATTTAAGGCAAGAGGCCCAGCAGACTGCGAGTCTTTGATCCAGTACCCACCACACAGACACCAATAAAATCATCTCACCACTTCTGCAAAGTAGCATCATGAATTTTGGCAATAACCATGTGGTACTTGAACTCTTTGGACTTTGGGTGAGGCAGGGAACCCCGCATGAAGCAAAGAGCCTGTACAGATGTGCAGGACATGGGACAGAGCCCAGCTGTTGGTTATCCCAGAGCTGCCCCCACAGGCACAATGGGCAGCGGGGCAGCTGCTGCAGGAGGCACTGTCCATGCACTGGGACACGGCCTCAAGGTTCAGTAGGAGCAGAGAAGCAACAACCTCCAGGAAGCCTGGCTGGGAAACCATGGGAGAGGTGAAGGGAGTTTATGTTCACATGATTGGCTCATGTGTAAGCACAGGTAAGAACCCAGTTCCTGATCTCTGGAGCGCTCTGCTTGATCGCTGTCCGCTGGTCCTTGAGCATTGCAGAGGCCCACTGGGCTCAAGGGGGTACCTAGCCAGGGATTTTCTGTGTTTCAAAGAGAAAGAAGTTTCCTATTTCTTAGCTGAATCACCCTCTTCAAAAAACAAACCCAAACCCAGGTGACTTCCTGAGCGCTGAGCTGCAGGCAATTTGTAAGCAAGTCACTTAGGTAGGATTTTAGAAGATGCAGCGAGTAGAGAGGATGAAAGAAAACGACGTCACAGTTTGAGCTCAGCCAAGATGTGACCGTTTATATAAACAGAAATTCAAAAGCAATGAGCTGATCTGCCATCCTGCTCCACAAAGCTTTTGTACAACTAAGTACACAGAGCTGCCCTGAGCCGAGAACACGGCACAAGTCACAGATACTGCCTTGGCTATGAACTTGATTTTCCTTGCCTACGAAGATCTGTGATTCTGCTCCATGTTTATCTTTGTTGCAAAGGTTTGCAGAACATTTTGAAAGACCTTTATAAATCTATGCAAGATGATGTATTCCATTATAATTATCCCACTAAACTTGGACTGCATCTTGATGCAGAACCTAAAGCAGACCTGCTATAACACTTGGAGACAGCAAGGTCATCACCTGGGTACACAATGCACCACAGTATTTACAGGAGAGTTGAGACTGGTGCACACTTAAGTGAATTTTTGGTGAATTCAGGGAAATAACTTAGAGGTCTTGGCATACCGACTGTACTTCTATGTATAACTTTTCATTCACGGGGCAACTACAGTGTTTCTTCTATAAGTCTCTATATGTACAGAATTTTACAGCACCTCATGCACTGTCCAAAACAGATAGAAATTACAGATAAATATAGTTTTTTTTTTTAGATTGAAATATCTGTATATTTAGAAAAATATACATTAGTAAACACAATAAACCAGGTAGAGAAGTGTACCAGTTCTAAAGTCTCACATGCAGGTAACATTTCTGGATTAAGTCGTGGTAGCTTAGTAATGTGATAACCAACATGAGCATTTTTTGTTTTACCATCCACATACATATACACAGACAACTATTTGATAATTTACTTTTCCTAAACTACTTAAATATTTATCTTGTGATACATACCACATATCTTAAACATTTAGCAGCATCTTCACCTCGCTCAGACACACCTATTGTACTCTTTAACAGTCAATGTAATGTTTTCCTGTTAGAGTCTGGAAAATGAATGTTTAGTACAGAATGAGATAACATGAAATCCCAGTTATTTTAACTCCTCCCAAAAAGCTCCAAATAGCTGTTTTATGAAATGTTTTTGCTTGCTCAAAATGAGCCTCTCATAGTGTCTTCTCCCCTAATTGCACAATGTACAACAGCTGATGCAGCACACCCTGGCAGGTAGGGACTGTCACAGCTGTGGACGTGACTGAAACAACACCAGCATTTCAAGAACCTCCAAGAACATCCCTTTTAAAAAATAGTAACTGTTTTTCTCATTCCAGTCATTCTACCAGGTGGGGACAAACTAAGCAAAGTATCTGATGAAAATCTGACTATGCCAAAACCCAAAACTACCACAAAGAAACAAAGCAATCTCCCTCCCCCTCTCACCATTAAACAATCCAATGTGAGCACTCAAGCTTTAACACACAGATGCACAGGGTGTGGTGTTTGGGTTTGGGTTGTTTCCCCCCCCAACCTGGAACACAGACAACCAAATCAGACCTGCAGATACTTCCACACCATCTTTGTGCCAACCCAAGCAAGTCACCTTCTCTTACTGCTTCAGAACTGCACTGCAGAATTGCTCACTGCCATCTACATCACCACCACCACCCAAAGCTCAGCCACAATACCCCACCTCCTGACTTAAACCCACAGAGTGAACCTGAAGCAAACATTCAAGCTTTAGGCTTTAGCAAATATGTGACTATTCTGGAGATTGCTAACTAGGGAGACTTTTGACAGTATTCTCCCTGGGATGGAAACAGAATGAGCAGAGAGAAGCTTTCCTGACTACACCTTGGTGGCTGTGTTTCATGTGTTTGGTTCAGTAAATTTACAGAAAAAAGATGAAAATAAGTGATGTCTGCAATATGAAGTACTGAGGTGTGTAAACTGAAGAATCTTCTCATTCCATTCATTGGGGAAGAGTGAAGTCAGCCCACTTTTGGCATCAGAAAGAAGGGTATATTTCTAACTCATAATGAGAAGGCATCTTATCTGTCCAGACAGCCTATCTTATTTACAGCATATGGAGGACTCCCATGACACAGTACACAAACACAGTTCAGCCATGTTCAGCACAGTGCCAAAAGCAAACCACTGAAATAGCCAAGCAACAGCCCTGCTGTCATTTGCTGCTACACACCACACTCCATCCACTTCTCAAAGCAGCCTCTGAGCGACAGGATCACAGAATGTGTCTCCTGAGAAAGAAAACTGCAAGTCCCATGCTGGTGCCACAACTGAGAGCTCTGCCAAACTTAAAAAAAAAAAAAAAAAACAACAAAAAAACAGAGAAAACACATCCTGGAAAGCATAACAATAAAAAAGCAGTGGTACAAATTTTCCTTAGAGAATTTCATGTTCCCTCTGAAAAACATTTTGAAATCTCAGTATTAAGTGCCAGGAAGATCTCCTGTGCTACACACAAGTTTAACTAACATTTTCCACACACACACTGGGATTTCAAGCCTCCTCTGTCCCTCTTCCCCCACAACAACCAACTTTACAGGCTGTGTAAAAACCATCTGTTGCATACGGGTGTTTTGAGGTTTTTTCAAACAGTTTTCCTCTACTGCATCCACTCAACTTTTTCTTTTCCTTGTGCACATAAAAGTCTTTTGAGAGCCACAGGAAGCAATGCTGTTTTACAGTGCCTAAGCCTGTCTTCCTCCAGAAACAGCTCTGAGGAAGATGCCTTTTGATAGCATTCTGGGTCACACTTTGGTGTTGAAAAGGAATCCAGAGCCAGGTGCCTGTCACCAGATGGAAGAGGAATTAAACAGATGACTTCAGTTTAGACACCTAAGCCAGTAGGTGATGGTGAATGTGACTATATACAACAGCTGACAACGTCATATAAAACATGGTCACAAAAAGAGCTCATTTGAGCAACAGGCTGTATTCTCCTTCTGTTCCCATTAATTTACATCAGCTTAAGTTTTGATCAATGAACCTGAACCTAACCTAATATGAATTATATCAATGAGTGTACTGAGGGGAGAATTGTCACTGAAAAGGAAATACACTGTAAACGAAAAAACCTATAAACAACATTGCTTTTTAGCAGTAAGCTTCCAATTCACAAGCTATCTAATGAAAAAATGCAATTAAAAACAATGTAAGAAAAAGCACAGAAATGCCATTACACAACACTCAAAATACAGCAGTTGATCACACACAAATATTTAAAAGATAATTTAGAACCCAGCTAGACATCACAGGAAATGAAGCCACAGATCACTACACAAATACAGAACAATGTCCTAGGAAAAGAAAATGTCTTTTTTTTTTCTTTTTTTTAAGCAATGTGTTTTCACAAGTGTGAATAAATAGTCCTAAACATTAAGTGTCACCTACAAGGCTCCACATTATCAGGTTCTCTCTCAAGCTACTTCACCATTATTCAAATTGCACTGAATTACCTTGCCTATGACTTTCTAATGTCAGTACTTCAACTGTAATGGGCTAACAGGTTGGCTCCCAAGAAAGCATAATAAGCAGCTTGCAAGGTATTGCTCTATGTTATTTTAGGAGACAGATAGAAGGGAATCTACACAAAAGTTATCTAAATCAAGAGATATCAAGAACTTTTGAAACATCAGGAATGCACCAACATTAAGCTGAAAGCAGCTGGAGCAATGGACCTGTGTTTTTGTTACTGCTTTGATTATTTAAAATTCTGCTCCCATGAAATTATTATTTTTTGAAGAAGAAAAAAACCTCAAAGAAATTAGTGTTCCTTCCTAATAAGAGCTATAGACTTTTGATCAGTTAAACACTGACATTAACAAATTTTACAAAAATTGTTTCAAGTATCCTTTTTTAATCACAGTGAAAATGTAAGACCAAGATGTAAATGTTGAAGTGAATGAAAGTTTCTTAGATGAAAAAGGCAAAGATACTAAATCAAAACATAGAAAAATGCTTAAACGCATTTCCTTCATGTGATATGAATAGAAAGGTTATCTGTAAAAAGTTAGAAAAATTAAAATAAATTACATATTTAAGTACACTTTCTCTTCAACATTTTTATAAAAATTCAGAACAGTGTACTTTTGAATATACACAGAGTAAAAATGCACAGGTGCTGTAGGTTATCATCAGTATCTACATGTCACGTTTGCTGCTGCTGACTTTATTTGTTACTGCAGCTCCCTCTGGAGCACTCAGTAGACCCAGCTGATGGGGACCCACTGGGGCTCCAGCCTCAGTCTCTCGATGGCCGTCTGCAGCTTCTCGAAGGCTTTGTCCAGGTTGTCATTTACAATGGTCAGGTCAAAGTAGTGGTTGTACGCTCGCTGGATCCGCGCGCTCTCATCCACTGTTTTTTTCAGATCAGTGTCCTGTGCAAGAGATTTTTAAGGATTAGTGAATCTAAATCTTACTAAAGATTTAAAGATAAGACTTGGCAAATCCTTAGAGATGCAGGAGAAGATCCCTTCAGTACATACTGCAACTGACTATTTAAAGCTAGATACCACCTACATTTTAAAAATAAGGAAAGTTCATTTATAATACATTCACACAGAAATTGAGCTAAAATACATTGCAAGGGCTGAGAAAGTTCTGAGTGGTGTCAATAATGTTAAATATGGCAAGCAAATGTTTGCCAACCTTACAATTTTGAAGAAAATCAATAGAAGCATGTGAACTTGGGCTGGTGTGCACAGGGAGTAGTTAATCACTTTGTAAGGGCAACTGATGATCCAACCAGAATAAAATTAATGCTTTAGGAATGACTGGGTCAATCAGTTTTGTAAATATATTTGTGTCCCTTTTATTTCCATAGAAGACATCAAAAAACCCCCAAGATTTTAAATTAGGATGAAATGAAAGACAATTTCTAGCAGAATAAAGCTCTAGAATACCTTATGGCTCTTAGAGACAACATTTTAGCCTAGCTCACCTGACATCAGTCCCTCATTTGTAAACTACTGCAACATTACTGTAGTCCAGACCTGAGCTGCAAAGTATGCAAATTTATTCCTACATGATGAAGCCTTTATAAAGTGCCTACATTCATTAAAAATTCCTCTCAATTTTTGTGCAACAGCAATTTTTTGGAAGTAGTTTTGAGATTTGTCTCCCTTTACAGTAATTATTTCAATATTTTCAAGTCCTTATACTGCTGTCAATATAAAAACCAAAATGAAAAACCAAGTTTGTCAATAGCCTTTCCTTCACAGTGAATGAAGGAAACAAGTAAAGGTATGAACCCAAGAGCCAGACTTTTTGTAATGGAATGGGTTAGGATGCTAGAAATAATACAGCCAGGTCTAACAAGTAAACTGTAATACTTTAAATGACATTTGTTTTTCATTTGTTCAGGAAGCACAAGAATATGAAATAGCAAATCATACTCCATATACACGTGCAGGGATGCAATGCAAAATCCATAAAAACACATAAATGCATATCTGAAATTTAACGACCCTCTCCATTATTTGTAAGAAGTAATACAGAGCCAAAGATGTCTCTTAGGGAATCAAATATTAGGAAGTGCAGGAAATTATTTTTATACTTGTCTGGATAGTTTAAACCTTGCCTTCCTGTATATGCACCATAAAATTCAGGGTTCATTTGGAGCAAGAAAGAGGGATGACTGAGCATCCACAGAGATACTAGAATGCATAATAACTAGAAGCCATGACTAAAAATTATACAATAATTTAGTGGAAATACTAACCCCCCCCCACCCCATTTTATAGCTTTGAGTGCCCTGTCAGCATTTATTCAAGATATTCCTATGAAGCTGCAGCACTATCATTATGAGGCATCAGAAAACACAGCTTTTTTTCTGTTGGGGAGTTGAACTGCTCAATCTGGCTTTTTTTCCTTTGCTCCTGAAGCTGGGAAAGTTCATGCCCACACGGAGTGTTTATGCTTAGCTGCATTGGAGGAATCGTCTTATTTCCCTCTGCTACACATAGTGTCTAAGAAAAGGAGGGAAGATCTAATGAACAAAACATGCCACTTCACTTTATATGACAAATCCAAGGAACAACAGGGAAGTTGTTCAACACTTCTTATTCTGGCAGCTGTCAGCCACTCTCAGTGCAGCACATGATGCTGCAGCAGTGAAAACAAGGACAACCTGCATTCTTGGGGGTTTTTGTGGGTTTTTTTTGGGGGGGAGGGGGTTGATGGTTTGTTGGTTAGTGAGATTTGTTTGCTTTTTCCTTTTTTGACACAAGCTGCAATATCTTTCCCAAGCATTATAGATTCCATTTTTAAAGCACACACATATTTGACAAACAGGAACAAAAATTTGGGTGGGGAGGGAGATGGGAAAGTCAAGGAAAGACATCTGCATAAAAGAACAATTGCAACCATGAAATATCTACCATTTGCTGCAAATAATCAAAGGTGACAGTTCCCAAAGTACACATTACAAGTAATTTTTGTAATCAACACTTCTCTGTAAGAGGTCTATTTTTAAGAAAGAAGCAATCTCCTTTATACATAGTATTTGATTAACTTCTACTATGTAATCAGCAAAAGTCTTGCCTAACTTTTCTTAAAGACATTTGTTTCAGAACAAATTCCACCTAAAATAAATGATAAATTTTTTTTAAAAGATCTAAGAACATCTTGTTCAAAGAAAACTAAATAGGAAATGATCTGCTTACAGTGAGAAGTTTGGTTGTAATTCCAGCATCTACCACAGCCTTGTGCATAGCTCGCAAAGTCTCTAACTCTGGAGCAGCAATAAACACCACATAGGGCATGAATTCTGAAGTCCTCAGTATTTTTAGAGCCTAGATGCAAAGAAAAAGAAAAAAAAATTTAAAAACCACCAAAGTTTGAGAGTGACTCACCACATCTCCCCCCTTACTTAAGGGACACCACAAAACTCATCTGTGATGATGGGCAGCAATACATAAGTGAATATTCTTATTTCTATTTTGGAAATTCCTACATTCCTTTTGAAATGCTCAGCATCATTCTTTCCTTGGCTAAAAAGACTATTTATTACTCTGCAAGACTCCTCTTTCATGCAGAATTTAAGTTGGGTATTTTCCATCTTTCTAATCCATTCCAAGTAAGTGCCACAAACACAGGAATCCAGCTGATAATTGTAACCTTGAAACCAGATAAGAAGCCTTCAAATTTGAAGGCATCTCTCTTCACCTCTTCAACATTATAATCCCACACTTGTTATGATAATAACATTATAAATCACATACCTGTGGATTTACATCCAAGATGCAGGTCCTTCCTGTCTGAACAACTTCAAGGATGGAATCAATTTTGGTGCCATAAAGATTTCCTTCATATTCTCCATGCTCTAAGTATCTGCCAGCTTTAATATCCATCTCCATTTCAGCTCGTGACACAAATCTGTACGCTTGCCCATCTTTTTCATCATCCCTTGGCTTCCGTGAAGTAACTAAACAAAAATTAAAAATATAAATTGAATGTTTTCATTTTATATTTGGAATATAAATATGAAACTGGACTGCATATTAAGTAGGGAGACTATAATACACATTGTTATACAATTGTAATTGCTCCATGTACAGGTTTATTCTTCATTCTAGATAAATTTTAGAACTGAGCACAGCCCCTCCTGTTCCCTTTATTTATATTTTTTCCTATATGGTGCTTACCCACCCATTTGCCTGTTTCCTTTGCCTACTCCTTTACACTATATAAAATACTCATTCATGCAATCTTTTTAAGTATTCACTTAATAAAATACTTATTTAAGTGACTTGGAAATCAAATGGAAGTTTAACTCTCAAATGCCAAATGTACTTTTGAAAATAGCTGAGCACAACAAGATCTGTCCCATCCCACCCCCAAAACCTTTGCCCTCTGTATTTGTCCTGTTCTTCAGGGTAGAATTACATGGGCTAGCTATAAAGAAAGTTAGTTTAAATATCAGAAGCAGCCCAGCCACCATAGTAGAATCTTAGTGGAAGCCAGCTAATGCTGCTTTCCAGGACAACTTTCCTTTTAAAGCAAGGCAAATTCTCTGCAGAAAGATTAAAGCCAGTATTTGAGTAAATCATTATCAGCTATCCTGGGTATTGGCTACACTGTGCAGTATAGACATTACTTAGGCAAAAAAATAAAAATAAGATTTTAAAAAAGTAAAATAAAATATAAGATCATATTATTATTGACTTTGCTGCCCTATCCCCATATTAAGTACCTGCTACTTATATTTAATTAGATTTGAACTCTAGAACATGTTAAACCTAACAGTCAGTGCATCCCTTTGGTAATACTTCTATCATCATTTGGTGCAACTTGTTGAGACAAGTGGAAAGCAATCTTTCCCTTCCAGTAATTCCTATTCACTTCAATCTTATAGAAAACACAAATGCAAAAAACGATCATCTGAAGCTGTTTAGAATACACATATTACTAGAACATCTAGTTTTAGTCAAGATTCTATTGAAAGATTAAAGCTGTAGTGGTTAATACAATACATTAAAAAGAATCACATATCAGTTTGCAATTAATTTTGGAGAGTAAGCTTTAACATCTTACAGCTAAGAGATGATTTAACAGTTCAGTTATTCACACTGAAGAAAACCACAGCACCACGGGCTGGATCAGAACTCAACACCAAGAACATGCTTCTCCCCTAGAGCACTGGGTCAGCTCAATCCATTTCCCACCTCCCAAAACACATCCTACACAAATCTCTTTATGAATAACCTGGAGAATTTTCTTCTAATCAAAGACCAACTAAGTTTACTGATTCTCCCACTTAAAATCTGAAGGAGAAAAAAAGGTTCTATATAAAATAAACTGGGTATTGCATGTGCATGATTAGACTATCAGATTGGGGAAAGTTTACTTTTATGTCTTTGAAGAATGTTCAACAACTGTGCTGCATTACTTACATATATTCAAGCATCTATATAGCATTTTAGAGAAATAAGTAATTCTGAAGGCTTTTTTGAAATAGAGTAAGAATTTTAGAAGCAGTAAAAAGCCTCTTACTATTTTGCCAATATAAAATGGAATTCCCAAGAGAAGATTTCTTTTTAAAGGTAACACTGAGAAGTCAACCTTGTAATCAGGCCCATCAACCAATTTTAAGTGCCCTGACCAGTTTTGATGATAGAGATTCACCAAATGAGAGAGAGAGACTGGTTCTCTCATCTCGTACAATTCATCTTTCAGACCTGTCCCTCCTCCTATTATTATCAGATCTATTTCTTGCCCACTGGAAACAGAAGAGAACAGACTGTTTTTGAAATTCTGAAAAGCACATGTCAGGAGAATAATAATGTAGCTAGAGTGGGCTTCTCTGGTCAGCAGCCAAACAGGAGGGAGGAGTTGAAAAAAAAAAGGTTAATGAGCAAAGCATCTGAAAGAAAGGCAAGAAAACATGCTTCAGGTAAAATAAGTTTTTTTTCTGCTATTTATAGGGGGAAAAAATAAAAGATTGTGTGTTAAGGCTAGATATATTAAAATACTGTTATGCAAATCTTGGAGATCACAAACACTTCAGTTTTATTGGAAGTTTGCTGCTTTTCCCTACATTTCTAAACTAAAGCAACAATTTATAATGCCTAGTCCACAGGTGGAAAACTAAAAGGTAGACCTGAGAAATTCCACTGGCCGTTCATTACAGAAGGCTACTGGGAACTTATGGAATGACCTCAGTAATGGATGGTGACTGACACTGAGGAAACCCAGATTGAAATACTGCACAGACAAAAACTGCTATTCTGCAGCATCAGCACCATTTAAGTGCTAGTTACAAATGTTTTCATGGTCATATGTTAGTTCAGTTTTCTGAAAACAGGAAGTGTTTTCCCACTCTCCACAATTTTTATGCTCTGACAAAATGACTCCAACACTGAATCACAAGGATAAACATCACATACTTTCCAGTTAATCAAAGGATGATGTTAAGATAGGAATGCTGAGAACTTACATGGCACTGTAGTTCCAAATCTAGTAGGATTCAGCACAATAAACCTGTTCTTCAAACTCCTTCGCCCCACTCCTTGGGCCCCAATCAAGACCAGGGTTTTCCTCTGAAAAGGAGGCATTTTGGCTACCTCCTCATATATCTGGATTTCATGGCGATCAAATTCTACATTGAGAAACGTACAAAAAACTTTAATACACACTCAGGGCTGTAACAAAAAAAAAAGGAGGTAGTCCCTCCCTTCAGGTATTAGTACACATTGGTGAGAGCTGCCCTGAGCCTCCTCTTCTCCAGATTGAACATTCCCAGCTGTCTCAACTTTTTCTCATGGGTGAGATGCTCCAGTCCCTTCAACATCTTTGTATGTCCACATCTCCCTTGCACTGTGGAGGTGCCCAGTACTCTTAGGAGTGGCCTCATCAATGCTGAACAGAAGCGAAAAATCACATCCCCTCAGCCCACTGGCAACAAACATTTCACTGTTTTTGCTTAGCACCCAGTTTTTCTCTGATTTCCACCCACCAAATTATGTACTCAGCACAGCCATGTCTGCGCTGATCGCTATTGTTTTTAAACCATAAAAACTATCTGATCTATCAAACTTATAATCAAATGTTTTACTGCAAATCTTTAGCTTTGGATACACTACACTCTGCAAGTTTTTACACCTAAAGAACGTTTCATGTAGTATTAAGAGATACCTGCATTTCTTGTAGTGAGATACATCATCTTTTTCTTTTTTTTGCTGCTTATTGTTCCACAGAAAGGCCCTAAAAATAAAAAACTAGATGAACTCTCAATTTCTGTTTATTTCTAAAGCTTATTTATATGAATACATGAAACTTTAGATTAATACATTTATAAGGACTATTCTAGAATTGTATATATCCTAGGGCAAGAAATTACATCTATTTACAAACCCATCAAATGGTACAGGAAGAACTGAACACAGAAAAAATTATTTTCCTAGAAAAGAAAGCAGTTGAAAAATTCAGTTTAGCTTATTAACTTTCAGTGCATACCATACAAAAAATTTTTTAAAAGTGCACACTGCCTGTTCCACCTCATTCAGCTTTCCATCACCAGGTGGCAAAACTGATTCATGTATCTTTGAACACTAAACAGACTTCACCCTTTGTCCTTCAGCAAAAGCCAAAATATGAAATTCAGCATTTCACAGTAATCTGTGTAATCTCACATAGCAGTTTTTCTATTATTTATGAAGGCAGGAAAAGCAAAAGGAATCAGAACAAAATCTACTCCTGAAATTTACTAAGTCTCACCTGAGTTGTCCCAGTCCCTCCTAACAAAAGCCTTCCTCTTCTCTTCCAGGAACTGGCTAGGAATTAGACCTGCACTTCCTCCTTCTTTGACATGACTAGCCTGGGAGGGGAAAAAAACCCAAACAAATAATTATATTTAACTTGCAAGAAGCATTTTTCTCATCAAGATGGTGTTGACTGACTTCCTCGCTGCCAGTTTCTCAGTGGTGAGTGTTGATACATTTACTACTGAGATTTAAAAATTCAGAGTCAGATGTAAATATTAAAATTCTCTTTTAGAGAAATAGTGTCTTGATATTGAGTATTAAAATTCAGAAAACTTAAGTAAAATAGATGCAAGTTCCATTACTTGTTCTCATCACGTTAGTACGCTCCTCCAGACATAAAACTTTGGCATAAAATTCCCAAGTGTAATTCTCTGGCTCCAGACACTGTAGTCTCAGGTGACAAAAGTCAAGTTTTGCTAGTATCCAGTATACTTATTTTATATTCTTGAGCTGCTCCAAACAGGCTTCAGTGCAGTTTATTAACTGTCATTTCCCAGTGAATGCAGTAACACATCCCTAATCACGCCTTCAAGCTTTTTGCACTAAGCAACTACATATTTAAAATCTTAGTAACTTAAGCATTCCTAGTAATGAATTGGCTAAAATTCTCTATAAAATAATTTCATGGCAAGCTCAATTCTCAGCAAGCTTAACACACACAAACACAGTTATGAAGTGTTTAATTCTCCATAAATCTTTTGCTTGCAATAAATCCTTCTTTTGCTAACAGGAGATGTTTGCTTTTCAACTGGTATGCTTTTATCTATGACTAACTGATTTTTTACAGTATGAAGTTTCATTAACAGTCTAGCATTTCTAGAAAGCATGAGGAAAAACTAAACTTCTTTTTCCTGGGGCATGATCTGCATAGCAATACACTATACTGATTTAACACATTTCAATTTTGCCAGATTGAGTGTTGAAGATTTATTTCTCCAGGACTCCTACAAGTTACAACTGGAGAGATTGAAAGGCAATACAGAAGTCAGCATGAGCTAAACATCAAATTCCTCCAGAGTTTTGGAGTGTCTACTACTGAAACTAATTAAGTTGGCAGCAATAAATTCTCAGCCTTTCCTCACACTTTTTATTGTCTTTCTTTCTTTTATTACTGTCACTGAGAAGCAACAAAATTCAGCAGCTACTTAGGTATACTGGAATATTTCTGTTGCTTTTAAAGAAGTCATATATCTTGTTCTCAGGTAGTCTGGCTCTCTTCTGCTTGTCACCTTGCAAAGGGTGAGCAATGTAGGGGTCGAAAGAGAAATTAATAATACTCTCTGCCAGCTTTGAGGATCTCAGCTGAGAAAAGGGTCTTAAAAGTTCGCAAAATGGTCTTAAAAGTTCTCTTGTCCCATTTTCAGAGGCACTGATAATGTTTAATTCTGTGCATAGTGTCTTGTAAAAAATAAACATAGCATGAGCATTGGATTACATTTCTACTGCAGGACTGAATGTAGAAATACCACCTTAAAGCAGGATGAATGGTTAATATTTGAAACAGTGCCAAACACTGTGACTATGAGCATGCATGATACACAGCTCACAGACACTGACCACTGTAGAAATAAAACATACACCCTCTCCAGACAGCTATTCTCACTCCCTTCAAATCCACAAGATTAATTTCTCTCTCTGCATCTCTGACCACTCAGGAAGGGGTCCACGTCTTCCACAGCTGCTGTCAGGGAAGGCTTACCATAATTATAGTCAAACTAAGACCTTTTTTCTAGAAATTGTCCACCTTAAATTTATTTGTGGGAATGTCCGGGCTTATGATACAAGAACAAAGAAAAATAAACACAACTAATTGTAAAATGAATGTTACATATACAATTTAAAACATTACTTTTCTTTTAGTATTTCAACTTCATATCTTTATATTAGCTTGAAATTGGATTGCAGTATAAATATTTTTTTCATGTATCTACTGTTAAATGGAAGTAGATAATAATTTAAAGAGTTTATTAGTAAGGCACCTACTGGTGCTTTTCAGTTTTTTATTTTACTTATTTTAATCTTTTTACCAACCTGCCACCAATTCGGATCTTCCCGGTTTACAATCTGAAGAATTTCTCCTTTAGAAAATTTCAAACCTGCTTCTTTGCATGGGATGAGGTTGTCATTATATGGATTATAATCAAAATGACACTTGACAAAAACCTGAAATGTGTAAAAGTAACAAAGCTTAAGCATTATAAAATACATTCTGACTAATCTATCTGTCAAACTGAAGTAATGTCTTTACCTACAGCATAAAAACCTTGACATGATCAAAGCTGCATTTGGCATGTAAAATACAATCTAGGGGGAAAAATTATTCACTAACTGGGATGGAATAATCAATGGTACAAGCCTTGGCTGAATTAGCTTCATGATAAAAATTTAAAAATCTGTTCCATTTGGGCATGGTATTACAAAATGGTCATTTCTGCATTTCAGCATATACAACTCAGTTAGAATTTTGACTTTCAATTACTTAAAAATACAAACAAATTTTTGGAATATGAGCACTGTATTTAAGGCTGGTAGAATCTTAAGAATTACTTTTAAAACATTGAGTTCATGGCAAAAATAACAGGAGATTGAGCTGCTTAAGACTCAAATTTAATGCAGGGGAAGAAACAGCAGGTTGCATGACTGAACTGAAAACATCTTTGACTCTCTTTGTACCAGGCTGGGGAGCAAAGGAAGCCCCTGCACCTGCCTCAATAGAGCACATTCCCTCAGCCTCTACTCAGTGGAAGCACAGCTTGTTACAGTCACAGGCATTAAGACCCACTACTTGAAGGAGCATCTTATAGGCTGTTTCAAAGCACTGATTCAACTCAGGAAGTCACTTCTGCCATGGAGAAACTGACAGCCTACAGCAACAAAAGGATAAGGAATAGCCACCATCCAAGTTACCACTGAAGTCAAGAGAGTTAAAGCTTGTCCGATGAATTAAACACATACCTGCATCCCGTTAAACTGATTATTTTGACACTAACCACGTTATAAACACACACACACTTTACTGCATGAAGTGTGATTGTGGTCAGGACATCAGAGGTCACTTAAGGTCAAAGAAACGTGCTTTATATGTAGCATACAAATGCCTAACAATTTTAGACACTAATCCAAGTTTTCTAAGCACACATATTAGGTGAATAAACTAATTTCTAAAATGTCATTAAAGGTAAATACAGGTATCTACATTTTACTCTTCCTCCTAGCATTATATTCACAAAATAATCAAAACATGTCTAATCCAGAATATTAGAGAATCTTACACAATAAAGTACTAAGCAGAAGTTCTTTTCACAGAATCATCAGAAATGTGCTCCTGACCTGTTGAGGAATGACAGTGTCTCTGTAGCTGGGGAGAATTTTCAAAGTGACACTTCCACTGATGTTTTTCAGCAGTTCTTGCAATTCTTTTGGGTTGTTTCCAACCTCGTGGCCATTCACCTCTTTAATAATGTCCCCCACATGCAGAAGACCTTGCCGATCTATCATTCCTCCATGAAGAATTCGGGCTATCACCAGATCGTTGTTCTCCACTCTGAACGTGACTCCCTGAAAGAGGTACAGGACACCCAGTTTACCACTGTTTGAATTTCAGTTTCATTTCACCATTACCTCAAGCACAAATACACAGCTGTGGGATATTCCACTCCAATGAAAACAGTCACAGCTACTACAGTGTTAGAGCTCCTGATACAGAGAAGTATCAGGTGACACATTAGTGCTTTCACACAAGATTTTCATAAGACTGAAAAATTACTGTTGTTCTTGATTGCACGCAATCCTGTCATCTTTTATCAAGATGTTGTGTTAGTCACTTATGCCAGCAGTCATTCAGGCCAGTGACGCCTAATAACTATCCCATTACTTCTTGGAGAGAATGGGATGGAGTACATGAAAGTATCTTATTTCAACCTCTCAATACTGAGCTTATCACCCATTAAATTACACAATATAATGAAAATAATTAAAACATAATGCAAGAAATCAGGTAAGAGCAAACATTTCCACTAGCACTTTAAAGACACACTCACCCTCACCCTCAATTACTTACCAGTGGCTCTCCTGCTCTTTTGTGAATTCCAAGGATGCGAATAGCATCTACTGGAACAGCCTGGTTGTTCACGGAAGAATTATTGACTTCTGGGCTAGAAGGAGGGGAATCATAACATTTTGAAGCCACAATATCATGTGCTTCCAAGAGTGACTGCAAAGGAACAGAAAAAAAATCTTTTTTATAGTCATGAAATAACTTTTTGTGAAAGGATTTAGTGCTGAATAACCACTGAATCTGTCCTTTTGGGATCAGGTCATAATACCATTACTTCACATGAAATAAAGCAAAAACAGACACAATAAGTGCTCACATGAACTGATAAGCCTATTGCCTTGGCAAATATCCTATCTTGTACAGAAAAATGCTGCTTCTTAAGGAAATATAGGAGAAATGTAACTAAACTGGGAGTAATGTGTGAAGGGAAGAAGGCAGAAAAAGGAGTACCTAAAATAGTCTTCCACCTAATGAGACAGTATCTGAGCAAATGGTTACAGTAAATGAACAGCCCACTGCAAAAAAATGAAGACAACTCATCATTAGATACTTGTGTTTAATGCAATAAAATTTTCCTCCACAGTAATTTGGATAATGACAAGTATGCAAGGATTTCTAGCTATCTGCAGAATGAGTGCTTCCTGTTTGCATAAAGCCAAGACAGAATTCTAGTAATAAATTAATCCAAGCTTACAGATTTTATTTTCTGGAAGACAGGAGCTCAGACCTTAGAGTTAACAGTGTTTTCTCCAGTCCACATACGTAAATGCAAGGTAGAAGGAGGAGGTCCAAATGAATATAATCATGTTTGGAAGACAACGTAATTTAGGCATGATTTTTTCATAAAACATATCTTAGGATAAAGAAAAATGTATAAGACAATACATACAGGTAAACCAAGATCAAACTTGTGCACTAAGACAGAGGAGAGACTTTCAGACTTTCTGTCTTTCTGTCACCTTCTAGTGTAAGGTGTCCCTGCCCGTGGTGGGGGATCTGGAACAAGATGATCTTTAAGATCCCTTCCAACCCAAACCATTCTGTGATTCCATGAGAGGAACAGGGACGCCCAATATCCATCATACACAGTAGTCCAAGGTAAAGCATCCTACAGCACAGGGAGTCACACTGACAGATACACAGAGAGCAGCAGCAAGCAGAAGAGATGCCTACTGGGCCTCCAACTACACAGCTTTGTTTCCAACAGTGACTGGTCAGATATGGTCTAAAGGCAGGTCACTGACTATGTCACAGAAGTAGCTAAAAAAAAAGACACCATGGGACTATCAGTGATACTGACATGCACATGCCAGAGGAAGACAGCAAACTACCAGAAAGCAGAGCAGGCAAGCAGGTAAGAGTCATGACTTGCTATGCAGTCTGCCCCATCCTTCTGTAAGCCACCTCTAAGCTAAAGGCTGTGCAACCACATTAGGTTAGTGCTAAGCTCAGCATGCAAGCCCTCAAAATGTCACAAACCTGAACAGTCATTTTAATCTGCCCATTACACGATGAACCTGCTGTTATTTCAACTTGAGGTTAGAAGGAAGTATTAATTCACCGATTTTGCCCCTTCCATTAAGACTGTAAAGACAGCTGCTTATTGTGGCTGCTCTGATACTGTGGACACAAACCAAATCAAATTAAATAGGAAAAACAATCATTTATTTAAATCAAGCAGCTGTCAGATGGTAGCAATTTCTAATTCTTCACTATCCAAGATACATCCAATCCAGAAACCAGGAGAACAGATCTCTCTGCCAATGTTTGCAAGCAACATATTTTTGGATCTTTCTGCATTTCCAAAATGAAACTAATTTGCATCAGCAACATATTTTTACAGATTAGTACTCATAAAACCAGGTAGATACAGTGGTATGAAACGGACAGTTTTCTTCTGGTCACATGCTAGAACAAATTGTCCCTGAAGTTTCTGACCACAACTCACTATTATACTTCTCATAAAGCCTCACACACCTGCCTGGACAGGTCTCTGCCCTTTAATGGTAATGCAATTTATAGATTATAATCTGATCCAAAAAGCCTACTAAGATAACAGTCTGTGTCATCCTTTTCAAATTAAAATGCTCCATAAAATTCTTCAGTTCTTAAATCTGATCCCATTTCACATTCTGATCCTTTTTAACCACTCAGTTTTATGGATAAGCATGAATTCCTACAACAGCTACTTAACCATCTCTCAGTCAAAGGATCTTTGTCCGATTTCATTTTACACAAAGCCTGAGTCACAGAAGGACTATCAGGGACTGCCCTCAGCTCTAAAGTGTTTTCTTTAAAAAAGTAGTTCATTGGTTTCCTGAAGGCACAGTCAACTTATTACTGTCCCATACCCAACTCTCAGTTCTGAAACTCAAGAATCTGTACCAGTTTTATGAGCTTGTTTCCAGGCAGCCAGGTCATGACCTACAGTCCTGAAGAACACTTAAGTACAGGCACTTGGCAACAGGTCCCTGTGTCTGTACCACTGCCGGACTACTGGCCAACACTTGATGTCCTAAGTTACTTTCTTATTTCAGGAGCATGGCTGAGAGAACTGAGAAATACAGTTACATTTACTTCTCTTGTTTCTTTCTTGTGATACCCAAAAAAGTTATATCCTGTGCTCCTGCAACTCCAGAGCTCTACAGAAATCTGACCTTTCCATACTGGTGCTGGAACACTTATAAAACCACTGCCAAAGTCTGCAAAACAACAGGGACTGATCAACAACCATAAAACAGTTCAAAGTTTCCTCCATACAAAATTTCCTCCTGTAAACAAATCAGCTGATCATTCAAGATTGGATAGGTGTAGAAATGTTGTCATGAAAAAATGCCAATATTGTCCAAAAAAGGCACTTAGGAGAACTGCTACAAATCACAAGAAGTAATACACAGTCCTGTGGATACACAGTCCTGTGACAGACAGTATGGTCTCTTTATGCAAGACACTGTCAAAAAACAATCCATAAACTTAGAAGATATTGATCTCTTTACAGTAGTTTACTGTGACTGCATATATTTGACAGGTAAAAATATTTTAAAACATAAGTGAAAATTCAGTAAACAGAGAACCATTAAACATGCAAGGCTCTCTGCAGAACTGAAGCCAAGTTCAAACTCAACATTTGTTTTTCATTTAAAAAATTCTCAACACAATCAAAACATGTTATGAAGCACTGCCCTAAATAACAGAATGACCATTTCTCCAATTCTGATCCAAAAGAACAGTTAAATTACAAAGTGGGGGCTGTGGTGGGAGGGAATATACAAGAGTAGAATGACTCTATAGTCTTGAATTCAGGCCTCCTTTCCTAACATTTTAGGCCTAGAAGTATCTAAAATATTTCCTTTCCTCTTTTATGCACTAAATGTGTGCTAGTCTTCCCCGATAACCCTGTTTAAATATTAGAACTTAATAAATAGACTAGAGACTCCTAATGTTCATGTGAAAAGAACACATTGTAAAGGCTCTCCTGGAAAAGTGAGGGAATCATGACCTTAGAAAAATCAGAAGAGATGGTAAGAACACAAGAATATGTAGGGAAAATAGCCCTATACATTAATATCTGTCTAGGATACAATTTAAGGTCACTTTTTCTAAATGAAACATTTAAAAAGTATGATCAGCCCTTACAAACTGGCTGCTTTTCAGATTAAGTATTTTATTGCCAGCATAATCTATTTAGGATGAATGGTTTAGCTAATTCTTGAAGGGTGAAAGTAACAGAACAAGCTCTTCCAAGAGGAAGTAGAAGTGATTCTTCTGCATGTTTAACCACTCCAACAGTGTGAAAATTTTTAAATGCTGTTTCTTTCCTCAAGGCAACCTCTCTTACCACTCCTGTCTTCTGCTCTCCAGCTACTGTCTGGTAAGATTTGCTACAGCCTTTTTCATGCGCAGCATGTGCCAGCTGGCTCTCCCACACATACTGACCTACTGGCCAGCCATCAATACTGTGAAACTCATTAGAACTTTCACACTTTGACCTCTGAAAAGTTCAGTTAAAACTAAAAAGGGTAAAGAGTGGAAGGGATGAAAAAACAAGGAAACAAGAGGAGAAAAGAAAGGGAATAATAATACAGCCAGGCATGCACCTGTACTCCAGAGTTAGTCCTTCCCAAATGCTCTTCTACAAAAATGTGTAGAAAAAATGAAGTCCTGTAATTTGGTATTTCTAGCACTAAATGATCCAAACAATCTACTGCACTGATGCCTTGTATATCCACATTTTATACTTGCATGCCAAGGCAGGTTACAACTGTAAGGTGAGGCTGTGATAAAGTGGAACCATTCATTTGTAAAATACAGTCAGCCTCTAACCAATTACACAGTACTGTCCATGGAACTTTTAAAGAGTCAGGTTGAGTTGTTAGCACTTTTACTGAACTGGAGAAAGGATGTAAAAGACTTTTTCTATAAATGCAATTGACATTGTATTTTTCCTCTTTCCCTTCTTGCAGAATTTGGAATATGCCTACTTGCATCAAATGAGGCAGAAATGATAGCACTTATTTATTGAGTATTTAGGTAATTTTCTGTTTCCTTTTTGCAGGAGACACACAGCTTTCCCAAGCCTTAAAAAAAGATACAATATCTACATTTTGGTCTGCAATTTGTCCTAGAAGTACTTCCAGAATGGTCTTAACTGTGATATCAGTTCAATAAAAACAGTACTTTGACCTCAGCTGATTTTGTTGCTTGCACATGCGTAATGGAAGTACAAAATTAAGGGCTGAAAATTCTCCCTAATTTTCGGCTTCAGAAATGAATCACAGCAGATATACTTTGAAGAAGTAAGTAGCTAGCTAGGTGCTTTTGCCCATACACAGCAGCCAAAACTGCTCATTGTTTCTGCAAATGAGACTGAATGCCTCACAACAGGCACACAGAAAGTAAATTTTAAAAATACAAATTAAAACTTCTTCAGACTTTTTTAAAATGAATTCCAATTCTGACAGAGTGATGAATAGGCAGCATTTAACTATCTTAACCACCTATTTTCTCTTCCTTTCACACTTTTTTGTCCTTTTTCTACAATCCAGATTTTGCAGCAAACAAAGTTGCACTGCATTTTTCTTACATGCCCATGACTCACCCAACACTATAGGGAAAAAAGCAGCATGTAAGCAATAACCATGACATGAATATTTAAACTATGTTCCAAGGAAGAGTCAACAAACTGCAAAACTAAGTGTGACGCTGATAATAAACAAATCAGAAGTCTCCATAAAACCCAGAATGACTGGACAAAATGGATCATGGGAAAGCATCAACATGCTTAATAAAGGAAGTTATGCTTCTCAAATCTAGTCAGATTCCTTGGAAGAGTCACCAACAAGCATGGCAACAAGGCAGTTAGAGTTGTTAATGTAGAACAACTTCCATAGCCCTTTGGCAGAAGTCTTTCAGAAAAACAAAAATATAACAGGAAAGACAGTAAGGCTTTCATATGGAAGAAAATATTGGTTAAAGACAGAAAAATTGGTGTCAGGAATATGGAATTTTTAGTTTTCAGAATTCATGTCATCAGGTGATTTCCACAGGCATCTGGGCTCAGTTCTACACCTGCCAATATAGTGACATGTCAGATAAATGGCCTAGGAAATGGGGATGAGAAATGAAATGACAGTTTGCTGATGCTGATGCACTACTCAAGGACTGAAACAACTGCCTGTAACCTGCAGAGGCACCTCATGAGCAATAGACTGAGAACAAGGCAACTTAAATTCAACACAGACTACAAGGGAAAACACAATCCTAGCTTTATGTATTAACTGAAAGACTCAGAAATGGTATTTCAAAGATGTAAACAATACAAAACCAAACTGAGCCTAACAAGCAATCCACCTCTACTCTCCCTGAGCCTAGAGATACCTCTTCCTTACTGACAGGGTGGTCAAACACTGGAACAGGCTCCTTCCTAAAGAGGTGGCTGATGCCCCATGTCTGTCAGTGTTTAACAAGCATTTGGACAACACCCTTAATAACAGCCTTTAATTTTCAGCCAGTTCTGAATTGGTAAGGCAGCTGGAGTGGATGATCACTGCAGGTGCCTTCTAACTGAACTTTACTGTTCTATTCATCAGCTGTTAAACAGGCAAACCAAGTACTAGGAACTTTTAGGCCATGAGTAGGAAATGCAATGTAAACTATGACACTACTTTAGAAATCCATGCTGCATACAGCTTTGCTTCCCTTCGTTTTATTTATTTGACACAGAGAGACACAATGAGGTCTCTCAAACCACAAGTAACATGGAAAAGCTGATTAAGAAAAACTGTTCACTTTCTTCCTACACAAGAAGACAGGAATATTAAGTGAAATTGACAGGAGACAGTCTCAAAACCAAAAGAGCACAGTCTCCACTCAGATGGGGGATGCTATGAATGACAGATTTTCATATGGGTTGGAAAACACAACTGAATAAGCTCATGGAAGAGAACCACAGGTGGATGACACTACTTCTCACTCAGAAGTCTTAGCAACTAATCACTAAATCTTCACAACACATTTTGGAAGGTATCGTTGTTGGAAAACAGAAGAGATGTTTGCTAAATGGACCTTTAACATACAATTAGGAAGCACTAAACTGAACAAAACTGTAAAATTAAGATAGAATATATGCAGTTTCATGTCTGCTCCTTGCTCATATCAAGCAACAGAAAAGGTACAAGAAAGAGCATAAATACTGACACTCCAATTCATCAGCTATTTTGGAACTTTCACACTACATGTTTAAGTTGCTCAAGCCTGAACTAATGAAGTATCTGACACCAAGATCACATTCTGCCTCTCTGTAGATCTGACCACAGAACAGGAATAAATGCTGGGTTTGCCTTAGTGTTGGCTATTCACCCAGTAATTCTTATTTGATTCTTAATCACCCAAAAATTCTTATTTGATCTGTCTCCTACAGGCCATCTCCAGTTTCCACCCCAAAGATCCTTTTCCCAAGCTTGTCTCTGGCCTTTGCCATCTCTCTCCAGAGATCACTGCTACTGAGCCTTTCAAAGTGCAGCACTTCAATTGTTATGCCCTTTTCATCTTTTGATTCATCATCCTCTTTGACTTTCAGCTTTATTTTCTCTGTCTAACACAATAGACCACTGTCAGGTCTGTCAGTGCACAGCTGGCCCTCAGTTCTAGTCCTTGTGCATTTTAGCCATCAATTCCTCCAAACTCATCCAGTCCTTTCCAAGTACCAATTATTTTCTATGGGACCAAAGACTGATTTGCAGGTTTATGCACCAGTAAGTCTCCAATCATAGTTTTTCATCACTCTGCTATGATGCCTGTCTGGAGAAGTAAGAGCACAAGGGAGGCCAACACAGGAGAGGCAGAGGAATTGCCAGTACTCAGAAAAGCTACTGCCCCAAAAGCTGAGTTCTTGAAGCAATTCCTTTCCCAATAGGACACAATACAACCAAAAGCATTTTCAGTGTTTATCCATGTTAAACGGTAATATATCTCACTGCTATGTTTGTAAAACATGTAATGAAAAACCTGGGGGGAAAGTGTGTTTAAACTCATCTATCCCAAAAATGCCTACGACTTCATAGCTGTCTGCCAAAAGAAACCCACTTATACTATGGCAAAAAGTTGTTTATGTTCTTCTACAGAATACCTTTAGCTTAGTAGCAGTCTCCACTGAAGTAGCAAAGTCCACTGAACCCTACCTAGAAAGGCAGAATCCACAAAGCATTTTCAAACCTTGATCTTTGAGGCTCAGTACAGAAGCTAGTCATAGAAACAGCAAAATGGAAAAACATCTGCTTTTGACAAGCACATGTCAGCACTTCACTTAAGCAGAGCAACAGTGAGAGGGCTGCAGAGTGTCAGCTTCAGCTGCAGTGCAGATCAGCTCACAGAAGAATCACGTTCATTCACTCTGCAAACCATACATCTTACACACGAGTATGAGTGCAAACAGCTCAACTGAAATGCACAATGCTCATGATCAGAAACTGAGATCACCTGAAAATGTTATGGATGAAGCAAGCCTTTGGGGAATTTTTATGGAAACTCCAGTCATACAGGAAGTAAAAGCTTGTCCAAGCTTTATAACAGCAGAATTTAATACAGTGAGTAAAGGTAGTTTTGAAATTATATCAAAGAATAAAATCATGTTTATTTTTAACACGGCTTCTGATTTACCTTTTATTTGGAGTAAAATCCTTTACATTACAATCCATTACATTTTGTTATAGTTCAGGTTTTGTTTCATTGTCATTCCTAAATCTGTATGTGGACACTGATACAGTAAGTTGGTAACATACAGTAAAAAGGTGGCACCTGAAAATGAGGCTCCTTGAGTATTCCAACCAATTCTGCAACATTTTCATCCTTATTTACTAAGGGACTGATGTCTTCAAGAATTTCATTCACCAGCTCCAGGTTGTTGTCACTGACAGCCTCAAGCTTAGAATCTTCCAGTCGCTCATGAGCCTGTAAGATTAAATACACAAGACTATAATGTAAATAAGTTTTGAGTGGTTCAAATCTATAAACTTTTCAAGTAACTTCTCAGTGCAATATTCAGCAGAAAAGCCAGAAAAATTACATATAGGATAACCTGACTGAACTGCTGAAGGATTTTGCATGCTCAACTACAGGACCCAATACACTTTATAAGCAGCACATACCAGAGAGGCTTTGAAGTGCATATCTCCTCTATGCTACACACACCAGGCACTGCTCTAGCAACAGCACAGCACCTCAGGACCTTTCCTGCTTTGGAACCCTGGACAAGTACACCTTTTAGAAGAAGGGCAGAAGAGGAGCTATGGGATCTTTCAGAGTTGGCAACAAAAACATTTAGCTCAGACTCCTCCCATTCAAACACCTTCTGAACAGCACATTCTACCTGCTAACATCTGCCTAACTGAAGGAAATGCTAAAGAAAAGTTGGAGTCAAAGGCAGCCAGCAGTAACCTGGGCTGCATTGAAAGTGTTGCTAGAACAGCTAGTGTTACTCAGCACTAGTGAGGCCACACCTGCAACACTCTGGACATTCTGGAAAGAGCTCAGTGAAGGGCCACAAATATGATGAAGGGTCTGGAGCACCTCACATTTGAGGAAAGGCTCATCAAGCTGGACTGTTCTGCCTGGAGAAGAGAAGGCTCAGGGAAATCTCATCAATTGCATATGTATATGTGTATAAAAGGTATACTACACAAAGAGGACAGGGACAGCCTGTTTCCAGGGATGACTGGTGACAGGACAGCAGGCAGGGGCATAAAATGAAACTCAGGAAGCTCTGTCTGAACATCAGGATACACTTTTTCCAGCGTGAGGGTGACTGAGCACTAGCACAGTTACCCAAAGAAGATGGGAGTTTCCAACTCCTTGGAGATACCCAAAAGCTGTCTGGATGTGGTCCTGGGCAACCATCTCCAGGTGGCCCTGCCTGAGTAGGGAGAGTTGGACCAAATGCCCTCCAGAGGTCCCTTGCAGCCTCAACCATTCTATGATTCTTTGATAACATTTCATCTATTTCTAGAGCTATTCCTGCAGACATAACCATTTCCTGAACTCTGCAGATACTGAAATTCATTGAAAGGTAGGTGCTTTGAGCAGGAAGAGAAGCATCTCTGAATGCTTAATTTATTTATTACAGACAGTGCTCTATCACAGAACTAGGGTACAAGGAGGCCAAAAATAACAGATTCTCAATTAAAAGTTATTTTCAACACTGTAGCAACAAGAAATTTACAAAGGAGCAATTACTTTGGTATATAAAAACCAAATACATAATAGATATAATTCAGAGTCATCTATATATACTTCCCACAGATATAATTTGAAGGTATGTGAGCACTTCTGCTCTCTTATTACTGCTTTAAAACTGACAATAAAATAAAATTTTGCTAAAAGCACAGAACTTTGCTTCCTGAAATCATCTAAGTATTAAATTGTTCTTCATATCTATAAAATGCTGTTTCTGCAGGCCTGATGGCTAAACTCTGGAAAGGTTAACTTAACAGAAAGGCATTTCAAACATTCTCCAACACCAACACACACAAACCAAATGACTGTAATTCCAAAGTTATAGGAAGCTCAGCACCTACACACATTCTCCTTTATAAGGAATGCTATTTTGTATAGAACACACACAGTAAACAATATCCTTCTTTTAAAATTTAGTTCTTTTACAGCAAGTAAAAACACAAATCTAGTGATTTTTAGTCATAACCCAACTGCAAAACCTTTTTAAGATTAGAGAACATGGGTTACCTTTTTTCTCACTCATTGTTTTCAAAAAAACACCACTAACACTGAGTGATATAATCTAAATGCAAATATTCTCACCCTTCACTCCAAAATCAAGGCCATGTATATACTGGGGAACATAAAGTTTTATCAGTAAACAATCTCTGATCCTGTAATATGTTGAGGAGTAACAGGATATGGAATGGTATGAGTAAGTTAAAAAACAAACAAATAGGAATACCTAACTTGGATATTGCAATATTTTTTATTTCAATAGAACATTTCAGAAATATTGATACTGAATTGAGCCTTTCTGTGCATTCAGTATATATCATACCTGCCAAATGTTCAAATAGTAAGGCTTTTACCTCCAACAATCTGACATCTTAAATACTGGACTAAATGCTTATAGATTACTCCCAAGATGTCTCCTTGGCCTGGGCTGGGCATTCACCTGTAGGCTGTGATATAATGCTAAAAGCAGTAGTGTAACAGCAGAAGGAAGATAAAAGTTTTGAGGTTTGAGAGAACAGTTAACAATCCAGGAGAAGAAAGTTTTGATACCACAGTTCAGCAGCAAAACTGAGGAGAATTCATGCTTGTTCCAAGTTCAACAGTTATTTTCCAACAGTTATTTAGGACAGGGCATCATGATTTTAAACTAAAAGAAGGTAGATTGAGACTAGATATAAGGAAGAAAAGTTTTAGGATGGTTGTGGTAAAACACTGCAATAGGTTGCCCAGAAAGGTTGTAAACACTCCATCCTTGGAAACAATCAAGGTCAGGCTGGATGGGGCCCTGAGCAACCTGATCTAGTTGAAGATGTCCCTGCTCATTGCAAGGGGGTTAGACAAGGTGACCTTTAAAGGCCACTTCCAACCAAAACTACTCTATGATTCTATAAACATCAGTGACAGGAAAAAACATTTTACAATGATAATAGTTCTCCTTTCCTCTACCACCTACTGAAAAGTGAAAGGTTCAGTGAAAGAACCCTATCCAACAAAAACCTCTGCAATTTCTACCTTATTACCTTTATTCTATACAGGAAAAGTGTGAAATGAATGTAACCCAGTTTTAAAAGACCAGCCAAAATGCACTGCAAAATACTGCAAACTAACTACTGTACTTATCATTCACCTTCATTTATTTAAGGACCAAAAGGAGAAAACAAGTTTGGATAGCTTTTGGCACATTTTCCCAAGTTTTTTATTGTCCTTTTTGGTGTACTTTACATAATGATTAGTCTTAATAACTGGCTAATAAAGGAAAATGAAAAAGCTTTTGCATTTCTGGCTTGCTTTGAAATGATTCTGCTGTAACAATGTAACCATCTCAGAGAACTGAGATGACTGAGAACTGAGAACCAGCTCTTCTAATAGAAAAGCAAGTTTATGTATTTTTAGGGACAAATATGTGAATTACATACGCTTCACCAAATGTGTTTTGATCTTATCCTTATTTAGCACTGCTTGTTAAGACTGAGGATTTTTCCAAAATAATTACTAAGAAAATATGAGTGCAGTCACACCATGTGAACACAATTAAAACCTTTAAGCATTCTAGATAAAGCATGTGTATAGTTAAGAATCTGTTTCTGTTACAAGCACTTTTTTTACATCTGCTAGTCATTAAATTCCACCTAATTGTTACTACTGGCCATTAAAGCACAAATTCTTTATAAGAAAAAAAGGCTTTGCAGTGAACATTTTCTTCATGATAAATATTAAAGATGACTTATGCAGCAGACACTTACAGTTGTTCCCATTGTCAGTAAAAAAATGCTTTTACTTACTCTAGTAAATTTAGTACACAAATCTTTCTCTCTGCAGTCATCTCACCAGCAGATAAGACACTTCTATTACTTTTAAGTTTATTACTGTGCCATGTCTTCAAATTAAAACCAGTTTTTTAAACAGCCAAACAGAAGTAGATTCTTATATGAATTCTCATGAGATGTTTTCCTTTCCAGATTTTTATACTGAACAAAATCCATGGGCAACAATCCTTTAGCTTTACAGAGGATTTCATACCTGCCCAGAGGGCACTGCTTTCATATGTCTATTCCTATTAAAGAGACAGCTGTATTTAAGTTAACTGGGTTTTCCTCTTGAAAGGAGCTTATTTTTATGAAGTAAGATTAAGAACATATATAAGTGATGTGCAGTATTTGACTGCATTTCCTACTGGTAAGACCAGCTACATTTTAATTAAAGAGTCCAAAGATTTTTTTGCAAATATCACCTCACATATTTATAATTGATTGCTACCACCCATACATAAAAGATTTTTGTAATCCAAGAACAAAAACTTAGGATAATCCATGTTTTAGAGAGCTGAGAATCAAAGATAAAATTATTAGTCTGAGATCCAGTAAAGGGCATGGAAAGAATATTTTCCTGGCATATCAGAAAGTAGTTTTGAGCTGAAGATGAAAAGAAAACATTTTTTTGCCACAGGATAATGAAGGTGACTGTTCTCACTTTTCATCTCTGGCAAAACCACTAGAAGTCAGAAGGCATATGAGTTATGCACACAACAGTGGTTACAAGACTGTGTGGTTACATTAAAATCAGCTGCTTCTAATTCCAAATATTATGATTTTTCTTCCTAAATAATGTAACCGCATTATTTCTGTAATCTCTGAATTTTTTATCTTCCTCTAGATTTTTCCATAGAACTATTAACCAGCATGCACAGAAATCATGAACTCTTCACCTTCAAGCCGGTCTTCAAGTCTTTTAATAAGATGAACCAACAACGTGTTGTGGATACCTCAATACACACTCAATGTTCACAAAATAATGTAAGAGTTAAAACATTTCCAGATTCTACTCAAAGTAGCAAATTTAAATACCTTAGCAAGCGATCTTACGATGGGGTTTTCCATAATTCCTTTAAGAAAAATCAGGTCTATTTCTTCAGCGCCTGTCGATGTCGGCAGATCAGTAAGGTTGTCTAAGACCTGCTGCATGGCTGCTGACAAAACAAAAACAAAAAGTAAATACTGACCAAAACAGGCTTCCATAAGGAGCAAAAGCTCTGGGAAACACCACAATATTAACTTTAAAGATGTTAAGCAGTCAAATACATCTACTGAGAACAAGGGGACAGAACAGAAAAATAACTTTTTTTGTGTGTACGTCTGAAATGAAATACAGGTTGCATCAAACTGAATCCAGGCCGAGCACATTCCTTCCAAGATTTGCTACTAAGGACTGAAAAAACAAACAAGTATAAACTATGTATAAAGTATGTATAATCTTCCAAATACAGAAAAATCAACTCCTTCAGTACTCTTTTTATTTCATATTTTTCAGAAGTTTTCAGCCCTCATACATATAGCAACCCACAAGTTTTACAATGCCTGTAGAGTCAGATTCACTGTTGTAAAAATGACCACGTAGTTCCAAACCAATTTTTTTAAACCAAAAATGTGCTTCCAAGGCAGCTCTTACTGTGGGAGCACTCGTGCCCACCCCAGCAGCCCTTTACAGCCAGCCCTGACCCACTGCACTGTGGCACTAAGTGCACTAACACCAGCCTGGTCCCACAGCACACTGCAGTAGTGGGAAGTACTGCAATGAGTGCAATGAGTACCCTACAATGAGAAATGCGTCGTGCCTGCCTGCTACCCTCAGACTTGCTGAGAGAACCACTCTTGGCTGAGAGTCAACAATGCTGCCCAAGGAAATGTCAGGAAATGCCACCATCCCAGCTGTCTGACCCCCTGAAGTCATCGAGGTGAATTAAGAGAATTTGTTCTTGTTCTTAACTTTACTCTTTTAAACTCCTGCCATATATAGATATGCATGCTCAAATAGACACGCACACAGGTGTACTAACAAAATCTCCTGTTGAGATCCCCAACAAGCCCAGAAGCCTTGGAATAACCACTGTGTTCTGCAATGCTCTGCATGTTGCAGAGTAGTATATATCAAGAGAATTAGAAAAGCCTATATGCCCCTTCTCCCACACAGGAATTTACCCTTAAATTTCCTCACTGCTTTATAATGAAAGCTATTATGAAACTGCAGAGTAACAGAACAAACTGCATTTCTCAACACCTACTTTCTGACTCTAATTCTTCCTAGAAAATTCCATCGGAAGAAAAAAAATTCTGGCCATTCTTTCTGTTAAGTGGAACTGACTTTTCAACAAGTAAATCAACTCACGTGCAACATTTTAACTACAGCAGTACATGTTGAAAGACCTGTATTATGTTAAATGTTTTAACCACACTTTTCGTTTCAAAAAAAGGGAATTTTCTGTGAAGCCATGAGTAGGAGGGAAAATAACACTTTATGTTTTCAGATTTTGAAGCAGCATTATTTCTACTTTGTAACAGACAAAGTGCTGTCAGCATCCACACATTATATAAAGTCACAAAATTACCATGCAAACAGTTCACAACTTCCCCAGACTAGGTAGGTCCTACATCCTGACTAGTTCAGCTGCAGATGAAACTGCCTTCTTCACATTTTCTCAATTCCCAGTTTCAGACTCGTGACTTTTAATGTAGTCACGCAAGCTGTACTATCTGCAGAAGTGGGCAGATGTTTCTGGCCAATTTACGTCATAGGTGCTGCATAATAATGCAAGTGTTAGAATAATAACCTTTCTTTACATTTTTAACAGTTATGCAAATTCTTTTTTAAGGGATTTCAGGTTAGCACTTTTTCTCCTACAAATAATCGGAGAAAATGCAAAGCTTCCTTGAAGTCAAAGTATGCATCACAACCAGCAGCTGCAATTCCAGCATCTGATGGTGACAAAGATATTTATAATAAACACATTGGTCATATTATCTGCATGACATTATCCTGTTTCTTACTTAAGCCTTTCAGAATTCTGCCTTAGATCAAATTTTAAAAATAGTCCCTAATAGTCCCTTTATCATCAAAAAGAAAATGTTAAGAGCAATGTTAAGCTTCAGAAAAATGTCTTCATGCAAGTAGTCAGGGTATTTTCAAATGAATATTTTATTCAATAAAGGTTTCACAAACATCTAGCATCAGAACTACTTAAGTATATTTCAGCATTTTTAGAAAACAGCAACCAGCTTTATCAACATGCAGAATTCAAAATATTCACAAAGGCAGACTTGCATTCCAGGTCATCAAAACTAAACCCAGCTGTTCTCAGAAACAGCTTCCTACAGTTGAGTGTTGGCTGTCTCATGGCACAGCCATCACAGCAAGAGTTTCTTAGTTATAAATAGTGTTGTCTCAATATTAGAAAGCAAACCAAAAAGGCAGGATAAGGCACCTTTACTCATACTGTATTGTTTATGTTTAAACACAGTATGAGGCTCAATATTGCCTCAGTGTAGATAGTTCCCCATCTTAAAGGGAAAATCTTTCAAAGTAGTTGAATAAAAAATAATACCTTCAAGTATGCCTGTATTTTAATCAGTTACAATGTTAAGCAAAAAAAATTTAGACTGAGAGAAAGGTTAAGCTTCAACAGTTTTTGCACCTGTTACCTAGCACAGGGTAGGCAGAGGAACATTTATATGCCTCACCATGTTTCACTACTTTACACTCACCTGGCAAAATATGCAGAACATGATCGAATGTTATTTGCCAAAAAAAAATATCAAGAGCATATTCCAACAGGAATTATGTCTGCTGGTTTATTCAAAAAGAATAGACCACAAATATATGGATACTTTTTTTGATGGACTAGACAAACATTTTAATCTCAATGTTTTATGTGTATTATACAAGTCATGGGCCACTTTCAAATATGGTTCCTGTTTAATGTGAAAAGCTGGTGTTTGTTCACATGTGAAAATAGCTTTGAAAGTCTAAGCAATATACTGACTACATATGCCTTAGATATTCATACATGTACTTCCAAAAAATTTGATTTATCTAAAGACTAAGGGCAGAGGTGGGAGGAGGGGAAGACACTTTGGGAAATGTATTATGGAACCGTTTCTTCTGTATCTATTCAAGAGGCTTTCCTTTACTCATTTCTAGGGTCTATTAGACAACAAACAACAGGAGATACTTTGTCTCCAGGCTTAATTATAACAATCTCTCAGAAAAATGTAGATTCACATTAAATTTTAAGCAGCACTCATTTAAACAACTTCACTTTTTTCTTTCCAGGAATAAAGCCACCTTAGCACTTTTGAAAAAGCATCTTATCTTATTCCTGAGCAGCAGGAATGAAAGCAGAAGATGAAAGTACTTAGGTAGGAAAGTTTTACTTAAAAGATCAGCTCCTACCAAGCAAGAAACAGATGGAACTGAGGAGTTTTGAGACTACCAAATATAAATATCCCATCAAGAATTGCCTTTTGGGGTTCACATCTCTTTTGCAGTGAATCTGCCCCTGAAATGTTGATAAAAGTTACTCACTGGGGGGTAGAAAGCCCTGTAGAACTTACATTCAAGTCAGGCATACTGAAGAACTAAGGACTACATGAACAAACTGCATAAACCAGGTTGTCAGAAGTGCTTATAATTATTGTGTACTTTGGTGTACAATAAAGAGAAAATGTGTGCTTTTCCAGTGGAAAACTAATTGGGTCTCTCTTCCCTCTCTTGTCCCATTTTTACAGTAAAATACTAAGACTATAGTGACTTTGAGAGCTCTACCATTCACCTCCCTCTCTCTGAAGACAAGGCTGTTTCTATATTCAATAAACCATATCTGGGAAAAATGTTAAACTCTCATCACAACACATAAGGATTTGTTTTAGTGAGGACACCATGAGACAGGCATGGCTGACTACAATGGTTTACACAACCACCTAGGAACACACACATATTACAAGAAACCCACTGACAACAGCCTCCACACACGCCAGGAGGAACTGGGTGGCAGAAACAAACTCTCAGTTGAGGCGAGAATCCCTGCTGAAATACGGGGATTCTTAGGAAAGGGTGACAACAGAACTGAGTCTGAGCTGGGACTCCTAAGAAAAATGAGATTACAACTCCAGCCCCCGGCTTTCGTGACAGGGAATACACACAGAATTAATTTCCACAGTCAATTTTCAAAGAACATCTTCATAACCGCAGCAAGTTTAAAGCCTCAAGCAAGACTCAGCAGGAACATACTGGTCTGCTGTGTACATGCACTGAACAATTTATTCCTACTATTCATATGACCTCGCATTCAGGCAAACTGGTTTGTCATTTGAACTCCATTTCAAAAAGGGAAAGGGGGCAAAGAGATGTTAATTGATCTCTGTGGCAAACGGCATGCATCCTGAGGTGTGGGAATACAGAAATCCCACTTCCTAATGCAAAATTTACTAACCAGAACTATATCCTCCTAATTCCCACAGAGTTCTTCAGACAACCAAAGGATGTTTCAAAGGTTTAATCTACACATTGTACCTTACAATAGCAAGTTCAGATCAAACAGACATAAAAGATACCCTGATAACTTCTTTCTTCTTGTAATTGTAACAAAAAAGCAAGTTTTCACCAAGCTCTCAGCTGTTATTCTTCTACCAAATTTGATTTTTATTCTTTCTTTCAGCGCCTAATTCTTGTCTACATTAATTCTATGTAGAGGAAAGAGGAAGCATACATTTAAATAAATTTTCCAGATTTGCAGACAGAAGACAAATGTGTCACTCGCTGGGGAAAATTAAAGCTTTTCAGAATGAATATTTTGCACAAATTTTTTAGCTCAGCTTCATTTTATTAGTCTCCAAGCTTACAAAATAACAGAAATGAAAAGAAAATTATGTATAATATATTTAAATAAACATGCATATTTATTTCCACATGGCCTACTCATCTGGATAGAAAGTTATAATAAATACCTCAAGGACTACTAGAGAGGCAGGTACTCCACACAAAGTCTAGAAAGTTAGATTAAAATCTTGTCACATACATAAACTTCAGAAATAGTTTCTTGTGTAATTTGAAACTTTTTCAAGAGGGATATATTGAAGTTTCACAAGACACACAATAAGCTCAGACAAAAGAAGATTAATTTTTAACTTTGCCAGCCCTTAACCAATGACAACTCTGTAACTTTTTTCCCATTTGTGTCTAAGGGTTTTAAATAATGATCATTATGCTTAAATAAAAGGCAAAGGGGAAAAAAAAGTTATTTTGTCTTGGCCACTTCTCTCCCCAGTCACAAATTACAGCATTTTTGGCAGTCTGGAACATAGAAAAGGAGTACCTATGAACAAGTTAACATTCTGAGAATATTTCACAAGTTCATTCACAAACAGGCTATTGACCAAGACTATAATAAAGGCTGACAAAGCTGTCTTACTACTGCTAAAGGACACTTCAGAAGCCATATTTTCAGTCAGAAGTCTGGGGAAGCACTATGCAGTGAGCACATACAATATTATGTTTGTGTTTTCCCAGCCAGCAGCTGCATGCACTGAGCAGGATCGCTCTCAGCAGCAGCTCCAGAGCAGTGAGTGCTACAGGAGGGCTGGAGCTCTGCAGTTCCACCCCAGGCTCCTCTGCAAATCAGGCACCTGCCCCACAGCCACTGCTGACTGCAGCAGGGTGCAATGAGAGTCCTTCAAACACCCAGCCACACAGCTTGCACCTCTGTCTGACACACACTGCCAAGCAGGGAGCGCTGGGCCAGCCCTGGACAGCCATCTTGACTCAGACATTGCTGGGCAGCGTTCCATTGTAACACCACTCAGACACCTCTTCTGAACAGGACCCCTTCCCAGGCAGCAAACACAGCACATCTCCTCCAAAAAGACAGTAAGACTGATTAATGAAGAAAGCTGTTGTCTGCAGCATGAACACTTTACTGACTGCAGAATCACATATGGCAATGAATTTTTAAAGGAAGCAGGAAAAGCCTAATTGATAAGAATGAATGTTCCTCTGGATATTCAAATTCTGCCCACTACATTTCTGCACATTGAAAAGAAATAACATAAGTGCTAAGAAAAGTTTAATAATTTTTTTTTACTTCATTTTCTCCAAGTCTACTGCCAAGTCAAGATGGAGCTATTTTAACACACCTATAAATAGAAGCTCAAGCAGTCCCTACCCTTATCAAACCTGGCTCAACTATATCTTTCATGCCCATGTTTCATGACTGTGAAGGTCACAAAAGCTATAGGGAAGAGCCAACAACCCTTTCCCAGCTTGAACACTGCAGACATACTTCTTTCAGGCTGAGAAGATTGTCTAAAAAAAGACGAAGCACAAATTTTCTGACGAACAGATGGACCTCACAGCTGCATCTTTGGAAAAAATAAAAGCACTATTTAAAAGTAATCTCAGCAAAGATAAAAAGGGAACAAAACATCCAAACTCCAAAACTAGCAGATTAAAAAGCTTAGGTCTTATTTAAATACATGTATCATGACCAACAACAAGACATTGAGGACAGATACACTAAAATCTAGTTTTAAGGAAATTATGTCAGACTTCTCTTTCTTAAAAGATTGCCAAGAAAAATATTTCCCAAAGTACAAAGGCAATTAACTTCATGCTAACTAAGCTTGATGCTTTGAAGATAAGCCTATGTAAGTGTTAGGTATTACCAAGTTTTCTGACCTTTTTTAATTAGAGGAAGAATGATACAAGCTTCAAGCACAGAAATTATTAACTGAGAAAGGACACACATGCACACAACACACAAGAATACAGAAAAAAAAATCTTTAAGCACCATACAGCACAAAGCAGAGCATGTACAAGCAAGTCAACTAAAAGTTTTTTAAAAAGCTGAATTTAATTTTTTTTTTTTGTGTTTTTACTTTTTCTCTACAGATATTAGGAAAGTATACACTGATGTCACGCAAAGAGTACTGTCCGTTAAATGAGTACTAGGACGTGCCCCAGGAGAATTTTCAATTTTGGTGAAAAAAGACTGTACTACCCTTAGTTCTTCAACTACCTGAGTAGTTCAGGTACGGGAGAATATATTTGAACAGATTTTTAAATGAAGGCAAAACATTCAGTGGATAGACAGTCTAAGATTCTACTTTGTAATCAAAGGTTATAGGAGAAACTCAACAAAGTTTCAGAATGCATCCTGCACTCCACTCAAGTTATACAACAGGCTGAGATTATTGCACACATCCATCATTCTCCCTGGTATTTTGCAAACAGTAGCTGGATGAAGAAACCTGCATTCTCTGCAGACCTCTGGTAATTAATGCCAGTTTTTATGAAGACTAAAATGCCAGCAAAAGAGATACAACAACCTAAGTACAGCTTTTGAAGTATTGCTTTCTCTAATGCACACTCTTCCAAATGAATCAAAAGCTTTGTATCTGCATTTCTGCCACAGTACCCAGTATTATTTATTTGTTGCAGTACTACAGAGCCTGAAGAAAGCAGGACTGAAAAAATGCTAATATAAGTAAAGAGGACTGTTATATAGCAAGGAAGAAGTCATGTGTAACAAACAAACAAACAAACCCAAACAAATGTAAGAATCAGTTTACTGTACCACTTTTCTTGGTGAAACACTTGAAGGAAAGCCATGCAGAACCATCTATTGTTTTATCCCATTCACAAATTCAGCCTAAGGACAGCTGGAAATCAATTAAGGTTTCTTCCTCAATTAAATCTCTTCTTCACACAAGTAAAAAAAATCAGACCTGAAGAGAAAATAATGAACACCTTTCCAAAGGGATAGCAGACTTCCAGTCCAAGAACATACTTTCATCTTGTTGCTGGTCTCCAATCAACACTGTCATAGTGGATAAAGGCAAGCTGCATGTTGTGTCCCACTTCTGAGACCAGGAGCCCCAGGAGCAACTGGCCCAAGCTTGGCCAGCAGCATCTTTTTCCAACCATTTGCACTTTCATCTAGGAACACTGGATAGGCATTTTTTCAAAGAAAGGTAAAATTCACAAGGCTTATAACGTGCTCTATTGTCAGTGCAAATGAAACAGTTCAGAACATTAGTCACAGAGCTGTTCTGTAGCGTGCTTTGTGCATGTCTGCAAAAAAGACAAGGTACTTCAAATAAACAAAATTAGATACTCCACTGTGTAGCAAAGTAACAACACTGCACCTCCAGAGATCTGTGGTGAATCTTATTACCAGGGACGATGTTGGTTTCACTGCAGTTTGCATCCCAGGGGCGTCTGCATCCTTGTGTCTGAAGGCACCTGATCACTCAACAGAGTATCAGGAGGATATCATTAAAAACAATCCACACTTCAGATATCTGGGCATTTTCTTAATCTTGGTTAATAGAAAATCTAGATTAAACAATTGTCTCTGCTCTCTGTCCTTAATCCAATTTTTTTTACATCTAGAAAGCACAATGTCTCAGTTTCCATTATTGGACAAGTCTCGTGAGTGCCTTGCACGACACCATTAATACTTCCCTCTCTAGTGATAGGGAGAGATAATGAGATCTGTTTTGACCTTCTTACAGTTACATCATACTGTCAGCTCAACCTACTGGTCTGTCACTAAACAGTACAAAGGTACACTTTAAACATCACTCTCCTCCAAAATGAAAAACCGTAACTGAACAAAAAGTCCTTTTTCTTCAGTGAAAATACTTCACATATATTTTGTCCCACTGCTATTACTCTAGGTTTCAAATTAGTTTTTGGCAATTTGTTTTTGTGTTTTGGCACTTTTGCTTTAGTGAAAATGCTTAGACAAGGAAATGCACCAGAAACCACATATCATCCAGATACTACTGTTGCTTTTAACACTACTTCCTTTTACAGCTTCAAGCATAGGAGACACTCAGGAATTCTAACAAATAAGAATTTTATAATTAAGAGTTTTGATATCAAGCGAAATAACACTGTCATAATACATTCTCAGAGTTATTTTATAACAACAGAATGCTTTTTTAAATTAAAGCATCCAAACTCAGCACTTTCAAAATCTGATTGCTCCATTATGATGCAGCTGTAAAAAACTACACCTCTGCCCTTTTACCAGTCACACCCATATGTTAACATTTCATGCATTCACTGTTTCAAGCCTCTGCTACTGGGAAGTATTTATTGAATTATCCCTTCCAAGGTAATACACTGGAGTATTTAAATTAGAGCTGTACCAGTGCAGACATAAAATTATTTTTGAGGTTCTACTATGGATGCTACACAAGCATTTTAAAGCTGCTCGATAAAATTATATGGAGAAAACAGAAATGCAAGACAGCTTTTTGGAGCACAAAATAAGTTAAAGCACTTTAGAAAATATTTAGACTATGTCAACATATTCTTTAATAAAAAAGAAAAAAGATATTTACTTACACTATTATTATACCTAGCCCATTTTTCCATCAAAAGGAAAAGAACTACCATAAAATGCTTCCATAGGGAAGTGTTCACTTAATCTCACTCAATTTTCTACTGCATCCCAGTCTGAAGACAAAAAATTTAGCACAGGAGTGAATCAGCAAACAGGAGTGAATCTGCAAAATTTATAACATTTAAATGAAATTATCTCTGTCCCAGGACCTCAGTTTTCAATTTTACATGATCACCTAATACATTTTCCAAAAATTTCACTTGAAGTTCATCCCTAAACTCTAGTGCTCCCACTTCCACTAAACTAATCTCTCTCATGCACACACTCCCATTTCTGCCCAACAAACTTATTTGGAAGCAGTAAATGCAATTCACTAAATGAATAATGCTCTAGTTCAGGGTGACTTGCAACAGAAAAACAATAAAAAAAAAACATTTACTTCACTACCTTTGTCATATGACACAGTTCTTGCTTATCTTAAGAACACAGCTAAAGCTTTACCTACAAAGAAAATTTCCAAAACACGGTTGGAATGTTAGTAGCGATGTAGTGGATAGAAAATGGTTTTTCAAACTTGTTTGCCAAAAAACACAGCTTATCTTTTTAAATAGTGAAAAATGCCACATAAAAACTTTGTGTTTTAATAAAGAAATGGCAAAATATGGCATGTTAAAGGCTTACTTGACCTTCAGGAATGCTCAAACTACATCTCTGTCACTCCTAGTGAAGAGACTCCACCCTAAACCTTTCTTTCAATTCGATGCAGTCAAGATTAACACAATTGCCTATTCATTACCCTCAACAGTTCTGTTCCTTTAGTCCTGTGAAGGCTGTGTTCAAGAACCCTGGAAAAGGAATAAAAAGATCAGCTTGACACTTGTATTTTGAAGGGAACTGAAAAACTTCATGGAGTAAGTCACACTGCCCTTAGTCATGTGTTTTACCTCCTGGACTACTTCCCCACGTTATGTTATAAGGATTTATTCACAATTGCCAATATTTAATGAAAAGTGGGAAATCTAACTTCAATTTAAGAAAGTCTAGGCACAACAACATCAGGAAAAAATTATTTCTAGTGGTCTTGGGGTAGCTTGGATTAAGAACTACATGCTTTTAAGGAAACTGCCACTTTGAATACTCTCTTTGAATGTTTGCCACCTTCGCTTTAAAGCTACTGCTGTAAACCCTGAAGACAGTGTTCTGTCTTGTATAAGGTGGGCACAGGCAGTGAAACAGCAAAGGGTGTCTTCAAAACTGTGTGTGATGCATACTGACATGTCTGAAGTTTTCTACTTCATTTCCTCAGAATACCAAGTTGGGTTTCATTAAGTTTTGCTAAGAACTGAATTTTCAGTCACGTACCCCACCCCTCCAACTCAGCAAAACCAGAGATCTTTCAAGTAAATTTTGCACATTTTTCAGGTAAAATGTCTTGGTTTAGTTTTTTTTGGTTGGGAGGGAAGGGTTGTTTGTTTGTTTTCAAAAGAAGCACTGGCAAATGCAAAGACAGCCGAACTTTTCTTCTTGAACAGTTCACACCACTGCAAAACTCAGTGAAGAATAATATCTGTCAGGATTTTCATCCTTTTCTGAGACAGGCAAATTGCTGTAAATCTGAAAGGTTTGAAACAACAACTTCTACTGATATGACATCATCTTTTATAATGGCTTCTCTTGTAAAAAGTTCCATGATGGAACTTGCTTTTTGACTGCATCTGAGCCATGACAAAGCCTACAGAAGGGGGGAAAATTGTAAGATAATGTCTTTCTCAACTTCAAACTGCAATTGCTGTTTCTCAAAAGCAGTTCATACACATCTTCATATGCTAACTCTCTTCAAACCTCCTTATGCTGAAACAATAAAAGCCACATTATCTTAATTTTCACTCAAGTCCTTTGTTCTGTTGTTTCCCACACTTCTTAGGTGTCTCAGAGAAAGGAGCTGGGAGAAGAGAGGAGGGTACTAGTACAAACAAGTACTAGTACAACCCTTGTTGGGTTTTGACTATAAAACCTCTCAGATCTGCACAAGTTTTAAGACCCAGTCACCTGGGTAGCAGCAGTCAGAACCACTTCTAATGCCATCCACAGAAAAGGAGAGGATTCCCAAAATAGCCAATTGAAGTCCTCCCATGTACAATCAGAAATGGTAGGTTAGGGATCATGGGTCTCTGTCCCCAACCTTGGAATTTCACTGCAATAGATAAATAATAATTCCATGTTAGAGCTTTTCCCCAAGAAGGTTTTATGAAGTCCAGGTCCCGACCTGGAAAAGATTAATTGCTTTACCAGCCACCTTCAGTGTGGCACTTGAGAGGACTGTCTCATCACACCAAATGAGTTCTCAGAGCAGTCAGTCCCATCCATGGTTGTTTCTGCTTATCTTACTTCCCCACTGAATTCCTCTTTCTTTGAAGAGTATTGGGCTTGAAAACACTACAAAAAAGAGAGCAATGTAACCTCCTATGGATAAATTGGTTCTTCGGATACAACTAGTTTTAAGATTGTGGAATAATATAACATGAAATCACCTTCAAGTTCCCAAGAAAACCTGAAAGGGCTAAGATGTCTTTTTACATAACTTTCTGGGTGTTACAAGGTCAAAATTACATTGTTGCCAGTACTTATTAATGTTATTTAAAAAAACCAAGTCCTATCTCAGCAGACAGGTTATACAGCACACAAGGTAGCAAAAAACAGATGGAGTAGTCATTGTCTCCACAAACCTGACACATAAGTGAAATGGCCCCACTCCTCCTCAAGATTTTGAAAGGTCTGAAACATCATAGTCTAGGGATGCATTTTCAGAAGTATAAATTCCTCTTTGCAGAAAGAATATCAACCTGTTAACTTATTTTTTCAAATAATCATCTCTCTTTCTTTCACTTTTCACTATACTTTTCTTCAAGTTGCGCCCAACACCAAATGAAACTTTGATCCTGTTTCAGTTTCTCAGAAGCCCTATCAATCAACATAGCCCCCAGAAGACCTGCACACATTCCACTTGTCAAGTGGAAGAAGAAAAGTCCTAGACTCAGGACAGAACCTGGCTGACGGTCTCTACTCAAAGAGCAGCTGATAATTTTAAGCAGTTCAGGCTTGCACTTCCCTAAGTCAACAGATCCCGATTCCTCAGCTACATGTATCCTAAGAGTCAGCTACACATGTGTGCAAAGTTGTAAAGACTGCTGGACTCCAAGGACACATGCTGGACTTTAGCTTGCTTTTTGGTCCAGTGAGCAAGGAAAAGCAGCTTGAAGAACCAGATCTAATAAAGTAAACCACATGCAGGTAGAGTCCCAAACACCCATCCCTGGACAGACCCAGTGGCACCAGCCCAGCAGCCTGGTAAGCACTTACTGGATTGCTGATCCAGCCTACTGGCATTAGTTTGTACATTGAGAGATCCTTTAGAAACATCAGATCACTGGGCCCAAACTTCCTTTGGAATACTGTTTGTAACAAACCTCAGCAGTACTAACACCATATTGCTTGGAAAGGTACCTTTTTATCTTCATTAATATCCTTTCCATAAATCAAGCTTACTGATGGCACCCAGTATTCCTCTACACTAACTTGCCATAGTTACAGCAATCCCATTTGATCCTGTAAGAAGGAATTTGTGTTCAGTGACTGAAGCATTTGAAACATGAAAGAAGCTTTCTCAGCTGCAGAAAATCTGGCAGATATTCTGTTTTTCCAAAGACAGTGTCAGGATTTAAATACCACATCACTTCTCAGCGTAAGTTTTCAGACCCAGACAAGCCAACTTTCACACAGAAGGAATCAACACTTGTTTTTTAATACCAGAGAGACTGCTCTGAATCAGCTCCTGCCAGTAGTTCAAAAAAGAAGCCAAGTCTCTGTATTGAAAAAATCTTTTCACAAATTAATTACCATGCCTCTGTCCAGAACAATGGACATCAAGAGCTATGAAGGATAAAGATTCAATCAGGCATGCATTATGTTGGCTCAACATAGGATTAAATTATGGCTGAAAGGTTAGAGAATTAAATAGTCTCATGGTAATTTTTTGATATACACTCTAAGTACTCGAAATTCACTCTACAGTTACATAAATTTCACATGTGCTCAAAACTGTGATCTTCCTGTGCTTAACAAACAAATTGCTAGCATGTCAAACAAGTTAGAACAGAGCACTCCAAGAAGACCTGCAATTTCCTGGTTTTGTGTGCCAATCAGAAATTTAAGCATGAACAGAAAAACATTCTCATCCATGTTAAATACCAGCAGGATACTGCAGAACCCTTCCCCTACAGGATTTTTACCAGACTTACACTGTTGATCAGTTTTCCTAATTCTTTAAATAAAGTCCACTGCTGCCTCACTCTGCAGGCAGTTCTTGTTCCAGAGAGATACCCAGAACCTGAACAGCTATCTTTTTGTGAGAAAGGAACACTTACACAGCGCTTTATCTGCACACATCAGACCTCTCATTTTAAATTATCAGAAAGACTACCTTAAGTTCAAGACTTAATAAAATGAATAAATCAGTATAGTAATTTTATCAGTCTCGCTCTTCAGTTCTGAGGCTTTCCAAGAACAGGTGGGCACAGATTTTTCTGTATGACAGATACAGAGAAACAATGCAAAGACTGATGACATGAGAAGTTTATAGCACAGCACAAATCTGTTTCATACAGCAGAGCTGCAAGACTCCACCATAAATTTGAAGCATGGAAATATCACTGCAACTGCATCCCAGTCATTCTTGCTTCACCAAACATTTTTACTTGAATCTCCTGTGCTAACAGCACAGCAAAGCCACACAATACACAATGTCCTATGACTTTCAAGATTCCATAAAAGACACATATAACATAACAGGACCCCAAACATATTCACAGACACAGCACTTCCAACACCATGTACAAATAATCCTCTATAAAAACTCGCTGACTTTAATCTTCTGAAGACTTTTGTTGGATTATATTTCAGGAGGGGTAGAAAATATATTTCAGTGAGTTTAATCACCACCAAGATGCACAAATTCCAAGATCATCTTAGTGTCAGATTATCTCTCATGGGTTTTTTGCAGTCATCATACCAGCCATCAGAACACAGGCCTGTGCACATACACTGACATCAGAATTCAAATCATTTAGCCAAAGGCCCTACCATACACAGAGAAGTTGGTCATCTCTCCATCAGACATAAAAGTAAAATTTTGTTTGAGAGCTAAAAGACCTGAACACTTATTTAATAGTAAATTATTTGAAAATGTATCTAATAAAAGGGAAAAAAATGGCTGCAAAGTAGGCAACACATTATAATGAACTTAGAAAAACCAGATACAGCAAAAGGAGTAGCTCAGTAGGAAAAACAAAAAATGTGAAATGTCTTATATATTCCAGCTAATGGCCCAGGAAACCACACCTCATCTGTCATTTCTGTACACAGTCTAGCACTACCACATGGTGCTTACACCATGCTGGAAGGGGTAGTGTTTAAATGGAACTATCACCTGCTCCACCTGTCTTCATGTACACAGACTGGCACTCGTGCCTGGAAGATGACACTATGCTCATTCACTGATGTCAAAGAGAGGCAGGTTCCCAATGCTGAGTCCCTCACTGTGCCCCTCTTTCAGTCTGCTGCCTTTAAAAAAGTTTGTTAGACAATATTCCAGAGAAGTAGAATTTGCAAAAATATTACTGAAAAGGATTTAAGTGTAAGTTTAGCTGAAAGCAGGTAACCAGCCCCAGTGACTTCCAAGTTAAGGCATCAGTTAAAGTTGGTTTGGGAATTATGTCAAAAAAAAAAAAAAAAAAGGAAGTGACCTACTTGAATGAAAGACTCATTCAGAGGTTTATATGTTCAGATCCCCTCAAAACAGGCTGACAAGAGGTATTTGCATATATTTCCTTAAGTACAAACTGTGAAATGTCACACAGTATAATTCTTGATTAATCCATTAGGTTCATACAGACTCGAGATTTTTCCACTATCTTTTTATTCACTGCCTATTTCTGTTTACACAAGAAAGTACCCCTTCTGTTTCCTAAGTATACCCAAATGCTTAAGAAACAGTAGATACTAAAACTAAAATGGCAGCTTAGCTGCAAAAAAAAATGAGTAGCTTGAATAAAAGCAACCTGTGCTATAGACATTCAGAGGTCTTTCTAACATTTTTGAATTCCAATTTAAAGTAGGATGGTCAAGATCTCAAGAGTCTCCTTATGAGTATTCACTTCTTTAGCCTTTCTTCATCCTTTTAATTCGCTCAGAAGCTGCCAATGAACTCTAAAAACTACGTAACAGAAGCTTCAGCAGGATTCTAATTTTGGTCACAGATAACTAAGTAGAGCAATTCTAGATAATATTAGCTGAGATTTATGATGCATTCAACATCTTCAGATGCACAAGAGTATTTTTGGGCATCACTTGGAAAGACAATATTCAATGTACAGCTGGTAAATTTTACTCCTTTTTTTCTCCTATTTCGCTACAAGAAGCAAATTCATGCTGCACTTTCTCTCTTTATTTTTTTCTTTTTTTTTCCCAAAGGATCTATTTCTTCAGCAAGAGAAAACACAAGTCTGGTCAAGTCTCACTTGCAATGTATCAAGATGATGAATCTATTAGGTTCTATTACAGCTGGTTTTGAGAGTAGAAGTTAGATAAACCTTTGTCACTTCTCTGAGCAAGATGTACCAATAATTAGAAGAAAACCTGCCCTCTTGGTGCAACTCAGGACAAGAAAGGTCAGTCAATTTTTTCTCAACTCCACATATGTTGTGTTATATCTTTTCCATTTCTGTTGCATTATTACTAAACTAAAAAAATAAAAAAAAACTTTACATAATGATCTGTTTTATCTACCACTATCAAAATCTCTTCTCCAAAGAAGAAAGAGCACCTATAGAAGCCTAGATCAAGTTCTTGGTAATGGAACTGTTCTTATTTTTATACGCTTCTCAATTTCTGTCAAGCCTGAGAGCTTCCACATTCCACTCAGGCCAAACTAGGGGTTTGTCAGTGATTATACTTCCTATTAAAATATAAGAAGAAAGTCACCTTGAAAAAGTACTTTCTAAAACCTTTCTAGAGAACTGTCTTGGGACATTGCTTCGTTATTGCCTCTTTAAATGATGAAAGGATCGAACACGAGAGGTGTGACCTTTACCAATGAGTGAGAAGATGACAGACTGGAAAGTTAAGGGGAAAGAGCTCTTTACATCTCTCTGAATCCTTGGCACCACATTTCCAGCAGGTAATACAAACTATTTCTATAACACTAAGCCTTTAGTCTGTATGGAAATCACTGCTTGGATTCTAAGATCTCCTATCAAGCTGATTTAGCTCGAAAACACATCTCCAGGTCACTGCTAACACAGGATGATCTAGAACACCTGACTCCATTCCTCTTCCTTATATCACAAGACTGAACCTAGAAGCTTTAAAGGCACTGCTTATTGCTGTAAAACTGAAGTGTTTTCCAAGTGGCACCAAACCTAAAAAACTGCTAGCTACCTGTAGAATGACTGAAGTGAGGGAAAGATGAGCCAGTTGCTTCAGCTTGTTCCCAATTCTGCAGATAGATACAGGACAATGTGAAGGGGGATGTTAGGAAGGATGTTTTTTAATCACAGCAATTGAGACAGTGATATTTCCTTATAATCTATGCATTTCCACGATCAGTTGAACATGCTTCCAGGCACAGGATACCATACTGTCAGCCTAGCTTGAAAGAGCATTTCTATTGCTAATTGAGAACCCTCCCCTTTAGCTTCAGACAACCACCTTTTATCAGCTCACACATCTAAGTATAAAGGACTCTGTGACCAAACAACCCAAAATTCAAGCTATTAGAATGTTCTTCCTTTAGCCCCACACACTTTATCTTTCTGTGTTTATTAAAACCCCACACTAAAAGCAGAAAACCCTTAAAGCCACACCAGGATATTTGGCAAGGCTAGGTTTACCTTATTCAAGGTGCCTGTGTGGAAGCCAGTATCAGAAGGAACATGTCACACGGCAGCAGTCAGATTTCTAGAGAGCAGGTAAATATGTAAACAGGCTTGCAAGCTCCAGTGTTTGGAGGCTAAACAACTATTTCTGTTGTTTCACCTGGACACATCATTAGGCAGAATGGAGCAATGACCCACCAAAGACCAACCTATGGGTATCCTGGTCAGTCTGACATGCTTCCTCAACTCAAAGATGGGTAATCATTAACCTGCTGCAAACTTGCCACCAGCTCTGTTACCAAAACAAGAACTAGCAGTGGTTCAATCTTCACAGAAGGCTACAACGCTGCACGTATCATATCTCAGTTATCAAGCACTTCAGTGAAAATCCATGGTCAATTATTTAAAGAAACTAAACAGTAATCCAATCCAAGGATAAGAGTTTCTCATGTTTAATCAAACAGATCTCCAGTGCACACTAGCAATTTATGTATGAATACAGTCCATTAAGGAGTTGAAACCGGTTTTGAAATAGAAGCGTCTTGAATGGTAAAAGCACTCAACCCAAATTACAAAAATAATCCACAATCTAATTTAATTTAAAAAATCTTCAGGTTAAATGTTAGCCAGATTCTGGGAGATTACCTAGAGAAAATGTCATGTATGCGTACTTGGTATTTATGCTTTCCTAGACAGTTTATGGATGTTGGGCTTTCTGTTTACAGACAAGTGTTCTTTTTTTTTAAGATACATATGTATGCGTATATATACACCCACATACATCTTAACACACACATATAAAATACTGCATTTTATTAAGAATTCCTTCTTTTTCTGTATGTTTCCATATATGTATGGAGTTGCATGCACACATAAAAAAAAAAAAAATACGTGTATTTTTAAAAGACAGACTGCCACTTCCAATCCATTACTGGTATCAATCCTGTCCAGTTCAAATGGGTAATATCCTAACATAGAGGAAGATATACCAAAACAGAGAAAGACCCTGATGCAGGGTCTTTCTTCGGCGCAACATTAGAGTAGGAATCTTCCTCTTACAGGTAGCCACACCCACAGCTAACGTGTGCCTGGTATTTCAGGTCATCCTCTTGCATTTATACTGGCTCCCTAATGACTTGCAGAAGAGCAAGAGAAAAAAAAATGAATGGCAAATGAGTAATCTGTTCTCTACTCAGAGATGGACTTCCTGGAGCCCTGCAAGTCTTACGCCTTTAGCATTATCAATCATTCTGCTGTCTTAGTTTTCAATCCCCTCTGCAAAGCTATAAGATCGTTTTGGAAGCTGCTAATTTGCAGGCCCAGGGCAATTACATAAGATGTTATTTTAGTCATGAACAATGCACTAATTTTTGGAATCTGCTGCTGTTGCGCATTAGCACAATGAATTCTTCATCGGTTTTTGGGTGATGATGTCTAGGCACTTGGGGACCATGCTATGCTTCTTTATGCCTATCTGCAAGCTGAATTTAGGGTTATCCAGACACTAATTCTTCTGGCCCCAGCATATTCTCATTAAGACACTTCCATATCTTCTGTCTTATTGAAAATCTGCTCAGGGATAACACTAATAGGGGCTCCTGACAGATTCTGCATGGTTTCAGATGCTGCACTGCATGTTAGAAAAACGAGCTTGATGGAACTTCAGTCTGACCCCATGACAGAACTTATTATTTAAAACCTACTGTATTCAATGGGACCCAAGTACTTTCAGGTTTGCAATGGACTTACATGTTACTTAGCTAGGCTGTAGGACTTCACTGACAACGCAAGTAACAAGTTTCACCCTTTAACATTGTACTACTTTTGCATTAGTACACAATACTCCTGCACTTGGATACCAGATGCCAACTACAGAACTAAAATTACTGCCTCTACAGATATCCTGGCTGGTCCTGTATTCAACACAAACAGGAAGTCATACTCTGAGACCTCAAAAGATTTCCTTCTATTTCAAAACAGCACTGTATTATTAGAAGGTTAATTTGCAAATTAATCTCTGTAGTCTTCTCTCATCTACTGCTTAAGTGCATTGCTGCTTCTTAAAGTAAGTAAAATCCAAATACAAACAGGTCATTTATATAAATGCATTTGCATCCAATCATGGTTCACTATCATCTATCCAGAGATTTGCCCTTCCTGCTGAAGTTCATGAAAAAAATAGGAAAAACATTTTCCTGACTATCTCCCCTGACTAACTCTGCTCCCCTGTTTATTTCACACTAACTGGGTTTCTGTCCAAAGATTTTGTAACAGAGGTAAAAGTAGTAACTTGCTTTATTCATGAAGCTTACTGTCAAACTACTGGAAAGATTTCAAACCCAGAACTCTGGAAATACAGATTTAACAAAAACATTGCTCTAGCTAGACTTGGTTAAATGTCACAGTTGAAAGATTTAGTGTGCTTACTCTCTGCTTATTAAGTAAATATTTCCAGTATTTCCAAATTAAGAAACTCTACAACTGAGACTAACTAAACACAGCATGAGCTGTATGAAGTTGAGGAGCGGAACAGATACCTACCTGAAGGAAATTAAGTTATAGATGAAAAAAAGTTAATGTCATCCCCTCAAATGCAAGTATTCTTAGCTTTCCCAGTCTAGTTATAAGGAAGAATAGTAAGCCTTAAAAGTGATCTAAATTTTGAAGTAATTACAGAAAAATAAAGCTCAGTGTATTAACTCACCCTGGAGGAAAAAACAGAGTAATCTAATTCAAACTAGTCTATGGCTGTCCAGAGAGATTACCTCCTGGAAGTACAGTAATTATATTTGTAAAGTAAAATCATTTATGCCTGGGGTAGGGAAGCCCAAGGGATTTTATTTTTTTATTATTATTTCAAATGTGTAAAAGCTTTATAGTGACACCCATAGTGAGAAAAGTGCTTTGTGCACAAAAGTACACTTTCTGTGTAATGGGTTCATCAGAAGTGGTAAACAGATAACTGGTATGACTGTATCACACCAGATGTCACATATGAACAGATACACAGTTGCACTTTTCCATATTGGGCCCATACATTCTAAGCTAAGTAGCAGACTGTTCTGAAACTTATTACACATGCATTTTTTGCCAAATTTGTAATTAGATTAATTCTTACAATTCTTAAAAAAGGATTCTTAATGGTTTCACTGAATATTCCTCTATGTAGTTTTTTTGCTAGAACCTTACAAATAAAATTTCTTTGAAAAATCCAACCAAACACTACATTCTTACGAGCTCAAACTTACTTCAAGTGTCTTAGTTTAACAACTCCAGTTAACAGCAAGATCTAACAGTACCATTCTGGCAGTCACACTGTCATATAAAAGACTTGTGGTTTTTGGAGAAACAAGGCGTGTGGTCAAACAAGGGCTAACTCAGGTCTTGTCTACAAAAGAGAATGCTATCAGGAGCCAAAGTTCATGGTTTGAACAGTCAAAGAGAGCCAAAGTAAAACAATACTAGAAACTTGAAATCATCTATGAAGCAGTTATCTCAGAAATTTCAAATTACAACAATGTGCCTTGAGACCCTCCACCTTACGATGAGTCCACCTGCTGAACAGTCCACCCTTCTCTTTTCCATTTCCTATTCATTAGTGCCAAGGAAGTTCTTCCTTCTGAAGGCCCCAGCTGCTTTCCCGAACAGCATGGAATCTGATGTAAGACCGAGAACTGTGTGCTAAACTTGTTAAAAACTACACATTTCTTTCTGCTGCTGTTTAGTTAGTCTGTGCTGTTTGCAGAGCTATTTACCAAGATTTGACTCAGTTAAATGTGCACGCTTCAATTCATAGCTAATAAATTCCATTCAGAAGTAAACCTGCCTGCTTCCAGGCGTCAGCACAAAAAATCCCAGCAGAGACTGCAGCAATCTCCCCATTTAATAGACTGCTGGATGGGACAGTCCTTTTTTGACCCAACTCCAAGAGCAAGATTCCTAACTGAATCAATTTTTGGCAACAGCAGATTTTTTTTTTTTTACGAATTTAGCCACTTATTTGTTAAGAAGCGCCAGCTTATTTATCAGTGTGCTCAGCTAAGCAAGCAGCCATCCGCACGGCAGGAGCTGGCTGCTGTCACTCACCGGCGCGGTGGCCCCGACGGCCCCGAGCCCAGGCCGGCGCCGCTGTCCCGGTGTGGCCACTGGAGGGCGCGCTTGAGCCGCCTTTCCGAGCCGGCCCGGCGCGTTCGGGCGCCGCGCTCCAACTTGCAAATCCTTACATACAAAACCCTCTTCTGCCCCTTTTCAACAGCAGCCGAAGCCTCTTACCTTCTCACCGGAGTACACACCCAGTTAACCTCTCATTTCAATGGCACGATTTCTAACAACGTCTGGATTCCTAAGACTTACCCGTTGGGTGTGTGTGTGGCAGACACAAAGATGGATGGATTTTTTTTCCTATCAAATTATGTGTCAAACTCAAGACACAATTCTACTCTTCGGTGCTCCCATACCCCCTTCTTTTTGTGTATTTATAGCCTGTCCTCAAAACTGCCCAAACGTTTCTCCCCTGCAGCAACAGGAACATGAAACAGATGTGAGGGCTCTCAACCAACAGTGAGAGCAACTCAAGCACAGTCATTACTGCCCTGTGACCAGGTAATGTTACAGACGTGCTGATTAAAACCCAGCAACACAAGTTACCAGTTTATCTTGCTTCCCAAAGCACAATGACTTTGGTATTGGTCCAATTGGTATTGGAATGGTAGTGTGTCCATTTGATCCCTCTTGAGACAAGACACCTGTGAGATTATTGCAGAGCTAATGATGGACAACTCCTCTCACACAACAGGCTTACACCAAGGTTGAATTCTATCCATGCAGCAAGTGGGCCACCCCACATAAAGCTATGAAAGAATAAAACAAAATTCACAGAACTGAAACCAAGTGTTTCACTTGATAAATAAGCTGCAGTTGAACACTGCCTTAAATACCACACATAGCAGTGTACACCCAGAGTTTGTCCTCAGGGAAGATCATGTAAAACAAATGCCAACTGCAACAAGTTCCTGGAAGTTGTTAAAATACTACAAAGATTAAATACGTATAAAGGAGCTTCACTGGTCAGAAGTGACTGAATCAGGCACTGCTCATCCCATTTTGCTGTTCTGTACCAAATGTAGTGTAAGCAGCAGAGCCGCACCAGTAGATCTGAGAAGAGAGACTGTCTGTCCGATTTGAGTTCAGATGACTGAATGCCCTACACACTCCATGAACATGAAGTTTCACTTACCAACTTCTCCCTGCCTGCATGCTCTTTACCAAAGAATGCGTAAACTGAACTTTCAGTTGTTAATTACAGCTCCTTCTAATGATCTGAGGAATGTGTGAGAAGCTGTAAGCAGCACTATGACTACAGCAAAATTAATAATGTTCAAGCAATTTCTGTGCAGCAGCCCTGTCCTTTTCCACAGCACAACAACTCACAATACAGTAAGCCAGAAGAGCTTGGAAAGGAGAAATTAACTTTTCTCTCACTTCATTTACTAGAACATAGTCTGTCTTCCCAGTCTGAGAACTTCTGCTGCATAAGCAGTTTCATCTTGCCAAAAAGACCTCTGTAAACTTCAACAGAGGATCAGGAAAGGAATGGGATGGAATTTTAATAAGATATGTAAAGGCTGACTTACCAACTGGCCCACTGACTTGTTAAAAAATAAATCAACATCACATAAAAAGTTGTTGACATGTTTTACATGCCAAACCTCTGACATGATCCCTACAGTCAGATCTCTGAACAATTAATGAATGAACATTGAACAAAATATTTTTTAAAAATTTATCCATTGGAATGGAATAACACAGCCAGAATGACTGACACATCTTTATTTTATTCTCCTGCTGATTTACTTGAGGGCTCCCCTACCTTGTGTTACTAGTCTTAAAAGAAAAACTTTATCCAATCTTTTTACCCTCAGTCTGTTTACCCTCAATCTACTTTCTTCCATCCTGTGTTTGGATATTTTAAAAGGTATCACTTAAACTTTTCATCAATGCATATTTGACCAGTGGGTGGAAATAATTAGAAAATTAAACCCAAACTATTTGAGTAGCCACTCTCAATACAGAAGCAATATTTGAATGCCACAGCTCTTTCAGTAAGAGCATTAAGAGTAAACTATCTTAAAATAAAAATGTAAACATTTTCTTACTTCCTAATTTTCATTGTTTTAATAGTATCTTGATAAAATGTTTGCAATCAAAATGTAAAGGCTTAAGCTTATTTCAAATCAACAATTGTCTCCACCTACTGGAAAAGTGAATTTAACTGAAACAGTAATTTGATCCTTTGGGATTTCGGTAAGCAGACTGCAAGAGGAGCAATGTTTTTGTGTTAGATACAAAGAATTTGTGTGTGTCATGTGTCATCATGTTTTGTGTCCCTCTTCCCCAAAAACAAGTTTATAGAAACCACAGTCATTCTCTGCAGTAAGCGTGGATTTCACTGAGTCCCTGCTCTCAAACAGTTCCTTGTCAGAATGTAAAACTAATCAATACTCTTAAAAATCATGTATAAGTAATTTATTAAATAACATTTGTTTGTTCCTAGTAAATCTGAAATGTCATCTGATTTCAGTATCTTTCTAATTCCCACCATGGTTTCATGAGACCTGGGCACTAGAATGAGTTATTTAAAGAACTGATGCGTAAAACCCATGGAATAGTTGCTAATATGAAACATTGTAACATTACGAAACACTGTATGAAACACCTTTTTCTTTTAAGCCACAGACATTGAAAATAATTAGAACATGATGATAAAAGCAGCCAACATCCCATTTTTCAATTCTTATTGTTATTATTTAACAAAGGTTGTGAAATTACTGTAACTTCAAAGACTCTAATGAACCCAAAATGAGAATGTAAATGTTTACATATGGAAGAACCCCTGTCCTAATCTCTCTTTCTATCTTCTTTTTGGTCTCTGTTATTCTTGTAGGAGTGACATCAGCCACAACTACATAATTCAGGCATGCTTTATTCTGAAAAAAAAAGCAATTTTAAGCCCCAGGACAGCCCATTACCATCACCATGCTTTGTTGCACTACAGTATTGCTGTAGTATGAGCTGAGACCCAACTGCAGATGCTTACAATGACCACAGAACCATACAAGCCCTGTAACAGAATTTACAGGGTAAATGTAAGAATGCAGAATGTACAGATGTGAGCAGCACATCTGTATTTCAGCCTGTCTCTCACATATCACACCCAACTAAACTCACCCCTCTCCAGCACCTCTACGAGCTCCTTCTCTTGTGTGGGACAGCAAAACCACTTTTCCCTCTCACAGACTCGCTCTTAACCCTGCCAGCATATTCTGTGTCATACTGCCACACAATAAGTCCAATAGTGTTTGTACCACTCCAGTTGCTGGGTGCTTCTAAAAATTCAGGTTTTTACCACAAGTGCAAGGCCAAGCCTTCCAGGTTTTATCCATTTCTAGTTTAAGCACACAACATGATGGAGCATTTTATTTTCACATATGTGAGCTTTTCATCCTTTCAGATCTTGAGAGTATTATTCCTTCCACATCTGCATGGAGGCTGTCACAATCCCAAGTGCATACCTGTCTCTTGAGCAAAAAGAAATTCCTCCCACTCCCTCAGCATGAGAAAGGATTCACTGATCAGTGTCCTGCACAGAGGATCAAAGGGCACTCACAAGCCCGGGACAGTCACACTCAGTGAGAACTTTAAATCACTCAGCAGAAAGTATGGGTTTAAAGCAGGACACTGAACTTCTAGAAAATGGCATTCAACCTACAATTTCTACAAACAAATACCTTTAGAACAACACAAGAATTCAGAGACTGAGTCACTCTACAAAGAGACTCATACTAAAGAGTCTTTTGCTTGTCATTTTGGTATTATAAAGTTTTCTGCAGATCACTGACCTCTGTTTCTGCACACAAAAATACCAAACACATGGACTTAACAGCAAGCTGGATCTTGACGCTGACCAAAGATACCCAGTGTTTGAGGATAATGCTCTGATCACATCCTTAACAACTTAAAATAAAGCCAAATTATTTGATCAATTACTTGGTTTTCCTGCTTTTACTATGGTTAAATATCAACTAAAAATGCCAAAACTACTAAGTCATACCGCCAAGATTTCTGTTCCTTTCTGCCTCCCTGAGGTTTACAAAGCCTTTACTTTTCCTTTTTTTACAAAAAAACAAAAGGAAAATAAAGATCAGATTAAAATTTTATGCTCTAAGTAAGAAATGCCCTAAAAGTCAGGGTTCTTGCAGATATTCATCCCATTAGTGTTTGTTAAGACTCTTTTGTATTATTGAGGTGCATTTTCATTACTTCCTTTCTTATTTTTCTTTTATTAAAAAAAAAAGTAAAAAAACCCCATCATGATTTAATAGCTTCTACTATTTTTTTAAAGGGAAAAAGGGCACAAGAAAGAGGCAGCTCAAAAAAGGTCCAATTGCACATATGTTGCAACAGCTTTTCAATCATTCTAGAGACTTAGAGTACGCTGTTGGCCCACTAATAGAGCAGCAGAACAGACACCATTCCACAGAGCTGGTACAGGATATTTGTCAATAATTTCCATATTAATTAGTTCTCAACAAGACAAGCTGAAAGAGCAGTGATCCATAAGATCTAAAATAAATGCAAGCACCCTGAATTCAAGGAATGTAGATCCTTTTGGTTAGGTGTCAAATATTCCATTAAAAAAAAAGAATAAAAAACTCCAAAACCTAAACAACTAAATAAAAACCTAGTAGAGCTACCAGCATTGTGATGCCATAGCTCAGTACTGCAGATTTTTCCCAGCAACAGAGATCTCAGGTAATCTAGCTAGTGCAATACTTTCAGAACAAATTAAGGACATAAGAGCATCAATTCCAAGCATTTCAAGGGAGGGAAGAGGAAACTAAAGATTTCTCTGAAGGGTCATTTAAAAATCTCATTTAAATGAACTCAAACTAGACTCCAATTGTCAGCATTTCATTTAAATGAGAATTTTCTCTATGTCCTTTTCAGGAAGAATTTTCTGGCAAATGTTGTATGGTCCAGTCAAAGTGTTAAAAGTCAACCACCTCAGCAGAAATAAAAGGAAACATTATGATGCTAGCGTCAACCCAGCCAGTTTAACAGACACTATCTGTTCAGAAGCAGCATGCTAAGATTTCAAAGCCTCCTCTAGTCTGACATCTATTTATAGGTGCCCAGTCTCCATACAATTCCTCACAGCCTCTTCTCTTCTCAAAGCCAAGTGGGAGAACTTTAACGGATCTAATCCTGGGCCTTGTGCTGCAAGATGGCCAGATCTGTAAGTCTCCTCCAGCAAACCCATGTGCAGGGAGACCAGGTGTTAGGAGAGACTGGTCGAACCTACGCAGGAGTCAAATACATGGGATAAACCTTCCCCCTCTGTCTGAGGAACACACGCGTTTTTCCTCAGCCAGCAAGTTGACAGTCATGAACCACATCAGCATCAGAGCTTCAGCAAAAGGTACCAGCCTGCTTCCTCCTCAACACCAAGCAACAGCCTAAGCCAGCTGCCTTTCAAGCCAAGACAGAAGCTACCGTATCCAAGCCAGCTCTGACCCCCAAACAGCAGCAATGTCATCCAAGCACCTTCCCACCTACAATGCTACTACCGTACATTGCACCTTCCTCAAAGAAACTCAGAGGCTGCTGGCTTTTTTTCCGTGCAGCCTCTACCACCCAGCACCCATGCACGTCTTTATAAAGCACTGATCCAGGTCGGCTCTCCTTCATCTCCACCAGATGTAACATCGCAGGAAGGGTGCAGATATTTCCCTGCATACGGAGCTCAACGCCACAGGCTGAACTCTGGTCCAAGCTCCGCACATCCATCCCTGCTGCCTCCTCTCCTACACCTACATCCACTTGCCTGTAGTACTCGTACAACGACCGAGGAGATGACAGCACTGCTGGAAACTCCTGCCCTCCTGATCACAACCACATTTTCGCCCCTTTCCCCAGTCAGAGGCAGACGGAAGGGGAGGGTTGACTTCCTCAGGTAGAAAATAGGCAGGGAAAGGCCGGGGCAGAGATCAGGAGAGGAAGAATCACCCCAAAGGGAGAGCAGATAATCCCCGAGAGGCGAGGCTGCGGAGGAGCATGAACGCGGAGGGAGGGACAGCGAACTGGGGGGATAATCCGGCAGGGAAGGGGGAGATAATCCCCTCGGAGGGGGGAGCTGGAGGATCCCGGAGAGGGAGGGGCGGGAAACCTGATAATCTCCAGGAGGAGAGAAAATACCGGGAAAGAGGGTGGGGGGAAGGAGGGTGGGGGGAAGGGGGGTGGGCGGGTGGATAATCCGGAGCGGCAGATGAAGCGCGAGTCTCCCGGGGACGCATCCGGAGGCGGGAGGAGGAGGGTTAATCCCCGCTCTAGGGGCAAAAATCCCTCTTCCCGGACTCCGGCGCTGCCATGTTCGCTCCCCTGCAGGCCCGCCCGGCCCCGCTACCTGCGGACGGCTCTTCCCGCCTCACGCCACACGCACACGCGGCGCCCCCGCTCCCGCCGCCGGGTCGAGGGGCTCGGCCGGGATGGCACCGGGACCCCGCCTCCCACCACCATTTCCCCGCCGGCTGGGAGGGACGGGAGAAGCGAGTAGCCGGGCGGGCGAACCCTCCCTCCTCCCCCCCCCCCCCCCCCGCGCACGCGACCTCCCCGCCGGTACGGGACCTCACCGGCCGGCACCGACTCCCGCTGCTCCCCGTCCCCTCCTCCCTCAGCGGGCGCCGCTCGGCCCCATGGACGAGCGCGGGGCTGCCGGAGGGACGGCGCGAGCCGGAGGTGCCGCCGCTCTGCGCCCGCCTCGGCGCGCGCCGCCGGCGTGGCTGTAGCACGCGCTCCCGCCGCCGCTCCTCTGCCCCGCCCACCCCCGGCCAGCGCGAGCGAGCGCGCGCGCGGCCTCCGCGGCAGTGGCGCGCGAGCGCCTCCCCCGCAACCGCCCGGAGGGAGCGCGCGCGCCTTTGCCTCAGCGCCCCCCCCCCCCCACCCCTTCCCTCTGTGAGTGTGAGCGAGCGAGTGTGTGAGTGAGTGTGAGAGAGAGTGAGAGTGTGAGTGTGTGGGTGAGGGGGCGAGAGGGGTCGGCGAGTGTGAGAGAGCGAGCGCGAGTGTGTGGGAGTGCGCGTGACTGCGCGTGTCACCGCGTGTGTGCGAGGCGGCCGTGGGGGGTGGCGCGGGGCCGTGCGGGGACACGCGCGCGTTCGTGTGAGGGCCGCCGCGGGCGGGTGCCGAGCGAGCGAGGGGGTGCCCGTGTGCGAGCGTGCCCCCGTCCTCTCGCCGTGTCCCCGCCGCTGCCCCCGGACGGGATTCGGGTCCCCCCGGTTCGTGTCCGGGACCCGGTCCCGAGTCCCGCGAGGGGACACGTGGCGCTGCCTGCTCAGTCGCCGAGTGCGAGAAACGCTAGCCGAGAAATCTCACATTTCACTGGGGAAAGTGGGGAGTTTCCCCTGACGCCAGTAACCTGCAAGACCACTCAAATGGAAATAACACTGGGAAAGCGATTTCCCCGCACTTCTGGTCTCTGTTCAAACATTTCGTTTGTTTTGATCAATGATTACAGAGCAGCTCTCGCTTTTTTTTTTTTTTTTTTTTTTTTTTTTTCCAGGAGAGACTCTCACCTTTGGATACTCATGGACTTAGGAAGATTTGGGTTGCACACAGTCAGTCCTGCATGCAGAATTCTTGCTAACTAAAGCTGGACTTTTTTGGTTTTCACCTAAGGGTAAAATTTGCTCCAGAAACGAAATGCTCATGTCCAAAACAATCTGTCATTCCTCAACGTGTTTTCATTCACTTATTCCTCCTCATACCGACTTTCCTGGAAAATTTTTAAATCCAAGCATACACTTCAATTGCAATCTGTATAATTATGCTGTTTTAAGAATACCCAGTAGCCCAGTGTGACATAAGGTAAACCTTCATAACAAGCTGTCTGCAATTCATGCTGGCTTTTTCTTAGGAACCCATTGAAGAAAAAGGAAAGTCAGAGCTATGAGGGAGCAGAGTTCTAACAGAAAATCCTCTAGTTACCCATTTTTATCTTAATGGGTTCAGATTCTGCTCTCCTACCAGATAACGACTAAACTGATTTCTATGCCACCAACAACACCAAAAAAGCAGCTGATATTTATGATGGGCATAATTGCAGAAACTGTGGAACAGCAGCCAGCAGGTGAAAAACCTCTCTCAGATTGTCCAATAAAGTTGCATCAAGTAAATGAGGTCTTGTGCACCTCATCTTAGGAAAAACGTGTGTAAAATTCCTTTAGGAATTATTTTTACTTACTCTTCAAATTACAGTAGCTACCCTGTGCTGAGAGCTTCATAGGCATGTGGAATTTTACATCCCCAGGTCGAAAGAGCTTACAGCCCTCCTGCAATTTCTCAGTAAAAAGTCCAAATTGAACATATTTTTGGTAAATTGCTTCACAAACAGTTATCTTTTCCTTGTTAAACTGAAAGGAAACTTAAAATGGCATGAGGGATTCTAGGCAACATAATGACCTGTACCACCCTTTCGGTGTTTGAACCCCTGCAGCTACAATGGAAAAACTGACAGGCAGAAAAAAATCCTCACTCCCCAAAAAATAACTTCAGGTCGTTTTCTCTCCTTTGCCTGTAATTTAGTTTTTTGGTGATGTTCTAATTGAGCCAGAGCCACAAAACCCATAAGTGCCATCTCATCCTGTATTTCACAACTCAAGATCTTGTTGACTTCTTCTCTCACAGTCTCTGCATTTGTGAAAACTGAACATTATTCTATTAAGGAGAAAGGGTTGTAGCAATTTATGCTGACATCTTTCATGATATCCTGACTTTACCTTCGTGGCCAATGAAAGAAAATTGCTTTGCTGCAAAACTTAGAGGTTCCTTATTACCGTTCAGCTCAGAGCTTGAATCCAAACCTGTGAAATACAAGAGCCCATTTTTGGCTGCAACAGAAATATCTAAACACGAAGTACTCTGACTGCTCCACAGTTTTTCGAGCGTCTTCCATTCTGGCCTCTGCAGCTGCTATTTGGCTATTAAAGCCCTCTAGGGAATGTGTCCCAAATGCTCACACACCATTTTTTGCCCACTATTTAATGCATTTGATCCATTAGGGTCAAGGAAGAAATAGAGATGTATTGTTTTAGAGAAGAACTTAGAAATTGTTGTTTACCCTCTGTCAGGAATTGTCATATCCTTTGGGCTTTTTGCTACTTACATTTGCGTGCTGCTCATCGCAGAATTACCCCGTACAAGGATGGTCCTTAGGACCCTGCTGGTGCTGCTCAATCGGAGAGCTTTGAACCATTCCCGCAGTGCAAAAACGACAGTAAATCTCTTTTGTCCATTTAATGGGCAATTACTGCATCTCAGCCAAGCCTCACCCTGTTCCCAGTTTGTGGCAGAGAAGGCAGGACCTGGCCAGGGCTGACTTATGTCCCAGCAATTTCTGGCTGGTGATCATGGTCAGCCAGGCATGGGTTAGAAGAGTGCCAAACCCGACTTTCTTTATGCCAGGGATTATCTCAGTCTCTGTCTAACCACAGGATTCAGGCAGCGTAAGGACTGTGTGGCAGGGCAGCCCCAGCCCTGACACTTTTGGGCTGATTGATTTGCATTCACTAGAACTGGAGTTTATGACTCCTCAGAGCTTTGAACTCAGCCTTTGATGATACAGATCTCACTTGAGCGCTTTTGCTGTTAAATCTTCTGCTCCTTTTTGTAAAACTGCAGGGACCAGCGCGGCTAACATTCTGTCTGTTCTCTGCTGATGCTACAATGAACAAGGTAGAGGCCTTTCTCCAGGGTCTTTAGGTTTTGCTAGAGCTCTTACTCTGAATTTAGAGGAGTTAGAGGAGCAGACATTCCAGTTTACAGAATGTGGAAAGGAGAATGTGGTTTTCAGTCCCGTTATAGCTCTGGATGTACACAAAACCAAAACCCTGTAATTACCACAGCACTGCCACAATAGTGGAGAGGTTATCGGCTGGCTGGGGTCAACTGTGCCGAAATTTTCTTTGTCTTATTCTCTGCAGAACTCTGGGTTTGAATTCCAAATTCTCTATCATTGTTCTGATGACTACTTTAATGACAAAATGAACAGTTGTACCCACAGATGAGGTACTTCTTAGAGTTCATTCCCCTGTCCATATTTATTGTGGCAAACTGGTGTTGAGTGAAAGACTTTGGGGTGGTGTATTTTTGTTAAAGAAGATTTTAAGCTGATTGCTGGCATACTCAGCAAGCTCAATGTTCTGCACACTTTGGTTAAGCAGTGTCTAATTTGGATAATCATTTATTATGATCGGTCTTAAGACAGACCTAACTTTAGACTACTTCTTTATTTGATAAGCACCAAAATATGCTGTCTTCAAAATCTGAAAAAGTTAAGATAATGTTTCTTTGCTCTATTTATCACTGTTTGGAGATCTTATGATGATAACTTATGTATAACTTGTTTATGGATGGTATTTACCTACCATCCAAATTATTTTTTACTAAGATTTTGTGCCAAAGAAACAATCTAGGGAATTTTTAATTATCATTATTCTTATTTATTTTTTGTATGTAGTTTGTTTTCATTTCTCCATGCAAGATATCATAGAACATTTTAAAAAATCCAGCAAATACAGCAAAATTTCTAAGAAATTATGCCATTTTCCAAGCTATTAGTTGCTCCAGAGTAACTCATTAAAAGATCACATAGGTAATTACAAATATTGATGGTAAAATAACACCAGGTTTCTTTCAGGAGCAGGTGATCAAACCCACAGTATTTAGAAGAATGTTGATTTACATGGAAGGGTGGTATGAAAGAAGAAAAGAAAACAGTACCTACGGAGTTAAAAGGCTACATGTGTAATTCCTGTGCTATTTTGATCACTGAGGTCTGTATGCATGTGGAATTCAACTCCATAGAAGGAGATAATAAAGACAAATAGTATGGCTTTATTTTTAAAAGGGGTGGATAATTTCATGGCAGCTTACAACATTGGTAACTGGGCAGGCTAAGATAATAAGGCTAATCAAATCTCATGCTTCACAGCACTCGCTCCCTGCGGGGTCAGGAAAAATCTTTCCACTGTATACAACACTATACAATTAGCAAGGTTATTATTGGGGAGCAGAGGTACAGCCTTCTAAAGCAACAAGCTTTTGCCGTTATCAGAGAACAGAGGCTGTATTTGACCCAACAGAAAAAAGCATTATTTTCTTGTGCCACTTCTGCTTCTCTGCACTGACAGAGTTTTGTAATTATAATTCTTGGGGTTTAAAAAAAAAAAAATCCCTGGAACCTGATTACCTAAGTGCATTACTGTCTGAAATCTGTCAAAAAACTCTTCCACCTGTGACTGCTTGCCCAATTCAAAAATAGTTGTCACTGACTGGACACAGGAATCACATTCATTATGCTGTTGCAGGTTGCAAGTGCACATTTCCTTCTCATTAGGTCAGTAACGTTACAGAATTTGCATCTTTGCAGCAGTGTAGGCAGAAAGACATAGTCCCAAATGATGATGGGTTTTTAGCTAGGAGCTGAAATGACATATTTTTTGAATATTTAGTTTGGGAAGTACCCTTCATTTTCTTTAATTGCCTGAACATATTGTTGTAGGTGTTCTGTGTGTATACTTGTAGTTTATTTCCCATCAGTGTGTGCATCGGAGAAATTATATTAGATGCAATTGAAAATATTTAGCTAATTTTTTCTGCAAAATTTATTTCTTTATGTGATACTCCTTGTGAGTTGGTGGGGTTTTTTCCTCACAAGGTGGAGGAAGTATGACAGCAGAACAACATTATTTAAAAACCCCTGTTATGAAAACAAGTCTCTTTTTATGAGCTATACCTCAAAGACAAAGACGGTTATTTCAGAAGTGCTAATTATTTTCAGGTGACCTATACTTTTTCCCTGTGCACAACCTATATGCATTCTCAGCTCTCAGCCCACACACTGTTCAGAGCAGGGAAAAAAATCCACCAAAACACAACCTCATCCCCATCTTGAAATTTGGACTAAATTAAAAAAATCTAAAAACTTAAGAGCTTGCATAAAAACCATTTCAAGACTTCTTCACAGGTGCAAAAGTGCTTATCTTTCTTATACAAGGAATAACCAACCCCTTTTTTCACTAGAATGTGTGGCCATGAGCTGTAGAAGGCTCAGCTAAATGAAATTGAATCAAAAAAAAAATTTTTGTTTCCTCCTTGAGTCTCAGTAACAAGTTCACTAAAGGATCTACTGTCTACAGTATCCTCCTGAATACAGTTAGGCACAAATAATCCATAGAGCTGAACCATGACAATGTTCTGGTACTGAATAACTGGGGTGATTTAGTGATGGCAGACTGTTTTAGGTGCTCAATTCCTTTTTTCCTTCATTCTTCACTAGCAAGGTCTTCCAGCCTTCTGTGCAAGGAAAAAGAGAAGTACCAGCAGTAGATGAAAATCATTACAGGGATTACTTGCAAGAACTCAGCTCATGCAACCCAGATGGTTTGAACCTGAAGGAGCTGAGTGGGCTGGCTGGTGTCTTTACAAGGCTGCTTTCTGCAAAGTTTGAAAAGTAATAGAGATCAAAGAAGGTCCTTGACAATCAAAAAAAAAAAGACAAATTTGCACCCATCTTCAGAAAACTCCAACAGGAAGATTTGGGAAACTACTGGAGAGCCAGGCTCATTTAGGTAAATGGTAAAGTCCTGGAGCAAGTCCTCTTGGAACACATTTCTAAACACATGGAGAAGATGACCAAAAACAGTCAGCAGGGATTTACAAAGAGTAAATTATGTCTAACCAGCCTGAAACATTTCTATGGTAAAATGGCTGGATTTTTGGATGTCAAAACCTAAGCAAGGCAGAAAAAATCTTAATAGACTACAGCAAGATTTCTGACACTGACTGACAATGTCCTTTTACCGAAGTTCACACGTTTCAGTCTGGATGAGTGGACAGCTGGATGGATTGGATGGTCAGGCTGAGAGGGCAGTGGTTAGTGGACCATGAGGACAGTAGCCAGAACAACAAGTGGAACATCACAAGGGTCTGTTCTGGAACATGTCCTGTTTCACATCATTAACAATGACCTGGAGGAAATGTCACAGTGATGGTTGCTTAGTGGATTTACACAAGAGAGCAGGTTGGGGTACAATTAAAATGCTGAGTGGGAGGGCTGCTCTCCAGGAAGACCTTTGCATGCTGAAGGAATGGGCCAACACAAACCTCATGAAATTCAGCAAGGACAAAAGCCGAGCCCTGCATCAGAGGTAGAGCAACCCTTTGCACTGATTCAGGCTGGGGGGAAATGTGTCTGCGTGGTTGGACAGCAGCTGTTCTGAAAAGGCCCAGGGGTGTTGGTACACAGCAAGCTGAACATGAGCCAGCCAGCGGTGTCCTCTGGCAGCAAAAAAGATCAACAGAAACCAAGGCTTTATTAATGTAGGAGGAAAGTCAGTATATTATTGCCCTGTTATCTTTGCTAGACCACATTTAAATACTGTGCCCACTGGGGGCCTTTGGGACTCCCAGTGCGGGAAAGACATTGAATGAAGTGAATCCAGTTCAGCAGAGGGCTACCGAGATGGTTGGAGGCTGGAGCACTTGGCCAGTGAGGAGAAGCTGGGGGAACTGGGCTTGTGCAGTCTGGAGAAGGGATGGCTTTGAGGGGGACATGACACCAGTCTGGCAGTGCCTGCAAGGAGATTACTGGGGAGATGGAGCCAGGCTCCTCAGTGATGCATGACTGAAGGATAAGAAAAAATAGATAAAATGAAACCAAGAGAAATTCAGTCTGTAGACAAAACCTGTTTCACAACAGGAAGCAGTAGAAGTGTTTGCCAAATAAGTCATACACTCTCCATCCTTGGAGGTTTTAAAGACTCAGCTGGATAAAAGCCTGGAGTAACATGGTGTGCTCTGACAGTGCTTTCTTGGACCATCAGGTTGAACTAGACACCCCCTGGGTTCCCTTCCTATATGAATTACTCAATGATACAATGATTCAATGAGTTCACAGAAACTATTTCTACAGTGAATAAAGTTCTGGTGTGTATGGGTTATTCAATACAATGATAAATCTTAAATTATACTGGGAGCATGGACCAGAATCCAAGCCACAGCTGCCCAGCTGTGCAGGAACAAGCTGGCTGGAGTTCCATGCTCCCCAGTGTTTGCTCTCCTCTTGGCCTCACCAACTGTGCACTTCTGGTTGCTCTGCTTTAGGAACAAAGCTTGCATGCTTGGAGTGTTTTTTGGCCATGAGAAAATGTCGTAGTTTTTTTTTTCCATTTCCATAGCCTCATTCCCAGAAAAGGGGGCCCCCAAAGTGAAAGAGAAAAATGAGAAGATTATGAAAATAATGTTAATGAGTTGTCTTGACAAGATACTCATATCTGAAAATAATTTCCTGAAAGAAAATGTAGAAATTCTCTTATTTCACCATCTTGTCAAGGCACACAAAGATGAAATTCCAGAAAAACAGAATACAGACATCCTAATTTTCCCAAAGGTTTCCTTTACATTGCTAAAATGATGTCATTTTACACACTCTTAAAAGTTATTTTACACTATGTGATAGCTCTAAAGGGACTGTAGTTTAAAGAAAAATCAAGTCCCAAGAAATTTTTGTCGCATTCAATAAAATCAGAGTACCAATGAAGAGGATTTTAATTAAAAACTTCAAATAAACTCCAGGGAATCAAATCATTTGTGAACCTAACCATATCAGAAAAGCCACAGCTCAGCAGCCTACATGAGTAGACTCAGCTCATTTCCTAACAGTGTTCTCCTTACAGAGTGTTGCCAGAGAGGCTCTGTATCCTCGTGCTTCAAGGCCAAATTTATGGTCAGCTGAGTGCAGAAAGAACCATACCTTACAATAGAGAAATTAATTTTACATGAGCAGCTTCTACTGAAAAATGCTCTTCCCTAAATTGTTGTTGCTCTGTAGCTACAAAAGCACCTGTAGCCCTGGCTACAAAAGACAGCTCTTTCCCCAAACTCTTTGGCTGCAAATCTTCTCAAGACAAAATACACGGCTATTCATGCCTCCAGCCCAGTGGGATGCCAGCAAAAAATTGTGTCTCCAGTGAAAATCTAGTAGAAGATAAACAGTGTCAGTAGGAAGCACTGCTGCCTGTTCCCTTCTCTCTGCCACGGCAAATTCATTTCACAGAACCCACAGGTCAGTCTGGCAACGGTGACAGCAGCATCAGAAGACACTTTGCTGTCTGAATGGGAGAGTAAAGACTGAGTACTGAAGAACAAAATATGAGGTGCTTTTAAAAGATACATGGATTGGGAAGGAGAACAAAGAGGAAAATAACTGCTGATTGGGTATTTTTTTTTTAGAAAGGACTCATTTGACTTCGAACCATATTTGTAGATCAAATTCTTATGACAAATATGATACCATGGGAAGAGCAATTCAGGAATTGTTCTGCCAGTATTGATCTTACATAACTTCCATTTCCTCTTTAATTTTCAAATGCTTGTAAGACTATAATATGTAATTTTAAGAAATTGAGCCAATCCTAAAAGTCCTGAAAGTATTTGAAAGAATTCTAATTATGGGCACTACAGCAAACCAGGCTTTTTAAAAAACAATTTACTGTAGGCACATGTAACACAATATCTCAATTTAAAGACTAATTACTTGTACTGCATGGTCTAAACAGACCCCAAATTTGTATTTTTTGTTCCTGCAGTTAATTTCTTTCACAAAATTGCTTATCATTTGAGAAAAGTTGGCTTGTAGGACTAATGGCATTCTTTTGTTCCGAGTTTTATGTCCAGTCAAAACACCTTTTTTGCTGTGGAGTGGATTTTGGAAAGCCAAGGGAAAATATGGCCTCCTGAACCTCTTTGTGCAATTTACTTTGGTAAATGTGGATGGTTAGAATGCAGATGTATGGAGTTGTAAAATACAAATCTGTCTGTGGGAGCTACAGAAAAAAAAAATCTCATTTCTTTTGCGTCAGACAAATTTCTGGCAAAGGAGGCAAATAAAAGCAAGCTGACTAATATGGGGCTGCACCTGCCAAAGGGGAAGTACAGGCTGGTTACTTTTGCTTCTCACAGGACAAAGGCTGTTGGCAGGATTGATTTTCTGTTCATTGTCCACAGGGTTGTCATTTTTGTTTTGACTTTCAATTTTAGGAGATCCCTTCCTAGGTGTTCTTGAGCATTTTTATGCCTTTCAAAAGCTGTGTACATATCACAGGTCTTCTTCTCTATTTCTTTAATATTTTACTGAGAATCTAATAGTGGGAGTTCAGGATTCTTTTTTAAAGCAAAATTTAGAAGCATCAATGTCTGGAATACTCAGCTGAGTTAGTCCTGTCAGATAAGGGTAAAAATCCCTTATTTTTTCTATTCACAGACTGCCATGGATTTTTAATAGCACTTTTTTTTCTGTCTGGTTAAGATTTTTAGCAGCGCTTTTTCCTATCTGGTTACTCATTAAAGAAAAAACTCCAAAGCAAACAAAAATAAAACAAGTCTTCTATCAAAATTGGAAGTTGGCAGCAGTACTTTCCCAGGCATAAGATTACTCAAAACAAAGGTAAATAACAGTGGTAGCTGCCTGTAACCTCATGGTGCATTGGACTTCTACCTTCTATGGTCCTAATTACTTTATGAACTCTCATATATGTTTTTCAGCTATACTATTTGTCTATTAGTCAAACACTGGAATCTGGAGGGGGGAAGGGAGAAGGAAAGAGGACATGCCATTGATATTCAACAATGCACAGCTGTTTCAGAAAAAAAAATTAAGAGAAGAAGTAAAGTATTCAGCTCTAGGCTGAATTTTTGAAGATGGTGTACACAGAATTTGGCCAGGTCACAAGGCCATGTGATTTCTTCTAATCACAACCTGATTTTTGTTTCAGGTTTTTGAATTTTTATCTCATCTAGATTCCTATCTGTGTCTGAAGAATGCAAGACAAGGCTCAAAGGCAGGACAAAAGTGACTTGTAGCAAGGCCAGGTACAACCATTCTACACATGCATCCATTCTCAAATCACCAGTACCATTGCTTACAGGAGTTTGTGTTTACACATTCTACTACTGGTAAAGCCAGTGGTTGAGGTTGTGTGACAACTAAAATGCTTGGTCCTCAAGCTGGAAATTAATTGCATTTAATTAAATGCAAAGCAGTCAATGTCAAAATCAGGCTTACAATGCCAAACTCCAGATGCAGGTATCAGCTCTTAAAAATATTGAAGTAAGTTCTTAGAAGTTTGAGTCCATCCAAGGTTCACATTCTTCCCCCAATGGTGAAGGCTGACTTCTGCCACTTAGAGCAAGCACAGCCCTTTCCTGTGCCCTTCAACAGCCTCAGGAGAAAGACCAACTTTAGGAAGAAAGGAGTGTCAAATCATCATTGGGAGTATGACATAAATTAGTCCTTTCCGGGTGAGAGAAGTGTTTCTATCTGGAGCCAAAAGCCAGCACAGAGCTGTCAGTCCCTACTGGGGATCCACCCTGTTGCCACAATATGCAGCTGTCTTCTCTCTTCCACTCAGAGAAGCAGAAGGGAGCATATGGTTTTGTACATTTATCTTCTGTGGCATGACCTTTTTACCTCTGCATAAGGGAAAAGGAATGTTGAGAAAATCCTACCTTTTTAGTGCTGTATTAATCACCAAGTGCAAATTTGCAATCATCTAAGCTAAACACTTGAGTTTGATTTCTATTTAACAGAAATCTTAGCCCAGCAAATATGATTTCTGATTATCACTTACATTTCCAGGATACTATTTTAAAATGACAGCTTTAAAATATCATTATAGAGTGCACTAGAAGCCCTCTCCTTTTATAGAAATATTTTCCATAAATAGGAGTATAAACTCATTGAAATAGATTTCATTAAAATGTATGTTTATTGATAAATATTACAGAATCAAATTACTATAGAGATAGCACACAATAAGGCATATATTACTTGACCATTAGTACAGTTTTGAGTAGCTGATGTGTCCCAATCTGGAGCTTTTTGAAGCACAGTATGTGCATTTTAATAGGCCATTGAAACGTGGCATCTTGTGTCTTTCTGCAATATATTATGGAGCGAAACAAGCTGCATTTCACTGAGAACATATTGACTGCTTTTGGCCTAAAAAATGGATGAGAACACTGTGTTCCATACATGTTGGGAGAACTGGCAAATTGTGGCATTTCTCCCTGATGACACAGAACTTCATGGGAAGTTGTGAGTCATATGAGGTAGGAATCTTGCCTAAACTAAGACATTTTTGACACTGCAGGCAGCCTGCATGGTGTCCAGCTGTCTCTCCAGAAGGTGCCAGCCTCTTCTAGATCTTCCTTCATCTTCACTGTAATTTCTACACAGATGTCTTCCATACTTGGTGTCATCTGGTGGACTTCATATGCTTACGTGTTGGCATCTGAATGGCTGCTATTGCAACCTCTATCTCCCATAATAACCCAGCTAGACTAGCACATAAATACTCCAGCCATGAGCTAGGGATAGAGAGACATTTGGATAGACAGCTGCATAGGTAAGCTCTCTCCAGACTTTCCATGGAGCTTCGCTGTTGAGGTATTCTCGTTCTTCCCAGATGATGGGAGATAAGGAACAGAGCAGCCAAGTCAGCTGAGCCAGCTGATGCATTTCTCACCAAGAGCTTCTGTGGCCTCAAAGATTAGTTCCTGCAAGGCTTCTCCCTGAGCTCTTTGGCTTTTCTTCAGAAAAGGTAGAACTAAGAAGAACTGCCTACTAACACCTCACAAAGCTTCTCAAGTGTCCTCTCTGTGGATATCTAACAATGACAGCAGTTTCAACCCAATGCATTGAGTTTCCCTCATCCAGTCATGATTCAGTCAGTCTTACAGAATTCAGAATGACATTGTCACAACTTCTACAGCTACTGGAAAGAGAAAAACTAAATATTAAGCCAGAACAGATTAATTTAGAAATGTTCTAAATTTACCCGCTACTCTATTGGTCTCAATACTTTTTTTTGTTTGTTTAGTGTATGAACTTTTAGATGTTTACATTTGTGTCTAGTACTTTATCAGATCTTAATGAGCATATAACAATAAATTATCCCAAACTTGTGTGCTGTGATAACTTAAAAGTATGGCAAAGCTTTTGAGTTTTCTAGTGCATTAAAAAAAGATTACATTAGTGCTTCAAAAATAGAGTGAAGTAAATAAGTTATGACAGTATAAAGAAATGTTGGAGAGAATAGAATCAAGTTAGGAAAAGAGCATCTCTGTTTATTCAGAGCAGAGTTTGATGTGCTAACTGTTAAACATTAATGTATTATCTTGATGGATTTTGTACCTACACACTATAACATCACAGATGAAAAAGCTTTAAAAATAGCTCACTGTAATATGTGCTTCATTTATTAAAAATGTATGGGAAAAATAGATTGCATTTTTCATCGTCTTCACATTCTTGTCATTGTTCTCACAGTGAAAATCACAAATTCTGTTTTGAAGCTGAAAATGAATTGCAGCTGTCATTAAATGTGGGTGTTTACAGATGTTATTAATTGACAAAATAGTACAGTGTTCTCAGCAAGAGAATGCTTCATTTATACTCTAGAGAGCTACAAGCTGCCCTAAGAAGGAGAGAAGAGCACTTAGAAGCTTTTGAGACATGAAGAACATGGCACATGGACATTATCTGTTTCTTGCCTTTTTTATTGATAACCTGCAATAGTTTTTACTGTGTTTCAAATGTCTTTTATCAAGTTTCGCCAATAACTTCGACAGCCAAAACATGGTTCTAATCCTTCTGGTTTTATCATACCTCTTATGAAATCTTGAAAACTGGCAATATTCAAGGTAAATAAGATGAACAGCATCCAAAAGCTTCTACACCCTCTGTTCCCCTTCTAATGCTGCTGGAGGCCTAATCCACGGAGTCACAGACTCACAAAGGCACAAAATTTCCATCAGCTTTCATTAAATTCAGTAGGAGATTCAAACTCCATCCGTTTTTCAGGATCAGGAAATTAATTTCCATGAGAAATATTTTATGTAAAATATATCTGCTCTAAAATAATCTTTCCTATTTAAGAAGCATTTTCTCCAAATTTTTTTTAACTGCTTTGCATCAGTGGAAATCAGAATTAAATGAGTTTTAAATTATGAAAGGCAAGATTGACCTGTAATTATCTTGCTCCTTCCAAAATAACCTGAATCTTAATAACACACAATTGACTGCTGTGTTTCAGGAATCAAAATACTGGTGATTGAGACCGACATTCCAATTAAACAACTATGTATGTAGATTCTGGTAGGTAATAAAAAATTGGCAAAGTACAGAATGAACAATGCCTATGTTTAATTTTCAAATTAACCTGTTAAAATTTTTCAAAATGTTTCTGTAGTTTTAACAGGAAAATGTAGAATGAATTTTGTGGTCAAAACATTAACTTTTAATTCCCTAGTATGGTGTCCTAAGCCAGCATACTTTCTCTATAGATTTCAGTAGTACCAAATAGCATTACTGTGACAAAAACACACACCAAGATGTCCCTCACAATTTTTTCTAATATGTATTTTTGTTATGTCTTACTACTTTTTGAAAGACAAATATAAAGGCAAAAGTGGTCTATGTAAAAATAACCAAATGAGTTAAAAAAAAAAATATGATACTGCAGCTGAGATGTATAGCTCATATCTGCACTGCTTCACACTGCAGAACCACTTTCCAGCATCATGGTGTTTTATAAATATGTGTTTGACAGCTCAGTAGCAAAGTATATTCCCACTTTGGGTGGAACATTGCAATTCTGCAGGATGTTGATTCATCGTGTGTTAGTCCAGTTGGCAAGTTAATTAATGTCAGTCAAAAAGAAGAGTTATAAATATCTCCATACACACTGCTCTTCCTTTTGCTTCTTCAGCCCTACTACATATGATGGTTTTGACCCAGGCATGATCACTAGGTTAGCTTGAATTGTGTCTTGCTTAAGTTGATCTTTTGAATAGTTAACCCTTGCTTTAACACAGGAGCTCCTTGCTGAAGGACACCTCAAAGCACAGCCCTTTGAGACTCAGCAGGAGCTTACAGGCAGATGGTGAGTGCTTTTGTGCTGAAAAATGCTTGAAAACAATCACACAACAGACTGTTTGAACTAATTTTCCACCTTAGTCACAACATATTTCTTACAGGATTCTTCAAAAATATTTTCCAAATTGGGGGTCTGCTGAGCATTGTGAGGAAATGAGTCTATTGGGTTTGCAAAACGCTGGAAAAGAAATGTGATTGCACCAGAGCAGAGTATTCTTCTCAGATAAGATGCCAGCAGTGCAGCGCTTGTAGGGCTGGAGAGGGAGGAGCACTGCAATCATGTTTTGCAGCAGCACTGCAAACACATTCTATTTGCATTTGACATTTTGCAGGTCCTTGATCCATACCAACATCTGCAGATGACATGTGCATCATTCTGCACCGCCGAGGGAGGAGGTACCAGCTGAGAGTCTACGACTGCACCCCTGAGCTCAGCCAGCTTGGGCTTTGCTTCAGCTGAAAGTGACCATTGAAGTCTTCCTACATCCTGTCTGAGAACCCACAGTGAGCTTTTTAAGCTGGTTTCTTTCAACTGAGACTTTCCTCTCCACAAATTGTTTTCTTCCTGGTGCCTCTGTCTTGTTGTAATGGAAAATACCAGGTGCTGCTCATGTCCCTGTAAACCAGCCAGAGACACCTGGGCAAGGGATGTGAGCATGTGTGAGAAAGACTGGTGCATGGCCCGAGCATTCCCCATCAGGTGCCTTCCAGCTCTCTGTTTACTGCTGCAAATCCTCTCCTAGCAAGCCGTGTCTGCCCCACACTGGCTTTAGGAGCTCAGGTGTTTATCACAGAGCACAGTGCTTATCACAGAGCACAGCCTTTCACTCTCTGGGCCAAGTTCAGCAAAGACAGACATTTCAATGCCTCAGCTTAATTACACACATTATTTATTGGCTCCCACATCTTTCCATTGATTGTTATGTCAGAACCTAATTTAACAGTAGTGGAGTGGCAAGGAACAGAGGGCACCCAGGGGTTTAAGGCACTTGCATTTTTTTCCTAAAATATCCTGAATCATGCTGATATTTTCTCTTCTCTCTAAGAAGCAGGAGAATATACACTAAAATCATAACTAAACATTTTGACACATGAAGTCAAGGAGAGTTTTGCCATCAGCTTTACACAGCATGATTGAACCATAGCTGGACAGCTGCTAACAGGGTAAAAAGCTGTCCATGTGTTAATACATTTTCATGGCATCCAGATGTATACATTTACAAGCCCAGGAAAGGGCAGCCTTGCTAATTTGAGTTGTAATATGTATTTTCTAAATTGACAGAAATGTTTCTCTGTCTGCTACTCTTTAATACATGGTAGATCCAGTCACCTGCCAGAAGGATTTCTAGTCCTATACTCCACTGCTTATTTGAAATATTTATGTCTCATAATAAGTTGGGAAGAGCTTTGTCAGTAGAGAAACATAAGAAGCAGGAACATACAAGTCTAAAGATGCAAATTCCAAGGAAAAGCCTAGATTTCTTCTGAAGGGATCAGCACAGAGCAGCTGAAGTCAAATTGTTAGACATTTGAATGAATGAAGAGTTTCTCTTGCTCTGGTCCTGTAACCCAGCAAACATCTTATGGGGCATTAGATGCATGACCTTCCCACTTGAAAAAATTCAGATTCTTCCATGTCCTGAGGTTAAGATTCTTTCATTTGTAGATAGAATATTGTGTCATTTTTTTGGTTCCTTACAGGAAGATGAGTCATTAGGAGAAATGAACATGGAGAATGCTTGACACTCTGACAAGAGGAGGACAGGAATAACAAATATGGGTGAGGACATGGGAGGAGAAGGCAGAAGAGATGACTAGAGTGTTGATATTGCCTGCAACTGACAGCCTCAGAAAAACTAATTAGGGCTGAGGAAGCTGAAGAATTCCATATGAGAAAATGGAGTTTGAATATTAATAGGCTCTTCTCTATTATTTTCCAATTTTAAATCCATTAAAATTGAAGGGGCTTAAAGTTTGGGAAAACAAATTTCATTTATTCTTGTGACATGATGAACAATGCTAGGATTAGAAGATAATGGTTTTTGCAAGGGTCCAAACGCATGTGTATACTGGGGTTAGCACACAGCTAATGCAAAACTGAAGTTGCACTTACATAATTCCCTCTTTAAGGGTTTCCATGAAATTTAATGGTAAAGCAGGCTCTGTTTCTGAATAAGCTTGGCAATGTCATTCAGTATTTGCCGTCAGACAAGGAAAAAGCGTTGTACACTATATTTTTCATTTGTTTGGCTATTATGCTGTTTTAAGAATGATTTACCATTGCTTGGCTCTGTGATTCATTTGATTGCTTTCCCTCATTTCAAGATGAATCGTGGTTTTTCATCTGTTTGCTGTCATGTCTCATTTCACTGAAACACACATATTGTGCCTATTGCCATGCAAATAGGTGCTATATAAATAAAATGTATTATTATGATTACCAGAGTAAAAGAACCCATAGTCATCTGTTACAGAGTGTGCTCTTTGCCAGACTCAGTGTTCGTGCTCACAGTCCCTTTCTCTGTTTCTGCTGGCATTTCTGAGCCCTACCAGCTGGGAAGCGTCAGGAGGACCAGAGCAAATGGGAGTAAGGGGCAGATTTATGACTGATACTTCCACAGAATTACAACTTGCTTTCCTGAGGCACAAAACAGTGATGAGAATCCAGCTGTGAGTTGTGAGCTCATCAGACCTCAGGGAATGGAGTTGAAATGCAGTTGAGCATTTGGGTGAGAAGCCTCCCAGGAGCACCTGTAGCCACAGTCTGACAACCGAATTCCCTCGTCTCTCTCCTGCACTTACCTGCTGCTTGCTCTCCTGCCTCAGCTGCCTCCCTGAGGAGTAAAAGCAGCAAGTGCAGAAACATGAGAGCATCCCCCATCTGCCTTTGCCCAGCTTTTCTTCAGTGAGGCAGTGCATGGAAGAGCACACATGGAGATATGAGAAGCAGTTTTGGGGTGGGTATAGCTTGACAGGGTCCTCCCAGTCTTACTAACAGCACTGCTGTAATGCAGTGAGGGTGTTTGTTTGAGTGCTTGAATTGTAAACTGATCTCCTGGAGATATGAATGTGACAGCCAGCCATCTCTTGCTTTGCTCAGAAGGATGAGGATGCCTGACATGTTCACTTCAGAATGACATCTGCTTGCAGATAAGAAACCTCAAGGAATGTATTTTGGAGTGCTGTCTGCATGGGTGTGTTGGGGGGGAGGAGGAAGAGATCTTACTTACATTCTATTAATCAAGTCATTCTGCTATAAACCAGAATATATTTTTGTGCTAAATTAGGCCAAAAAAATTAAATGTGTTTCCTGGATGCCTGGGTGGAAAGGGCTGATCTGTATCTGTTCCAGGGGCTGATCTATATCAGCTCCAAACATACAGTGATTCATTATATTCTCTGGACTCCTGAGAGAGCCTAGTTACCCTGCCTTGGTTACATCTTGCTGCTGCTGCCACTTTCTCTGCTGGCATGTAATGTACCTACAGGCACTAGATTTCCTAATTACTTGTGTTCCTACTGCAAGCCAAGACTGGCCATATTTTATAATGCTCCTAAGGGAATGAATATATTCGGCCTGTTGAAGCTGAATGCTCTCTGGATTCTTAAAGGTTTTCTTATCATTTATCCCAGCCACCAGCTGGGTGTCTTGCAATCTGCTTCTATTGGATTTTTGATGACTGCATGCAGGGACCATACCAGGGAGCTTGCACATACATTACAGGGGTACCTCAGAGTGGAAAGAAAAGGCTGGCCAGGTGTAGGGCACAGGGAGAAGGAAACTGCCAGACTGAAGTAGCTCTCCATGACATGGAAAGGTTATTGTAAGGTTTAGGACAGGACACATAGAGGATTTTAAAGGATTTTTATTGTTCTGGGCAAGGGAGCATGGAAGGCAGGACAGCTGCATAAGGAGGCAAATTTCATGTAGTACAGTCTCAGGGGAATTGTTGACTCTGAAAGGGGAATTAGGAGCAGGCAGGGCAAGAGGTGGCTGAGGTATCTGGAAAAAAGCACAGCTTGAGAACAGAGACTACAATGCGTGCATGCGGTGCCCTTTAACCTTGACCTATAGAGACGTACTCCACACCACCGTCTCCCCTTTCCTTGCAGGAGTCTAACAGCTGCTGGTGGCACTGTCAGGCAGAGAGAAAACTATCCTGAGTCCTGGCTGTGGTATCACATGTCGTGTCAGCAGCAGTGGCAACCTGTAACATGCAACATGTTTACAGAGTGAATGCAATGCAGAGAACTCTCTTGAGCGTACTGAAGGCTGGCAAGAAGTGTATGCTGCAGATAAATCAGGAGACAAATGACCTCAAATACCTTTGTGGTGGTGCAAAGGGGCATGGGGAGCTGCACATCTGATGTGGGCCTGAGGAAAGCTGAGCCCACAAGGCACAGCAGCGTGGACACAACTGTGTGAAGCCAATTGGCACGGTGAACATGAGCGCCTGTGCTCACTGCTCCAAGCACCATGGCTGAGTCACTCCCCACTGAGCTGCTCTCCCTGCTGAGCCTGGCAGGCAGCAGAGCTGGGAACTGGGTAAGAAACAATCCAACTTCTTTGGAATTTGGTTATGATGTGGGTACTGCCTTGGTTCTCCACCCCAACACCTCTGCAGCTCAGGGGTGGCAAATTACCAGCACTGAGATCCTCTGCTCTTTTGGTGCATTTCTGTTCTGACATCTGCTGAATCCTTGAAGAAACATCTTATTATAAGCTGCAGCAGAAATATTAGTGTATTTTTAATAGTGACAGTTTTTATTACGTAGCTGGCAAGTCATCCAAATCCACCCCTGTATTTGTGCAGGAGGGTCAGAGAAGAAAGCTGCCAGCTGACTTCCTTGACATCTCTGTTATTAGTTAACATGTCCCCCCATGTCAGCCTTGTCCCAGTTTTCACAAGTGATCCTCTTTTAAATCCAGCTTTTCATAGCCACTCTCAAGGGTTGTTCTAACTCCAGTGGTTGACTTGTATCAGCTCCGCAGCACCTGTTGCACTTTCCACCTTCCCCATTTCTGTGCTGTGCCTCCCAGCAATCAGGGGACAGTGACTTTTTGCTGGCAATTTCTGCTCAGCAAGGAAGGGGCATCCCCAGGGATGCCTGTCTTGCTGGAGTGGTGCTTGATTCATGCCAGGAGCATTCTGCAAATGTACTGAATTTCATTGATTTGCCAAAGGAGAACGGTAGGAATAATTGTGAACTCAGTCTACTAAAAAACTCTTCCCTCATAAGTAAAACCCAGGGTTTTTTTCTGAGAAGTATCACTACTTGCTTTGATGGGACCTTTAAATACAACAATACAACATTTGATATGTGGTAAGAACTATCAGAGAACAAAATCCAATGGTTCTGGATTTATTGCTGATCTCGACAAACTGACGCTGACTCATGGCCAGCTCATGTGGAACACAATCATAAAAAGTTACAATTTCATTTGTTTTCTGGTTAAGTGAAAAGCCTGGAAGAGTTGTTAATGTTCACTGAGGTGTACAATGTCAAGGGACAGATCAGCAGGCTGCCAGCTGCTGAGCACATGTGAGACATTTATGCTGGCCTGAAGTAACACTTCCTGTCTCAGAAAAAACCCTTACATGCCACAGGAATTGTCTGGGGACCCAGTTTCTCTGATTTTACTGTTTCTAATAAAAAATTGTATTTTTCATTTTTGCTATCAAAAATTGAAAGAAACATCAACAAGAAATGTTGAGACAGTCCCAGAAACAGCCCCTAAGTAGAAAAGCTGAGCAAGGAGAATTTGTAGAAGTTTCCTGATACAGACAATGCAAACACCCCTGCAAATGGCTGTGCCACTTCAGAGCTGAGCCTCCAGAGCCAGGTGCCTTGGGCTTGATGGAAGTGGATGAACTGTGAGAGCAAAGCTTGGGCTTGCTTATGTGCTTGGGTTTCACTGCCAGGAAACCAGGATGCTTCCTCCTAGCTGGAGGCAGAGGATGAGACAAAATTGCAGACAGCTGTAGGTAAGAAGGGAATGTCAGGGAGCAAAGATGCAGCAATGATAAATGAAAATGACTGTGTGGGTGCACCTTCCAACTAGCTCAACTGCTGTGAACCATGGGATCTGTGGGGAAGATAAGGGGGTTAGGCGAGGGAAACAGCTAGTTAGTCTTGGCCTGGAAAAAGGGGGGAGAAGTGCCTTCCTCTGTGACTTCACAGAGAATCCTGCCTCTTGACAAAAGTGGTTATTTGACAGTGTGAAGTGCCTTCCAACATTTCCATTTTATTATCTGTATGACTGAAGAGTCTTTCTTACCTGCAAATGTGGAAGAAGAAGGAGAAAATTTATCTGGAGTTGTTGAACTTTTATTTACCACTGAATCTTAGAGACAACTTGAAAACTGCCGTGTTCCGACTTCCATGACAACTTGCTCAAGAGCTAGGATATCCATCATGAAATACATGTTCTAAAAAAAGTCTTCTGCAGAATTTCAGCTACTTCAGCTGAGTAATTCAGACTATCTATATCTCAGTAACATCTGGTATATGTGTTTGTTGCTCAGCTTTGGTTTGTAAATATGTTTGCTCTTAGCAGCATTTGTTAATATAATTTTCCTTGTATGGGTGGATTATTTTTCACTGTGTGGCACTGTTAGGAATTTCCTATTTGTAACAACATAACTTGGCAGTTCTGTCAAAATACAAACAGTCATTAAAAGCTAATAGGTAACCAGTATTAAATTGCACTGAATGTTGGTATGTCCTAGATTTAAGTAATCCTGAGTAGAGGCTATTGATTTTACTGATCTGTGAATGTTCAGCACTTCTGAGACCTGGGTCTGTAAAGTGGTGTTGTTTTTATTACTGTCCAAACTAATAATCTTAATGCCTAAAAATTGTTCTTTCCTCTCTTGAAAATAACAATCACATTCTTACTGTGACTCTTACACTCCCTGCCAGAAGACCAGAGCAAATGACTGCAATTTCTAGCATACCAAAATTTAAAAATAGCATGATAAGACTGGTCTGTACATCATCTGTCTTTATCACATCAGAGATTGAAAATTCCTGGCAATTTGAGAAAAAGCCATTAATACTCATAGCCTTTTATTAGCCAAGCCAGATTTGTTTTAATTTTCCTTTGGCAATAGCGGTAGCTCCTTGAGGCAGCACAAGCAGCTACACCTGAGCAGAATCCAAAAAGGACACCTTGCTCCCACCACAGCAATGTTAACTCTTGCATCGTGGCTGTGAGAGAGCTGCCAGTGCTTTGGTGGCAGGGCAGTTCTCTGGACAGACACACAGACAAAACTGACTGTCACTTGCAGTACACCCTTATTTTACTCAGTATAACTCATGAGGAGATTCACATTACCACAAGCCATTCCTGAAGAGCTTCTTGTACTTTTCAGAGGCAGACACTCCTGGTTTGTTTTGCTGGGAAAGGAGACACAATGCAATGTCCAAATATGGAATTTATTTGTGCTATGAAATCAGGTACTTGCAGAGACATCTGTAATATCATGAGGTAAAAATTGGACTTCGTATGACTCTGATGAAGCCCATTTCTAGCTGGTTCGTTTTTGAGGACTGAAGGGTGTCCCCCATAACATGATTTTCATTCTGCTTGCCAAAGCTGTGAGCTTGCAAAATCATTCAGGCCCTCCCTTCTGGCGCCAGTTCACCTGAACTGTTGGGTGATGGTGACTCCCCTGACATTTTCCTCCTGAAGGTGATAGCAGAGCTACCTTTCCAGTCTTTTTCCCCACCAACACCAACTATTTTTGTATTCTGTTCTCAACACAATTCTAGTGAGAATCGTGCTTTGCAATCTAAATAGGGGGGGGAAGTGCAGTATGTTTTTATTTTGTTCACAGTCCAACCACACATCTTAAAAACTTTGAGCATTTCATTTTGTTTGAAGCCAGCACATTAAGGTTCATTTATACTTACAAAAATATATATGTTGAAGTTGTGGTTGTTGAGAGCATCTGATTGTTATTCTTTGACAGAGCTGTCACTAGAGGGTCCATTTTGAGCTCATTCATTGAAAGCTGTGGCAGCAACAGCAGCCAGCCTTAGCTCAGCTCTGCCTCCAGAGATTTGCAGAGAAGCTATTTGGAGTTTATCACACAGTTTTGCAAAACACTACAGCCTCAGCAAGCTGTCATAAAGAGCCTCTCTTTCCAACTGGGCTCGTTTACAAGTAGTATTTTATTACTCTCTGCTCTGTTTTACCCTACACCTTGCAAAATCTTTCTTCACCTCTTCTACTCTGCTGATAGATTAAAATATTCTGAAATATGATTCTGAAAAATGCTTGGTATTTTTAATGCAGTTATAATTCAAGAGCTATCCAGCTCTACTTCAAGCAGAACTCTTTGATGCTAAGCTGTTCCATGTCCTGAGCCACCTATACAGGACCTGCAGCTGAGAGCCTTGTGTTGAGCACAGCCACCTCCCAAAGCCACTCTGCAGGCTGTGACTAGTCCCCACGCATGACTGTACCATTTGATGACAATCAGACATTTCCATCTGCTGTTTTCATATGAGAATTTTTAACTGGAGCACCAAAAGCCACTGGTGTCTGAAAAGCAATGCTCTTTCATCCTGTCAGGAGGATAACCAAGCAAATAAAAAAAATCCATGAGGCTGATTTCACTCCTGTACACTGCTCTGTGTACATTGGCTCTGGCACAAATCTGTTTCCCAGGAGAGCTCCTCTTGGAGCCAGCCCAGCAGCCCCATACTCCCCCGTCCTCAGCATAACTTCACAAGGGGCTTGAGGGAGTTCCAGGTTAGAAGTTTAAATTCGGGGTTGTATCAGACTTGTCATCTTAATTACACTGATCTGCGTCAATAGAAACCTTCTTGTGCCCAGCCCATCAGCTCCTGGCACTGCAAGCAGCATTGCTGCTGAATCTCACTGTTTTATCTCAGGGCACATAAACGTTTGGTGCTTTTCCCAAAGTCTCAGCTCCTCAAGTGATTATGTGCACACACCAGCTTGTAAAGGTGAAGAGCCAAGTTCTTGCCACCACTCTGCCCTTTCCAGCAGAGCTAAAATGTCACGGGAAGAGAAGCAATACGCCCTGTTTGAAAGGTAAAATGTAGTGGATGATGTGGTCTTGCAAGCCAGGTGCACACTGCAAGCACATTTCTGGGGCTCTGAGGCACATACACCAGGAACAAGGACACAAATGAAGGGGCTGGGTTTGTGCAGCTGCCCGACCCCCTGGGGATGCTACAATTTTAGTTCCATGTCTGATGCAAGCACATCCCTCAACACCGTGTTTTCCAGCTGAGAGAGGGAAGCATCTGCCACCTGAAAGTTGCTATTTTGCATGACTGCCTGCTATTTTGCATGACTCCCTTCCAGCTCTTACAGTTAAGTCCTGCTCTCTTTTTCTGTGTCTCGTAATCCTCAGAGGCAGTGTGTCCTCACATACTTTTCTAGTAGAGAAGGAACTGTCTTCTTCCCATACATCAGTTTCATCAGTCGTATAAATTCCATGTAAGACTAAAAAACCATTGGCCCGCATGCAATTCTTGTACCTATTTAGTGGCAGTAATTCAGGTGATCTTTCTCTTCCATTTCTTGTTCATCTGCATTAGTGGGTGACAGTCTGTAACAAATGCATTCGTACCTAGTAGATTTCATTAGCATAAATTACATCTCCTTCATGTGGTAATTGATACCAAACACTTCTGTCATTTCATAAGATCATAATTCTGACAACCATTTTTAAACCCATGTAAACAATGATTATTTACAGCTTTGAAGATAAATTACTAAAACCTTCACCTCTTCTTTTTGGAGTGGGCTCTGTTCGTTGTAAAATTAAGTTTCTCAAAACCTAACCAATAATAGTCTATAATACAAAGCAGAGTCAATCAGATTAATTTGTTTTTTCCAAGACTTTGTGGTACTTAAAATAGTAACTCCTTTTAAAAGCATGTATTTGTGTCTTTGATGTCTGTTGATATGGCAGCAATTTCACGGTTGCCAGCAATAAGTTTTATGGGTGATCACACCAAGAGTTTCACCCTTTTTTTGATCAGAGTAACTCAGTTTCCTTGTCTAGCCCAGCCTGGTCCTTCAAATTTTTGCTTTGCCTTCCCAAGCTACCTTTTGTTTCCACACAGCCTGAAGAACCTAGCAGGCAGGTCTGCTCTTCCAAATCTCTTTCCTGACACCACGAAAAAAAAAAAAAAAACTGAGAATATTGTATCTGATTTAGAAAATGTTGCATAGCTTCTGAAACCTACAGTCTCATCCAAGAACCCCATTACTGAGGGCTGCCAGGAGTTCAGCCGTAATTGCAGTTAGTGCTAGCATTAACCAGAATGGTTTGTGTTCCCTCTCCTTCCTCTTCCCTCTTTAATTTCTGCCTAATGAGAAGCAAAACTGATGCTGTTGCTTGCACTTGTGAGAGGAAGGACAGCCTTGTGCAGCAGCTCCAGGCTGCTGCCTGAAGCCCCATCCATCTGGACGTGTGTTTCTGGATGTCTTTCCTCGTGCCCTTTCCAGTCTGGGCAATGTGGTGTCGCGGTGCGCACCCTGCTCCATCCAGTACCCTGTGCCACGAACCCCGGGGCGCAGCTCTCTTTGGCAGGGGCACAGATCCTTAGTGGGGAGGTGGTGGGGACAGGAACCCCAGGTCCCTGGGCACCCCAAGCCTGTGTGACAAGCAAGGGCAGTTGGGGATGTCAGCTGGGGACTGTGGGTGCAGGTCGGCAGGCACGACACCCTCCGCCTGTTTCATGCCGAGTATTGAAGGGCTCGTCGCACAGCGGCTTTTGATCACTACCCCCTTTGGATGAAAGCCAGAGCAATGACGTAGAGATGAAAGCTTCTGTATCCCAAAAGCAATCCCCTAAGCCATCCAAGTCCTTCTAAAGCTCTGATTATTTGCTAGCTGAAGAGTTTTAGGTTGGGTATGTAGCACAGATAAGAGTAAAAACACTCCTGTACAGAACAATAGCATTCCTTTTATTTTGGATGCTCAGTCTGTTTTCTTTCCAAGTGTTTGTTTGCTTGTTTGTGCTTGCTCTACCACTGATCTTTGAGAGATTCGTGCCCATCCTGTAGTAAGGGGAATGGGGCTGGCTTAGCTTCTGTAAATGTGCTACCACCTGTACCTCTTCTTTTAGTTCAAATAAACAAGTCCTATTAATATTGACTCTTCTATTCAAATTACATTGTTATGCTGCTGGAGTTTATGGACTTACATTAGTTTTAATTCTTACACCAAAATAAGCAGTAATATAAAGCTGACAAACTTGCAGTGCAGCCGGGTCACATTTTTCAGCTGATATGCTATGTGGCTATTAAGGATGCTGATATTTTTTTCTATGAATTGTCATTTCTCCTTCTCCCAAAGTCAACAGAGGAGTAATATTATTCTTCTGCCTCTTCATAAAACTCATTGTGTTCAATCATCTTTGGTATAGGGGCTGAAGTCTGCAAAGCACTTACACATGTACAAAAAAAATCCTCAGAACAACTCCCAAAAGCAGCTGATTAAAATCAGACTAATTTAAGAGGCAGGGAATATACCAGTCTGCCTGATTTTAATCAGCCTGTTGCAGAAGATTGCTCTGAAATTCCATGTTATTTTCAAATGCTTGATCCCTGTGCTACATGTATTTGCTATTACAGCAGGGTCACTAATGTGCTGTCTCTGGTGAGAGCAATGGGAGTTTTGCTACTGACTTCAGTGGAATCAGGATTCACCAGAGATGTAGCTGGAGGTTATTTCCTTTTGATTTGACTGCTGCAGCATTCCCCCATTTCTCATACCAAACATGGATATTTGCATGTATTTGCCATCTGTGGATATCACTGACTTTCACCAGATAACCCAATGCAAACACTAAGTTTAACCATTTAATCATTTAATCATTACAAACAGTACATTTAAAATTATTCTACTAGTGAGGGTATAACATGCAAATATCTGTAACTTGTCTCATTTTTGAGCAGATTAATCTTTGTGAAGGGGTTTGATGATCTGTATAAAGGCTGCTAAAATCACTATGCAGGATTTGAGTGAAACAGAGGAACTCAGAGATCTGGACTCTTATGCAACAATTTAAGTTTGCAGAATGAAAGGTACCCAGGAGACCTCTATCAAAATTTCACTTTTTTTCTAATCACAGATAGATTTAAGAAGTATCACACTCCTTAGCACTCTCAACTCCAGATCACAATGTTTAAAAAATGCCTTTTTAAATGCATGCCCAGAAACATGCCAATTCACTGCACGATTCACTAGAGAAAGGAACAACGCAGCTTGCTGCTAAATGTCTTTCTCTGACCTGCCTCTCAGTTGAATCAGACTGGTGTTGCATGCTGTATAGCTGGTAGAACTAGTCTGATTTCCTGGAGTGATAGTTCAGGGACCTTAAAAAAACAATTCTATACTGAAAAGTGTATGAAGATGTAAATAATTTAGAGTTTAGATATACAAGAATCATAAATAGAATTAAATTCATTAATAGCATCATTTGGCTACATTCACAGCAATGTGCAAACCCATTAAGAGCCCCAAGTCAAATTCTAAATAGAAAGTTGAGGGTGGCTCTACATTTAATTTAAAAGCATTTTTTTAAACTAAAAGTCTAACTGCATTGTGGGCGGTGTGCTTCTAACTGCTGAATAATTTCTGAACGTCAGAGCCCGCAGCACTTCAAAAAAGGTGATCAGCACCTCAAAGAACATGGACCTACCTCTAGCAAGCAAGAGTGTTTTTATCATTCATTGTTAATGAACCCAAAATTTCCAGTAAATACTAAACATGCAAATGAAATTTATTATGGTGGCAGTAGATTAATGCGTTATTTATTATTTTTATTCAAGCACTAGTCATTATCTAAAGAGAAATGGAGATTCATAAACAAGTTATTCATTTAAGCTGTTAAATAAAACCTTAGAACTCTATAAATCTCTTTGAAATTTCCTTTAAGTTTACATTCCTATCAAGGCAAGGATTCTAATGAGGAAATGAAAGTGTAAGTATGCCCAATCTGAAGTTTTAATTGAGTTTGTTGACAATAGCAGTAGCACAGTGCAAGCAAGGACTTTGAAACAAAGACAATGAGTCAGCCAGCTGATGGATGGCAGCTTATATGCAATTGAATATATAATCATATAGAATATTTCTTCCTAGCTTCCATTAATAAGAAAGCGTGTGAGCGTGTGTGTATGAGTAACGTCAGCTTGAGGCTGAGACTCTGGAATCTGTATCTGCAGCTGATCAAGTCTGGATGGTGGTGGGGTCCAGAGTGGACTCTCACTAATATATTTTTTTCAACAGTCTTAGTACACAGAGGGATTGTTTAATTCAAGCTGCACCTATGGAGATAGCAACAAGCTGGTGGGGAGATTCCAACTGCCTGTGCTCCAGCACCTGAAGAGCAGTTTCCCCAGAGAGATACTCATGTTCCCAATCCTGCATTTACCTGCACTGTACCCCACAAGATCAGAGGTTACTTTTGGCAATATTTGCTTAAACTGTTTGTTCAGAATTTTTTTTTTTTACATTTGCCAAATCAAATAAGCACATTAGCAAGTGACCTGATGATCAGCTAGTAGGGCATGATGCCAGCGGAGTAAGCTACACAACTGAAAGTGCTACTCCAAAGGGCACATCCAGCCATGCTCCTCTCATCACCCAGAAGGCAGAAATCTGAAAACCTCCATACATTATCTCTGAATTCTGTCATTGATACTTCTCATGTACTCAATGCCAGGATCAAAATAAATTACTGGAAATACCAAACCATTTACAAATATAAACACTGTTAACCAGCTGACTTACAGTTCAGTCAAAGAGGAATCACAGTTTTCTTGAAATTCCAAGTCTTATGTAAAATATGAGCTGCTTCTGGCTTCAGAGTAAATATGTGCTTTTGTTATCAAGCAGCTGACATTTGCAGGATGAATCCTGTGTGAATTTTAAAATAGAGAATGAAAGTGAAAATCCTTCTCATTTGATGAAAGGTAAACTGAGTAGTTCCTGGGAAGAATACAATCTTCTGCTCCTGAAAAGAAGCACCTGGGTATTGTCAGGGCAACTTAATTGTCCGTGTCTAGCTGATAGCAAGAAATGAACACTACAGAGCTCTGTTTGTGTCACCAATGTAGATCACAAACCTTTCCCATAGAATTGGTCACTGCTGAGATAACTCAGAAACAGATTTTGCTATAGGAGGAAATAAAATTCAATATCACATTGAAAACTTCCATGTCTATACAACAAGATAACTGTGAGGAAATGAAAAATAGCAACTTCCCAATCAATTTGATATTAAAATCAAAACTGCAATGTTTACTTCAATCTTTTTGTATTCCTGTCCTCAGAGATAGAAATATTTATTGTTAAACAGATAGAATGAGAACTTCAGAGCTTTAAAGACTGTTCTGAGTATCTCATAAATTTTACCTCATGATCACTGTGGTTCAAAACCATTGCCCATTCTTGGCACAATAGAAGGAATGAGTGCCTGAAATTGCATTTCTGTGGTCTGGAGGGATAATGACCTTAAAGAAAAAAATGTTACTAGTTGCCTCACTATATGACTAACAGAGTTATTCCAACAGAGAATGTGTCCATTTTTTCTGAGAAAACAATTATTTATTTCTGTATTTTTAGGACATAGGAGTGCCTCACTTTGCATTAATAAAACTAGTGTTATAAATGGTATTTTTTGTACTGTGAAAGTTCCATATTCAACCAGAAGAATAATAAATGCAATGAAACAGAACCAGATTATTTTTTGCTGCCATTTATCAGTAAAATTAACAGTGTATTAATGGAAGACTTGTGCACTACAAAAACTTAAGCCCTTGTGACCTGAGGTTAATATTCATGTATTTAGATTGCTGTCAATTCCCAGGATTTAAGAAAAGCCTGGGATTTAACAGAGTGGTTAGAATAATCATAAGAGGCTGCTGTTAAAAACGTTGGATTGAGCTTGAACTGTCAATCACTTTCAAAAGCAATGTACATATAAAAACAAGGTTATCAGGTGACCATGAAATGTCTTTTGCCATCAGTGAGTGAGAGCTTCAAGAGCTACAGTGCTCTCCAAGTGTTAAAACTCACGGAAGCTGGGTCAGAGAAAGCGCTTGGAAAGCCCTGCAGCTTCCCCAGTGTGGACTGAAGAGAAATGTCTGTATTCCTGTCTGCTTCTGTGGCAAACATTGCTCAGTTTTTGTCAGCTGGAATAGTTCTTTAGGAGTGCCTGTTTTAACAGAAGAGAGCTAAAAACCCAGGAGAAAAAACCTTAATGCAGGCATGCATCTTCATGGGCAAGGAGGGAGCTTACAACTTATGCAGCACCAGATAGAAAGCTTCATGCAGGGGAATGGTTCTGTTCCAATTGTCTCACATACCAATATATTTAATAATGCTGAAAAAAACCCAAGGAAATATTAGTGTTCTGGTTTTGGCTGGGATAGAGTTAATTTTCTCCCTAGTAGCTGGTATAGTGCCTGGAATTTAGTATGAAAATATTGTGTTGATGACACACTGATGGTTTCAGTTGTTGCTAAGTGGTGTTTATACTCAGTCAAGGACTTTTCAGCTTCTCCTACTCTGTCACTCAGAGGTGACAAGAGGTTGGAAGGGGTCACAGCTGGGACACCCAACCCAAGCTGGCCAAAGGAATATTCCCATACCATGTGACAACATGCTCAGCATACAAACTGTGGGGAAAAGCTGCTCAGGGACCTCTCTCAGGAACTAGATGGGCATCAGTCTGTGGGTGGTGAGCAATAGCCCTGTGCATCACTTGTTTTGTATAGCCCAATTATTCTGATGTTGTTATTGTTGCTGTCATCATCATCACCATCATTATTATTATTACAGTCATGATAATCATCATTATCATCATTATTATTATTATTCTCGTTCACTCCCATTAAACTGTCTGTATCTCAACCCAAGGTTTCCTCACATTTATTCTTTTGAGTTTTTGCCCCATCCCACTGGGAAGGGGGAGTGAGTGAGTGAGTGAGTGAGTGAGTGAGTGAGTGAGTGAGTGGTTATGTGATGTTTAGTTGCCAGCTTGGGTTAAACCAAGGCAGCTAGAAAAAGTATGTGGAAGAAAAAAAGTGATTTGTTTTCTAGAAGTACACTACTACAAGCCTCAGTATTAAACTGTTCCCTCTAACTTGGAGTGGGAGGGGTGGAAGCCTGACATAATCTGAGGCAGTGGCAGGGACCATCATTCCTCGATTCCACTGTCCCTCCATCATGTGGACAAAACAGAAGATGCCCCAAGGTATTTCAGTGGGCCTGGGGTGATCAGTGAGGTGGGAGGGAGATCAGGAGACCAGCTCTTGTCTGTAGCACTGTCCTCAGCCAACCCCAGGGATTTCTGACTGCAAATCAGAGCTCCAGCTAATGCTGCTTGACACAGAATTAACTCTCCCAGGGCCTCCTCTTTGCTTCTGCAGAGCTGCCACAGAAAAAAATCTGAGTTGGGTTGTGCGCTCCCCACAGGGTTGCACTGCAAGGAAGACTAGAAAGACAGAGGAGAAGTGTGAAAGGAAAATCCCTTAAAAGATCCATCCTGCAGCCCCACAGGATACAGGCTGAGGCAGAGTGCATAGTTTAAAAATATATAAATGTCATATATCTCCCATATCTTGCCCATAGGAATAACAATGGTCTGCAGCAAAAGCAGCATGAGTTCTGTATCATCTTTCATGATGGTGTATTTGGATTGAAACTAGAAAATAAACTTTGTGTTTCATCACTTTTTCAGACTTCAAACATGTATGTAGCACTGCTTTCTGTCTCTCTTACAATTGCAAGATGAAGCAAGTATTTTTTTTTCTGTTATAACCAGTTTATAAGAATATTACAATGATTTTCTCCTCAGTCATTTTATCATCTTACTTTTTAGGTGTGAACCAGTATTTTGTAGATTGGCTAATTTAACATGTACAAATCTGTCCAGTGGAGAATGTTAACAGGATTTTTTACATCTTGAATAATGTGAAATCACTCCAAACTCTGCACCAAGGCATGAAAGAAGCAGTTGTGGTGTGGAGACCCTGGGATTTCCTCAGATCAGCTGCACGGTGTCACAGCAGCCCAGGTGCCCACAGGGGTGACAGGATGACAACACAGGGCATCCCAACCTCACTGGCTTCCTGGGCATGAGTGCCTCCTCAAGCAAGGACAGCCGGTCCATGTGTCTGTCATCAAACAGAGTGCCAGCAGGCAGGCATTTCTCGAGGTTGAATATGGAATATGGCATTTCAGACTGCAAGAAGGAGCCCTTCTCAGAGCCTGGGCTGGCCAAGAGGTGTCGAGGAACCAGGGGCAGCTGAGCCCTTGGCTGGGTGTTTTGTGCCCTTTGCAGTGAGAGTGATGATTTCTGCCCTGTGAACTGGCTGAGAGCTGTTTACAAGAGCTCAGCACAGCCCTGGACCTGCAGCTAACTGGAGCGTGTGAGCCCCGGATCAGCCCGGAGCTGCCTCAGCACTCACGGGGGCTTAACCTTGGCCCATGGAGCCCTGGCTCCAACTTGTTAAAATGTGCAGTCTCTAATGCAACAGCACAGACTCTTCTGCTGACGCAGAATGAACAACTTCTGAGGGATTTTGAGCATGTCATGGGTTAAACATTGCCCTGGGAACACTCCAGGAGCTCCCTTCATACATTGCTTTTTTTCCCCCTCCTGAAAAAGAGGTTTTTGCAAGCCATGCAAATGAGTGAATTCAGCATATAATTCCAGAGTGGCATGCAGCTCCTCTCTTGCCACATACACAGACACTGTTTTTAGTGCACATCATCACATAATGATTAATGGCAACATGGCATTTACTCCAGGGAATGCAGCCAGCTTAAACATGAAAACCCACATAGACTCCGATGGACAGACAGGCATATAAATTCTATTTATTTTGTCAGCCAAGCAAGAAAACTGAAAAAATAAGAATACAAAAATCTGCTCTGATGTTTGCTTTACTCAGGGATAAAGTGATTTAACAGAATTACCAAGCATGATTTTTTCTGAATAGGGTTACACACACTGGCCTGTCACCACCCCTGCAGCTAAGCTGCGCTCAGCACAGTACCAGATGCACAAGAGAATAGAGAGAGGGACTTTCCACCATCTCCTGGTTCCTTTCTTTTGGTGTTCCCAGGGGATACCATGAAGATCCTGGCCCCTGGAACAGCCTCAGCTGTGGTCACAGCTAAGGGGGCTGCTGGGCAGCAAGGGGTCACTGGCCTGGAGTAACATTTACACCCTGCTGCCTCCTCCTCACCCAGCTGCTCCGTGGAGGGAGCTGGGAGGGAAAGGCTCCTCAGGAGATAATTTAAATTGCTTCATGGCCCTTTCTATTCCTCTGGAGTTGCAGAAGTGCTTTATGTTTTGTAAGACTGAAGTTCTGGTCTGATATTTGTGTTTTATCTATATTTCATCTTTTGTAGCCATCAGAGACTATCAATGACAAACTGGCTCTCCAGATACTAAAGGTTTAGTGTGACTGGTACAAATAAATGAAAAGGACAAAGGTTTGGGCCATAAATATGAAATACAGGGTACAATTGAATTAGTTTATTTTTACATCTCAGATTAAAATTGCCCGTTCTCCTTAATTTTTCTGATTGTAACTTAACTCTTTTAAGGTCAGTGGTTCCCAGGTAGTTTTGTGTTATCTGATTTGGTCTTTCCTGATTTTCTCATTGGTGTTCCTCAATAGGACTTTCTCCTACCTTTTTGTCTTTAATACAGGATTTTTTTTTCCAAAGTTGTTTCAAGAAAAGCAAATAAATCTCTTTTTAAAAAAGGTTCTCTTTTTAGAGAAATATTTTTTTCTGTAAGAATCATTCCTTCTAGCATGGTATTGTAATTCAGTTTGCTAGCCATCTACAAAAAGAAGCATTTGTGAATAGGGTTGAAAGGACGTGAGAATAGAAATCAGAAGACTAATGCCACTCAAACGTGCTCCTCTATGTAGCATTTTTTGTGATCACTTTCCCCCACTCTGTTTGACTAGATGGGAGTTTCAGAGGCTAAAAAATATAGATAGAGCATACAAATATTATTGACTATCTAAATCTTAGTTAATGTCCTTTTGAAGGAAAATAAAATCCTCCATTTATTTAGTTTATATGAGTCTAGATGAGCATTTCAAAGGCAACAACACACACAACTTACTCATTTCATGCTGGGAGGGAGGAGCCTTTGTTTTCATCACCAGATATATTTTTAATAGCTGTCCATTCAAGGCTGAATTTCAAAATATCAGATATCCAAGGGAGTCAAAAGCAAACATAAAACCTCTCACACAATTCAGGCACACCCTTGCCATATTCCATGCAATTATTTGTCTGTCTTGGACAGACATTTTCTCGTTTGATGTTTTAAATCAAGCCCATGTAGAGAAATAAGACTAAACAAATTATCACACTGTGTTACATGTCTTTACACAAACATTTACACAATTTTTACTAAAGAACCCCAGATAATAGGAAACAATAATGAACCCCTTTATGATATAAACCTCATATTCTGTGCAAATTGCAATATTGTCAGGAAGCCAAATTTCTCGTTAATATATTACAAACTTCTCAGCTATTTGCATGCAGCAAGGATATTAGAATGATAGTATTTTAAAAATAGACTCACATAACATTTTTTAGTGTAATCAACCATGGATGAGGCCCATCTGTCATATCTAGTCTGTATGACTAATTGTTTGTGGTCTGTAATTGAAATTTAAATTTATTAAATGAACAGAGATGCCATTATAAATGCACTAATTCGATATGTGGAAGGGGGATGGCAGGATATGAAGCAGGGCAGTAGCTTCTGAGCACTGTTTATGTTTATACATATTCAGATGAATGTGATCCTTTCTACAACTGGGCCAGTCCTTCTGCAAGGCACCTCCGAGCTGGCCAGCAGATGCCTGAATCATCACAGACATTCTCCTCCTCTTTTTCCATACTTCAAAGGAGGTTGTGAATGGAAGATGAGCTTGGGCTTGTTGGATGTTTGTATTTTATAGGAGGTCCTGGAAAAAAGAAGAGTTCTTTGTTATCATTGTAAAATATGGTAATGTCCAAGAGATGAGCTGTGGTTTCATACAGACCATAACAGTGGCCAAGGCCAGCAGAGTGTCAAAGAATACACATGCAGACAGCAGAGAGATCTGTTTTACAGACCATGGAAGGAATCTTAGCCAGATTGATGGCAAAACTCCCATCAAATTCAGAAGAGTCAGAATTTCTCTTCTTGGAAATGAAGCGCATTTCTGTGATGTGCTAAGCATCCTCAGCTGCCATCAGGTAAACTCATGGAGAAAGGAGGTCACTCAGCCCCTGCAAAATTGAGTTCTTCATCCCTGGAAAGCAAGGCAACATCTTCATGCTCAGTAAGAAAGTATTTTCAGAATGACTACACTGCTAATTTTTCTTCAGTGGAATAAATAACTACTGAACATAGACAGATGTCATCACCAGATGCAATTTCTTGGTTGGAGTCACTGTAGAAGCAGAAAAACCACCAGTGAGCTCTGCATTGCTTTATTGTTGCTTTTTTACATTGTCACTTATTTTAGAAACCCCATATTTGCTCCACTAATCTGTTTTATTATGGTTGTGTTTTATCTTTCTGTTAGAAAAACAAGGCTAAGCACCAGATTTAATCCCAAGGATATAAGAGCATGCCTTCTGTGAGAGCCTGTAGTTCTTTAATGACTGCAGCACTGACATGTTGGGTATGTGCATGGGCAAGAAGTGGGGCATATTTTTCAGCACTGGTAGCTTCATCCTGCAGCCTCCTTGCAAGTACTATCCTGAGAACTGAGGGCACTTGGTGCCCTGCAGGGGCTGCCAAGGATTTCACAGAACTGGCCCTTTCAAAAGAGTGCAGCTCTGTGTGTTTTCAGAGATGAATTTTGGGACTCCTGCCACACAGAGGTTTTTTTTGTTTTTTTTCCCTGAGTTTTTTCCTGGTTGTTTTGAAAAGAGCTACTTTTAAATATAAGAACGAAACCAAACCCACTCCAAGTGAAAAATGCTCATTTAAATAGATAACCACTTACAGCAGATGTAACAGAGACAAGTGTCAGAAAAAAGGCTGGAAATGCTAAGGCTATTAACATAAGAGGTCAAATCTGACACTGCTCTTGGATTTGGCAGAGGCTCCACAAACAGCTTATGACCAGAGAGGTCTCCCTTTTGATTAGGTATGTCGCTTTTGCTTTTCAGCTCTGCCTTGACCCCTTTCACATTTGCTGTGCAGTTCTTCTTTCCAGAGCACATTTGCAATTAGGGTAGGAAATTTTGGGGCCCTGTTAGGAGACTGCAAGCAGTTTTCACACAGAAATAAGCAAGACCAAGGGCAATGTTTTGGAGAAGAAAAGTAGTTTATGAATATGAATGTTAGGGTGGCTCAGTAGAGAGGAATGAGGAGCCACTCTGGGAAGAGAAATCAGATCCTATCTTTGTCTAAAAACATTAATTCCCTGATTCTGACTCCTAAACATAGAGCAGGATCCACAGCCATTCCATTACCCATAATTACAATGATCAAGCCTGTGTGGCTGCAGCTTAAAAGGATATTTTTATATTCTACAAAACATTCCCACAGTTGATGGGATACATTCTTCTTCACGTGTGAGCAACATTGTCCTTGCAGGTCAGTTGTGGTGTCAGGTGAAACCATGGATAAGCCCTGTGTGTGTTCCCACCTAAGCACCTCACTAGAGAAGGGCAGAGGGCCATGGGCCCTTGCTGAAGAGCAAGCTCATCAAACAGCTTCATTTTCCTGCTCATACCATTCAACTCTGCAACTACTGTTTGTTTTATGGTCTAGCAGGCATTTTGCCCACTTTGTGGCACTCAGCCTTCCCTCCGACACGGAGCTCGTACGAGGCACTGCTCTTTCCCAGGGTGTTCAGGACTGTTGAAAATTGACACATTTGTTATTCTGGCAGCTGGAAGAGAGAAACTCTACCATTTTGACTAATCTTCTGTACATCCTTCTCTGGATACTTCTTGTTGGCTTCCATCAACTTATACAGTTGATGATACCTTTTCTCTGTACACCAGTGTCACAAATGCTAGCAGTCTATCTCTGGTCTTCATTATTGTTTTGTTGCCTTTCCAAAATACAATTTTTCTTCTTGGCTCCATCACTTTCATGGTGACTTGCTCATATTTTGAATCCTAGGATTTTGCTTACTTTATGCTGGCAATGCTTCTTGTGGTTTGCTGCAAATTACAAATTATCAAAACAATATAGTATTTCAGAAAATTGTGTGGGAAGAACAGAGGGAAGAAAGGATTCTGTGTTTGTTTGTTTTAAAAAACCAGTCTCCTGCCTGCTTTTACTGTCTCACTCTTCCATCAGGCTGTCTCCCTAAACCTAAGGCATTCTATTTTAAAAACCTTCCAATGACACAGGAGCAGGACTTAAGGAACTTGAGAAACTTGAGCTAATAATTTCCAACAGCAATTTAAAAATGTTATACTATCAGCCTCACAGGACTGTCCTTGTGTCAGTTCATGAGATCTCCTGCAGTGGGTGTGTACTAATGCCTTTCATTTCACTGAGCTGCATGCCACAAAAATCCATCCTCTGCTGCCTGTTCTCTCCGTGGCATCCATTCCCACTCACAAATCCCCAAGTGGAGGCCAAATTCATCTTCCAAACCTTGCAGACTAGATGCCCAGCTATGTAAACCGGCATCACACTGCACTGCTGACTCAAAATCATAAAAGACAAAAACCCCTAATACTTTAAACTGAATCATCATGAAATATGGAAAAGGACTCAGGGCTGGGAAAGATCTTTTGCCTTATGCCTCAGACCATGATATGTAACTAAGATCAGTGGCATCAATAAGCCATGAATGAACTGTCTGGTACTCTTCTGCAGCTATTTTAAGTTCCTTTTCCCCAAGGTCCCAGCCTGGTTTGCTCTGCCCAAGCCACCTGGTGGGAGGTTGTGTGCTCTGCAGCTTGTGGGCTTTGCGGGCTGTCACCCAGCGTTCCCTGTCAAGAGGACATCAGCATCTTCAGATCTAGTAAATAAAACTGAGGTCAAGCCTACAACATTTTCCGCTGAGTAAAAATACATAAATGTTGGCACTGTGATTAAACTCTCTCTTTTCTCCAGTCCTCTGAGGGATTTATTGCTTGCACGCAAGCTTATCAGAACCGTAATTCACTCAGTTTTGCACCTATGTCTCCTAGTTCTTATCCAATTATTTCAGCTCTCTGGTTTTGTAAACTTTTATTTCTCAGGCTGTGCCCCTTCCCATCAGGAAATGTCTTCTGGGGTCAGATCTGAAAGCAATGCACTATGATTTAGCCTCATGCCTTCCATTAATGTCAGTGGGAATCAGGCTGTTAAACCTTGAACACTGTCTTTAAAATGTAACTCACAGTATTTGAGCTCTTGTGCATTTATAAGCATTTATTCTCGTGTCAGACACATGTGTCGTCAGACTGGCCAGTGAAAATGCTTTTATTTTCCTCCTTTTTTTTAATTGATCTAGCAGTGGAGATGAATGAAAGCCTGGGGGGGGGAGTGCAAATAAAAGGGTCAGACAAAGAAGGTTAATGCTTTCTGTACAATCTCATCACAGGACTTAGGAGTGCTATGGCAGCCCTACGGAGGAGCTTACATGGTTTGGTCAGCAGCATAAACAGCACAGCAGCAACACTGAGCTAATTAAATGAACACAAAGTACAGACAGCTTTCAGGATCAACAACTCGCCTGCTAGCTCATGTTTAAAACTGGTTTCATGTGCTCCCAGTACAGGCAGCTCCATGTAAGATAAAGCAAAGGTGCTAACAAAACTGACTACTACTTCCTTATGTCTCTCCCCCTCTTCTGCGCAGGGTTTGCGTGTGAAAATTTACGCAAAGCATTCAGTCGCTCTTAGTAATGTTTCTGTTATGATCAGCCTGCCTAGGCATCCCGTCCCTCTGCCAGAGAAAACTGAATCAGGGGAAAATACTGACTCAGAGAAATGTGTGAAAAGATTTATATGGTATTTGCTAGCATCCCAATAATCAGCTCTGTAATTGTGCATTTTATTAAAATCCCACATGTTTATTTGAGCTGCTGGAGTTGTTCTACTTAATTAACAGAAGAGAGAAAGGCCAAACCTTGCCTTAAATTCACACATCCAGACCCAAATCCTGCAAAATCCTGTTCAACTGCTTAATTTTCTACACCTGAATGGCCCTTCAGGGGTCAGAGCTACTCAGTTATGTTGTTAGAGAGATGCTCCACTGAGAGATCCACACTGCAGGCTCCTGAAAGGTGCAGCTAAGTTTCTGACCTGGGATGCACTTGGCTCCAGTTGTTTCTGCAGCTGTTGGAATGCTGTGCAAACAGCACCTGCAGCCTGTGGTCACAGGTGTGCTTGGATAAAGCCAGGGAAAGTCAGTGGGATCATCCAGACAAGAAAATCTGTTCAGGGAAGCACAGATTCTGTGGGGACATAGCATCCAGTGTTAAGGGAGAGGACTTAATGAGGAGCCTTGATCAGCTCCTCAGAAGTGTGGCAGAGCACAGATGGTTGTGGTCCATGTGGATAGCAGTTCTGTAGGAAAGGAAAGGCAAGGAAGAGTGGGAGAGAGGTGATGCAAGGTTCTAGAGGTGAAGCTGAAGCTCTGAGGTGCTGACAATCAGGATTTCTATGGAAGCTGTCTCAGAAATGCTCCTGAAACCCACATCTGACAGGGAAAGGGAGGCAGAAAGACAGAACATTTATTGACTAATTAAGAAATAAGGTAAAAGAACTGGCATGTCTAGCCTAAGCGACATCAACATAACAGGCATCAGAATGGAAAGAGGATGGTAAGTGGGATTCTGTAATACCAAATATTCAGCATATAGAGTAAGCCATGCTAGAATCAATAAAATTATCAGTAGAAAACATAAAATCTGTGGGGATTGAAGTTTCAGAGCTAATATGGTATTACCACTATAGCAGGGGAAGAACATTGTGTATGATCCTGCCTCTGTTACCAGGACATAGACACCAGCTGCAGAATTCCAAGGGGGGAATTCCAAGATGCCAGAGAGGCAGGAAGGGCAGTAACAGATTCCAGACTTCAATAATTTACATGCAGATGGTCCAGGTATTGTGCAAGAATGTTATATGAAACAGTCAATAACTATTGCATGGAGAAACTGCTTAAGGATATTGATCAGAAAACAGGCAATTATTGAGTTGGCTTGGAGAAGAAACTTATGTAAATTAAGAATTTTGTTTAAAAGAAACAATGCGACGACAAAGAAAATTAATTATTTCCTGAAGACATGAAGTCTGCTAAAGGATGCTGTGCTGAAAGCACAAGGCCAGTGCACATTGTTCATCCAGTAGGCTTGAAAATGGGCAGTACATGGTAGCTTTGGAAATGGTGAGATAAGGGAGGTTATTAGAAGAATAACTGCAAATCCTTCAAACAGCTGAAGCTGGATCCAAATGAATAAATTAGAAACTAACAGACACTCTGGAAGATTACATGTACAATGACAATTTGACAGCCAAAAGGGGTCTGATGAGTTTCTAGCAAAAGGAATCACAACTAGCAATAAATCTCTTTTCCTGAACATCAGGATCAGGAAGCTTGCCAGAAAATCAGTGGAGCCCATTGATCACCAGAGTTTGAAGGAAGCACTCAGAGAAAATACAGCTATTAGAGAAACTAAATGAATGCTTTAGATTCCCACATCAGAAACCATTTTGGAAAGGGGTGACTCTGTTAGCAAGTTTGTCTGAAATAGCTGCGCCCAGGAACCAAGTCTGGGAATGCTGAAACAAAATGTAGAGCAACAGGTTGCCAAGACCCAGGTGACATCACCCAGGAGTTTCAATGGACCTCAAGGATGAAATAACTCAATGACTGAGTAGCACACTACAACTCTATGCTTAGAACTCCCTGGATATCCAAGGAGTTGTTATCAAATATCAAATACCTGGCCAACTTTTTTAGCAAAGGTTCCAGGGAAGATGGGGGAGATGTGAGAAAGAACAGACCTGGAAGTCGGAAAACTTTACTGTAGGCAAATAAATAGAAAAAGTAATGAATAACAAAATTCATTGACACTTTAATAAATCTGATTTGCTTGGAAAGAGTCAGCATGACCTTTTCCATTTTTACAGATTGGAGTTGTTTGACAAGATCAATGTACATATAGATAAGGGCAATTCAGTTGATACAGTCTACTTGGATATCTAAATGCTTTCATCAAACTTGTTCCTTGATTCCCCACTACACATTTTTGAGGGAGTCCAAAAACTTCCCTATCAAGAGAAATAAATAATTGCATAATAAAAAAGATATTTATAAGATAATTAGCAGAGGAGGGGACTAGAGTAATTCTGCAGTGCAGTGTAGTGCAACAATTGCTGTCAGGGTGTTCATAAGCCTTGGAAAAGGCAGAGGGGAAAGTTTGGTGACAGCAGCAAAATATTTATATTGTTAAGGACAAGGGCTGACTTTAAGAGTTAGGCTTTAGTACTTTAATGAGACTTAGTGACAAGACAATAGCATGATAAATGTGATGCAAAATAGATAAAGGGATATGTAGGGGAGAAAAAGCAATCCTAGTTTCACAGCCAAAGTGCATGCTGTGAGATGACCATCAGCAGTCAGGAGCAAGATCTTGGGACCTATTTTGCAGATCTATGAATATGCCAGCTCAGCACTCAGTAGGGATCAAAAAAAACCAACCTTAAATAAAGCATTAGGGCACAGTAGGATAGGAATAATGAATAAAAGAAGGAAGAACATTGTGCTAGTGTGCAAACTCATGGCTCACCTGTGTTATGATTAGTCTGTGAGGTTTGAGTCTTTTCATCTCAAAAATGGTATAGCAGAACCAAAGAAGGTTCAGTGTAAAGTAAAAAGTACAAGCAGCTTCAATATCTGATTAGATACAGAAAGCTTCAGTATAGGCAGTGACTCTACCAGGACAGAATATTCCAGTCTGCAAGAGAGACAATTCAGTGGAAGGAGTGTACAGTGTGAAGAGTATGGTGAGGATGCCAGAAACAGTCACTGCCTTTCTTCTCCAATAAAGGGGATGTGAGGATCTGGAGGGGGGAGAGTGGTCTTAATACAAGCTACAAGTTGGACTAGACATTGGAAACACACAATTGGGAAAGCCTTTGGAAGCTAGTGAATACAAAAAACACATCTATCCCAGGAAGATCCTGCCAGACAATAGCTTAAAACTGTGAAAGTACAATTTTGGGTATCTGGAGGAGATGCCAGGTATGTCCATTCTGCTCTTATTCTTCACTAGGCATCCTACAGAAAGATGATCTTGAGCTAGCTCAGTTTTTGGCTTGAGTGTGATCATTTGTGTGTTTTTGTGCAGCCAGCTACACACACTATTGGGTGTTTATTCCCATCCTAGGCTGGGGGTTCCTGTGTGAGCACCCACACCAGCAGAACCATGACACCACCCACAGATGCTCACACAGCTGCACCTCCATCCCTGTCCGTGTCTCCCACGGCCATGCAGGAAGGATACAAAGCCAGAGGAGAGAGAGATGGGGCTCTGTTGGGCAAGCACAACTAAAAGAAAGGGGCAGCTGCTCTGTAGAGCTGCTGAAATGTCACAGCCTGTCTGGAGAACACTGCCTATGCCCTTCCCCACCTCTCCCTTCCCCACCCTCCTGCCCAATGCTGTGATCTGCAGGCAACTTCTCCAGGTGGACAATGGCTTGAGGATCCCTCTCTCCTGCCAGCTGCTAACATTCCTAGGAGTGCAGGGCAGTCCTTCTCACCCAGGGACACCATGAGTGCACCCAGGGGCTGCTGAGCCTGGAGGATAAACATGTAATAGAGCCCAGGAATAACATACTGTTGTCAAGTGTAAAGAAACTTTTCCTTACAGCAAGCTGAACTGGCCTCACCCAGAGGCTGCTGGCAAGGATTAAACCTTGAAAACCAGCCCACTGGTCACAGCCCAATCCACAGGGTGCTCATCCCATCAGAAGATTTAAAACAGCAATAGATAATGTTTGCATACAGCCTTATGGTCCTTTAAGGGGCCCAGACCAGCTATTAAAACTCCACAGTCAGAAATTTTCTTTAGATACCTTGTTTTAAGGCCAGCTAGGCCAATCCCAGCCTTAGCCTTTTGAACCCACACCTTCCCACTGTGTTTCTCTTTGGGCTTATAGAGAGTGCAGTTTGAATATTTGAAGTTCTTCATTGGCAATATCCTTTATCTCACTGTAACAACCCCCGAGGACATCAGAGCTCCACGCCCTACAGAGAGCTTATTTAGAACTTAAGCTTAAATTGAGCCAAACCTTTCTGCCTTTTCTTTTTTTTTTTTTTTTTAAGGTATTATTCATATTTTAATGGAAACAGATACTGAAATGGGAATTTCCATTCTTCATGGAAGAAAAAAGTATGGTAAATCACATGGGAATTCCTGTTTGTATGAAACACTGAGCTTCATTTTCAGTCTCAAGTGGTTAAAACTAGTTAAGTGATTCAGATTAGCAGCTGTGCTTGGGGTGCTTATCTAAATGATCTAAGCTTGGCAAGCTTCTGATGCTCCCTCATCAGTGACACCGCTTTGTGGTACTAAGGATGTAGCTCACAGATTTAATTAAACTGAAAAGTACTTTGGCTTTTATGTTGGGGTTCTTCCTCCAAAAGGACAGAATCTTCTTATGGAAGAAACAAAACTGATGGCATCAATGATTAGAATTGATCTAACATCAGTTGTTGACATTTTATGTCTACATCTTCCTAAAGTACCTGAAAAGAGCCTATGCCCAAAAGTTCTCGGAGCAAGAAAATATTTGGCAGTTCTGTCTGTCAGGTGGACGGGCTTTTCCCCTCTTGCTAAGCAATGCTTCTGCTCCAGAGCCCTGCTGCTGGTTGAACTGCAGCCTCTCTGAAGAGCAGATGAGAGGGCATAAATGCTCTCCTGCAGTTGCAACATGGCTCTGAGCCCTGCAGAGAGTTTATTTCCACTAACTGTCTGCCAAAAGCCTCCCTCCTGTCAAAACACAACAGATGAATTCACAAATTCCAGATTTACGTTCCCTCACATTTGTGGGCAGGTGATCAACGGCAATCATCCTGCAAAAGGCAAAATGATAACCACTATGGCAGCCAGCTCCTGAGCTAAGCATCCTTGAACTCTCCTCTGTTTCAGCTTTCTCTTTTCATGCTAGTAATCAAGTGGGCTGGGTAAAAGGCTTTGTGACAGCAGAACCAATTTCTGTGAACACACAGCAGCCTCCAATCCCTTCATGTCCAATGGATCAGAGGTGGCTGTTCACCTTTCTTCTTCCCAGAAGCCTGGTAGAGGGTGCAGAAGAGTTCCTGCTCTTCAGGTTGAAGACAGTCTCCTGGATTTCCTTAGCCAAGGAGAGACCAATGGATGCTGCTGGAAGTGGTGGTGGCATTAAAGGGTCTGTATTTCAACAGGTTGGGTTTTTTTAATCAAAAACTACATTTATTTTGTGAAGAAATATAGACTCACAGTGGAAATGTGAAATATTTCATTAAACTCTGAGAGTACAAACCCACAAAATAGTATTTTGTTTTTATTTTTTACTTGGTTGAAATGTTAAAATTTCTCATACAAAATAAAATTTAAAAACATACCAGATAGAATCCCTGTTCAGAATTTCAGTGTGATGGGGAAAACCTACAACTTTTAGCTCAGGCAAATCTAATAGGTTGTATGTTGATCTGACTCTAACCTCCTGAGGTTTTTCTTTTCACAATACACCTCTTTTATGTCTCTTCATAAAGTGAGAAGGGGGAACTTCTCACTAACCATTCTTACATTTAAAAGCATGTTATAAACTTAGTAATGCCAAAATTTCCCTTCTCAAAGTTATGTTTTTCTTAAATCACTCTTTAGATTTAATGCTCCTTTCATTCCCCCTCCTTAGGAGTGCATTCATAGCTCTAAATTACTGGAAAGAAAATTGTTCTTTCAGAGAGAAATTGTGTGCATTCTTCTCTTCCCCTGAATAGCAAAAACACAGCAGCATCTCAAAGTGCCAAGTCCTGCACTTGAGTCACAGCAGCCCCAAGCAGTGCCACAGGCTGGGGGCAGGGAGGCTGGAAAATGCCCCAAGGAAATGGATCTGGGGGGGCTGGTGGCAGCAGCTGAACAAGAGCCAGGCTGTGCCCAGGTGGCCAAGGTGGCCAGTGCCATCCTGGCCTGGGTCAGCAATGCTGTGGCCAGCAGGAGCAGGGCAGGGATTGTCCCCCTGTACTTGGCACTGGTGAGGGCACAGCTTGAGTGCTGTGTCCAGTCCTGGGCCTTTCACTACAAGAAAGACACTGAGGGGCTGGAGCTTGGCCAGAGAAGGGAAATGGAGCTGGGGAAGGGTCTGGAACACAGGTCTTACTCATGGGGAGCAGCTGCAGGAGGCTCAAGGGAGACCTACAATGACACAAGGAGGGTGTAGCCAGAAGGGATCAGCCTCTTCTCCAGATAACAAGTGACAGGATGAGAGGAAATTACCTCAGGCTGTGCCAGTATCCATTACATTGGATATTAGGAAAAAATATTTTGTGGAAAGGTTTGTAGATTATTGGAACAGGCTATTCAGAGAAGTGATGGACTCACCATCTCTGGAAGTGTTCAAAGAATGTGCGGGTATCACACCTGAGAACGTCATTTAATGATTGGTGGGCATGGTGGTAATGCTAGGCTGATGGCTGGACTGGGTGATCTCAGAATTCCTTTTGAACTTCAATGATTCAATGATCTTCCAAGAGTTTCTCTTGTTTTCCCCTTGGTGAAGCTCCTTCATATTTCAGGCTTTTACTCCTGTTCTGCCAAACCAAGACAGAGAGCAGAAGTGATCCTGCCACTCATGGCTCTGTTGGCTAAAAAGTCTGCTTGGGCTTTTCTTCCTTGGCGAGGCTCCTGGGTACTTCAGGCTTTTTTCTTTTTTTTGTTCCTTCTACACGAAGAGCAACTTAGAAATATCAGCTTTCAGGCAAAAATCTTTAGCTAATAACTTGGGTGGGTTGATTTTTGCCTGCAAAATTCCACCTGCAAGGGGGTTAATTCAGGCATGATACAAACATTTTCACCAATCTTTTCTGTAAAAACCAAATTACTTTTACAGCCACACATATTGAATCACATTTTGAAAGAATTTGTGGTAGAAGGTTTATTTTACTGTTTTTTAGTTAAAATTCTTCAAGAGAACATCAGCCATGGACAAACTAGGTGCCTGATCACTGCTTATTAGAAATGCAAAAGATTAGATAATGGGGTATCTGGAGAGGAAGAAAGTAGCTTAATGCAATTATTTTAATTTCTTTCACCCCCACTTCTTATTGAATAGTTCCTGAATACAGGAAATGAAATTCTTATCTGGAAATTAGCTTTCTACAACACCGATTTCCATACATCACTGGATATGTTGGCTCATTTTGCATTTATATCAGGAAAGGATCTGTGCTGTTCTGCCTCTGGAGCAAAATAGTCCTTCTGGATACTGTATGAAGAGCAGCCCATGACCAGAAAGAGGAGTTTTTTCTCATCTGAAATGATCTTATCTGAAAGCCAGGGTTCTCTCAGATACTGAGTTCATTTGTGAGTCTGATTTGAGGAATCCAGTTAGAGGTAACTTTCATTCAGGTGTTTCATTTTAACCATGATGGCAATTAATTTGTGTTCATCATGCAGCCAACATCCCACTGAATTCAGTGCTCCAGGCAAACAAAAGATGCTGTCAAGGTCAGTCTAATTTTGCCATGTGGCAATAGTAGGCAAAGGTAAATTGCTTTCTCCTATTTCAATCTAAATGCTAAGTGCTCCCAGCTCTAAAAATGTATGTGTGCTCTTCTGCCGAGGGGATGCCAACCAGGAGAGCAGGCGTGTTGCCCTTAGCCAAGGAGCAGTGACCCAGGAATGGAGCTGGTGTGACTTCTTCCCCACAGTGGGTCTGACTTGGCACTGCTCTAACTGTTCAACCCTCCTGTGAGCACTAAATTCAGCAACAATTCTAAAATGCACTCAATGTTTACATTTCTCATGGTGAGAAGGGCCACGACTGTCTGGAATCAGTCTCTGTGGAATATCTTTGGATCATTGATATCCTTTCCCTATCATGTACCTAGGGAGAAATGCAAAAGTTAAATATTCCATTTACTCAACTTCTAACACTGAAAGCTGCTGGCAGCTTTGTTTGAGCTGTGGTACAGACTAGAACATTCTGATATCCCCCCATTTGAGTTAATTGATTTTTAAAAGTCACTGAACACATGTAATGCAGTAGGAGCCAATAAAAATACCAATTTCATCAGCAGAATTAAGCACAGAACATAATAACAATTTAGAAGAGATGAATGAAACCAGGAACCATGAGAGAGAGATGCATAGATACAATATCTGTGGACACATGAGTCTGCATACAGCTAAACACAACTGAGGGGAAGATGTCAGTGCAGGGTGTACAAGGGGGAGGTGGGCTCCTTCACTGGCAGTAGCTGCTGCTTGTACATATTTCTAATCACATAAAAAAATGCATCAAGCCATGCAAAATTCTGCTTCTCTGGTACTAAACCCACGTTAAAACTGAACATCTCTGCTTTGAATAATGAACACGGGACACTGGTGCTGTTTCCTCCCTTCCAGGATGCTCAGCTTCTGATTCCCAAGCAGCCATGTCCCCTGGCAGTGCTGCGGTATTTTTCATTATGATATTCTGTACATGCAGCATTACAAAAAAATTTATCACTTTGTCCCTGAGGCTTTGGCTCTTCCCACGCTTTTATTTGCTCAATCTTTTTCTAAAACTAGTCTGGACTTTCTATTCCTCTTCTCAGTTTCTTATTCCTTCCTCCATCCACTGACCCTCTTTTTAACAAGAACTGGGTTTTCTTTCTGTCACCCTTTCTATACCGTTTGACTCAAGTCTCTCTCAGTTTATTCTCACAACATGTACAGGTATTTCCTCTATTTGAATCATAGAATGGTTTGGTTCAGAAGGGACATTAAGAGTCACTTAGTTTCCAGCCACCAGCAAAGGGCAGCGACACCTTCCACAGACCAGGCTGCTCCAAGCCCCATCCAACCTGGCCTTGGACACTTCCAGGGGTGGGGCATCCACAACTTCTCTGGGCAACCTGTTCCAGTGCCTCACCAGCCCCACAGCAGAGAATTTCTTCCTAATATCTAATCTCTTAATCTCCTAATATCCACTTTCAGTTTAAAGCCATTCCCCCTTGTCCTTTCACTACAGGCCCTTGTAAAAAGTCCCTCTCCAGCTCTCTTGTAGGCCCCCTTTAGGCACTGGAAGGTGTCTCCAGGGCTACCACTTCTCCAGGCTCAACAACCCCATTTGACAGATGAGGGGCTGAAGACTTGGGTGTTTAAATGCAGAAAAAGCTGAAGTCAATGAGGAGTTAACTGCCTCAGTTCCTTCATTGTCCTGGGTTGCAGTGGTTTCCTTCACATAGTGTGGTTCCTATTCCACATAAAATTTTGACTTGAGGAGATGATAGACTTTATATGCTCTTGTATTTGGATAGACACTGAGTACTGTGTTTCATCACCTACGTATGATTTTTTTGTTGTTCTTTCTGTATGTACACAGGAGGGAGTAAAAAACTGTATTTTCAATGGGTAGCAGTTGAAAGCAGGAGAAATATTTCATATCTGAGCAAAACAGACAGGAAGGTCCTGATGCTTAACGATAGATGCCCCTTGCATAGCTTAGATCTTGCCTTTCTTAGGCTTACAAAACTCTCTGTAAGTTTTGTGTGTGCAAACAAAAGAAATCTTCAAATGCAGCTGCACTGCATTAAATGGATTTTTCAGGATCCCAAGGGGCATTTTCCTCAGTAACAAATCATTATTAACAAATCATTATGCAGTTCTAGAAAACATTTGTGGGACTGAGACTCAGCTCCTTAAATCTTGAGCATAAATAGGGTTCTTCCCAGGAGTGGAATGCTGCTGAGGGTTTTTTTTTTTCCTCAGGAAGCCCTGGAGCCTGAGCAACCAAAAATTAGCAAGGATGGAAACACTGAGTGCTCTGAAGGAGAAATGGGGAGAGGGAAGAGGATGTATTTTGGTGCTTCTATTCATTGAGCTCTCTCAGCCTGGACATGTGTTTGTGGGTGGGCCAAAGCGTGATAGACCACCTTCCATTGCCAAGGCTTCAGTATTTGCTGTCTGTCATTGGTGGGAGATAAGACACCTACAAACACTACGGTATTTTACACTGGAATATCTGTCCCCAAACCACTTTGTAACAAACCAAATCCTTTGCTAAAGATATTAGAACTTCTACTAAGAGCAGTGCAATTTCACCGAGTAAAAAGCCCTGATGAGATGAGTTGCTGAAGTTGTTGCTTTAGCAAGTGCAGTGCCAGATGGGCTGAAGGAGGCCTCAGTGGAAGACTTCAGAAGGGAGTCTGAGAAGTTGTTGGCATGTACAGTGATTACGAGGTGATGACATTTTCAGAACTGACCTTGTTTCTGCCACTTAAAAGGAATCCTCCCTGTGATAAAGAGACTTTTAGGAGATCTCTGTATCAGATAATGACAGTGTAATGGATGTAGACATTGTCACATGCTGGGAGTGACTGATCTCACATGGCAATCAAGGCGATTGGGCTGCAAAACCATCCTTGTTGTCCTGGATTACTGCATTTGTACATTCCTCTCAATTTTGTGACTATTTAGTAGGAGGACAAGATGATCTGCCTCAGCTTGAGTGAGGGCCAGTATCACAGTGCCAGTGCTGAGTGGCCTCTCACCCTGGCAGGAGTGAGGGAGCTGCTTTCCCCCCAGCACCCTGCAAAGGGCACGGTCTCCACGTCAGCCTGAGCCTGACTCAGCTCCTGCTAACCGGGACTGGAGACAGGGTCACGGTGACACATCTATCCAATTACACAAAAACACAGCATAGAGCTCCCTGGGCAACCTCTGCACCTGTGGCCAGGAAAAAGCAGCCAGGCAAAGGCACCTTGCAGCTTAACAACCTGCTGTACCCGGAGATGAATTGGGAACCTGAGCGAGGGTGCACAGAGAGGCCATGGCCTTAATTTCTGCCACAGCCTCCCACCAGGCTGTGGGTGTGTCCTTCACCCTCTCTGCACCTGACTTTCTAGCCATAAGAAAGGACAGTGCTTCTTCCCTACCTCCCAAGCATGTTGAGAGGATAAACACATTGGAGAGATCAGAGCTGTTCAGACACTGTGGTGTTTGTGGGGAACAGTGGGAACAGCAGCACCAGAGATAGAAACCTGTGGGCAGACATGTCTGTGTGTGTTATCCCGTGGGTTAGTCACTCACCCCATGTGTTCAGACTCGATAGACACAAACACACAAATTGAGCACAGCCTGGCTGGTTATCTGCCCCACACTGGCTTTTACAGATACAGTTGCATAACTTAGTTAGATAAGGCAGTTTCTCAGCTTCTTTTTTCTTTGCGTATAACATGAAGTGAAGGAATGAAGTTCTCTTTGAATATTTTTGCTTTTCCCCTGTTGATGGATTTTCTATTCAAAACACAAGACTTGTTTATTTTTATAAAATAAATTATGTACTCCCTCTAGTGTCAGAAATTGTATATAGGCTTAAACCACGCTTGGTCAAATGTTGCTATAAATGCTAAAATAAGGTGCAATTTCACTTCTACACATTTTAAGGTTAATAATTTACAGTGATGTGTAGAATTAACAACAGTCTTACCTGCTGCTGCTCTGCCTCCTCAGCACTGCAGCTATAGAAAAGGAATATATTATTAAACAGTGCAATAAAATAAGTACTTGTCTTATTTATAAAGCCAGGTCTCTTATTAAGGCCTTTAATTCCCTTTATTCCAGTTCCAAACTACTGTTTTGAAAGGGAACATCAGAAAAGCCAAATTGTGTAACAGAGAGGTGCCACACGGGAGGGGTAGAGTCAGGCAAAAATCCAGGGAAGGACTCCTGAAATCCATCAGAGGAGAAAAAGAGAGTCTCCTGAGTGCCCTGATGTCTATTATGATTTCATGTGCTTTCCCAGATCATATTTTACCATGATCTGTGGAGCTCAGGAGCAGAGGAACACGGGTCTTTAGGCTGTTGGAGCACCCGTGGCAGTTCCTTGGGGCACTGAGGGCACCAATTGAACACCTCAGCTGCGCAAGGTGCTCAGTGCCTCCCTGCTTCTGCCTCAAGAGGGACAAGGGCAGTCATGGCTCAGGGGCTCCATGCTCTCCCTCACACCTTTTTCAAACCATCATTGCTAGAGTTCTTCCAAAAGGACTGGGGAAAGGTGTGTCTTCTGTTCCACAGAGGACAGCACTCCTGGCTTCCAAAAGCGGCATGTTGACCAGAATATTGGATGTCCTCTATGGCCTTCTGCTCTGGCGCTGTTTTTAAATCATGGGTAGAAGTAACACCCTCTGTTTTCCACTAATTGGAAAAAATGAATGTTCCTGGCAGCTGGCCACCCGCAGAGACTCTGGTTTTCCTGCCAAGCAAGGTCACAGAAATGCAGAACTTGGTAGGGTGAGCGGTGGCAGGTGAAAATGGAAAACACAGGATGGATTCCAAGTCCAGGGGAGGCTCAGCCCCTGTGTCTGGCCTGGGTGAGTGTTTTCATGCTGAGGTGCCTAAAGGCAGACACACAAACACTGAGGCCATGAGTTTGAATGTTGGCAGGTGCTGACCATTCACCAAACAAAGCTCCTTTCCTTCAGCCACCAAACCACTAATTATACACTTCTAGTTTTATCCACTCAGTTTTGAAAGAACTATGATTACTCTTCACCTAATCTTCCCTCTGAACATCCTGCCCAAGACTGGCAGGCTGTGGGCAGTGCAGGGGAGCAGCAGGCATGCACAGTGTGGCAATGGAGCTGCAGAGGGGAAGGGTGGGTGCTGCATCCACAGGCATTGACCATGGCCCCAGGCAGGTCTGGAGAAGGTGCTCACCTGGGATCAGCATCTATCCAGACATCAGCAGCTTCAAAGCCTGGTTTTAGGGAAGTAAAAGAAAGCAGCAGACCTCAATGCTCCTGATTTCCTAGAAATACATAAAGCTGTGCCCCTAAAGTTGTGCCATGGCATGGCTGGTCAATCTTCTTACCAAAAATATAGCCAAGACTATGCTGTGCACCCCCAAATGTAGGGGTCAGATTATCATGTCTCCTTTTAGCCTGTTTGCTGCAGTCAGGTAACACACAGGGCCAGGCATCCAGCAGGGATCACCACCAGCTGTGGTCCACCACCCTCTTTGGTGACCTTCTGGCTCTCCATGGCTCAGCTGTTTTCTGCTTTGGATCACACCCATCCCTCTGAAAACAAGATTAATTATTTAAAGCCATCAGGTACTGTGCTGAAGATGGGAATTTGTTGCCCACAAAGCTGTGTGAACACCCTGGGGTCCCCACTCCTGCCCACCTACAACCAAGTGTTACCCTCAGTAAGGACCTCACAATTCCTTCCTTTAAAAAGAGAAATAAAATGAGTGATCTTCTTTGGAGTTATTGTGCTTCTTTATAAATTGACTAAAAATGTTCTTTCCCTGAAGAAGTGAACAAAAATTAATTTCTTTACAACAAACCTCAATTCATTTTCAGCCAGCCTTGGCCCAAAAGTTTTCTTTCTTTCAGTGACTGCAAATATTTTTTCCAGTATTTACAGATCATGACACTGTAGGACCCTGAGAAATTATGGGGAATGCTTGGAGGTGCACAGCTGTGGGCTGAAAGGCAATAAAGAGAAATTGCAAAAAGAGAGATTTGGCTTGGATACAAGGATATTTTTTGTCACCATGATGATGCTCAAATACTAGAATATGTTGGGAAGAGCAGTTGGAGATATGTCCAAACTCAGCCGGAAATGGTCACAAACCACCTGATTTTTCTGAACTTTCTTTGAGCAGGAGCTTCAATGAGATGACCTCCAAAAGTCTCTGAATAAAATGATGCTATAATTTTGGGATTGTATACAATAAAATTGCATAGCCACCTTTCAGATATTATTGTGACTTCTGCCTGTTGCATGACAGCAGGAGCATTGACTGAACATTGTCAGGGCAAGAGGACATAGCCACAAGCTGCACCAGGGGACAGGCAGGTTGAACATAAGGATGAATTTCTTCACAGAATGAGCTGTTAAGCTTTGGAACTGACTTCCCAGGGAGGTGGTGGGGTCTCCATCCCTGGAGGTGCTCAAGAAATGATGGGATGTGGCCGTGCCTTGGTGTAGTTGACATGGTGGGGATTGGTCAAAGACTGGACTCGGTGATCTTGGAGGTGTTTTCTGATTTAAATGATTGTGGTTCTGCAAAGTAAAGATTCAGTGTGTTTGCCTATCCCAGCAGTATCCAGCCTTTTACTTGTGTATTCTCTGATATGTGGAGCCATTATCCCGTCTCTGCTGAAAACAACTGTTCTGTCCTTGCCCCACTAGAGGGTGCTTTAGCAATATAAATCTTAAATGCTTGATTTAATGCTGATTACTGACATCATACTACCGAACTACTTTGCATGTTGGAGACTGACAACTCTTTGAGACTCTCTGAAGAGCTTTGCAATAATGGATCCGGAATGCATTTGTGCACGTGTGATAAGCTTGCAAACAACACAAATAAATACACTCACAAAATTTAGGGGTCATTTTTGAAAAGATAAGAAACTGGAAAAGTCTTTCCAGTATTTCTTTCAAGAGCAGCTGTCTTTAATTTTTTTCTCAGTTTGGTGGTACCTGGTACCTTGGGGAAGCTCTCCACAACTAGACATAAGAGACAGCCAATGTTCAGATAATTTGAGTTGCTGTTGGCAGGACTTGCAGTGTTGCTAACTTTTGTGATTTCACTGTGAGTGTCCTGATACTAAGATGTTTTGCTTTTGTTACTGTTTTTAAAGGACAGCCCTTACAGCATCCTGTTTGCTTAGAAGGACAAACATTCCTTGGCACAAAAACTGAGGAAAATATAGCCCCTCTGAAACCATCATCAAAATCCTTGTGGACATCTGTGGAGCCATTGTTGGTAGACAGGCTTAAGCTGTGACCCTTAAATCTTCAAATTTAAGGCAAGCACAAACAGGCCCCACCCTTAACTCTCCTGAAGATCACGGGTACACAGGAATGGAAGATGTTATCTTTTAGCTCTTGTCATAGGAGGAGTGGTTGTCGATGTCATGTATAATCTTGTCACATTATTAAAAATGTGAGGGGTCACAGGCAGTCAGATTGTTGGTGATGCTCTTGCACCCAAGCTCTTTTACTTGCCATTATCTGCTCTCTTGCTGAAACTCAACAGAGACCTGACATTTATCATCCGGTAAATATGGCAAATGGTGGCTGGGGCATTGCTCAGGTTCACTCTACTGTAGCTTTTGAAATGCATGACAGCACAGTAATAAACCTGCAGGCAGTTTTATTGTGAGCTACAAATCTGTCACTTAGACCCATGAACAAAGCATTCTGCTATCAGCAGCTATCAGCACGTGGTTGTCCTGGCTTCAAGAGGAAAAAGCCAACTGAAAATAGCATTACTTCTGGAGAAAATTTTATTTACATATATATATATATAAAATATGAGATATGGTGGAATGAATAAAATGAGTACTAGCCTCACCTTCACTTCTTATCTTCTTATTCAGAAGGAATGGCTGAATTTCAATGCATCCAGATGAGACCTAAGAGAATTCCAGATGAGACCTAAGAGAATTCCTGTTGGAGTTCTCTGGTACATCTGGCCTCATCTGGCTGTCCTGGAAGCCAAGCCACTTACCTAGTGATGGGCTAAAATAGTCTCTGTCTGCATTTCAGACAGACAAAAATGTGTCGCCCTGGCTGCATCTCTCCTTTTTTTCCTTGAAAACACTTCCTTGTGTGTTAGCACCTTGTCAAACTCCACCAGTAACTCAGAGTTAAGTGTTCAGGCATTGGGTCAAGGCAGAAAGAGGGTGATGAAAATAGGAAGATAAAGGGCAATGTGTGGTGTGAGGGGGTTTACAACTCCCTCAGAAAGAAAGAGCCAAACTGATAATGTAAAGAGAATGGGTTTCACAGGCATAAAAACCTGTTGCAGGGAAGTAAATCCTACTTAGCCTTAAAGGAAAATGAGCTTGCAAGGCTTGGCATCTCTTGCAGAAGCTACATGAAGGACAGAAGTGCAAACTCCATCCTGGCAGAGGAGGCTGTCAGACAGTCACAGACTAGCATGGCCAGGCACAAGCTCTTCTGCCTCCTCAGAGAAAGGAAGAAAGCTCCCAGAAACTCTCTGTCTATGTAGGACAGACTGAAAGGATAATTGTGCAGGGGCACAACATTAAAAGCTTAGGAGCAAAACCAGATACAGCTCCCCTGGGACTCAGATAGACAGGGTGTATTAATGCTTTCATAATATTGAAATGACTTAAGAGCCATCCAAACTTGTAATAGAGCAGGAAAATTATCTACTGATTACATGGTGAAAAGCATCCTCAGTAGTCACTAAGGGTCACTTGGAACCATGTAGTTAATGTAGTTAACATCAGCTGCTGAAAATGAAAGATCAGGCTACAGCAGGGAATGGGTAAAGGGACAGTGTTGATGAAGGTTAGAGTTTCTCAGTCCTGCTGGCTCAGAAAGGTCACACAGAGCTCCAGTCACACATTGTGTTGAGGAGAAATGGCTGGAGCCAGGTGAGATATCCACAGTGCCCTGCCAGCCCCGCCCCCAGCTTGGAGCCAGGCACTCCTGCTGCTGTGATCCCATGGAAGAAAAGCCTGGTTTTCAGTCTGATCCTAGCCCTGGGCCCAGCTCCCTGCTCAGCCAAGCCCAGGGGAGGGGTGGGAATGGGGCAGGAACTGTGGCTGTGGCCACAACCTCTCTGGGAAGTCACTCTGCAATGCAAACTTTCAGGAGCCAGCCAGAGCAGCCTCAGAGCTGATAGGGAGCTTCAGAGAGCTTAGTTAAAACAAGAGATTTCATAGCAGAGAAAGGTTAATGCTGCTCCCACCGCTGAACAGAGGAGATATAGGGCCAAAAATATTACTGACTAGTCAGTTTCTCTTCATTTTCTCTCCCAAATCTGGAGGAAATATGAATTATTGACTAGTCAGCTTATCTTGATTTCCTCTCCCAAATCTGTAGGGACTAATCAAGCAAATTGTAATCATAAAAAGGATATAAATGACAGCCAACATGTTCTGACAATAATAAGTCAAGGAAAGTTTATTTCCTCCTATGACAGAGAAACAATCCATGTGAATTGGAGATGCACTCTCTGCCACTGCTTTAGTACCTTCACTGCCACTATCCTCTCTTCACTGGCCTGTACAACAAACTCACAAACAAGTGAGTGAAATCCTAGCTGGAGGTGATATCAGTGGTATATAACTGGCTGGGGAACCCACACTCAGGTAATAGCTACCCCTAGTTCACAATCAGCACAGAATGATGTATCAAGAAAGATCCCCCAAGGATCTCTCCTCCATCCAGTATTGTTCAATATTTTCATTAATGACTTCGATGATAAATTAACAAGTAAACTTTATTAAATTTTCAAGCAACACCACTGCTGGAAAGGCTACAAGCATGAAGGAGGACAGAACCAGAATTTAAAACATTCTTGATAAATTAGGAAAATGGCCTGAAAGTAATAGGCAAAAATTCAATAAGGACACACAAAGTTCTACATTTATTTCTCTAAATGCAGGATGGAAAATGTCTGGCTATGCAGCAGTAATGCAGAAAAACACCAACCTTTACAGTGAATCACAGAGTGATCATGAGTCAAAAGCATCACAAAGCTGCAAACCAGGCAAACCTGGTGTACCTGAGCTAGGCTTCTGTCTCTGAGCCAGATGAAGAAATTTCTCTCTGTTCTTGGTGGTAATAAGGGTCTGGCTTTTGTTAGCACTAGCTGTGAAAAACACTGGCCAAGTGGGGAGGGACTGAAGGGGAATGGAGATAATAAAAAGCACTCTAGAAAGCAGAAGCTATGCTGTGAAAATGAGATTAAAGAAACAGGGACTGTTTAGTCCAGGGAAGGAAAGGTGAAAGGGAAATTATGCCAGTTCTCACTTGTATAAAAGACAAAAACAGGGCATAAGTAAACTTTTTCCCTGCCTATCCTGAGAAAGACAAGCAATAATGAGTTGAAATAAAAGGAATCTAGAAGGGATATAAACTCTTTTCCCTGCCTATCCTGAGAAAGATAAGAAATAATGAGTTGGAATAAAAGGAATCTGGACTGGGATAGGAACAAAAACAGTAAGGCAAGCAAAGCCTTGAACAGATTGCTCAATGAGGATGTAGACAGTATTAAAAGGTTTTGACAGGTGATCTGGACACTCATCTATCAGGGATAGAACTAGTCTAGGTCACACTGCCTGGGGCAAAGTGTTCTCCTGCTCTTAAGGAAACATCATAAGTTCACCTTTCTAGGACTTTTGATTGGTGGTATGAAAGTTTTCAATGAAAAATGTTTGGCACAGATAAGAATCTGTTTGAAACCTTATTATAAAAAAAATTCATCACAAGTTTAAGAGAAGATCCATTCACAATTTTAAGGGAAGATACATTGTTCTGCTTACATCACTATAAGAAGTATATTTTTAAAAAACCCAGAAAAAGAAAAACAACAACAACAAAAAACCACATACACAAAAAAAACCAAAAATAAAACCCAAACCAAAACAAAACAAAATCCAAAAAAAAAAAACCAAAACAAAACCACAAAAAAACCCCAACGAATCCCCCAAAAAACCAAAACTCCATTATCCCAAAATATTGTACCTGGAAGTTGGGAACAGCTAATTTCAGTCCTACAGCCTGGGCAATACTGTGATCCTTACATTACCCTGCCACTTGTTGTTGTGCCACATCACAGAATCAAAGAAAGGTTTGGGTTGGAAGAAACCTTCAAGTCCATCTTGTTCTCACACCTCTGCAAAGGGTAGGGACTCCTTTCCCTAGACCAGGTTGCTCAGAGCCTGTCCAAGCTGGCCTGGAACGCTTCCAGCAATGGGGAAGTGAAAGCATGATGTAGCCATGCTTTTTCTCCATACTACATTAAAAACTTGCACTTCGTTAGACAAGTTTTGTTTTAGAATATGATTGTTTGATTGCCTCTGTTGAGCATCCTGGGACAGTTTGATAGCATTTTATAAAAGGTGCTTTCTAGACCTGTTTGGGGACAAAAACACATCAGAGTTTAATGCATGTCTATCCTAGTATTTACAATGTGTTTATACTAGCAATTCTGCCATAACTTGGCTGAATGTTTTTGACAGATTTTGGTGCAACCTGGGGTTTCTTCTCTTCTCTGTTAATACTCAGCCAAAGACAGCAACATCTGGAGACTTCCTTTGCTATTTCAAGAATCTCTTGCCAAGGAATATATTTGGGTGGTCACAATGCCTATATGCCATTCCTGGCAGCTCTGCAATTCCACTGCTTGTGTAGGTAAGCCATTAGATTTTTGTAAACCTTTTGGCTAAGACTGAATAGTCAAGCCTGGTGTTTCTGAGCTGTCCAAGACTCCAGGGACCTTATAGGAAAAAGCAATCAATCAACTAAAATCAGAAACAAGAAATATGGTTGCAGGAAGCAATCTCTTCATACAGGGTTTATCAATGGCCCTTCTGCAAGTCCCTGCTGACCACAGCACAGGTGTAAGCTGCAGGTAGGATATTTTTTTTAATATCCTGCCAATTTGGTGAACTTTAACTGTCAAGGAAAAATAGGGAGGTAACTGGAAGAGCAGGAACTTCTAAACCTGCTGGAGAAGCATAACCTGCCTCTCCTCTTGAGAAGATGTTCCTTTATCACTGTGCAAGTGTCACTTCCCAGGGTAGGTCTGGGGAAAAGAAATGTCAAAAAAATCCTTTCATTAAAAGTGTAAGTAGCTTTTTCCCTTAAACTACTCATCCTGTTTGAACAAAAAGCTGGGGCAACCAGATTCTGCAACCAAGCCATAATTTCTCATGTGTAATTATTTATTATGACGCCATAGGTCCTGTCTTGCCTCTGGAAACAGAATAGGTTCTATCTGAGGTTATTTGAGATTCATAATGTAATCTCATCTCATCAAAACAAAGATCAACTCCCTGATAACACTGTTCCTATTTCTAATCAGTAGTTTCTTTATTAAATTGATTTACTTTGACGCATTCACTTAAGACATTTGCCTCACAGTAACCAAGAAACTGCATTAGCCAAATTCTACCAACAGTGCAAAGTTCAATAAATTCCAAAACCAAGGGTATGCCTGTTACTTCATTTCAATATGGTCTTGTGCATGAGCATCATGACACAGCACTTAATGACAAGGCCACATACCTTTTATTCCATGGTAGTGCTGGGCTACTTACTGCCCTGGATGGACATAGATCAATTAATAATTTTAACAATTTTATTTGTCTCATTCACTATGTGGCTTCAGGCACATCTGTTGGATCCTGACCTGAATAAAAGTTTAACTTTTCTCATGAATTTTATACACATGCTTCCTTTTGATACTTTGGGGTACAGTTCACCCTCCCATCTAAGTGCCAAAATAGTCTGAGGAGCTGACTGTGGCTGAGGAAATGACCACAGCCTAAAGCCTTATGTTCTGTTGGCCAAGCCACACCAGCACCTAATTTCTCTTGGGCTAAATAACTTCTTACACAAATAGATTACATTCTGATCCAGGTCAGCTGAAGTACTCATCTTATCTGTGGGAAGTTCTTAACACAAAGCAACTCAATCAAGTATGACAGAATCACTTTACCGGGGATCTTCTTATGGAGAAAAGCAAATGGGACTCCACAGGGACCTTTCAGGATGGGTTGGGTGGAAGGTGATGGAATTCACAGGTGCTTGGGGCAGACCTAAAGGAGCCCCTGGTGTGTAGAAAGGCCTCTCCAAGGGCAGCTGGGAGGAGGCAGATTAATTATCCCTGGCCTTTGGGGCAGATGCTATAAGGCAAATGGGAGTAAGGGAATAGAGTATCTTTTAGCCTCCTTAATCAGAAATAATTCTGGAATAGAGCCAGACATTTTCAAAGGGGGAATTCATCTCTATCAGTGTCCTTTATCTTTCTGCACCCATTCCCACACACCAGACTGCTGTCCTTATCCTCATTAGAAGGACTAGGTGTGCTGTAATTATCTTCAGTCACAACTGAATACAGTAAGACCTAAATTAAAATAGAAGTAATTGCAGTTATTAGAGAAATCTCACTAAAAGCTTTTGTATTGAATAAGATTTAAATCTATATCTTCCACTCCTAAATGGAGAACTACACAGATAGGTGTGGATCACAAGGGCCTCATTAATACAGTGATTACACCAGGGGCCTTGAACATGTTTGCTACAAACAGGATGTTTGTACAAAACAAACAGTTTTCACTGTTACACACTGTGAGAGCAGCCTTTCCACATGTAAAAGAGTGGAATTAATGGGACATTTTGTTTGATAAACAGGGCAACAGGATTGCAATATTTAAGCTATTGGTTACCATGTTTTATACAAGTAAAGTCGTGACCACTACTGATGGGTGTCATTATTTTACCTTTTGTGTAAAGAAAAAAGAGTAAGAAGCAATTGTTCAGCATAATTGTTGCATTTGGTTGTGGTTTCTATGCCTGTCAGATAACAGTTAGCAGGACTATTAAAGTGCATTAGCTCTCTGCTGGTGTTTAATGACAAACAGACATGGTCCATATTCATCAAGCAATTATTTATACCACGACCTTTTATAGAGCTGTGAATTACCCTTAAGACTTTTGCAGTGAGTGATATTTTTAATAAACTGTTAATTTTGCTCCTTAAGTTGTTCATATTTTTAAGCTGGGAAACTAAAAACTGTGAAATTAAACTCACAGTGCAAGCTGTGAAAATAGGATCTATGAGACTAGGACACAATTTTAGGTCATTCTAATGTAATAAAAGCACATCACGACAGCAGAAATTAAGGAGAGCTGCAGATATTAATATCTGCACAATTGACTTTTATGAGAATAAATGGAAGTGACCTGCCAAGGTAAAGAATGTACACAGATTTCTTCAATGCTGCCACTGGGACAGGCTCAGAAATGGCATCTGTATCACTCACCCCCAGACCTTCAGCTGCATCAACTCTGTGAAGCACCTTCATCCCTCATGACAGCTCTGTCAGCTCCTTGCCATCAGGATGGGGCTGACACACACTCTCAAGCTCCCTTGTGTTAGCAACACAATTTTCTGCAATAAAAAAAGAGAAGGAAATGTGGGGGTTCAGGCCATGCACTTCTCAATAGGGCCAAATGGTTTCTGATGCCAGAGGAGGCACTGTCTCAGAGACGAGCAGGTGCTCAGGGTGCATCTGGCTCCTGTCACAGCATTCATGTCCTAAGTCAGAAACTTGCTTAGGCTTTGTTCAGTTCTGCCAAGGGCCCTGATTTTCCAGGTACTTCGCAAACTAATGTTGCAGACAGGCATCTGGAGAGCTTATCATGAGGGTGTTTGAGCTTAATTTCCCACATTAAGATGCCTAAATGGTTTAAGGAGAAAAATCTGGTCCTAAATGACCTTGAATACCTTTTCCTCATTTTCAGAACTGATGGAGGCTCTGCAGACTCTGTCCACCAGACTGCAGAGTCATCTCCTTCCACCTGGCTTTCCCCAAGATCCTCACTAGAGAGCACCACCAACATCCTCCCAACCCATTGCCATGAAGAGCCATAGGTATCCAAACCCCAGGTGCAGGGTGGATCAAACCAGGTGCTGTTGAGACTCAAACAGCCTCTGGCTTCTAAAGCTGGAGCCACAGAGAAGAATCATAGAATCATTGAGGTTGGAAAAGATCTCCAAGATAATCAAGTCCAACCTCCAACCAAATACCACCATGCTCACTAAACCATATAGCCAAGTGCCCCCACCTGTTTTTTGAACATTGTCAGGGATGGTGATTCCATGATGGGGACTGACACTGACCATTGTATCATGATGGGTGATTCTCTTACACATATTTGTTCCTAAATACAATCTCCTGCTGGTAGATGGCTGGGTAGCATGTAAATATAATCAGAAACTGAGCACTTATTATTTGGCCAAATGGATCTTTTACTAACAAATTCCTAACTTTTTCCACCAGGAACCAAACCCAGAAGAATAAGACAACATTTCTCCAGGGTTACCATCTTTATTGCTACCTTCCAGCACAAAGCAATTTTTCAGGAATAAGGAACAACTTCCAAAAATAGAGTTCAGAATAGAAATACTGATTTTACAGTTTTGAACAAGAACATTATAATTCGCATTTCTCATGAATGTTTTATAGCTTGACAATTTTCCGTTCCTCAGCAATGTACACCACCAGAAATCTTACCTCATTATGTGCTTTCTAAATGGATTTTCCTCTTCTTCTCTATGCAGTATTGCCTCATAGCATGTGACTGACTTAGCAAAATACTTCAAGAATTGATGCCATGTATTAAAATGTAGGTTATATTCACTCAGGAAAAACTCATTTCTCTTGTTACCTGTCACCTTGTGGCCATCTAAATTCCAGGCTAAGAATCTTCAACATTTCAACAGTGCAAGGGCACTAGAGCTGCCTGGGTGTTGAGCTGAAATAAATTAATTTTGAAGCCTACAGCTCCTTTTGACAATGCCCTCTGACCCCCAAAAGATACAGCAAAAAGTAGGGCTCCTATTTTACCTTGCTTGGTGCCATCTAACACCCCGGGAAGGGATGGAAGGTCATGCTTCACCCTGTGCAGAAAGTGCCACATCAGCCAAAGCCTAAGCACATTTTATCTATATGCACAAAGCAGCGTTCAGGGAGAAAGGCAACTGAAGCAAAGCACCTATTCCAACCTCTCTGGCTCACATAATAATTTCAAATGGCATTTATTGTCAAGAAGATGCTGGCAGAGTTAGCACTGACTGTTTCATTGCTAGCAATACACAACTCTGAAAATAATGATTTGGAAATGTGGTGTGGGGTTTTTTTTTCCAGTACTCACCAGGAAAAAATTAGAGTAGCACAATAAAAGCTGCAAAACCAGGCTGTTATGTTTTCTAGCTGTCCACAGAGAAAAGTAAAAATCATCTTTTTTTTTAGAAAAGTGCTTTTGTACAATCTGGCAGTATCTCACAATCTAATTATGTTTCAAATCCCATCTCCAAAGAAAGTACCAATAAGAACTTAAAGAGACCATGGTACAGATCATATTTCTCTCACAAAGAAAAATCCTAATATGCTTTCAAGGCTGTGGTGCTTCTAGTTTTTGGAAATAAATGGAACAATTACAGCACATGGTGTTTTGGTGGTGGTACCCAGGAAAGATTGATACTTTTGCCTTACATTTAACACAGTGATATGTACTCCACTTGCTTAAGAACACAGTAATACTGCTGAATGCAATTGGTTTGTTATCACTTCTTGATATATAGGATTAAATGATAAAGACAGAAAAGATTTCTCACTTTGAAACACCTCAGGTGGATGAGAAAGTATCAGCAATATTTTGTAAGTTCAGGTACTGATATTATATCTCTGTAATGGAGCCTTCATGGCCTTCCTGGTGGCATTTTTCAGACTGTTGATAGTATAGGTGTTTGTGGACACAAAAGGGAAGGTCTATCTCCTTAGAGTGATGTGACTTTCCAGGAATACTTCCTAATTTTTTTAGGCAATTGCCATGTAATTTTTACACCAATTAATCAGTAACTAAGTAAGATGTAGCTGATTTAGCAGAACACTGCTGATATCCTCTTCCAGATAATTTAGCAGTTAACAAAACTTAAGGTCATCTGGAGTGGGTTGCCATATAGGTGCTCACTTTGGTTTTTCACAGCCCTAGAAAGGACTTTCAGTGCTGGCTGAGAGTCCAACATGCAACAAAGACCTGCAGGCCTGGCTTGTGGAAGGGAGGCACTAATGCTCTCCTAGGGATTTCAGGAGAGGGTAAGGAGGATATGAGTCACAAACAAGGGATTTCTTTTGAAAGGGATTTCCACAGGTCATTGGATTAAGCCTCCATTTGAAGCAAGAGCTCTTTGATGAGACTGCTCAAAACCTTGTCCAGTCACACTCTGAATATCTCCAGGAGTGATTTCACAGTCTCTTTGGGTAGCTTGTTCCAGAGTTTGGCTATCCTCATGAGAAAATGTTTTCTTCCTATATCCAAAGGAAATATTTCTAGGAAATATTTCTTGCTGCAACCATGTGTCACTCTCCTCCTGTCCTATCCCTTGTACTTCTGAGAAGAGTCACAGCAGAGTATTAAAGAGAAAAAAATTGATAGACCACTTTGAAATAAAGATTATTTCTGGTAAGATGCCTGGATAGGTAAATGGTAGCAGGCATTTTGAAAGCCAAGAGATAAAAATTTCCCTGAATGGTCAGGAAAACAGAGATAATGTCAATTCTGAGCTGAGCCAGTAGGAAGATTCACGGTTCTAAGCCCACTAGGCATTGCCACCTTTCAGTCTGTTCTGGCATTAAAAATAACCACTGTCATAAAACTTCACTCTTTTTCTCTGAGGTGCAAGAAGCTGAGTTTTATTGGAGTGAAGGCCTGCACAAAGTTCCCTTTCAGCCAAACCAGGCTCACCTGAGAGAAACTGCTGAGTCTAAAAAGACCAGATGATAGATTGATTTCAGGGCAAGAAAGATAGAAGGACTAATTTAGCCAGCCTCTGGCAATGGGGACTAAAATCCAGCTCTATGAAATGGTGGGGCATCTTTCTGAATGGAAGTGAGCATACTTCTCTCAAGGGGAATGTGTGTAGGAGGAGAGTGAGATTGAGGCGAAAATTCATAGTTTGTTTTTTCCCTTTGGGGTGCCAGCAAAGGAGGATGATTAGATAGAAATCTTCCTTAGATCATCTCTGCCCTGGATGCTGCTCTGTTTGCCAGCATAGACTGAAACCAAGGACATATCTACAGCATTTCACAGAGTCACAGAATCTGTCAGGTTGGAAAGGGTTTCCCAGACCATCGAGTCCAGCCCTTGACCAATCACCATCTTCTCAAGTGGACTTGGCACTAAATGCCACATGGAAGTTATTTCTTGAACACATCCAGGGATGGTGACTCCACCACCTCCTTGGGCAGACCATTCCAGTGTTTAACAACTCTTTCCTTGAAGAAATTCTTCCTGATGTCCAACCTGCCTCTCCCCTGGCACTGCCTGAGGCCGTGTCCTCTTCCCCAGTCACTGGTTGCCTAGAGAACTGGCTGATCCCCAGCCAGCTACACCCTCTTTTCAGGCTTTTGTAGAGAGCAAGAAGGCCTCCCCAGAGCCTCCTTTTCTCCAGCCTGAACACCCACAGCTCCCTGAGCTGCTCTTTATTTGACTTACCCTCCAGACTCTTCACCACAACACACACGTGATTCTGAATTTCTCTCAGTGCTTGGGAAGAAGATGTCAAGAAACCCAGCAATGCCTTCAGACTCAGGTGTTTTGTGCATTTCCAGCTTCCCAGGCCTGAGTAGGATTTCCCCATCAGTGCCAGCCATGAAACCTGACACAGAGGCCCCTCAGAGCCACAGAGATGCTCAAGGTGCTGGGAGCAGAAACAGAGCCTGCAGGAAACCTGGCAGAAGGTCTGGGTAGGGAACCTTGCACATGCTGTGCCATTGCTAGTGTCAGTGGGAACAAGACTGATCAGCGTGGTTGATTGTGATCAGACAGAACTCTAGTAGCAGCGTAAGAAGAGAAAAATCCATTCCCTAGAGGCATCCAAACATTTGGTGTCACTTTAGGATTAATGGCTGTAATTGCCAGGAACAAAGAGCTAAACATAACCATGGTCTCTCTCATGGAGACTTCATATCTCCCACTGTTTACCCATAAATGTGGGAAGAAAAAGGCTGCCCTACAGGATCATGGATAGCTCTAGGTTTCTGTCCTGACTTTAAAGCTAGTTCTGGCTTTCATCAGAGGATGAGCATTTCCATAGCATGAACTGAAAGACATCCAATAACCTCTGACTTCTGTAGTCCCATGATGAGTTCTTTGAAGTAAATTGGCTATTATAAGACATCTTGAAAGAAATTCTGTCCATCAGTGCTTGAAAAGAATTTAACCCTTAAAACTGGCTGAGCTGTGAAGTTACTCTCATAAAGGCCATTGCAAAAGAAATCGTGTCCTTGAAGGCTGAAGAATCCTAAGAACATTTTACTGACAATAGACTCAGAAGTGTAGCAGAAGAAAATAGGGGGGACAAACCCTTTTATTCTGTGTAAATATCTAAGAACAGAGACACCTATGCCTCTCCACACATTAAACAGCACCAGGCATACTCTGCTTTATGTACTCCCAAACAGATCATGAGAGGTAGGAATGGAGCCAGCTTTATAGATAGTGTGAGAAAAACAGAAAAATAACCTGGTCCTTAATGATTGTTACTGAAGGCACATATATCTCACAGCAGGAATATAGCTCTGGTTTATCTCTTGAAAGTGGAGCTGCTTAAGCCAATACTGGAAATACCTTTCTTCTGAGGTATTTTTCTCTGTGGAAATTGCCAGTGAATAGGCTGGTTGCCTCCAAATTTCCTCCTGGTTTGAAGTATTTGAATTAGTTATAAAACCTTCGCTGGCAGGATCGATTCTTGGAGCCAGATTCAGCTTCTGGACTGAGCTGGGAGATCCCTCATCCAGTGCACAGCTGTGTGTGCAAGACTCAAAGGGGTTTTTACCCTATTTTGGAGTGACCAAAACCACCTGAATTTTAAGGAGGAGTAAAGAAGGCCAGCCTTTGAGCACCGGCCACCTGCTAGAGGGCAGAAATACCCCTGACAGATTGGCACCCAAAGTTGTGTTTGTCCTGAAGACACCTCACCCCAGGACATGGTGAGCCTTGTACAGCAGCCATTGGATCAGCTGGCATTGCTGGCTAGGCAGAGCCCGTGTAAGAGATAACAAGTGCTCAGCATTCATCAGACATCATCAGTAGCACAGCTTGAGAAATGACGGACTTTACATACTATATGAAGTTGCAAAAATTACATGTGCATTTTAAATCCTGCTGAGAAAATTAGCATTTGTGTTGCCTGGATATTTTTCAAAAAGAAAATGAGACAGTCCTGTGACCAAGCACCAGGTAAAACATTACATAAAATCTTAAATGTACTGTGCATTGCTGGCTCTGTGCCCATACAGGAAGAAGAAACAAAACAGTCAAAGCAGAATTATAGAATTTATAGATGTATTAATTTTGTATGAAGGATTGCTATATTAAATATACATAATTTGAGCAATCTGGTCTACTGTGTGGTATCTCTGCCCTTGACAGGAGGTGTTGGAACTAGATGAGATCTTTAAGAACCCTTACAACCCTAACCATTCTAGGATTCTATGATTTCAAAAATCAGCCCTGGGAGAAAAGAAGTTGTACTACATCTATAAATTTATATATAAATGTCATGACTTAAGTAGAGAATCATATAATCAATACAGAATGACCTGAGGCACTCAGATATGCCTCACAAATGTCAACTCTCACAAAAACTCTGTGATATAGAGAAAAATAGCCTCATCTCCCTTTTATTGGGGGGGCAATTGAAGTTTCCAGAGTCAGAGGTCAGGAATCTCTTTCCTGATAATCAGATCTTTGATCACCCTGTGACCAATGAAGAGAGAGGCAGCTCCAAATTAGGAGTTGGTCTTTAAGTGAAAAGAGCTTTCAGTGATTATGCTCTTTATTGAAGCAACTCGTTTAACTTCTTAATTACACCTTGTATCAGCCTGTAAAGCTTTTCAAAGTGATAGGAGCATGGTGGTATTACAAACAGGAAAATAGTTTTTCCAGTCTCTAATAGTCATTATTTTTTATTTCCACAAAAATCAGCTTTCTTTAGTTTTTCTCCTTTTTTTTTTTTTTTTTTTTTCACAACCATGCTCCTTATCACAGAAGGATTCAGGCTGGAAAGGACAAGGAAAAGTGATGCTTCTCAAAGGCTTTTCCTTGCACAGCTCTTTGGAAAGGGATCCTGTAATGACAGTGGAAGGGCTTACCCCAGTGTCCCTTTAGATGCAGTATGACCCACTCAGTAGTGCGAATCCTCAGCAAAGGGCCAAGGAATTGTTCCAATGTGCAATTGTAGTGGGAGTATGGAATAAGGAACTTCGAGTTTCGCCTATACCATGTTCAGAGCATAGGCTTTAAGACTAACAAAAACAAACAAACAAAAAAAAACCAACCATAAAAACCCCAAAGACCCAAACAAATAAAGATGGAAGGAGCATTTATTTGCAGCACAAAAGAGCCTTCCCAGAATTTTCAATAAAACACAAAATATCTTAGTTGCAGGGATGTTTACAAAGCTAGGAGTGCAATAAGAAGATAAAATGGAATTGGACTTATCTTACTCTGTTCAATAATAAAGGGGCTCAGCCTGGGCATAAAATTACTGCACTGCCCTGTCCCCCCTTTTACAAAGCCCAGCTGTGACACTGTTTGCATGAGAGTGGTTTATTTCATTTTTTATCCCTACTTTTTAAAACACGTTTTCCCTACAAAGTATCAAGGACTCTGCATTAGAAACTGAAGCTCCCAGAAGACAAGGAGATCACAAACAGAGCAATACCTCCACAAATACATCTAATTCCTGTAAAAGGGAATGGATTTGATATGTTTTGTGGGTTAAGAAACAAACAAACATTCATTATCTGTGTATGTGTAAATCATACTGCTTTCTAAAGGCTTGATCCAAAATTCACGGGCATCAGTGAAGTCTTTTCACCAGGTTGGTCCAACTTGGAAATCAAGACTGTTATCATTCCTAAAATAATAGGAATAATTTGAAATAACTAAAATGAGTAATCTAAAATTATTATTAATAATTTGGAAATCATTAGAAAATTAGGCATAATATAAATATTCCAATTACTATATTTTCTTAGGAATAGTGTAATTATTCCTAATATAATAGATCTCCTAAATAACATTTTGATTTATATATATATATATATCTCCCAAAATAAGAGGGTGTCTAGAATAATTAATCAAAGCTACATGTAACCAGCTGTAAACCTCTTTAAATCCTTCTCAGCCCTAGGAATTCTTCCTCAGTGGTGCAAATTATGGCCTCTTCTGGGGTAATTTTGTGGTTCACCAACTCATTTCATTTAGGCAATTCAACAGCCATCAAAAGCAGCAACATTTGAATGAAGCACATAATCCTCGAGTGAAAAGCAACACATGCCATTTTCAACCTCCTTAGCCATCTGGCCTCTCATCACCAGATTATTTTTAATATTCACAGACCACAGTCATAAAAACTGCTTGGGGAATAGAGCAAAAGATTATTAATTATCATGACCTGAACTACTTTTTTTCTACACGGAGGACACTGATTTTTTAATTAACATTTTGCTTGATTGTTCTGAAAGGCTGGAGGGATTATTATCTGGACTTAATTACCAGTATTTCATAAAGCACTGCGTACTCCAATCAGAAATGTTTACAAATTGATGAACTTTGTCTGGTGTAAAAGTTCGTCACTCCTAATTAGACGTCCCTTGAAAAAGAACACCAAAACAAAGCTTAGGATGGTTAATGACACAGTAGGTACATATCAGGATTAATATAATTGCCTCTCTAAAGCTGGAATGATGGAGCAATGTGCCATTTTCTGCTCCTCTGCATCCAGCAGGCACAGGGAATGCTCCATCAGCTGTCTAGCCAGGAGCAAAGCGTGCTCACATGCACACCTCTGTGTGTGTGTGTGTGTGTGTGTGTGTTTGTGTGTCTGTGTGTGTGTGTGTGTGTGCAGAGCACCAGGTGTACACCACAAACACCATGAGGCTGCAGGAACCACAGGTCAGGGGTGCAGTGTTGTTCTAAGAGGGCCCAGGGGGAAACATCCAAGGCTGGACCTGAGCCAGGAGTGATTGCCATGGATGAAGCAGGGGTCACAGTGAGGGCAAGGAAGGGAAGGGGAGGATGCAGTAGCTTGGGGAAAAGCCATGGCACAGAGGCTGCAGAGGGCTTTCCTGTCACAGCAAATATTGTAGTTGAGGCAGCCACGATACAGAGAACATCATCATACAATTTCAGAAAGCTTCAACCCATACAGAGTAGCACCTTACCACATGACAGGACTTCAGGTATCTGCCCACACAGAGCAACATAACACCAGTTCAGAAGGCTGCAAGCCCTTCTTGTTCTTTAACCCCTCAACCTTTTATACCCCTCATGTCCATGCATTGTACCTTTGTGCCTTCTGTTCCCTCTCATGATGAGTCAGTGCCCCTGTGCACTCCATGGCTCATTGCTTTCCATGCTGCTCACCTGCTTCTCACAGGTGTAACCATTAGGGATGAGGCTCAGCTGCAGCCCCACTCCCAATTACCACAAACTGTGTCCCTACACTTTCCCAAGTACCCCTGCTGTCCTGGTCAGCAGGTGGAACTCAACCAAGATCTCACCTATAGTGCCTGAGCTGGTTTCAGGACAGGGCCTGTGCACTGGGATCATCTTCCTCTGTCAGAGCTCACCAGAGCTGCAGAGCAGCAGGCAGCAGCTCTACTCACAGCAAGCCCTGTGAACCCAGGGGGAGTTTCCTCTGCTCCAGACTCCTCTGTCTCCTGGAGGGCTCCAGTTTCTCCTTCAGATCTGTCCCTTGCACCTTGTCCTCCAGGCCATGTCCTGGGGAGGTGACCTGCCCTTGCAGAGGGTGCCTGCTGCACAGACAGCAGCCTCCATCCTTGGGACACTCCCTGAATCCATGCTGGAGGGGGACAGGGCACACCTGGGGGCTGCACGGCTCTGGGGGGCTCTCAGAAGGAGAGGGGACAGGGTCACAGCTCGGGGACAGCATCTTCAGAGGGGCAGATGAGAGCAGAGGGGACAAGCCACAGCAGCCAGTGGCAGCCACGATCAGAGAAGGCAGCAGCCCATGGGATGGGCTCCAGCAGCCTGTGCTGGGCTGCCTGGGAGGTGCATGGGTGCAGATCATCGTGGGGAGCACGGCTACCATGGACAAGTGTGCCTGCCAGCCAAGGGCTCACTGCCTGCACGCTTGCATCCAAGTAAGGTCCCAGGAGCCTGGTGACAAAACCTGTAAGTGGAGCTGGCTGTCCCTGACAGCCATCACACCCACACCATGGGTCCCTGATGCTGCCAGCTGCTCCTCTCTGTGCTCCTGGAGCTCAGCAGCCCCTCAGTCCCTGCAGACTCTGCACACAGCCCCTCATTGCCCAGGCTCTGCCACACCTCGGGCACTGCCCTGCTCTCCAGAGAGGGATGGGGAGAGGGCTGTCATCACCCATGTCTTCCAAAATACTGCTGGTAATTTTGGGGTTGAGGGGAGCCTGCAGGAGGCAAATCTCAAGTCAGATGTGTCTCTTAATGAACTCTTCAGTGGCTTTAGTAAGGCACTTCTGGGAAGAACTGATTAGACATAGTAACTCAATTTCAAATACTAAGATTAGACAATGATCTAAAGATAGCTATAGTTACATGGCTCTGTGGCATATCAAAGTTAAGTAAGGCAGAAAGGATATTTTTGTTCAAAATCAATATTATGACAAAGAGGTTAACCATACAGAGACTGACAGAAAAAAACCTGTACAGCCCTAGGATGAGCAAAGGGGTTGGTAATCAGATTCCCTTCAGGGAGAAGGGAACAAAGTGATTAAATGATCTTTGAAAATATTAAGATCTATGGTCTGACTTTCTAGAATAATGTTATTAATACTTTTTCCTATTTATTATGAAAATCCTGTCTCCCCCTCCCCTCAAAAAAACCCAGATACTCAATTATTTAGAGCTGAAGCATAGAAAAGGGAATTTAAGAGAGGAAGGAAGGAAGGAAGGAAGGAAGGAAGGAAGGAAGGAAGGAAGGAAGGAAGGAAGGAAGGAAGGAAGGAAGGAAGGAAGGAAGGAAGGAAGGAAGGAAGGAAGGAAGGAAGGAAGGAAGGAAGGAAGGAAGGAAGGAAGGAAGGAAGGAAGGAAGGAAGGAAGGAAGGAAGGAAGGAAGGAAGGAAGGAAGGAAGGAAGGAAGGAAGGAAGGAAGGAAGGAAGGAAGGAAGGAAGGAAGGAAGGAAGGAAGGAAGGAAGGAAGGAAGGAAGGAAGGAAGGAAGGAAGGAAGGAAGGAAGGAAGGAAGGAAGGAAGGAAGGAAGGAAGGAAGGAAGGAAGGAAGGAAGGAAGGAAGGAAGGAAGGAAGGAAGGAAGGAAGGAAGGAAGGAAGGAAGGAAGGAAGGAAGGAAGGAAGGAAGGAAGGAAGGATTTGTGAATTGCTGCTGAAAGCAGGCCATGGGTGCAGACTTTATTTAGCTTTTCTCCAGAATTGCTGAATATCCTTCCCATTTCTCTCTGCTGTCAGACAAAAGCTCCTCTCTTGCACCTGGGGGAAGGAAAGGCAGCACTTGGCTGGTTATGCTAAAGCAAGCAAGAGAAGAAGCAAGATTGCAAGACCAAACAGAAGCAAAACGATATGCCCCTGAAATGCCAATAAAATAATATTTACATGCATTCAGGCAAGTGTGTGTGTGCCTGGGTACAGACTCAGGTGTATGTGCAGCAAGTGCTTGTGCACCTGTACATACACACACACATAGCACAGCCACACAATCAGTACTGGATGTAACATTCTCATGCCACAGGGTGCTACACAGTTCCATATTTGGTCAAGTTATGTGATGCCCGTAAATCTCACAAATTCCCTTACCACAATTTAGGAAATACAGCTTCCTCCAAAATGAGATTTCTGTGTTTGTGAACACTCTTTCTGGTAGTGTGACTAATGGTTTTAGAGCATAAATAAGCCAGGTTTTCTTTTTATTGTACTATGAGCGATATGTGGTCATCTGTGTTTCCAGCCTTCTGGCTTGGTTTCATCTTATTTTTGTTCACTCTAGTGGAAGGAATATATATTCATACATGCATATAATCCCCTCTTCACTAAGGGCTTTTGATACCTGTTTACTGAAATGTTAAGGGTAAGTTATCAAGCTTATTTACTTAGAGCCATTCCATTGTTTTCAGACTACTATACCTCTGACAGCCTGGGTTGCTGCAAACCCCTCTCTTGTCTTTTTACAGGGGGTGTTTTTTGGGTTTGTGTTTGGGGTGTTTGTTCATTTAGTTTGTTTTTTTATTGTTGTTTTTGTTCTTGTTTTGTTATGTTGGTTGGTTGTTTTTCTGTTTTGTTTGAGTTTGGTTTGTGGTTTTTTTGTTTGCTTGTTTGGGATTTTGGGGGGGAAGGATGAGGTTTCTTTGTAGAAAATTTGTACAGCTTAAGGAGAACAAATTCTTCCAGAGTGTTTCTGTTCCAGTTAGGCTGTTTACAGGCAGCTGAACAGCTGCTGTGCCCTAAGTACCTCAGTGGGAACCACCTCTGTGCACGTTCATAGCCATGCAAGGAGGCTGCTGAGTTTTCCATGTGCATAAGCACACAGCTAGAGCATTGCTGCAGGGGGGTCTGACATGCTGTGAGCCCCCAGCCTGCCTTAGCTCACTGCAGCGTGCTCCTCTGTCCCTCCCTTGCCACGAGATTTAGCTCAAACAGCACAAACTGTGGGAAGCAGCTTGCCCCAGCCCTGCCAGGGACACTGGGGAACCTGCGCTGCAGAGAGGCTGAGTTCCTTGATTGTGCTATCAATGCATACCCAGATTTCAGGAGATAGAATTAGTGATTTGTGGATATATCTGATTGAAATCGTGATGATTTTGGTTTAGGTCAGGTATTCATGATGGGAAATAAGAATGCTTTAAATAAAAAGGAGACTGTCTACTGGGAGGACTGCAGTAGGCTGACTACATCAGACCCAAATCACACATGGAGGCTTAACTGAGTGAAACTGAGCTGTAAAGCCAGTGCTGGGCTGTGATTCACACTTCTTTTATTAAAAAACAAAAAAAGGGCATTTTTGTTTGATACTTCAATTTTCTTTTCTTCTTATTTGTTTCTTCCATCTTCCTATTTTTCCTTCCTTTGCACCATTTTCCCCACAGTGGCTCACTGACAGGAGAAGTGCTGTGCCAATTATCTAATAAAAATCTGGCAGAAAGTCAATCACACTCAATGCATGACATTTAGAAAAAAAAATCTGAATTATGATTGAAAAGTCAGGAATCTGGTTATCCCAATAACAATAAAATAGCAGACTTCTTTTGTTAACACTCTCGTCTTCAGGAGGGAGTGGGAAAGGACGTGAGGGTGATTTGAGTAACTGCAATTATCCAAATATATTTATAAAAGACAGATCTTTTTTTCCCCACCACCCACCTGTAAGACAGCATATCTTGAGCTCAGCTTGTCAGTACCCAAAGAGTCACTGCTGACAGTGCAGATTACACCTGTGGAACCCAGAACTAAAATCACTGGTGTAACTCACTACCAGGTGCCTGGTGACAGCCCCATGTTTCCAGGTAGCTTCTGTGCCACGATGGGCACCAGGGGGAAGGTGGGGCTTGCTCCAGAAAACATTGCCCACTCAGGTATTCCATCACAGATTGTCATTTGTACTTGCAGAATGCTTCAAGCACAAACACATCTCAAACAGGCCCAAAGAATGTGTTCAAATGAGCCATCACATCTTCCCAGTGCTAAGCAGGTTTTCTGTCCACATCCAACTCCAGGTGAACCTGAGTGCAGGGCTTCCCCAAAAGAACCCTGTTTGGATTCCAGTCAGAGAAGTGTGAACCCTCTGAAATGCTTATCCCATCACACCTGGCAAAATATGGCCTCAGACAACAAGAAGGCAGTTTTGCAGTCCATGGAAATACATGGGATGCTCATGGATGCTGATGGTCCACCCAGTGCAGTGGAGGATCTTCCCCCTTTGCTTATGGCACAGCTCTAGCACTGGAACTGACAGAAACTTCCCTTCAAAGTGTAGAGCTGTTAAGAAAATGTCAGAAGAAGACAGCTCAGTGACCACATTTTTCAATCTTAACTTGCAAGTGAAAAGAAACATTAATTGTCTGTTTATGTCATCTCCTCCCACAGCTGACTGATGCAGAATACAGCTTGAGGTGGCATTAAAATGTAAGGTGGGTGTTATAATTTGCCTGAAGAACTTTGGCAGTTTTTAGGTTTTGTTCAGAAATTATCTGAACATTGCCATTCTATCAATGTCCTTGTAAGTCACCTACACCCTCTGCCATTCAGTATGGGAGCATACAGCCCCATGGCTTACTGACATTTCCAGCAATGCTTAGTACATGATGTTCACTGTTTTGCATTAAAAGCATACCAGAGGTGTGTAAGTATCAGCCTGGTACTCTGCAAACCTCAGAGCCAAGCTGTGCCTCAGGTTCACCAATGCCTTCCACCCCCACCCCACTTTCTTCTCTGTGGGAGTTGTGCATCAGCAGTGATGCCCAGGATGCACAGGCTGGTGACCTCCACGCCTTTCTGGAAGTTGATCTCCAAACTCCTATTTAAAACCACAGAAACTTGCTTGATATTTCTTAAACTCTCATGTTTCTGGCCTCTTGGCTATACCTGATTAGCAGGAACACAGCATCTCACTGCTTTTTTGGCCCAGCACTGATGGGTACTTTACAGCCTCCAAACATCTCTTCTAAAGCCCAAGGATGACCCTGCCAGTCCTGCAGCACTCGGATGCCCCAGATGAGTGCCCCAAAGCTGTCCATGCCACGGTGAGTGAGGAAGGTCCAAAAGAACAGCTTGAAGCAAACCAAATGCAAGAGTGCTCTTCTCCTGCCCATGAATCACCAGTGCTGCCAGTTCTCACACAAAGGAAACAGCTGCAGCCACAAATCAGGCAACTTAATAGGTCATTGCACTCTCCAAGTATTTCCCTTTGAGCTTTTCTCTGAACAATACAGAAAAAAATGTCCAATCACATTCTCTTCATTAAGGAGCAAGTGGGTAAATCTGCCAAAATATGCCATCCACTCCCTGGTCGGTGAGGGGTAACATCCAGATCCTGTTAACATCACTTACAGTGATATCACCACCAAAACTGTCCAGCTTTAGGAACTGGCTGTTTTTTACAGGCTGACAGCAAGTAATGGGGTGGCTGCAAAAATCCTACTTTATGCAAGCATAGAAACTATTCGATCTAATTATCTCAGTGGCAATAGATACACCACAGTGCGCCCAGAAAGGGGGCAGTGTTTTGCCCTGAGAATCACCTGGGGTGGCCCAGGGCAGCACTGACTGGTGGTGCTGTGCCAGCTGAACTGGCACTGATGGGCTGCATCTATTGTGCCTGCCCTGAAGCTGTGTAAAATTTACTTTTGGCTCCCTGCTAGGCTGCCTTTCACCATTTCACTGCTGGGCTGGGAGCCATATTGGCTTTGACAGCTCCCTGGCAAGCAAGCCACAGGACTGTGGTCTCTCTTCAAGCAATTCCTACTCCAGGAAATGTCTCACTGTCTCCTTGTTGAATAGGATCATTGAATGTTTTGGGTTGAAAGGGACTTTAAAGGTCATCTACTTCCAACTCCCCCTGCCATGGGCTGGGATCCCTTCCATTGGATCAGGCTGCTCCAAGCCCCATCCAGCCCAGCCTTGAATACTCCACAGCTTCTCTGGGCAAGCTGTTCCAGTGCCTCACCACCCTCATGGTGAAGAATTCCTTCCTTATATCTAATCCAAATCCAAATTCAGTGTAAAGCCATTCCTCCTTGTTGTCCCATCCCCATGTGCCCTTGTAAAAAGTCCCTTTCCAGCTCTGACATAAGCCCCTGCTCAGTACTGGAAGGTGCTCTGTGGTCTCCCCAGAGCCTTCTCTTCCCCCCTCAGCCTCCCTCATAGCTCCAGCCCACTGACCATCCTCATGGGCTCCTCTGGACTTGCTCCAGCACATCCATGTCCTCCTGGTGCTGGGGGCCCCAGAGCAGCACACAACACTCCATGTGGGCTTTCATGAGAATGGAGCAGAGGGGCAGAATCACCTCCCATGCCCAGCTGGTCACCCAGCTTTTGATGCAGCCCAGGACACATCTGGCTCTCTGGGCTGCCAGTGCACATCAGTGGCTTGTGTTGAGCTTATTGTCCATCAAGAGACCCAAGTAATTTTCCCCAGAGCTGATCTTAATGCATACCCATACATACCCAGGCTGTACCCGTGCTTGGGATTTCCCCAGCCCAGGTGCAGAACCTGTTCCTTGGTCTCGTTGGATTTTGTGAGGTTTGTTTTGCACAGGCCCAACTCTCAAGCCTGTCCAGGTCTCTCTGTATGCCATCTTTTCCCTCCAGAGAGCTGGCTGCTCCACACAGCTCAGTGTCATCAGCAAACTTGCTGAAGGTGCCTCACACTCACTGTCCCTGTTGCTGACAAAGGTCTTGAACAGTGACAGTCCCTGAGGACTCATCACCATGCTCCTCTGAAATCTCCCTTCTTCTGCAGCCCCTGGGGGATCAGGCCAACCAGGGATTGGGGAGTGAAACAGAAATTTCCATCCCTATCCATACACACTCTCCTCTGCCTGCTTGTGCCCCTCATACTCCCATTTGTGCTCAGAACCCCACAGGGCAGAGGAACTCTTTCCTCCACTGGGCAAGGAGCAGTTTTGGGGCACGGAGCAGAGCAGTGTCGCAGACAACTTTTATAAAAAATCCTTTCTTTAGGATTTTTTCCTCCTGAGAAGCTGAGAGGCCTCAGGAACAAAATGTAAAAAATCATTATCTGCTGCTGTAGAATGCAACAGGTGGATCTGTGATTGGCCCATGTTGGATGTTTATAATCAATGGCCAATCACAACCCAGCTAGCTCGGCTCTCTGTCTGAGCCACAAACCTTTGTTATTCATTTCTTTCTATTCTTAGCTTAGCTAGCCTTCTGAGAACCTTCTCTTCTATTCTTTTAGTATAGTTTTAATGTAATATATATAATAAAATAATAAATCAAGCCTTCTGAAATATGGTGTCAGATGCTCATCTCTTCCCTCATCCTAAGACCCCTGTGACCCCTGTGACCACTGTCACAGAGTCTTTGGTCAAACCTCACAGAGCCTTTAGTCAAAGTTGAAGTGTGTTGAGCTGCCACAGTAAAAGCGCACAAAAAGAAAGCATCAATGTGTAAGTAAAATTCAAGTCCACAATTTCTAAGACTGGGAGTCCTAAGAGGTTCTTCCCAAGAAAACCTAAATCCACTACATGTCAGGGGGAGCTTTTTAAATCCAAGTCTCAGGTATCCTGTTATTGAAACCTTTAGGTTGCAAATAACAACCTAAGCATCTCCACAGCATGCAGTGCAGTTTCACACCCATTATGGTCCAGCAGAATGCTGAATATTTGAGGGCATGTAAAGTTATTATAAAGTGGCTTTTTTATGCTATTATGCCTGTCTTTCTTCATCATTCCCTGTGCCATTTATATTATAACCTGGAGAGAGGCCAGTTTTATGCTTTATATGCTTGTCCTCAGCTGTACTTTTTAAGCCAGCAGTTACTAGAGCAGAGATGGAAAGAAAGCCAGACTTTTTATACACAGAATCCCCAGTATTAATGAAACTGCTTACCTAGACAGAGATAGAAATTGCCACAATAACAGCTACAAATGGTCAGCTGGCTTTAGTTCTATGTCTTTTATAGCAGTCTATGCTGGATGGATTAAGAAAAAGGCATAGAAAGCCTGAGATGTGCCAATTTATTTTCCTCTAGTCTATTTACTGAAAGATCCCACTAGGGCTTTGGTTTTTGGTTTTGGTTTTGTTGTTTGTTTGGGTTTTTGTTGTTGTTGTTTTTTAAAAATTATTTTAGTAAGCACACAGTAACATAACAAACAACAACAACCAAAAAACCCCACAAAAATCCCATTATTTTGCGTGAGATCCTATCACACAGCCCAGCCATATGGGATCCACAGAAGAAGGAAATGGTCTTTTCTGAGGACACCTACTGATTATCTGGGGTGTTGCTGTGCTTTCCAGTACAGCTTTTCTGGTGATGTTTACTTCTGCTCTGTGGGTGAGGATAGTCCAAATAAATCCAGGGACCCAGATGTGAGCACAGTTGAATAAGATGTGAGCAGCTGGTATTACCATTGCTGACAAACCCCTGGGACTCAGCAGCACTAGCAGCTTGGATGCTGAATGTCTGGGCTTGGCCTGCTGAGCCATTCTGGTGAGGTAAAAACTGTGCAGTTTTGTCTCATGTGCTCTCATAGATCTGAGGAAAAAAAAAGTCCGGGGTCATTTCTTTATAGCTGAGCAAACCCATACACAGGGAAGGGAGAAAGCAGAATAGAAACATCTGTCTTCCAACTCAGCACCCCAAAATCATAAATCGCCTCCCTTTTCCCTCTTTCCCTATTCACTATGTAGAATTAAAACCCAAGAGATTTCAGCAAGTAGCAGAACAGGTCTTTTTGCAAGCCTCTCCTGCCTGAGCATCCAGGCATGTTTCTGTTTCCTTCACATGCAGCTAGAAATATCCCTGCTGAGAAAGGAAAATGAAACTAATTAACTGGTGATGTTTTTCTGTTCCCATGATTTCCATAAATCCAGATGAACATAGATGCAGGTGTTATGTGAGCACTGGTGCCCAAATCAAAGTTCAGGGAAGGACAAAGAAGAAGAGAGAAAAGGGCAAGGAAGGGGGGCTGATGCCTGTTGCTGTCCCTGCCAGTGACTTGGCAGCCACTTGAGGATGAAACCCGAGTTCACATTTAGTCTCACTTCATCTCTGATAATTGCTGACTCTCTTTCAATGAAATATTCCCCTTTTGAGTTTACGCAGCCAAAAAAAGTGTGTTCCCCAAAAATCACAGGACATAATAATTTCCTAGAATAATTTTTTGCCTGCCTCTATGTCGCAGACATTTTTTCACAGAAATCCTTTCTTTCAGATTTCTGTGTCTTCTGGAAGGCTGAGGCCTCAGAAGAGAACATAAAAAATTATTATCAGCTGCTGGGGAATGCAACAGGGGCACCTGTTTTGATTGGTGATTGGTTCATGTTCCCATGTTTATAATTAAGGGCCAATCACAAAGTGTAAGCTAGGGACTGAGTCCTTGGCCACAACTTTGTTATGGATTCTTTCTATCTATGCTTAGCCTAGCCTAGCAGCTCTGCAAACCTCACTCCTTATTCTATTAGCACAGTCTTAATGTATTATATATAATATATAATAAATTCAGCCTTCTGATTCAAGAAACAAGATTCACTGTCTCTCTATTACCACCAGCGACCCACACAGGCGCAGTAATACCTCTAATCTCCAGAGGTGTTCTGCTCACAAGGTTTCCACAGCCAGCACAGCTGCTGGCAGAGATGGGCGATGTGCTGCATTAAAGCTGAGAGCACCTTTGCTGGCCCTCAACACAGCCTTCACTCTGAATTTCAAAGTTGCTAGCAATCTGTATTAATCAAAGTTATCCCTGTACCTTTGCAGTGCCTGAAATGTGCAATTCGCACAGGCAGACTAAGCCAAAACCTTGCTAAAACAGTGAGGTGTTCACCTTAAATTGATCCAGCCTGAGAGTGAGCTGATTCTCTTCTGAGGCTGGCAACCATCACAACCCAGCATCCACCTTATCTCACCATAGTGAAAAGAGGAAAACACAAATTCCTAACTGCTGCTTGATATACACACAGATCACCATTCACCCAAGATTTCTGCTAAAATCTTCTAAACTACTTTAAAAAAAATCAATTTGGTTTAATTTGATGTAAATTTATTAATTTCTGATATTTCCAAATGACAATTTTCTATCTGATTTCACTTTTCCTCGCATCATATAATTAGATTACCTAATGGGAATTGTCAAAACACTGCAACTTTGACAGAGATGTCTGAGCAGAGCTACAGCTTGGAGAAGGGGTTATAACACCAGGGAAAAGCTTACCCTATTGCACTGTATGTAGATTAAGGTACTTTGAGTTTAAAATAACATGGCTTTAGCACAGAAACCTATGTGGCTGGCAAAACCAACCCCCCTTACTTTTAGGAAATGTTAGAAGAGGTAAAAAAAAATGAAAGAGAAATACATAGTTTTCCATATGAAAACTGCTTTCTTTGTTGGCAGGCATGTTGAACAGGGACAGCAGAGTGCTGGATAAATGCAGTCAATGCCTGTAAGCCAGAGTTGCTTGGATAATAGCTATCCAGCTGGTGAAGAAATGAGAAACATCCATCTAAGGCACCTTAACTACATTTTAAACTAGAAATATACCTGTAGACCCTCAGGTGCACTTGAAGAGGAAGAGCTTGTAATTTTGCACATTTGGTTGTTGTCCTGCAGGGTAGCAGACATTTCTCTGTACAACTTGGCCTGGGGACAGCCAATGTCCCTTTGAAAGCTTTGAAGTTTGGGGTATGTTCTCTATGAAATGCTATCGAGGACAAAAAGAGTGTTAGCAGTCTAAGGAGAGAGGAGGATGACATGGTGATATCAATCAACTGAGTGCTTGGAGTAAGAAAAAGGAACATCCTTAAGAAAATTTAAATATGGCAGCACACTGTCTCAGCCCATTCCCTTGACAGAATATTAGGCTGAGCCTCTTTTTCGTTGCAGGTGGTTTTCAGGAGGGTTGGGCTTGTTGGTTTTTTTAAAGAAGATGGTAAATCAGACCTGATATATCAAATGAAAAATTATTTCTTCCCACTTAAATGGAGCTTATTATTAATTCCCCAGGTCTGACTCACAGAGCAGGAAATATATTTTAATCCTGTCAGGCTGTTGTGGCGGTCACGACGAGCGCGGAAGCGCAGACGCGCTGACGTGTGCCGAGCTGCGGTGGGCCTGGGTACCACCGTCAGCGTGCCTGTGGAGAAATGTAACCTGCACTGCTGGCTAAGACAGATAAGGCAGCCAATTTAACATGTGGTTTTAAGCAGCTCTAAATGCATTTCATCTTTTAAAGGCAGATTTAAGTTAAGGCCCTGGTTTAGCAACACAAAACTCCACGTTAATAATTTTCTGATTGCTGATTTGAAACAACTGCTGAAGCAAACAAATGATGTCAAAGTTTAAATGTTTCAAATGTGAATGCAAGTCAATATTTCTGATTGATCTGATTATTTAACTTCACCTTCTTAGAAAAAGCTGACCATAGCAAAATGTGTTTGAACCTCTGTACTATTATGATACAATTGATAAGATTTATTTCCTGGTTTAGGTGACTTAATTAGAATCCACTTTCAACGCTTATAATGCAACTGAACAAGTACTGGAGCAATTGTTTAAAATTATAAATCCTTGCCACTACTGATGGAATAGGATTTGGAAAAAGGTGTGTGGAAAAACAGCATTTTCAGCTGACCTCAGTGGGGGTGATAGCTGAACCAGAGTAATCATCAAAAACATGGCAGAGTGAATGAATGGGTATAGTCAAGAAAATCATCCCTGGCAGAATAGTGTGCATCATAAATGCAGAATAACTTCAAATTGTAATCCTTTTCTTCCATATAAAAGAAAATGAAACAAGAACAGAACAGAATAAAAAGATGCTTTTCAAAGAAAAGGAAGCTTGAAAATGGGAAGAAATTCTTTGCTGTGAGGGTGGTGAGGCACTGGAACAGATTGCCCAGAGAAGTTGTGGAAGACCCATTCCTGTCAGCATCCAAGGCCAGGCTAAATGGGGTTCTGAGCTACCTGGTCTAGTGGAAGGAGTCCCTGCCTATGGCAGGGGAGTTGGAACTAGGGGATTTTTAAGTACCTAAACCATTCTATGATTCTATGAAAACACAACATAAGAACTTGTGGGAAAACCTAGTAAGATCTATTAAAGAGCCTGTCACCTATTTAGCACACACTCTTTTAAACCCTCATTCATAATTGATACAAACATATTTATTTGACAAAGAGCATTTCACACTCTTGTACCTCTGGGAGAGGCTACCAATTTACACTTTACTGGGAAAGTTACTGTGGGAAGCCTGTTACAGCTGTGTTCAGTTTTAGCCACTATCAGCTGTGTCTGCAAGGGCACCTCATGGCTCTCCTGCTCCCATCAGTTCTGCTTCTTCAAAGGTGGAATGACTCCAGATACATTTCCATAGAACATACACACCTTGAGACATGCACTTGGCAGCCCACAGCCCAGGACCTTCCATTGAATGCACAGGAAAATGAGATAAAGAAAAGTCTGGAATCTTCTGAGCTGGGTGTTCATTACAGGCAGGTGGGAGCTGCTTGTAGCTAAATATAGCTTGGAAAGTCTCTGGGCCTGGCAAGGACTGGGTCATTAGAGAAAAGCAAATAACTTAGATAAGGGAGAGCTTGGCAAACACACATATTAACTGGAAACAAGATAATGTTGCACTACTGGTTTTATAGCACATTCTTAATTGCTGTAATCCAAGAGTCTACAAGGGCAAGGCTGCAGGTGCAGTAGGACCACTATAACTTACTAATAATTTTATTTATGAGCCCGAGTTTCCTCCTACTTTCTCTCTTTGCACATAGATGGAATATCTCTGTAGTCTGGATTTTTTTTTTTTATTATGGTCTTACAGACTGGAGCACAATGACCCCCATATCTGGAGTCTCCAGGTACTGCTGTAATACAGATAAATAAATGACTGATAACAATGCAGCCAGATAAATAAAATACACCGACCTGATATGAATTACTGCATTAGTTAGGCAATTTCCACTCAGTAGCACTTTCTTACTCAGGGTACTAACCCACCAAAACAAAGCAAGAGTATTTTTTTTCATTACTGTATGTTATATTATGTTTAGTTTGTATTTAGTTTTCTACCTTCACTGAAATCCATCTGGAAAATTTTTGTTTCCTTTACTGAACTCGGTGCTTGTCACACCTGGAATACTGTGTGGAATTCTGGTCCCTGCTGTACAAGAAAAGATGTGGAGAGGCTGGAGAGGTCCAGAGAAAGGCCACAAAGATGATCAAATGACTGGGCAACCTGACATATGAGGAAAGGCTGAAACTAAAGGATTGATTCACCCTTGAGAAAAGGCAGCTTTGGAGGACCTTATCACCATGTTCCAGTATTTAAAGTGTGGCTACTAAGAGGGAGACTCTCTTTTTACCAGAAGCCTCAGGAAAGGGGCGAAGGATAATGGGTACAAGATACTCTTGGGGAGATTCTGATTGGACACAAGAGGAGAAAATTTCACAATAACAATCAGCCACTCATTTTTTACAAGGAGAAGAATCTCCACAGGAAGTGGGGGATTCCCCAACGTTGGACATTTATGAAATTAAGCTGAACAGGCTGCTGGACCATCTTGTCTATACCATGCTTTTGCCAAGAAAGGTTTGATCAGGTGATCCTTGAAGTTTCCTTCCAACGTGGTACTCCATGATTTTGTGATTGATTCTGCTGAATTTTTTAATGTTTGTTGACTTTTGGTGGCTAATGGTGATAACACAAGGGTGGCAATGGGAAAAAAGGTCCAGTGTTGGATTTACACAGGCACCCCTGAAGGTCATGTGGCCAGGCAAGACATGTAATCCCATGGGAAACAGAGCAATGGTTAGTTCAGCTTTAAAATACCCTTCCCACATATGCCAGGTGCTCCTGGGCACCACACCCTAAGCACCAAGGTGAGGGGCCAGCAGAGCACCAGAAGGTGGAACAAACCACTATGGAAAACTCTTGATCTCGCACCTGAAACTTGGTATTCATTTGCCAGCTACCAGGTGAATCCCACCTCACCCCAACACAATGCCATGTGATGGAGGGTCTTTTGGCACAAAGAATTTCAGGGCTGAAAGTAGTGCAGTGGGCTAGGTTTGTAGGGATGGAGAAAGAAGAAGATAGAGAGAATTTCTTGTCCTGGAAGACAAGATAGGTGGGATCATCTATGTCTCTTCTTTGGTTAAATCAAAGTTGGGCATAACTGTGATATATTTCACAGAAATTGCCAAAGGTAAAGGTAGACAGTCTTTTGAATGTTTGACACCAATTTACGTACATTTCTCATGCTTTCAAACCCACAATAAATAAAGGAGAAAATATTATTACCTACTTTCATGGTTATCACTTCTTGTTTTTCCTGGCATACTTCAGATTCTTACATAAATTGCAGCCTTTGTTTTAGAAACAAGGTATTATTTCTCATGGTTAGAGAGAAAAAGATGAAAAACTTAACCCTGAAGTCAAAATTCAGGAGTTACGCCAAAGAAAACTGGTATTTATCTTCATTTCACAGCTCATTTTTTAAGTCTATCCTCTGATTTGTAGAGCTGATACAGTATATTCAGTGTCCTGGCCTGTCAAGAGTGGTATTTGAAGTACATGAGTAAGCTAAGAACTAAGCACACTGGAATTCTATGGCAATGTTGTGTTTGCCCCACAACAGAGAACAGAGGAAGATTTTAGAACAGAAATAATATTGCAGAGTGGATAAATAAATATTGTGTGAATGCTTTGCCTTGCTTCTTTGAGAGCTCATCAGGTAATAGCTTTTCTATACAGATGAGTGTTCTCGACGTTCAGGAAAACTCAGGTAATTGAGTGGAACAACTCAGCACAAGTGTTTAGCATGCACTAATTCTTTAACTCTCCTTTTCTCCCCTAAGGTACATTTGTAATGACAGCACAAGCAACATAAGATTAGTTTATCATTTTTATCACTACTGATATTGCAATTTACATGGTCATTAGGATATATAAATACTAAAAATTAGCAGGAATTAAAGATGATGTGTAGCATATACCTCAATAACTTTTCATTTTAATAATTGCTCAAAGCAGAGTACTCTGGGTAACCTGCCATAGCAGGTCCTGGCCTGAGGTTGAAGAACACCTGCTCACTCCAGCAACTGGTGGCCATCCTCAAGTCCCTCTGAAGATTATTGCCTGCAGCCATGGGTAGCAAGGGTTTACCCTGTGTCTTGGGTTACAATGAAAAAGTGTAACCAAAGTATGTGTTCTGTGACCATCTTCATAAGCTGTTAAAACAGATGGGGCAGTGTTCCTTATCTCTTCCATGGCTCATCCCTGATAAGTCCCTCCAAGGGCTATATCTTTTCAAATGGGCCATCAAGGTCTCCCAGCATGTCTTGTAGAATTATCTCATCTCATTCTGAGAGGCCCTGCCCAGAGGGAGGAACCAAGCATTCCTACCTGGATATAATCTGAGGCTTGGAACACCACAGGAGCACTACCACTGGATTCCCAGAGGACACAAGCTCGATACTCACCACTGGACCTCCAGAGAAAGATCAGATCTTTCCACAGGATCGCTGCTTCAACAGAACCACATCCATCACTCCAACAGGACTGTAGCCACCATTTAATCAGACTGCTACCATCACAGGGTGTGAGATCATATTCTGACTCTGTCAGTTTAACTCAGTGTTTCTGTACTATTGCCTTTATCTTAATTTTTCTATTAAATTGCAGCTCTGACTTGGAATTTCCCAGTGTTTTGGTTTTGAACTGGTACACCCTGGGAGCACCAATCATTTTTGTGACTCTAGATTGCTCTTAATCATCACAATTCCATGTGTAGCACTACAGAACCATCACCACATCTGTAAGTTAATGTGTTGCTGCTGAAAGCTAAATTTGCCAATTCCAGTGACACGGGAGTGTTGTATGATAAGGGAAACTGTGTTGTGTTTTGCTGAAAGCAGCGTGACCACAAAAGCTGACCAGCCCTGGTAAGCTAGTAGCACTTTGCAAACACATTTATAGAACCCTGGAACTTGGTTGCACTGATGCATCTCTCCCAGGGGAAACAGCCATGTGGAAGCATTTGAACAGTGGGAAGGACATCTAACTAGATTAAACCTTCACATTGATTCTTTTCCAGTTTGGAACTTCTTTATGTGGTTTATTATGCATTGTTTAGTCACAGTGTCTAAAGAGAAGAAGTGGTGCATCAGGAACCAGAGACCAGCACTTGTGTAATGCACAGTCTGGATCCTGACCATGCAGCAGGATACACCATCTGTGAACTAGAACCACTTAAGAAAAAGGGGAAGGTGCTGCCATTCTTACCCTCATTTGAGTAAAAACGTCAAGTGTGTCTAAGACCTCCATTAGGCTAGTGAGTAAACATGTAAAATCCAAAAATAAGAAAAGATAAACCTGGAGATAGTTTGTCTTGTTCCTGTTCTGTGGATCTTATGATACAAACCATTAATAACCCCAAATGAGAGAGGCTCTGAAGCCAAGAAGCCCAAGGGTTGGGATTTATCACTGTGCTCCTTTACAAGGCCTTAGGCAATGTTAGATGTCTTTTTTCCGGCACAAATAATTGCAGTCTTGTCTTGGTTTATGAGTTACTTTAGATGTTATTTTCTGCTATTTCGCATATTGCCAAAACAAAGATGTTACATCTGTTTCATTTAAAACTACTAGGTCAGGCTTACAGCCAAGCATCAAACCAGTTTTGAGGAGTTAGCAGAATTAAGCAGTGACTTATTCCTTCGCATTTCAAAATTGCCTTTAATTTTATTACATTTGTCAATGTAAGCACTAAAGTTTTAATGATAGCCATTCTGAAAAAGGCACCTCTCAGAACACTCTTTTTCCAAGTTATGAAGTCTGTGATAAATTATTTTAAACAATTTTGAGCTGAGTCTGAGGCCACAATAAATGATGTCTTTATCTTACTTTGCATAGTAATTATGTAATAACTGTGACACCATTGTTGTCCACACTACAGGGAAGTTATAATTCAGTTTTAATAGTTTAAAACAATGCTTTGTTATACCAATGGCATGGTTGTTTATTTTCATTTAGTGTGTTATATTTTGGAATGCACAAATAATTTATTTAAATAAAGGAATATATACAAATATGATGAAGGAGAGAAACTCTACAGAATACAATGGCTGCATGCACTGGGGATGAGGCTATGATTTTCTTCAGAGGTGTGGAACTGAAAACTAGGAAAAGTTCTGAAGCTGTGCTGAAAATCCCATCACCACATCGAAGGATCTTCAAACCTGCAACACATATTATGAATAAAAAAAACCCCACATTAAACACATATAAAAGCCCCCACTGAAAAAATTCAATGTTAAAACTGCCTAAAACATTCACTAATAGCTGCAATGAGAAATATATATGCATATTTGCAGTTGAAGATTGTATATGTGTCTCTAACAACAACATATGCATTATGAATTTCCAAAAATCTGTACTTGATTGTAAAAATTGCTACCAGAACTTGCCTCTACATCCTGCTACCCTGGTACCTCGTTTTACATGGCTGAGACTAGCTACAACGCTGCCTTACACCATTAAATAGCACTTAGTGAAATTAAGCTAAATAACTATGGTATGTTGAGATACAAATTTCTTAAAGATATATTTTTCACAAAAACTCAGAAGTAAACAACTTCCAAAGAGCACTCACTGAGCCAAACAAAATCACATCATGCTGTAAGCACCTTTAAACAAAACCCAAGTTCAAAGCCTCCATCCTAAAATATTATGGTATTCTACTGCTCATTATCAAGCTTTAGAAATATATTGAAAAGGGTGCTGAAGGCAGGATTTTATCCAGAGATCCTCTGCTTGCAAACAGATGTTTTGTCTACACAGAAGGAAAGGTTACAAGTAAGAGAACAGGGAAAAACACCAGGAGAAATGCATTTGCCATTATTTTCCCATTTAAAAGTAGCACATCAACTCTTGACTAAATATCTAATCTGCCTCCACAGTCACTGGAGAGACATGGGCACCTCAGAGGGCAACTGAGACCGTGCCTATTTTAGGAAGGAAAGTTCATTCTGGAGTTACCCATCCCTCTGACTGACTCCAGAGGCAACCTAGATGAGTACTTCATACTAGATATCTAATTTTTAAAGAGGCAGCATCAGGAAATATACAGCCTATTACAGAGCATTAAACATTTCCTCATCACTCCACAAGACAGACAAAATCAGAAACATGCCATATCACACATTTCTGTCATAAGAACTTACTTGTACTCAGGTCAAGGCACCTCCTTTTTTTTAATATTTAACTTCGCATTTTGCAATTAGTTTCTAAAAGAATTTCTCTAAACTTTCTTTATATGGTCAGACATACACCCAAACTAGAACATCTTTTGGGGCGTATTTCAGTCAGCAAAAGTGAAATGCCAAACCAGGCCTGTCAAGCTGAATAGAATTAAGTCATTTATCATTATCTCAGTGTTTAGTTACAAAGTTCAGTTCCCACAAACTCATGAGGTATCACTCTCTGTCACTGATTCACCGAGTGCAAATTACATTTTCTCCATAACTAGCTTTTTGTGCAACTATTTCTAAAACATTTACTGAATTTAAGTTTGGAATAATAGCAGCCTGCCTTTCATTCATTCATTCCTTCAGCCTGGCTTCCTCCAGGAAAAAGGCTTGGGAAGCTGTGCTGTGTGTCCATCTGTCCAGCCCTGTGTGCCCCTCCTCACTTCCTCCCCAGCTTTCACACCCTTTGGACAATTGCAACCAAGCCAAGGAGAGGCACACTGATTTTAGAGATGTTTAGCTCCTGATGTGCCATGAAACACAGGACTGGATAGAAAGAAAATTTAATTGTGCCCTCACATGGAGGAAAAAGTTGGAGTGGGCTCCAGAATCCATACAGAGTTTTATCCTAGAAAACATATCCATAGGAAACTAGGCATCATTGCTCCCAGAACTCCCATAACTGTCAGCAATGAGTGAAAAACACCATACTCAGTTTAAAGTGCTGTTACAGGGGGTAAGAAATAAAAATCTGCTTCTAATTAATTCTTGATCTTAACTGCAGACTAGTTTGTTACTATGCTCATGAATTTTTGCTCCCTGGTGTGATATAAATAGCATTATTGAAACAATAATAATAATAATCACAAAATGTTTGTGATGAAGGGGTGAAAATTACAGAGAGTATTAGACTATTAGGGAGATATATTAGAGAGTATGAGTGCTAACTACCCTGTGTGTTGCCTCAAATTCAAGACAGTGGAAATTTCCCATTATGTGAGGGCTCTCCCTTGTCATTACAAAACACAAAATAGTCTAATACATTTCACTGCACTTCATGCAGTTTTTCAGATAAGCATCTGCAGAGAAAATTGCATCCCCACAGCTGTGGTTAGTCATCAAACCATCAGCCAAGGCTCTCCCTACACAAAAACTGCAGGTCTCATGAACAACCTCCCTGGATGGCAGTAGGAATTTTGGGTCACCTTTCAGTCTCATGATCATGCCCTAAATTCAATGCTACAGCCTATTATTTTTAAGTACTCAAGTAGTCTAGTTGAGCCTTTGCAGAGCACTTGTTTGAAGACTCCTGAGAAGACAGCTGCATAAAACATTTATTTCTGCAGTAGAAGTATTGTCAGCAAACTTCAGACAATCAGTGAAGGCTTAAACTGAGCTCATTCATGTTGGATTGTGAGTAAAACCAGTATTTTCCTTCATGAGCCAAAACTACTCCTGCATCTTACCTTTTCAACATACTTAATTTTCAGCTGTGTAAATTGCAGTCACTGCTACAGTATCTTACATTATGGCTAAATTGTCATTACCTAAATAGATAAATACATTATGTACATTTGAAACCCCAGTGTTGTTTGAAACACCACTGTTACTTTAGCCTAGTGCAATGGAAATAAAAAGGCCTTTTTTCCCCTTTGCAAAGCATTAGATACAAAACCAGTGTGAAATACTGTATTTTAAAGAAAAGTCACTGCTGTGCATTTGTGTATGAGTTAATATAAGTGCATATTTACCACTTATACATCTTTAGAGGAAAAAATTAAACTTGTGTGAGCAGCAAGACGTCATCTTTGGAGCTCTAATAAGTAAGGAATCATCATCAGACATCAGCATACAATTCTATGTAAAAAATGCCCAGAATGAGGCAAGCACTGTGGGAGTGCTTCCCTTCCCATGAATAACGGGTATAGCCTGCTCCCAAAATTAGCAAATGAGGAGTTTGGACTATATCACACCTGGTGAGGCACTTCATGCACTCATAGATGGTGCTATCTCTCAGGGAAAAAAGGAATTAAATGTTTGGGTTTTTTAAGGACGTGATTAGCCAGCTTTTGGTGGTATGTTTTCTCCCTGTGAATCATATTTATTGATAACAAATGAGACTGTTAAATCCAAATGAGCTCTTCATACATACCTGGATCTAGGAATGTTTTCTGTGCTTTCCCTCAACAAGAGGTCTGAGATCAGTGTATCTGGGCTTGATCTCTTCCCATATCTGAGGAAAAATTTTTAAAAGTTACATTTTTGTATATATCACTTTTTATAAATGAAGACTGAGCACAGAACTATTAGTGATTCTTTTCTTTTCAGAAAAATAATTGAGCAGACAAATACCATTTTCCAGCAATTTTAATTTGCCTTAGCCACGTGAGCAAATGTTAATTCTTGTTTTATTTCCATATTTTTCTACATTTTCTCCATAATTATTTTACATTATAATATTGAGAAACTCCCAATATTTCTCAATTTGATGGCTGCCCCTGGATATTCTAGGACCTTGCACCTTACTGGTGAGAGCATGGAGGAAGAGGGAAGAAGCTGTGCATGATGTGACTTCCAAGCAGGTTGGTCTTGCCTGGAAACCCAGTTCCATCATCCCATGAACTTTCTCAGTGGTTTAGATTATACTTCTCCTTTATGAGAAATTTTGCAAGATTTTTTAAGGTAGCCAGCACATTTGGGGCTGCCCAACACATAGCACATTAGTTGGCAAACACTGAGCTATCTTGAATTCTGTGGCCATGAGAATGAAAACTTGCTTTTTCAGAGTTCTTCCTCAACTAGACAGGATATCAGGGACCTTTATCCTTTATTTACATAGCAGCTGGCTTTCTATTTGCCTTTTTCTTTTTAATCCTGAATGCTGTACATCACTTAACAGTACTGCAATTCCCATCACTTGGGAAGGAATTCAATCTCTTTTCCTTGGAAAACAGAAGTGGCAATGAGCAGCCTGCTTACATGACTACAAGGATTCATTAGCCTAAGAGTGATACCTATGAGCAAATGCTCCCTTGGTTGAAAAGAATGAAGATCACAGTTTAACTTGTGTGTGCAATTTCATTCTGGATCACAAAGTACATGAGCAGTTTTTGTGAATGCTGCTTCAGTGAAATTCTGAATTCAGAAAAATCAAAGGTGTAGTTAAGAACTAACATTTTATCCATTATTATCATGATGTTTCTCCAGTGACCCCAGTCATTCCAGTGGTTTAGATTAGCAAAAAAAAAATCTACCCAAACCTTCCAACCTACATTTAAACACCTAACAGTTTTAACTGTTGAGTGCATTGATTGCACTTGAATGGGGAAACATCTCTCACTTTTCATCCCTTTTCTTCAACCATTTGTGTTTTTACCTTGCTTTAATCATTTCAGTGCATCACCTGTGCTCCAGAAAGACAAAGCATCAGTTCCAGAAAGTTAAATTTCTTAATCTGAGCTGATTGAAAGCAGGGATTTGAAAAGAACCAGCCAGACACAGTAAAATGCTATTACAATAGTGCAATCAGGCATGATGCTGAATCAAATACCTTGCACTCCATCACCACCAAGGGATTTCTTTCTTTCTAGTTCCCTGCTCTGATTAATATGGATGTGACCTGGACTTCAACTGAGGAGGAAGCTAATTTTCTGTTATGTTAAAGAAACTGATTTAACAAATCAGAACTTGCTCTAGCACCTCACACTTGGACAAAACTCCCACAGGAAGTTTTGCCTGAATAAGAAATAGGCAGTAACCACCCACAGTGAAGAGATTCACTCAAATAATGAGGACCACTATGTTGGGGGAGATATACATTTTACATGAGTTCCTTCAGCATCTTGGCCACTCCATGCCAGTACCTGTGCTGGATGGACCCACCGTGTCCAAAGCTGCACACAAGGTGTTCACTGACTGCCACCAGCTGGGCTGCCCAAAGAACATCCACTCTTGCTTTGTCAGTCTCCTGTCTGCCCTGTCACTTTGCCCCTGGGAAACATCCATGCTACTGACTTACTAATTAGGGGTCACAGACAGAGTCAATCTCTTTTTCCTGATGCAAATGTCTGGAGACCTCTTTGCTCCAGCTGCTTCATGCCTTGCTCTGAGATATACACTAATCAAAAATCACGGCTGTTTTAAAAGGCTTAAAATATCACAATTCCAAGCCAGGTGAAAACACCTGGTCAGTTTTTATACTCCATTTGAGACATCAAGGCCTACTTTGGGGCATGCTGATAAGCCACAACTCCAGCTGAAGTCTAAGAGATTTAAGGAGCAAACATACTTATTCTGAATAAGGACACAGTATGTCAGGCTCAGCAAAATCTCAAAGCTTCCTATGGAAACTTTGGTCAATGTCCAATCCAGAAACTTGGATGTGTCTGATTCAGAAAATTGTCAAGAAACCAAAGCAAAGGGAGATCTGCTCCTGTGCCCATTAAAGGGTGTTGACAAGAAGCAGGAGCAGCAGCACTGCCCAAGTCACACACACCTTAATATACTTTCTGCCCTGCCTATAGCTCAAGTCATTTCCAGCAGAAATGGCCTGGCTGCTTTGCTAAAGCACAGAAGAGCCACAGATTCACTGAGAAGCTGCAAGTGACAAAAGAAAGAAGATTGTTTGTTAGCAAGAGGGAGCACAGGTAGCAGCAAATAGCAGGAGGAGGAAGAGTAAAGATGGACTCTGAAAAAAGCCTCCTGAACAGTGTGGTAGAGAGGTGTGAGGCAAGGACCACAGGACAGTTCAGGAAATGAAGGTGGAACTAATCCAAAGACACACAGACATTTGTAGAGCAGCAGTCTGCATCTGTCCTGGAGTCTCTTTTAGGCTATAAAGACCTGGCACATAAGGAACAAGGATCTCATCAGAAACAAGAAGCTTGAAAAAGGTCTCATGATCTGCACCATACAAGCACCCATTTACCTCAGGTATCTCAAAGGGGTATTAAAGCTGACAGGCACTGGTGTCTAAAGCTGAGATGGATCTGAAGAATTTCCAAGGAGGGAGGGAGCAAACAGCCAGATGGACAAGGTCTAAATACAAGAAGAGAAGGATGGTCTGGAAGGAAGAAGCTCATTGAGCTCAGGTGAAGACTCTGTGGGTCACAGTACCTCAGAGGGGAATGGCACTCAAATGTTTGAGTCAGGCCAGAAGCAGAAGGCAGAAAGATGAGCCAGGAGGGGGTGGGGAGGGGGTTGGTGGCATTCATAATCACAAAAACATCAAATAAGGCAGGGCAGATGAACCTGAAGAAAAAAAACCTATCCATTTCCTCATCTCCTCTTTTGCCAACAACTTACTGCTTCACCTCAGGAGCTACAGGCACCAGGCTGGGTGAGAGGCTGAGCACAGCTTGCTCACCCACCCACAGAAGGAAGCAGGGTGAGCCCCTGGACCTCATCCTCCCCCTGTCACAGGGCTCCCAAGCAGTGCCATGCACAAAAAGCAGAGATAAAAATCTGTTAGAAGAGATAAAACTTTGAGCACATCTGCTCAAACAGACCAATCATCCTTAGACCGGTCTAAGGATGCTTCAAAAGTTATTGATTCATTTTGCAAGTGACTGTGTCACTGCCAAAACAGGAAACCTCCAGCAGCTCAGTTAAGCTTTCCAAATGGAGGTGGCAATGGCTTTATTTCTGGACTGTTCATTCACCACACTGGAAAAACAGCACACCTTTCTGGTTTTTTAGTTAACCTGTGGAGTCAACTTTTAAATGCATATCACAAAGTTGTCTCTGTAGTGCTTTTTTCTGCCAACTGTCTTGTACTTCCAGTTCAACTCTGTTCCTTTTAATACATGGATGGGTAGGAAATACGAGGAAAATCTAAAGAACAAAATTTAAATTTTATTCATCAGAAAGAATAACTATTTCAGGTCTCTTGGAAATCCACACAAAAGAATGAAACTGGTTTCCCTCTCTGAGTTGTGTACTTACAATCAATAAAATTGGAATAAAAGCTACACAGTCAATATTAAAGCAAGCACACAGAGCAGACACCAGAAGTGAAGGCTGAAAGAAACGAGGAGGGGTGGTCATTTGGATTTGGGATTTTTTGTTTTTAAATATGACTTTGCTTTGGACAGGAGCCACCTTTGAAAAGGGAGATGAAAGAAAGAAAAGAAGGGATGAGACACCAGCCTGGAGATCCCATCACATGCAAGAGAAAACAGCAGCAGAGGCAGAATTTGAGGACTGGATTATTTTAACAGTAATCTAGACAAAAGGTTATTTGAGTGCAGACTGCCACACAGAAGCATGCCTCACATGTGAGCCAGTTGTGAATATTGCTTTAAAAGTTCAGAACCGAAGAACTGTATTTCTATCAGCCCCTTCATCCATCTTATGCACTTAGGGCAGTAGCACACACAATGTCAGGGGCTTCTGGGAAAGCTCTCAGTTGCATGATAGCCACCCTTCTAATTTAATTCTTCAGACTTCTAGAGGGAAAAATGAAAGCCTAAAGCCTAATTTTAGACTCTCATCTGGTCTTGATATCAAACAATAGATAAATATGTCAAAGCTCTTCTGTGTCACGCACTATTGCACGACCTCAGAGCGAATATCTATCAATCCCACAGCCCAACTAGACAGACCATTCTTTATCAAAGAAGATGATTTTTTTATAATAACTTGCCCTTTTTTTTTCAGGCTGAGCCTTTACCCATACTTTAACAAGCATGGTCAACACAGAAAGCCAGTTTAGAGCCAGGGAGGCTTGCGTTCACACTCTTTGGGCTTGAGTTCTTGGTCTTGAGAGAGGTTTTGTTTAGGGCTAGGGGTTTTTTGACACTCGCAGCTGCATGAAGTAGCCTACAAAGCACAAAACACCTGGACTACTACAACTTCACAACGGGCACTTTTTCTCACCAAAATCTTCACTGGAGTCAGTGTCAGCAACAGAAGTGGGAAACTGCTCCTAGTGCCCTGTCTAGCCGTCTCCAGCTCCCAGGTTAGTTATCTTTCCTTTTTGGGGTTCCTCCCTGTGCACGCTGTTTGTGCTCCTGCCTGCCAGCCTGTCTGTGCCAGAGCTAGAAGAGGCTGAGAGAGCAGAGGCAGCATTGACACTCCTGCCCCTTCTGCCAACTTGGGCGGTGGAAATTCAGCTCCGGACCCGTCGGCAGCTCAGGGTTTCACGGGCACTGCTCTCTAATCTGAGCACCACGTCTTTCTCCGTGTCCTTGGGGACAGCAGCGAGAGACACTCGGTGTGAGGGGACACCCCACCTTCCTCCCCTGAGCCTCGCCAAGGAAAAAGTCAGCCCGACAGCGGGCGAGGGAGATGTGCGCCGTCCCGCTGTGCCTACCTCTGCCTGGTGATGAGGTTGATGTAGTGCCTCAGCGCCGAGTAGTATCTGGCCATGTCCTCTGCGGGGGCGTCCTCGCCGGGGCTGTCCGGTTTGGAGGGGTACGCCTCTGCCAGCGTCCCCAGGCAGACCAGCAGCGACAGGGCGAAAGTCAGCACCGACACCCACAGCCTCACGGTGCCCTGCATCTGCTCGGCGGGGCGGGATGGACGAGAGCTGCCGTCAGCACCTGCCCCGACGGCGGCAGCAGCGCGGCCGCCCCAGCGCAGCCCCGACCGGCCCGGACAGCCCCGCGTCCCCGTCCCCATGGCTGTCCCCGTCCCCGTTCCCATCCCGTGCCCGCCCCGTCGCGGCACTCACGGCGGCGGCTGCAGCGGAGCGGCTCTCGGCTCGGCTCGGCGCTTCTGCCCGGGCGTCGGGGCTCCGAGTGCGGGGCTCCGCACCCCGCCGCCCTGCTTTAAGGCTTCCCGGCAGGCAGGAGGGGCCTCGGGCGATCACGCCTCGCCGGCTCCGGTCCCCCCCGCCCCGCTCCGCCTGCCCCTGCCCCGGGAGGGGCCCGGCCGGGAGGGGCCGGGCGGCTCCGAGGGGGCGGGCGGTGCCGAGCCCCGCGCAGCCCCCGCGCCGCCCCCGCCGCCCCGGAACCCGCCCACGGCTGCCCCGGGATGTGCTCCGGGACCGGCGTCCTTCCCCCAGCGTGGCGGAGCGGGAGCCTGGGTGTCTGCAGCTGTGGGGCCGCCGTGCTTCCCGAGCTCCCCGGGGACAGAGGTGGGACAGCCGTGCTGTCCCGCACCCATGGCACGGCAGGGGCCCCGAGCTCGGGCTTTGTAGCAGTGGTGCTGCCGGACATAAAGCCAGGAAAGCGGGACGGTTTGGACAGCCAAAAGTACCAAATCAGTGCCACAGGCTCAGACATGATAGCCGGTAAATGGGTAAATTAGAGACTCACACAATGGTTTGTGTTGGAAGAGACCTTAAAGACCAGATGGTTCCAAATCCTTGGACCATGGAACTAAACACCTTCCACTAAACCAAATTGCTCAGAGACCAATCCAGTGTGGGTTTGGGCACTTTCAAGGCATCCGCAACAAATCTTAAAGTTTAACTTCCTAGGGGACTGCAGCAGAGCTGCAAATCTACCTCCCTCCACACCTACTCTGCCCCCCTGCTCTGGGCTACCTTCTGGGTATCTGTTCTAAAGTTGCTTTATTCTGTTTCATTTCTATGCCTAAGACACAAATCACAGAAAACAACTCACCAATGCCATGGGATCACAGTTGCTGTCCTGACCCAGGGGAACCACTGCTGAATCTGGAACACAGAACTTGTCCTAGAAACATGGGACTACTGATTCAGCTGTCAGACTTACATGTCTCCTTGTCCAGATCTGAGTCAGTGGGGAGAGATGGGCACCCTGACAGTGATTTGAGCCCTCATACAAAAGAGGTCTGAGACAAGCAGAGTGGGGATCTTCTGCTAACACACCCTTCTCCACTGGTGACAGGAACAGCTTGGGGGACTGGGCTAGGCTGGACACCTGACTACCAGAGTGCCTGAAGTTGGGTAAGATTAATCCACTTCAAACAAAGCTTCAGAATTTGGTAGATTTGGAAAGTAGCCTTGCGTGTTAGTAAAATAAGGTTAATTTTTTAGAAAGAGATAATTTGATTAGCATCTTGACTAATTCCAATTGGAATGACAAATCATGACTCTCATAATATCTTACTTTTACTTTTATTTGAAGGCAAAATAGCAAACACCCAAGTAAGAACATTTGATATACTGACAAAAGGCTTCAGGACATATTCTAAAATTCTATCATTTATATACTACTGTTACTAATTTCTGTAGTTATTATCGTATGCAGTTATTGGTTTAATAATAATCCAGCAGATTCTGAAAAAATATATTCAGTTTGGAAAAGCAAAGCCAGGAATTGTTTTCATCACTCCAGAAACAGAATCTCAATATTATCTGAGGAAAAAAACCCCACAAATTAGAAAATAAATGGCTCTTGTGCTGTGCAACTAAGCTCATGAGACAGTGTCTGTTTCCATCCATGAAAGCAAAGAAAATTCCAGAAAGCTTAATGTCAAGAGATATTTGGAAATCTTCATGACTCCAGAGTGCACTGGCCACAGACCTAACAGCAAGACTACAGGCTGCCTTACATCACCCACTGAGTGAAGAATTTTAATGTGTGTGAATAATCTTCCATGCCACAGCCAGCAGCTCTAGCTCCTAATTTCTGCAGATGTGTGCACAGGGTGACATTGCATCTTACAAAGTGGCCTCACTGCATCCCCACGCTTCTGTCCTCCCACCAGCACACTCGTGCACATTCAGTGCTCACGTTGTCCCCACGTCAGCTCAACAGATGCAGCTGATGTGACAGCCAGATGCCTGTGATACTGCAAATGCTCCGAAGAGCAGCTGTGCTCTGGCTCCATCACTTTTCCTTTGCTATGCTGAATCCAATACAATGCCTAAACCACAGCTTCTATTGATCCAGTTTATCAGCTTTTATAGGGTGTGGAGAGCAAGTGGTGACAGCACCGGAGGTTGAAGCATCTGGAAAGGTGTGGCACAGTCACAGCTCTCACCAGCTTCTGTTTGATTCTGGCACAACCATCTCCCACCAGTTCACAGCACTGGAGGTGACTGTCTCACCATTGAACTCTTTCACCACTTATAACCGAGGTTGTTTCTCTCCACTAGTACCTTTCTTTCCACACTATCAGTCTTCAAGGCAGTCCAAAGAGGAAAAAGCCTACAGGCTAGCAGCAGAGCAAGATAAGCACAAAGTCTGGTGTCTGCACACTCACTTGGGCTGTGAGGAGCAATGACATTCCCCCATCACCACATTCCTTGCTATGGGTGTCTGTATTCCCTGGAGCAGCATTGTGTCACATTGCCACGTCCTGGCACAGACCAGCACCCAGGCCGTCAGCATCTCCAGAAACCCTGGGCAAATCCCTTCTCTTTTCCTAATGATGAGGTACAAGGACTAAACTTCTCTCTCACAGGAAATGATAAAGGAGTCACACTTGCTAGGTCCTTAGACAAAATTCTGGGTCTGGATCAGCAGTTAACCAAAAAAACAACACACAGGCCACACTAACAGTCAGTTTGTTTCACAGCACACTGTGAGGAAAACTTTCTCTCTAATGCAAGAGAAGGAATCAGTTTTGCCTCCCATATGAGACAGCAGCTCCTGCAACTGAAGGCTGTTCAGCAGGATTTGGGGAGAAATTTTTTTCCCTGGAGCAACATGAACGCATCAACTCATTTGTTGTGTTGTATTTTCCCATTGGATGCAGTAGCTTGTGCTGGATTTGGATACTGAGTGGTCTAAAGGTTTATGAGATGTTGGACTTTGCCAGCCCCACTGCACCTCCAGGAGAACACTCTTTCCATACACTTTCAGCATTTAATACAGGAAATCCAGAACTCTGAACCCATGATTTTGAATACTCTGCTTTCCACAGTGCCTATTTCTGTAACAGTATTGAGGCACTGCTCAGCTCCAGATATGTGCCTATGCCCCATTTCATCATTTAGGAAAAGCACACATCTCATATCTTTCTTGAATTTGGAAACACTTATGTTTGGAGCCATCCTACAACATCCTGTTTCAAAAAATGCCTTGTTTCCATTTTGAAACACTGCAAATCCATACAGGGTCTTCCAGTTTCTCCCCTAATAGCATATTAACCTTAAATAATAGATAAAGCATACTTTAGATAGCATAATCAGTGTAATCTTAATGCAAAAAATGCTGGCATTTTTATATTAATGATATAAGCCTTATACCTGAAGTTACAGACATTTATAGGCTCTGGCATACCAGGGGGACCAAGTGTCCCTGGGCCTCAGTGATCTTAATGAATGTTTTACTACTGGTTTCCTGATTCCTGGTCTCCTGCTCTTCTGGCTTTACCTGTTGATGGTTCCTCAGCCTGGATACTGGCCCAGTGTTGCACGAAGCAGGCAGCATTTGTGTTCTGGCAAGTGGCAGAGTTGCCCTTTCCACAGGCAGCTTTAAGATGGGCCATAAAGGTGAAAAAGAGGGTGGCTAGGGTCTTTGGAAAGAAATTAGTAAGACTCAGAAAAGCTGGTGGAGGAAAACAGCAAGAACCAAATGGATCTAAAGAATGTAGCCTGAGAGAGAAAGCAGAAAGACTTGGGCATAGCTCATGTGTAGCAGCACTTAGATATCCACATTTTCTCTTTGCCGCGTATCACAGGCTTGCAGATGTGCATCTCCTAGTTAACACCCTTGCTAATGAATAAAGAGCTATTTAATTACATGGGAAATGGGTGCTTCAAAGCTCTGAGCAGGTATCAATGTCAGCTACAGAACTGATGGGAAAAAAGTGAAAAGGAAAATGACAGTTAAATTTTGCCTACCTTTTAATGTCATGACACTTAAAGATTCAATAGACAGAAATTTATTGTACAAATTTCAGAGTATACTAAGAATGGAAAGACTTCCAAGACAGCAACCTATTAAAAGATAATATTGTCCTGCAAGCAGCATAAATGTGAAAGAAAATTCAAGTCATTTACTAATGGTAATATGTTTGATTGCACTAAACAGGGGCACGATATTTGCCTCAATTAATACAAAATTTAATGTGCTTAACTTTGGACAGAGCATTATTTATCACATGTTTTCTGTAGCAGGCATGAGACTAAAGCTGTTCCTCATTATTACAAATATGCTTAATGTCATTTTCTCACTGTAACAAAGTAAGGCTGTGTGCATCAGTGATCCTAAACTACCATTCCATAATACCTCATTAATAGTACCTGCTTCATATATGGGAACAAGATCAATCTCCTACTAGGGAGAAAGTGTTAAAAACTGGAGCTTCAGGAAGAAAAGATTTATGTGGTACTAGAGACATGCTAATGTCACATTTTATCAGCCGATGTTGCCTGTGCTATTGCAGTTAAAATGTCTCACTGAAGGTTTCCATAGCTGAGCAAACCTTCCAGAAATGCTGAATCTTTAGGACTGGAAGTTCAGTCAGATAAGCGGTGCATAATTATTTAGTAGTCACATGAATTTATCAAAACCTATTTGGACAGGAAATGGGGCAGTTAATCTCATAAAATTAGGCTCTCACAAACCTTACAGTGTTACTGATTTCAATCTTAGCAATACTTTCAGAAAAGCTTCTCATTGTGCTTTTTATACATCACGCCAGTAACCACATTTTCAAATTCTATGTGCCCTTTTCAGGAGTTTAATTCACCTCTGCCTGTACCTACGAGTCAGAGTTGAACAGAACACCCTCTAATCCTACAGCAACCCCCTTCCTGTCTGCTCAGCAGTAGCACTTCTTTCAAGAGGCAAGTCCAGCAAGCATTAAGCAGATTTGTATTACTCCTCCAGTCTTGGGTTTCTGTGGTTGAGATGACCCCTGAGATGTTAGAAAGTCTTTTTTTTCCCAGTGCTGTGACCGAAAAGGAAGTCGAGATTTGTTGGTTCTGCTTTCCAAGGTTGTTTATTTTTTCTTATCTATTACATTCTTTCTCTGACCTGTTGAGATCTGTCCAGCAGGTTGGGTTGTGGCACAGTGACTGCCCTTGTGGTGGTGTTATCTTTTTATACTAAAAACTACGTATACTTTATTTAATAATATTTAATAATTTTCTAATACCTATCACCTATATTAGACAATCTGTCTCTACTCTAAACCAGTCAAAAAGTGTCACCATCCTAGCAGAAGATGGAGGACAAGAAGAAGGAGAGGAAGGACGGGACATGCCCAGATTCTTCCATCTTGCCTCTTGAACCCCCATTCTAGAACCTCAAAATTCTACTTTTTCACCCTGTGACAAATTAACTATTGTTCTACTCAAACTCTTGTGGCTTGTAAATCTTCACACAAAGTTGGTAATTTTTTCCATGGACTAAAATCAAAGACACAGGCGTTTTTAACTCCATGCCAAAGTCTCTGAGCCCCTTGCCAGGGTCTCAAATCACCCAGGGCAGCCAGAGGAATGTCCTGGGTCCCAACACACCAGAAAGTAGGGCCTGGCTAAGTGAAACAACATGAAAATATAAGAGAAATGAAGAAGTTATTAGATCAAACCAACAGTGCATCTATCCTTCCCTCAATGAGATGTAAAAGCTGATTTCTGGAACTGTCAGAACAGGAAGAGTATGTCATGTTATTTCCCCAGTAAACTTTTCCCAACTTCTATAAAACTGGTTTAGGAACATCCTAACCAGCAGCTGAGGTTTTTTATCTTAGAGCAAACTATGAGGATCAGCAGTGTCCTGCAGCAGTCCCACAGCATTCCTGCTGTGCATTCCAGGCCAGGAATGAAATCATCAGCTGGGACCATCTGCCACTCTGGGTGACTGTCTGTGCCCCTGTGTCACCTTTAGTGCAGCACCAGGAGAGCCCAACACTGATCCCAGGGAGGTGGGTGACAGGACGAGGCTTAATAGCTTTAAAGTGCAAGAAGATAGGTTTATATTAGATATTGTGAAGAAATTCTTCACTCTGAGCATGGTGATGCACTGGCATAGATTATCCAGCGAAGTCTCAGATCCCCATCCCTGTGAGTGCTCAGGGCCCACGTGGATCAGGCCCTGAGCAGCCTGGGCTAGTGCAAGGTGCCCCTGCCCGTGGCAGAGGGGTGGAACTAGATGATCTTTAAGGCCCCTTCCAACCCAAACCACTCTGTGCCCATGATTCACACACTGAGGCAGGGAGTGCCTCACAGGCCATGCCATGGTGATGTGACACCACAGGCACTGAGCCACCACACTGAGCCACTGACCTGTCTGTGGGACACCTCCTGCCCTCCAGCAGGGAAGGGAAGGGAAAAGCAGCTCTCCTTGGCTTCAGCTTCTTCTGGTGATGCACAAGTGGCTCCTGGACAACTGTGAGCTGCAGACCCAAGACGTAAAACAAAGAAATTCTTTTTTATTTAAAGCAATGTTTTTCGTAGCTTCACAGCAAAAGCCCTGCAAGCGTTTGACTCACAATCACAGCAGCATATGACTGGAAATCAGAAAAATAAAACCTGGTGGAATCTCATAATGAAAGTTGTTGTTTTTCTTTTCCAGAAAACACAGCCAAAGAGATTTATGAAATACTACAACAAGGTCAGAGGGGCATGAGCAAGTGTCCTGAGGACATATGGTGCAGTGCACCGTTTTGACAATAACACAATGATACTTAAATAAGCAACAAAACCAAACCAAGCCCAATATTTGCAACTGTAATGACATTTGTTTTCCTATACCTTCTTGCCTTTTTCGTTCCCTCAGGACCACAAAAACCCCTGACAGTTTAGTAGGATGGAGATCTGAATGCTACCTCTGGCAACACATCTACTGCTGAGACCAAAGTCAGTATGGAACAGCTTACAAGAAGGTAGTCATTTAAAGCAAATGAATTAAGCATCTAAAGCAAAATAAACAAATTCTCCACACTGAGAGAAAGTGATTTTTCATGTGCACAAGATGAGGAATTTGGCAAAGTTGTCATGACTTAAAGACAGACAATTACTAGAATTAATCATTCTCTGCTTCAGTATATGTCTTGACTTCAATCGTGTTAAAGATGGAAATAGGAGGAAAAGAGAGAAAAATCCAGACAGGCAATACTGTAAGATTGTGCTGAGTGACTGCCTGAAACTGCAGCAACAAAGACTTGCCTGAAACATAAGAGATATCAGAGGTTGATGAGATTGTGCCAAGGACTGAAGAATCCAATCACACACACATAGAGAACTGTCACACTTCTTACCTGCAGGGAGTAAATCAGAGAGGCAGATATAAGAAAGACATGTTTCAGAAGCAAAGGCTTCTGAAAAAGCCTGCTTCTTGTGCTCATTTGCAGAATATTACCACATACTGATATGTGTACAGAACTGAATTCATCTACATCCAAGGCAGTGGAGCTGAAAAACATCTGTCTGCTTAAAATGTGGATATTATACTCAAAAGATCCCATCTTCTCTCCTGGAAAATTCACAGAATTACTTTTGCTTCCTGTCCTGCAACATTGACACAGCTGAGAGTTAACTTTCTCTTGTATGGTTTCATAATTTTGTGTGTGTTGAATGCTTTATTGCTTGTCATGGCGTGCAGCACAGGAAACCCTAAGTGCCAGAGTTGCAGCATTTTTTGAAAGCAGATCTAAGCTTGGAGGAGGACTGATAGATTGTTTAATCTCAGGGTAATACAGGATAGGATTTGGTTATCCAGAGGCAAAGTAGGATCTTGTTTAAGGACTGGTTCAGACACTCCTTATCATCAAATCAAAAAGATAGGAGGCTGCAGAGCAATTCATCCAAGATAGAGGTCCATTATAACTGGGAATCCTCCAGGAGATCCTACTTTCTCAATGTCATCTTAAAATATAGAGATCATACATAATTTTATTAAAATTAGCTGTGATATTATTTGTGCAAATAGAAAACATTGAGGTGTAATATGGTGCTGCTGGGCTATCTGTGCTCTCACCTGTTAATTGTTGCCTGCTGAGAGATTGTGTAAGAAAATATGGAGTTATCCACTCTGTAATCACCATGATTATGTTTAAGATCTTGTGGAAATGTCTTTCTTTCTACATTCTCCCATGAGAGAAGGACTGGACTGAAATACTTTTGGCTCCCTTTAAGCAATATGCTAACCTCCACCCAAAGCAGGAAAAGACAAAGGCGAGCTGTAATGCTCGAACGAGAACCAAATTTTGGGAAGCATCAGCGTGGGTGGGATGAAGGGGCCAGCTGCAGGCTGGAAGCCAGAGGTGGCACAATGCCAGCCCTGCTACATGCACAGCACCAGTGCTCTGCAGACAGCTGGGGGATGCTCTACAGAGAGGAGAGCAAACTGGACTATGCAGGTGTTCACCCTGCTCAGATTTTCCAAAGTTCCAAGCAAAGCTTCAGGGAAGGATGTGTTGGTACAGCTTTTAGCCTTTGCTCTGCAAAATGCCTCTGGCAAAGCTCAGACTTGCTAAGCAGAGTGCCCATCCTTGGAATCCTGAAAGGTTTGGCTGTGAGATAGCACTGTTGTTGTTTATAAGGGTTTAATCCTTTCCTTCCTGTTTGTTGTCCATGTATGTTTGGAGCAGTTGATGTAATTAAGCTGTCATCTGCCAGCACTCCACACAAGCCTCTCCAACAACTTTGTGGCCTCCTGGTAATGGAAAACTGTCACCTCAATGCTAAACAGTCAGCAATCATTCACAATCAACACATTGGCACAAAACTCATCATTTTTGCTCACAGATCAAAGTAGCAAATAAATATAATCAGAAATCAGTGCAGAAAAATGTACTTCATTGAGGAGGGGGAAAGACATCCACTATACCCACAACTCTGATTTTCCCAAGAAACCCATACCTTAGGAATACCACAGTATTTTTCTGCAACCATTTATTTTAAATCAGCCATACATCTGTCTCTGGGTTTATAAGAACTTGCCAAATCTGTGATCATTTGCAAACTTCATTGTGGTCAAATGGAAGCAACAAAACATTGTTCTGAAGGAAGAAAATCTCAACTGCATAGTCCAATTCATTTATTTATTTCATAGAAGACTTGCTGGAGATTTGTAGTCAGCTGAAATTTCTCCAGTTATATTTGTGACACGGTCACAAAATTAATTGCAAAGATTTTCTGACATTTGCTAGGGTACCTGTTCAGTATTTTCTATGATCTTAATTGTTCAGAGAAGTTCCACATTTCTCAGAAGTTTCCAGACAATTGTTTTTTTATTGAGCAGAAGCAAAATCACATTAAAAAAATATCCATTTTTAAAGGTCAAACCAATGATCAAACCAGTCCCTATTGAAGCTTTCTTACACTCAGTGGTGCTGTTCAACTGTGGTAGCTTCACCATTGTAATGAAATAACACATTTACTTTTAATGTACTGACCTGGCAGTGCAAAATTTATATGACATTGCTTTTGCATTGCCATGCTGATATTATCATTGAGTTTATATTCCCAGGTTGCAGATTTTTTTTTTTAAGTACGTATAGCAGCAATATGTGGGCAAAAGTCAAACAAAGTCTCCCTAAACCCAACCAGATAGTTGGAAGCACACAGGAAATCTGCATTTGCAACTACAATGACCCAGGGCAGCCCTCTGGCCATGAAGGCAAGGTACCAGCACAGCTTTTGTCAATACAGCTGAACTGCTTTCTCACCCTAGGACAGGGTACTCTTGTCTGAACAGTCGCTGACAAACAGCCTCTCACAGGTGACACCTCTTGGAAGCTTATACTCTTTACAAAACTCTTGCTTTTTTTTCATTTTCTTCGCTTTTATTTCACGTATTTCATTCCTTCATTGGGATTACTTTTAAAGGAAGTTGCCAACCCTCAGGAGCCCAAATGACTGGGGATAAAAGTGTGAATGGGTGACTGAGCTACAAAACAATCCTTGCTTGTTATAAAAGTCAGGGGCACATTTGGGAAAAAAAAATCCAAAAGAAAAAAAGTTGCTGATTATGTAGACTTGAATAGAGATTACAGGCTAGGACTTTTAAAACAAGAAAGCTAGTAAGTGGAGTAAAGAATGCAAATCTGTGGTATATAGGGTTAACAATAGTCAGAAAGACATTTTGAACATAAAGGGAGCAAAAGGAATGCTAACAGTGGGACTGCAAATTATAAAATTGCCAAGAATAATCCAGAAAAGGCAGAAGTGTTGAATAAGTAACTGGTGTATCTTTGGCCAAGGATCAGATGATTTGTTCATTTCATAAGAAAATCATGAAGCAATTTTCACTCCAACAGTGCATCAGAAGATGTCAAATAAGAGCTACTGATTTTAGACATATTTATAGCACTAAGTCTCAAAATGAATATATGAGAGTCTAAAAGGAGTCTATGTGTAAGCCCCTCCAGATCATTAGTGTTGATCTTTTCAATAAATCTTGTAATACCAGGCAAGTTGGAGAAGATGAGAAAAAGTAAGGTAACACCAGTATTAAAAACAAAAATTAACAGAGAATAAATGATACAACTCAGGTAATTCCAGATTTTCAGACTGACTACCATCAATCTCAGGTGAAATAAAGGAAAGGCTGATACAGGAACCAATTAGTTAGGCATAAGAGGGAGGCAGTATAATTATTGCCACTCAGTGGGGTTTTTTGGCAAATGGTTCCATCAAACTAACTTGATATCTTTATCTGATGAGATTAAACATTGCCTGATAGAGCTAGTGGTGCCACTATATTTGGGCTTCTACAAGACATCTTACACAGTCAATACCATATATTGCACAAAACAAAACACTGATTGGGGATGCCATGAATCAACCCCACACACGTTAAAGGGATTGAAACTGGCAAGTGCTCACACACCAGAGTGTCACTGCAGGGGTGTGTGCTTTCAGTGAACTTCACTGGGGAGCCAGTCCTACACCAGTCAGACTTTTTGCTTGAGACATGGAAGGAAGCATAAAGCTGTCGTTGATGAGAACTGTAGATAACACAAAGACTGGGTGAGGAATATATAATTAAGATGATGGATGGCTGATGCAGAGGGATTTAGAGCACTTTGTGATGCGTCAGAAGTGATGTATGATATTACTGCACATCAAAAATTGCCCACTTTCTCCCACATATACATAGGCCAACAAAAGACGCGTAAAAGGGGAAATATAAAAGCAAACATTCAATGCTTAGCCAAATTTTACCACCTGGCAAGGTGGATATAAATGAAAAACACTTTAATCAGACCAGCTGGTGGTCATATGTCTTTGAAACAAAGGAAGTGAGGCATCTCTAGGGATTCAATTTGGAGAAACAATGTTCCTTATGAATGTGAGATCTCATCTAAGCAGGAACATAACTCTTAGGAAAGAACATGTGTTCTCCGTTCAGTTCTGTGGCCAAAAAAGGAGCCCCAGATCTCTTAAAAAGATGCAGAGCTGGTCCTGGTTTTCACTGAACATTGATGCAATCACAACTGGAATATTGTGTTCTGGAAAGGACATTGGTAACTGAGGGGGAGCAAAGCAGCACAGAGAAAGATTAAAGAACAAGAGAAAGCACCTATTAGTAACACTGCAGGAACTTAATCTATTTAGTTAATGAAAGAATAGGTTGAAAAGAAATTTGAAGAGTTTGTAAGTACTAACAAGGGAGTACACCTTTGTTAATGGGTTATTCAATTCAGCAGACAAAGCAAGAAAATCAAAATTAAGGCTGGAAATACAATGGAAATAAGATGTAGAAACTAGTTGGGGTGAAAACACATCTTATGACAATATCAGTTTTTAAACAAAGACAGAATATAGTTCAAAAGCCAGTGTTCTACATGAAACACAAATCAGCTCAGGAGAGTCCTACAGCCTGCAAAACACAGGTTGACTGTGGGAACTCCTGCCTTTACTATATATTTATGGGGTAAAACTGAATGTAACTGGAAGGGGAAACACCATTAGATTTGTCAGAATAACATGCAGCAGATAAACTAAGAAAAAACCAAATTTGCTCGAGAAGTATAGAATGATTGTAAAAAAGGTGTGAGCACAGAAATCATGTGAAGATAGAGAAAAAAAAGCAGTAAAGGAATAATTCCTCATAGAAACAGTATGTAATGAAAGGAGAAGCCATATCTAAGAAGTGTTTCATGGTATATAATTCAAGATTTCATCTAAATGTATCAATTTCCTTCACAAAACAGTAGGTGATATTCTAAACTGTCAAATTAAACAGAGGGAAAGTACTGTCTGCCACCCACTGCTTCCTGCATTTTGATAGTTAAAAACCTTCACTTTGCTTGCACAGTGCTTTAATTTGAGCCTTATGTTTTCAATTTCTCTCAGATCAAGCTCCTCATCTCCCCAAATTCTCCATGGATTTGAGCCTGGCGTGTGAATAACAGAGGCACTCACTCACTGTTAACAATGGCAAATACAAAATAAGCAGGAAAGAGATATATGCCTTGCCAGGCCTTTTAATTACAAATTTGGCTTGGTTCATGCAAGTTCAACTCAATCCAGATTCTTCTGTAAATGCTGAGCACTCAAATCCAACAGAGAAATGTTGCTGGAATTACACAAAGGATGAATTTAACTCAGACAGTTTCATGCCTGTGTGTTTCTCATGTGCATGTCTCTGTTTGGTTTCATCATGCAGGAAGCAAATGCCCAGATTGTAAACCACTGACAAAAGCATTTTATGAGGAGCAGCTGAAATGTTTGCCAGTTCCAAATACCTTGCAGGTATGGGTCTCTTCAGTCAACACACAGTTTGTTTTTTTTTTCATTTTTTGTGCTAAATGATTCAGTACCTGGGCACAATCCCATTATAGATTTTACTTCTTTCCCTTGGTTCTCCTTGGTGGGCTTTTTTTTTTTTTTTTGCAGCCCTACCAGAGTGAGTCTCCCTTACTCTTGCCCCAGCAATACTCAGTGGAGCAGCTGATGTGAGAAAATGGAGCAGTGAACTGCTGTTCAGTGGGAAGAATTTGATTCAAAAGCAGATGGTAGATACCCCCAAAAAAGGAAATTTCCAGAGCAGCACCAGACTCCAGAAACATGCAAAAGATGAGGTGGGCCAGAGGTGTCCTCCACCCCAGAAGTGTGTGTCACCCAGGCACATGACATTGCTGAGCTGCAATCCAGGATGTTTGCTGCTGCAAATGAAGGGAACTAGCACAAGTACAGCCAGGATACAAACAGACAAAGTCATAAGGATGAAATCAATGAGTCTTTATCAATCACATAAAGGCAAAACCTGCTTTAGTCATGTTATGTACACCTGCACCTTTCCTGCAGTTGCACATTGTATGAATGTGGGTTTATGCCTGCACTTCTTAGTACAGTGTAAAATTTCTACTGCATACATTAAAATACCATGATTTCTTCCTGTGCACAAGCTATTTCTTTGAAAGTTTTCAGCTCCTTTTTGACATCTTCACTCTTTTTCTTTGACCAAGAAAAAAACAACCTTTCCTCCCTTTCCTTTTAGTACTAATGTATTTGTCAGAAATAAACTACTTTTTTTTTTCCTGGTCCAATCCAGCATATAAATTACCTACCAGATGAGAATTTTACAAAATCAATGAACAAATAATTATTTTTCTACTAAGAGTAGTGTGTTTTAATTGCTTAAGGCAGGACTTAAAAGGCTATGATATTTAAGGAAGCAACCAATTTCCACAGTATTAACTGGTAATTCAAAGGTGTGGCTCAGCTTCTTTGTATTTTGGAGAGGTTCATTAATGCTTTGAGAGTCATCAGCCCTCCGTACTAGAGACTTTTCTTAGAACCTACGTGGTCCTCCATCACAATTCTATTACATTTACACTTTGGAGAATTTCTTTATCAGTTCTTTTTTATGCTAAATATGTCTATACTCATCTCTGTAGTCTGTTAAATCTTAGAAGTTATGAATGTGAAACAGGGAAAGAACTTCCTTTATTCATCTGCTTTTGCAGCACACAAATCCCCTTACTCTAGCTCAGTGTGAGTTGTTTAGACTGTCTTCCAGAGTATTTAGGATGAGATTAATTTTAAGTGAGTCACAAACTTCTGGTGCCTTGCTCATCTTAAGGCTGGGGAGCTGCAGATCTCCCTGTAGAGCTATAGGAGAAGTATCCCTGCTTCTCTAGAAGCTCTACAGAGCTTCTCTGTACTGGTTCCACCCTGGGATCCCATTATCCACCTTTGGCCCTGCACAGAGGCAGATGATAAGTTAATATTGCAGATTTCAGAGTCTCAAAAAAAAACAGGGTAGTGAGTGCACGGACAGCTCCATCAATAGTCATTACAAAGAGGGTACCGAACTGATTCTGGGAAATCATATTCAAATATTTAAACAAGACTCTTACCATCCATAATGATCATAAAAACCCCTACAATGAAGCACTACCCACTTGTAATTGCTGATTATATGCTGGCGTTTTCAGCTGAGGCTTTTTCCTTATTTGCCTTATTAGCACAAAATTGGGCAGAGATCGTTAATATAATGCACACAAAAAAATTAGACCTTGCACAGAGCAATCTGTACTTTCGTTCCTCATTTTCAGTTTTATTAGAGACAACACTAAGCAATTTTATGTTAAGGTAGAGGGAGGCAAAATTGAATACATTTTTCTCTCATTGTTTTGTACAGCAAAAATACAAAGAACATGTTTTCCTTGAAGAAAAACAAGGATCACTTCATTAACATCTTAAAGCTATTACCAAGAACACAGGCAGATATTAACCTGCCCAGATTCTCTCTTTGCTTTGTGTTTTTTGGTGGTGGTGGTTATTTTGGTTTGGTTTGGTTTTGGTTTGTTGCGAGGGATTTTGTAATTATTTTTGTGCAATTATTTTTCTTCTCATAGCTTGTACATCCACTTCAGAAAAAGCTTGAAAACAGCTATGCTTGCAAAACATCTCTTCCAGGACAGAGAGTTGTTTACGTTGTAGCAATGTTTACCCCAGCAAAGTCCTGTGACACTTCATTAGGACACCCAGGAGGAGCAGTGGTGTCCTGGCATCTCCCTGCAAGATGCACCAGGACCAGGCTGTGGTTTGGTGCTGCAAGAACCCCCTCTCACTCTTACCTGTACATTTGGGTGTTCCCCTCACTGTACCCTCAGTGGCTGAGCTTCAAGGGCAGCCTGCAATGTTTAAATTTGTTGTTGGCTTGCTCCCAGTCCTGGCCTAAAGGGTCTCCATGCTCTCCCTGAGAGACCTGTAGGCTGGGAGGCCGTGGTGGAAACCACAGGCTGCCCATGTGCTTCCAGTCCTGTGCTCAATGCCACCCTTTTCATCAACTTCTGAGTGACAACTCTTGGGTTCCAGGGCTGCAACTGGCAGCCTGCTAACTCTGTTGTGCAACAGTGTCTGCTGGACAGATGTGTTTGCATGCAACAGGACCAGAATATATTTTTAGTGAGTGTTCATGAGCTGTTTTCTGGATGGTAGCCCAGCATGCCTTCAGGTTCAGCTCAAATAAAAGAGAGAAATGGGGTGCTTCAGCAATGTCAACAGAAACTCCATGAATGGCCAAATCCTCATCATGAGAAAAGAGAAGAAAGCAGAGGCATTTGGTTTTAATCGGGGTGTTTCCATTGGGAGCTCTCTGTACCATTGTCTGCTGTCCCCTGTCTACTCTGACCTTCAAACAAGTGGTTGGAGAGCAAAAAGCTTCAACCCAAATGAAGTCACTGTGAAACTTGGCCCAAGCCTGACAGCAAGCAGAGCCTCTGGTCTCTGGGTGGCCCTTTCTGAGAGCCAGTGAGGAGGAGCAGGCAGAGAACAGGGAGGTGCAGGTGCTCCTTCCCTCCAGTCGTGAGCTCATGAGGAGAAGAGAAAGTTCAGTTCGCTCTCACAAGGGCTGCAGTGACTTGTTTTTCCTTCCTGCTAACTTGAGAAAGGAAGACCTGTGCCTGAGAGGGAAGGTTCAGACAAAATGGGTGCTGTTTTTATGTGGGTGAGTGGCGGACAGATACCCTCCCTCTTTAGAACGGGCAGCTGTTTTACTGGCTTGTGTTGAGTGTCTTCACTGAATAAAATTACTATTTAAAAGGGATCCTCAAATGCCATAACCAGATGTGCACTTTGTATTCATCTTCCTGAACTATCTCAGCTAGTTTTCAACCCCTCTTCTACCTCTTTTTCTTGATCTCTGTCACCTTTAGCTGCATAAACAAACATATTTGCCAAACACAGAATGTGATTTCCCACCAGGGAAATAGTTCTCCCTTGCTTCCTATTGATTCTGTAGAGGAAAATACTATTATTTAGTATCCATGCACTGAAAGAGTACCTGAATTCTTTTTGCAAGTATAATTTTTATCAAACAAGTCATCTGAAGGGTGGGTAAGCCTCTGTTGTTTAAATTATTTAAGGAATAGTGCATTACCATAGTAGTATGTCTGCATTAAAAACATACAGGAGGAAAATAGCACATTTGGCACTATAATGTTCTAGTAAGCTGCTAATAAAAAATAAATTAGCATGATGTAGCAATTGTAATTTAATAACCCTCAGCTTGCTATGATATGCAGCAGAGTAAGCAAGCGTCATTTGCTTCTTACACATACACATTTTATGTGTATAAATATACTTGACATCAGCTTATGTGCACAGCTATGTTCTTTCCTAAGAATTCATATATCAAATGATATTCAAATTATATCTGGCTCCAAAAAAGCCCTGCTGGGATATCCAGCAACTAAATTAGTTGATTCAGAAGTATTAGTGATAATTTTCAACCAGGAGTTACAGAAATAAGGGACTACTGATATTTTGTGTGATTAATCAGAACATTTTATCTGCTAATACTTCTTAGAATAGCTAATTGGTTTTCCAGTATCTGTGCATGGTAGTTCTTGGTTAGCTGTGCATTAGCAAAGGCCAAGTCACTGCCCTTGCACTGTCAGACATCATTATTTTCAATCAGACCAGTCAGCTTCTAGGGTAAATTACAAATCCATTGAATATTTGTTTGTTGTGGCAGACACAGAGCTCATACATTCGACCCAAATGGAGCTGTCCTTGCTTTCTGGCATTAAGAGATAAAAACTGGATTGAATTTCTTGTTTGCTTGATGGTGTCTTTAAAAAAATGCTATTTGCCTTTTTGTTTGGAAAAAGTATATATTTTTCCTCTTTTTTCTTTTTTCCCCCTTTTTTCAGCTTAAAGTGAGAAGAAGATACACCTCTGATAACAAGAGTATCTCCCTACCTTTTAAAAATATACCACTAGAAAGGGCACACTTAGCCTTGACTAGCTGACATATGTATTTCTCTAATTATCTGTTGAAAAGTTTGTATTTGAGTGAAGTAGGTCAGGAACAGATTCTGGCTTGGAGCAGGCATTTGTGCCTGCAAAAGTGCATGAAGTCACCACTTCTGCCATCAGGTACAATTATCCTGGTGGTTTTGGCTCAAGTGAATAAGTGGATTGCTTATGTCTGAACTCTTCCTGGGAGAAATAAGCAGAGGAAATGAAAACATCAGTTAAAACAGTTCAAATCGTGGAATCATGAGATGGTCTGTGTTGGAAGGGACTTTTAAAGGCCATCTTATCCAACCTGTCTTGCAATCAGCAGGGTCTTCTTCAGCTGGATCAGATTGCTCCGAGCCCCATTCAAACTGACCTTGAATGTTTCCAGAGATGGGGCATTTATTATCTCTCTGAACAGTCTCTGAGCAATTTTTTACCCTCATTGTAAAATATGTCTTCCTTGTATCTCATCTAAATCAACCCTCCTTCATCTTAAAACCATTACTCCTTGTCTTATTGCAACATGCCCTGATAAAATGTTTTCAAGTCAACTGCAAACCTACTCTTTCCCTCCCACTTCTCACTTTTCCTTCATTTCTTATTTCAAAGGATAACTAGGAGAGAAATTAGGATGAAAGCAGCTATTTGTTAGGCAAGAAATTACCAAAAAATTCTGTTTAAATTGCTAACCTTGAAATTTAAAGAATGGTAATCTTGTGTTAAGAGTCAGCTATATTTCCTCCAGCACCTGGTGTGATTTTCTTCACTACTTGTTTTCAAGTATTTTCAGATTTCCTTTAAGCATATTAAGTAACCCTTGGAAATAAAACATGTGGCTGTGGTATGTGGAAAATCATGTTGGTTGGCAATCAGAAGCCTGAGAACACCCAAGTGAAGGTTTTGCTCTCTCAGCTCAGGTACACACACGGTACTCTCCTCACTCTCAGCATCATGCAGGCATTTGTGGTAGTGGACAATGTGTATTTCCAGGAGTCAGGACACCAACATACTTGGGGACAGGAGAATCAGGAAACTGAATTTTGAATTCTCAGTCAAAAAGAGACACTAAAGTACTTTGACTGTGGATGCATCAGCCATGAAGTTACAGCACAGGCTGCTGTCATCTCTCCTGTTTGCAGGACAGAGAGAGATGCATTACACACCAGGGGAAGGGAAGACACGACACCAACATCATAACTTATGCAGAAAGAAATCCAACTTGGCCACTGAGATGTCTGTGCTGCAGGGGTCTTGTGTCAGCCCTGCAGTGATCAAGAAAGGCCCCACAGAAAAGGGCAGACACACCTCTGCAGGCAGTCAGGGCCATCCAAGTTAGAGGTTCACCTCTCTCCCATGACTTTATAGAGAAGTTAGACCTGTGGTTGTCACCTTCCAGCTTCAGGCAGAACTTAAGAAAACTGGAACACGTGGTTTATTGTTCTAATAAACCAATACTGCTCCCTCCTGCATCCTCTTCACTGAGTTACATTGAGGATTAGCTACCTGTGAGATGGACAGAAGGCTTCATCTGCCAGGGCTAACTCTTCCAGGGCATTTAAAATGTTTCAGTTTCTTCAGAGCCTGTCTTAGTGAAGATCAGGAGAAGCTGCTGTGTTACAGATGGATATTATTGGCTGCAATATGAATGAGTTAGAGCTAAAGACCAGATCCAGCAGTTTCCCAGGGAGACAATATGGTCCTGCTACCTGGGTGTGAACTTGGGGATTATAAGAGCCTGTCTTCCCTCTCCATTTCACCATAAATCTCCTCTGTGACCATAAATAATCTGCTTGATCCAAATCAAAGGAATTCAGCTTCCCTGTTTTCAAATTTCCACCAGTAAAATGAGAGTCACAGCTCTTCTCCACTTCAGAAGGATGTTGCAAGGATATTACACTAAAAACTGTGAAGTACTACAAACATGAGTATTTAGGAGAACATCAGAAGGTGTAATTCCCTCCATGCTTCCAGACTAGCCTGCTCCTTCATCTTTTCATTGCTGAGGAGCTGAAGTACAAACTGTAGCTGACAGATATATTTCCCTTAACAAGGTGTTAAACCATTTCTTTTAGAATTATATTCCTTAAAAAAACCCATTTCCAGGCTCCCAGCTCAAGATCCATGAAAGTCCTATTTTTGTGATTCAGTTTCTTTTGGGCTTACAACTTTCAAAGGGCTGCAGCTTTGCAAAACCACTTTTACTGGAAAGGTTTCATGCTCCTACCAGGAAAGGAAGACTTGTTTCAATGCAAAAATTAATTTCCAATAATACCAGCAGTTAAAATGTTGTGAGATTAACACAATACCACAAAATTTACAATATGACATTGTTTTACAAGCAAAAAGTTAGACTGACTTGTCTTTTAAAATTACTTGAATTAGAACCTAAGTCACTGTTAATAAAACATTAATCCATTTCATAGACAGAATTTTAAAGTTTTCCCTCCCATTTTATCAATATTTAAAGTTATTTTTACTGCTCAATTTTTTTTTTTTGGTCTAAACACGTTCCCCTCCAAACAACTGTAGGACATAGCTCTTCTGAAGGGTCTCATCTTTGCCACCACTGTGCTTCCCTCCAGTGAGGGAGAACATGGCCCACTCTTTCCTAATGTTGTATACATGCATTAAGTGAAATTATACTGCTTTTATGACCTATTTTTAAAACATCAAAAATTATTTACTGTTGTGTTTATAAAATTGTGAGTAACAGGGCACATATTTCAAAAGGAGATGGAGAGTAAACAGGCTTGTTAGTGTGTAATTATTGTACATGAGTTTCTGGTTAGTTGTTTCTATTTCACAAGCAAATAGGATGTACTTGAAAGCTTCAGCATCTATTCATCTCCAATACTGGCACAGGAGATGAATACCTTCAAGGAGGGGTAGAAATGTCAAGTCCAGTAACAAATTTACACTAAAATGCGGTGAAAGAGGAAAAACATTCTTTATGATTGCTTTCTCCAACATGGCACTGTTTATCCTGCAGAATAACACTTTAAAAACATATTGACAAAATATTTCTCTTCTCACTGAAGAGCCTGTATTTTTTTATTGGATGCTCATTATATTTGTGCATTAGGTTAATTTAGCAAAACCACACAGCAAATTACAGTGAGAAAGAGGCAGAAGTGAGGGCAGAAAAGAGAGCCTCATCCTCTGAAAATGGTCTGTCCAAACCATTACCAGCTTGAGTTTTCTCTGAGCTGTCTGGCCACTCAGCTCTGTGCAGTTTTCCACACTGGCTGCCACTCTCTGGAGCAAGGGCTGTTGTCTCTGACCTGGCAGGACAGGAGGCATGTGCAGAGCAAGACTTGGGTAGCTGCTGTGCCATGATGCTGCTCGTGCTGCGGCACAGCGCTGCACCCACAGAGTTTGGCCGCTGCAGCCTCAGCCCAGGTGCAGCAGAGCCTGAGCCCAGGGATGCTCCCTGCCATCCTCTGGCTGCAGGGATCCATCCTGCTCTTGATCCATGTCCCTACACCAGGGCTAAACTACTGAAGCAGCAGCAAGCACAAAAACCAGAGGGTGAATGTACTTGAGGAGATGACCATAAGTCAGACCCTTGTCAGGAATGGCAGAAAGCATCAGAGAGGTGTCTCCATGCTCTCCAAGGTAAAACTCCTGCATCTACCAGCTCAGCAAATGAGCCATCATCTCTGAGAGCACCAGCAGAGACACCAGCCCCACAAAGACACTCTGAATCCAGAATGAGTTTGTCCTTGTAGGGAGCAAAGTCTCATTGCTCTTGCAATGCACAACCTACATTATCCTGCCTAAATTTGAGATTTGGATAAACATTTGGCAAACCAGTCACCTAGGTTTTGATCATGAAAGTGTGCTGAAGAAACAGAGCAAAGAAATTTAATCTTTTGAAGTCCTCATCACATTGGATTAATTTAGCAGACCATGCTTCAGTTATGTTTGCATTATCACAAAGTGTTTGATTGACTTTGACATTAGAGTGAAATAGATGGATATTAATGAAAGGATACAGATAAGGAGCTAGAGAGACAGATACTGGGATCAGATTGCTAATGCTTTTACACTCACACTGGTCTATATATAAAAAATTGCTTTTGCAAACATCAGAATGTTCATTACACTATTCAGAAACAGAGTTTTACTGCGACAATCTGCTGAAAACTGCCTCTGTGATGGAAATCAGTCACTTATTTTGCTGGATTGTTCATAAATCTGACAGGCAGGCCTTGACTGAATCCGAGAAGCCTGCACCTGGTCAGAAGACTGTGAGATCTGACAACAGTCTCTCTGTTGCTAATAATTATGCACCAGTTTAATCACCAACCTCATGCTTAGCAAATTGAAAGCATACAACTGAGTAAATGATGAAGCTATAGGTATTTAAATCATACAGCAGTTTTTGTTCCATTGGCATGGTGATGAGTTGCTCTTTTTTTCTAAATTCTGGATGATGCTGACAGAGTTTAAAACTGAGGTTAGAAATTACAGAAGAATCTGACTTGTGACACATCTTGTAAAATACGTCATTGTGCCCTGAACCAAATATAGATTGTTGATCACTTAATTCCATAGCTCAAAATACCTGAAAAGCACACAAAATTAAATTTCTGTTTGTCCTTTCCTGTGTACAATGGTCACTACTTTGAGTCCTATTTTGCATTCAAATTCATTCAGCTGAGAAACAGAGTAGGGATGCAAGTTTGATTAAATCATTAGTAAGTTGTCCTGGATCAATTTTAATCTATTACTCTTCAGAAAGAATTAAGAGAGCTCTCTTAAGGGAGAGATAAAAGGTATTTTCAGGCACAAATGTCATTTATTGTAAGATGTCTGTGGTGTGTATGTGTGGGTGTGGGTGTGTGGGGGGGTGGGTGTGTGTGTCTGTCTGTGTATTCTGGTGTGGGTTTATTTTTGCTTTCGCCGCCAGGGACAATGCACTATTGTTTCTTTTATTATATTTAACCATGTTACTCCATCACAGCAAAATGTCTTCACTATTGCCATGCCTTTCATTTGGGTGGCCTTTGGTACTAGCAAATAGTCACAGGGAAAGCTTAGATAAGCACTCTGAAAGTTTAAGGGATCCAACTTCAATCTTAGTGTTGAACTAACACTACCAAGTGTCCAAGTTCCTCTTCCCAGTGGTTTACAGAGATACCTGAGTTCTCCAGTATTGCATAATGCACTGGAAGTGCTGGTGCAATTCCCATTACTGTGAAATGCTGCTAAGAGAGGCTGCCCTGCACTTGATGTGTCCCCTTCCTTTGAGTGTCATGTACCTGGTACTTCCTGAGTTCTGGTGGCTTAAGGGGAGTTTAGCAGCTTCCAGGAAGGAGGGGGGAGAGGAAGGGGAGACATGAGACCTCCCATATATTCACTGCTCCTGGGAATGATGGGGAGATAGCTGATCTAGGCTCTTCCTGCACCAGACAAGGGAGAAACAAGGAGTATCATGCAATATCTGCTGTCAGAACAGGCTAAATCCAGTCACAGTTTCAACTCTCCCACCCCACCAAACACACACAACTTTAAACAGCAGCAGCAAGACAGGCTCTGCTCCAGGCTGTGACAAGCTGGACAACTGTCAGCTCTCCTAGCAGCATTTTAAAATAATCTATCCAGTTGCTTGGTTTTACTGCCTCTAAGACAGCCACATGCACAGAACTGGGGCTATATAACACATCCAGAACTGGGGCTGTTTGACACTTAACAAATAGGCAGTTTGAAGTTTAGATAAGCTAAAATATGCATGCCAGAGGAAAGTTGCTTTATTCATTTTAGGCCTTCACAATACACAAATAAAAACCTAAAATAAATGAAATTAAAATACGGCTGTATCATAAGATAAATGTCTAAGTTTGCCTGAAAACATCCTACTGAATTGCCTTCCAGCTGACTACCCTACTCTGAAGAGTTACTGGGCACAGAGAGCAGCAGAAATCCATAACTTACATGGAATATTCTCATTCTTCTGGAGTGATGTGTTTTCCTGGTAAAATGAGGTAGAAAATGGCTGGAGATTTCTAGAGCATCATGTCAGAGAGCCAGAGACCTGCTCATGTGTAAGAGCCCAAACTGAGCTAGAAGCACACACCACTGCCACATGACAGAAGGACACAGGGATGCAGTGCTGCCAGGCACTCAGGAAGTGAGGACTAACACTAGGATGCCTCCCATTTTGCAGTATTTTTGAATATGTTTAATAATCAATACTTTAAGCAAAATGCCTTTGTGGCACAGAGATACATTTAATTATATTCTTTCTGGTTTTGTGTCATTACCGGCAAGGTTAAACCACCAGCACAGAGGCTCCCCAGACTAGAAAATTCCCTGGGTATGTGCCTGGAGTGATGGCTGTGAATGTTGTAGTGTTCTGGGGCAGGATGCACTGAGAAATCTCTACTGAGGAACACCCAGTGTTCCAGAAGAGAATCATCCAATGGTGGGTGATTCTTTCCTGGTCTTAGGGTGCCTGATAAGCAGTCAGAGGTTGAGAGCAAATCCTGGAGTTTTAGTGCTAGAAATAGAAATTAGAGTAAGTAGGCTTCTCTGTCTTGGAAACACGTGAAACTTGGAAACCAGTCACACCAAGAGATGGCTGCTCAGAAGGACAATGGATAATTTTTAACCTGGCATCTGCAGTGAAGAGAAAGGTTATGATGTTGCACTAAACTGCTAATGGCTATTTTCCATCTGGCTCACCCTTGTTAACCACATCATCTGCCACAATGCCAAATATATCAGAGCTGAAGAGGACTAAGAGACGTTTAACCTCAGTTTAGTAAATACACCTTTTAGAACATGGGCAAGACCCAGTGGATTTTTCAGTATTCATCATCTATCATGTTAAAGTCTTCATTGTTTAGGGGAAAATCCTGCAGGTTTGGGAAAATGAAAAGAGCTCACACAGTCAATTCTTTAAAAAAAAAACTTCACAGCATGGTCAGCATGAGGCTTTTATAGATGTATAATGATGTATCAAAGTTAATTATTATTATCAATAATTATAACTATTTAGGATAAGTTTATTTAAAGGGATGCTTTTGTTTTAAAGTAAAGCTGCTTTCAGCCTTCTGCATTTCTATTTGGAAGTTAATTTTAAATGGCCAAATCCAGTAGAGCAGTAAGTTTTAAAAACTTGATGTTCTATTAATTATATTGCAGTATGTAACATTTCTGCACAGGTACCTTCCTCTAATATCTCCTAACCCACTACCTCATGAATTTTAATTAGGTGTGGCAAAGAAAAGCCCACATCATTAAGGCCATAAAAGATGTATTGTATTAGTCCCCCTTGCAATTGCCACCACAAACCAGGACCTTGGAAAAGCAACAACCCCCCCACCCACTCCAATTAATTAAACTATCAGTAACTCCAGAATTATTCTGTTATCATCTGCTAACAGATGATAGCAAGAAAAGACAACAGAACAGCTGGGTGTGTATGTGAGAGGTGTCACAGGCAGCACTGCCCTTCATTATGCTGTTTTCAAATGATTTATGGACATTTACAAAAAAGAAACAAGGAGGGATTTACTGAAAACTTAAATAAGAGCAAATCTGGTATACACATAAAAGCAGATTAACAACACATTGAAATTATTTTTTCAGTTTTGCAAAGCCCATTTAAAAAGGCTGTACTAGCATCAAAGCAAAATAATGCATTTTTTCCTGTGGGGCATTTACAGGGACTACAGCATATGACAGAAAAACTTTGCAAGAATGAAGAGCCCTTTCACTTTTCATCTGCAACAGTAATTCTTTGTGAATTTTAATGTAAATTATTTTATAATTTTGATAACCTTGCCCTCTTATACATTTATGTATATGTGTATTATATATATTATATGTACCTCTAACAATTTCTGTGAATGAACTAAGAACAAACAAACAGCCAAGGGGAACATGTGGGGTTTTTTTAAAACAGCAGTATTTCCTACAAGCTTTGTCCTACCTCTTCTAAGGTTGGCTATAAGTATATTTTTACATATCCCCTACAAAGCATTATGGCCTTCCCTCCTGGGGATACTACAGAGCTTTGTGATTGTAGGGCATTTACAGGGACTGCCGTGTAAAAAAAAAAGAAGCAGCCTTACTTTAAAACAGAAGCATCCCTTCAAAGAAACTTATCCTAAATAGTTATAATTATCAATAACAATAATTATCTTTGATATATCATTATACATCTATAAAAGCCTCATACTGATCATGCTGTGAAATTTTTTTAAAAGAAAGGACTGTGTGAGCTCTTTTGATTCTCCTAAACCTGCAGGATTTTCCTCTAAACAATGAAGATTTTAATATGAAATATGATGAATACTGAGAAATCGACTGGGTCTTGCCCATGTTCTGAAAAGGTGTATTTACTAAACTGAGGTTAAACATTTCTTAGTCCTCTTCAGTTCTGGCTGTAGAGGCATTGTGGCAGATGAATCCTGACTTCTAGGCTCTGTTTTCCCCAGTTTTATTCAGCCATATTAAAGACAACTCTGTGTCCAGCACCAAAAGGACAAGAGCTTAAGCATGACCAACGTTATCACAAGCAACTGCAGCATGATGCAGCACCAGCACCTCATAGATGGAAAATTAAACAGGGCCCCTCAATTTAACCCAGAGTTATTTATATAAATACACTTTTGGATTTTTTTTTGTCCTAGTATATCTGCTGTCAAGAGTACTAGCAAAGCAAAGCATGTCTCTTCAACTCTTACCCCTTCCTTGTGCTTATGGAAGAAACGCCTCCAGAAATGGCAACCAAGAGAGAGCTCAGTTCTGCCTCCCAGCCTTCACTCATGTGTCATCACTTTAGCAGTACATTGCAGGATATGATGCTAATCAGACTTCTGCCTCTTGTAGTGGGAAAGGAAGCAGAGTGTGTGAAGAGCCTGGGAAGAACAGACTGGCTCAAGTGTGGATATGCTGACAGACAGAGAGGCCACCCAGCAGGTGTAAATCACTAAATCACTGTTGTCAGAGCAGCTGGGGCAAGCTTGTCCTTACAAGCCAAACATTTCACAGAAGGTGCAGTGTGGGCAAGCTACACCTGAGATTGCTAAAAGGGTTTTAGACCTTAAAATCTGTTGCATATCTGCTCATAATGGAAGTATAATGTTTTCAACTAATAGTTCCATTTTGCAGTTCAGATAAATTAAGTGTATTCGAGTTCCAGATAATTAATTGTATGGCATATTAAAACCTCTTCAAAAGAGGTACATAGTAGATTTATAGCCTGGGTGTTTAATGGATTAATGCTTAATGCCACATTACTAACCTTGGCTTGCTTAAAGTTCATTGATTTAGTGTTTAATGAAACAAATGAGAAAAGGGCAACATGGAGCTCACATAGTAAGGTTTATAGAGAGATAATATACAAAATTGAAAAAAAAAAAAAGAAATTATACCTTACAATTATGACAATTACTAAAAAAGGTAGAGAGAAAGTGAGTTATACTTGCAGTGAAACAAATGCTGGAAACTGGCACTTTGAAGTGTAGACATAATGAATGTTCATTATATGAACCCATCTTTTAAAAGGTCTAAAGCATTGCCATTTTGAAAATGAGAGTGTGTAAAGACAATCCCTACTTTTACATATCTGGAAGTACAAAGCTTTGAATAAAATCTTCTCTGAAGCATCAGTACTGTTTGCTGTGCAATTACACGGTGCTGCACAGAGCTGGTGAGCAGAATCCCCCCAAGACATTTTTACACCAAAGCTGGGTAATAGGAGTCCTGAACAAAGTCAGCCCAGGGGTTAAACATCTGCCCCATGAGTGATAGCTGTTATTTACAGCATGCCATAAGATATGAAAGTAAGGCCTTAATGGTTTTATACAGCTAAGAAATGAATGCTATCCCAAGAGTTCAGAATCAAAAGGACAAAATATTTATTATCACCATTTTAAAAATAAATAAGAAATTATTTTTTTTTAATAGAGACATTATTAAATGAGGCTGTAGCATATCAGACTGGACTTTGAATCTCCCCAGCTCAAGCTGAATGCCATAGCAGTACATCCATTATTCCACAGGAAGGAAAAAGGTGCCCAGCTGGAGAAATACAGAGGATGTGCAGATATTTAACTCCAATCTGACAGCTTTTTTCCAAGCATGATTAACATTAAGAGGTTTGCTTGATGGGGAATGCAGTGCTCAGCATTTTTTAAGCTACAGTATGGAACTACTACTTTGAAAAAACAAAAATAATGACCAAAAGAGATCAACAAATTGTAGGACTTAGCCACTTGCAAAGTGAGTTAATGGATTAAGCTTTCCATTTGAAAATTTAAGTGCATATGAAGGAAAATTTTGATAATGTCCTGAGAAAAAGACATTATCACCTGCTTGTCTTAGTGACGGGCTAAAACCCTACTGTTTGAACAACTCCATGAAGGTTTGATTAAAAATACAATAGAATATTCGGGAAAAAATAATATTTGTATTTATACTTATATTTATACTTATATTTATATTCAGATAATCCGTTCCATTACGTTGGAAAAGACCTCTGAGGTCATGGAGTTCAGCCTATGACCAAATGCCACTGTGCCAACTAGACCATGGCACTGAGTGCCACATCCAGTCATTCCTTAAACACCTCTGGGGATGGTGACTCCACCATCATCCTAGGCAGTCCATTTCAATGCCCCATCACTCTTTCCATGAAGAAATTCTCCCTGATGTCCAACCCAAACCTCTCCTGGTGCAGTTTTAGACTGTGTCCTCTCTCCTCCTATCACTGGTTGCCTGGAAGAAGAGGCCAACCCCCACATGGCCCCAGCTCCTTTCAGGGAGCTGTAGAGAGTGATGAGGTTCCCCCTTGAGCCTCCTGCTCTCCAGACACAACAACAGCCAGAACAACCCCAGCTCAGCCACTCCACAGGGTTTGTATTCCAAGCCCTTCACCAGCCTTGTTGCCCTTCTCTGGACACATCCCAGCAGCTCAGCACCTTCCTGAAGTGATGGGCCCAGAGCTGGACACAGCATTCAAGGTGCTGCCTCACCAGTGCCAGGTACAGGGAAGAGTCACTTCCCTGGTCCTGTGGCCACACTGGTCCTGATACAGGCCAGGATGCTGTGGGCAAGGCTTCATATTCACAGCTTCTCTCTTTAAATGTAAAATCAGACATGAGAATGGTGCTTGCTGTCAGCACAGAAAGAGCCAGTAGTTCTTAGATCAAACATTCAGATTAAGTATTTTCTTTGGCACACATGAATTTTCTAGCAGGCTACAAACTCCGTACATTACATCTGGAGCCACGTGCTACAGGACCAGCGGGGTTAATTTTGCAGTGCACATATCTCACAGGTGGAACCATGCCAGGTGACAAATAGGAAATGCTTTCCGTGTTTCCCTTCCTACAGACTATGCTTCAGATCCATTGTCAGCCCTTTCTCATGACAAATTCCCTAAGAATTCAACAATTTATCTGCAGAGTGCACAACTGGAGTTACTAACAGAATCAGTAAAAAAATATGAATTATATAAACCTCACAATTTTCATTTCAAGTTGTCTTCCCAAACACCAATTAATGTCCACCAAAAGAAACCCCTTTGCTTTCTCCCCATTTTTAGGCTCCAGAAAGACTCACCCTGGCAAAACTGGCCCTAGGGAGGGCAGTGTTGTACCCCCTACAGACTTCTGTCATGGTCACCCAAAAAACCTGCAAGGTTTGTAACAGTGGCCCAGAAAAAGTTTCCTTCTCTTATGTCCCATAGCAGAACAACTGCCACATGATCATAACCCCAAAATAGCAGTGTAGGATCATGGAGCACACTTTGCCCCATGTGCAGAACACTAAATATGCATGTAGGTTGTTAGGCATAAAACAATGCTGGCTTCAGTAGACAGGAGTGCACAAAAACCAAATATTCCTAAATATGAGAAAAATTGGGTTGCCAAGCAATTATCACTTAAAGTTTGTACTGCCACTAAATCTATTAGTGAAACAAGAAGAGACTTGCATTTTTTAAAAAATATACATGCCAGTGAAAACAGACAACTAATTTTAAGAAATTTTCCAGACTCTGTAAGCCTTTTCTTTGAAGTGAAATAATCTGGCTTCTTTTACTGTCTGAGTGTTAAATTCAATCAATTAAAATCTCACCAGACATAAACCAAAAAACCCCTACATACTGTGCTACTGTTTTATTTCAGCATGTTGCTGTGTTTTGATGTAACTACAACCATTAAAAAAAATACAAACCATTCTCTTTGTATATTTATTTTGTAAAAAAGTTGCTGTATTTCCAGGTGCAAGTAAAGAGATGGCTGTGGTTGTTCAAAATAATTAAAGTTTGAAGGAATGTTCAATTTTATTGGGTTTAGAAGGGTTTCACATATGCACAGGGAATGACACCTGATTTTGAAGTGAAGTGCAATTTTTTGGAAGTACTTCACTTAACAGATAAAGGACTCTGAACCTGTCTTGAAATATGCATCCAATTTTGAAAGAAGAGAGACATGATCTTATAAGAATGTAGTTTTTGATACTTTTTCATTTTAGTGGTATTTGCAACTTTCTCAATAAAATCTCTTTTGTATTACATGGAGGAAATAACTCTCTCTCAATGCACTGGTGACTTTGGTTGACATGAGCAGCCCCAGCTCCTGCAAAAGCAACATCTGATTTTTCCCAGAAAACACTCAATCCTGCCTTGACATGAAAAAACATGTCTGAGGGTGAAGAAGTAACCTGCAAGCTCTCCCTGGGGCACAATAAGGCAGAACACTTCATTTCTGTCAGACTGCAGCTCGTGAGTCCTACTATACACACAGATCTCACTTAAGGTTTATGGAGCAAGAACAGGATGTCAAGAGGGACAGAAATCTCCCAGAACACAATCATTCACTTCCACAAGAACTGTTAATGGATCACAGAATCACAGAGCTGCTAGGGTTGGAAGGCACCTTTGAAGAACATTTATTCCAACCCCAAAGGAAGAGTCATTCAAAGCAGGTATCGGCAGAAATGAGACAGCTCAGAAATTCTTTCCAAATCTCCATTACCAATGCAATAGTACTTTCAATTTAATTTCTCATCCAAGTAAATTGAATACAGAAAATTGGTCACACTCTCTGTCTTGTGATCTTTAGCATCACGTTGACCATTTATCTGTCAGAGTCTTCTAAAACAAAGATCCTGAGCTGCTCTTTAATTAAGTGATGAATTCAGGTTTAATTTAAAATTATGAGGTTTTATTAAAACACCAGGATTATTGTTGCAGCCTGCAGAAGTTGAGCAAAAGCAAAGTATTATCACTTGCGTCACCCCAGCATGCAGAGACCCTGCCCTCAAGAGAGTCCCCTTGTGCTGGGTGAATCCCATCTCAGCATGCCCAGCCTGAGCCACCCACCACAGAGCAATTCTGAAGGAGCCTGCCTGCAGTGCCACAGGGATGTTGAGGCCCAGGTAGGAGCAGTGTATGTATTCCACATTTTTGTGAAAATCTCTTTCTAGAGAGTGCCAAAAGAGTGTGAGAAAGCAATACCTTTTCACAGCTGTCCTCACCTGCAGAACAGTTTGAGTGAAGAACAAATCACTACCAATTTCCAGCGGGTGTTTGAGCCACCACCACACACAGTCAGTGACAGCAGCAGTTGCAGCACCTCAGCTGGGCAGTGCCCACTAAAGGCAGACAGGATGCTTCACCCAGGTCTTCCCAGTAGCTGGGGAGAAAACTGGAATCATGGCAGCAATGAACAATAGTCCAGCTGAGCTGCTTCTTGCTCTCCTGAGAGCAGAGGCCACAATGGTCCCAAGGCTCAATCTCACTTGCAGGAAGTACATCCTTAATTTGCTTTAGGAAATTCAGAGGATTCCTGTGACAGGAATTCAGTAGAGCCTTCAGCCCAGTGAGCAGATGGGGCTTGAGCTGTTGAATATGGCTGCCAGTAATGCTCATTTTTAAGGGGTAAATTTTCATTGTTTAGATCTTTATTTATCACTTTAGTTCCTAACTTAAAAATATTTTTTCCAGCCAATTTCTAATTCAGATTTAAGATTAGCTGTTTTTTCATGACTGTTGTTTCTTTTGAATTGCTGTCCACAGTTTTATGTTCTGGTTTTTCTATTGCATGGTTACCATTTACATCCTATTATTCACATGATAATTCAGATCATAGATCTGTTCTATCTTTATCCAAAATTAATCTTCATCTACCATAAACTTTAAATGTCACTGTGATGCCCAAATCACTCAGTCCAGGTTAGGTCACTAGGATTCCTCATTTCCTTTTGTAAATTCTCCCTAAATAACATTATACCCTCCTCAAAATAATGATACATGATCATTTATGCTTTCTTGAATTACAGGAATATCAGGCATCAGCTTTAGTACAGGCTGTTGAAGCTTTGCTCATTCTCACTTCTTGGAAAGCTGAACTGTTTTTGTATTTAGTCCAGTTCTTTTACTTTTGCTGAGGATCTCCAGTTGAGATCCAGTGACCACCCCAGCATGGCCCTGTTGGGTGACTGCAGACAGGGCAGGACACACTGGAGCTCTGCAGAGAGCCTCCTGCATGCTGTAAATACCTGTAATTTGGGGTGGTTGTTGGGCCAGCACAGCAGCTCAGCGCTGCTCATCTGGCTGTGAGGAACAGCACTGAACTACATGAAAAATCCACATGTGCTTCTTCTTGGTCCAAAGAAAACCAACCTGTCCTTTCGTGGCCAGCTCAGAAGTAAACTCTGACTAGTCTACTCTATCTCAAGTTCTGCAAATATTTCACTTCATTCACAGGAAGCACTGGGATTTATACTGGCACTAGGAACAAAAATCATAGGTGGTTTTTTCCTTATTTCACATTCATTAGTACACATATGACCATCAGATTCCTCTCAGAACTGATCTACAAAGCACTCAAGACTCTCTTTCATTTTATTGTAGACCTGTTTTCATTGCAAGAGAGAGCTCTACCAGTGACTTAGCTGTAAATCATGAACCTATACCCCAAAGTGCTGCTTTGCAAACCCCTGGCATTGTCCAGCTCTTTGGAGTAACTTTTTCCCTCTCTGTTTGAAACAATACCATGTCCTGTAGAAGCAGAGCAGAAATGGACACTGATGAAGAGCTAAGGTGAAGAGTTCTTCATAGAATAGTGTTTTAATGTTGAAAACAATGTGCAGTAAGTTGTATACACTCAAGCATGCTGTCAGGTATGAGTCCAAAGATAACAACTTTCCTTCTCTAGCTAACAGTAACAAAGCCACTGATAGTCCTCATCCCACAAAACCGTTTTTGTTTCTTTCAGGTTTGATTATCCTTGTACAAAGAGAAAAAATTCTTCTCTATTTTGCCTCATTTTTTTCACTGAAATCTGAATTTAAAAGAAAGTTAACTGTATGTTTCTGAGAACACTTGATTTTGAATGCTGGATGCTCCTTTGTTTTTAGCATCAATAAAGGTCAGTCACTCGGTTCTGTCATTCACAGGCTCTAGTTCCATTTGTCTAATACATTCCACTTAGCATCACATACAACAATCAGACATATTCTTAATACTAGGAAGTTGCAGAAGAACAAAAGGCATGTGTGTGCTATCCAAGATTTCCTTGGAATGAATTACACTGGATGAATTTTTCGGAATTATTCAGGAAAAGAAATTGTTTACTATTCTATCATAACAGATGCTCCACACAAAGAAAAGAGGAAGCTGTTGCAGCCTCTGACTGAGCCATAGCTTATCACAGCTGAACATGGTTGTGCAAATTAGCTGGTAAAGTTTATGGAAGAACCCAGAAAGAAGCAATTAGAATTACAGTGCTGGTTTGAGAATATGTAGTTTGTAATCAACCAAAATTGTGCAGTTTTCCATATTCTTTGCTGATAATGCAAATGTAACCTTTGAAGGAAACTGCTCTGTAGCACATGCTGAAAGCAAGAAAAAAACACTTAAGTCCAAGCAAATACCTTTGGGGACAGTAGGTTGTACAGGTCTTAGTCAAGTCATTTATGACCATTGCACAGATTGTGAACAGACTCTACAAAAGGCATGGTTTGGTCATTGGCACAAGTTATGGGGCAGAACAAGATCCTGAGAGCAAAACAAGTACCATGAGAGAACCTGGAATGGCTTTGGACAAGGAACTAAAGAACCCTGGAAAAAGACTGCAGTCTGCAGTGCTGAGTTTGGAGAAGACTCAAGGGAGATGTGACAATGGCTTTCAAAAATGTGGAAGAGGAATACCACAATTACCTCAGAACTGCCTAGGCAAGAGAGAGCAATGAACATGAAATGCAAGCAGGGGCAGTATGTTACTGTTGGGAAAAACCTTCTAATAGGAAGGATGGATAAGGAAGAGATTGTCTAGGAAGATTGTAAAATTTCAGGCAGTGTGGTTGTACAGGAAATCGTATTTGCCAGCTCACAGTCATGTAGAAGACATCCTCTATGCCACCCTAGTGCCATGGAGTAAGGGAATGTGTGAATACCTTACAGATCTCTGGCAGATTGCCTTGTTCTATTTTCTTGTGTTGCACCAGATAAGGGGAAGAGAAATCATTACTGGGTTTGTCTGATTTCAGCCCTACTGAAAAACTGAAGTTTTATCTGAATTTTGGCTTTGTGCAACACTTTTGTCCTAATGCAAGATTGAAAGTATTGACATCTTCCTAGGCCATGTCTTGGCAGACAAAGACGATATTTAAAGAAAATTATCAGTACTTTCTAATAATTAAGGTGTACTTCCTTTTATACACACTGAAGATTCAATTCTTGATCTGATGTTACACTGACACAAAGCAAGCAAGTGGCTTCTCATCAGAGGAAGCATTCCCACTCTTCAACTTCATATCCTTGGCCACATTCTTCTCGCACATTTCTTGGGTAAAATCAGCTGATTACAAGGTCCAATCCAAGGCAAAGAGAGCAGATGGATGGATGGATGGATGGATGGATGGATGGATGGATGGATGGATGGATGGTGGTGACATGCTTAGTTGAACCAACCCTCTAGTATCATCTCAGGATGACATGGAACTATGAACAACATGAACACTGCATCTCAATTTCAGCTGGTGCTACTGCAGGGTTACTCATTTGAAAAGCTGTCCAGGACTAATGAAGTTCACAATCTGCCTGTGAAAATATGCTGCAAAATTTGGAGACTGGAAGTTTCTACAAGTACAACATAAGTTGTGCAGCAAACTGGCTAGGATTTCCAAGTAACTCCAAATGAGAAAAAAAACATATGGAGACCCTGGACTGAGTCAGAGCAGTCTCTACTGCTCCACTTTAGATGCATTTGACCTCTGCCACCTCCAGGGCACATTCTGAAACAGCCAACATTTCACTGCTAATAGTTAAGTCGCCGGGATGAGGCCAGGTTGAAACAGTGTGGTAATCTGCTTTGAAACCAGCACAATCCATTAGTAATCATTATACATTATACATTAAACAAATATATATATTTGTTTTTGCATACTAAATAGTTTTCCAGGTTGTCAAATTAATCATCAGAGTTTTTCAAGACTACACCTTACAGCATGTAGGGGTTCCCTTTGCTTTATCTTAATTAGTATAATTCAAATTCCTGTCCTACTTATAGCAGGGCCTGACCATACCATAATACTGATCTGTTCTCCCAAGATTTAGGAGTTGTTTTTTTTTTATTTGCTTGTTTTTGAGGTTTTTTGTTTGTTTTTTGGGGTTTTTATATGACTATTCTAAACTACCTTATCTGGGTTTGGTTTAGGTCCTATTTACTAATTTTCAGAAGGTTTGCTCAGTTGCCCAGAAACCCATTGGAAACTTATAAAGGAAAGTGAGCATTCAGCTACATTATATAGCACTGAGATACAAGGTCCCTGAAGCAAATTAAATACAAGTAATTGCTGTCCTGTTCACAGTCACTGTTGCAAGCTTTTTCTCCTCTGTGTCTTGATATATGGTGTGGGATGCAACAGAATTTCTTTGGATGAAGAAGGATAAATGTCAAACGTAATAATGAAAATACATTAAGATGTTGCACACCAATAGTATGTGTCATTACTTTGGCAAAGAAAGAATATTTGCTATTGAAGTATATTGCCAATGCTCTGAAAAACTGGCTGGTCAGTAAAACTATTCCTGCTTTTAAATTGTATAAAGACAAGATGAAATAGGCAGCATATAACCACAGCTGCATGACGAAATAGTCATAAACTGAATTTTTCTGTAGTCTAGGTCTCCAAAGATTAGAAACACATCAGCATAAACAGCAAAGATTAAGCTGACAAATGGCATGCCCTTGATATTCATATTTAATTTTACTTACTACACCCCATAGTATAGACACTCCCTGAGAAACCCAGGAATTGTGTTTATTGGGAAAGATTTAAGACAATTCCTGGGATATTCTCTCTCATTCTTGCACTGGCTATGAACAAAAGTGAAAATTATAGAATATGTCCAATAACTAAAAAAACCTCAATAGTTCAACCACTTTCAGAGGCAGGTTGCTACTGCTTGCTACACCTTACCCTGGGACAGGTGTGTTCTCTGGAGCAGTATTTTGGTAACATCTCTTTTGGACATTCAATTAAAACAGAACCCTCCAATTAAACCTGCCTGCAGGGTGCTATAGGAACCTAACAATGCTGAGTACCTCTGCTGCAAATCTCACCCATTTCCCTGTTCACCCACATTTCAGACAAGCCTGCTCCTGTTTATGGTGACTGCACATTGAGGTATCAAATGCCAGTAAGAGGAACAATCATGTCCTCCCCCATGATCCTTAAGCTCTCTTACACATCTCTTATTCTCTGCTTGGCTTCTTCCATTATGACTTGCAGAAAACAGCATTAAAAATGTCATAAATCATGCATCTTTGGAAACAATAATTTTGTAATCACCTTATTTGTGACATTGTAACATTATGTGTTTGTAACATTAATTTTCCTGAGACTTTCATTTAAAAGCTAAACATGACACAACAGATGGCAAAATTGGATTTAGATGCTTAATTGGAAGAGATGCAACATAATGCCCCCCACTATATTTTGTTCATAAACATTAGCTGGTTTAGGGCGACCCCATCACACTGACAACGCAGAGAGAATTGTTTGAACTGTCTTCTACATCACTTCATACTCAGCATAAAGGAATAGAAATGGAAATTAAAATTTTAGATACTTTAGAGCTGAATTAAGGAAACTAGCACTGTTGCATATTTCTTTATGAATAAATGCTGCAAAAAGTTAGGTAAAAGTAAAATTTTTCTTAGAATTCTTGGACCACAATGTTCATTAGATGGTTATCTCCAGGTTTGAGAGTGGGAAACTTTAAAAACATACAATTTAACAATTCAAGCAGACCTTTAAGCTTAATTCCAAAATATCCAAAGGAAATGTCCTAAGAGATGCTAGGACTCTGCTGAAGGAGTGGATGAAGCTAACCTGGGATACAGGAAACTTGGACGCAAGTTTTGACCAGAATCAAGGTTTAACTTTGTTCTCTTTTGCCCAAGACATGCAGTTTCCAAGCAAGGAGGTGAATCCAGGTTATGGGAGGTACAAAGCAGGAATCAGTGGTGCCAGAGACTCAGGAGGAAGGCTCAAGAGATGGATTGTATCACACAGCTTCTCCAACTCCATCCTCCCTCAGCTGGAGCAGGACCAGCACTGCCATGGGAGGCACACAGCATTCCAGGAATGTTCTGGGGTATTCAGTGACTGCAGGGAAATTTAGGGCTAGGATTAGGATTTTCCATTAAATTACATGCATAACACCACAAGGGAAGTTCATTAGGAAACATGGCTATGGATATGGTGACAGTTATGCCAATGTAGGCAAACTCTGCATTGGCATAACTGTCCAGCGGTGCCTATGTGCATTCTCCTCTTGACAAACTTTCTGTTTGGTCTCACACAGTCCCCAGCAAATAAGGGAATAAGAAAAGAGAACTTCTCAGTGCCCCATAAGGCAGATTCACTGGTGTCCCAAGTGCAGACAAATGAGCAGAGGGCAGGAGACATAGGAATTAAAAAAAGAGTGCTGATGGTCAGGTAGTCAGATTGTCAGCATCAAGCACCCTTGGCCCAAGTATTGCACTCATTACAGCATTCAGAAACCTTTTGCACTGGTTCCTCACTCTCACATATGGGAAAGAAAAGCAGCAGTGAGCCTACCAACAAAAAATATGAGGGCATGGGTAACATGGCATTATGTCTTTCTATCATGTAACCTCAGCCTCACTGAGACATGGGCACTGAATAGGTAGGGTACATGCAATTCAACCCTGCAGTTGTACAGGGCTATTTCCACAAGAGGTGCCAGCTCCCATGGAGCTTGAGGAAATTCATTAGCAAAGCAAAGGGAACTTACTTCACCTTAAGGAAACCTTCACTTTGGAAGTGAACAGAGAAAGCAGGAAGGACCAGGCCTTCAACACCTGAAACTGTTCTGCTGAGATAGAAACTGTGACAGAAACTAAAGGATATTTTATAATATAGGATCCACCAAAAAAATATATGCACTTCAGAATCTGTTGGTCTAAGCATGAGGTTTTTACCTGTGGCTTTCTCTATGCCTCCCTTTCCCCACCTTCTCTGCTGTGCAAATTGCTCTGACCTGTGAAACAGATCCATGAAGAGGAAATTTAGGGGCCAGCATAAAGGATAAAAGAGGACACAAAATTATTATGATGTCCTACTAAACCATCCAGAGAGGTCAAAGTGAGAAGAACAACTTAATCCTTTGAGCCTGCTTGTAACTGCAAGAAGCTCCATTAACTCCTGATGGTTCCCCATAAAACATTTGCTGTGGGATGGATGCAGAGCTGGCTCCTGCCAGGAGAGACAACAGCCACACTGTGACATCCACCCAGTGCAGCAACCACAGCACTGCCACTGGGGCACAAACATGCTCAAATTTATCAGCACAATTTACAGTCACCTGGGAGGGCAGCAGTTGCAGAGTCTGCCACGAAAGCCAGAATTAATATAAAAGATCTGTCACAAGCTGCAAAACACCCTGTCCCTTGCTAGCATTAATCTCAGGCTGTTCACACATGCTGGATATGGCAACATTACTTATCCTGGCTTTGGAGTTCAGAACTGCTGGGACTGGCTGCTAAGGTCTTCATAACTAACTCACCAAGGCCCCTCATTACAAACCGCATGGTTTACATCTGAGGCATAAAAAGGACTTTAACAGCAGCTTTTAGGAAAGGGATCACACAGGCTTCAGCCTGTGGCTGGCACAGTTCACAACATATGAATAAATAAATTCTCATTCTGGGACAACTAACTGTCATAAACTAAACTATCACCAAAAATTCATTGGAACAATAACATTTTGCTTAGAATTCATTGGAACAATCACATTCTTGGGTCCCTCTAGGTTTGCAAAAGACTTCTACAGGGATTTTTCTGAACCTAAGGTGTTCTGATATTTCTATTTAAAAACTGAGCACACAGAAATATTTCAGAACAAACTGCACAAACAGGATACATCTAAATTATATCAATTTGTTTTGATGTTGAGTAACAGCAGTTTCAGAGAACTCTGTGTTCCTGAGTGTTTGTCATGCTCTATAGGAGATGCAGGTACACTCAGATAAATTTTTTTGCAGCAAGTTCCTTCAAACACATGATCTGCTGCATTCAGGAGACCGCTGGTGCAGCTCTGGTAAATTAAAACCCCTTAAGTACACTATATCACAAATGCCTGAACACTGATATCATGACCACATTTTCATCACCCCTCTGGTATTTGTCCCTCATAACGATGCTCTAAAATCATGCAAACTGTCTTGTTAGTAGGCCACAAAAGCAAGACAAAATGTTTTTTTATTGGTGAAGTTTAATTGCAAATCCCTTGCAGACCAGCCCTGTCTGTCTTCCCAGTGGGTTATTTGTCATGTGTCCCCTTTCAAACATTTCCTATTGACAATGTTTTTTCCCATATACGGGCACAAGAACTGAAACAGCACTTCAGAAATTAAAAATCAATTTTAGACCCAAAAATCTGACTGTGCATGAAAAGGAAAAGAGCAAAGGAAGACATCTCTATCTCTAAAGGCTGCTTTAAACATGAAAAGTGTTTGGAGCTTTTTTTGGTGGTTGTTTTCACATTGCTTACGTCTCTTCATTTTTCTCAGGATGACGACAGTCCCTTTTAGAGATACAATTTGTCTCTCATTGACTGCTGGGGCTGGCTGCTAAGGTCTGCATATCCAACTCCTGAAACCTCTCATTACAAAACCTTTGGTTTAAATCTAAGACATCAAAGGAAATTAGTTAGGCAGATGCAAGATAGATGTTAGCTGTAGCTTATGAGAAAAAATATATTTAGTAGTCTTAATAGGAATAAAGTCCATTATCTTCTAACCCACAGATGGCTTTGGCACAGAGCATAAAGGGTTGTAACAGGCTTATAACAGGCTTAGTTTCATGTTTTTAACTGGATTCAGTAAAGAGAGGGTGGCAGAGAAAAATTCAAGGTAGTTTTAACTTATATATTTATACTGCCTGTATGTTCCCATTATGATAATAAGGAAAATGGATTAGTTGGGCTATAAAGCTTGTTTAAATTACATTTTACAATACAGAATTAATGAAAAATACACATCAGGAATACATTGGGTTAGGTTTAGAATTCAAACAACATTAGAAGCAAGGTTTAATTAGATATTTATCTCTTTTTTTTTTTTTTTTATTTGAAAGGAATCTGGGAGTGATCTGTGCGCTTAACTAATCAGGGGCTGTGGTTATTAACCACTCTTGCCTTACACAGCTCCTGCCCAGGAATGCCCAGGCCCATCTCTGTGAGTCCCCAGTGTCCTGCAGGGAGAACTCCCCACACAGTTGGGTTACACTCAGCCAGGGCTGCCATGCTCCCAGGGCTTCCACGCTCCCCTTGGCAGATACTCACTCACTCCACCACTTTTTGACAACAGGGATGGCAAGAATTTTCAAACATCCAATAATTTTGAGAGCCTTCATTCTCTGGGTGCCAGGAAAACATTTCAGACTGAACAACTAGGACTGGAGGAGCCCAGAATTCCTGGATGATATTCTAAGCGACAGTCTTACATGTCTGGATCAAAATACTGCATTTCTTTTGAGTCTCTGCCCTCCCTCCACTTCCCCAGTCTTATCCCCTTGCTTCACAGGGTTTTACAAAACCTGGTGATTTTAAGTGTTTTGGCAGTCACTGGGCAGGAGCCCAGGGGAAGAGTGCTGGGTGCTCCTGGGTGCTCCTGGACCTGAATTAAACCCTGCTGCCTTATCCCAGGCAGGGCACTGAGATGGAAACACACAGGCATTGCCTCCTACCAGTAGATAAGGAGCTGTCTCCTCCTTGCAAAACCTCACCTTCAAGTGCAACAATCTTTACTCACAAATATTAATTTCCCCTAATGGCTCATTTCAAGTTACCTATTACTTTTCCTTAGGACATTTGTTTTCTTTCCAGAGAAAAAGCCTTAGGAGCAATGTCTGTTGAGGATTTATGGGTTTTATACTCTCTGGCCTATGACACTGGGACAATTATTTTTAGCTTACAGTCCTCTCTCCTGAGGACAATATGAAATTTTGTTAAAACAAGGAAGATGCCCTAATGACAAAAGGCAAACAACAATACTCTAAGATTAAAGGCACCTTTCTTGCTTTTCACTGAGCCTCTTTCAAGTCCTATTGTTCAAAAAAGCCTGCAAGAAATTCATGTATCTCTCCCACGAGAATTAGTCAACAATTATTCTGCTTCCAAGAGAAATTTATTTTGAGTCAATGTTTTTAAAGTCTATCTGTTCATCAGGCTTACTCATGCATTAAGGATGATTTCCAGTGTTCAATAGCAACTCCTGAAACAAGGAGCAATTAGAAACATCTGATTTCATGATGCATATTCCCTCCAGAAAACTGAGCCACTGTTTCCACAAGGAAAATGCAAAGACTCTCTGTCTTCCATGCAGTTTATTAAGAGCACGGCAAAACCAGCTCAATTTCAAAAGCTGAAATACAACAATGGCTTGGCTCATGATGAAAGTTTTCAAATGAGTGAATTTAGTTGTACGACAGTAGAATAAACATAAACATTAACTCAACCCAATGCAATCAGGGAAAAAATGGCCAACAACACAAACCAGAGCACCCAGCCAAGAGCACAGGTCACAAAGAACTCACTTTGCCCTGGGCTTCTTGTCTAAATCCAGGCAAGCTCTGCAATTACTTTGCTCCTGTCCTGCAAACCCACGGCAGTGTCCATCACACAGACACAGCCTACAAACTCACCAGATAACTTCTGGGTGATGAGAAATGATGCAAATATCTGCTGAATGTTATTTAAGAGTGAACATTAAGAAGTTAATGGTACCTTTTAGAGGCACTAAAAAGTGTTCAATATTAAAATAGTGAGGTGTTGCACTGCTGCCGTGAGCCCATCTTCTGCCTCTGACCCCTCCCACCACCTCTGGTCTGAGCACAGCAGAAAAGGCAGAAGCATCCAGGTGTGTGGGAGTCCAAATTGCACCCTCTGACATGGATCTAAGTGTAGGAAGTGCCCAGTCTTAATGATTGAAAAGCAATTTATTTGGCCTTTTTCATTTACAGACAGAATGGCCTCACCAGGTTTAGTTCAACAAAGATCAGAGATTAAAGGCGGTTTATAAACAGTTGCTATTTCTAGCAAGAAAATAAGTGTTAAATAACACTTTCACCAGTGTTCTAGGTGGAACTAGTTAAAAAATAAGCAACACAGGTCTCAAAAATATCCATTCTTTGTTGGCTAATGGTTTCTGCCACCATATTTTCCTAGACATGGTCTGTAACTAATAGTTTTAATAAAAGCACAGCTTCCCTCATTCAAATTACACAACACAGATGAAGGAGAGCTGATCCATGAGGACATAAGAATATTACACTGCACTTTACATTGAAGCCATGAAGGGTGGCCTGACCAGGAAAAATGGAATGTTAAACAGCATGGCTTGCTGATCCATTTTTTTTTTCTACTTGCCACAACCAGGAAAAAGATGCACATGGGGCAGACGAAGCAATCTCTAGCAGGGGTTTTGGAAAAGCATTTCTTAGAACTTCAACTTTTGGGCTCTGCCACACAAGCATATGCCAAAATGTTATGGCACAAAATACATCTACTTCTCCTCTTTTCTCCTCCTGGCTTTCTTTTGTGATTTCATTTAATTTCATTTCTGTCTTCTCCAGATGCAGAGAATTGGCCCTGTGGACACACCAAGGCAGGTAATGCTCATAAGTGAACAATCTGTCTTGCAGTAGCATGAACAAGTTTTCTCCAGGGGAAAATGTCAGCATAATTCATCAGCAAGTAAACAAACAGGACTAATGGGCAAGGCCTAAATACAATATGTGCCTTCCTCTCTTCATCACTAAGAAAAGGAGCCAAAGCAAAGTGAAATGAAAGCAGGCAGCAGCCTAGAGTGCTGAAATAAATATAATACTTTAAAATAGAGAGAAAGACATGGAAAAAAGATAAAGAGAAAATAACTTCAAAAGCTAATTTGGAAAGAGTATTATTTTTGCAGAGTGTCCTGAACTGACTTGTGCTCCATCTGAACACAAGAGTGGAGTATTAAGCTTCCTAAATTTGGTGTCTAAAAGCTAAACAGCTCCATCAAGAGGGTGTGATTCTGCAGTAGTCTCTGCAGTGGGAGTCACAGGGGCAAACATCCTCACTGGCTGCAAAATGAGACACTGCTCAAAGCCTCCTGTGATGTGGCTACTGAGAGCTTTCATGGACTCTACCCAAGAATCCCAGAAAGCTTTTCCATTCCTGCATCCTGGGAGAGTCCAGTGCTCAGCTGATCTGCACATGTAGCACCACAGTTATGCATGTTTAATGTAACAGGACCCAAAATTAGGCAAGGCTTTCCTCACAGGACAATAAGAGAGAGAGAGATCTCTCCTGGAGAGTTCACAACCTTGACATGTGAGCAGTGCTCTGGCTTCCCGGCATCAGCAGGGAGACAGTCATCCAAGACATCCAGCACTCCACAGTGAGCACCATCTGCCTTTTCAACTGGGATTTGCTGCTCTGTCACCATATTCTTTCTGTGTTTTGCCCCTTGCTTATTGACAGAGGCAGAAGGGGCTGTTTTGCCATGCAAATGAAATCTCATGTTCCATGACTAAAACACATCAACATCACCCAGAATTATTCCCCCTTGCTTGTACTGCTCCAAACCCACTACACCATGTATTACCTGAGCACCTTACAGCAGTTCAGCAACTTCCCCACTGAGTCAGGGGCCAGAAATATCCCAGATGGCTGGGACAAAGGTATTAACTGGCTGGTTTAAAGATGCATGGCACTATGCAGCAGAAGCCCAGTCTCCTGAGTTATAGCCCCATGAGGTCACAGCACTGCCATCATGTGACAGCAACTGAATAATGACATCAGAAACGGGGTCAGGATTCCTACTGATTTTTTCTACCCCCTGCACATGAAGGCTGCCCTTTCCCTCTGCTATTCAGCCATTGTGCTTATGCCCAACAACAACTCGCTTTTCTGAGAAGTCTGACAGAAAGGGAGCAAACAGCACTGTTCTTCACTGAAAACAATAAATCTAAACAACGTTTTTTTCTCACAGTATCACTCTGCTGTTGTCCCACTTAGACTGCAGACTCTTCAGAGCTGAGCCAGACAACATTTTCTATCTTATTCAACATGCTGTGGGCACCAGTAAGGATGTTTAAAGGCTGTTGCAGTGTTCAACCAGATAGCAGCCAGAGAAATTAAAGGGACTTTTGCAGCTGAATCCTTTAGTCATCCATTTATGCTTCCCCTTCCTCATAAATCAAAGGACAGGAAAGCAATTTAATCAGAAATAAACATAGAATTAGCAGTATAATTCAGCGCCTTGTGCTCTTTTCTCATTGCTTTTGATAAATAGAGTCAGTAAACAACCATACAGCAAAAGATAAAATGAAACCAAAAATTAAAACCCCCACTAGTGTCACCATGCTGCAGATTTAGTGAAGGCCTGTTCTAGTCTTAAATTTTTCTTCTGTTTCCTCTTCTTTTAGTCCACTGCAATCTGGTTAAATTACTGAATTTTCAACTTATTAAGGATCTCATACCAGTTGTGTTATTGCAAAGTTCAGAAATTGCAGAGTGTACTTAAATAATTTTTTTACAAATATGGAGTCCAGTCATATGTGACTGGATCTCCTCTCCCCAGCATTCTGTTCTGATGTGATATGTAGATATACTTCTAAAGGACAGGGCCAGGAAGTCACTGAAAAAGCTTAGTAAGAATGTGATGGAAACAGAAAATGGCAACAAATAAAAAAAGATGGCCAACTATTAAGAATGCAGGAATTAACAGGTAAAACTTTGCTGAAGACTCTGTTGCCTTAGAAAATTGTGTATCTCTATGGCCCTCTCATCTCACAAAAAATGCTGTCAGAACAGAATCCATCCTATAAGTACAAGTAAACATTTAGGAGCACAGAAAGCCTATAAAAAAGAGTTGGAGACATTACAAATATTAAATAGTAATTAATGAAAGGATAGAAAGAGATGTGTGAAAAGAGAAAATGCCATGAAATTAGCCCTTTACCCTCACTGAAACATAAACATCAGGATATAGAAATAAACTAATGAAAATAAATATATTCTAAGTAAGTGAAAAAATGTTTCCCATCTTGGGAAAGATGCAGTCTGAGGACACCATAAAGACAAAGCATCCTTAAAGGATTCACCAAAGGCTCCATTTTCACAGAAAAACAGAAGCCACTGAGTAATATTTGGCATGTTAAAATATAGAGGAGAGACTGAAAAAAAAAATTAGTATTTTAGTGACTAAGCCAAAAAGTAATTGTGCTGAATTAGAAGGCAACTTCCCCCCCAGGAAGATTATTCCACAATTCCACAGCATCTATCAGTGGGACAAACTTTCCCCTGCAGCACCTGCCAGCAGTGTCAGCCAAAGCAAGAGCTGGTCTGCACCCCTGGTTTGACAGCAAGCCTTACTGGCTGCCTCTGGCAACTGCTCTCCTGGGAATGAGGAGATGCTGTAGCTGAGCCAAGGTTTAGGGCAAGGGGATGCAGAGAGCAGGCAAAGCAGCACACACCTTGCAAGGGGCTGCTGAGGAAGAGCACATGTGCTGCACCCTCAGCTGCAGCACCAGCCTGCCCAGGCACGAGGGCTGCCTCCAGTGCACGTGATGTCTCCAGCAAAAATCACTGAGAGCACTAAAATCACTCCTAAAGCAGCTTTTTGTGGTCTGCTCACTCCCAAATGCTGCTCCACATCCCTGACTGTACATCCATCACGCCCGACCCCGCAGAGCCCTCTCCTGCAATTATCCTATTACACCTGACACACTTAAAAATTAATTAATGCTCCTCTGCACTAAGATGCCGTAATTAAACTCTTTCTCTTTCCATTTAAGACTGAATTTAAATGAGGGTTTGGTGGCACTGCAGTGCAGTAATGCTTACAAGGACAGCACTGGCCTAATACCTTTGCAATGGGTTTTGGCCAAAGAATTGCCTAGGGCTTCCTAGGACATCAAGGTTTTGACCTTCAGCAATTTACATTTATAATCACCCCAGCTTTCAGCAATATGGTCTGAAACATACACATGGGTGATGATAGAGATCTCCTCAAAGAGAAAAGCAAAGTCTTCAGGATTTTTTTCCCCCAAAATGAGCCTCTCTATCTTTCTCTCACACGTGCAGAGCAGCAACCTAGCCTTTGTGATAGACAGTGGAGACGAATAAAATGACATTTCCTGACCTTTAAGAAGCATTTGCTGATCAGCACTGAATGTACCACTTCACTCGTGTTGTTACTTAGTATTTTGCCATAAAGTAAAAAAAGAAAGCTGTATTTTGTTCTTTATGGAATATCTCACACACTGTCCTGTTCCCAGTGGTGTCATCACATGTCTTGAAAAGAAGGAGAAAGCCTTGGTTTGTTGTTTGAATTCAGCTCCTACTGAAGACAGGAGGGCTGGAAATACCTGACATCAGATTAATGTACATACATAAGAGAAGTAGATTTATTAAGCTCTGCTTAAAGAAAAAATATCAGGTTTTGGTCAAAATGGATAGCATATCTTTTTATTTCTTCTTCTTTTTTTTTTTTTTTTAATTAAAGCCTGAACAAAACAGTAGTTAAAAACAGAGTGTCCAAATCTAAAGAGGGTTTCGTTTGACTCCATATAAACAGTCTAAATATATCCATACATAGCCACACTAAGAAAGTACATCCTCAGTGCAGTCAGGACATGGGACTGCTGTTTACCTGCAGGCATAAAGACAGCTCTGAACCACCTAGAGCAGGTCCTGATCACACTGTGCTCAGCAAGGTGGATATCAGTACTGACTGGCAGTACACAAGGACCCTACATAAGCTTTGCAGCTTGCATAATCACAGCTGATGGTCTCTGTGCCCAAACCCACAGCTCTGGGCCACTTGGTGGATGCACGGATTCACCTGGACACAAAGGACCTCCCAGCATCCAGGAGGGAACTGACACCCCAGAGGCACTGCTATGGCTTCAACTTACTGCAGGAGAGATTTCTGGCAGTTCAAGCAAAGCCTCAGGGAGCATAAATGTCTAATTCCTTCCTCAGAAAGGCTAACTTCAGCTGGAGATGATGCTGGCTGGAGATTGCTCCCAGTTGCTCCCAGGGAAGGTCTGTTCTCACAACAATGCCCATGGGCAAACAAAGCCTTGTGAAAGTCCCTGGGGCACTCACCATGCTCTGCACACTCTCTCAGCACCTCTTGGTGTAAACAAATGAGAGGGAGTTTGACCAAAACACCGAGATTTACCCCAAATCCTGTCTGCACCACCACTGCCTGCCAGTGTTATATGGGGATTCAGAGCCCTGGGAATGGACTCACCCCAAAGACAGCAATGCTTTCAGCCTGCAGGCCTCAGGAGGAGTTAGGGAGGAGAAGAAGCATAGCTGGGCTGGATGGAAGAGTATGATCTCATTTTTTTTATGGGAGATTCTCAGGAGTGGGAAAAGGAAGCAGTCTTCTTGTCTGGACAGCCATGGGATCAGTGCATAAGGGAAAATATTTTGTCTTCCATTCCCAGGTCTTGTCTCTCACATGTACATCTGGATTCTAAATAGAATAGTTAGGAATTTGTAAGAGTTTGTTTTGACCAGAATATTCAGCTTCTTTCCCCCTCTGGTGATCACTACCACCCGTAACTTATAAGGGTACACAAGCAAGATAATTCTATTACTAATTATCATATAAGGACCATTAATTTCCATATTTTCACACTTTGATTACTCCATACTCTATAGCTCCTTCAGTACAGACAAACTCCTGTCTTTTTCCTATGTAATAAATTTTACATATATGTGCACCCATACAGAGACACACCCTTTTTTTTTTTAGATATGTCACCCATTGATATCTTTTATGCATCTACTGTTGCATTTTAATCAAACAGCATACTAGCAAAACCAGGTTTGTTGGAAGTTTAAAAGTTGAGAAATAAGATTAAATTCCCAAGCAGTGGGTTGGAATTGTTCAGAGTAGTATTTACAAATACTCGATTTGGAACAAGAAACCCAAACCAATAAAAAAATCTGAGGATTTAGAGTTACTTTTCAGTAGTTCTGTTCTCTTTTAAATTATTTGCAGTTCATTCTTATAGGTGTCTATTGCTGCTCCTTAGAACATACCCTGTATTCACACTTTTAATGAAAACAATTTGTTATGGGTTTTATTGAGCAAGGGTGCAAAGTCGCACTGCCCTCGAGGAGCTGAAACCTGCTCTGGCTGTGGCCCTGTCAGATCAGGCTCATCTGCTCTGACTGCTTTCCTCTGCAGACACCCAGAGAGAAGGGAGTCAGGGACTATGCCAGGCTGGAAAACCCCCTGGCCTCCTCCAGAAGCTATCAACTCCATCCCGTCATTTGGGAACGCCATTCCAGTGACTATTCACTGGTTCATTTGCTAACAGACTAATCCAGTGAGGATTCCTCTCCGGTATCCATAAGAAAATCAGATCCATGGATTCATACTCTTGTCTCAGCATATTTCCTTCCTGTTTTCCTCCTTCCTCTAAAAACATATTAAATATCTTTCTCCATCTTCACCCCTTCATCCCATTAAATTCAGGTCATCTGAGATTATTCCTGCACTTCTCAGCTGCACTTAACAATGCTACATTCAAAATATTTCCATTTGCTTGTCTCTTAACAAAATGGTTCACATAGTCAACATAGGTTTTTATCTAATGAACAAAGAAAGAAATCAAGTCTTTCCACCACCACCTGTTCAGTGGATGACCACCTGCATTTATTTAAGCCAAAGCTTAGACTTAAACACAGGATTTGATCTGAGGCCTTGGAAAAGGCTTCCAAACGTAGAGGCTAGAAGTGAGAGAGTGTGGATTTGTAGTTTAAAGCAGAGACACTATAAGTTAAGATTTAAGACTGATTTTGACTGATTTATGTTCACCTAAGCTGTGCAGGTTTGTTGCCTCTTATGTACACTGTTACTCATTAATTAGATGCACAAGAGTTTGCTAGTTTTTACACAAATCAGTAGAAACTTGGAGCCTAAATCAATATGGAACTAAGAAAGAAATTAAATTGCTATTTCATGGTCGCATGGACTGGAAGGTAAACAAAAAATGAGGTTACCAAGCTTAAAAACAAGAAGCTGGAAGCACAGTAAATAGTACAGGTCCATCACCTCTGACTTGTGACACCTCCTATAATGATGGGAGGGAATCAGAAGAGTGACCTTGAAATATAACGAGACAAAATCATCAGAGAAGGCAGGAAGTAACAGAGATATATACATGTGGAAAGGAAGATAAATCAGAAGTTCATTCCCACCACTGTGACTGTTTCAAACCACGAGCAAGGAACAAAGCAGGACAACACATCTTTGTAGCCTGCAGGGAGCATGAAAGCCCAGAGAGCACATCCCACTCCTTGGGCAGCTGCCATGGCCCACAGGCACCACAGCAAGCTGCAGTGAAGGCTCTGAGGAGTCACTGAATTTTGACAGAGAATTAAAGTTCCTCTTTCCCCGTTCCTTGATTTCTCATGAAGACAAAGCATTCCAATTTCATTCCGCATTTATTTCCACCCTGTCTGGGGGATTGGTTTGTATTTAAATAGCAATAAATTAATTGTAACCAGCAATCCTAGGATGAAACCGTTGCATCACTTCTCTCCTTGATCTTCTGGCTTAGATCAGCCTCATGGCTTTTCTCCAGCATTAACTTTTTTCCCCATCATTTTTTCTCATTTCCTTCATGTTCTCTGTGCACAAAACTATAAATTATTATTTTGAAATAGACTTCTGCAATACAGCTTTATCCCATAACTACCCTAAAAATCACAAGGAAGTCATTAAACAATACATCTCCCACCCAGAGCAAGCATACCGTATTCTGTCTCCCTTGATGAGTCTACTTGAAGTTTTCAAAGTGGGATATGCAAACTGATTACCTGCTCTACAGGGCTTCAGAAGGAGCAGAATGTGTTTAAGTCTCCTAAATTTGGATTTATTTGATTAAATGCCCTAACAGTGCTTCAAGTATTTTTAATTTCCCTTTTTTAAAAAACAAAACGTACATGTCAGGAGGAAGGGTGTTTGGGGTTTTTTGTTCTTTTTTACAAAATAACTGTATTATTTGTAACTATCTGTTTTGCATAAATATTTATATAGAGATAATTGTCTCCTTCCCCTCAAAAAAAAAAAAAAAAAAGAAAAAGAAAAGACCCCATGTACCAAGCCAATTTCAACTTCACTGTCAAGCAAAGTTGCCTTGTCATGCTATTTTTCAGCATATCCCTTTGGTTCCAAATTTTCAAGACCTGAATAAAAATGAGAAGCTATTATGCAGCACAGAATAAAAAGAGATTGCTCTGTAAATTTTCTTAGAAATTACAAGGTTTTATGCAAATCAGCACATTTCAGCCAACAGATTTGTTCTTCAGCTTCAGCATATATAATTTGATTCCACATCAGCTTGTGAGCATTTTTCAGATTATTCTTGCCTGATCTTTTGGCCCCGTCATTTTAGTGTACAATAAAAATCACAGTAAAGCTGCACTGGAATCTAAGCAGTCCCAAGAGGTTCTCCCTGAAGTCCAGATGTAATTCCAGAAGAAACCAGGTAGGATTTACATTTCTGGATGTACATATGAGAGATCTGTGTCCATTCAAGTAAAATCCCACAGCTTCTTCCAGCAGTATTTTCTCCCAGGTGTGCTTAAGCATCCTTATCACCAAAATACACATACAATCAAAAGGAAAGTTTAGTGCTTGGGATTTTTTGTTAAGTTTTTAAAAATATATATTATGTGTCCAGCCTATTGCACAATTCTAATGCTTCAGAGGGAAATGAGGTTTTCTCTATTCTTTTTTTCTTCTACACCTTTTTTTCCTGAAACTTCTTGAGAGAAACACTTCCTCTGTTGGATTAAAGGCAGATGCAGTTTCTGTCCCAGTAGTGTTCCCTGTTTGCATGCATTCCTGTGAGAGAGAACATCCCTTAAGAGGGATAGGACTTCAGGCTAGGAATCTGATTCTCTTTGACAAGAGGGTATCATGCCTCTGCTTCACAGCTTGATTTCAGCTGCTTTTCCAAAGAACTTAGATTAAAGGAAAAACACAGCAAACAACAAATACATCAATGCCCATGGAACACTTACCTATCCCTGCCTTTCTCAACTGTTGCATTTCAGAGCATTCATACCATCCATATCCTTCCTCCCAGGCTCAGAAATATCCCCACTACATCCAGCTCCACATCAGAGCAGTTTTTGTTTCAGAAGAAAGTGCTAGGAGAGGCAAATTTTTGTCCTTGTTTGATTGTAAAGGTCTGAAACCTTTGAGTTTTCCATTCCTTAACTGTACACTGATGAAATATTTTGACAAACCCAAACTGAACTTTGGTTCATAAAGTATGGTAAATTTGATCTTCTTTCCATCACTGAACTCTCAAAAATTAATTTTCTTATCTCTAAACCACAGAAATATGAATTAGAAAATTGTGGAGCATTAATCTTATGTCAAGATAAACTAGCAGTCTGAGCAACACTCTTTCTTCTTTTGTTACAAACACTCACAAAGAAATCTGCTGACCTGGTGTCAGAGGAGTCTTCCTTTTCTACCACCAGCTGAAGCATTCCCTGGAGCCTCTATTTGTCATTATCATTGAAAATTGACTTACAAAATCTCTGGACAAAAAGCCTGTGCAAAATCCACATTGATGTATTGATTCAATAAACAGAAGTTTATCACACAAAGGGAAAAATTTTATTTATCTGCCATTAGCTAGTTTTAATCAAGACCTTTTCAGGAGGCTGAATGGAGCCATTTTCTGTAAAACTGCTTTGGCACCTTCTCTTTAACAAAGGTTTTGCATCACAATACATCAAAATACAGGTGCAAATGCTGTATTTTATTAGGACTAGAAGTTCAAAGCTATGATTAGGCATAGGCTTCCAGGGAATAGTAGGAGCAGGATGTCAGGCACCTTCATTAACATGTTCCAGTACAACACACAAAGCCATATGAAAGTGGATGACAGCACAGCTGTGCAGGCACATCGCTCTTGCACAGAGAAATCCCTGCAGGTAAAGATACAGAACTCCAGGAACTCAGACACATTATACATCAGATATCCATCCACTACATTTTTGCATGCCAGAGAGCTGCAGCATGACTGCACTGCAGCCAGCTGCTCACACAGGCACAATTGCTCCAACACTGACGTTTTAACCAACATCTCTAAGGCAGAAAGGGTTGATCATCTACACCAATCTCCTTCTCAAAGCATCATCAGCTCCAGCAGGATAGACAGAACTGTGGGTCAGGTTTTGAGTCTCTCTGAAAATCTCATCAACCTCTCTGGGAGACTTGTTCTGGCATTGTCTACGTTTACGGTTAAAAAGGGGGTTTTTGTGTTTGGGTGGAAGCTCAGTGGATTTCCTGTATTTCAAATTGTGCCCATTGTTTTTGTCCTGTCACAAAATAAGAATGAGAAGAGTCTGGCTTTGTCTTTTTGCACTCTCCCTTTAGGCATTTATACACATTGATGAGATTGCCCTGTTCTGAGTCCTCTGTTCTTTAGGTTGAACAGTCCCAGCCCTCCCAGTCTCTTCCATGTCAAATTTTCCAACCCTTTCACCATCTTTGTGACCCTTTGCAGGTCTCTCAACATCTTTTCTACCAGCTGCTTGTTCACTTGTGCAGATTTCTTACCATCTTTTCTTTATTTCTGGCTTGTCAGGGTGGACCACTCTTAAACTGAGAGCTGATCCTTGAAAAATCAACCAGCTCTCCTGGACTTAATCACATAGGCTGTTAGTGCAGAGACTCCCCTGACCAAATCACCGAACACACCAGCAGCAAAGCCTGGCTGGCTGTGAGTGATGTCTTGGGAAGAAAAATCAAACTCAAGGTCCAACCCTGTGGGATCATCAGCACACTGCTAAAACAAAGTCCTTAACCCTTAGGGTGCGCAGCTACCCTGAGAAAATTGACTGTAAAGTTGATGCGACACTTATCCCACAGGTAAAGCTGATGTGAAACTTATTCCATGGATATAATGAAATTCACACTACAGGGTACACTTGAACCCCAAATAACCTAAAATGAATCATGTGTGATATAAGGCTATTCCTTTTGCCATAGGAACCATAATTCCTGAATTTATTTATATATCCCTGTGTCTGAATTCTTAATTTTCACATTGAACAGAGAACTAGCTGGATTCATGGCTAGGTTTGGCACAAAGACAGCTACACCATGTCAGACAAGAAGCCTGTTTATCCCTGTATCTTCTCTTTGGTGATCAACAGCAAAAGAATGTGAGAATACTCTCTATGTGTCCTGGTTCTTCCTGAACGTGTGTGTTCCACTTCCTGCAGTCAGTACCACAGGATTTTCCTACAAGGTTGCATGCTCTTTGAGAAGCAACAAACAATCACTTGCCTCTCCACCCCTTTGTTATTCCATAGCTTTTTCTCATTTCTGCCTTAGTCTCTTTACAAGCTGAAGTCCCAATCCAGTTCATTGCCACTCAAGCAGAAGGTATTCTATGTGCTAGGTCATTCCTGTTTCACTTTTTTTTTTGTGCTTTTTTTGTCCCCTAGCTCAGCTAACTCTCTTTTTAAGTAAGGTAATTTCAAGATACGAGGGCAGCATGTGCTTATACAGTGGAAAAAAGATGTTTCCTCTTCAGTTCTCACTTTTGTGCTTAATTAATTCCTTACAGCTTATTTGCCTTTCTGACCACTGGAAAGCACAGAGTTGGTGTTTTAAGAAAGCTCTTTAATATAATTCCTATTAATTAAAGCCCATAATTGTCTAGGTGCACTGTAGATTTTTTCCTCACATGTAATATTTGACATTTAGTGTCCTGGAGCTCCATCAGGCAGCAGCATTTCTCCACTTTGCCCATGATCTGGTGACTCTGACTGTGTTTGTCTGCTCCTATAAAATACCATGTGAGGTGTTCTGAAGCTGCTGTAGCTGTGTGGTGGATGGCCACTAGCATCAGGAAGCTGTGTCTTTCTCATCAATCTCCAGATGTCAAACAGTTCTTTGCTATGGTTGATAGTCTCTCTTGCAGTTGAGGGAAACCACCGTAGAGTTTGAGATGCTCTGGTCATGATTTCTCCGTGGAAATCACCTAAGACAGCTGAACCAGAATCACAGGGATCATGACTTAGCACAAACTGGTGTGATATGGCCTGTCCCCATCACAGTGTGGGAGATTCTTCAGCCAGCTCTTCAGACCCAGATCTTGGCCTCACCTGTATCTTTTCACAGACTCTGAGCCACTGGAAAGCTAGAGCTGAATTAAATGGAAGAACATAAATATTATTCCTCTGGTACTGCAACACCAATTCATTTCCCAAATTTTTCCATGAGTCTTGTGTCCACTATGTGCATATATATACATGATTGCATTTTCTTTCGAAAGCATTCAACATTTTCTAGAGCTCAGCAGACCTTTATTAATCTCCTACTAAAACATCTTGCCCTACAGATTCCCTGTTTAATCAAGGATTTTTAGAAACTGCTTTTTAGAAAGCTCTGGGAATAAAAGTTCAGCTTTGCCACAGGCAGACATTTCAAAGCCAGAAATACATGTGCACCCTCACACAGGTACATGCACATACACATAAATACAGTGCTGTATATACATAACCACACAGCAAGTCCTATAAACTTCAATATTTAAAGTACACTCTTGCCTGAAGTTTGTTTGAGAGTGCTTAATGGGATGTAATTCTAAGTGATCTGAACATGAAGGAAATATCGCCAAGATTTCTTTCATTTTCTCCATCTCTTCTCCATTTCTCCAAGGTATTTTTCTCATGCTCTCTTCAGCCAAGCAGGATTGCATGGGTTTCTATTTGTTTGAAAATCCAGCAAGAAATTTCCCTCTAGAGCTATCACCAAAAAATTATCTCCACAGGGGGAGTTTCATGTTTTTGTGAGCTCATAAAAAAGTACAATATTTACTCTTGTACTCCATAACATTTACTCTAGCTTTAATTTTTTGCCTAAGCTTAAAATACTGGTTTTGACATTTTTCCTTGAGAATGTGTTGCTTAGTCTGCCAAAAGGGAACTAGCATGAGTTCAAGCTTTATTGAGGAGGTGAAATTTTATTGCGCTTCTCCCACCTTTAAAAATTCTGTGCTGTAAAATTTGGCATTATTATATATTCCAAATTCCGTATGTACCAAACAAGCTAATTTAGGACCATGCAGACCAGTTACGCTTTTAAGCAGAAACTATTTCTGGAACAAAATCTGACAGGTCTACACAGCTGGAATAGGTTTAAGCCCTGGCTCTAAAATATTTTGGAGAGGTTTTCTCTCACCATATGGACTTTAAGAACAAAAACTCTCTGGAGTTGATTTAAACTTCCAAGGCTAGTTCCCTGAAATTTCAGCAAAGAGGCTGAAAGCTAATAGCAAAAGTTGACATTCACAGTGAAAGGAATCCTGTGGAACTATTTGGGATATTGGGATAAAGAAATATGTATCTCTCCATATCCATGAGTGTGTGGAAGGTATATTCAAAAAGGAATTTGTGATCATTGCTTATGGTTCACATCATTGAATTGGTTGTCTGCAGCCAGAGCCCTAAACTCTACACCCTGAACTCTTTCTTCCTACAAACGTCTCTCATCATTTACTCTGTACCACTGAGAATTCTGCACCACTTACTGTCTCTCATAATATATTTGTTTACTATTCAGCAAACCTCTTTCCCTGCTCTGCTGTAGGAGCAGCTGGAGCTCTCCTGGTTGTTTTGTGGCTCATGTAGTACAAACACCTCTATTGGAGCGTAGGAGATTTCACAATGCATCCATGTAACCTGCGTTAACATTGCTGGAGGCTCTTGTTTTTGACAAAAGTACAAACCCACCCCTTCAATAATGTACATCATGTTGCCTCTGAGCACATCCCACTATAAAACACAAAGATGTGATCATCTGGAACATGTAAACTTGCAGACTTGTATTGCTCTTTCCTTTTGCACATATTCTCTTGTCCTTCCCAGCATACCATCTTCTGTGCAACCCTCTGAGCCACCAAGGACAAAACATAGGGTGGGATGCCTTTGGTATGTCACTGTCTCCTCAGGCAACACAACTCATGCTTAGAAAAGCAACACCTTTAAGGAATATGTTTCTTCAGAGACCCTTGCAAAAAGGATCAGTAGCATCGTGGTTTATCTGTGTTATCATTCTGTAATCTGGGTCAAAGCCAGAAATCTAAATAGTAGGCTGCTTTTCTCCCATGAAAAATGTTTACCTTTCAACCTAGAGTTAGATTGAAAGGTGACACTGTTAGATTGAATCTGAACATTTCAGATTTAAAGGATCTGTCTCACAGATCTATAATCATTTCTCAAGACCTTGAGTTTGAGTGCCCAGGGCTCTGACTCTCCCAGCAGCATCCTCTTGTCAAATTATCACCCCAGACACACGAGAGCCCCATGGCCAAGGTACTCCATGGGAAATAAAGCACTGTTGGTTCTCTGCCTCCAGAGGAGACAGCAGAGTGCCAAAGCCGCCAGGAAATAGCACAGCCTTCAGCCAGAGCTGGTTCTGAGCATTTTAACCCATCCTGTGGGGACACCTGAGTCCTACTGCCTCACTGAGGCCAGCAACTCTGTTGACTCACCCTAAGCAGCAAATCCATGAGGAAAACCTTCTTAAGTGATAAAGCTACAGCTGGGCAGAGACAATGTGGGAGATCTGGAAGAGCTGTGCTAAGGAGAGCACTGGGAACATAAAACATCCAAGCCAGCTTACAGCAGAAGGGCACTCACAGTGCCAGCCCTCCAACAGTACAGAGTTAATGGGGAGCTGTTACTTGCTACCTCTGTCTCTTTCTTGGCAGTCCCTCGACTTCATAATTAAGAATGATGCAAGTGTGATTAGAATATTCAGCAAAATCTGAATAGTTTATGGTTTCTACTAAGTTATTTCCCATGAATCCGCAGAGCTCATAAGATCATTCTGAATAATAAGTTATTCTTATAGGGACAAGGTATCATTATCTCATATTCATCATGACAGAATATAGTCATCTCACAATTTATGCTGCAGTATCCAAGGTATTATCTAACATCCATTATCAGCTATGTCTTTGAATTGCCTATAATACATTTATTTAAAGAAATTCAGGCAGGTGAGATGTTCTACAAAGAAGCCATTTTCAAACAAGCAAATGGGGGGAAAGGACCTGACTGCTATAAATGTAATAAACTCCTACTGATGTCTCAAATTCGTTGCAGTTCACCAGAAAGTATAAAGGCTGATATGATAAAATAAATAGAGAGAAATAGCTTCCTTTCCTTTATAGGAAAGGAGGTGCAACAGCTACTCCTCATCTGCCTATCATGTTTCCCATCCTTTTTGTTAAGGCTGCATTCATAAAACAACCAGTTTTTCCCCTTGATTTTGTAAAACTAGGCTTTGAACACAATTTAGGATATAGGGAATGCGATTTGAGCGCTATATTTACTGTTTCTAGGGAAGTTATTTAACTGATCATTTCTTTTTCAAGCCCAAAAAATTAAAGAAATTTTGCAGTTGATATGCTAGCTCCTCCCTCTGTCTTACCAATAATCGGATGCCAATGAGATGAAATTTAGCATCATGCAACTAGGCAACTAGGGTACCAAACATGGTTTAAAGATTTATTCCTGTCAAAAACCTCACAGTAATATAAAACCCACCAGAAGTGTAATCAGTGGTAGAAGAGCTAGATTGTTCTAATTAATCATCTTCTCCACACAAACTAGCACATCCAAACCCTCATGATTTGATAACCTTGGGGGAGGGAAGCTATTTTGGAATAATAATGGTTAATACCATTTCAGGTAAAACAGATAGGATCCTGATGTCAAATATGTATTTGGAAAATACTTTTAATAGTGAGTTTATTCATGTTTTTTCCCTTGTACATCATGAGAATTTAATCTGGCCTGAAATTTTCATCACCGCTTTCTTATTGATGATGTTAAAAAGACAAAGTCAGACTTAGTAGGATGCTGGAGAAGACAAAATTTCCCTGGAGCCTGGGAGGGGCTGAGCCAGTTCCTCCCAGCCCATGGATGAGCTTCAGTACCTGTGCAGGGGCAGGCAAAGCAGGCAGTGAGGCTGAGCCCTTCCTCCCTTCTCTCACTCTGCCTCAAAATCCTGCTGCTGCCACTATAAAACTCAGTTTGCTGGTGATGCCAAGAAGTCCGGGGAGTAAACAGGGCAGATTTACCATGCTGAGTGCATTTATTCAAAGTCTTTCTGGTTTTGTCTTTTAAATTATTGAAAAGCAGAGTGAAGTAAATGAAAAAGGGACATCAAAACACAGCTGCAGTCAGACATCATTTAATGTTTGTTTTCCTCAAGGTCAAATACGTGTCTTGATGTTACATAATACTGCTATAATTTGATTAATAATTTGACAAAATAAATTTTTTTGCTTATTTAAAGATTGCTTTTTTTTATGTCAATCCCATTTTGATAATGAGACATGTGCATCAAGTCCTTCTTAATCTCAAGCCACAGCCATACTAGGACTTTTCTAAATTGGAGCATATGGAATCAAGGAGGCAATACCTGGGTGACAGTGCATCTCAGAGCAGTCTCATCTGAAACATTAGTCTTTTAGCTTCCTCCACTGAGAAAGAAAAGAAATTGAATAACTAAAAATGGGGTAATTTGAAGTACTTCATACCCTTCTTAAAGTGTTCAAGAAGTTACTCTGTGTGGCACTTCATGCCCTGGTCCAGTTGACCAGGAGGTGATCAAAGATTAGATGTGATTAACTCAGAGGTCTTTTCCAACCTAAATGATCCTGTGATTTTGTCAAAAGGATTTTGAGTGCCCCAAAACCAGCACTTGGCCTAATGCCCTAGAAAGGCCAAGGGAGTGCTGGCCTGCCAGCACCACCAATACCCTTTGAAGCAGGCATATTCCATCACTGCTTCCAACAGCCATTACCAGGAGCAGGCATCCACAAAAATGCTGGATCTGTTTGTTCATAGGATCAGGTTTCACGTATCTCAGAGAACTGAAGAGAAAAATTCTGCAGGGGGTGTAAAAGGAAGGCCCCAACCCTGCAAAATCCGGCTGGAGGGCCCTTGTGGAGGGCCCTTGTGCAATTTAAAGGTCTAGGGTCAAAAGATATTTAAAGAACCTCTTCCCCATTAATTCAAGCTTTTTCCATGCTGTTTGCAATTAAGGGATAATGCATTTAATTACAAATTGCACCAATCAGTCTTGACTTCCAAAAAAGTCAAGGGAAAAGACTTTGCTTTCCCTAACTTCCACTCATGTAATTGGCAAGCACAAGCCAGTGTGCAGACTGAAACAGTAAAAGCAGTGGGTTTATCTATTGGAGTCCATATCCTTCTTCACTTCCAGGCTGCTTTGGTGACAGTGATTCTGGCTGGACTTCTGCTTCCTTGCTGAATTGTAGTTCTAAATTGAAAAAAAAAATAGAACAATCTTTGTGGAGCAAACATGTCTTTTATGAAAATACCATCCTGTCTTTAAAAAATAAAACATAAGGGGAAAAGGAAACATGCAAAAGAAAAGGAAAACATGTTCAATCTCTTAAATACATGAATAAATACCCAAATCTGTCTATAAATTGTTTTGGAAATGTGTGCTGTGGTTGAAGTTTGCCTGTAGCACAGGAAGCCAGTCACTCTCCAGGAGAGATGCCAACAATTCTGCAGTGAGCAGTGTCAGTCAAGTCTTTTAAGTGAGCTGCAAGCCTAAGGAAGGAGCTTTGTGGTGTTTCTGAGCCGGTAGTGTTATTAGGCAGCAGCATGTGTAAGGATCCTTGACACATACAGCTTGTCAACACATTTCAGTCTCAGGAGGAATCTAAAGAAAATCTTTGCCTAGTACGTTCAATACTGATCTCAAGAGGCATGAAGGAAAGGGGAGGGCAAGATTAATGCATATAAACTGTGGAGATCTTGGATTTTGAATCATCCAAAGCAATGAGAATCAGCAGTGGCTTACTTAATCTTTTACTTCCTTTCCATAATGAGCCTTCCTCTATGAATGCAGTTCTCTTGCCTCTCAGCTGTTTTCTGCCACTTTATAAAGCAAACACAGCTTCAAATTTGACAGTTTTGTTGCTGTTGTTAGTTTGAGTTCTGGAACAAGCTCTCCTGTTGATCTAAAAAGCCAGCCACTCTCAGTCCCATCCTGCCCTCATTACAATCTCGTCTCTTCAGTGCAAAGACTTTCTTCAACTTCTTTTTTTTTCAATGCTTCATCTCCTACCACAAACTACTTCCACATTTGCATCTCATTCTTTACCTTAAAAAAGGAAACCAAAACTAGCAATGCTGCAGGGCAGTAACACCACAGTCTATAAACTGTCTGTCCTCAGCTGATAGAAATTTTTCTGACAAAGCTTCAACTGCAAAAAAATTTTACAGGACAAGGACAGCCAGTAACAAATTCTACCAGTCACAGCAGCATTACAAACACCCACAGAAAAATTGCTTGCTTCTTCTATCAAACAGTTTCTGAGGGAGGACACATTTTGGGAGTTGTTGCTTCTTAAAGCCCACAGCGTATGAACAAAATTAGCCAGGTTTGTAACCTCTTGTTTAATAATAACAGCCCCTCTGAATGTGACAGAGGAGCTGTCTGCTTCACATCCTGACTCCCACAGCAATGAGCAGCAGATGCCTCTGATACAGAACAAGCACTGGGCAAGTATGTTAGGACACCTCCCCCAGTGCAACTTCCCTGCTCCAAACCGCCTGAAGTTTGGGCACATCCTCAAACAAAAATATGATCTACTCCTTAGCAGGCAAAGGATTTTTCTGCTTTTAGTTTTTCTGTGTTTTGGCATAGATAAGCCTTTGAAAATAAAGCCAGCAGTGATTTTCACTGTTGGCCAGATGCTGTGTAAGGAAGAACCTCTTTTGGTTCATTTGCAGTCTTCATGGACCAATTCAAAACTGCTCATTTTCATAGCATAAAAAGTTATAATGACAAGCATTACCACTGCATTGTTCAAATCCAGGCATACAAAGCATTTCAAACCTGAGCATTTTTCTTCTACTCTTCAATTTCAGTTAGTTTTTAAATTCAAAATACTAAGCTCAGCTGAAGGATCCTAAATACTTACAAAAACAGCAGACTAAGATGTGAAGTTTCCAACTTCTTCAGATTCATGAATTGTTTCATTTTAAACAAATCTTAATTTAATTTTCTTTTTTCTTTTTTCTTTTTTCTTTTTTTTTTTTTTCTTTTTTCTTTTTTTCTTTTCTTCAGCAGGTAGAGGAGATGAAGACATTTATAACACCTAATAGGAGAAAAATGTTTTTACTGAAAGGAATTTCTGGATTTATGCCTGAAAGTCAGGCATTCAAGAATAATCTAACAGCAAGGATTTTAGCCCTGTGACTAGCCACTTAGTTTCATATAGATTTACTTGGATGTGTACACAACCACAGGAAAGCCCTCTGGCCATCCCCTATTAAACAAGGCAGATGCTGATGTGGCCCATCAGCCCTTCCACACACCATCTCCTCTGCAGAACTTCAAACTGCAGTCCTGGCTTTGCTGCAGACATGCTGAAATGAAGGGAATATAAGAACACGTGGGAAAATCAAATTTAAATGTGGATTTGCTCTTTATCTCAGAGGGTAAAGTCTCAGCAGAGTCATAGTCACTTTTCCCTTACCCATTTCCTGGGGTGTTCAGCATAAACAACTCAGTACACTGGAGCAAAGATCCCTACTCTCTAACACACTCATGGCTGCTCCTAGCTGTAAGCAGCTGTCACTAAAGCAAGGTTAATAATGCATGCAGCAGACTTTACAAAACACTTCAAATCCTTCATCGCTTGTTTTTTAGTGAAGAATGCACAGCCATGCAAACTACCCCATTTGGACATGTGTGCACACATGGAGATACAAGAAAAAGATGGTAAGAAAATGCTTCTATTTCAAAGGTCTGATGATGAGACATTTCCCAGCAAATAGCATTTCGACTTCAAGACTGAGAAGCAAAAATAAAAAAGCCCCAACTTTAACAGCATCACCTTCAGTGAGCTTTGGTAGAGAAGCATGGCAAACAACAGTGGAGACATTCCAATACTTACAGATGCAACTTTTTCTCTTTAAGTTAACAAGCTGAGAAAAAGCTAAAATGCTAAATACAAGTGCTTATTAAAAATATTACACAAAGAGACTAATCAAAGCTTAATCATGATTTGCTTAAATTCACTTATAATAATTATAACTAAAACTTGTTATTAGAGTGGCCCAAGTCTTGAATATGCCCCCTGACAACAATAAAAATAGTTTAAAAGCACTACATAGCAAAGCTCATTGAGAGAAAAAAAGCTTTCCAGCAGTATAGGAGGAGTGTTCAGAGCGGTGTGAATATGGTTTATGGCCTTAGTGTGTAAGGGCTATTTTGAGTGGTTCTATCTTCCCTCTCTCCCACACAACACAAGAGTTCTCACAATGAGCAGGGCTGCTGAAGTTAACAAAGCAGATCCAAGCAAACTGTCCATTACCTGTCAAGCTCCTCAGTCCAGCACATCTGCCTATCCACCCTGGTGCACTTTCACAGCTGGATTAAGAAGCTGGAAACCCACATTCTCATCAGGAGAGGTAGAGCTGTCCCCAGCCACTTGCTCATGCCCAGTGCCAGAGGCTGGGTCACACAAACATCTGGCTGCCCAGGCTCACAAGCTGATGCACAATTGAAAATTAACCCTAGAAGAAAGGTTGCTGACTGAAAACAGAGTCAGGTCACTGCACAGCTGCCTGTAAATCAGTGCTGGCAGAGGGAAAGGAGCACACAAAGGCAGGCAGACAAAGGGCAGTGGTGACTGCTTCAGAGATGGCATGGACTTAGATGAACGTGACCTGTCAGCAAAGTGCACCCTGAAATCAATCCCTTCATTGCTCATGAGGCCCCAGCTCCCAGGGACATCAGTTTGTTACATCTTTTGCCTCATAACTTGTGTTTCTGGAACAGCCAGGAGCCCCTGCCCAGGGAAGTGGGGGACAGAGCTCCCTCTTCCACCTGCTTATCTCCTCACCAATTCCTATTCAAGCTCCACTGCTCTATGCCCCATCCTTGGTGATGGTAATCAATATTACCTAGATCCCTATAGATTAGTATTTGAAATAAATCACTTTTGTAAAACTTCTCAGACTACACCACAGCACAAATCCTCTTTTCCTTTTGGTGCAGCTTCTCTTGAGGACATTTCTCTTAGAACCACATGCAATGAGATGAATAACTTTTCCTTAAACTTTGACAGTCTACCTTCTCTGGTTTATCTGGTTTGATAAAAACGGGGCATTCAGCACAAGTAACCAAATACAAGTATGTGAGATTAACATCAGGAGGCAAAAAATTCTTATCTGAGTTGCATTTATCATCATAAAACTATCAATTGGTCATCAGCTCATTAATTAATGATTTCTGTCTTCCAACCTGAGATGTCTTGTCATTCTGCTTGAACACCAGGGGTCCCTTCTGGTTAGCAGACAATTTTTTTAAAAACTTAAATGTACAGACAGAAGACAAATTGCAGAATTTGGAAGAAAATTGTCGTTTGAATTGCAGATATTTCAACAATCTGGCTCTGTCCAGGTTGACCATCTCACAGCAGAGACTCAATTACAACAAATACAAAATGAAGGACAAACACAGTGGGACATCTAAACCATGGATTATCCACAAAACTGTTTCTCCCAAAGGTCTTTCTCAGTGCTCAGGGAACAACTTTGGAGGTGTGCTAAATGGGAGGGAGGTCTCTCCATGGAAAAAAAAGTCTAAGAGACACTGTAGGCACTTTGTAAGTATGTCCCATCTAAGTATAATTTGGGAGGCCTGGTGGGACTAAGTATTGTTTTGATACTTACGTGAAAGCAACAGATACAGAATATGCAAATGAAGTTTAAGATTATATTTTTATAATACTGAAAGGTCAGCAAGGTATGTGTAGCAGATAATTCAAACAAAAATCCAGAGGGAAAAAAGTACACCTTCCAATTTCAGAAAATAAAAATGATCAGAGAACAAATATCAAAGCTTGAGCTATTTTTTCCATTTGAAAATAGAACAAAGCAAGAGTTGATGAGTGAGTTGTAAAAATTAATGATTCAGGCTTAACATGCTTTAGAGCAGATAAATTTGAATTTAAAACAATTTTGTAAAACAAGGCATGAATTTTCCAGCCACTCAGTAAGGGAGGGTTTGCCTCTTATTTGATTTCTGACATGAAAGTCACTAAATCACAACTCTACTGATGAATCACTGGGAGTGGGTTAAGATAAGCCACAACTCTCTATTTTTTGTTTCTTCAAAGTTTTGTGTTACAGTCCAATAAACAAGATTTCTCTTGAGTCACCAAGCACTCAGCTATCAGCATTAGATTTATTCTCATTTGCTGGAGAGTATTAACTGCCGCCATCACTTAAGCCAAACAACTTAGCTCATTTTTGCTAAAGTAGACGAGAAATACAACTTGATTTAACAATGGAAGAGAACAATATTTTTAAAGCTAACAAATAGCATACTTGTGATAAAAATCAAGAAACCTTGATTCTTTTGGAGCACCTCTTTCTCCCAGAGTCTGGGAAAGCAGTAAATCATGAACATATCTGGGTATCAGAGTCTGTATCTGAAGGGATCAATTTTGTTGATGATATGATTTATAGCTATTTGTTACCACAGCTTGTAATCTACATCTGTTTGTCCACAGCACTCACAGCAGTGTGTAGAGAACCAAGAGCATCTGTACAGATTTAGCTCTACAGGGGATTTTTGATAGCTGTCAGTATCTTATATGGTAATAGCATTTCCAACCAGCTAAATCCTAGTCAGAAGCTGTCACTGGGCCCTTGCTGGGAGGGAGAGAAACTACTAAACATACATCAAACCAGCTGCCATGAAAACCTAAAATACAAGGAAAAAATGTACAAATAGATTTATAGAAAATGTCACGGGGGAAAAAAAGAAAAAAAAAAAAACCAAACAAAGCCCAGTGGTTTGGGGCTAATAGCAACCAAAACTTTTTCAAAATACATTCATATACAATAACAACAGCCTTCAGAGCTGACAGCATCTGCTCTCTGGCCTTTCACAGTTTAAAATGCAAGTAGGTCCTGCAGAGTGAATCAAGGCAAAGAGAGAAGAAACACTTTCTAAAAAGGAGTAAAACAGTCTGTAGCTGTTAATCACTACCACACTTTAGCAGGAAAAGTGAGTAACTAGCTCTTTTGATCCTGATTTATCTGATTTATTTTTTACCAGATTTTACCCAAACATTCAGTTTGACACAAAACCAATGCAACCTATCTGGGATCTAGTTCTCAGAGGTGACAATGCAACTCCATGCTCATGCACGTTGCATGTCAATGGGAATCAGGTGTGCCACACACCTTTCTGGATTGGGAACCTCAATGCAGGCAGACAAGTAAGTCTCTCACCCATTGCTCCATTCACCAAATTTATCCTGTGGGTGCTTTGTCAGGTCTCAGCCTTGGTGGGAAATATATTCTTTCTCACAGATGATCAGCTCTTTGCAGATATTGCCATTTTTGCAGTAGTCTACCACTGTTCATGGAAAGAAAGGGCTCCTTTCAAAAGAGTTATGAGTGAGGAAGGTTGTGGCATCGCCCTTCCTTGAGATATTCAGATGAATATGGTCTGAGCATGGTCTGGGGAAACTGCTTGCATTTGGGCCTGCATGAGTGGAACCAGATAACCACAAAAGGTCATCTCCCTTACAACCTCAACCACTCAGTGACTCTGTGATGTGCAGCCTCCTCTCAGATACCTGCAGAGGGATCTGTAGCTCTGAATTACAGAAAACCAGAACAGAATTACCTTTGGAACAGCCATCAGAGCACTTGTGTGTCACATATAAGTTCCTCAGCAAGGAAACTCTGTCTTCAGGCCCAGTCTTTTTCACATCTTAAATACATGTATCAGTTTGGGATTTACAGGTGTTCCAGATTACAACAGGTTATTTCTAAAGCAGAGCAGGAGCCATTTCAGCCATTAGCTAAGAGCAGCACCAGCCTCCACTCTCTGCACAGTAATATCTCTGCCCGAGCTTCTGCAGGAAGGACTTCTGCACACTTGGCATCAGAGAGGATTCAAACCCACTCACCTACGCTCCTAAAGCTGCTGGAGGTTTGCAGATGTTTAGGGGGAGAAAGATTTTTAGCCACATTTTGTCAGAAGCCACACTGTTGGACCAGAGCTGTGTTTGTTCTCATGAGTGAAATAAACCAGCAGCGTTTTTGCAGAGATGGGAAGAGCCATTCCCACTGCAGCATCATGAGAGCAAGATGCTGGGAAGGAAATGACTGGCTGGCTCATGCCAGGTCTCTCATTTCCCATAGATGAATTTCATAACCACCAATCAACTCCACATACATGAGGACAGAATGGAACTGACCCTCTTTTACCCAATTGTTTGGGCAGGAGTGTCAATGACCACTATTTCCAAAAGAACTTTTAGGTACCGTCTCCTGTCTTGCAGACATAGAAACTGACAGATATGATAGAAATTCTGTAGCCCACAAACACACTCATCATTTGGGTCCCAAAGGAGGCTTGGAAATATCTGAAAATTACCCTTTAGGACTTGGGCACCTAATTTTGCTAAACCCTAAATGACTAAACCTTTTTGTATTTCTCTGAAATATGTCTGCAGGTAGGGACACATGAATTAGAAAAGACAAGAATGAGAACAGATTCATATTAAACAAGCAATATAATATAGGAAAATATGAATTATGCAATACCTGATCATTTATTAATTCACTTTATTTGGTGTTCTGCAGTGATAAATCCTGAGGAAAGATTGTTAGTGCCATTTGGGGGACAAAAGTCTGAACAATTGAACAAGATTAGTTGGAGAAAAATATTTCTGCATGTCACTGTTCAAATTTGGCAACTGAAACAGGCAAAGCCACAAAAAAGAGATAACTAGAATAATGGATGTTAAATAATGGCATATCTGTACAATTTATAAACTCTAGATTTAAAATTGACCTAATTGCAAGCAGAATACAATCTCCCCAATGTATCAAATCTTAGGTTGTTCACTAATAATGAACAGACTCAATTTAATCTTGACTCCATAAAATTATCTTTCTTTTTCTTAGCAATAGCCATAAAGAAACACTGTGCTACTAAAGCTACCCAGATTAATTTGTGAGGATAGCAATACAAAGATACTGCTCTAGAAGAAGCTTTAACATTCACCAAAGTCACCCATGGATTTTTTGTCCAGTCAGGAAGATTATGACATATAATATTATATAGAGAGTCTGTATATACACTATATAATATAGTCTGGACTGCTATGAAGCACCAGTGACAAACAAAAAATTTCTACTTCAAAGACCATAAATTCCCCTTGAGATGCCTCCTCACTTTCCAAGGGCTGTGTAGATTCAGTTTGTATGTTATATTGTGTGACACAGTGGCTGTTAGCCCTTTCTGTTAAATATGTACCCCATGTGCATAAACAGAGTGTCTCTCTATACACATACATGGGTTTTAGAATAAAACCCATGTTTGTGTATAGGGTTTTAGAATAGGCTATAAATTAAGAAATCTTACATCTTGCAGAAGAATCAATTGGATGTTTGCTGGAAATCCACTTGAGGAGTCCTCCTCTTCCCTTGGCCCACCCCCAAATTGCACCAATCAAACACTGCAACCATCTCATCACCTGGGGCAACATTGTGACTTCATTTCTTTGTAAAACCTGGACCACAGGGGCAGCACACAGGCCCGGTCCACATCTTCATAAATACTTCTCCATCAAGGCACTGTATCACCTGAGTCAGCCATTTCATTGCCATTAAGGGATCTGTGGGCCCTAATACCTCAGAAGACACCAAAAAAAATCCTTTTTCCTAGAAATATAACTGCAAAATCAGCCTTTGCATCACTTATGCTGAAAATAGCTGTAATACTCTCACAGAGTAGAGCAATGGTAATCTCACAGGTTTTCCTAGGTAATATCCTTTGGACCATGAGCAGCATTGAAACTCCGGGCTTTCCAGAACTGAAGGGGAGATCAGTCCTACATGAACAGGTGTGATGGACCAGCTTTAACAATCAGCCAAACTCCCACCCAGCTGCTCATTCTCTTCCTGAGATGTTCACATCTCCTGGCTCGTTCCCCTCAACACTACCGAACTTATTTAACAGGGGAGTAAACAGCAACAACAGAAATAAAAAGATAGTGGGGTGAGGTAAAAACAGGGAGATTGCTTCCTGTTCCAAACTCAGCTTGGTGAAAATTAACTTAATTTGTTGCCTACTGATTAGGGTGGCAGGAAGCAAAAAGGCAAATACTGAAACAGCACCTTTCCTTCCCCTGCCTTTCCCACAACCAACCTCCTTCCTTCTCTCCTGCCTCCTCTACCAGCAACAGGTTTGGGTGTAGATGAGGATGGATGATTATGATCAGTACACATGTCCTGGGTTGACTATATGATGCTTTTATCCCCAGTCATCTCATTCTGTTTATGTTGAATAATAAGTTTTGTACCTTTAAGAGTGTTCCAGAGAGTGAAGGGGGGAGAGAAGAAGAAGCAGTTTGTTATCAGACACTGCACTCACTCCTCCACATTCCTGCTCCTGACTGTGTTGTCTGCAGACAGACAGCGGGACAGAGCTCTTCTTTTGCTTTTTAGTTAGTGTTAGCTAGCTGAGGCAAAGAAATTCCCTGGACTGGTTTTTTTTTTTCCTTTTCTTTGGACCTCTTGAAACTGCTCTGGACTGAACACCAGCAGAGCACCGGCAGCTGCAGCTGTGGCCCACCGGGCCGGGCCTGGCCTGCGACAACTCCAGCACCGGAGGGACTGATCAGAGACTGAGTGAGCTGAGCTGCAACCCGGGGTTTTCTCAGTTTGTCATCTCTTTTAGAGTGGCAAGGGATCTCATTGTTTGATATTGTTTTGGTTTTATTGTTTATTAAACAGGGTTTTTTTCCACCTTTCTCCAAGGAGGTATTTTTTCCTCCCAGACCAGTTGTGGGGAGGGGCCGATTGGATCTGCTTTTCCCACCGGAGGTCCTTTGGGGGATTCTTCCCCAAATTTGCTCTAAACCTGGACACACAGCAGTTCCTATCTGCTACTGCCTCCTCCTGCCATCTTCCTTCTGCTCTGGCATGGCTTTCCCCTCACTGCAGTCCTTGTAAAGGAAGTCTGGGATGGTCTCACTGGACTGTGGTATCTGTTCTGGCGCTTGGAGCACCTTCTCCTCCAGCCTTGTTTTTGAACCCAGTTGTTTCTCACCTTTTATTCCCTTCTCCTCTGCCTGTCCAGTATTCTCTGCCCTTTCTTGAGCACATTTTCCCAGATGCACTGCCTGTTTGGCTGATGGGCTCAGCTGTGTCCTGCACTGGAGGCATTCATGTGGTGCATGGGCAGACCTTGGTGTGTCCTCACTGGGGACACCCCTGCCATGGTCACCCAATGCAGCAGGAGGCAGAAGGAGGCAACACCACACTCACAGTTTCTGCACCAGCTGAGTGCCAACACCTGCTTTGGGCACTTTGTTGCAGACCAGATTGAGCACTCAGTTCTCAAATCTGCCACTTGTGAGGCAATGGAAACCCTGGCAAAGCATGAGGTTTATTATATAAAGCATTCTAAGAAAGAAATGAGTTAGAATGAAGAATGAAGTTATTTGGAGATAATGTCCTTGCTGGTTTCAAAAACCTGCTGTGTAACTGGGAGAAATCCAGACTTGCAGACAGCAGAAATGGAGAACAAGCTGGTGAATCTGCAGTGTCAGAAAGGAGAGGAAATATCTTTTCCAAAAAATGCAAATTTATTGGCACTTCAGTAGAGAATATGTGAAGATTTAATTTTCCTATATTTAAATGGCCCTGAAGTGTACAAGGTGGAGACACCAGAAGTGTGTATTCCCACACTAAAAACAGATGCCTTATTCTGCAAATTTATCATCCATACCTGGAATAAATCCCCTTGTACTGTCACAAGGAGCACTGAGATCCAGTGAATCTTTTGAAGGCTTCCTCAGGTGAAACTTGGCAAATGCTACTGCTATATATAGCATCCACTAGATTGGAAACCTCCTCATCTTGATGTGATCGTATATTCTACACCATAGCAAAGAAAAACTTATAATTCTGAAGGACAAGACTGAGATGGAAGAGACTGTGGCAAGCACTGCTCTGTATCTTGGAGAATTAGACACGTTTATGACAGAATTTTCATAGTCATATAAAAATACCACATCAGGAGCTTAATTTCACTCTGGTTTTCAGTATTAAGCAACATTTGGAGACATTTCAGGCAGCTTTGTGGAAGGAAATAAAATGAAATAATTATTGGTGTGTGATTAAAACATTAAAATGTTGCAGCTAGAAACCAATTATTATTCTGATCATTTTGAGCCCCTTTGTAGGACTGAAGCTAAAGTCTGACCACAAAATTCTGCACTTCTGAAGACTGGTCATTGGTCAGAAGTATGAAAATGCTCAGGGAAAAATAACCTGTTTGGGTTTCCATAGGCAAACTAGAGTTTAGATTTGGTGATATTCAAACAAACGAATAAATAAAAGGCTTTCTCCACTTTCTGGCTGTAGAAAATTTCTCTCAAGAAAATCCAAATGAAGTATGACTGCACAAGTTTCCCAAAGGCTCTATTCTTTGTTTTGCCCTATTTTTTATTTCTTCCCCTCAAGTATTATCCCCAGGTTTTTCTGCTTTATTCTCAGCATTATTTTGTTTAACAGTGGTCTTCCTACAGCAAATTCAAATAGTGCTGCTGTTTCTCGTTCAAAACTGAAAAGGTCTCTAACTACTTTAACATCAAGGAAAAGTGGATAATCAGTACTAATAATGCTCTGGAGAGCACCCATGAGGCAGATCATCTAAATGGAAGTATACAGAATGAAATCTTTCCAGTCCTCTCCAGAGCAACCCTATATTGATCAGTGTTGCCAGAAACACAGAAAACATCTTTTTCCAATGTTTTACAGCCTGATGGGAACCAAAGATGCACCATGCTTGATCACTGACTTTTACGAGCACTGAATCCAGAGACAAGATTTCCAGAATAGTAACAGAGAAATGTAACATTTGCTTCTAAATATTTTCCTTTACAACCTGGCTAGAAGTTATAGCACTTGTACTTCTTTCTTCTCCATTTTTAAATCTTTAGCAGTATAAGCTTGCAGTTTTGAGCTCAGCAAGAACAATACAAACATTTTATTCAATTTTAGGATCTCCGTGGCTTTCATTTAATTCTCAATATGTAGATTTTGGCATCCAAAGTCAAACAGCATTTCTAAGATTAGGCATTGGAGAGAAGGAGATGAAGAGCAAGATAAAAACATGCTGAAAGATTCATCAGTGCAAAGAGGTGGGTGAAGGTGGTGTTTTGAGCTGTTTTCTTCTAAACATCTGCTGAGGCACTGATTGAAAACAACTGCACTGAGAGGCTGCTCTGACTGCAGTAATTAGTCCTGCAATCACTGCATGCAGGTGTTTAATTACCCAGGTCCTGCTAGCCACATGGCTTTATTGGATTGGTGTTTTCCTTCGGTGGCCTTTCCTGATGTGGGCTCAGACTTGCTGGGATGGGATCTTGGGGGAGCACATCTCTGACCTTCAGGGTTCATTTCAGCTCTCTGGAAACAGGCAGCCCCACAGGTGTGCATGACCCAGGGCTGAGCACCATGGTGGGGGAAAACAGGCTGTGCAAACCAGGGTTCCCACTAAGGCACACCCTGGGGGCACAGGGATTCACATTAATTCCTGGCTTCCAGGACACACACCACCTTTAACCAGCCATTCCTAGGTCAGGATTAGAATTTTCCCTCATTCAGAGCAGCATCAAAACCCATTTTAAAAGTTTGGTTCTTATCTCACGTTAGATCAAAACCTCCAGGTCAAACTATGCTAAAAAGTTCTTTGCTAGTTCTATAAAACAAGAATAAAAGCATAATCTGTTTGACTGCTTTAAACCATCTCTCAAGTGCCTAAAAAAGGAGCTCCTTTTTAAACAACCATTTGTAGTCAGCTTCACATTTCTTTCCCAGAAGCAAAAAATTCCTCTTCCAATGTTATGAACAAAACAATCTTCATGCTGAGACTGAAAACTACATGTTTAAAGAGTGGTGCAACCATCTTTGTTTTTACAGCAAAAATAACCAATTGTTTATGAGGTTTGTTATTCTCTCCTCAGGAAGGCAGGTGATTTGAAAGAAAAAGAGCGTAGAGTTGGCCCAGTGCAATGAGCAACATCCTTTAAAATTTTGGCAAATGAAATCCAGTGTTCACTGGCATTTGTGATCAGTCTTTGTGTATTCATCTCTCCTTCCTTTCTATATATGCTGCCAGTGACCACAACAGAGTTCCTGAGACCTTTCCTCAGGGATTTATCCCTAAGAACAGAAGTACACTTCTCTGAAGATGTCCACACCAGAAATTCCAGTACTAAACTAATCAGTTCTGTCAGAAGTACAATACAGATTTTATAAAGACATTTAACCCTGCCTTGAACAATGGTTGATCCATCACATCCAAGAGTAAGTTGCCTCCTTAATTACTTTCTCTTTCAGTCTTGTGCAACACACACACTCCCAAAAATGTAGTGTGATGGTTATCCCCCAAACCAGTCTCCACTACAAGCTAACTGCTAATCTTCAGACCCAGTGCCCTCCTCCTTATGCACAGATTTGGCAAGGCTGGGCACCAGCTGACACTCAGCGTTCTCATTTTTTAAAGCATTTACAGCAAATTTATGATCCTCTCTCACCACATGCATGAGAACATCGGAGGCATTTTTATGAGGAAGGCTGTCAATCAAGATCAGTTCTTTATGTAAAGAATGTGATTTAATGGGAATTAATCCAGGGAAGACTTACAAACCAAGCTTTGAAGGTTGCCAATGACAATTTGGTGTCTCTGTCATTGGTGTGAAGTGAGCTCAGAGCTCTGAGCATGTGAAGCCCATGATGAATGGACACCAAACCTACACCCCATCCCCATCCCTGACAGCTTCAGGGTGCCCTGGGATGACAGAGACAGACGGCTCTTCTCCTGGCTGTCGATTTTTAGCTCTCAATAACCTCAGAAGGTCACTGAAAGCTGGAGTGGTTCCCTCCTGACAGCCATGACATTGTTTTCTGAGACCTGTTCACTCAAAACCTGCTGCCAGAACTACCCTGACCACAAAATAAACAAAACCCAAAAGCTGGGTGTAGAGTGTTGGCTTTACAAAACTGCAACAGAAGCACTGAAGTCTGCAGCTCTTGTTTTACTCCTAACAAAAAAGAAACATCACCTGGTGCTGGAAGGGACAGTGACTACTGCCAGGACACTGAAGTATATGCTGCCAGAAATTTGCTCCATCCTCACCAGTAAAATTTCTGGAGACACACAGGATAGATACATACAAAATGTGTTTGTAGAAACATCAGGATTAATTCTGCAGAGCACTAGACTATCCCAGAAGGTGCTCTGTGTCTCCTCCTGTCCCAGCACCAGCCTCCATCCATGTGGGGATGTTCAGGCACGGGCTGTGACCAGGAGAGCTGTGTTTGCAGATCATCCCTTGCACCAGCCCTGCACCCACAGGCCATCTGTGCACAGGACTGAGAAGAGCAGTGCTGGACACAATTTACCTGGAAATTGCTTTCTGTTGCAATGAGGTGCACCACACAAAGAGGTCTGACGATGGGGCACAGTGGGAAATCTGAGCTGTCAAAGGGCTGAGCAAGGCTCACCAGGATAACCTCTCACCCACAGATGTGGTCACTTCCTAAACGTAAGAGTTTTATATGACCTCTGTCTCTCCCAATAAAAGCAGCATCTGAATTCAGAAAGCAGGACCTTTGTTTTTATTCATCAAGATTTCAGAAACAAAAATACAGGTCTGAGCAATTATCCTCAGAGAAAAAGCAACAGCAAAACTGGAATGCATTAGCCATAAATGAGGCAATTAAGTCTAACCTTTGCTAACCTGGCAGGCCAATGGTATAAACAGTATGCCAGGAGTTATTTGGGTCCTATAGATGCCCTTTAAAAAGCCAATTATCTGGAAATGAGTGACTTTGTCAGATGACAATACAGCAGTCCTTCAGAAAGGGCTGGGAAGGGGGTGGGAGGGGGTGTCTCAGCCTGGGCCCACATGCAGCTTTCCAGTATAATTGAACAGCTCTCCTTGTTCACAGGAAGGCAAGGGTTTCTTTCAGTGGAAGGTCTCTGAAATTAATTACACTGCCTCTTACTGGGGAACAGTAGGGCACACTTGCTTGGATGCTATGTCAACATGTGAGTAGGTTACTAAGGCGGAAAAAAAGGTGCAAATGCAAAGCCAAAAAAGACAGGGGACGCAGCAAGATGTATGAAAGTGCCAAGTCTCAAAAATGCCAGGATGAGATGAAACAACTAACCCAGCTCTTGTTACTAAAAACAGAAAGAAGAAAGAGCTAAAATGGCTGTCAGGGCACATACACAAGCAGTTGTTATGAAGCAGGCAGGACAGGCATACCCATCCAGGGACAGGGACAAAAGGGGAAAGGAGAGCCTTGATTTCAATTTAGCTTTATAAACAAAAATGCACATCTAAATGCTGTTTCACACAGAGCAGCGCAGCAGTCATGGGACTTCTCCAGGTGACATGGCTGACCTCACAGCAGGTATCTCCATCAATCAATGGGGGGATTCCAGGTCCCAGTGCAGATTCAGGCTCAATTATTTTGCTTCATCCTTATTTTTTAAGTTCATGAAACAAACTAAAATGACACTGCCCTTCTAAGGCTCAGCAAGAGAGAATCAGGAAACCTGAAAGGAAAGCAATGAATGACATTTACCTGCCATCTTTCTTCCTATCTACTGGCCCCTTCTCTCTCTGCTGTCTCACTTGCTCCCATCTCACCTCATCCTCACTGGCCCCACTGCTCATAGCATCCATCCCATCTGTCCTTCACTGCCACACTCCAGCATCCACAAGCAGCAGAGACTGTAAAAGGGCATCAGAAATCATGTTCATGAGCTAGCAGTGGGAAGTAAGCCAGCATGTGCCATGTGGGCACACATCCAAAGGATGTTGCTGCTGCTTGTCTGAGATGGGCTCTCATTACCTGCATGATGGTCAGGGGACTCATAATGCTCTTGGGGGGTCTCATCTTATCCAGACCACTTCCTTCTCCTGTGCAGGATGATGGGCTGGCTCTCACTGGCCCCAGTGACACACAAATGCTTTTGCACATGAAGAATCTCTAAAGGAGTACGAGATCAATGCTGTCTGGGGTGATGAAATTACATACAAAAGCACTGTTGCTGGTGTAGGCTCCTATCCTTGCATGCAGTTGTATTCACAGGCCAACAAGAGAGAATGTGAAAGTCCATAAAGCAGCAGCAGAGAGCAGAGAGCAATCAGAAAAACATGAGATTGTAAAACAATGAAGTACTGCATCCTAATTATATGCTCAATTTTGACACAGACTGTATGGCTACAGCTTTGAAAAACAAAACATGACTGTCACAGCATCCAAAGAAAGTGAAACAGACAGCAAAACTAACCACATCCATCAGCTCTGCAACTATCCCATACAGCCCTGTCCCCAAAAAACCTTTTAATACTCATTTATTAATTTGCCATCCCAAATTCAGGTTCCAACAGGCTGTTTTCTCCAAGGGAGCTGTAAAGGAAACACTTCACTCACACCCCAGCAGCTGCTGCTCTGTACCAGCAGTTTCTCTCTGTGCCAGCCTGATACACAGGTAACCCGGACAAAAAGCATCTCCTGGGGTATTGCACATTTAATGAGCTGGGGACTCTTAGTAAAACCAGATTTGCAAATTTTATATTTAATAGAGCTTTCAGTATAAGTAACTAAAATGCACAGACCATTAATTAAGCTGCATATTTTGGCTGACTGTGTTAGCAGAACTCTTTGGTGATCTGACTACCCACTACCCTTTACTTAATGGCAGCAACTGTTGGTGTACCTGACTGACATTCATAGAGCTTTACAGTTCCTTTTCTAAGAAAAAAACATCTCCAGAGAAAGTGATCCTGTGGTCCTTTCAATGAATGGTGAGACAAAGGGCACACTAAGCTCTTCTCAGCAACACCACTCTCCTCTGTTATTAACTTCCCACTCAGTCTGCTTAATGCACACCCCACTGACACTGGCCCAGTAGCTGGTTTCTTGCAGGTGTTTAAACAAACTCTTACCAATTCATCTCTGTTCCCATTGCTACTTTTTTCCCATTTCATTAACTGCTTAGGTCTGGGTTTTCCCCTCCTTTATGTCATCATGGCAGCAGTTTCCATATTCCTCAAGCCACCTTCTGTTCAATAATCACCAAATTCTCAGTGTTGCTCTCAGCTCTGTGCTGCCTCAGTCCTGCTGAGACAGTCCAAGATTAGCTGTGCTCACACTGCAGCCTGCACACGTGCTTCCATCGACTCACAATGGGAAAAACATCCCCACAGAGAGCAAAAACTTCAATCTCTACTTGGCACTTTTGAAATCAATAAGGGCTCTTGCTCAGATCTGACCTTCAATCAAGTACACAGGACAATCACAAAAAAACCCCAAAGCCTGAAGGTTACTAATGAACACTGCAAGTAAATCACAAACACCTAAGAGTCATCCTTTGGAAAAGAACAGAAAATGTGGAGAGCAGACCTAATCTTGGTGTTTGGCATTACTAGTGCCACACATTCAGCAGAGCAGACTTCCTTATTTCTGGATGATGTGTGAATCAGCTCCTTCTGCCATATAAGATTTACCCACTTCAAGAAACTGGCAAAAACATGAAAGCTAAAGGGCTCTTGGAAAAATATTTTTTATTTTCCTTGGAAAATAATAATTGTATTTGATTCTATCTCAAAGTAGTTGCTTCTTCTGCACCTGGGAATAAATCCTGTTTTCCTGAATCATGCCAAGGCTTTTACTGACATGCAGCAGAAAGATGGTGTTCACAGGTCTGTCTTCACACACATGCCTTATAGTCTGAGATTTCTCTTCCTCCTGTATTCTGCAATCAGTTCAGCTTCTTTTCACATGGAAAAAGTGACCACAACAGCTTAGACATCCCAGCAGTCTTGTGCTTGCACGTGTAGTGTTCAGATGCAGTTCTTGTTAGACATTGTACAGGAATTATCTTGATTTTCCAAAGATTAACTTTCAAGCCTTTGTACCACTTCTCCCTTTGCCCACAGCACATCTCCACTCCTCTTTTACTCCTTCATATGATGTTAAGGAACTGCAGATCTTCAGCATCTTCTCCCTGCAGACTCTACCCATGCATGACCAGTGCCTGCTGCCACCTCTTTCAGAACCTGGAGAAGTCATCCTGCTCAGAGAGTTTTCTTCAGCACCACAGCCCATCCAAACCTACCATCTCATGTTTGACCACCTGAATTCCTTCAAAACAGCCTCTAGACAGTTTTTTCTTACAGTCTACCATAAATGCTCTTCTTTCATTTAGCTCAGTTCCTTAGATACTTCCTACATGGGAATCCAAACAGATCTGCACTGGCCATCCACCCTTTCTTACTAATTTAACTCACTCTCACTCTTCTGTGCATATCCTTCTTTCACAACCCATTTATCCCATTTCTCTGGTTTTAATCTCTCTTTCCAGTCATCAATCCCAAATTTTTTTCTCATCCTTTTAAAGATTTTAAGTATTCTTTACTGATCAGTTCCATGTTGCTCAGTTGGTTTTGGCCAAAGACCCCGACTAACAGGTCAGAATCAGCACACTGTAACATCATAGCCTATCCCTCCGTCCTCATTTGTTAACAGGACTTCTCACCAGCACCATTTCAGGGTACCAACTGCATTCCCCATGGTAATTAATGTCCATTTGTGAAGTCCCCCTGCTGCTTACACTCCAAGAGGACTGTGTATAAAATCAGTGCCTATGAGTTCTTAACTCCAACTGCACACAGCAGCCCAAAAATGGATGGATAGTTGCATAAAATGCTCTCATAAGTGAACAGTTTTGACCTCTCTCTGGAAATCTCCCAGCTCCAGAAGAGATACCAAGCATGCCTGTCACCTGGAAGAGATAAACACATCATGACAATGGGTAGCAGAAGGAGAAAACTAGCAAAATAAGGAGAAAACTGGCAAAGGGGAATAGAAGCAAAAATAAAACCCACTTTATCTGAAAGACTCTAAATCAAAAGCAAACCTTAATAGCAATGCCCAGAAATCACAATGTTCCTTCAATATAATGTCCATGATGGAAATTGAACTGAAGGGAAAAACATAATACAACATTTGAGGTTGGAATTGTAACAAACCTTTGCCTTTAGGTCTCTACTAAACCCCTTTGCCTGCATTCCTACAGGAAAAGTAATCAAGGATTGGAATTACCTCTAATCATCTGTTTGGGTTATTCCTGCCTCACGGTGCTGTAAAGACACAGAACTCCCTCTTCATTTTTTCCCAACAAAACCAAATGATTGCCCATTTGCTTCCAGACTCAAAAGAAAAATAAAAACAAGGATCCCACACACTCCTTGTGCAGCCTCTGCTAAGGGACTCTTTCTTGGAACAAATTACAGTAATATGGGTCTTCTAAGGCAGGGACTCAGCAAACAAAAAAAGCAAGGGTTATGATCTCCTTTTTTTATGTACTGCAAAGGCAGAATAAATGGCTTGTTTTGCTTGATGTAAGTCTTCTTTTTGTTTAGCACTTTTGTTAAAAAAATTAGGTATGTCAAAAATGTTACATCTTTTCTCCAAAACAACCCAGAAATATCAGGTAGAAAATAGGGTGCTGCAAGTTTAGCATTGACAGCTTTTCTTCCAATTGCCAGGATTTTAAGACAAATCTATTTTATAGACAACCTACAAAAGAGAATGGTAAACAATCAAAACAATACAAAGAATCACCCTGCTTCAGTTCATCAAATTCATTTGTTTATAATGTACGATCCTTCTAGTACTCTATAGTTTTTCATAAAAAATGGGGTAGGCAAGATAATCTCACACTATGAAAAGAAACAAAAGCAGAAGTTCTATACGTCATTTTAGCACAGCTTAGAAGAGCAACGAGAAGTCCTACTTTTTCCATTTTGCAAATAATTACATCAGTAATTTAGGAGCTGCACCATCATTTCCAAATGCATTATCTACAACAGGAAGCCCCAATTAAATCAGTTATTAAACTAATTAATTAAAGTTGCATGATTTCTACACAGGTGCGCTTGTTTTTGTCCAGGGGAGTCTTACTTGCACTTTGTCGTTTTTCTAATCAGCCCAAACAAAATCAATACATGAGAGTTGATGCCGTCTGTTGGTAGTTGAAGGATGAATTCCAAGTCATTTAGTTACAGTTAATTTGGAAACATTTTCTCTCCTACAGCAAGCCTACTGAAATTGCCTTTTTCTCTTATCTGAGAATCAATCATTCCTCTTGAAGATGTGGAGGGGCGGGGGATACATCCCTTCACTCTGCAGTACTAAATGACTAATTAATATTTTCTGGGCAACATTTTAAGTTGAGAGGAAAAGGAGAACTTAGACGATAACAGCTTGTCAGAGCTTGAGGAAAAGCTCCTGTCACAGAAATGGCCATGGCTGTTTAGCCAACACCAAGAGCTCCCACGAGCTGCTCCACACAAGGCGTAGCACAGAAAGGTTTGCCGTAGTTTTGACTCATCTTCCCTCTCTTCCCACTCACATCCCACAGGGGTTTTTAAGTGTTTTTCATTTGGCTCTTCCATTCAACAGCTCCTTCAGGTTTTTCTCATGTCTCCTACATTCCTTGTCTCTTTTATATGCTCTCTTGTCCTGCTCTCCCTTTGTCTCCTGCCTTCTCCCACTTTTTCTTCTCCAAGACCATTCCCAGGCACTGTAAATGTGACTGCTCAGCAATCAAGCAGAAAGGGAAAACCCAGGCACCAAGGGAACCTTACTGCCTAGGTCTAACTTGAAATAGACTGACATGGGAGCAATTAGAATGTAATTTTATGTAATAAGATGATTTATTCATTAGTACAAGGCAGGGATAAAAGCTTACAGCTGATGAGAGAAGCAGGTTTGTTACAGCTGTCAATTTCACCAGCAAAATGTATTAGTCATTTAATTTCCTTTTTTTTTAAACTCCAAAAGCATCCTATAATTACATGTGTGTGCCCTTCCTTATAGCAGGAGATTTTGCACAGAGTTCTTTATTTTCATAATGAAAGGAGAACAATTAAAGTGTCATGAGATGATTGGTCTGTCAGTGAGTTTGATTGACCATATACTACAAAAAAAACCCCATGCTTTTTAAAATAAATATTAAGATATTGGAATCAAAATACCTATGTACTTTGTCATAGAAGGAAGGTTAATAAGTATCAGGTACCTCAAGCATACTCTAAGCCAAGAGACGTACACGAAGATTCAGATGGTTTCTTTTCCAGGACAACTTCCTTAACAGGAGTCCGCTCTCATTCTTTTTCTGCTTTCAAAGCAATTTCTGCCTAGAAATCTGATTATCAGTATCCAAAGCACTTCTAAAGCTGGCCTTCCAACCCGTAATGATTAGCCCCAGTGCAAGATTGCCATGAAAAGCATCTGCAACACTGATGACACATGGAAGAGAATGACACATGAAGGCTTTGATCACCTCACACACCAGCCACAAGGTTTGGGACTCTGCAGAACGTAAAGAGCAGACTGTATCTGCTGTATCTGTCAGTGATCACAGCTGGAGAGCACACTTCCCACCTTGCATTACCTCCTAGGTAGAATTTATGGTGGATAGGAGTACTCAAAGCTTGTCCCTTTCCAGTCTGCTGGAGAACAGGAATACTTAATCCTCAGCAAGAACTTGACTGAGCAGTGGTTCAGAACTTAGCTGGCAGCAATACATGGCAGAAAGGACCCTGGCCTAGTACCCAGGTCCCAGGTCACTCCACCTTCCCCTCCTTCCTATCAGCCCCCCAAGGACTTGGTGTTCTCCAGAATATGAAATTACAGACTGGACACCAAAGCAAGGTGCTCATCACAGAAATGCTGGTGATGCTTCACTTTAGGCAAGATTCTCAACCTGCATCAATCAGACCCTGTTTCTGCTATTCACCATCCAGCAGTGCAGATCTGCCATGGGGGGATTGGGTTGTTTTGAAGTGTCAGAGCTCAGTAATTATATTAGTATGTACGGTTCTGTAAACATTTCCAACACCAGGATGAAATTTCAAAGGGCCAGGGCTGTCCTTTCTGGAGTGGGGTGGTCATTCTTACTCCTGTTCTCCTTCATGACTTGCCAGCACAAGTTGCCAGCTCCTAGTGGGACCTTGAGCTTGCTTGGGGTTTTCCCAGTCCAGGAAACTGCCCCCCAATCGCCATGATCCCCTAATTAGCTGCTGAATGTGCCTGCAACAGAGCTGATCACCTCAGCCGTCCTTTGTCACTAAAGTGAGAAAAGGTTTTCCCTCCAGTTAAACTACACCAAGTATTTTCAGATTCAAACTTTCCCCCATCAGCCACCAAGATCACAAACACATTCCAAGTACTTACACATCTGCTCAGCTCTGCAGGTGCACAGCAATCCATCCAAACCCCTCCTCCAAGAAATCTCAGGGGGTATCTTCCCTTTGCTGGGACGGAGGGGAAGCACCTGCCTGTGCCAATCCCCAGCAGGTGGAGAGAGCTGATCCTTCCCTTTTACTCAGCACTGGTGACTCCTCTGGACCATGAGGTGCAGTTCGAGGCTCACAGCTAAAAAAGGGACATGGACATACTGGAGAAAATGAAACAGAAATTCATGAAGATGCTACATGGATAGGGAGGATTTGCCACAGAGAGTTGGAGAGAGCTGAAAACTTGAAGGCTCGGGGGTGATCTTACCAAAATGTATAAATATCAGATAAGGGTGTGTAAAACAAAGTGAATCAAACTCTTCATGAAAGGACACAAAAGGCACAAACTGTAATACAAGAAATTCCATTTAAACATTAGGAAAATGGAGTTTTTTATTGTCAAGCTGATCAAATAATGGAACAAACTGCATGGAGACATTTGAAGTCTGCATCTTTGGAGATATTTACCACCCAACTGATCATGGCCCAGAGCAGCCTGCTGTATTGAGCCTGATTTTGACAGGAGATAGGACTAGACAATCTCCTGCTGCCCCTTCCAACCTTGCAAAGAGTGAGGTGGATTTCTTTACCTTCTCCTGGTTCAGGATTCCCCCTCAGCCTCTGATCTTCAGTTTTCCTGAGAAAGAGGCTGTTAGCAAAAATACAGTATGAGCTAATGGTCTGGAACACTTTGCTCCCTTTAAAAAACAAGTCTGCTTGCATCATACTTGAGTATTATCATTAATGTTACTCCTACCAGGAACAGCTGAACAAAGGCTGGAGGTGTATTTCTCAGAAGTTCCACTCTTTCTGCTGCTTATTTCTCCGTCTGAAGGCAGCTGTGACTGGATCAACCTAAGTACCTCTGCAGCAGATGTGCCAAACAAGCACAGTAAAGGGAAATCAACACCAAATTAAGACCTGTATAGAAAAATACACTATTTTTGTTGTCAGGTAGTTTGTAAAAAAAGAAGAGGCATAAAAACAGCCTGTAAGATTCTGGCAAACTCTCCCAAGGGAAAAAGTTAGTCCCATTTACAGCAGATATTTGGGAGGCAGTTGGGTCCCATACAAGCACTGATGTAAACGCAGTTTCCTGCCCAGCCTGATGACAATTTACCAGAGGGCAGTGTCTTACCTGACAGGTCCTACTCTGTGAAAGATATATAGGCAGCACACTCTAAATAGAATGTTGTCCAACAGGATGAGGCTCTTGTATCCAAACAAAGCTCAGTATCTTGCTAATCATCTACCAGTAACATTCTGGACACAAAAGAGAGTTGCTGCTTGCAACAATGGATTTGACAGCCAGCTAAGGACAACAGGCCTTTGCATAAAATAGATTAAAAACTTTTAAAACTGATTTAGAGATGTACTGAACAAGACCTTATAATGGAGAAAGTCTTTGTTGAAGTCATCCTTGCAAGTAGAACCCTTTAATTTGAGTGCTGCAGGTCTCTGCAAATGTCAGGTTGCCTTTGGTACAAAGCAACCCGTGTGCAGCTTCCAATAAAGGAAAAAATGTCAGCCACTTTTGAAGCTCCCTTGGGCTGACACATTTGAATTGCATGCAGTTAACCCAGGTATCTGTTCCCTACTATCTGCAACAGAGAGTTTATGGCACAGGTTTCCTCTTTTTAATTTACCGACTTCAAGGTACTTCAAGTTCACACATTTTTTTCTTGCTGAAACTAACCTACCTGACAGTGATGGCTTAAGGCAAAGTGATACATAAAAAAAATTTCAAAAGACAGAGCCAAGTAGAACAGAAAAGAGCTCTCCAGCCCAGCCCCCACTCAGTAGTAACTATACATATAGTTACTCAATAGTAACCACACATCTGTGACACTCTGCCAGACAGATACCTCATCTCACTTTGTAGTGACAAAGCCATATATTCCAGAGTTTAATTATGCTGAATTAGAATGGGGTTTTTTCCTGCTAATATCATAGAGTCATGGAGAAATTTGGGCTGGAAAGGACCTTAAAGATCATCTAGTTCCAATCCCCACCAGCTTTCACTAGACCTGCTTGCTCAGGGCCCCATCCAACCTGGCCTTTAACACTTCCAGGGATGGGATACCCACAATTTATCTGGGTAACCTCTTCCACCCTCAGAGTAAGGAATTTCTTTGTAACATCTGATCTAAACCTATTCCCAGTTTGAAGCCACATCTAACTTAACTTCCTTTTCTGTAAAATTCAATCCATTTATCCCCAAAGGAAAGACATGGGAACAAAAACTCCGTTTTGTTCAGCTCTGTTCTAGATTTCTGCCTCCTTGAAGAATTAAACCCTCTCTTTACCCAAGTATTTTTACTGGCCCATAGATCCAAGTTTGTAAATATCTGACTTTCTTATACTCCTCTCTAAACTGTCTCTGGTGAGTTTTTATTCTTCCTTGATGACTGATGTTGTAATCTGGAAAAGGTACCTTGGCCAAAAAGAGTTTCTCTGTTATTTTACTGAAATGACAGAACATAGCATTGAAGTCATGAATGAATGAATATGAATGAAGTCATGAAGACATGCTTTAAGTCTTAAAAATTTCTGTCTTCTCCAATTCTTTATGTTGAAGTTGTTTGGCATTTAACTTGATAAAGCTAATTTGATCTGGTTTTTAGGCTACTAAAATGACCAGTGCAAGGTCAAAATACATATATGCATGTTCTTTAGAAGTGACATACCCTTGCACAGCAACTTATGCAAATGAAAGTGAGTTATCATACTAAGATTTGTAAAAACAGTGAAAAATTCAAAGGTATTATACAGTGGCTGATAATTCATGGACTATTCCAGAATTAACATATCTTTTCCAATGGCATGATTGAACTTCTTTTCATAGAGCCCCACAGAGCAGAGGTGTAGGTGAATTAAATGAAAACCAGAAAGCAGCGGTCACAGAGGAATCTAAATACAGATACCAAAATGAGCACCTGTATGCCTGCCAGTGCAGGAGAGTTTCAGCTGCCCTAAACATGAACAGACACATGGCAGAGATGGACCCCAGTAAGCATTTTTAAAACCCAGGCTTTGGGTCAGTGCTGCTTCTTGGTGTCACACTATGATTGTGTCACACTGTAAAGGCATTCACCTTAACATAAGCTTATTTATACATCAGTGTCTACCAGCATCTGAAAGGAGCATGGCAAGAGGATGGAGCCAGGCTCTTCTCAGTGATGATGAAAAACAGGACAAGAGGATATGGGCAGAAACTGATGCACAGGAAACTGTGAATATGAAGAACTTGTTTACTGTGCAGGTTATTGAGCATTGGAACAGGTTACCCAGAGAGTCTCCCTCACTGGAGATATTCCAGAGCCATCTGCACACAATCCTGTGCTCTAGGAAGACCCTGCTCAAGCCCGGAGGTTAGACCAGATGATCAAATGTGGTCCCTTCCAACCTCATCAATTCTGTGATTCTGTGAACTGAGGATACTGATTTATAGTCAATGACCATGAGTTCAAAGACGCTGGTAATATATATATATATACATACATATACATATAATGCATTTATATGCCCATAACTTGTTTCTTCTCACCACTGGTTCCTGAAAAAGCAACATTACTAGAGCAAATTTATTCTCATGAAGTAAGGCAGGTTCTGACTTAATAATGTGTCTCTACCTACCTATCTATCTAAAGATTGATCCTTTCTGTAAGGCTTTTCAAACTTCAGGTTTAGTAGGTGGCAGATACTGTGGCTGGCAGGGCACCTAGAAAGAGAGGACATTCCAAAACACATCACACCACTTGAGGATTTTAAATTGTAAGTGAATCAACAGAGAGTAACAGAAAAAGCACATTTTCTGTAATTAAATCAGAGCCATCAGCTATTTGAGGGCCTGACACTACTTCTGCAGTAGCACTGACTTAACATTAAGCAAATGCTGATGGCTTCCTGCTTAAGGCAGCCCAGGATCACTCTGCAAGTGTCTGTGCACTGATCCATAGTGGAAGGTCACCTTCAGCAAATGAACAAATGCATTTCTAAACAATTTGTACAAACTATAAATTTTAGGTAGAGGTAGTGGTCATTTGGTAATCTGAATGCCTTAATGAGCTAGTGCGGCACTGAAGCACAGGAAGCTGTTCTGCAGATTTAAGAGGTCAGAGGGACAGATTTACTATGCATACATAGGAACAATCAGACCTGCCTTCTCTCCTGCAACTGGGGTGAGACAAGACAATTCTGCCACTTTACTGTTGAGCTGTTTATCTGATGACACACTAAAAAAAGAAATGAATAGATTTATGAATCATAAAATTATACTAACTGCAGTAGATGATGAAATTCATGACTCAAGCTACTAAGATTACCACGTCCCAAATTATACTACTTGCATTTCTTTATTTCTTTGCAGCCAGTATAATTTGTAGTTATCATCAATTAAATCACAGTCATAAACTGAACTTTTAAAAGATGAAAGAATTGGTCATGATGTTGAGCCAAAAAGCAAATAATAATGTCAAAAGATTAACTTTATAAATGCCCTGAGGTCTTAAGATATTAACACAACTTGCCAGCCTGTCAGCATGCCCTGACTAGGAAATGTTCAATACACCAAGTATTCAATAAACCAGATTCAGCATTTTGGCTCACCTAACAGCACTAATAGGTTGTTTCCTGACACTGTGTTCTTGCAAAGGACTAAAAGTGCAACTTCTGGTAGAGTTAGGAGCAGCAGGAGCTAATACTACCTACTCCTTGTGTTTGAAATAGCGTATGGGTGGTATGTATAGGCACTATCAAGCACTCCTCAGATGAACTACTTAGAGCAAGTTCCAGTGCATATTTATTAAGCTTCCCATCAAAACCTGTCTTTTTTAAGAGATACTTTCACTGAAACAAAAATAACCACCAAGGAAAAAGAGGCATTCAAATACCAAGTCCTTGGTATCCAGTATCTCCCCAAGCTCCCCACACCATTTCTGTCTGCAGCAGTAGGAACAGAAGACTATAAATAAGAGTGAGATTTTTGATCCTATCTTTAAAGAATAGCTCTTCCCTAGTGAAACAGTGGGAAAATCTGCAGCACACATGGCTGGAAGTCTATTATTAAGTCAGAGAGAAAAAGACAAATCACTACAAAATACCCAAATGTTCAGCCTCACAGTTTACGTACATTAGCAGTCACGCTACTTGCAAATGGCACCATGAAATAAATAACAGTGTTTCCAAGAGAACACTATCTACAATAGCAATGTGTGTAGAGGAAATGTAAGGAATTAATGCTGAAGTACAAAGTCTGTTGAGTCATAGTGACTGAACTATAAAGCCCCAACAGCAAAAGACGCCTCAAGAATGTAGCAGCTTTGAAGACATGTCACTGTAATAAAATAAAGTCAGGCTCTGGTTAACAAAATGTTTCAAAAAAGTATTAGGAAAAAGGCATTAGTGTAAACATACTGTTGTGCAACCAGAAAAACCTTGAAATATTTCTATCTTTCATGTGATATGTTGGAAATTGGCTTTAACTGTGCCTGCCAGTCCCGATCAGCCTTCAAGGAGAGCTTAGCTTGGCTTTTGTGGAATCGCCATTTTGACAAATATCTTAAATTAGCAGGAAGAAAAGTTGCTGTGGAACAGAACTGCATTTCCCAACAGCAGATTTGAACTTTAAACCAAGCTCTATGAGGAAAAAAGGGTTTTCAAAATAACTTCAGCTTCCATCAGCCTTTACCTGCATCTCCTGAGCTAGAGGTCAGCAGGGGCTTTTCCTTTGAGCGCAGGCTTTATACAGTAGTAGGACCAAACCATCTTCAGTCTACTTGCTCCAGAAGAGTTCTCTTACTTTCTCTCCTGAGGGAGATTAAATCGATCCTGGAACATGAAACACTTGTACACAAAGAAACCCTCTGAGTTGTGCTGGCTATACAGATTCACACTGCATGTGACTTTTACACTGCACGAGGCTTCTCGTGTGTTTATTCAGTGTTTCAGCTGGTGGGACTTGCTCAGCTTGCAATTTAACACAGTTCATGCAAACACAGCATAAAAATTTGAAGTGTGTTAATTGCCATTTAAAAATCTTTCTACGGAGCTTCAAGACACCAGAAGTACTGTCTGCTTGGTACATAACTCTCATTCCCCTTCAAGGATTGTCCTTGTGTCTACTGCTGCCTGAGCAGGGCAATAACTTAACCCACTCCAGGGTACATCAGGCAGCACTATTAAGAACTTGCATTTCACAGAACTTCAGATTCTGATAACACCACAAGAGACTGTCTTTGAGAGCAACAGAAAAACTTTATTGTCAAAGTAGGGAGAGGGAACAGAAGAGAAGTTGTCAAGAATCTGGTTAGAAGGAAAAGCTGCAGCAGTGAATGGAGGGCTCAGTAAGTGATGGAGAGGAGGATGTATGTGTCCCTTCATGCATGCACCCAAGGCTGTAACATGCACTTTTGCAGCACAAGCAGCCTGGGCCACATCTGGGAGAAAAGAAAACCCAAGACACATCAAATAAGGGCAAAATCTGCTGTTGAGGCATCCAAAGGAATGTCATCTTGCATCTCAAAGCCCCAAGGCTCACCTTCACCATCTTCTTTGACTTCCAACAAGGACTCTCTCCAGAGCTGTCGTGTCTGTCAGTACCCAGTGTAACAATGCCAGGTGGTACAGCTCCTGGCTTTGCTGAAACAGGCCATGGAGTTAGAAAAGGAGGTGAGAAAGAAGCCAGAGGGCTGCTAAGATGACAGATTAAACTTCAGTACCATTATCAGAAACTTATGGTCCACACCATGACTGCCAAGATGAGACAGAAGAGGTCCAGTCTGTTTGACTTGTATTGATGCTACCAATTATTAAGGTTGCAGGGAAGCTGAACAGCTGAAAGTTCACAAGAGAAGAAAGGCATGCCAGGCAGTTTTGGCAAGCTTTCCCATCTCTGCACTGCAGGAAGGGCAAGGGGGTCTCACCCAGGGCCCTCAGGCAGCTGAATAGCTGCTGGCAACACAACAGGTGACAAATACAAACCAGGATCACATCTTCACACAGCAGAGCAAATCTCATTTCTCTCCCCCTGTTAGTAACATAGAGCATGAACACACAAATGCTAGGCATATATAACATACTAAAATATATCTACAAAAAGTCCAATTCAGCATTTAAACTCAGCCTTCCACGTGGTGTGGTCCTGGATGTACTGCAGCTCCTGAATCCAAAGCTGCCAAACCTGACTCCAGCACTTGATCCCACATGCCATCACCACATGTGGTAGCAGCAGATTTAGGACTATTTAAAAGTTATCTAGCCATGGTGGGTCTGCTGTGAAAAACACACAGTCCAAGAGAACTGCTGCAGGAGCTGTGGCACATTGTCTTAGTGCCTGTCAGCACACACCCAGAAATCTGCGGAAAGTTTTCACCAGGGTTTTAAATTATGTAAAGGAAGATCAGGCTCTCTCTCAAACATTCATCACAGTCTAGAAAGTCAAAAACTTGGAAGCTATCAGACCACTGATTTGAAATCAGGATAAATTCATGCCAGTTTCTTTGCAAATTGGGGAAATTAGGTGACTGCAGATGAAATCAATCTTTGCCCATTTAGGGGAAGTTCTTGAGGCAGTTACCTATGAAGGAATATAATTTAACCTGCAGGCTATACATACATGCAGGAAAAAACTGTTAAAATACCAGTGAGTGTTAGTTAGAAGGACCCTTAATTAGCAGAAATCTATTTTAAAGTAGAAAATACTCACCCTGTTCCTTCTCAAAACTATATAAGCACAAGTATTAAGTACTGATGAAGTGAGCAGCAAACTGCCTGGAAAGATGTAGTAATGTTATTATGGATGTTAAGGTAGGCATGAAGAACAGGAGGAATTGAACAGCTCAGGAGTCTCCTGAATTGAAATTGTTTCTCCTGCTCCACCTAAACAATGGAGATAAGAAATGCTGATGTTCTCCCAGTGTGCTGAAAGAACTCCTCTTCCCAAAGAAAAGCAGCCCTGTGGCAGGTCTGCAGGCTGGGTAGAGCCAGAGGAAGTGGTTGCAGGTGCCTGAAGAGAGCATTTCCTCTGAGGTGACTTTGTCGCCATTTCTACACCCTAGAAGGCAGCTGTAGTGGGTGACTTGGGTATGATGTACTGGGCAAAAGCCAAAGCTGATTCCAAGGCACAGCTGGTGAGCATCAAGGTGAGGAGTGAGGAGAGAACACAACTCTGAACAAGTATCAAAGGTAACAGTGCTCACCAAAGAAAGCTCTCAGTGCCAGGGCTGGAACTGCAGGGATGGAACTGCAGGCTTACTGCTAAAGGCCGGACAACTTCCTTCCCAATGAAGCAAAAACCATGACAGGCCCTCACCATCCTGGTCTGTGCAAGGACCCCGCTCCAAGCTGCAGATTGAAGACACCAAGGGAGAGTGATGCCACTTTCCTTTGGGCTTCATGGAAGAAGCAGCAAGTGAGCAAGGAGGCAGACAGACAGTTCCTACAGGATCATTTCAGCCTCCCCTCCCTGTCCTGCAAGCACCCCTTTCCAATTTCCAGCCAGAAGAGATGCAGCTGCAAGAGCTGTCTCAGAGCACACAGCAGGCAGTCCATTACCATACATTAGCATTCAGCTTTGGCAGGAGAGCTGTGCAGCACCACCCTGAACCAACCTATTTTCTTAAGGCCTCCGGCAAATAAGAAAGGAAAAGAAAGCCAGAGCTACAAAATTACCATAGAGAAATGTCAACATAGAAACAAACAGAACTGGTGACACTAAAACTTTAATCAATGTTTAACTCAAATAGAAAAGGCTCATGCATGACAAAAGGTTTTGTAATACTTACAGGTGGTAAAGAAATTTTGAATGATCTGCAATCCATTTTTCTTTAAACAAGCATAAATGCTGACTTCTAGTTTCAGAAAAGCAAGAAGGTTAACAATTTGGGGATTTAAGTACACTTTAGTTTGTATGGACTCCAGAGCAGGCAAATATTTATTCTAACATTTGTTACGCAGCATGATACAAACAATCAGGTTAGTCTAACCTCTCTTCAGTGTTTAACTGTCATTGAAATTAGAGTGAGAATTTTAATAATGAAATTATTAAAATATTAGTTAATAGGGAAAGAGTGCAATCAGTATTTGGAAAGCATTCCACAAAACTTCTTAAATGTTTATTGACAAAATTGACAAGCTATTATTCTTCTGTGATTTCTGTAATGAAAATATTTATCACATTACCCAAAAATTCTACATAAAAATACTTTGTATGTCATAAAAATACTTCCAGTATTTTACTGTTTTTGTTAGGTACACTTTACAGAAATCAAAAAATCAGCATCATACAGTGAAAAGAGGATGAGTATCTTACACACTATTCCATTATAAAAAAATCTAATTTTGGTTTAAGGATAAAAAACCAAGAATAATGTCAAACATGAGTCTGTCAAGAGTATCTTCTACCCACTCTGGACTGTATCATTGTACTTGGGGGCTCCCCAATTCCCCTGGTGCTGCTGCTTGCCTGTTACATACTGCATTTTGACATTCTTCATCCAACAACAAGCAGCTTCAGTAAGTCTCCTGCAAAATAGCAGTCTGCCAACAGTGCTGTCCAAGAGCAACACCCAGAGGCTAAATATACTGCTACAGCAACACTGCACACTCTGACCCGCTCCTTCCTGAGAAGAAAGGAAAGCTTCCTAAAGATAAACAACAATTTCCTGTACAGATAAAGAGCTGACAGAATTTTTCAATAGAAATATCAACAGCCAAGTGTTGCAGCCAAACAAACCCATTCATGAAAATCACACCTTCATAGCTTCTGCAAAAAAAAATATTTTATAGCAGGTGATACATGCACACAGAGCAGGTAAACAGCAGGTTTTGCAAAGGTGTGTGTAGAATATCTTGGTTGGCAGCAGCACAGCAAAGGAGCAACTAGAAGAATGTCTGCTCTCTGGAAAACTAATTGCATTTTTTTCAAAGGCAAAAAGACAGAAAAGAGGAAGGGTGCTCACCATTTCTTTTATCAGTTTTCAAAGCAGAATATTGGGGAGTTTACTTAAATCCTGAATGCAATTACTGTAAGAACAACTTGCCTATGCAATAAAAAGAAATCTTCAGCAAAAAAATAATATCCGAGAACATCTTTAAGAGGAATATGTTATCTGGATTTAGAGCATGAAGAGGGATAGAAAACTCAATAAAAAAACCAACTCACTAAAGTTTTATCTTAAAGATCTCTGGCATCTAACAGGACTGGTTTCTATAAATGTAAAGCCTACACAAGAGCAAAGAAAAAGACTGGCAAACCAAGAATACAAGTAAAATCACACTTATAACTCCAAATAATTAATTAGAATGAAATATACTGAAAAGAAAACATAGTGAAGCCTGTATAATCTCAAAAAAATTTTGCATCTACCAAACCCTTTATACTTTGATATTTCAGATCAGGCCAATGATTTCAAAACAGAAGACTCAAACAGATGATGGAAAAGTTTTCATCTATTGAGTAGGGTTTGCTCCATTCTCCTCAGTTAAACACTTTTTTTTCAATCTGTTGTCTCAGAATTTTGTTTTTTATGCAGCTCCTACTCTTCACCTGGGTGCAGTGAAACTGGAATCACATCAACTGTGAGGAGGCAATCATTCCTCAGCACCTGCTCAGGCATCAGTCTGCTACAGCAGAACAAATTCAGGAAAAGTGATTTAACTTTATCATCCTACAAACAGAGGGAGAAGGGTTTCATCAGTAAGCAAAACAAACTCGATTAGAAATCACAACCAAGCATTTGATGAGCACATCTTGTAAGTTCTTAGGGCCTAAAGCCTTCAAAAGATTGGTACCACAGCATTCCCAATAGACAGTAACACTTAGCATCATAGTTCTCATTAGCAATGAAATTCAAGCAAATGTTCAGCACCAGGTCTGTCAACCCAGTGCCAGCCAGAAGAATGTGAGGGTTTGAAATTTTGAAATATGAATTCACTGAACTACTATAAATTACAGAAATACTCAAGTTGGTCTTTCTATTGAGAGCAAATAAAACAGGTGCCATTCGCCTTCTGTCACTTTTTCTGTTAACTTTTGGCATATTGCTTTATCTCTCTACAGGAGCAAAAGAGGAGAAGAACACAAAGTAATGGACTCTAAATCAACAGCAGCTATTTTGCCATCACTTACACTTGGGCTCTTTGGATTTACCAGAAGGGATTACATGCCTAAATACTTTGCACATTAGCAGCACTAGACTCCATACACAAAACATAAATCCACAGCTCTACACAGATGCATAAATACCAGCTGCGAGCAGGAAGAGCACATGCTGGATTTGGGTAAGGGGACTACAAGAAAGACAATCTCAAATGCTGATTTAGAAATCTAGATTACCAGAACTCAACAGGAACAGAATTTTTACACAGGAAAGCTTGCTTGTTCACTGTCTCCAAGCCAGGAACTTCTCTGACCTGGGTCAATATTAACAGCAAAATACAAGATAACTGTACGTCTCTCACCTATCCCTATTTCACCCAGGGAGAAGGATATGGGATGTCAGGGATTGTACACAAGTAGTCAAAAACTTGAAGACAGAAACAAGACATTTCCAACTTGCACTTGAAGACAGAAACAAGACATTTCCAACTTGCACTAATTATCAGAGTGGTTCCAGAGAATTAGTCACTTCCCAAGAAACATGAAATCTGGGTTAAAAGATGAGATCTGAAAACTGTGCATCTTGCAGGCATAAAGGGTTGTTCAATATTTATAAAACATTGTAAATACTCAGAGGAAAATCTCTAGCTAAGAGGATCCAAATGCATGCAAAGAAATACAGGAGTGAACCATGATTACACACTTAAAATTAAAGTGAAGGAAATCTGAGCATTTGAAGAGCTTGAACAGCTTCTTGAGTATTTGCATTTCAAGATACTGTCAAATGTCTGTCAACAACAAATATCCCCTTCTCACACTAAGGAAACTGAAAATTGATTCTATGAGGAATATGGATGTAGGACAATATTTCATCGTGTTTACTCCATTTCCTTGTGTTTGATGTTACTTACAAAACTGCATGTTGAGACAGACTGAACATTGAATCTTGGTCTGGCTGAATGAGTGGCTGCAAGATCTTACTGCTAAACATTGCTCTTGCTACAGTTACCCAACATGAATGTCCCTGTTTTAAAGCCTTACATTATTTTCCTGTGGCAATTTTACATTTGCTGAAAATAACAAAATTTTACTGCTTACAAGTGTGCCATTCCTCTGGGCACGAGATTGAGATGGAAGGGAAATTACCAGTCTGTCAGGAGCCTGCAGATGGGCACGGAGATTAATTCTGACTAAGCTGATTATAGATAAAGCACTTTGAAGCAAAATAGATTTTCCCCAAGAACTGGGACAAGGATTAACAGCCAGAGGTCTAAAAGACTCCCCAGGAAACAGCTGAAAGATATTTATTAGTATTACAGTTCTTAGTAAAACTCTCATCTGTATTTCTGTACTCTGCAGGCAGCACAGATTGCTTTCTGGTGAACTTTAGTGGTTGGGGCACACACATGTACACACACCCAGAATGAATCCTTAAACTGCCAGCAGTGCTGTGTTGATTTGGATTGTATCACCTTACACAGTCAAAATCAAATGCTTCTTTTCTTCAGATAAAACAAGTCAAAGAAATTTGCTCTTATTAATAGCTGTAAAACTTATTAATCCCTGCTAAAATCAACACCAGCTAAATTAATTAATTATAAGAATTAATGGGGAGATAAGAGCAGCTCTTTGCACTTCAGAGAGTACCTGTGACAGAGCAACACAGAAGCATAATACCCTGAAACTGGCCATTAAAATTTTTATTTGTGTACTTCAGACCTTATTTAGAGAACATTATCACAGTAAATTTTTATGGAAAGCAGAAGTGAAGCAACTTATTTTAATGTCCCAAGTAATCTTTTCTACATCCTTGAAGTAGAAGCTTTCCTTACACATGAGAGAAAGTTAGGGGGTTTTAGTATCTAAGGATTATTATGAACAATCCTGAATGCTGCTCTGGGCAGATGTTCTGTACAAGTTTTGTGAAATACATTTAAAACCTCTAGCTGGCCCTAATGTTCAGTCATGAAGTACTGAATCTTCTTTCCTATAGTATTGTGTGTTTCATGAGATTCACTTAATTTTTAATTTAAAAAATCCATCAATTCTAATGAGCAATAAGATACACTATTTACAGGATAACTTCCCTGCTCAAATGCTGCATGTTTTATTCTCCTGTTTTCTGTGGTAGTGTCACATTGGAAATAATTTTGTGGAAGGATTTGATAGACAGTCCTGTACATTATCAGTAATGTTCTCACATGCAGAAAATGGTCAAAGTGAAACTATTAAAACATATACTGCACAAAAGTTATCTGAAAACCAAGATTATATGCATATCACCTACTGTGTAGGTGATATGCAGTGATACCTAAGCTACCTTGCCAGGACACTGGAGCCACTACAGCTGTGTTGGCCTGGTACTGGATCATGACATTTCCTTAACCCAAACACAGTAAACAGGACACATTAAGCTCATAATTAACAAAACTCTTGTAATTTAGCTCCATGCTTAAACAGTCTTCTCTGTAAAGCTGGCAAATCATGAATACACAAGTGTAACTAAGAAAGAGGGTTTTATTATTTGGCCTTAACTCCTGGCCAGGAGACTGAAAGATGATAGAAAATAGTTACACAAAAACTGAATCTAAGGAAAGACAATTCAGGCAAAGAATGCGCAGATATGAGGCTATAAAATTATGTGCTAATGATTGGCATCCAAGAGAAAGGTAAGTTAGTGAAGATTGACTTCAAAGCTGGAGGGCCAAATTGTGAAGCATGAAGGTACACAGATCTACTTCTTATTGTCCAAGAGTCACTGAGATCCTGGGCAAGGATAAGCTTTAGAAAAGGGTCTGCAAATAGAGTTCAAGGAGAACCAGCTGCTGTCCTAAGGCAGGCAGAGAATAACAGTTGAGAGTAAAAAGAATTAAAACATCAACAACAATTTCTATCATGCAGGGCTCACTTATATCTGCAGATTTGTTTCAGAGGCACAGGAAAAATTGCTGCACAAAAAAGAAACGCCAAACAAAGAATAAAAGGCACATTTTCATCTGCATTTACATGATTAAAATTTAATTTGGCTGCTTTAATAATGCTCAAACACTGTGCAGTCATTGTGTAGTAAGAAGGATGAAGAAAGTCAACTTCCTGACTTCAGAAAAAAATAGATTTCTAATACAAATATCTCCTTTGAGGCTGAATCTCCACGACTCATTCTCCAAGTCTATAACACAATATCATTCAATTATCAGTTGCTCCTTCTGAGATCTGAGTTAAATATTAAGAGAACTCTGGGGCTTCCTACCTTCTCAATTGTTATTTGTACAGGCTGTCCAGAATTATGCAAATAGTCAATTAAGAACATTTTTTCAGCCCAGCACTTCAAATCAAATATTTCACTTTAAAATCCAACCAACCACCTCTATACAAGAATAGCCTTTCCTTCCTCATCTGACAATTGACACACCATGACAACCTCTGCCTCATGTGTTCCATCTTCTTTTTATGACAAATTCCTCGTTTCGAATGCAAAGCTGTAAATTAAAAGATATATAATACATAGCCCTGGTGGGTTTACCCCTTTAGTTTAACAAAACCAAACATCAGTCAAGGAGATTCACCAGGTTCCAAATGAAAATGGATTGATACAAAAAAATGGCAAGGAAAGATTTCATTTCTAATTTTACAGTAGGGTTAAACAGACAAGGGGCTCAAGTTTCCCTTACACTGAAACAAGAGGAAAAAAATAATGTCAGAAGAAACTCTAAGACGTCAAAAGAAACAGATTTTTTACAATATGACTGAAAAGTCCCTGCCCAAGTTTTCTATGCTAAAGAAATATTGAGGGATAAGCACACTCTGTGTAACAAATATGAACTATGTATTCATAAACCAAGTAAAATCCCCCCAGTCTTCATTATTGCCTAGAAGCATGTATGAGTACAGCATTTTTCAGACACTGCCTGCAGGTTAAGCTGAAAATGCCTCTGTCCTGAGAGATCACATAGACAGCAAAAGGAAATGTGTTTAGTCAGTGCTGGGTTCTGGGGACACAGATCAGCAGAGCCCTTGAAAAATTCCTGTCTGCATTTTTGAAGTGGCACTGCTATGGAATGAGGGAGAACAGAATTTCACATGCCCAACATGAAACTGGCAACTGCTGATCACAATACTAAGAATTTTCCATCAAATGATCAATGCAACACCACATCTGAGCTGAACATTCGTTACAGGTGGAGCCATCTGAAATTCACCCAGCAAACTTGGATGAGGTTCCTGAATACCTATCCCAGATATTCACTTCTAGAAGAATCAGTCATTTGTAAAACTGTCTTTGTTCCTTTTGATTTTGGTGGTATGTTTTTGTTGGTTTTTTATTGGTTTTGTTGGGTTTGTTTGGTTGGTTTTTTGTTTTGTTGACTTTTTTTTACATTTTCTTTTGTCTTCACTTCTATGTGAAAAACCCTCTAGAGCAGAGCAAGATCTGAATAATGGTAGCAAAAGTGTTCTAACTAAATCCTACCACGTTAATAATTTATAAACATCTATGATATCAAGCTACACTTTAGCTAATCTATTCCATCACTCATTTATCCAAATACAAAAATTACCTAATTTGAAGCACCTGCTCTCTAAATGGGGAATAAAACACAATGAAGAGTGACTTTTATATGAATCAGCATCATCTTTTAAGCCAATGGTGGATACCCATCAACTTGTAGTTCACATCTGTGTTAGGAATTGTTCTTAAATGGCAGCAGCACAGGAGGCTTTGCTGAAGCCATCCCTGTAGGGATGATGGAGCTGCCAGCATTGCCCACAAAGACCTGCCCAGGTACCTGGGGCTCCAGCTGGTATTCAGAGAACCAGATCAAATATATAAATTGCTCATGTAAAATCACTGCATAGGAACTTGACCACTTGCTGTGCAGCTTGTGGATTTTCAAATTTGGGAGCTTTGCTGAACTGGGGAGGCAGCAATTCAGTGCCAGAATACAACAAGGAGGTGGAGGAGATACTGTCCAACACATCACCTAACACAGCAAAGTTGGGTGCTTTCTCCTTCCTGGCATACCATGCACTAGGAAACTATTAGGCAGCAAAGAATACGAACTGCAAAATTTCTCAGAAAAAAAAAAAATACAAATACAAAAAGACATTCAGCACTGTTTTGAAAAATTTCATTCTGCCAGGTTGCCTATTTTTTCTTCTCTGCCTTCCTGTTACTGGTTGCTTCCCTCCTCCTAGTTTACAACATATTTTGGGACTGGCTACTGGTACAATAAAAGCCAGACCCTGACTTTCTACCCCCTTCCATGATGGCAGCCAGACTGGAGGGGACAGGTTTGCAGATTGGCAGGAGCCCTTGGTAGCACACCAGTTCCCAGCTCCATCCTTTTGTGACCACACAGAAAGAAGGAGCACTGAGCAGTACTGACACCCCTGCAGAGAAGGCACAAACCTGAGCCAGGCTGTGAACCATGGGTGAAACTTTGCTGCTCTGTCCCATGAGCTGCTCATTTCAGCACAGCCCATACCTGTAAGTCTTGCTCAGCTCTTGTACTTTCCACAATCACACCATCTGTACCTAGAATGACCTTTCAGAAAACTCAGCTGTCAACAAGTAGTACAACTCCCTGTCTGTGACAGTTGGAATTGATTTTTATGTTAAGTAAAAGAGAAGTTTTATTATGTCATTTCAAAATCACTGTAATCATCAGACTGCAAACCAAGTCTGTGCATAATTCTCATTCTGCTATTATACCAAGCAACAGTAATCTACTACATCAGGATTTAAAAACAGCTTCCATATAGCAGTTCTGGAATTGAATGTATTCTCAAATGCATGTTTTACTCAGTCTCCTTCCTGGAAACCCAAGAGAATCTCTGAAAACCTAATCACTGAGAAAGGTGTTCCCTTTATTTATGTGGCAAGCCAAATGTTCTAGCCTTTTGCCTATTTGTTTCCTAAGACAAAGAGTTTTGGTTTTTTTGTTTTTTTTTAATTTTAGTTAGCTGATCACATATAAAAGTCACAGGAATGTCATTAATCTACCAGCAACACCAGGTTCCATAATTCATTCACTTTTTTCTCCAGTAAGCAGGCTTTTTCTTCATCTCACCTCATTACTCAAGAATCCTTTTCCCCATAGGTTTCCTTAGTGCATCTCATTTTAAAGCCCTCTTGGGAGCTTGCTGCCCCTTTACAATGCTCAGAGGCAAAGTGGAGGTTCTTTTTCTCTTAAGCATCATCATCAGAATAATTAATGTACAATCAAGCCAACTGCAGTGAAGCTGAAGTAGTATTTACCTTCTTTGAAGCTCTCTGAGGAATAGTGGGGAATCCTGAAAGCTGGAACAGACTCTGACTTCTGTCACCAAGGAGAAGATACACACATTATCAACAAAGTTAAAAGCAACCAGCACAATAGAAGGAGTTGGACAAAAACTGCTCACACTGTGAGCAGCACCTGTCACCAGAGGGAATTAGTTAAAAGCACAGCACAACATCATGGCTAGAGACTGAAACAGAAAAGTCTGTGTACTTTTTTTTCCCTTGGTGGTTGGTTAGTGGAGGTTTTTTTTGTTTTTTAAACCATTCAAGTCTGGTCTCAGGGGCCTGTAAATCTTGCACATTTAAAGGCAAAATTTAATTCAGAAGACACAAACTGTTTTACATAGTTACCTCTTACTTGGAATAGACAAAATTAATGTTTCTTAAACCATCTGAACAATACGGGAAAAATTCCAACGCTATAAAATTTGCTCTTTTCAAACAGCTCCACTTTAACTGGGCCTTTAAGCTTTTCACAGTTTTCTTAACAGATAATAAGTAGTGAATAACATGTCTTCTCTTCAACGACTTCTCTGCGTGGTTTTTTAAACTAGGAGGAAAAGAAAAAAAATCAGAAATTGTTAAATCTTTCTATTTTAATGTTTCACTCAAATGCATTAAAGAAACAGCTTGGAGCCTAATCGAATTCAGCTTTTCAGGGTCCTTCCCCACCAAAGAGGGTTTTTATTGTGTTTAATTTTAATTACATTAAAAGTCTTCTGAAAAACCAGTGTTCTGCTTAAAGCCCTTAAGCTACATACCACTGTTTTTGTCACAAATCTAGCAATTCCAGCTTTTATTGCTTTATTTTTTAAGAAAGTATCTTTGTATTTAAATATATGAAACTAAGCATTGACTAAGGCAATGTACCACTGGGATTCTGAAGCTTTAACCCAATTAATCTCTCATCACCAAAATACTCCTAAAACTCTCTTCTGAAAAGATAAATGAATATTTACCAAAAAGAAATTGTATCAAAAAGGGTTAGAAATAGATAAGGCATAAACTCACCTCAACACTGGCCAATATCTATTCTGTGGTTACACTTTGCTCATGTTGAGCTTCGTATATGGCTTCATTGTGAGTACTCATAATTACTCCCTTCTGTGCTTCATCATGCTCCTGGATTGAGTTAGAGAGAGAATAAAGATTGAGAATCATTCTTTATACACACCAACATTTAAGATGTGGAACCTTGAGAAATTCCATCATTAATGGAAAAAATATTTTATGAGATTTTTCTCTCTGTTCTTATAGATATTCAAAAAGGGAAGTTAGCAAGTCTAAGAGTTCATCCAAGAGTTTCAACTGGACAAAACTGCCTGGTACTTCTATGCAGAAGTCCAATTTCATATTCCACATGCTACTGAAGAGTTTTTTAAGGCTAGCACAGTTAAATAGATGTGGAATATTAAAGCACACAAGGAGTGAGAGCCACTGGTCCTATCACCAAGAGCACTCACAAGCTAAACTCCTGGGTTTTTTGTTTTTATGATGCCACATCAAAGGACAGATGCAATATCTACTGAAATGGCCCTTCTCTGGCACAGCAGAGACATTGTCTCTCCCATTGCAGAGGCAATGCAAGTACCTGAGAGTGAGCAAAGAGAATGGAGGAAATGCTCATTGGAAATGTAAACAACTGAGAAAAAGGCCCACACCAGCACAGAAGAAAAGTACTGGTAAGGCAAGAACACTTGTCCCATGCCAAATGAAAGTGATGAAAAAGTGTTCATCTCTTAGGACTGGAAAAAGTCAATTTTTGCATACACATGGACCCTGAGAGGAAATCCCATTATTTCAAACAAAATTTTCATGTGTATTTTCAGCACATGCACAAAAGCTTGGTAAAGCTCAAAGAAAGCTTCTCAGCACATAGAGAAGGAAGAACCAGTTTTCCCAATACTTCTTAGTTAAGCCAACTCGAGAATTTCACCCCCACTGAGAACCACTTCCCCTGAATCTGAAGATTCTTATGGCATCAGGTTACAACTTCCAAGAGCAGAATGGAAAAAAACCCAAACTTACCCAAGCAACCAGCCATGCAATTGAAAATAAGAAGTTAGCAATCAGACAGCAAAAACAAGCAAGAAATGCAAAGAGTTAGACCTCCTCGAAATATAAACAGGATTCATGATCAGATCTCACCTCACGCTTAAGTAATATAACAATTTCTAGAACTAACAGCTTTGAGAATCACCAGGCAAAAATAGAGTTAATAATTCCCTTGATTGACTTTTATTTTCCTAATCTCATTATGCTTTTTATCAAAATATGAAACCATAGAAGAGTCAAAATCCCCCTCCTATTCAGTTTCATGTCAAAAATCAACAAGTGCTGCCCTCACAGCAGCACACAATATTTCCATTCCTACATGGTACTGGCAGAGATGAAAACACATCCTGGGATCTATTTCACAGTTTATCAAGTGTGGCATGACGTTAAAGATTTCACCAGGAAACCATAAGTACTTTCATAAAAGACAGAAATAACTTCAAGATATAAAATGCAGAAAGGAACAGAGAAAAATCGATAAGATCATCTTATAATTACACTGAGCATTGTATTTAGTAAAGGTTTTGTTGTTCATATCTGCAGAAGAAGAGATATTAAACTGGCAACCAGAACTAAAATAGAAATATGGTGCTGTATTTAACAGGCAAGATACACAGTCATAAGAGAAACCTGCAAACCCCACCTGGTTCATATACCCTTCAAACTTGTGCATTCCACCAAATATTGTGAAAATGTTTTATTGTCTTAAGCTGAAAGGAGCCTAAAAAAACCACAAAAAAACCCAAAAAACAAAACAAACTAATAAAAGAAACCAAAACAACAACAACAAAAAAACCAGCTTGAACAGTGAGTTAGAACAGTGAGTTCAAACAGTGTTGCTCCTGAGAGCCTGGATATTCATGCTGGAAGAGTCACACAGGCTCTGAAATTGTCCTTGTCTGTCACTGACCCAAACCTATGCATTTCCTATTGCATGGATTCTCTCAGGTGTTACAGTAGATTAATTTTGTTTCAGAAAAAGAGGGAGAGGAGCATGTATTTAAAATAAAGAGAAGGGAAACACTTCAAAGGAGCATTTCCTCTATACAATTGCTCACCCTTTTTTAAAGGAGGTAGAAGTTAAATTGCAACAAAAATTGCACAGCAAAAGTTGAAGTGACAAAGAATACATGAAAATTTCTTCCTTGATCTACCAAACAGTGCTATACCAATCCATACCAAATTTGTGTAGACTTCCTGTACCTATGAAGGTTTTGCAGAAAAATTCAGATTTGAAATAGGTAAACCAAAGTTGTTACTATACTAACAAACTTCAGCCATGCTTACATGGCTGATTCTACATCCAGAATACCCCTCAGAATTTCAATCACAGAAACCCACCTGCATGTTTGTTTGCCCCCTCTAATAACCAACATGATTATAAACAGCTGTAAGTAATTACATTCATTAACATTATACTCTGCATGACATGCACCAAGTCTAAATTGCTGCATCAGGCTACAGTAAATGCTCTGGGTACAATGAAATGCAAGAGCAAAAACTGATTCCCCATGAGAGGGCACAACCCTTGTGATTATGCACAGCTCACACGGGCAGGGAGGCTGTGCAGACACAAATTGAATATTTATGGGTAATAGTGACAAGAAGGAGATTGAGGGAGCTGGGCCTGCAGGAATGGAGAAGGAGCAGCTGACAATCTTTCCAGGGAGATTGAGTCCTAAACAGAGAAAAAACATAGATATTAAGCACAGGGGTAGGAAAGTCTCTAAGTTACCTCTCTACTTTATGCTTTCTTTACAAACAGAACTCAGGGAATGGTAATCCACTTGCACCATCCATCTCCTTTAAGACAAACAATTTCATTGCTCCAATTTCATTGGAGCAGCCAATTTCATTGCTCCAAACCTCCTCCAACTCAGACTGAGACAGAGCATCAGAATGCAGAATGGTGTGCACTTCATTTGTATAAATTCTCCACACTCAGTATTTCAATGAGAAAGAAAATCTATTATGTACTTGTCTGCTGCCTGTACCTACATCACTTCCAGTCAGACTGGCTGCTCTTTATGTAATTCTTCATCAAGAAACCTTTTTGAGCTAGAACCTTTTAAAATCTGAAATCTTCCTCTCCAAAGGCAGATGGAAAGATCTAATTAAAGCATTTCAGTCACACAACCAAGGTGGAAGGGCACACCCAAAATTATACTTGCATAAAAACACTGGCATTTCTGTTTGCTTTTGAGAGGACATATTTTGTATAAACTCCAGCTCACTGCACCAAGAATAAAGGAAAATTAACACTCTATTCCTCAATGCATTACCTTTCCCTCTGTATGGAGACTCTGAGATTTAGAGCCATTGTTCATACGCACAATTTCCCTGCCACAAACAGTTGTCCCTGCTAATGCCTATGCCTCACAAGCGTGGATAGACAGTGTCACATTTCATCATTTTCACCAACAGGAGAGATTGATTGCTCTTCATACCTTTTAGATGTCACTGAACCAGTCAGCAAGAATTTGCAGAGTTGTGTCCATATTATTTCTGACACAAATTAATTTCTTTGTTTTAACACCCATCCACTCAAAGAACTGGTGAAATACCTCCTGAGTCATCTGCTTCAGAATCTTGACCATACATCATCTCCAGAGAAGCTGTCAGCTCCTGTGTGTCAAGTGAATCAAACAAAACCAGGTTTGCATACCTGATGAATTCTGTGACCACATATAACCTACTAAAATCAAGATTCATTTATCACAGAAAAAGTTAGCACTATCTACTGGTGTAAAATTACTTTTACTACAAAAGTCTCTTTCTGCATCCAGTGAAGTATATTTTACTTTATTTTACATTCCACTTTCTTATGAGATCAAGTGCCAGTATGTCTGCTAGATAATGCAATGCACAAAAGAATCTCACACAGAGATCATCTACTCTAATTTTTGAACTGAAAACATGAAAGAAAAATACACCACAAAAAGCTTAACAGCTCAGAAGTTATTTGTATTCTTGTTACTTCTCCCCAACGGATTTGGCCCTGCTCATCAGGATAAAAAGCCAAATAGAGTTCAATTTATAATAAGTTTGAATAAACTACTCAAACTCAGTAAAAAAATCAGAAACAGAAAACAAAGTGAATTTGTATTAAGAGACAAGGTGAGCAGCCAAGGAATGCTTCTGAATGTAAAGCCTTTTGACCCTTGAAATGCAGAGGTAAGAGCAACCAGGTGGAACACCAAGTAAAATTGTTGGCACCACCACCAGAGGCTGGAACAGCCCTCTCCTTTCTGAGGGCTGCAGGCATTGAGGAGGTGAGGAAGTGAATTTAACCAGTTTTGTAGAACCATGCATGATGATGCCACAACCCAAACTGGCACCACAGACACACCACAGCAAAGTTCAGATTGGGGCCAAAATAATATGAATTTCCTCACATTGTAATTACTGAATACAGTGGCAAAAAAAAAAAAAAGAAACCAAAACATAACAAACAATATTTTATAAAAATTATAAACCTGCTTTCATAACAAGAGCTGCTACAATGAACAGCATTCATTCCACACAATCAGCTGTTCAAACAGCAATTTTCAACTGAGCCAAATGGCATGAGCTTTGTACAAATATGCTTCCCTACAAGTAAGTACCAGGAAGAGGTTTGTGCTGTATTTATGGAGACTATTTAAATAATTCCTTTGCATTTTCTTAATAGCTGGGATTCAATACCCCAGGATACACATGGGTAGAAAATGGCAGGGCAAGGTAATAGCCAGGTTCAAATGGAACACTCTGAAAGAGAGAGAAAAAAATCAGCCCATTTAACAGCAGCCAAAGTGGGTAATAGAGCAGAGAAAAGTGATCAGTAACAGTTTAATATCCAATATCACACACTCTGCTTACAAAAATAATGGCAATAGTCACACCAGAGGAGTATCTGCATGTATTCCACCAGACTGTCCTCAAAGAAAAAAATCCTGAAAGTTATGTCCTATTTCTTCCCATTTACTTTTCATACTATAAACACAGTCCTCTAAAACACTAGCAATTTCACCAGCATGAGCATGCAGAAGCAGGTTCCAGCTCCTAACAGAAGACAGGACCACCAAACCCTGTTAAGCTGAACCTCAAAATTCAAAATTCAACCAACACACTTACTAGCAGTATTTCAGTACCCTTCAAATATTTGCAAAACACTGTTAAAATTTCTCTGCTGTACAATTATCTGGAAGATGCTTAATGCCTACCACCTAGTGGATTTGCACAGCATAACCTCTGAGCATGCACACAGAGAAAAATACCCAAACCAACTCCAAAAGAGAAAAACAACCTACAAACAACACACCAAACTTTTCTCCATCTGAAGGAGCAGGATGCTCACAGAGACTCCAGTAATAAAGAGCCATGGAATGCTATCTATCCAGAATCTTTTCCAATTGGATACCAATCAGTACATCAGATCATTTAAAAAATATAAGTGTATCAAACATTTCTTTTAATGGCATTAAAAAATTAATCCATTGGAAATTGAGTAATTCCATGAACATTTGAATGCTTCAGTTCATTACTGCTGCTCCAACCTTGCACAAACTTATGTGCAGACTGTAACCTTGGTGATTATTCATAAGAATGCAATCTCATATATGTGTGGATGAATAAATCTCTGGAATTTATACAGACAAGCTGCCCAACTACTGATAAAATTTTTCCTCTCCACACACACTTGCACAGTCAAAATTAAGGGCAATAATGTTTCTGAAGTAAAAAGGAAGAAAATGCATTATTTCTAATTTATTTATTATTTATATCTGTATTTCTAATTAAAATGCATTATTTCTAATAGTAAAGGCCAGTAAAATTTTTATTGGCAAAGTCCTCTTTAAAAGTTCTTAGTGCCACTATGGAGCCTATTTCCCCATCCATATCCCTACTTTCTGTTGTTGGGTTCCAGGGAGGAAAAGAGACTCTTGGTAGGGAAGCATATAATCCAACAAACCAACCAACACAGTACTACAATTTACAGGATAACTGCACGGTCTTTTTAATTGCAGATTCTCTCATTAACACTTGGATTATAAATATTCTGCACTTGGTGAAGTCTTGTCAGTCACCAAACACAATACCATAAAATAAAAGTTAATGCTCGAATCCAGGATCTAGATAATAATTCCCCCCTAGAAATAAAACATCTAGGACACCAGGATCCAAAGTTCTGTTCAGAGCTACAGGCGTATAGCTTCACTTGGAAGTGTAACCTAGAGCTTCATCTGCTGCGGCCAGGTCTCCAACTATAAAATGTTCCACATTGAGCAAACACTCTCAACAGGTTCTCCGTGTTTCAAAATCAATACTGATCAGAGCATCTTCCCCACCTGTAATGCTCCTGAGTGCTCAGAGAGGGGCAGTTGATCCACTTCCAAAATTAATTCTGTCACTGCTGAATACAAATTCTGCTGCAGCTCATCTCACCTGATAATCAATTCATCTGTTCCTTCCTATGCAGAAGGAAAAGCAAGTCAGAAACTCATCCAAATAACCTAGAAACTGACACCAAAAAAGCATTAATCCTTGTGAATTACACATAACACAATAGGCACTGACGAGAAATTAGTGAAAAAGCAAATTTTTTTAACCTCTGCTCCTATGACTTGACTGCCTTGCTTCACAGAGTAAAAACATGACTACATGATCAGACAACTAAAGGAAGAGTTTCTGCATGACTGCTGATAACAGTGTGAGTCTTAACTGCCACAGAAAGCTTAAAATGTCCCAGCTGTCCTCCAGTTTTTGATTCTGTTATAGAATTTAGAATTTGGATTATTCACATGTCCATACATCCAAAAAAACATCCACAAAGTCAGACTACAAAAGGTTTCTTACTGGAAAAGAATTCTCAGGAATAAAAAGGAATTCTTGCCTTCTAGCAGGAGAAGCAGGTGACCTGCGAACTCCCTATTGATTATCAGCAGAAAGGTCATTAAACTAAAGATAATTTTCCAGAAATAAAAACCAAAAATCTCCCTTGAATGACTGGTAGGATTAGTTAGAGGAACCCCTTATTTCATATTAGACAAGGTACCTATAAGGCTCAGCAAAAATAAAACTTTTGAAATGGATGAAGGAAGTTAAAAATCCATTCTCAGAAGCAGGCTTGCAACATTCTTTTCACTGTGACTTAACCCAACATGCCCACAGAAACAGAAAAATATATTTGAACATGGAAGACCTCCCTACAGCTTTACAGACTTGCTGTAAAGATTTGCTATTCCCTTCTACATTCATCTCCAAAAATAAAAAGTAAAGTGATTGAAGTACCTAACACAGTGTCCCAACATGTGTGCTCTGCCCTACCACACAAACACAGACTTGCCTCAAAATTAGTGAGGCAAAAAGACACAACAGAAGAGTTACCAAGAGTTGCCAGTTTCACATGGAGCTGATGAGCAATCAAATTAACATCTCCTATCAATAAGCAATATATAATATAAATGTATCTGCAGATCATTTTAAATAAGTATGTAAAAACACAGGTTTGGGAATGTTCTAAATTTAGTTTATCAAGTGAAATCTTAGAAATAGACTTCATCAGGAATTTTTAAATATCCACAAAAGATTGACTAGAAGCTTTTACCTGTAACAAACCGGGGCAGAATGCGATCCAATGGTTGGAAATTGCAAGATGGACAAACCCCAACGAAAAATAAATCCCCAAGTTGTAGCACACGTTACTCTAAAAGCTTGGATTAGCAGTTGAACAGTTGCTGTAATTCATCCAGACATTAATGGGCTGGATAACAAAAGCCAGTGGATTACGTTCTACTATAGAAGGTGAACACAATTTATTCCTTCAACACTTAAAAATATGAAACAACAACAGAAAATATTTAATAGGCACTCCTGCACTTTTGGGCGTCTCTGGTGACCAAAAGTACACACTTCTGTTACAGAGTTCCTTTTGTTCTTCCTGCATGAGGCAAGAGCTACTTTGTAAAAAAATACTGTAACACACTGCATGAAAAATAAGGATCCCATCTCACGAAGAACACTTTCCAAAACAAGATTTCTGCAGGATATTACTTTAAAAACTAGAGGAATAGAAACTTAATGTAGCAGAACATTTAACCAGGCAACCAAACTCCAGTTAATACCAGTTCAAGCACTAGAGAAAATTTAACAGTCTGCACATGACTACATGAAAATCCAGGAGCTCAACAGATGGCTTGGGAGCCACAGGACAAACTCCCTCCAACTTGTATGCATGAGACATTTAATGGCTGAGATAATGCCCATTAGATAACTTCACAGAGCATTAAGTACACAGGCAGCATTTTAATAGTCTGCTTTATAAAGATGCAAGCTCTTCACACTAGCAAAGAGTAGCATTAAATTCCTTTAAAATCGCTAAGGGCTTTTCAAACTACAAAAATTAATTTATTTTTAAAAAACAATTAAAAAAAAAAAACATGCAAACAACCTCACACAACCAACCACCAGACTCAGTCATATCACCTTCCATGCCAGCTTCCCATCTTGTTTCTGATAACCATAGTAATGCTTATTAAAGTCCACAAGAGCGGGTCTTGACTCCCTTTAATGCAAGTTCCTGCTTTGCAGTATATGGAATAGCTAAAGCTAGCTCTGGCATCAACTTGTATCCTTCAATGGTTCAAATTATCCCTCCTCCACCACTTTTTTATTTTAATGAGCAACTGAATAGTTCCTCTTTTTTAAACATTAGCATGAATATTTTTTTTATTCTTACCACCATAAAAAAAAAAACTGGATACGTACACTACAATCTCCAATATGTTTCAAAATTAAAATCACAAATTAGCAGACACATCCACATAAAAAAGCCACAGCGTCTGAAAAGTCAGTATGTACATTACACTCTACTACTGTGAGTACCTACTTGAGCTGCAATCAAGGGAATTTCTAATTACCCCTGTTATTTTATCTGTAAAGTTGCCATCCTCTCAGCAACATTTCCTAGGAGAGTTGGTAAATTGGTCAGCACCACTACATTCCTCTTTGGAAACAGAATTTACATCAAGTTCTATTAGTTTTGAAATTATTTGTCAGCCTTTCCACTCGAGGAGAACTGCCTTTGTTATTTTCATACACACCATGTCCCAGTGATATCCCAGCTCACTGATTATCTCCTTATGTTTCCAAGACATAAGTTTTACAAGTACTTGATTAAGAACAAATGTTCCAGTCACTCATCTTTGTTTTTGGGACAGTATCCAGGAGAGACACAATCCAGCATAAACTAACTAAGAAAGCACAGGCCATGACAACTGAAATAATGCCATTTACTCTGCACTCCAACTTCATTTGGTTTACTCACACCTGTGATGGTTGTTTGACATGCACCAGGTTTCCCCAAGGCAAGACAAGATGTTCAGCTCCAAGAGCTTCAAAACAAGTGAGGCTTGTGGCAGTGAGGGAGGGCAGCAGCACCTCGGGGATCTTGAAGGGAGAGCACATTGCTCAGGCAACTGAACAGCAACATCTAACTCAGTAAAGCCAATTTTGACAGTTAGGCTGACAGATTAGGCAGAATTAAACAGTCTGCTTCAGTTTAATAGCCAGCCATCTCATCCATCTGTTTGGGCTCACTGGGCTTCCTGTACAATGAATTTGCATGAACTTCATTTTAACTGAGCTGGAAACAAAATCAGTGACATCATCACACTTGGTTGCACTATCAAAAATATTAGCTTGCCTATCTACAGTCAGTGTAATTTGTAATTCCAGTGGGTATGACAGGCAGAGTACTTTTTACTGTGTGCTTCTTGGACATTTCTTCTGTTCTCTTCATTTCTTCATAGCCAAGATTCTGTGGAATGGTTCAACACAGAAAATAGATACTTAAAAATTAGTTCCAGCAAAAGAAAAAGTTAAGTCACTACACTGTGCATAAAAACAGGACAACCCCAGCATGATGCCAGCAAAACTTGTGTTCTGTATCATTCACCTACCAAAGATTTCAAAGTACTCAGGACAAATTCCACAAGAGCCTGAAGATGGGCTGCTTCCAGCTGCTACTTAGTCATCTTGAAAACTGCATTAATTCTGCAGGGAGCTCTACACTTCCACACTCATTAGCACTTGCATAGCCTTTGCAGCACTCAGACCCTCTGGGGGATACCTGACATTCAGCAGAACTCCTCTCTTCTTCATTGTTCCCCATTTAGAATATTTGTGAGATTGTTGTAATCACGTCCCCACTTCAGATAGCAGGATTCTTTCTTTTTTTACAATGGCATGTTCTTGAAAAGTCAGAAGATTTCATGTCATCATTCATTTGCACCTTAGGTTAGGCAACCAGGAAAAATGTCAGAATGGATGAGGAGATGGGGTGGGGGCTCTGGTGTTCCTGAATAAAAATAGTTTTCAAGCCACACATGAGGCCACACATTGTCAACATGAAACAAGAGGGCTACACAAATATATGAAGCATCACAGTGCTGTAAGCTCATTTCAGCAGCATTTCAAGTATTCTGGCAGTGTAAGACATGATGCATCATACAGACATGACTTCATGGTTATCCACAACTGAAACAGGTGACAGTGTCCAGCCTGTCAAATATTTCAACAATTTAGTACATCACTCAAGTAGTCTTCAAGAACAAAGGCACTTCTCATTCTGTTTATCATAGAAGAATGCTACTTGTTGGAAACACAAAAATGCTACTTGTTTGAACACAAAAAAAAAAAGAAAAACAAAAGAAAAATCCCAAACCACCTCTCACACACTGTCATCAGAATGGCACCAAAGAAATCATCTCCTCTGTCAAATTAATGCCTTTGGGACTCCCCAGTCACACCACTGAATCTGTTCCAATTCTGGTCCACATTAAAAATTTCCTTTCCCTTTGCCTCAAACCCAAACCAAACAGGAATCAAAACCAAACTGGTCAATGGGGTGAAAACAAGTTCCAAGGCAGCTTTGCTTTGCTCAGGGACTGTTGTTGAGCATGGGTTATGGACCCCAATGAGCTCAATCACCCCTGTGATCTCCAGAAAACTGCAACTGCTGCTCTTTCATGCGAGATCAGTAAAGTTTGCGAAAGTCAATCCCTAAACAACCCTGCCTCACAACCTAGAAGCTTCTGCACACTACTCCCCCATACAGGATGCAACACTAAAAATGCACCTGCTCATCAACACATACCTCAATGTTATCAAGTTAAACATTGAAATCAGGATTTAGCAAAAGAAATCATTTCTTTTCTCCAACAGCAATCAAGTGTATGCCATGCTCTACATGTTTTCTGTGAAAAATGCATATTTTATGATTGGCTTTTTGCAAATATTAAAATGAATATTATATGTGTTATGTTAGAAAGTTATGCTGCATGAATTTTTTAAGTAGTGTGTTAAATATAGTTTAGGTTATAACATCATGTTAAAATAGAAACTATGTATGAGAGATATTTTTTAAGAAAGGAATGAGGTACTGGCACCAGAGAGCAGCTGCAGGACACCTAAATCTTTCAGAGAAAGAGAATTCATTGCTCTCCTATCAGGAGAAATGAACTTCTTCCCACCTTGCTCAGTCCTGAAGACACCATCAGGATTCAGAGGAAGAAGCTGACACTGACCAGACAGAATCCTGTGTTTGAATGGAATTTATGCATCATGTATGAGATGTATGAATATGCAACAGGCTATTGTTTTTAATGGCTAATCCTTTGTTAACGGGTGTCCTTTTTCAGGCTTATGCTGCCCAGAAAGAGGTACCCAGACTGTCCCTAACTCTTTGTTTCTATTGTCTCATATTTTCCTAATCCAAATTGTCCAAATTATTATTACTCTAATTACATTACTACTTTTATAACCATTTGATTACTATTAAACTTTTAAAATTTTAAAAACAAGTGATTAGCTTTTTTCACATTTTCCTTTCACAAGCTGTCAAATTCAGTATAAAACAGCAAAGCTTCTTTAGCAAACACATTTAAAGTAGTTTAGGCTATACTTGAAAACAGCTGCAGTGTATTTGCTGTCACTGTCCCAGATGCACGCTGCCATCCCATCCCTTTCCACGGCCCCTGCCGCACACCAGGCAACCAAAAGCCCCCAGAAACAGCGCAGCCCCATCCTTATCGCAGCTTTATGGTGGCGCAAAAGCGCAGGCGGGCTCCTTCAGCTCTGTGGCTCCGGAGAAGATGCGCTAGGTGGCAGCTTCTCCCCACCCAAACCCATCCTCCCGCAGCTTCTCCCCACCCAAACCCATCTTCCCCGCATCTTCGCCCTGTGCAAACCCATCCTCCCGCAGCTTCTCCCCATCCAAACCCATCCTCCCGCAGCTTCTCCCCATCCAAACCCATCCTCCCGAATCTGTCCCCCATCCAAACCCATCCTCCCGAATCTTCCCCCATCCAAACCCATCCTCCCGAATCTTCCCCCATCCAAACCCATCCTCCCGCAGCTTCTCCCCAGCCAAACCCATCCTCCCCCCATCCCAACCCCCGGCCAAGGGGAGCGCACCTGCTTTTGTAAACAGGCACTGAATCTGCACGGCTGAAGAGGTTTTTAACTATTTCAGGACAAAAACCTTTCAGTTACCATGCTCTGATTTCCTTACATTTCTTTACAAAAGCAAGGGTGACAAAAAGTCGAAGTTTAACACGCGCAAAAAGTAAAAGTCCACAAATGCATCAATTGTGGCAAAAGTGGCAAAGCCTTTCATGCTACCCAGTGAAGGACAGATGTTTTCATGCAGTGCTGAAGCTGTCCAGCTACTCATATAAAACTAAAAAAGTACGTAAATAGCTGTTAAAGTCTGGTTTTTAGGACAAAAATAATTCCAACATACCACATTTTTGCATAACTCTATCCTTTTTTGCGTTAAGTCATTCTCTGTCCAAGTCTTCTGCAATTTTTCCAGGGAACACAAAACAATGAGACAAACTTCTGTAACCACTTTTATGGCTTGTGAGAACTGCTCCCCAAAACAACTGTACCTATGTGTGATGCCTAAGTTGTAAGAAGGAAACAACATTTTACCAGGATTTTTTTCTTTTCTACAACTCAAGCAGTTTAAAAATTAACTCTATTCAAGCCCCTTGACCCTACAGATTTTCAGATTACACCTGCTATGTTAATAAATTAGTTTCTTTCAAAAGGTAGCAGCAGCATTTTGTCTAAATACACTCATTACACCTCAGTATTGACCAGGCTGCACATGGCAATTCCCTCCTGCTCCTAATTTCCCTTTTGTCTTATTTCCTCTCTTGGTAGTCCTTTAACTAATCTTTCACACACACATATACCCATGTACACTTTCCTTCTTAAAGGAGCTGAAGCCACTTCTATATCAAATCTCTTCCCACCGAACTTTTGTCCTTTCTTTTAAAACTAGAGAAGTAATTTGGGCTACCCAAAGAGATCCATCTCTCACAGCAATGCAAACACCCCAGGAGCTCTGATACCCAGTTGCCTGTAGCAGCTGGGTGCTTTTACTAATGGGCATCTTCCTTGGAGATGGAATCGAAAGCTCTTCCAGTAGAGGGGCAGAAGGGAACCAAAGTCATCTGATAAGCACTGAGAGGCAGATAGTGCAAATTCCAAAAGGAGCTGCCAAAAAAAGACCAGGTTTCAGCCATGCTTTTGGGAGATACTCCCCTCTCCATACATGCAACACTGCATCTTTCTTAGAAAATTAGGAAAATGAAACTTTTGAGAAACAAAAAAGCAAGCATGGCTTCAAGAGATAAGCAAGGCAATGATTATAGTCCTATTTTAGAAAAAACATACCTTTTTTTTTTCAATGCTTTCACCCTAGCAGCCAGACTTCAAATTTTTGTTTCAATATAAGTATGTAGAGTTTGTTCAAAGCTTTCAACAGTTTTCTTAGATGCTTCCTTCTCTATGAATTATTTATCATTTTTGAAGCAGTGTTTCAACAAAGCCAGGGAAAGATACATCAGAGTCACAACAGCCAGCCAGTGCTACTAACACACAGACCACAGTTTAGACTTCTGAAAACTTGAGATAAACACACACAGAGCTGGCCCTCCTCAAAACACTAACAAAATGCCTAGAAAGACATACAAACCAATGAGAAGAATTGTATTTTCTTTAATAGTTTTGAAAAGGTTAATGGCTAATTTCCTTAGTTCAGGGAGATCAAGTCCAGGATCTCATTAAACTCCTCACTCCTATCACTGCCACACCTCAAAGTGGTGCAGCAAAACTCTCACTCCATGTACAGCCAGCCTGACCTTCCTACAAGGAGTATTCTTAAGACAAAATAAGGAATATTCTTGACCCAAAAAAAAAGCCCAAACATCACATCAGGCTATATCCCTCAAGGGGCAACCTAAATTTTAAAACTCTTGCTCCCATTCCACAGAGATGTTTTTATAAAGTCCTCTTTAGGTATTGAAACGGTCTTTAAATGTCAGAGCTTTTCAGACTCACTTGTATGATAATAAATCAAAAAGCAAAACTAAAAATATCAAAAGACAAACAAACCAAAAAAATAGAAAGACTGCAATAATTCTGTATTTTCACACATGCACACATAGTCTTATGATGGTGCTTTAAGTACCCCTCAAAGCCACCACAAATCAGCCTTCTCAAATCAATCATTGCCTACCCTAGTGTTTTTAGCAGTGAGCAAATAATTTCTCACATTTAAATGAATATCCACCTTTTCTTTCAAAGTAATTTACTTGCATTCAGCACAAAATAGTAACCAAAATTTGTAGAAACCAGTCTTTTTAAAAAATCATCAGACTGCATGTTACATTTCCTTATTTCAAGAATTTTTTCTTAGCTGTGTTCTGTGGAAATTTCGTTTGCACAGAAGTGCACAAACATTGCATCTTCAGTGGATGATCCATGCAATGACAGTCTGGTTTATGCAGAAACAGATGTTCTTGGAAAAGCTAAGCAAGTAACAAAGCTGGTTATGACTAATTTTAGTCTGCAAGAAAAAGAAACAGCTGTATGCGAGTCCAGGTTTGGGGGTGTCAAAGGGATTTCCACACTGAAAGATTTTCCTTCCTTTTCTGTTGTTTGCACAACATTTTCTGAATTCATGCAAACATAACATGTTTTCACACAATCCTTTCATATTTCTGCTGTTTATCACACTTAAAACCATTCACAGCCTTTTTATCTGTATCAGTAACTATTAATAAGTACTGTGCTTCTCAGATAGTGCCAGAAAGAAACAAAAGCATCCTTTTTATATAAAGCAGCAGTTAAGGAAACACCCTAAAATTCCACAACTGCTGTGATTCTGTGATGCTTAGGAACTTTTAGCCAAACACACAGAAATCTGGCTTTTCCTTTGTGTAGGGAAAAAAATTACAGAAAACTCCTTGTGTTTTCCCAGTCACTAACTCAAAACTCTTTTTCATTCAAAAACCATCTTACAGTACACTTATATCTTACAACATCTTACAATACAAGACCAATTCAATTGGTCCAATACAATTCAAGGTCCATTGTAGCTCAGATCTCCCATCTACTAAGTAAGCCAAAGCACGTTAGGGTTGGTGTTTGGGATCCCTACCCTAAAAGTTGTTTCTGTAACAATAAACAGTGATGTGAAGCAATTTATCTCTGAGTACTGTGATGATACTACACACTACCAAAGCTGCACTACACCCCACACCAACTCCATCCTCACCTGCATGGCTTTGGTTTCATCCTAGCTTGCTTCCTTCCAGGCATGCTACCTCAAAAATGCCTCTGATGTGCAAAATATACAGAAATGGGACAGAAAATCTGCTGGCTGCTCCCTGCTCAGGCCAGTCAGGGCAGCTTTGTACATAAAAGTACTTCAACACTGAGTGCCAAAAAAACAAAGCCCTCTTCCTTTAAAAGAAAATCAGATTCACAACTCTAACTCAAAAAATGGGGCAGATCAAAGTATCAAAATAATTCAGTATGAGGCATTTTGCTATAAATTTAGACTGTTTTGAAGAGCACCTCTTTTCATATTAGTATTTGTTAGCAGCACAGACTTGCCTAAGTGATCTGACTTCAAACCAGAACTGGATAGTCTGCTGGTATGTGGAAGGCTGTGCCCCAAGGTGATTCATTAACATGTTCCAAAAGCTCAAATTATGGAACATTAGCAAATCCTAAACAAGTTTTTTTGGAGAACATTATACTCCTTACACCATCTCAACTTTCTGAATGCCAAGTACGGTTTTCTCCCCACCCACCAGCATTTTCCTCAGCAGCCTGTTGCCATGGAAATCCTAGCAACTGCAGGACAAGTCTCCTAAAAAAGATTTCTGACAACAGCTGTATCTGCCGACTTAGCAGCACCTCTTGTCAGTGTAATTACAAGTTGCAGAGAAACCCGTTATCCCCTAACAGCTTGCTCCAAACTGTGATAGCTGGCTTTATTTCATATAAGCACACATTGTTACATTCCCACACAGCTAAAGCACCATAATATGTCTGTCCTGGTAGGCAAGATTGCTTTTGCAATGCATATTTGTGTACAGTGAGTTTTTAATAGAGATAAATGAAGAGGGGATACCTTCAAAAAGCCTCGAGGACAAGCCTATGGAAATTACATGGATGTTAAAAACACTGCAAAATCTGCTTAGAGGTCTCATGTCCCGCAACCTTCGCTTTCAACAAAGCTTTTTGATATCTTCTCCTCTACTTAAAAGCTGCTACCCCTTCATTCTTTTCAAAATCTTGCACTAAGATACATAAGAACAATCTGTCCCTGGAAATCAAAAAAGGAGGAGCAAGTTCGCCAAGCAGCAACACTACCAATGAACCATTTTCTATAGATGAATGTCCTAATTCCCACCACCACAGCATACACACATACCCACATGTATTTTCTTTCTGTTGAGTACCAGTACTGCCTGCTGCTGATAAAACAGGAATTAAAACCCATATTTTAGCTACTCACTCCCATCTTCTCATATACTCCCACCCCAGCAACTAAACTGATCAGATCACTTATACCAAGTGTCCTATGACATTCCACTGCCTTACTTTGGGCCAAATATATGGTTTTCCAGTAAAATTCTGAGCTGGCAGCTACTCACTCCGAGTGCTTACTGAATTATTCATGTAGAAATTGGGAAAGGCAAGAATTGACAGCTACCCGTTTCTTCATAATATCAAAGCAAAAAAGGTTTTGGAAGACTGAGGAATGCACCCAAGACATGGCAGGATATCTGTGAGAAATTATTCTTTTATTAACAGGGTTTTCTTCTTATTACCTGCCACTTCTGAAAATGTGGCATTCACATTCTCTGAAAAAACCCCTTCGCCCAAGATTTTTCTCCTGGGAAGATGAGAAGCCTAAGAAAAAAGGAAACCAATTCTTATCTCATTTGCTTCTCCTCTGTTTCATTCATGTAGAATGTGTTTGGAGATTGTTTGCCCAAAGGTGATTGTCTGATTGAATTCTGGTGTGAGTTGTTTTGACTCTTTGGCCGATCAGTGCCAAGCTGTATCAGGACTCTGGGAAGTCACGAGTTCTCATTATTATCTTTTTAACATTGAGTAAGTAACCTTTCTGCATTCTTTAGTATAGTATTCTTCAATATAATATAGTATTATAAAATAATAAATTAGCCATCTGAAAACACAGAGTCAAATTCATCATTCCTACATTCCCAGCGAACACAATATGAAAACAAGATAGTTTTGCAGAAAACTAAGAGTAGAAGGTATCAAGTCTGGAAAGCTACACAGAGAAAGCAAATAAAAAGGTACCTCAAGCAATAAAAACTATTAAAGATTTTAAAAAATAATAAAAAAAAAAAAATAAGCAAACACAAAACTCCAGAGAATTGACAATAGATTTTCATCTGTTTTAAGTAGTCACATTTAGCAATGTCAATAGGACCACAGGGATGAGGCCATACACAAGGGCTCTTGGAAGCCCTTCTACATGATAGATGGATAGACAGAGCAAACTGGACAGAAGCTTCCTGCCTCCTTCTCTGGCAGCTTCTGCTCCCAAACCACGGGCTAGTGCAGCATGGGCAGTGCCAGTGCCCATCCCTGAAGAGGCATTGAAAGGCTCTTAGGGCAGTGAAAGGTGTCCCTGAAAGGGAGAGTGACATCAGCAGACCTTGTCCAAGAGTCACCAGTGTACCTCAGAAGGGCTCAAAGCTTTTTAAAGTCCTGTTGCCATCAGCTCCTGAGCCTTTCATGCTCAGTGCTGGCCAGGTGCAGCAGGGCTCCTACTCCTGCCTGCTATTCTCTCTTTGGACCAAAAGTTTGCACAGCACCCAGGCATTCAAGCAGCTCACAGGTGCACCTGAATTTATCTCTAGGTTCTGTGACCAAGGGAGGTGTTTTTCCCCTCACCCTTCTTCCCTCAAAAGGGGAAGAAGCAGAGGTACTTAGTTTCCTCAGCACCAGAAAAAACTTGGGTCAGATAGAAATAGACCTGAGGCAAATAATACTCTAAAAATCACTTCCCCAGCACAGCCTGAACCATTTTTGACAAAACCATTTAATTTCTAGAGTACACCCATGGCAACAGATCAGACAGTCCTTCCCAGCCTGCCCTGCTTTCAGCTAAACAGGATCCTGTGGGGAACACTGTGCTGGTATTTGGAAGCATCTATTACACATCCTATCATCTAAATGCTTTAAAATTTGTTACTCACCTGGTCACACCTCCTTAAGTTCAGACCTGCTGGTATCTGCAGTGCCCAGAGCCTGTACTTCTCATCAACTCTTGGACATTGCAAGTTCGGTGGAATTTTAAACATGTTTGGTCTATTCAGAATTTGAAATTTTCTACAGTCACCTGATAGTGCTTAATGAGATAACAGAAATCCGTGGAGATTATGCAAACCTCCTGCAGAAATGTGCACTGACAACTACTGGAATAGAAGCATGCTGCAGAGGATACAACAGTCCATACTAAGGCCAGATGCCCTTCGGAGGAAGGAACAGAGTGAAATCTCTTACAGTGGCATCTGTCTAAAAGCTTAGTGACAAAACTTAAGTAACAGAATAGATCTCTGCTGGCAACACTTTTTCTCTAAAGGCTGCAATTGAGAGGCAATATAGAAGACTTTCTTCCTGACCAGCAATGTAATCTGATGTTTCCATGCCAAAGGACCTCTCTAGACATTAACATTTTAAATAGGAAGTACTAACCCTCTGTATCAGTCTCCTAACGCTGATTAGCAGCTCTTTCAGGTCGTTTCCATCAGTGCTGACATGTCACACAAGGCCTACCATTTTCATCAGACAGAAGTTTTAAAATTAAATTACATTTCTTACCAACATTAACTATCGCTCATGAATCTCTTTATCAAGAGATACAAACAGCACTTTGTAAATTTGTCATGTTTGGCAGTCATTTCATTACAATTTTTTCAAATTACAGGTCACTTGAATGTGTGTCCCATGTTATTCACTGTTTTAAAATGCATTCATGTTGCAGGTTTCAAAAAGAGAAAGATTCATTTATTACTATCATTTTGTATGTAGAACTGACATACAATTAAAAGCTTTAATAAAACAGTTCCTGCCTATTCACTGCTGATCTCTTGCTGTATCAATATCTGTCTTCAGAAGAACAGCTGCCATAAATTGGGAAATAAAGGAAATTAGGAATTTAGAAATTAGGAAATAAAAAGATAAAGAATGCCATAAGCATACCTCAAACTGGTATTTGTGGAATGCAATACAGATCTTATTTCTACACTTTCCTGTAATTATCCTGACAGAATTACAGGGAAAAAAAAGCAATGCATTTGATATCTTATCTCTCATAAAAATATATGCTAATGCTTCAAAAACATAATCCTCTAAAATCAAAAAACAATAGATCAAAGTTTTGTGACTAGAAAAATACCAACACATTACACAACAGCCTGTTCTCTTAATGTGTTGCTACAACATTTTATTGACAGTGACATCTTAATACACATGACAAAGAAACAGGTCAGTCACAAAAGAAACGTGCAGGTTTTGTTTTCTCCCTTTTCCAAGAAGGATGTACAAAGTCCTTTACCTAGACACACTAAAAGTTCAGACACATCTTTTAATTTTGGCTTAGTTGCAATAGGCAAAATCATCCGTAGTTCACATTCAAAACCAAAGCTGCCATCATCCTTTTTATGCTTGTCATAGAACTGCTATTAAATATGTCCTTGTTGTCTTTTCAAGAGAACTTTGTCCAGCACATTCAACATTAAAGGTTTTTAAAAGATCTTTTTTTGCTTCTTGAGCTGGAACAAAGAACCAGTTCTCTTAAAAAGTTTTGCTCTCTCATTAAAGAAATCCCATAATGTATACTGGACGAAGAAAGAGAATTCAGCATTCTGTATATTACCATTCTTGTAGTATTTCCTGAGTGTTTAAAAAACCCAAAACAGCGTTTCTATAATTTCAATGAAGTGTGAAGTGCAGCAAAACTGCTCACACAAAATAAGTATTTTCTTTAGGAGAGCCAACAGTTCTTAAAGAGAATATAACCCACAATATATTCAAAGATTAACAAGTACCTTGAAAAGTGATTGCATAGAATTAAAGCTTTTACATCCAGATAAAAAACTCCACACATATACAAGCTACTTACCTTTCTAAAACCAGGTTTGCCAAAAACTGCATTAGTCTCAGGACAAGCCTTTGTCAACGCACAATTTGTTTCCAAGAAGTCATTACATCTCCTGACATTTGAAGTGTGGAGAGACCATACAAGTTATTAGCTGTCATTTTTCATAGGTGTTTGATGGCTTATAACAGCCAAAAATTAAATCAAAACAGTCTCACTGCTGTTGAGACAAGTAATGCCCCACCTTAAGCTTTCAGTCTTCATAATTTAGGTGCATTTGCAAGCCTGCTCTCATTTTCTTCCAAGAGTTAATGAATCACATCAGGACAGGTAATGTACCTCAGAGAAATAGTTTGCAATGAACATTTTTAACCGTTTAATTACCAGCTAGCAGTATGCAGATCTTACTTTTCAATCCTTCCTCACAAATGCTAGCATGTATCTGGTATCCTAAAGAGGAGACAGCAGTTCTGGCATACTCCTCATTCTCTTTACATGGAAGACTTGGGTTTTAGGTTGGCTAAGAGAAGCATAGTTTCCCCTCTTATAACTTAGTATCTGAACCACTGTAAAACAAGGCCAATTCCAGAAATATGGCTTTTGGTAGACAACATTCTACCTGTAATTCAAAGGAAAAATCCAGAGTTCAGAGCTGGAAAGAAAACGTCTGTGCAACTGAATATTTTGTTAACCTTAGAAGCACACTCCTACACTCTGTACCTTACAATATTAAAGAAGACACTCTAAATGAGTCTCAATGCCTGAATAAGAACCCAAAGGAGAATTACCTATGATTATTAAATCTAAAACCCCCTTTATTAGAAAAAGTTATTCCATAAGCAGAATGAGAAAAGTTTGGTCCACCTCACTGAATTCCTACTGGGGACAGGACAAGCAGCACTGCCTCCAGCAGTTGGCTCAAAGCCACACAGATTCTGACCAACATGCACACACCAATTAGCCAGCAGACCCAGAGGAAAGGCAGCCTGTGGTACTCCTGGATTTTCCCCTCTCCCTGCTGCAACCCTCACATTAAAAAAAACTATTCATTGTTTGGGTATTTTTACTTTTTCTCACTCCCCTCTTTCAACATCCTCCTGCCCATCTACATAAAAACTGATGCTTTTAGGGCAGAAGATACACTCCCAGCAGGATTCTAGCTGCCTCCTACAGTACTCTTCAGTCAACAGCAAATATTTTAGCCCTAAGTTCATTTATTTTTTGGCCTACCAAATATTCAGAAAAGCATAGCTACGAACTTATTTGTGCAACAAATTCTCACTCATGATGTATTCACTTGATGAGCAATTCTTTTTGACATTACAGAAAAGAATAACTGATTTCAGTTTGAAGGGGAACAACAGTACTTGAAATTCTGAAATCTGAATTAGATTTTTCTTTTTCCAAAATTAAATGCTATCTTTTGTTCTCACCTATACAGAAACTTGGTGGGGGAGGGAGGATAAGATTAAGCACTTCAGGTAGAATCAAATAATTTTGAATGTGCTCAGCCTGTGTGTAACCAGATACTATGCCTAGAATGGGGTAAACCAGCTTGAACAATACCCTATTTGCAAAGCTATCTGTGCTGCTTTTGGTGTTGAATAATGCTGAAAGCAGACTGACTCATCAGCTCCAAAATTAAACATCCTGAGAGTAAGGTGAAGATGTAGCTGGCCTGGTGAAGTGCCTGATAAAAGAAGGGAAAAGTGATACTACCGATAACTTATCTAAAGCTGCTGAAGTGACACAGCTAGCTGAAGACTTCTGACTGATCAGTCCTAATCTTTAATGGCCTTCAGGGCTCTTCTGGCACCTCCCTTTTTGGAGTGTGTGGAGATCCTCCCCTGGGTTTGAAGGTGCCCATCAAGGTTATTCCTCAAGGCTGAGCAAAAGAGACTTGCCTACAGTCTTTGGTATGAGTCACTAACCTCAATCTCTGTTGTCTTATACATCAAGAGTGCTATTATCATTACAGTGTAAGGAATTCACACCACCAGAGTTTCATGCCTCCCCAATGTGTCTCATAGGCATCTCCCCTAAGCACTCACTGATCCCCATCCTTGCAGCAGCCATCTGACTCCAGTTCCCGCCAATCCACTCTTTTATACCACTCTTCTTATTGGCTACAGGTGTGGCCTGTTAAGATCAGGCCTGCTCCTAATCTTTAGTAATTAGTCCAGCTGCAACTCATTGGGGGATAAGATTACATTCTATACCACCTTCATTTACCCATACTGTATCCCCCTACAAATCTCTACTTATTAATTGGCTTTGCTAACTTTGCTGTAATTGCTTCAATAGTGCTTAAAACAGAGAATTAGACTATACTAATAGTTATAGCATCTGCCTGTGGAGTAGATAATTCTGATCAAGATATTTTAGTCTAATCATTATCACAACAAATATTTTACACAAATATATCTGGTTTACCATCCTTAATTCCATGGGACAAAGTTGTACAAAGCTTCAATAGCACCTGGATAATCCTTTAGACATAAACTGTTGTCTCAGTCAGGGTTTAAGCCTGGCTCCAGCCTCACCTAGACTCCTCTGTGAGGAGTTCAGAAAGCAAGGGGGTCCTTTCTGCACCTCGTGACTCAACTAATAAACTTTGTGTGAGGTTCCCATCCTGTTTGTCACACAGCATCACACAGGGGACAGGTTATGGCTGAGCCTGGGTCCTTCCTCAGGGAGGTGACTAAAGGAGCCCAAGGGATCAGAGCCCAGCCATGCCAGACAGCATGGTAGAGTGAATGGAAAATCAGAGCTGAAATCAGTGTAAAGCAATTAATGATTCCTTCTGCCAGAAGCGAGATGCTGAAAGCTCCAAGGCAAGAGTAGGCTTCTAGACAAAAAGAGTATATTTAGTTACAAACAAAACCCATAACAGCAAGGTCTTCTAGACTGGAAAACCTTTGTTCTTTTTTTCCATTCTATTTGTGCTAAGAACAAATACTATCACTACTTACATGGCTATAAACTACTTCTAGAGAGGCTCAGGGACATACAGCCATGAGACCTGGCAGTCATTTAATATGCACAACATGCTACAAAGACACTGACAACTTGACAAAGTCACTGCATGGATGCCATCCCTGGTTGTGAATTCACACATCGCATTCCCCTCGCTCCCGAACCTCAGACAGACAGACGGGGTTTATATTTAGGATCAGAATCACACAGAATGGAGAGGAGCTCCTTGCTCTCCACTTAGGATCACTGGCCACTGTCCACTATCCTAACAGCTAAGGAACATCTGAGCCTTTCCACAGGATTAGCCAAACTAGAGGAAAAATGCTGTTGTGCACTCAAGGAATGTTATAATGCTGGCAAAATACTGATTTGAAAGCCAGCTATTTTAAAAATAAGATATGCTTAAGCACTGCCCGGGGCCTGTACAATTAGGCTTTAACAGCTTAGAGAGCTCATGTGCATGAGAACAAACCTTTTTCCCTGTGCCTGACTCCTTGGACTAGGCTCAGAAACAGTTAATGCTTCCAGCTGAACGACAGGTATACCACCACCCAATAAATCACACAGATGAATTGGTAACTTATCTGTCCCATGATATTTTGTTCAAAGTTCATGGCTGCTCTCAGGAAAACAAACCATCAAGCACCTGTTAAATCCAGCTCTTTATTTAATGAACACTGCTAATGGCACACATACTAGCATTTGATCTCTGCTTTTATAATTTAAAAAAAATATATTTTCTAAAAGACATATAAAGAAATTTTTGAATAGAATTGGAGGCTGCAATATTGATCCTGCAAAATAATTCTTGCTTTTTTATGATAAATTAAAATTTCACTTAAGATATGACATTAGTGTCCAGTTTTCACAGCCAGCAACATTATGAGATATATTTTACCTGGTTTTTCATGTATAGATACCAATAAAGTTTCAGGAAAAAAAGTATTATGCAAATACTAAGAAGTCAAAAACATGCCTTCTAGTAAGGAAAGCAAGTATCTTTTGCTTAGACATCATCAACATGAGTGAAAAGTGGTCAGAACTCCTAAGCAGTATTTAATGGTATTGATATATTTATGGCCCAAGCTATTTTCCAACTAAAAAGAAATACTACTAAATAAATGTAGTAACTTTTTTATATCCTTAGTGTGGAAGCAGCAAATAAGTTAAAGCACAGAATATTTTTTTAAATTACTTTAATAAAACCAGGTTCTGATTATTAAAGTACAGTTTAGTAGATCTGAATTTGGCAGAGCTAACATTTAAAACAGACAAATACTGTCAACTCAAAATGTAAAGCAATAAATTATTTCCTAGAATATATGCTCTTGGTATCAAAAGGAACACAAAAGTTTTTGTAACTATTTGTAACCTCTCTCTTTAACAATATTTTGCTGTGAGAAAGCTGACTTCTGCAACACGCACACAGACATTTCCAGAGCTGCATTCCCCAATGGGTGTAGTAACAGGGATAAGTAGGAAACTAGAGTAAACTTCCACAATTATGTTTGTAATAATCTCTTTGAAAAATGATTTTTTTAATGTATTTTTTCTTTTACTTTTCTTTATGAATGTTATTTATGTTTGTTGGTTTCTTGTGATTACATTGTGAAAACCCCATTTATTTTCAAGACCAAGCAGAGGATGTGTAGAATGGATTGCTTGCCAGGGCCAGAAGAGGGAGCTCAAATGAGTACTTTCATTTATTAGGCTAAAGCAGCTTGTAACTGTAGAATTTAACAGTACAGGTACTTTTAAAAGATTAATTAGAGACTTTGATGCATTATGCATTTAAATTAAAATAACAGATTAGTCTCTCTGATTGGCATCTGTAGTAAGGACAGTATAGGTCAGAGTTAAAGGTTAAAGGCTCTCTTAAAACTGAACCTCCACACCACAGGTGATATCTGAACAAAACCCAAGTTGCCCTGCAGTAAATGCCTTCAAACTCACCTCTTTCCCTTTGCCCATCAGGCACAATCAGGCATTCTCTCCAATGGAAAACAAAGCTTTGCAGGCTTCTCCCAATTCTTGCTGTAAAGTCTCAGTAAGCCTCCTGTAAAGTCTCCTCTCCAGTCCAAGAGACACCTCCAGGTATTTTTATAAGAAACTGAGTTACACCTCTCTGTTCTCAAAGCAGAATCAGGTTAACTCAGGCTCTGCTTTTGCCTCCTAAGCTGCACTCTCTGCCAGTTATTCTGTACCAAGTTCTTGCTGTGCTGCTTTGCAGAATACATCCACCACACATTCACAATTTTATATTTTCCTGTCCACTACCTTTAATGCAACAGAAGTTGCCTCAGCTGTGAATATGAACAAAGAAAACAAAAGCAAATCTCCCTGAGGTGATTCAGTCTGTGTTGGATTAGACATGATGAAACTTTGGATTAATAAATACGTACCAAACAGCATGCAATTATTGCTTTATATGCTATAAATAACATATCTATTGCCACTTAAGGCTTTCAGAATTTTAGTCTAATAATTGTTATGGATAGTAACAGACAAATAGAATTGGGGGAATAGTACCACTAGAGAAATCTGGGATAAAATATACAAGCAAGATCCTTTCAAGTAGCTCATAAGCATGGAAGTGGGTTTGCAAGTGTATAGAATGTCATATTTTAAAAAAAACGTTTATATGATGGCAAGAATGGAGCCTACAGAAGTGTGAGAGAAGAAGGGTATGTTTGAATTTTATGTCAAGGAGATGAAATCAACAGAAAGAGGGAAAAGGTTTAAAGAAAATATTAAAATGTCAATATTAACAGAACAAATCTTACCATATAAAACCCATAACCAAGATGAGTTTAAAGGACTCTACAAATAAAGATGTATCATAAAAGTCTAAGAATTAAGACATCTTTTGTTTGCCCTCTTACAATCTAATATATAACATATCTATTGCCTACAATCTAATATATAAATACAAGGTTATTCTCTCAGACCTTAAACTCTCAGAGCTTAAACCCTCAGACCTGCAACTCTCTAAATATGCTTCTCCATTTTCAAAGAAATATCTGTGTAGCAGTTCTGGAGATTAGAAACACATTGATTAAAGAACGAATTTTATTACCATGAGATAATTGAAAATTAATTCCAGCAAAGGAAAAAAAAGAATAAATAAATGAATGAATACAGCTATGCAGGTAGGCACAGAGAAAAATACTCATGCAATAATGACCAATGTGCCAAATAAAAAGTATTTATTTATTAATCTCATTGCTTCTTTGATGGCACTGGATTCCTCTCTTTCTGTTTAGCAGCCTTCTCCATTTTCAGCTGTAACAAAAAAAGACACCAGCAGTGGTTCAAACACTGGTTTACAAATCAGCTAACAATGCAATATTAAATGTCTACATCCAGTCACAAATTTACCAGGGGGATACATCCAGTGGAGAAACATTATTATCCCAACCCAGCCCTGCTCACAAAGGAGCACTTCCATGGCGCTGCAGCTCCTTCCCTAAGGAAACCAGGCTGCCTTATCTCTGCTAATGGCAGTTCAGGTATTTGAGTATCCCTCAAGGCCAGTGTGCCTCAGGAACGTCCAGGGTTTATCTCCGTGTCAATGGAAGGTGGAGCAGTTTTATTGCAGATGTCTAACAGACACAGATAGGTGAACCAGCACACATAAAACCACATGGGAAGGGTGCTGAACCTTCATCTCAGAGCCTCCCTGCTGACCCACAAGGCCATGACTTCCTCCTGTAAGATTTTTTCTACACCACAGGATCTTGTAGCATTGTAAAATTTATCAACACATACACATTTCACTCTGTCATTTCGTAGTAAGACTATTTATCCAAACAAATACATCTGTTGGTTTTAGAGGCTACAAGTACTGTTATACTAGTGAATGAAATCATATTTAGAGTAATTATATAAAAGGGATGTGGAGACTTTTGCATCTCATCTAACACATACACTGCTGTTTAAAATGCTAGAAAGAAAGAATTAACATGCTTTTTCCCATCATAAAATAATACCAAAAGGAAACACAACCTCATTGGGATGTCTACAAATTAACTTACTGCTAAGCAAATGTTGTTGGTCTACACAAAAATGCATTTTAAATCACTTTTCCCCCTTTAGAGGCTTGAGGTTTTTATCTAAAATTTCTACAACCTTTTGCAAAGAAAATAAAATCTCAGGGGGAAAAAGAAACAGAGAAATTTGAATTTGATGTTTTCTATGAACCAATGTAATATTTGTAACATCTGTCCATATTTTCTGATGATTTACAAAGCAATGAAAACTATTTTGAATTTCACAAAGCTAGACCAGCTTTCTCTTTAACACAACCTTGTTGCAAGCCAGCAAGCAAAATAGCAAAACAGTTTAGATTTTAAAAGTTAACTATGCAACATTGCTTTACAAAAGAATTCATAAACAGTTGAGACATACTTCAGCTGAGATGGTGGAGCTACAGGGGTAATGTGAGAAAAGAATAGGTATTAAAACATGTGAATAACCTACACCACAGGGCATTTAAACTAAAAATAGTGTGGTGGAGGAGGCACCTCTAAGAGGGTGATACAGATCATCTAAGAAAGACAGACCAAATTTAGGCAAACTTACACAGACTGTCATTAAAAAAAAAAACAAACATTCTGGAATTGTATAAGTGAGGTAACAAACACCTAGTCCTAAATGTTAAAGGGAGTTTCTGTGACTCTGCATTGTTGTTTCTTTCTGTCACATAGTAAAATGTTTTGGTTTTCTGTACCAGAGAGTTACCTGAATTAAAATCTGCCTGGTTAAGGTAAATGCCATCCTACACATGACTGACCTCTGAAATCCTGTAGTAGCTCATAACTGTACTTTAAAATTTATGTTAAGAAGCTAGCTTTCCCAGTAATTGAGAAGGAATAATATAATGCATTTATATGCCACTTAAATCATACATTTATGGGGTTTAGATATCCTCTTGTGAAAGTGTATTTAAATTAAGCAATAAATGTAATAACTTGCCCGTTCTTGATAGCGTTTTTCAAAGTAAGCCATGTCATCAGCTTCTGATTGTTTTCCATGAGAAACCTGCCCTGTGGCACTTGAACTACCTGAAAAACAAAACATAAACAGAAAACAAAACCCTTTTTTTATTAATGATACTTGCTATTCCGTTAGTTATGTTTTACATTTGGCAAAACCCCTTTAAAATGGGAACTCACCTTTATAGACAAGTACAAAACCCAGTATTTGGGACCAAAGAGAAACCTTTTTCAAATAGGCTTGCAAATACTATAAATGTTTTAAAGGAGTTCAACTGTTATATTTATTGGTACATTTTTCTACTAAATTAGGGACATATAATAAGTGTAAGTGATCCATAATCCCACATAGAAAAAGCTTTCTGATGTTTTCTATGAACCAATGTAATATTTGTAACATCTGTCCATATTTTCTGATGATTTACAAAGCAATGAAAACTATTTTGAATTTCACAAAGCTAGACCAGCTTTCTCTTTAACAAAACCTTGTTGCAAGCCAGCAAGCAAAATAGCAAAACAGTTTAGATTTTAAAAGTTTAAAAGAAAATAAGGCAGTTTCACAGGATTGTGCTGAGTATGTACAACCCATTCAGATATGATGAGTTTCTAAGAGAAATTAAGAATTTTAAAAACTGATCCAATGAATACATTATATCATTGATGGGAAAGATAACAAGTACTAAGAAAAAAATAATTTCAGGTAAAACACACATCGCAAGCAAAAATAACAAGCGTTAAGTTATTCTAAGCATTTGAAGTACATGAATGTTGCACTAACTTACCCCATAGCAAAGCTTCAATATTCATTTTAATGCCCTGAGCATCCTTCAATTCATTAATAAAATCAATTAATTATATATTAAGTTCTTTCTGTATAACAGCATAACCCTATTTATACATCACCCGCTATTTGTGGCATGGATTGAGCGGAACTCGAAGGTCCCTGAAATGCTTTTAGAAATGGATGATCCATGCTAGTAACTGGGGCTTCTAAAAGTTCAGCAGAAGGAGCACCTGTCAGAAAATAAGGTGAATGGAAACAATAATTAACTCCAGGAGATACAATCCTAATACACATGCTGGGGTCAGAACAAGGTTACAGATTCATATCTACAACTCTCAGCGCAGACCCCATAAACTGGAGTTAACTAAAGCATTACAAGGATGGCTTCAAAGGCATTGAAAAACTTTGTTTCTTCAATTACTACAGTTATGTTTTCGTTTCTAAACTTCAGAAAAATTCAGGAATCCAGATCAGAATTTTAAAAATAAATAATGGGTATGTGGCAATAATAGATAAAACAGTATTTCAGGACAAAACATGTGCATTACTAAATGACACAAAATTACAGAGCAGAAAAAGTATCGAGATCAACTAACATGTGTGTTAAAAGTTCTACCAATTCTACCTCTTATTTTTTATGCTGAACAGCTATTAACCTTTGAGTTTGGAAACAAAAATGCTGTGAATATATAACCAAGAAATACCTGGACAGTATTAGGCTAAAGGACTAACATAAATAGAACATGGAAGTACTAGGTTACAGGAAGTGTTAGAAGTTATAGGTTCTCTCTAAAGGATATGCTGCATTTCAAGCAAAAGCAACTGGGTTGAACATCAGAATAGCTGGAAAAGAGTTTTTTTATCAACTCGCTACAGTAAGTAGGACAATGTGATCCCTTAAAACCTTGAGGACAGCTGGAAAGGAAAAGTCTTTCTGCAGTTCTATTCATCCAACTTGCCTTCAAACTTTGAAACTCTATTTTGATTTAGTACTTTTCAAAGGTGGAGAATTAAAATTTCAGCTGCACATACCTATTCCACTGTCATCAAGCCTCATGTAGCCTTCTGCTAGAGAGCTAAAACCAGTCAGTCCTCCCATGGCAGCGTAAGGAACATCCTGCCCCACGGGCTTTCCTTGGGCTAAGCGCTCCTCCTTGGTTTCCACAACTGTTTCATGAGCAAATGCTGGCTGACCACAGGCACAGGTGAAGGAGCTGTGAAAGCCTGAACACTTGGAACCTGAGAAACAAATAAATTAGTGAGATGGTGATGGGATTTAAGCATCCAGCTTATGTGAAAAGGCTGTTTAAAAGAGAAGGAATGACTCCTGGGATTAGATCATGAGGGCCATCCAGTCACAGGATCTTACTGAGCCAAGTTTCAAGCACCTCTGAGGATGGAGATTCCACCTCTCTGAGCAGCCTGGACCAATGCTGGATCAGAAATTTCTTTTCTGATGTCTAACTGCATTTCCTATGTTGCAACTTGTATTTATTGTCAACAGCAACACACCTCTCCGTCCACTTAAAACAAATAAAAATAAAAGTTCTGACATGGGTAAAGCTGACAACCTGCCAGCATTTTGGCAGAATTCCCTCCATGTATAGCATATATCATTGTTGCAGGGCTAATCATACCACAACTTATTACACAAATCACAATTTAAATATCTTTTAAAATTAGCAAAATTTTCTCAGTAGCAAATAGAGACTGTGGAAGCAACAAAAAATAGGTTCTACACAGGAGTATCATTAGACTGACTTTCAGGGAATTTTTTAAGCTTCAGCCACAGGATGGAATTGAAATAGTCACACAAACGTTATGTGACATTCTGAAACAGAGTAAAGTGACCTGTCTGCCCTATCTAAAACTGTCATCAAAGCCCCTCTGGAGCAATGATGTGACCAAGAAATTGAGGAAGTGATGTTGCAAATGTTTCATTATACAAATCACCCTTGTCCCAGCTCACAGTTCATTTTGTGGAGCACCGTGAAAAATTTCTTTAAGTCTTTCATAATAGGTTGATCACATTCTTGAAAATGTTAAAGGTTTTTTAATATTATTTTGGGCACTCCTCAGTAACAGAACTCTATGTTTGGACACAGAATACAGTATATGCAACATATACAGAGCAACAAGCAGTTAAGTTTTTCAGTTATAACTTATCTGTCATCTTAGATTTATCAACACTGGACAAGACTGATATCATTACATTAAAACAAAACAAATCCAAAATAGAAGCAAGTCTTGGCACTTCACTGTGAAATCTCTGACACCCTCAGAAGTGTTTGAGAAACACTAAGCAAAAGGCATTTTATATATTAATATTGAAAACACTGTGTTCTATGGATTCAGTCTGAACTATCCGACTGCACATCTAAGATTTTCACATTACATAGTGCAAATTCTTGGAAGGCTGTCATGTAGATATTTTATGGTTTATTCTGTGGGATATGATTCTCAACCAGCAAAAGCTGTTTACACTTTTTTTCTGTACAAAATAGAGACATTCCATGAAAGAAATTTAATAACAGTGCAGAACTCTAGCAAAAAAAAATCTTCATCTTATGTAATTTGAGGTTTCAAATTAAAAGATCTTTATGCATTATTTATTTCCTGTGTTTAATAATTACTGTTGTTTCATAATATTAACCTCAAACAACTGTAGCAAAAAGCTTCCTCTTCATCCCTTCTCTAAGATCTTGCTGAAACTCCATTCCCATTTGCATTTCTAGACCCACAATCTCTATGGTCATGAACCACTTCATTAGAGTGCTGGCAATAGAATTATTTGGGAGCAGAGTACTACTTCCTGTTGACTTGAGAAAAGACATAAAAATATATTTATTGTTGTTATTATTATTATATAATATAATTATACTAAAATATAATATATTTTTATTATTATATTAATGTTCTATTCAGCTAGGCAATAGAGGAATGGATATCAACACTTTTCTCTCCCAGCTACCAAGTTCAGGTAGAAAAGGCACGTGCATGCAGCTGAAGTGACAAACTGCAAACAGGATTTTTTCATACTGTGTAACTTCAGGCATCTGTCTCCATAATCACTTATCTGAAGCATTCAGGGATTTAAACTCCTTCACAGGATCAGGCAAAACTAAGGATGTTGTTCTAAACCCTCCTGTGCAAAAGGTGATGTCTTCCTTCCCACTTGTCATCCTTTCTCAAGCATGAAAACACACATTGGTTACGAGAGGAATAGCAGATTTGTCTTTACAAACAAGCTGTGGGTTTGCTGGTAGATAAAACCAGCACTGGGACATAAAAGAAACAATGGGAAGGATTCCACTGATTGATGAATGGAAAAAGATATTTGCTTTTACAAACAAATTTTAGGTTTGCTGATAAAGGAAATTAGACACTGAAAGATGAAAGAAACAATGGGGAAGAAAAACATCTAAAATCTGCAAGAATTAAAAATTAAAAGGGAGCGTTATACATTAGAGGGAAGTCTTTGGTATTAGGCGTATCGGGAGTCTGTACCTCTCAAGTACCTCAGCCAATGGGGAAAGAGAGAAGGGAAATGCGGCCGGGAAAACAAGATAAAAAGGAGGTTGCGTCCTCCAAAAATTCGAGAGATCTCAAGGGAATGCCCCATGGCCTCTCCCCTTATTCGAATAAAGCCAAAAAAACCACTCCTCGGTCTCCTTTTTGGACCTAGACCTCTGTTGTTTGTGGATTAATTTCCCGGACAGCGACAAGGGCAGCGCACACCGCACGCCCTGGGCAGAGCAGAGCTCGCTCGGGCGCCGTTCCCGCTGAGTTTCCCGGCCGGGAATGCCGCAGCGCTGGCTTACAGGAGTTGCAGGGGAAGCCGGGCGCGGCGCTGTGCTGCTCCGCCAAGTGCTTGCAGCGGCAGCGCACGGGCTGGGCGCCGTTCAGGGGCACAAAGCGGTAGGACTGGCACGGGCAGCCCTTCACTCGGCAGGGCACGCTGATGGGGCGCTCCTTGGGCAGCTCCTCGTAGTCTGTTTTGTGTTGTTTGTACCTAAAACAGGAAAAGTAATGACTTTTATAACTTTGCTGGTATTTATCAGAAAACTACCTGAAAAGCTTACTATTCACTTCACAAGTTTTGTTTAGAAGTAGCTTTAATTGTACTTTTTACTCTTAATTGTGAGTATTTACCTTTTTTAAATTTAAGAGTAATTTACTCTTAATTGTGAAATTTCAATTAAATGCATATTAGCAGGTGGTTTTACATCTATTCATCACATAAATATCACATATCCTTATGTTTCACTTTGAGAGCACTACTAGAATCAATCCAATCCACGTTAACTCATGCCTTGCAGCTGAATTTATCGAGACTACAAAACCATTTTGGTCTCAAAAATATATTGACATTTGCATTTACAAACAGTTGTTACTATTTGAAACCTAATTTTCTCAACCCGTAAACCTTAAATAAATTTGCCAATGCACTACTTTAATGTGTCTGGGAATACTTCACATTTTCCTGATTTTTGAAAACACTAAAGTGTAAAAGGAGGGAAGCTACCCACCGGTGGGTGCAGAAGCACAGTGTCTCTGGTCCCACAAGCTTACAGTCCATGCCAGTTGGTGATCTCCAGCTCACATACAACCTGTTCTGCAGCCGAGCTGGTAATACTTTTCTTTTGTACTCTTCATATTGCTCGGGAGTAAAGAGCTTTCCTCCATCATCATCACCAACAATTCTGGATACAAGGCAAAAAAAAAAAAAAAAAAACAAACATAAGAAAATAAAAATAAAAGTAGATTTCTCAGATTTTTTAAAATATATAACAGAACTTTATCTGTAAATGCAAAACAAATCTTGTATTTCATATTACTCTTCTAATAATTTAACAGAACTATAGATGAGTTTTAGAGAATATTTTTTTGAATAATGCTCTTTTAAAAAATTTGCTCTGATGGACTGAAAACCAATTCTAAGAGAGAAGGAAAAATTAACACAGCAAACTACCAGGGGTTCTTTTGGAGAAAAAAAAAAAAGCAATGAGTATCAAGGGTCATGTAACCAGCCAGCTCTGCCTCAGACTTCTTGACTGACCTATGGCAAGTCACTTCACCCATCTACACCCAACTGTATTGCAAATTTGTGTCAGGAGATTAATCTTAGTCTAATCTGAGTATTCAGCTGCAAGCAGGCAACCCCACTGCCATCAAAGCAACAAACATCACATCCAAGTTGTCTTCTGATTTGCAAGAAGACTATGCTGTTTTCTCAATTAAGCTATCACTATGGTCAAATTCAAGGTCACTGAATACCTGGAACTCCTGAGCAGCATCTGAATTCTGCATTTATGGAATTAATTAAGGACAAAAAATAAAATACATAAAATACAAATGAGACTTAACTGCAGCACTTACCTATGCTAAAAATGATTTTATTAATGTCTGTAAATATTTCAGTTATTATTTATTGGATATGCTAAAATATGCTAAACGAGTGGTTCTTTGTCAAATATTCTGTGGATTTGTGCACTGCCAGCACTGCAGAGCACCAGAATAATGTGCCAACACAACGCTATCATTTGCATGTCAACCCAGCCAACACCGACTGAATCACTGCACATCTTATGTAAGAAATGCCACTGTGCCTTCCTCTGGTGTTTTACTCAAGGTTTTCCTAAACTAAATTAAGATCTCATCTCAGCACAACGACTGTGTTTATTTTTGTTCAGCCTTTCGAGAGAAGCCCTGACAAGACTAGCAAAGACACGCAGCAGTGTAAGGGATTTATACAATGCAAAACTTGGAACTCACGATGCACGGAATTCCTCCTACTCTGAAGGAGCAGTACGGCTGGCAGATTATCAAATAATGGCTTGAATTGGACGGGACCTTAAAGACCACCTAATTCCAGCGCCCTGCCGTGGGCGGGATGCCGCTGGTAGGCCAGATGGCCTCTCACAGCCCATCTCACGCCCTCCTGGATGCGAGGGACGATGCGTGACTTCACCGCTGACAGCCACGGCTTGCAGCACATCCTCACCGGGGCACACCAGCCACGGCACCTGCGGCTGCGACAGCGAACGGCGGGGGCTGCATGCGGCTCCACGAAGCCGCCGCACACCCCCAAGCAGCCAATTCAGAGGCGGCCATCCCTCCGGGAGGAATGCTGGGCCGGCTGCAGGGGATGCGACTCGGCTGGGAACGCCCGTCCCCCGCCCCAGCGACCCCAGCGCGCCGCCCCGTGCGCTCACCGCCGGTACTCCGCGTACTCCTCCAGGGCCTGCGCATCCACCTGCAGCCGCTCCATGCCCGCCGGGCCGCCCGGGGCGCGGGGCTGGCAACGGGCAGGGCCCGGCCGCGCACGGAGAGCGGCAGGCGGGAGACAGCGGGGGCAGGCGGGGCAAAGGCGGGGTACAGGCGGAGGAAAGGCGGGGGACAGGCAGGAGAGAGGTGGGGGACGGAAGGGGACAGGCGGGAGAAGGCGGGGGACAGGCGGGGGAAGGCGGGGGACGGGCGGGAGGCACCCGGAGGCAGCGGAGGGGAGGCGGGCGCACGCAGGCAGCTGGCCGCAGCACGTTCCGCACCGGCGGCTGAGGAACGGGCGTGTGCGGGCCCGCGGGCACGGCCAGCTCCCGGGCACGGCCATCCCCACAGGCACGGCCAGCCCAGAGAGCACGGCCATCCCCACAGGCACGGCCACCACCCAGGCACGGCCAGGTCAGAGAGCACGGCCAGCCCCAAAAGCACGGCCATCCCCACAGGCACGGCCAGCCCCGAGGGCACGGCCAGGTCAGAGAGCACGGCCATCACCCAGGCACGGCCAGCCCCACCCCGGGTGCTGTCCCGGCCGTGGTGTTGTCGTTTCCAGGCGCGCAGCGGGGCGAGGTGCACCTTTGTTTCATGTGCAAAGCAGGGAGCTAGGTGGCAACCCACAAAAGGCTAGGCCATAAAAAACTTTACACTGTTTATTACATTTTTAACAAAGGCATAAGCATTAATTGGCTACAAATTGCACGATTTTTCTACTAATTAGTATTCAGCCCCCTATTTGCTAGTCATACCTCTGGTCATGCTAATTAGTACACGGGCACAGTTCTGCCCATTTGAGTCTGGGGTCTGTTTTGAGCAGGTGGTCATGATCGCCCACAGGTGGAATTCCCCTTCCCACAGTCACTACTCAGTTCTGCCGGCTTCACTCCTGGTGGCTCTCATCCAGACAGTCCATTCATCTTGGAACTGTCTTCTCTTTTCCTTAAAACAAACAATTAGCCAAGCGTACAACGTTCACAATGCAATTGCTCAACCATAACTGTCCAGCTATGGCTACTGATTAACAACAAAAAAAAATTGCAAAGTTTGATTCAAATCTTGAGGGGGTTGATGTCAAGCACAGGACCCACGTAGTGTGCACACACACTGTAGGAAGGCAGTCACTCCCTGTGCCCCTTGGGACAGACACACTCCCTGAGCAGCAGTGCCAGGGCACAGCCGCACACACCCACCAGTGCAGTGCCTCGGAAGGGCACCCACAGTCCTGGGTGCCAGCAGCCACCCAGCACAGCACCCAAGCCCTCCCAGTGCCTGCCCTGCACCCACGTTGCCCTCTGCCTCTGTTTAGACCCCACTTTTCTGGTGGGTAGGTGAGGGGTACTTTTGGCTGGTCACCGATTCCTCTTCCTTTACAAAATAAAATGTATGTTCCATTAGAAAATATGTTTGGCTCGTAGTTCAAGACTACAGAAGGCCAAATTTGGGAAACATTTCTAACCAAAGATGGTTCTTAGACTGGCAACCTGCAAGTCCCAATTCCTCTCCATATGCCACAATCAATGTAACCATATTGGAACAACTCCTCCAATGTGTTTTTAGTGAATCCACCACAGGCTGCTATTTCTGACACCGCACTCTCTGTGTAAATTGACTGCTTCCCCTTGACACAAACAGACCGGCCACAAAGTGATCAAACATGTGAAAAAAAAAATATAGTACGTTTTCCTTATCCGAGCTTTAGGAAATTGGTATTTAAATTGTGCTCTGCCTGCTAGCATAAGCTATGAGCCTTCAGACTGTCAAATTGAGATCCAAGAGGAAAGGCTTTTTCCATACCATACAATGATACTTCCCTGGAGGAAAAAAATTAAAAACAAAAACAGAAAAGAAAAAGAAAAAAAATATTCAGCAATTCAGGGAAATCTCCACATAGTTTTGAACTGGAGAAGCCACCAGCAATGCAGCAGAAGGTGGTGAAGAGGAATGTCACAAGGACCATGGCAATGTGCTGCCAAAACATCCCCCAGAAGGAGATGAAACAACAGGGACACTCTCAGTATCCAAATAATGTGATAGGGCATATGGTCTGGGCATTTGTCCTGTGGCTATGCCACATGTACAAGAAATTTCAGCAGAGCAGGCAGCACTGGAACACAACACATGTCCTGTCACACTGAGATCTGAACACAAACAGGTCACCCTCAAAGGCAGGAAGATAAGGGAGCAAATCCCCACTGCAGTCTTCAAGTAAGCTAGTGGAAGAAAATAAAATCACACCAAAACCCCTCAGGATTGTCACGGAAAAGTCAGGGGAAATTCCTCCTGTGACCAAAACTTCAAAAAAGAAACAGATGGGGGAAAGGGGACCTTGAAAGCAGGACTAGAAGCTCTGCAGACAGACTTTGAATATACTGAGGAACACATTGCTCCACAGGAGCTGCACAAAACAGAAGATCTCTGAGATACCTTATCTGTATGCACATTTTGCTGGTGCCAGAGATCCCAGCCCTGCCAATAAAGGGGGAGGTGTGGCGGTGGGGGGAAGAGCTCTGGCAAGCCTGGTTCACACAGAATGAGCAGAGCTCCTGTGTAACGGGTTGATGTGCCTCATCTGTGCAAGATCTGCGTTAGAAACAGCCCCCTGAAATACAGCCTGGGTTCAGAGAGAAGAACCAGGTTTCATAATAAGGCAGTTTTCGTGAGGGGTACAAATGTTAGTCTATATGTCACTCATGTCAGTGTTTATGCATGAACAGCCAGTGAGAACTTATTGAGATTAGGAAATCAAGTCATTTTTTTCTGAGGCATCTGTCTTATGAACTACTTCCCATCAAAAAATAAAGGATTTTTCCCCCAGATTTCACAGCAAGAGTTTTGCAACACAGACAATGTTCAGTTTATTAGCACCCAGTGCTAATATGACCCTCACAAGATCTGCTTGGATCCAAACCTAGATCAGTAGACTTACTTGGGATATAAAAGGTACTTTGTAATCTTTTACAGATATAAAAGGTACTTTTGTAACCCAGAAATGGTGTTCTTAGCTAATAAAGGTATCTCCAACAAAAGGTGTCTCAAACACTCTTTTTACAGTCATAGCAGGAGTATTGGAATATATTTTGAATTTAGATAACCCATTCCTGTCCCTCATCCCTTCTAGGTGATTGTTAATAGACAGCCAAAATAAAATTCATTACAGATTGCTCGAAACAGATTATTTTGTAAACTACCAAATAATTTTGAATAGCAGGAAAAAAAAAAAAAAAGGCTTTCTGCTGCCATGAAGAAGCCATGACACAAGGTAAGTAAAAGGACCAGGAACCCAGATGGCATGTTTCACCTCCTGGAGTTGTGATGCAGCATACAGATACTGCTGGCCCAAGATCTCTGAACACATCAAAGTGGGTTGAACATATGGACACATACTTACAGTACAGCTCTGTGAGACCCAAGGTGCTGCCTACACATCAAAGGCAACAGCTTAATGCTTCACAGGGTGTTGACAGTCTCTCTCAACACCCTCTGTTAACAATAAAACGTGTGACCCTTTACATTTTTTTAAACCCTTACAAATTTGACAAGCACTTAAAATTATTCTCAGTGAAACATCTATAAATTGAATATAGTCACTTCACTAATGCAAAAGTAATTAACTTAGGAAAAACCTGTTTTAATATTTTAAACCTCAAGTCATCATTTTGAAGTAGTAGTCAGTCATTCTATTTCTATGGATCTGGTCAATGACTATCTGACTAGCTCTTCTGAAAGCAAGAAGAATTTGAGGCATAAAGCATAACAGAAACAGTTTCCATCAAATTGTTTCCTCCCTCCACATGTGTTATCAATATCCCAATATACTTGAAAATAAATGCAAGCAGCACTCACTTTTATAAACTTCTAACCATGACCATATACTATGCTACAATAAAAATTAGTTTGTGTATTATTAAGCCTAGTTTACAGGATTTTAAAATGTTAACATATTTTCCTTCAGTTTTGCTTTTAGAAAACCAGAACCTGATTAGACACCAACTGACAAAGTAAATTGATGAATGCCACAGGGAATGTGGAAGCCCATGTGCAAGCAAGGATCAATTAATAATGAAAGATTTTGCTGGAGGTACTTAAAACACAGTTAAGAAAGTTGTAGTAATTAAGATCACTTAGAGATAAGATAATTCAGCAGCATGTAATGCCACTGGTGCTTAAGAGATGTGATTCCATGAATGTATATAATGTGATTTTTTTTTAATTTGACTTTCTTTTAATAACCTAAAGGATATTTTCAAATGCCTGTGTACATGATTGCTAACAAACAGAGTAGTGAAATATCCATTCAGTACCAGTCACACATGAAAAACATAGCAGAAGTCTAATTCACTTTTTTGGCTGCTATAAAGGGTAGTCTCCCATTTTGTTCTTGCCTTTGAAGGTGGCATGCTATCAGATACACTAAATTGAACCCCAAAATAGCAGAGCCTTTTTTTTTAAAGTACAAAATTTAAAAGAGCACAATTGCTAGGTAAGGACGGTCATATTTGGATTAATTGCTAATTTACATTTTATATCACCTTTAAAAATATCACAACACCACACCAATTGTACATAAGAATATTTTAGATGATCAGCCAATTCAGTAAGTCAGTGTCTTTTTAGGAATTAAAGGTTTTCAAGAAAACATAATAAACTGGAATGTTACATTTTATGCAATCATTTTTCTAAATAACTTCTTGATAGAGGTATCCAAATTTACTCTGCTTCTGCATTCCCATGAACAAAGGCTGTGACAGCAGCAAACACCCCCAGAACATGTACCTGCACAGGAGGAGCTTGGTTGCTAAAGCAACTTGCACACATCACAAACATGATGTGGTTTGGAAATGTCTGAATTAGCAAATATTTTTAATTAGAATTCAGATCTATCAAGTCAGCTTCTTTAAATGATTGTGTTATTGAAAAGGATTTAGCAGTCACTTGGAAAAACAGACAACTGTGCAATATGTGATGCATAATACTGGCTGCCAAGGATACTGATGTTTCACCACACTAAACACAAGAACCTGTACATCCTGGGCCATGCTTCTGTATTTTAAAAATTATTTCATTTAAAACAGATCAGCAAACTTCTGTGATCTCAACAGTGCATAGGCAGCTTGCTAAGAGTTGTATCAGTGTTTTTAGAAGGAGCATCTGTCCATCCATTAATCTCAAAAGTTCTTTAATGTGGAAATGCTCAGCACTTCACATACAATTGTGAAAAAATGCTTGGTTATCTTCATTACATTAAGATTACTATGCAGAGATTCAAAACTATCTATTTAGATGAGAAAAGCAACAGAAAAGACGAGCAAATAAAGACAATTTCCCCAAGATTCTTGCCTGCCAGGTATTTCATTGTAGAACTCAAGGGCTGTATTGAGACCCAGGCTATTTCTATTTAGACAGCAATGAATATATACTCTTCTCTTTCCATTTTTCTTCATTAGAACTTCTGTTTGGAAGTGAACCTTGTCATTTTTTGCTACCTACATTAAGCAATCACTTAGAGGCACAGAAGTACTGCCAATTACCTAGAGAAATCAGCTGATAAACATGCATGAGGCAAATTACAGCTGGGAAAATTCAAATCCCCTAATTTACCAAAAGATTTCAAGAACAAAACCAAAACACTCCCCCCATGCCCCAAATCAGCAGTTGTTTATATAAGAGAGGTTTTATGTCCTCCTGCCTTCTAAAAAATAGAAGAAGAAAGAAAAGGAAGTAATATCCCAAACCACATCCAGCCTAAGAACCAACCAACCATAAGGAGATTCCATACACACAAGACTTGAATGAGGTCACTTTGGGAGGTTTTGTGATGTCATCTGAAATGGGAAATCCACAGCTGCATCATAAAAACTGCAGCAGAAATACTACTTAAATATTGCTCAGAAAAGAAAAATATGCTTGGCAACACAACCAAAAACTGTGATACTATCAAGCATTTTGGACCTGGGCTAAGTTGTAGCCTTCTGCAGGCTTTCTTCACAAGCCCTTGGGTTCTTTACACAACCTCCTACCTTGGTAGGGCTGCCACACCTCTCACAAGTCCCACACAAGAGGCTACAGGCTAGAACAGGCAGATGTTTTCTTACTACTGTTAACAGGAAAGTCAGCTGAGACCCTCCCTTTATCCCTTCCTTACCCTTTTTTACCTCAGTCTGCACACCTGAAGTTTGGTTTTGCTACTCTGAAAACAACTACATGTTTATAGCACAAAGGTTTCAATTTGTAACAACCAAGTATCTAGGAAAAAAACCAGACAGATAGAGAGAGAGAGAGATGGATATAAAAATCTATCTATCTTCACATTGTCAATCTGCAGGTTCAAAAGAAGTTCTGCACAGATCTTTACTCTTAGGTTAAACAGTGAAGTCTTTGCCATTAAAGATCTAAATCAGTTATTTTATTTTCAATTCTTTCTCCCCTTTCTCCTCTAACCTGAGGAAAGTTTCAGGGCATTAGAATTTCAAGAGCAGAAGTCAGTGACTAAGAAGGAAGAATACCAGAAAGAACACTACTAAAACTCAGATGTACAATTTTCCAATCCAGAAACTGACAGAGCACATGTAGCAAGAATGACAAGACCATTTAATTACAAACAAACAAACCCAGGAACATTTACAAGTACAATTAAAAATTTATTTTTCTCTTTCTGCATTGAAGTGAGTACATGTTTACACACAATGTGACAAAAAAAAAAATCATCTGGATACTAAGTACTAATTAAGATTGCAATTGCATTTTCCTTTATAGCCATCAATAACATAAGCAGGGAAACAGAAGAAAGGGAAAAAACCACATAACTTTGCCTGGTATATCACCCAGTGCCTCTGGTTTTACTCATCCCCAAAACCTCATTTACAGGACACTTTTGGCAAAAGTCCCTGAACATTCTGTCCCCGCCAAACATTCAGTACAGTTTAAAAAACAGGTTCAGTGGCACTTCAATATGATTTCAGTAACATTTGAGATACAGTGCACCCAACACTGCATGCAATTCACTTTGCTGTAAGGCTGACTTAGACATAAGGCAAACATTACCTTGGCTCTCAACTATTCCATGATTAGACACCCTCAGTACACATACCCCTGTTAAATGCAGAGATGCCTTGATTCCCTTCATTGCTTTTCCTTCTGATCAAGCAAGCAATTCAGGGAGATGGTGTGCTATACTAAACACAAACTGCAAGGCATCAAAATGTTAAAACAAACAACAATGAATAAAAATAAACTATATTCACATATTCAAAACTTATTTCCATCACTTAAATAATTTTATCTGCAATTACAAAATACATACACTTAAATATCTTTTTATGAAATAATCAAAGATATCACAGATGATGATTTGCTTTTCATAATCTAACTGCCCTACCTCTGGCATAAAGATAAACCTGGACAGTGTTACTACCTATAATGATTTCCTATTATAATAAATTTTCTTAAATATACAGTAACTTCTCTTTAACTATTCTGACAGATAGTGCAAATAAAGACATTCTTTGGGTCACAATTTTAAAATATTACCACCAACGCTATCCTCAATTTAATATTATTTTAGTAAATAAGTAAGAAAATATTTTAAGTGTACACATCTTCTAACATCTGTTTAGCAACACATTTTCCTCAGTTACCTTGGCTTAATGCAGACCACAAAAAATGAATAAACTACAATATTGCTCACCTATCCAAAAGATATGTTATATTCATACTTAAATAAATATATTTTGAAATCTACCCATAAGTTTCCCATTGCTTTCCATGTATTGTTATTATCCAATGGCCTACTACATCAAACCATATCAAAATATCTTTAGAGACAACAAAGATCACTTCAGAAGCACTGCTCAAAGGCAATGAAATAATGCTTTGAGAACCTAAGCACGTTAGGCCTACACAGATCCAAGCATGTCGTAGAATACAATAGTTTATGCTTGCTTTAGAGTCAACTACTGCTTTGCCCTAGCCAGAGACAAAAAGCTTATCTTAAATATTCTCCATCAATGGTGCAGCAACACGAAGCAGCCTGTTTGCTATCTGATGTTGCTTGCTGGCTTTGCACGTTTGTTTGCAGTCACTGGCACCTGGTGGTTAGTTCCATTAGTGGTGTTTGCTGCTGAGCCATTCACAACAATGTAATCAACCTTGTTTTCCAGTTTCACCAGGCGTTGTAAGATGTCATCCAGAAGAACAGCAATTGTTCTCTTAAGATCAGCTGAAGATAATGGAAAAAACAAATTACAGCCTGTTATTTACTCTGTGTGGAAAAGAACTGCCATTTCAACACATTCACATCTTAAGACTTGCTATTCTTCCTAGCATACTTTTTGGAGAGGAGTGCAGATTGATTAAGAAGTACGGAATTAAACAGCTGTTTGAATTTTCTTTAATAACATTCATTTGTTATTTTAGGGAAGGGAGATACCATTATAACAGGGAACTGTGAAGGCAGCCAATTAAATATTAGAGTATAAGAGCAAAAACACTAATTGGAACATTAGAAGTGGCTACTCAAATGTATTATTTCAAATTTCATCCAGACAACAGCATTGGAATACTCTATGTCATCTTTTAGCCTTGGATGCAAGAGAATATATCTAAATACTTACCACCATAAAAAAGGTAGCTAATAGCTTTCCCATAAATGACAGATTTAGCCCACAGAAAAGCTGTCATTAAAAGCTATCTTACTGCTTCTTACATAAGCTATAAAGCAAGGGTTAAAAAATCTATTTACATCTTTATTGACTGAAAAATAAGAGAAAAGATGGTAAAAAAATTCTCATGATCAGGAACAAAAAAACAGTAACATCTTCCAATAAAAAACTATTTATGTTGTTGCCAATCACCATCTTCTTTCAGCTTTGAAAAACATTAACAAACTTACCAGGTTTTACAAGCTGTTAAGATTCCCCTTACACATGAAGAAATCTACAAACTCAGTCTCTACCCACTGCCCTCTAATCAGTTAACTAAGCAGGAAGATTGGGGAGAAAGATCACAGGCATCAAAATGAAAAAACAGGAGTAAACCAGATAAAATTAAAAATTAGTAGTAAATTAAATTTCAAAAAAAAAAAGTACCTCCCTCTAGTTCTTGTTTAGTAATGTGAGCTTTAAAGAAAAAAATTTGCTAAACAATTCAAGCCAGAGCAGGGTCTGGGTCATGTACAGAGAGTGGGTCGTGTACTCTGTAGTATCATTTTGTGCTCAACAATCTGGTGGAGGGAATTGCCAAGTTTTAATTCTGATGATCAGCAGGTAGATCAAGTGATGACTTAAGTTTATATCAAACTCCAGAAAAAAACAGAGAAGACAAGTCTCACTTGGAAATACGCCCTAAATGACAGAAAAACCTAATTACACAGTAAAGGAAGTCCTTGATGACAAAAAAAAAAAGTGGGAGGAGAAAACAGGGAAGAGAAAACAGGCAGTCTCTTACTGTGATAAAAATTAATTTTAAGAATGAAAGGATTAAAGGTTTAAACACTTTTTAGTCTCCTACTCCTCTTGGGCTGTTCCTGCACTTCTTGTCATCACAGACTTGCTTTCTTCTTCCTTAGCAGCAGCAAAAAGACTTCAAACACATTTTTGCTGCTTGCACTCTTACCAAAGGCCTGCAAAGGGCATCCTACAACAGGCAGAGCCATTTAAGTAAATCTTAAGGGGATCAAAGTTCATTACATATTTTGAAATACTATTTTTAAAAATAAACAATTTTAGTTATCTTTTCAATATTTCATAAGATAGTAAATACTGGCAACCTATTTATCAAGTTAGGTACAAATTCATAAGACAGGCAAATCAGAGATATGATGCATCAAGTATTATAGCTCACAAGACAAAGGACATTGTCTATTACAGCTCCTTCTAAAACAAGGAGAGATTTTGCCAAATTCATAATTGCCTTGCAGTCTCCAGACCACAAACTCAACTAGTATCTTCCTTTTTCATTGCTTTTTCAGGGAGAAGAAAATTCAATAAATAAAAGCAGGAAGTCAGCAATAAGGTACTAGAAGAATCTGGAATGTCAAAGTGACTTAATATAAAACTTCGTCCCTGTATCAAGCACATGCTTATTCCTCAATAGCTGAGGATTTGGAAAAAGACAAATGTGCTGTTAATTCTGTAAGTAACTGTATTCATGTACCTGAAGAGATCTAAAAAAATCCTGGAAAGCAAAAATTTCACGTATGGAGCTTGATTTTGCAACTTGTCTTAATCTTCAACTTCACTCCATAAACTAAAATCAAATCAGTTAATACAGAGAAGTTTTTTTCTCCTGAAGAGCATATACTACTTAAAAAGAAAAAAAGAAAATTTATAACTTTACAGTTTACAGAAAAGTAATATATTCAAGTAACTAGTATGGCTTTTTTCCTCTTACCATATCCGGACATAGAGGCTCCACCACCACCATTCATCAGGTTTTTATTTTCTTCTGCCAGTGCTTTGACATATCTTTTACTGAGATCTAATATCTGTCCACGCAACTCAGCACTGCTTTGGCGTCTTGGATACTGAAAAGTGTAGCGTAGCAACATCAAACCCCAAATGATTCCAAAGACTAGTAAAAACATACTCAGTTTCTGGGACATATTTTTTCTTGAAAATGTTAGAAACATTTCTGATGAAGGCCACAGGCACGTCCTAATTTTGAGAAAAGTAACTGATTTTGTCTTCGTCTAATTATATTACATATTAAACAACAATAATATTTCTATGAAGTGAAAGATCTTCTGGCTGGATCATCTTGAATATATCTTCTCATGTTTCAGCTGGTCTTGATTCCTGAAATTTTTAAAGAACCACTTGGTTATTCAAAATTGCTACTGTTGTTGAGATCAAGAACAAATATCAGTTTCAGAATATGGTATTATTGCATCATCTAGCAAACAAGTTTTTTTATCTGCTTAGAGGTTCAGGCTCAGTTATATTTCCTTCTCACCTGTTATTTACAGGGTTTCCTCTTCCTATTTCTACCAATTTTTATCCTCCAAAAATCAAAATCCTCCAAAAATCTGTGCTTCCACAAAGCACCACAAGTATTTAAATATTGGAATTTAAACTGATAGTACACTCAAATGCATTTGAAAGAAGATGCAGTATCTAGAAGAGACCTGTATAACATTTCTGTACAATACTGTGATGAGTTATACACATACATCTAGACACAAGATCTTGTGAAATGATTCACTTGATTCTTACTCTTCACTTTCAAGTACAGCACAAGTGTGAACAGACAACACATAGAATGATGTTTCTTGGTTGGTTAGCTAGTTCAAAGCTTCCTCTCCTGGCTCTGTACACCATTAAGGTTTTTTATTTGTTGTGATGTCTTATTATTGAATAAAGAGATAAAACCAAAGCAAATTGGCACATTGCACTTCAGCATTTTACTTCGACTTCAAAAAATGTCTTACCATAGTACCCAATTCTCATCCTTCAATAGATGAAGGCTTCAGGAGGAAAGCAAATGGTAGGAAAGCTTCATCAGTTAAATAACAAATGCTCAGACAGTTTGAAGCAGTTTGAGCCACACATCTTCAGGGATATCTGTACTGGGAAAAAAAAAAAGATTTAAACAAAAAGTGAAGATATCTTCATTTACTTGTGGAGTAGTTGCAGTCAAAGGCTTCAAGCTACATGCTTTTAAAACAGAACTACATTTTCAAACCTAACTTCAAGCAATTGTTAGGGAAGAACACAGAAATACTCTACATTTTATTATGAATGCATACACTTGAATGCCCAGGAACTGACTTAAAAATACTTTTAAAAGAAAGCTTGGTAAGAATCTCATGAGCATCTCCCTCTTTTGTTATAAGGCAGTGATAACAGATGGTCCAGATTCATCGTACATGTATTTACAGGCATCGTTCTATTACTAATTTTTACGCCTCAAACAGATCCCACATTTTGAGACCCTTTCCATGTGCATACCTCATATTTCTCATCTTTCATGCATCTCTGACACTACTCCAATTACTCAATACTTTCTTAAAAGAGGAATTTATAATTTAACATCATCCAAATAAAGCTACTCATTTTACACAATAGTTACATTTTTCCTCGCTATTCCCAGCTCTTCCCCATGTACTACCTGACACAAGCACTTTTTGGACTGAAATTACCCATGTAATAGAGTTCCTCACCAGATTTCCTGTAGTGGCACTTACACCTCAGTTTGTATCAGAATACTGAGACCAAGTTTCTCATGCTGCTGAGCTCTCATCTAACCCTAACTCTGCCTCCATGGCACTTGTCATGCCCTGCACTGACCAGTTCCATCGGCCCTGTGCCAACACCCCCCGTCTGCTGCCAACACAAGTGGCACCGCCAGCCCTGCCTGTCCCTACCCTTCACATAATCCCCTCAACAGGCCAGCCAGCGTGCCTGATTCAAGTGGCAAATCTTTCAAGTGCTCTAAAATCAACATGCATATCTAAATTATTCTGAAAATGATTAACCCAAGGCAGGGACGACATCAGGTTACTTGCTGTAAAGTAACAACCAGTTGTGTGTGAAATGCCATATGGCAGCCACTGCCAGTACATAGACTGACTGCTGGGTGCACCAGTGCAAGTGGCAATCCCAAGCCACTGAATGAGGAACAGCTCACCCTCCACCGTGGGGCGTGACTGTGCACAAGGACAGACAGCCAACACACAGTAATTTGAGCTCACTGTGTGGTATTTTCAGGGTCCCCTGTCGTGGGGAGGAAAGATGAATCTGACTCCATGTTCTTAGAAGGCTTATTTATTATGTTACTATATTATATTAAAGAACACTATACTAAAACTATACTGAAGAATAGAGAAAGGATACATACAGAAGGCTTAACAAGATACTAACTGAAAATTCTTGACTGCTTCCAGAATCCCAACACAGCCAGACGGTGATTGGTCATTAAGTTAAAACAATTCACACGTTAGATAAACAATCTCCAACCACATTCCAAAGCAGCTAAACAGGGAGAAGCAAATGAGATAATATTCTTTTCCTTTTTCTGTGAGGCTTAGAGAGAAGAAATCCTGGTGAAGGGACTTTTCAGAAAATATGACAATGACACCACTGTAAATGCAGTGGGACATACTTTCTTCAAGGAATGTGCTTAATCCCCCTAAAACTGGTTTTAAGATACTAATTTGTCTTAAGTACATAAAATAAGTGGGAAAACAAAAATTTACATTCCATAGCATGAATATCTGGAATTGTGTGGCTTAAGATTTCCCTAACATGCACTAACCAAAATTTCTTTTCCCTAGCTCCTTGCCAAATCCACAGCTCTGCACTCAGACTTTAAAGGATAAACTGCACCCACATCATTATGTATCTATATAATCTCTGAACAGTATCAAAAATGATGGAAAACATTATGAGGTCCAGGAGAAGAGTATTCATGTGATGGCTCAGAAGACCAAACAGTATCTCTCAAGAAGACACCATGAGTTCCAAACCCCATTCCCAACAGTCTCTACTTCTATTAAAAAAAAACCAAAAAGACTGAAAAGAACAGATAGCTCTTGCAAAACTTAAATTGAGTTCACCTCTCTGCAGATCTCCAGCCATATCTCACCCTGAAGCATTTAGACAGTATCACTACAGTCCTTCAGAGTAGAAATAACTCTGCCATCACACTGTAAATAAGACCACAAGCCAGGATAAGAGGTCTAGCCAAGAGGAACAGATTGAATAAACTCCTGCCAAGCAGCAGCAGGAATTGCAGACTGGGCCATCGCCATGTATATCTGATTCACAGTGCACACGCTGACTACTGAAACTAATGGAAATTAAGGACTTCACCTGCTGGGAAATTGCATAACAGCCATATACTGACACAAGGCAAAGGAACTCAGAGCAAGGTTTACCAAAATGAAGGGAACTATTTGTACTTGCCACTTTTCCTACACATTTTTAAAGGCCATTCCCTCTTCATGAATTCCAGTGTAATCTCAAAGTTCTGGAGATCTGGTCTCCTCTTTCCCCCTGAAGTGCATGCACTTCTAGTGACTCATAAGACACTCCCTGCAACACTCTTGGGGTTAAAAAAAAAATTTAAAAAGTAAGCTTATGCCCAAATGATTTGGAAGTAGGAAAAAAAAAGAGTATTGGAGCACATATTAAGAAGAAGTCAGCACATTAAGATGGATGGACTGGGATATTCTTGTACCTCTTGTTGCCCTGAAAGGTCAGCACTTCTGTACAAGAAGTGTACTTATTATAGTTTCAACAAAACTTGGCCTCAGAATGGACCTCTGTTTTCAGTAATTTAGAGGTAGTATCCCAAAAGATAACAGCACACATGAAAGAAAGTGTACTTTGTGACCTTTATTCTCCCTCATATTCTCAAAGCACACAATATGCTGAGTTGGAAATCCTCCCTGAGCAGGAAAAGAAGCTGAGACTTCCTTTTTCACACTGATTTATCCTGGTTAGAAATGCTGGCATACCACTCTTCCAACCACAGCTGAGGGACTTTTGTGGCAAAGGCAAAGCACTGCAGAGAGCAACAGGAAAAAGGATGCATCAGAGCCACACTTTTCTGCAATTCCAATGCATCTCCAATCACTGAGACTGAGACAAAAGGCAGACAACCATGAAGATGAAGCAGTACAACCAGAACAAAATTTGAAAATCTGAGGAGAGAAAGAAAAGAAACAAAATCCCAAAACAAAACAAACTCAAATCAAATAACCCCCCTGAATTAACTGCAGGCAAAATGGCAATCCAAGAATCCACAAAGAAAATAATGTCTTCCAGATAATCCTTTCAATTAGCAGCCTAAAGTAACCAATTCAAGTGCCAGTTTCCCAAAGTACTTTAAATCTGCATGCATATTTTAATTATTCTGAAAGTTGCAAGCCCAAGCCAGGAGCAGCATTAGAACTTGGAGCTACAACCAATTCCTGAATGAGGATCTGACACTAGGTCTGCCTTTCACAGACATATAAACAGCTTGGCTTTCTTCACTGTTGATTGTCTAAGGAAAATACTGCCAAAAACCTTCCAATGTGGATACAACTTTGTCCAGTGGTACCACAACACTGACATCCATCTGGCAACAAAACAATGAACTAAAGCACTCATCCACCCCAAAATAAAATCACGTCTCTATCCTGTACACCTGTATTTCAAAATCAGGCATATATAAATTATATTATTGACTGCACAAAACAAAAGGAGCAAAGATAAAAAAAGAGCTACAGAAAATGCATTATATGTTCCACAATATAGCAAAGTTATACTTAACTAGCATCAGACTTCAGTTTGACTACTGATCCTTCTCCATGGAAACTAGCCCATACTTACAAAATATCCTTCTTGAATTTTGTTGCAAAGTTCTCCTCTTTACTCATTCCCAGAAAAAACAAGAGATTATACTAACATACAATGCAAAAATTAAATGGCCTATAATGCAAAGGAACACCTTGTACGTGCTCTGAAACAACCTCAGCTTATCAGGAAAACAAGGCATACCTAAATCCTTAAAAGCTTATTTCAGTTTACAGCCCTGCCACTTCTGCCAGTCAACAGGCCCATGAAAGACTGGCACATATTCATCAGCATTTTTCTAGCCTGCCCAAGAGACTCCAGCCTCCTAAACCACTAGAAACAATTGCAGGGCAAATTTAAACCTATCCTGCAGAGATTATCTGTGTACCTTCTAGTTTTGAAAAATGTACAGGACAGATGATGGTAATTATTTGTAAGAGAAAAAGAAAGCAGCAGGTCCATCAGGTATTTTTGGTTGTTATTAATAAGCAGTTTGCAGATGCAAAGAATACAGAAAAGCAAAGCCTAAGAGAAACCCACTTGATTCAAAGATCAAAAATACTTTTAAGAATAAAGCCAAGAAAAATGCAATGAAAAGAATATTACTAAGATACAGTCCAATAAAGTCACCTCTTTGGTCATATATTTTGAAAGACAGAATCTCAAATACTAAGGCAGTAGTTCCTCAGTGACACTCTAGAGACCTAGTATCTAATGCACTCATATATTAGGAAGGTAGGTCTGATAAGTGGGAATTTTACTCCATCTATTACTTACTACCACAATATTTATCAGTTCCTCACTTTCAAATTATGATAAACAAAAACATGGCACTGTGCATTCAAGAGCAGGTCTGGTTTGGCAACCAGAGAAACTGCATAAAAATAAGTGATTTACCCAGAGCTTAAAAAAAAGCCATACATAGTCCTTGAGGCACACATCCAATTAAAGAGTAAGTAGAAAAAATCTCACAATAGAGCAGACAGAAATCAGGACAGTAAAAATAAAAGCTGACATTAATAATAGCTATAAAATAATTATGCAGTACAAAGTTAGACTTTATTACTGTCTCAGTGGAAGTACAAAAAGTTTATGAAATTGTTAACAATTTTAAATTACCACAGTAGAATTACATCTGTACAAGAAATTACTATTAAATTCATGGCAACAAATATCCCTCAGTACAGAGAGAGTACTGTATCAGTAAACAAAAAACTTCCTCTAAATATTCAGAGTGATACCTCATTGCAATAGCATTGCATTGCTATTCCAGCAAACATTTCAGGAAGACAAGAATCACTGGGCATTACAGAATACCAGGAAAAAAAATTCCACAGTAGCATCAAACTCCATTCTATTATTTTCCCCTTTTTTGCATCTATTTACAGAGTGCACCCTCTGACTCATGTACCTCTGTGACCTCCAAAGTATTTTGTTTTCTAATTTTCCCACAGAAAACTTTGAGCATCACTCAGCTGACAGGAATCAATTGTGCTGACCATTCTGAGAGCTGGTTCTATGTTATTTGGAAAACCCCCAGCCATTTCTGTGAAGCAATGCAAATGGGAAGTCTAAAGAATGACTGACATACAGCAGAACAGTACAGAAAATACACACTAGACAATTAATTGTAAAAGACTGAGACAATGAAGTAAGCACCTAGAACAGGAGCTCACATTCTGAGACTTTTTGGAATGCCAAAAATGATGCTCGTATTCTGGTAATTTGCAGTCTTAGATGGTTGTTGGTTTAGCAGCAGATGAAAAATCTTCATGAGGCGCAGCTGGCCAAGAGGTGCCCAGAGAAGTGAAGTGTTTACACACAGCTCTGATTAAAACTGGTGTGTAAGGAAGAAGCACATTCCTCATTTTTTCATGAGTACAGGAGTTCTTGAGAAGAGACCAATGAGACTACTGTCCTGTACTGGCACATCCATATTCCTGGTGACTGTCCTTTGGTTCCCAGGTTCATTAATCAGGTTCACTCAGACAGCTGCACAGTGCCATAAAAGAGCAGGATATTCCACTTGGAACCAACCATTAACAGCAATGCCAGTTCCCAGACAAGTGAAACCACATTTAGCTGTCTTTTGGTAAAATTTACTCTCAGCACTTCAAGTATTCCTATTATTGCTGCTGTAAAATTTGGTCAATAGAAAAATATCACAGCAGAGAGGGAAAAGAGGATCTGTACTGACAAAACATCAGCAATGCCTGACATAACACAGCCCACCAAAAGTGATGAAACTCAAGGGTCTTTCCAGACTGCATCACAGATGAGTAGATAGAAGCACCCATTCCTATTAATAGCTGCTAGACACATGTAAAAATATCAATACTATAAAACATGCTGCTATCTTAAGAACAGGTAAGAAGGCATACCTCTGAGCACAAAAAAGGCTGCCCTATCACTATGAAGGCTGCTGGGCTGTAGGTTTTAGCACCTTGATACCACTTTCAGAGCATGTCACAAAGGAGTGTGCCTTTGTGTCTTTTCCAGGACATCTATCTCTATAGCTTCTCCTAGAGCATGTGTTCCTTCATTCCCTGCTTCTACATGCCCAAGACTTGCAAGTATCTTGGCATACTGAAAAAAAAAAAAAAAAAAAAAAAAACCCAAAAAAACCCCTTTTGCCTTATTGCTACCTGCCTCTTAGGAAACATCTTTAATGGATATTCCAAGTGAAAGAAACATGAAGTTTAAGGCAATAGCAAAAATGGGTAACTACCAAAAATACCTACTCTTCTACAAAGAAAGAAGAAAAATCTTGCATACTCCTAACAGTTCCTGTCTCTCAACATAGCCAAAGGAAATATGGGGCAAAAAAAGTCACAGCTCAACAAGCACAGTGCTGCTGCTGACGAGCTGCTGGGACTACCTCAAACATATCTTACACCAGGAAAGGTTTTACCTCCTACAGGCTTCTAAGAACAGCACCAATCTGTCTTGTAGATGAACTTTGAGTTGAGAGCACAAACGTACTGCTTTCGACTTGAAAACCCACACAGCAAGTTTACAGCAGCTCTGGTATGAAATTATCCGAGAGCCCAAACACTAGACCACCTTTTGTCAGTATTTTAGAAATACTGGAAAGCTGTTTCCATTTAAATGTATTCATTCCTATTTTAATTGCTTTTGTTTCACACTTTCTACCAATAATTATTTTCATTTTGCATTGTGTCTAAGAAGTCTTAAGTACCTTAGAGTATCTTTTTTTTTTCAACACCTTCCCCCTTTATTTTTCCTACTACTGCCACTGAATGCTTCTAAAATAAACCAACCATTTAAAAACAGAAATTCTTTGTTCCTTGCCTGTGGGCAGTCAGCCAACATTCAAGATTTTGAGAGGGGAAATGGCTTGGCAAGAAAATTAAAGCAAGCAGATATCAATAGGGACAGTATATTAATAGGGACAGTATGCTACACTTGCTGAACTTGCCCTCCTCCCACTGGGCCCATCTGGGCCCCAAAACATTTCTACATCTCTGTATCAGATTTTTAAAAATAATAATAGTGAAAAAAAATTTAAAAAAAAAATCTCAGCTTAATTTTCCCTGGCACACTTTTCTCTGTTTTCTCTTCGTGCTCTTTTGCCACCACTGAGGTCACTGTAGGACCCTTGCTCCTTGAGCAGAGTCACTTATGACAGAGCACAAGGCTCTTTCTTGGCTTCTCACTTCCCAGTAACACTGCCACGATTTATTAATTGCAGACTACGACAAGTAGCCCATAGTACTCCCTTGTGAAATCTCACAGCTGTCCTTGTATCCCTCTTTCCAAAGCCCCTGAGACTCCAAAACTTCCTCCTGACATGTTTAGCTAATTTTGACTAGTTTTACAGCGAGCCAAGCCCACAAGATGATGCACGTAGGTTACTGTAAGAGAGGGATTTTCACTGAACGTTTTAAAGAGACCTAAAAGGAAGGCAGGAGTCATTAAAGAGAATAAAGAGGGGAGGGGGGACACAGCTAACAAAGTGACAGCTGCAGTGGGGGAGAGATTGCCACTGCTCACACATGCACACACAGCGCACCACACAAACACTATTCCTGTAGAATGGCAACAAAAAAAGCACTTGTTCCACTGGGGAGAATTTAACTTGTCTGATTTTCTTTCAAGAAACCTGTACAATTCAAACTGCCTATGAATTTGTCCACGAAAATTATGTTTCTATGGCAAAACTGCAATACAGACAAGGCTTTAGATTCATGCTCTTACCCAGAAGGCTGACCCAGGTGAAGATTTCAGAAAAATAACACTGGAGGAAATATTAAAGACAAGTGATTTCTTTTCTTCTACAATCTTATTTTTGGATTGACTTGCAGCTCAATGTAGCATAGCAATGAATTATGACAGACATTAGTTAACTGTAACACCTCAGTGGTGCGCACTGCAAAATACTTTATTCTTAACATCAAGGGAAAGGTATCCAGAAATTTAACTGAATTATTTACAGCATGGTAGCCTGCTATTCTTCAGTATTACTGAAGAAACCAATTTCATTGGAATAAGTTTTACATTCCCTTGTCTACGACTCTAGTTTAGGCTCCATTTTACATGGGCAAAGCATCCATTCAGTTCTGAGCAATACAAAATTAATCTTTTAAATTACATAAGCAAATACTAACATATCTATTTTCTGTAAAGTTCATAAAGTTTTTTTTAGTAAACCATAGAAGAAAATATAAGAGGCTGTTATTAATAATGTTCAGTTGAGAAAACTCAGCTCATAAAATGGCACAAATTAAAAATCGCAGGTGAAAGAGGTTGTTAATAAACAAACAGCATACAAAGTACATTTTATCAGTAAACCTGTACTGGGAAAAACAGACTCATCTGAGTGACTGAGCCTCACAGATTTTTGACAGCAACTGGAAAATGGCTATTTTTGACACTTGACTAGTTTTCAGATACACTGACTACACAGCTGACAATTTCAGCTGACAGCATGCATTTATCCTACTTACAGTTTATGCAAGATGCAAGAACTACTCCCCTTTACTATTCTTGGAAAAGGTACAAGTGATCACGAACTCCAGGGGAAATATCTTACTTTTAGCAGCTAAATGACATCCAGTCCCCCAGGATACATCACAATTTGTGATTAGCTGATACCAATGCCTCCTTCAAGGAGATAACAGCCAAAAGGAGTCTCTAAAAGCAGATACTACAAAAGCTTTAAAAAGAAAAAGCTGTGGGGGGTGAGGAGGAGGAGGAAAGAAAGTACTTTTATTTCCAACAGTAAAAATCTTTAGGAAAAGGACCAAAGGAATTCCAGCATAATTGCTTAATACTCAAGAGCTCTCAAGTACCTATTAAACAGCTACAGATTTTAACACCTAAAATACCAAAAAGAGGTCAGAATGACTTAGGTTTTATACATATGGGTATCTGCAGTCAAAACAGGAACAAAGATAACAATAGATTTCTACATTTGGTCTAAAACTGCAATCACACTGCTTGTGGCACTACTCTACTCACAGTCTAATATCATCTTCATATTGTCTCCTTTCTCTGATAGTCTCATGAGAGTAAAGCAGCAATTCATTACATTTGTTCCAAAATCAATACTACGTTACAGTCAGGACAAAACACATGCACACAAGGATGTACATCATGTTCACATTCTCAGGGCTCTCTTAAAATAAAAAGTTGCAATTCTTACAAAGATCACTTTTCACAGCGAAAAAACACATCCATTTGCCCCCAATTCACCCACCTGGGGGGGCGGGGGGAACTACAAAAAAAGCCCCCAAAACAGGAACAAAAAAAAAAACTAATTAACCCAATCTGAACTGTTCTAAGGAAACTCCACATCATGTCATAGTATAAACAAAAATTATCTATGCTTGTTTTGTGGCACACAAACACAGAAATTACACTGCACTCTAGTTGTCAGTATCTTTTAGATGACAAGAGACATAAAAGAAAATTTACAGAATGCTACCATGTTAGGTTAGGGAACCGAAAAGAGAGTTTATTAATAATGAATGATGAACAGAGCTACCGAAATAAGGCAGAGATAATAGTACGCTATACATGTTTACCAAAATCTAAGGTAAGTGCAGTCAAAACATCAGAGATTACAAATAAAACCAATTTTATTATATTGTAAGAAGGAAGCGCTGTTCTGCAACTCTTACCGTGAAAAAATTCCATATATTATAATCTCCTAAAACGGAATGTTTCAAATTTTGCAGCCTTCATTCTGTATTACTTTTTCCTATTTCTTCAATAGTACCAACGAGACCAATTCCGGCGAAATATTTACCCGTTTGTTTTGAGCTTTTTTACGCAGACTTGCTAGTGCCGGAAGATCACTTAACCTGACATTATAAAGGACCCTGCCTTTGCCTGAATATGACTTTTTTCCCTCCTGTGAGTTCCATCACATCACTCTAACCATGCTTTACCTGTCTGGGAGTTATGTCCTTACAGCAGAAGGCATCGATCTTGCAGAGTCACTGCAACCACAGCCTAAGCCTGGAAGACCGCGGCTAAGGGCGGCGAAGGAAACGAGCAAACCCTCGTGTGCTCCGCCGCTTCCTGCTCACCCAAGGACGCTGCATCACCGCCCTGGGTCACGGAGCGCCCAGGCACAGCTCACCGCCCCGACAGCCGCGCAGGAAGCCCCAAGGAAGCCGAGCCCGTCCCGCAGCTCCCGCAGGAGGGGCGGACCAAGGCGGCCGCTCAGGCGCGGTGCGCACCCGCGGGCGCGGGAGAGCCGCAGCCGCCCTGCGCCATCCCGGTGCCGCCCGAGCCTGCAGCCACCCCCAGCCCTTCTCCCAGGAAAGCACACACGGGCGGGCCTTCCCAACACACACAGTCCCGCCGCCCCGGCCCAATGCGCAGCTCTGGGGCTCTGCCGGGGCGCCCCCTCTGCCTCACCCCCGTGCAGCGCCGCCCGCCGGCCGCCCCGCGCTACCTCGGCTCGCTGCCTCCACCGCCGCCTCCTCCCGGCCCGCACCCGCGCGCCGCTTCCGCCCGCGCCCCAAGCTCCGCCCCCTCCGCAGGACGCGCCCCCCACCCGCCCGGCGCCGCGGGCGCCCCCCAGCGGCGGGAGGGAGCGGCGGCAGCGGCGTGAGGGGCCGGGCTCCGCGCCCCGCGGCTCTGCGGGGAGTTTGTGCTCGTCCGTGCCCTGGGCTGCGGAACGGGGGTGGGCATGTCTAGTCTGGAGAAAACTGAGAGGGGTTCTCATCAGTGTTTTTAAATATCTCAAAATAACTCTTGGCGAGTTATCGGCCAAGAGGACGATGCCCGAGTTTTTGGTGGTGCTCGGCGACAGGACGGCGAGAAAAGGCCGTGAACTAAAACACAAGTTCCACCTCAACATGAGGAAGAAACTCTTCACATTGAGGGTGTTAAAGCACTGGAACAGGCTGCACAGGGAGGTCATGGAGTCTCTGGCCTGGAGACATTCAAAAGGCACCTGGACACACTCCTGTGTCACCTGCTCTAGGTGACCCTCCTTTGTCAGGGGAGCGGACTAAGGCACCTCCAGAGGTCCCTTCCAACCCCAAGGGTTCTCTGATTGTTCGTGGGTGGCGTGGTACATAAACCCCTCCCCTGCCTCCCACCCTCACCGTGATAATCATCTAAATAAAATTCATTGTGAGGATAGGACTGTGCTAGAGTCACCCCAGGCTCTTCCTGCAAGGTGCTGTTTAAAGGAAGCTGGTATCAGTTAAGGAAAGGTGAACCTAAGGGCAAAGTAAAGAACACATTCGACAGAGTTGATAGCATTCAGAAGTACCTGTTGGTCACCTTATCTCCATCCCTTCAGCATGCGTCAGAGGCCACACAGCTTCTCCCTGCTTTTCAACCTGCATATTCTGTACACATTAGCTGCAGGAAAAGTCAGCATTTAAATGTGATGCTATTCTAGAAAAAGGAATAGTGATACATCAGAGGGGCCTCGACCTAAGGATACAGACAAAACTCTTGGCAGGTGATGAATCTGAGATGTATGATAAAAACTATATGACAAAACAATACCAAGCACAGTGTTTCTTTTCAGTGGCATACAAAAATCGAACCTTAAAAGTGTTTATATAGTTCTTATATTTGTGGGTAATAATATTCTTGGTATCGTTTCAAGGGGTAGATAAAAGCCCAGGATTGCAGGTATGTTACAGTGTCCTGTATTATTTGTCAAAATAATAATAAATAAAAAAAACCCACCAGAATTAGGTTGCTGCTGCAATGTTATTTCATTCCTCTCCTGCCAATCATTATCTGTAGACGGCTCTTTCAAATTTAATTTGCATAGCTATTACCCTGTCCTTTTCAAATAGGAGTTAAGAATTTCCTCTCCTAATATGTTTAAACTGCTAAATGGTAATGGCTAGAGTACAGCACACTAGTCATTATGCTCACTAGAGATTAGCATAGTTTCTGCCTTCTGGCTTAACTAGTTAATCCTATTATCTGTATGTGCAGATAAGAATACATGCAACTTTATACTTGCTTTACTACCACTATTTTTCCCTCTTCCTGATCCCTTATCAGTTGTTTATATCCTTTCCCTTCAGGGAATGGGCCTGATCTGTGTCTATCTTTCCCCCCAAACCGTATTTTTTTCCAAAATCACAAATACTCTATACTTACTACTGCATTAAAGCTACCACTGTATTAAACCAGTGCATTAATATTTCTTGAAAAACCTCTATAAGGCATGCTTGAAGAACATGTAATTATGTCATATTAGGGTATCCTTTAGGCCAGCTCTAGATGTTTTCTGGTCCAAACCATCTTCCATTTAGGAGAGACACTCCCAAAGACCCAGACCAACCTTGGAGTCTAACTAATAAATAGTGAAAGCTAAAATATAGTATAAAATAATAATTGTCTTTAAGGTCCAGGAAACTCAGGTGAAGTCATTATAAAGTCATTGTAAAGAACAATGAAGGCAGATAAGTTACAGGAAAAAAATGGTGAAGGCAGCATGTAGTTTTCAATTCAAAACGTAAAATTTCTGAGACTTTTGAAAAATAGGTATTGGTATCAGCAACTGCCATTTTTATTTTAGGTTCAATTGCCAGAACATTTTAAGATAACAGGAATGAAAAATTCTGCTGGAATAATGCAAATGTCTTCAATGTGTGCATCAGGTCTAGTCTAACCCTCAGGAACTGAAATCACAATGTGGACTGTTGCTGTATTATACTTCTAGAGCGCCAGCTCTCAGGCTGCCACAGCTCTCAGCTGTCCTATCTTCTATTGCTGTTATCATGTTTCTAGAGTCCCGTACCTTCTGGCTGGTTTTCTCACACACAGCTCTTCACAGCAGTGCTGTTCCTGCTTCTTCATCAGGGCTCCTCCAAGGCTCTCCCTGACCGGCCAGCCACTCCCTTTTGTCCCAGTTATCTTCATTAGCCACAGCTGCCACCCAATTAAGGACATCACAGCTGCAGCCCATTTAGAACAACTAGGACTGGGGCAAGGCCACTTATACAATACATATATTTTACTAGGCCTCCTACTATAGACTGTAACTAGATCTCATACATGTACACGTTAACAAAAATTGTATTCCTGTTCTCTATTCTCCTGACCTTTTCCTCTCTCCCCTGCTTGGTTTTGGTTTTTTTTAGTGTAACCATTATGTATTTTCAGTGGGTCCTTCATATTCCATTTTTTTTGGTGATCCATTCTATGTAGAAAACCGATTAGTATTTTCACCTCACAATTTAAGCATGTCCTTCATGCTCATTCCTTTTTGTTCCTGTAGTTAGAATATAGGCAACATCAGACAGGATCAGAATATGCCAGAACAGTAAGTGATTTTGCAGTAGAATAAGTTCTTTACTAATAAAGTTACAGTTGAAAAGGGAGATGAACAAATCTATGTACCAGAGCTGAACAGAGTAGAGCTGCTATAAAATACATTATGACATGGATTCAGAATTATTTTTTACATCAGCAGAGGCTAAAACTCAGGCCAACCTCCTAGGAATGAAAATTCATTTGTAATTGAACAGGAACTGACTAAGGAATTTACTGCAACTTTTTAAGTAAGTGATGTGCAAGAAACTTTTACCCAAAATTAAATATTTTGCAGACCTAGATGACAAGGAAGACTTTTCCTCAATACTGCCTTCTTTTCCATTGTGAGATAATTCACTCTTCAGTCGATTATTTGCTTCTGAATCACCAAGGAAAAAGCAATGGTTGGTATATACCATTCCAGCCTTCCATTTACAACAGAAGCACAAAACAACCAACACCATTTATAGTCCAGGCAGGAAGAAGCAGAACCATTCCTGTAAAGAAGAGTGCATGTCAAGGCTCTGTTAAAACCTCAAGCTGTGGTGACCACTGGCTACCAATGTTCGTGTGATGTCTCCACTGGGACAAAGCACCTGTTGGGAACCCAGTGCCTTCCTGCACTGACAGAGCAAGTTTAGATGTTTCATCATCTTGGGACATTTTCTGATTTAAGGAACTGCATACCTGGTCTCAAATGCCTGCAAGGTACCAGCTATTGGTGCATGCTGGAGGAGGAGGCACCAAAACTGTATAGGATACAGGATCAGGGAAACCTTTCTGAGGTGACTGAGCAGAAAGGATATAGCTTTTAATAAAACCATGGTTAAAATGCAATTCTCATGACTGCAAGTCAAAATTTAGGCCTTTGTTTCGTAGAAGCACGCAAGACTGGATCCTCAGACTTTACCTCCATGTGTGTACAACAAAAGCAGCCCCCCAGCCTTGCATATTAAATATCCTCTTGCGATAACACAGCATCCCTGATGACACAGACCCACAGAAATTCATATGGTTGCATAAACACATTCATATAAATGTTCTTCCTTGCACTGCGGGAGCAGAACCCCGGAGAACTTGCTGGGGGAGGTGGAAGATAAGGGGCAGAGGAACAGGGTGATAATTTTCACGGCGTGAAGGAGCAGTCCTCGTAGCAGAGAGGAGAAGGCCTTGGTGCGTGGAGTGCAGGAGGGGTGCCCCGCCTTGTCCCTAAATAAGGTCCTTTCAGCCGGTGTGCAAGAGGCCAGTCCACACACAGAGTCGAGGTATTTGATTTATTGACAGCTCTGCGCAGAGAGCGCTGCTGGGTGAGAAATCCACAAAGCCTTCACGACGACTCCCAAAACTTCTCTCTATCATACCAAACATTTTAGCAACAAAAGCGCTAATGTTCATCGACTACAAGTTCCCTCCTTCTCTTACTAATTAGTAGTCTATCTTCCGTTGGTTAATTAATCTATCGCTTCTCATGCTAATGAGCCCGCATGCTCAGTGCTTCTCTTCCCTTGAGTCGGTGGTCCGTGAGTCGGTCACACATCTCCCCCTGCCGGAATTACGTTCTAGCCAGTCGCGGCTGCTTCCGCACAGTCGCCAAGTTCTCTTGAGCAGTTTCTTCCTTATCTCGGGAGTTCTGCCGCATGTTCTTGCGGCCCGTGAATTCTGCGTTCTTTGTGTCCACTATCAGTGGTAACTCCTTCTTTCCAGGCTTAGTTAGCCTCCCCTGAGGTCGGATATCACTGAAACATATCCAGCCCTGAACCTTGACAAGGCAATTCTACCGACAGCTAATTTGTCCTTCTAACGCCGGCACATCACTCACCGTTTGCTTGACAGCTGCCTGTTTCAGGGATTAAATCTCCCTTCTTACTCATTAGGCCTGAAAGCTCACGAATATCAGACATCAAAGAACATCCTTTCTTAAGAACATTTGTTTACAAATTCCACATTTCGGCAGCAACACCCGCTTACCTGGCGGGCCGGGGCGGGGCCGCGGGGCAGCGCGCACGCTCCCGCGCCGGCGGAACTCGCATGCGCGGCGGGTCTCCCCGCAGCGCTCGTCGCCTCCTTTGTGAGGGGCGGGCGCGGCCCCGCCCCGAGCGCGGTGCCGGGCGCAGACGGAGCGGCCGCGGCGGCGCCATTTTGCGGCGGTGCGGGAGGCGCGGGCGGGAGGTGGTTGTGGTGGTAGTGCCCGTAATAGCGGCAATAGCGGTAACGGTGGCGGTAACAGCGGCCGTGGGTGTTGTTGCTAATCGGGACTAGCGTCCCCCTTTCGCCCCAGCCCCTTGCCAGGACTCTGCCGACATGAGCGACGTGGAGGAGAACAACTTCGAGGGGAGGGTGAGTGGCCTCCCCTGCGCGGGCCGTGTCGCGGGGGGGATCGGACCCGGAGGCGGTGGGTGGCGGCACTCGGCGTCCTCGGGCCTAGCGGGGGTGGGGGCAGCGCATCTTGGCTCTAAAATGGCTCCTTCGGGCGCCCGAGGCTTGCCTGGGCCGTGGGTGACGACCCGCGTCCCTCTCCGCTGCCCGCGTCTCTCCTCACACGGTCCCTGCTCCCATCGCCCCGGCGGGCTGAGGGCGCCGGCTCCCGGTGCTGCGGGCCGGCCCCTGCCCAGCCAGCGCAGGCTGAGCCTGTGCAGACAGCGCTGCTGGAGCCCCGGGGTTCCTCCCCGTTGCTCTGCTCCCTTCCCGCGGTCCGGAGCCGCCTGCTTGCCGCCGGGCCCGGAGGTCGCTGTCCTGCCCGTTCCCGCTCCCCGGCCGGGCCGCCGGGGCCTCCTCCCGCCCGAAAGAGGAGGGAGCCGCGCGCGTCCTTTTGTGCGAGGGGAGCGGTGTCTCCTGGCTGGGAGCTGCCTCGGGCCGGGCCCCCTCCGCCACTGGGGAGCTCCGGCCGTCGTTATTAAACCATCGAAAGTCATCGATCGTGCAGCTGAAGGCTTCCAGCGAGCTGCTGTGGCTTTGTAACCTCGTTAGGCCTGTGTCTTCCCTCTGATGGCTGCGGGTTTTCACGTACACGTGTGACAGGTCCCTTCCATTTTTATTGCTTTTGGGGTTTTTTTTTAGTGATGATCAAGGCAAGCAGGGATTAGAAGCTGCTTGAAGCAGGAACAAAATGTGTGCTCCTCCATCACAATTTACTTTTTTTTTTTTTTTAATTTTGCAGAGGTTTTCTTTTGTTTGTTCTTTTAAGAGATTTTTTTAGAAGAACACCTGAGCATCCCCTTGGTGACTCTGATGATCCAGTGACAGCAGCCTTGCAGTTACATACATAGCTACTGTCTGGGGAAACAAGCAATAAAATCTTGGAAAAACGGCATTACCTTCCACAAATTATTTTTGTATTGCTATTGTTGCCATTTTTGTGGTGATTAAAAAACAATCTATAGACTGCAAGTTCTTTACCTAGCTATGCAATAACTGCTGCTGCTTCCTCGCGTGAGGTAAACAAAACCTTGCCTTGTGTTGATTGCTTGGACAAAAGGTGGCTGGGTAGCTAAGCAGTATTGGGGTAAATAAACAGATCTTTGAAGGGGAAACAGCTAAGTTTCAGAAACTTGAGCAGTGAGCGTGCTTGGTTGTTTTTTTCTTTTTTTAAGATGACAGTAATCTCCCATTTTACAGTCAAGATTTGTATCTTTAAGGATTATTTTCTTGTCTGTATTCCCAGTGTGGGTTATTGTAAGGAAAGAAATTGAGTTAGGTTAGTTGTCAGAACATCGGTATTGGGCTCTTTGATGGGTCTGTTGCTTTTGTTACAAAGCTGTTATAGCTCTGGACTTTCAGCATTTCTGCACACCACCTCCTCCCAGATGTAGAAGTAAAATGTTTTGAGAGAGCATGAAGTCTGAAAAGTCCTACAGTAGCAGTTTCTGTGACTTCTGCTTATCAGTTGTTTTTTTTTTTTTTTTTGTGGTGGAAAATTTACCTGTTGGAAAGAACTGCTATGTTGAGTGTTCATTTGGAAAACTTCGTTTGTTTTTGCTCCCTACACTGAAAATTCTCAATCAATAAGGCATGCCTGAGCATAATGGCAGGTACTTGATTGATTTGTAGTCGGGAGTTTTGTGGTTCTACTGAAGAACATTTGTAAGCCTTTCTGGTTGTTTTTTTTTTCTTCAGTAATACTGCTTTGTTGTGATGGTACTAACATTCTTGAAATAAGGAATTCTATTTCAGAGTAATGCTTTATTTTTTATTTCCATTGGAAGTGCTCACAGGCATAAAGTTAAGCAGCTAGAACTTTGAGGCTGTAGTGTTTAGTCTTCTATTCCCAGTTAGACAGGACTGTCAGACACTGAATGTCCTGGTGCTTCAGTTTGCTACATCCAGGCACTGGGCACTGAGAGGAAAGCAGAAGTTTTCATTGAGAGAGAGAACTGCAGAAACTGGAAGGAAGTTTGTAAAGAACCTGTTTTCATGGAATTTGGCACGAATAAGAATTCTGAGTACCCTTTCAATTCTTCCACCCCCTGTCAGTTTAAGTGCTAATTAGTGTGATGTGTTTTTAAAAACTGAATGCCGAGAGAGGAAGGGTGTTCTAAGTTTAGTTTAAGGTCTTTTATATTTCATCTGTGTAAATGCATGTTGTCCCAAAAGCACTTCAGTGAAAGTTGAGTATCAGCAGAATTGTTTTAAATGCTAATTTTATCAACAGTAAGATACTGTATGTGCTTTGCCTCTAATTTATGATTTTAAAATCATATTAACTTATCTGAATAGGCTATTAATAATGATGGAAATAACTTTCAATTAAATTGCTTAGTTTGCACTCTTTAAAACTTCCATTTCTAAAGTATTGTGTGTGAAATCATTGTAGAGCTTTTCCTTCTTGAACTGACTCCTTTATTGACTTTTTTTTTTAAAGCACATGTTTATCAAATATGCTCAGAATAATCAACATCTGCTCTGGTTTTCTGTCATTTTGTTTCAACTTGTTTCAAGCAAGTTCAACTTTGTTTCAAGCAAGTTCTGTATTAAGACTGTGCCTGGTTGAACAGAAGAAAGCCTCCTCCTCAAGCAAGGTGATTTAATAGGAAGAAATTTACAGAGGAATTAAAAATACAGTGGATGTGCTAGAGCTAAGTTTATGGACATTAAGAATAATAAAATATTTTAAATTGTGTTTCTTATCCAGTGACTTGGCTTTGGAAACATCAAAGTATTTTATCACCATTGAATGTTTTTTGTGAGCAGATTAGACAAATGAGGTTTTTTTATCTTTTATTTCTGTCAGATGGCAGGCAACTCTTACTTCCTTTCATATTTTTTGTTATTTTTTTATTAGGCTATTGTTTATTTGGTGTTCAATCCGTGGTGCAACTTTAGATGTTTCCCAGAGCAATGAACAGAAGGGAGTCTGAACAAACCTGCACTTGAGTAGCTCCACTTGAAACTTTGATCAGTTTTTTTCTGTTGAGCTTCTGGTAACATTTAATTTCTGTAATCTTAACCGTTTAGTAGTTTTCTCCAGTATTAATGTGTTGTTTGTCTACATAGGCAAAACTTTTTATCACCACAAAGGTAAAATTCCATTTTACAACTCTGTATTGATTGGCTTCCTTCTAATGGTCCTGCTGTGTGCAGGGTCTTACAGTGGAATAAATAGTGTAATGTAATAAACCACTTCAAGAAATGCAGGAGTTTGCACGTGGCCCATCCTGTTGAAGGGAGGGTGCGGATTTCACAGGTACACAAGTGGCTTTTGGGTTAGTTCAGCTGGGAGAGTGCCATGTGTTTGCTTCGTGAAGTTTGGATGCAAAATACCTAGATACCTACGGAATTACCGAACTGATCAACTTTGAGATTATTTCTTTGGCAAAAAAAGTCCCAAGGGCTTGCTTAGCTCTTGTATTACACCTCTCCTGCAGTGGCAGCCTGCCACCTGTGTGGAAAGGAAGGAATGTTGCTTCCCACACCTTTTCAAACACGAGCACAATGGACTGCTGGTGCTCAGGCCTTCTGCATTCCCTTGGAGAGTGCTGTGATCACCCTGCAGCGGCTAATGACAGTGTGTGTGAGGCTTTTCTTCTGCAAGCCTGATTTTTCATTTCTATTGTTTTAATCAAGCTTCATACATTTTGCATTGTTCTGGACCTTGCCAGCTGGGAAAACCGCTCCTTTTGAACATGTTTTTTTTGCTGTCTTCCGTGTCTGGTAGAGGAATGACTACAGAACCCTCCCTGAAGAGGTGACTTTCAAGCCTCAGTGAGAAGATGAGCTTGTAATTTCAAAAAGTTTATTGCTGAAGCCTTTTCTTTCTTTTCATAAGTGGGATCATTGAGAAATACATAAAGTTTGCTTATGTTAGTAACTTAAAATTTCCATGTCTTCTAGGTAGCAACTTAAAAGATGCTTTTTATACAGAAGCTTATTATGTGTACTATTGTCATAGTCATAGAAGATTAGCTAATTAAGGGATCCATTTTTTTTTTAGTATAGTGACAGATCACAGTATGAAACAAAAAGGATTTAACTTCTCTTTTGAGTTTCAAAGAAGGTTGGTAGATTCCTGCCAAAATATAATCTTGTCCTCATAAATGGGATGTCACTAGCTTAACACTTTTATCTGGTGAATGTGGGCTGCTGCTAAACTCATGTTTCTTTTTTGACTGCTTAGATTTTTCTGTCCCCTTTTAATAGAGTTTGACTTCATTTTTTTTTTTTTTTAGTTTGGGCAGGAGTTTTTAACAAGATTTTTGGAAATGGTATTGCTCGACCACTTGTCCTATCCTTTTCTTTTCACTCCAGGTCAATTGAATTTCACCTGAAATTTCTGTGGGATTTAATATTTTGGGGTTTTTTTCCCATGCTTTGCTATAGAAAGCTTAGTTTAAACTTATGTCATTATTTTTAGTTAGCATCTCACTCTAAATTTTAATAGCCTTTCATCATACTCTGAAATTGTAAGGTGAGAGTTAGAGTAAGGAATGACAAGTTCAGGACAGAAGAGTAGTGTGAAAGAACATGAGATTGTTTTGGTTGGTTGGTTTGATAAAGGGGTTGGTTGGTTGGTCACTTGTTTGTTTTGTTTGTTGTGGCACCACCCCACCCCCCCCCCCCCCGTGTTCTTTATCATACCTTCTTTTGATGGGTGGAAAATGGAAAGAATACTTCTTCAAGACTTCTGCAGTTCTCCTCTGTATAGAAGTGTTTAAATGCTTTTAAAACAGTAATGACATTGGAAAGTGGGATTTCTTTTGAAAGATGCAAGGAATTTAAGTGGTAGATAGAACTTTTTGATCAGTTAAGCAGTTTTATCAGTATGGATGAAATACATGGACTGACTGATGCCCGGCTCAGATGGATCATCTGAAGTTGTTGGTAGTTGCTCAGTGTTGGGGTTTATGTGATCATGGAGTAGTGGGGGTGGAGGAGACATCACTTTGGTTTCTTACTTCCTGGGAATGAAGGAAGATAACAAGGATTAAAAATACTCCTCAGTACTCTCTTAAAATGCACAGCTAGAAGCATTTAATCCAGGGAATCAGTAAATGAATCTGCAAATTTTTTTTATTTTTGTGTTTGTCTACAATTTTGGCTCCGAGTTCCAATTCTTGGTGAATCATTAGTCCCATTTCCTGGTGTGTATTTGAGGAAACCACTACATCTTACTCTGAAGAAGCACAGTCTTACAACTGAGTTCAGTTTTTTGTAATTACTTTTGGCAGGGGGGAGGGTGTTTGGGGTTTTTTGTGTGGGTGGGTTTTTGGTGTTTTGGGGAGAGGTGTTTCCTGGAAAAGTGTTAGTGGCAGATGCAGGGTTTATTTTGAAAGAGAAGTCTGATCTGAAGAGTATTATGAAGTTCTGTTTCTTTTCCTGCAGACTCTAGTGGCAGCAAACTTAGATAGTTTGACATGGGGATAGTGAATTATCTGCCTACAAGTTTGCAAGGGTGAAAGTAGTGACTGGACAGCTGCATAAGGAAGCCCAAGGCTTTAAGATAGGTACTGTCTGTAGGAAGGTGGTGGGATGAGGAGCTGAGTTTACACTGAGTCTCATCTGTGGCCCTTGAATGACTAAGGGTCTTTAGGACAGAAAGATGAGAAAGTGGTGCTGACGATCCAAAGTGCAACTTTAGTCTTTTCTCTCCTACACAATATTTAGTTTCTGTGGTAATAACAGAGCTAAGATGAGAATGCATAGGTTGCTTTAAGGCTGGTACAAAATTGAGGTATTTCAGTGCATTGGGGTAATAGAGTTGTCTGCTTTCTTATGTTAAAGATGACATACTAAGAGTGTTGAGTACTTTTGTCATACGTATTGCAGAATGGATATAAGTGGTTCATGAAGAATAATTGGGTTGGTCTGTGGTGTAGACTAATATACAGCTTGCTAATTGTTTGATTATAGTGGTAAGTAGAGAAGAAAAATTCTCTAAAATCTCTCTTGGTGATTCCTTGAAGCTCTGAATCCCTTAATCCCTGCCTGTAGTTTTGCTGATATAAATATTACTAGGAACTTTCTCAGCATCATCCTTAAGTCCTTAAACTTTTGCAAGTTATTGTGATTCTCTTAGTCTCCTTTAGAAGCATTGTAGGAATTGTAACTAGGTGAACTATGTTGCATTAGAAGATGAGATGTAATTGCTTCCCAGTGACAGTGTACAACTGCTCTCAGGTAATCTCTCTTCAGCTGCAGCTTATATCCACAGTTACTTGGTTGAGGAAGGTCAGAATCTCTGAGAATTTACATGGTCCCCTCTGTCACTGCAGTTTTCAAGTTGTGTATTTGTGAATATAACCCATAAGGGACTAAAACAGATAATTTCAGATAGGTTAATTTGGAAGTATGTAATATTTGCTTTTGTCAACTTTATATAGAGTTGGTGTCATAGCTGATATTATTAAAGACTCTATGGGTGGTATTGTAAGATGCTTCAGTTGAACAGCTAAGAACACTAAGCTGACTTGAGCAATTGTGTCCATGGTACTTTTGGCACCTCCCAACACTTGTAGATTGTGCAGGATATGGGGATGGGGTGGGGGTTGTATTTTTGTTCAAGTTTCCAGAGTTCTTGTTCAAGAATTGATCTTTCAGATGTAAAAAGTATGGACAATGCAGTATCCTTATGAAGAAGGAGTGTCTGAGGAGGGTGAATTCTTTGTCTTTTATATTCAAGGATGTTTTTTAAAATCTGATGTAACTTTGAATGTGTTTCTTTATTACTGATCATTTTTTACTAGGGAGAGAAATACAAATAGTTCCCAGAGAAATTGGCAGTTGTTGCAAGTGATGAGTTATAAAGAGAAGAATTTAAGAGGCTGTCAGACATTGAAGAGTACAAAGAGGCGAGGTGATAAAAAAGTAATGCTAGTGGTTATAAGAGAAATTTTTGTTTATTGCAAACAGTGAATTCCAAATGTCAAGCCACCGAATTTGGTAATATTTACAGGCATGTACATAACTTATTTCAGTGAAGTCCTGTAGTTAGCTCAGTACATAGCTATCCTCATAAGGCTTGTATGGGCCGCCGTTCACAGCCAAGCTTTGAATTTGGCCTTCATTATTAAAGTTTGGCAATGCCTGTCATCCTAGTAGGTGACATTCTCCATGTGTCCTTTGTCCTTTTTATTGAGGTAAAGGGGAATGGTAGTGTGGCTGCAATAATTGTTAGTAAGGAGCTTCTCAGGTTCTATTTCTGGTGAATTTACTGTCTGGAAATATGAAGACAGCATCTTTGAAAAAGAACCCCAGCCCAAGGTAGTGAAGAATTTTAACTACAAAAGAAACTGCAAATGTGGACATGGGTAGAGTAAGAAAGAGAAAAAATTATGAAGACAGTCAGACGGAGAAATCGTGCAAATAAACCTGAAATGTGACACCTGTGGGAGGGGAACTTGGTATGCATTTTTCATTAAGTGTTTTGTGAAGTTACAAATGTATATAGCATACTGTTCTGTAGGGGTTTCTATAGCTAAGCTCCCTAGAAATGCTGTACACTATAAAATGTAAGGAAATCCTAACCTGCTCTTTGTTTGCTTGTTTTCCTAGTTTTTCTCTTGTGTGCCTTACCATGCAAGAAAAAAACCCCTCCTGTTTTTACTTCTGTTGGATTGCTTTAACTATATGGTTCTACATCTTAGTTTATATGGATTATATAAGGAAAACAGGATAACAATGAGGAAGAAAAAGTAGCAAGAATAATAATTTATGTTGCTTATACCTATATGCATGTGTTTTGTGAGTAAGTATGTGCATAGATAGGTTTTGACTGGAAATCTTTGGCCATTCTGTTGAATTGAATGTCTTAGTAATCTGTAGGAGTAAAATTTGGGATATTTAATATTGAGAAGCACATAGTTATTATTTTAGGGGGGGGATCACTGATATCAACGCTTCAATATATTTGTGCTAATTAGTTTTTAGTGTATCTATGTATCTTACAAAAAAATCTCAGAGGGGAGGAGGGTAGCTTTGCAAATGCAGTAAAACACTGAGAACTCAGTAAGCTTATTGTTAGAACATAGACACTTATACAGTTTTAAAGATAATTTTTTTAAAAAGTTGTTTTATAAAATAGTTTCTTGCACTTTACCTGCTGGCTTTTCAATTTGGTAGATAACATCTGAACTCCAGCAGAGTTTTATAATCCCCACGTGCTTAAATATACTAAATGTTCTTTTTCCATTAAGGTTAATGTTCGTGAAGAAATTGAAGAGTTTTTTCCAAGAATGTGGAAGATAAATCAAGATAAAAGAAGGCTAATGAAAAGTATTAAAGATCAGAAAATTAAAATTGAATGGGGGAAAAAATTGAACAGAAGATTGGTCAGATAGAAGCACTTGAATATTTTTTTAAGGCTATAATGAATTGTTTGAATTGGGGAAGAATACACGAAGTATGAAAAATGAAAAACTCAATGAAGAATGAAGAAAAGTAGAAAGCAAGAGTGAAGTAGAATTAAAAGAATCTGGAAGAATGAATGGGTCCTAGGTTAAGTAAATGTATGGTTTATGTTCCAGTGTCTGTATGATCAAGTTGTAGATGAATTTGCATGATTACTTAGTTAATAGAGAATTGGTGATCTGGTTCAAGCAGGGACCTATTTGAGGCAAGCATACAATATTAACAGTGGGTTAGCAAAACGAAATTTGTTTTGGAGGGTATTGCCTAACCATTTGTTTTTCAGGAGCAATCAATATAATAGAATTACTGTACTTTAAATGTTAGGAGTTAGGCATTTACACAACCAATACCATTTTTAATACTGTCTTTTTTGTTAGGAGTCTCGCTCCCAGTCAAAATCTCCAGCTGGGAGTCCTGCTCGTGTAAAATCAGAGAGCAGGTCAGGATCTCGCAGTCCATCGAGGGCTTCCAAACACTCTGAGTCGCACTCTAGGTCAAGATCAAAATCAAGGTAAGTTCAGAAAGTTATTCATGTCAGCTCAGTGTTACTGCTGTTGTTTTGGTAGGTTGGTGAAGTTTCTTTTCCCCTGTTGTAGAAATTACAAATTTTTTGGGACGTATTAACAGGGATATGTTAATTTGCCTGTTTGTGCTCATACAGGTGGACAAAGTTGGGAAATGATTTCATGGGTACAAATAGAGAAAATACTATAATTAAAAGTAGCAATGTAGAAATCACAGCTGAAATGTGTAGGTTTCTCTCTTCCAGAAGATAGAAAATGGATTGCATTTCAATTTTGTGAAGCTGCTTCCTTCTCCTGAAATTGTTTATGGGGGAATTCTTGTGTGGACCTTTCCTTTAGGGGGGAAGTAAAAAAAGTCAAGTGCAACCTGGTGCAAAGGCATCAGGGTTACATAAAAAGAGTAAGCTGTCTCACTGTTGGAACTACTGGAAAACAGTGTTTGTGAATGTTCTGGACATTATTTCATTGGAGGCTTTAAAAAAATAATCAAAAACTATGTCTTACATTGGGTGCGGTCTTAATTTATGAGAGTTTTAAGATTTAAATTAATTTTTCAATGCTGCACATGTCTTTTCTGTCCTTCTCTACCCCAAGTATGGATGTGTGGAGGTAAAGCTTTATAACTTTCAGGTCTGATGGAGCTTGCATGGATCAGAAGAGAAATGTCTTAGGCTTTTTTCTCTAAATATGCCATAACTATTACCTGGTTTATGTTACCTATCTTCTCTATTCCCTTTTAGCAACATATTGATGAAAATGGGGAAAGCTACTGAATCTTTCTTTTACCAACCACGAGAGAAAACAGAAAACAGCATTTGTAGCACTAGAGGGGAAAGAGGAATAGTCTTAACGTTGTATCTCCTTCCCAGTTCTTGGGAGAGATCAGTAATACATCTTCTCCATCTATACACTTTATACCAGAGCAACTGAAAGAGTTGCTGTGCTCTGAATTGCCGAAGTTCAACTCATGTTACAGTTTCTTGCAGTGTTTAGCTAGGTGATTACCTACCTGTTTTTTTAAACAGCTTATTATCAGCAAGGCATTTGCAAAGAAGTGTTTGAGGATTAGAGCAGATGTTTGCTTTTTTTTTGGTCTGGAGTAATTTTCATGCCTAGACAAACTTTACTTGTAGATATTGCAGCACTGTAGTCCTGCCAGATATTTCAATTTTTCAGTCAAAATAGTACTTTATAGTGTGGCATATCTAGTTTCTGTGCCACTGTGCAGTTGTTACAGCCAAGCTGATGTAAGTTAAAACTCTGAAGTTGCTGAAAGCTGTTGTGAATATAATCCTCAGTGTATGTCAGAAGTACCCTCAAAGAGTTAAAAATGGTGCTACCGAGCAGGTTATTAGAGATCCATGCAATCTTTAGGTATGCAAGGTAGAAAAAGCTTAATGGGTTTAATATTGTAGACACCATCTAAGAAAAGATTTTTCTCTAGAAGATGTACTGTTTAGAGTTCAACAAATGATGGCCATACACATTTGCCCTGACTGGAGGCTCTCTGTTTGTCGAAGATCCAGGTCCAGAAGACATTCGCACAGACGTTACACCCGTTCCAGATCCCATTCTCATTCCCATAGGCGACGCTCTCGAAGCAGATCGTACACGCCAGAGTACCGTCGGCGCAGGAGCCGCAGTCACTCGCCAATGTCCAACAGGAGAAGGCACACTGGCAGCAGAGTATGTCATGTTCAGAAAGGCTGAGTATCGACACAACAATTGCTCCTTGTATCAGGGTAGCCCAGGTTACTGCAGGCTGAGTTTGACCTGCTGGTTTGTCACTGGAGGATACAGGGATTGGGTGGGAGTGGGGGTTATGTGTGGTGCAATCTCTGTCCTTACAGTTGAACGCTTACTCCCTGGACCTGCAACTAACTGGCAGGGAAGTTGTAGAATTTAATTGAAAAACATTCTACTGCAAGTCAGTATGTGCAGGTATGGTGACATTTGGCTTCAGTCAGCTCTAGAAGTTAAGCTGTTCTGATTTTTTTTGTTGTTGTTAAAAAAGTATATAACCTTTACAAAAATGAGACCACATCTGTGTATGCTGGCAACCTGAAAGTATTGATAAGATTGACATAGGGATCCATAGAAGGAAATTCCCAAGTGTTTATTTGCTTATAGAGCATATGTTGGAGATTGCTTGTGATTTTAGGCTTCTGATTGTTTCATTTGATTTACCTTGAAGTAAAGCCTTGTGTTATTAGGTAATAAGTAAATCTTTATAGTAGACTAGAAAAATTTACATTTGTGGAAAGGAGGTGCAGTAAGTCTTTCAAAATATAGATGAGAGGTGTCTCTGTTATGAGCAGGAGGAAGTATAGCTACACCAACAAAAATCTAAAATACTAATCCTGTCATTCCGAGATTTCTCCTTGTGTCCTTCTTTGTAACAGCAGAGTGGTTGGGGTTGAGAATTGGAAAGCAATTTTGCCACTTCTTTTGTTGTAGAGAGAGCTTGCATACTGGGTTGATGGGAGGCAGTACAAAAACCTAATACAGAAGTTGCCCTTTAGTCATCACAATCATTTTAGGCCTTCCAGTGGTGATGCAGTTGTCACTTGGCACTTAGGGTCTGCAGACTGATCTCAGTAGTCTCTTGCCTTGGAAGAATTCATGGGGTTTAAGTGTAAGAGGGATGTTAAAAACATGCAACAGGTATGGATGTGGGGAGGAATTTACCTGAACAATTATTTAAATGACAGATTTTATTATACTTAGAGGATTTTAGTAATAAAATTAGTATAGTTGCCAGTGCCATTGAAATATGGAGTAAAAAATACAAATCTTGATGTGTATAGTTCAAACTTTTGAGTTACAAACTGCCAAGTCTTGTGCTCTTTAGCTATAGTGTGGAGTTGCAGAATATTCATGTCTTAAAACAGAAGTTTGAACTTTGACAAATGGAAAGAAAGGAATTTCAAATATATGAATAGTGCAGGCATCTTATTTTCGCAATAGGTTCCTGAGCAAATGTGCTGAAAAAAATATGACAGAAGATCTAAACCTTTTCAGTCTTTGAATCAGGCTGAAAAGCAGGCACTGAGGCATAAATTATAATTCATAGATGACTTACTGAAACTGAAATACAACTTTCAGTTGTGTCAGCTTCTAGTTGTTATTTTGGCAGAAACAATAAATCTCTGTGCTTGTTGCTGGTGTTTTAAATTGCTGCATCTGGTAGTACAGGTGCCAGACACCTAACTGAAAAACATGAAAAACGTTTTGACCAAAATAATCTTACAGAGGATTTGGCATTAGATACAAATTCTCTGGCATGTAAAGAAATTTTGAACCTAAAAGACAACTTGTACCTTGTACTATTACATATTTGACTTTGTCTAGATGAAGTGAATTTTTTTAAGTATCCCACATCATGATCGAGAGTGAAGTTTTGTGCTAAAGAAATATGCATGCTGTTGGATTACAGTTTCACAGAACTGGCCTTCAACACTTGTCGCTCTCTAGATGAAAGAATCAGGTGCCTTTCATCCCGTTTACAAGTGGAAAGATTAACTTACAAGTGTAAATATTGACTTTCAGTATATTGGATAGGAAATGCTGAGGTGGAGGAAGTGTCAGTAGGAGCTAGATGATAGTTCAGTTGCCTGTGCTTAGGAGCTCAAGTGCTCCCATGCAGTGTGGGCAGCTGGAGGCAGTGTGCACTCACAGTGCCTGTGCACATGCAAGAGGGCTGAAGGTGGCAGTTCAGGCTGGCTGACCTGTCTGCAACACGGATTTGTGTGTGGTGTCTGCCCCTTGGTAGTTTAAATATGAAATACTAGTAACATGGGTTCCTCTTGTTCTGTAGCTTTTCTGTATATCAGAATGATAATTTTTATCAACTGTTTTTTCCCAACATGGGAAACTTGTCTTGGTCTTTTTTCTAAAATTAAAACCATTGAAAGTAGTTGCTTTTTGAAACAATCTTACTATTAGAATGATAACTGTTAATGTGTTAAACTGTGTATTACCTGTTTAGTTTTCTTCAGATTAAATTTTTTATAATTGATAATTTTTGATATAAGAATATTCAAATTTTAATAATTTTTTTAGAAATGAAAACTAATTGTTTATTGGAGATCCATGCAATCTTTAGATGTGCAAGGTAGAAAAAGCTTAATGGGTTTAATAAAACTAATTGAGTTGAACATTTTTGTTACCAGGCTAATCCAGATCCCAATACCTGTCTTGGAGTGTTTGGTCTCAGTTTGTACACTACTGAGAGAGATTTACGTGAAGTCTTCTCCCGGTACGGACCTCTCACTGGTGTCAATGTGGTTTATGATCAGCGGACTGGACGGTCAAGAGGATTTGCTTTTGTTTATTTTGAGAGAATTGATGACTCTAAAGAGGTAAATGCATGCTTTGCTACTTTTTTCAGGTGTGCTCTTTATGCATTATCTTCATTAACTGTCTGTAAAAAAAGACAACAAGCTTTTGAGTGTGTATTCACTAGCACATTCTCACACTGAGATTAATTTTAAATCTTTTGTTCAAGCAATGTGGCAGTTCTAAACAAATCAAGCATTTGAGTTCAGGTACATGGGCAGATATTGAGCATAAGCTTATGCTCAATATCTTAAATATCCTAAATGTCATATTAAATCACCAATGAGCTCTGGACTTTGATTTTAGTCTGTTACTTCAAAATGCAAATAAATCTTTAAGGCTTCTATATCCCAAGTATTTTTGAGACATTTTGGAAGTTAAAACTTTAAGTTGTTTTCTGAATGAAAATTCTGGTGATTCCTTGTGTATTTTCTCCTTTTAGGCATGTTATTGTACATTTGAAAAACAGTGGGGTTTGTCTTGATTTGTGCCTTGGCCAGTTGCTTTCCTTGTTGTTTAACAGGTAGCTGTTAATAGCCACACAGAGTTGTTAGTATAATAGATCTGTAAGGAAAGAATCAAAGAATATGAACAGCAGCCTGTGTTATGATCCACCACAATTTACATTAAGCAGTAGTTTTTTTGTCCCTATAATGATACCGTGAACTTTACCACCTTTACTGAAATTCGTAGATAAAGTTGCTATTAAAAGTAAAGACACTCTCTGAAAACTACTTAAGGTCTGCGTTGTGTGCATCTCTTTCTTTGGGACAGACTTCATCTTGTTCATGGATTAATAGGTTTGGGCAGATGTGCTGTTTGATTCTGTGTGCATTTGCCAGGTTTTATTTATAAGGAGATACTAAATACGACTCCTCTCTTTATAGATCATTTAGTCTTGAAGGCAGGGAGAATGACAGCTCTGGAACCTATCAGGAGCTGAAAAATAAGAATGCTGCTGCTACTTGATGATAATTAAATGAAAAAAAACTTGGATTGCTTGATTGAACTAAGTTCTTGTGTTTGACTTCTGGTATGATCCGGAATCAGTTTATGGGAAGAGTAGTCTTGGATGTGTATGTGTGTGCTTGTTGCAAGTTACAGAGGTAAGTAAAAGGACACAAACCTTCCTTTAGTGTCCCTTCTGTATTCTCCTGCAGTCTCAGTTGGAGAGGTTGGTCGAGAGATTAATGGGATGGATAGCTGTATATCTATCTGTCTTTGATGGCCTGCTCTGTTCTCACTTCTAGACTTGTATTTCTTTGCACACTGAATTTGTTGGGATTTTGAAAAAGTGGCTATTTTGCATCTGAAATACTTGCACAGTATTCCTTGGCACATCCATGTACCAGTCTTGTCTGCTGGTACAGCTTTTTTTCTTTTTTTTTTTCTTTTTTTTTAAAAAAGCTTCATATGTCCTTAGAGGTAGGTTTTTTCCCCTGGTTGCCACGGGCAATGGTCATGCGTGATACCATGCATTTCTTAAAATGTTCCATGTAAATAGCATGAAGTAATTTGTTTAGCATAAAGCTGTTTTGGCAGATGCTATGAAACTGGAATGCAAAGGAAAGCAAAAAGAGATGTTACTTCCATTCAGAAATACAGAAGTAAAGATTAGGGCCTTAAGCAGGAACCAAAATAATTTGGAATGTAATTAAACCCATTTTTCTTTTCTCCAACGGATTGGTGCCTGAAAAGGGGGAAAGGATGCAAACTCTCCCAACACCTGGAATTTAAATAACTGAAATATTTTGGCAAAAAGGACAGAAGCAAAACTTGTTTGACTTATTTCATTAACCTTGAGGACAAATTTGAAGATGACAGTAAGTGGCAGCTGGTGTAGAAAAAGGGGAGATATATAAAGTAGGTATATACAGACATATAGCTAGACAGCTGTAGGTGTGAAATTTTGCAACAGTCCCTGTAGAAGAACACTGAAAGAAATGTAGCATTCTGTGTTTGGAAGATATGCATACTCAACTTTTCAGACTAAAGGTAAACACTTGAATTACTTCTGTTCTGAATAACTAACTCCTCTTAAAAATAATAATAATTTTTAAAACTCCAACCAACCAAAAACCATAACCAGAATCCCAAACCTTCAACATCCAAAACATCTAAATAAAGAGATGATATATTGAACTAAATTACAACCCCATATAAAGATAGATGGATTAAATGAGAGCAGAACTCTAGAGAAAAAGTTGGATTTTTCATAGTCTCTACTATTGCCCTTCAGGAAGGCTAGCATAGGGAAGCTTCTCAGCAGACCTGCTCTGAAATACAGGTAATACTAAAAATTTACATCAAATTAATTGTGAGTAGGTATGTTTAAGCTTTCATAATTTAAAGATTAATTACTGTCAGTTGTGCATGGATTCTCGTGCAGCTAAAAATCCCTCAGGATCTTTGTCATCCTACCACTTTTACAAACTGGATCAGTTATTGAACTAGTTAAAGTGTTGCTGTGAGTCGTGATTCTGAAACCAAGTTGTGCAGTGGCCATATGGTGGTAAAGACATTTTAAGTTGTGAACTAGATCGATGTATTGGAACTCCAAAGACAATGTAAAATAGCATTTCTTAAAGGTGATACTTCTCAGTGTTCTAAAAATACAGAAGGGGCAGTTTTAAAGTGTATTTTTACTTTAACTGTTCTAAAATTTCAGATTATGACACCATAGCAGCCTTGTTGTTAGCTGTTCATGAGCATCTTGATTATAAAGAGGAACAGAAGCTTCGCTTTTGATAACTACTACACAGAGAAGCTGCCAAAGCATCACAGTAGCTTCAGACATTCCACTACAACAGGACTGAGAAAGAAGTTTTCAAAGCATGTGTCCAGTCCAGGAGATTTCTTGTAGAATATGTTCTATTCTCTTTGAAACCCTGCCAAGGTTAAGATGAAACTTCATGATCAGACAGAAGGTTCCTTTTCCATCAGATGTCTTTTATTGCATAGTGTTTGCAAAATAACACTCGACTGGATTCTTAGGTTTTGATCCATATTGAAGATGCTGTGGACACTGTCTTCAGTTCAAAGTGTGATAGCAGACAGTAAATGTCAAGGACTGATGGATGTCTAGGAAACAACTGATGAGTGTCTAATGATTGTATGGGAACCTGAGGATTTGCTGTGCCAATGTTCTTGTCTGTCAGCTTGTTCAAAGCCTGTTTGAAAAGCTTCTGTCATTATGTGCCTGTTTTTAGAAAGGGGATATAGAGGGTTTAATTTATTGTAAAGTTATTTTATTTCAAGAAGTTGTTGGTTTTTTAAAAATATTTAGTATTGCTTTTTTGCCTTAGGTGGTGCAGTGTCTTGTCTTGGCCACCCTTTTCCAAGTCCTCAGAATGTGCAAGTCCTTTGTGTGTGCACCATGCAAAGGGCAATATCTGTAAACATCTGTTCAAGACTTGTTTCTCACACTCTCTTACATAGTCTTCAGTGTTGCAATATTGTTTTGCAATGTTTTCATGAAATTATAGAGGATATTCATCTGCCCATCACATAAGGACTTTCCTTCTGTGTTTAAGAGGATTACTAACTTCTGTGTACTAGGATGAGAAAAAAATTAGGTTGATGGAGGAGGAATTGATTGTGTCAGGGTTTTACTTAACAGTAAGTTGAGAAAATCATGAGTGAAAAGTGCTGGCTGTTCTAGGGACGTGGTTCTTACTACAGTTACCAGGGATGTCATATGCTGCTAAACCAGCTTTTCAGTAGCTCAGACTGTGAAGTCTTAGTTGTTTAAACTGAGGCTACTATGAATGTACTGTCTGTAGGAGGAACTCATCTAAGAAGCATCAGCTACAGCAGCTGTTGGCAATATGGAATTTTCTAATGCTAGTTAGATGTTCTTCAAAAAGTTTTGAGCATCTTTTCAGAACCATTTTCTGAAGTGCTGTTCATTAACAATCAACACAAACCAGTAACATCATTCAGTTGCCAAAAACCAGAATAATAATGGAGTTTATCAGTTCAACTTGAAAAACATAAAATGTGTGGTGCAAGCAGACTAGCTTAGAACCAATGTTATTGAACAAAACTCCCATGGCTTGTTGAAGAAATGGTTTAAGTATTGTTCATGGTATCAAAAACAACCCTTGATATACCAGAAAAGAGCACTAGAAGGTCTCAGATGTTTGGAATTACAAGTTACAGACTTCTGGAGACTCTGAAATACCATGAAGTTGCTAATACTTGTAGGAACATCCAGTTCTTCATTCTGGTTCTCTAAAATCCTGTGTTTCTTGACTGTGAAGCTCTACAGTATGCTTTAAAAATAATACATTGAATCCATCAATGCTGAAGCTCATAATTGTATATGTTTAAAAGTTGTCATTGAAATCTCAAACTAGAGAATGTAAATTGAATGTTGTTTGAAAGTGAAATGGATACTTGAATTGAACTTGGCAGACTGCAGCAAGTGTAAAAAGATAAGTTTCTTTGTTAATTCCATCAGATTTTTTTTTTCAGTTGTTCTCAGTAAATCCAGAAGTAAATGAGTAATCAGTTACTGGAGGGGGGAATCTAATCCATTGTGTGTTTCGTCCCTTGCTGTACCTGTGATGGAGTGGAGATGATGTTTTTTTCAGTGTCATTAAATGCAATAGACAAGAACTTCGAGTAAAAAACAATCAAAGAAACCCCCAAAACTACAGTGAGGAAAAGAAAAGGCAGTACTTTGGGAGGTTATTTTTAAGTTGTGAGAACATATTTTCAAAATAAGTCACAATATAAACTGCTTGTGTTTGGCTATTTAAGCATATTCAGTCTGTATGTTCTTAACTTTGTAGTGATTGAAAGTTATTGAAATAGTTATCTTAATTTTTTTAGTGAATTCTTGGTTAACTAATATCAGCCACCCATGTAAGTTTGCGCATTTAATTAGAAGTTGTGTTTCCAAACTTGTTTTACTCTATCTACCTAATTGGTCATACATATAGAAAACAGTACATATTGCATTAAATATCAAATGAACTTGAAATATTTCTTAAATTTATTGCTTTCTGACTTTTTTGAGCCACTGGAGATGATACTGTAGTTCAGGAACTGCCCATTTGGTGAAATTAACACCTTATAGATAATCAGTTTTCTTCTTATGGATAGTCTGCTGAAGGTTTAAAACTCCAAAACTTTAAAAATGTGATCCAAAATTGAACCTATGCCATTCCCAATCCTAGTTCTGTGCTCTGACTGCAAACATGTAGGTGTGTATTCTAGCCTACAAAAATCAAGTTTTCCATAGAATTTGCAACTAGAATTATTATTATATGTTTTTAGGAATGCTGTGTTCTTGCTTACTGTCCTCTTGCAAAAGCCATGCAAGTCTTGTAACAACATTCAGATATTTGGAAAATAATCTAGGTTGTAATAAAAATAGATTGTTGACTGTTTAAAGACTCCTAAGAGGGTATTGTGTGTCTTAAAATCCAATATTATTTGATTTTTTTCTTTTTAAAGTTTCATTTCATCATCTTAAACAGTATTTGAGAATTTATTGAACAGTATTTGAGAATCTGGCGTTTTTAGAGATAATCTGTAATTTTTTCTCTTTGACACTGAAATATTCTTAACATGGCTATCATGCACACCTAAAACCATCAAGAAAAGGAAAGTGAAATTTGTTTTGAATATGACATGCAGTAAGAAAATTTTGTGAAACCCCAAAACTTTCTTGTAAACTACTTTAACTTTCAATAAAGCACAGAAGCGGCAGTGATTAGGATCACTTGCATATTTTTACAGCCTTCATACAAAATAAATACTGTTGTATCAGTTACATGAACTCAGGTTTTCAGAGAGGGCTTTTTGTCATCTTGCAGCAGTCCTTACCTAATAATGCCAGCATAAGTACTTCACTTCAGAGACCCAGAGGTGTGCAGTTAAGAGTGGTGCAGAGAATCTTCTCTTTAGAAGCAATTTCCAGTGGCTAATTACTGAATATGAGTGATCTATACTATTAATTGTAGGTTTTGGCCTTCCTGTTTGGGGATGCAGTCAGAACTATGAGGCTTTATTGTTTTTGTCTATCTATTAAAGATTTTCTCTATTTTAAATTTTTTAGTTGGCAATTATTGCTAACAGCTGTAAAAGGAAAATGTTTTAATATTTGGTAGGACATTAGATATTATGACTAGGGTGTCAGGAGTTCTGTGCAGTCTGGTAACCATGATTTTTATACACTGAAATGTAACACATTTCCTGGTATTTCTAAAACAGCCAGCTCTCAAAATTAATTCTTCATTTCTCTTGCTGGTATGCTGGTCTTCTCTATACTGCTCCCTCTGTCAAAGAAATCTTCCTCTGGAAGAGGTGTTTGTTGGCTTAACTGAATAAGACAAACACGCCAGATGTTCTGTATTTGAGGTGGCTTCTTGTCAGCTAAGCTTATTATTCTGAAAGTTGTTGACTGGACTTGAAAATGCCATGCTGCAGAAAATTTCTTAGAATTTAACTTACTGCATTTCCAGAAAGATGTGTTTCATCACAGAGGTAATTTTTCAGCCAGATATTTGCAGCCTTCATTGTTAGGCTTGTGCACACATACTTTCCTAGGATGCACACACAGATTTATTTTCATTTATATCATCCTTGTGGGGAAAAAAAAGTGTTAAGGCTAGAAGACTAAAGCTGAGGAATGTGTTTTAGTCACAAAATATACCTGAGTGTATATTGAAAGACTTGAAATGCTCTTTGCTGTGCCTTGCAGTTGGCTAAATGTAGTTAGTTTTGTACAGGAACACAAATCACTAGGTGGCGATATAGTATGGACACAAACAGCATTACTAAAATACTAACTCTCAATAAATACATCAGTGATCATCAGTCACCTCCAGTTTGGACACAGCAGTTAAATCATATGGATATCAGGTTTCTGTATCTCCTTTACAATTTGTATGTAAGTTCAGTGAGGCTCTTGTTAGAGTTGAGATTTTTGAATAAATGCTTTATTATTAAAAAGAAGAAAAAAGTTGTCTGTTTAGAGCCACCTTCATGTTTTGAGGTTGTGTCTTGTTTTTTGTAGATAAAAAAATAGCAAAGTGGTTATGTTCTTTAACTCAAGATTGTAACAGCGTCTCTTCTCCAGACATGAAAAATTGAAATAATATGTATTGGACTAAGTGCTGTGCTTAGTGTTGAGAAGTAAGTGGTGTGTATTGGTTTTTCAGGGAGCAGATAACAAAAGCTATTAAAATTCAAAAAGCAAATTTAAAAAAAATCATTTCAAGTCCATCATTAGCTTTTAAAATTAATTGTTGTGGATTTGTTGGGGTTTGGGTTTTTAGGTTATTTTTGCATGAATGTAAGTCTCAAAAGTTCACTGTGCTCCTTTGAATAACTTACTTTGATGGTTTGAGTTTGTGAAAGGCCATTGTATTGATTCTCAGAGTGGAGGAGCTGGGGCTGGAACACCCAGCGAGTGCGTGCAGGGGCTGCGGGCAGCTCTGAAGGCACGGGCATCTGAGCGCGGAGCCTTGTGTGTATCACTTAAACGAGCTGCTATTGTGAGAGGGAGTGGGGAGGAAGGTTGTAATTAGGTATCCATGTAGGCTGAACCCGCCATTTTACTAAGCTCTGCTGAAGTAGGTCCTTGTAAGGGAGATGGCAGGAGGCTGGGAGAGCATGAAATGGCAGCCGACGAGCAGTAATCCGGCCATATGCACCCTACAGGAAGCCACTGTTTTGCACAGCTTTTGAATCCGCCCGTCCCCTCTGGGGCAGAGACGGCGCTGGGAAAGATGCAGTTTTCAGAAAAAAGCTGGTTTGACTTTCAGTTTGCCTTTCAGATGGGTAGAAGATAAAGTCTAGTGAGAGTGGCTGTGTTAGTGGTTAGCCTGTGCTCCCTTAAACAGGATTGAGAGTCGCATTAGTTCGGCCCCCCAGTGCAGCCCTGTGACACCACCGGCACACAGGCATGGGGACAAGAGATGAGCCAGTCGCCACAGTGGGGCACTAGTAACCAGTCTAAACAAGACCAGTTCCGGGCTTGTTTTTCTGGTGGAAAATAATGTGTTTGTGCATAGTCTTCCATAGTTACCAGTAGGTTGCAGATGTCACATCCCTGTTCCTTGTCTCTCCTGCAGGCAATGGAGCATGCAAATGGAATGGAGCTGGATGGCAGAAGGATTCGAGTGGATTATTCAATCACCAAAAGAGCGCATACACCCACCCCAGGCATCTACATGGGCAGGCCAACACAGTGAGTTCGGTGGATTTAAACTGAATGCTAGATTCTGTTTCAAGAAATTACTAACCTACACCTCTTAAATCCTACTGTTGTTTATTGTATCTTGATTTGTAGAAATATTGAAGGACCTGTTAATAAAAAATAATATCCAGCATGATCAATTAATGTATCCTTAGCCTGCTGAAATACTAAGGTGCCCCTTTGCCTTTGATTTTGATGGGAATTAACATCAAATCCCTCGTTTTTCTGGGAGATTTTGAACGTGTTTTTATGTAACTACTTTGTCTGTATATTTTTGTGATACAGTCTTAAGTGTCTGATTTACTACAAGACCACTTAAAAATATTTTAAATAATTTATATTTATTTATCTAATAATTAACTCAAGATGAAGACTAGATATATGAAGGGGGTTTTGTTTTTGTTTTTTCTTTTCCCCTAATAGCAGTGGAGGAGGTGGTGGCGGTGGAGCAGGTCGTCGCCGGGACTCATACTATGATAGGGGGTATGACAGAGGATATGACAGATATGAAGAATATGACTACAGATACAGGTACCCTATCTTTATTTCATTTCTGTAACAGTGGATTTGTTGGAAAGTCAGATGACAAAACATACTCAGTTCGTAGCAATATTCTGCATACGTCTGTTATGTGTTAGAGCCTCATTCCCTTAGGTTTTATGGGACTGAAGTAGTCAGAATCTTCAGTGTTTATGTAATTTGGTTTTTCTGTTGGGCAAGGGGTTAATTTTGCTGTGTTAAGGAGGTGTAGACCATGTATCCCAGGAATCAAGTGGACAGATAAAAAGGGAACTAATTTTTCTATGCTGTATATAGAACCAGGGACAGCTGATACACACTGCTGTTTAAAAAGGGATTATTTGTAGATGGGATTTTTAATGCTTGACATTTCATAACCATCTTGCTGTTTTGAAAGTTATCTGGTTTCAGAGAATGTTGTTCAACAAGAATTGTAGGCATCTGGAAAAGCACTTTATGTGTTTGTAAGGCTAGTGAGAGTTTATTAAATTCTTTGTCTGGGAATATCTTAGAGTTTAAACACATCAAATAGAGAAATATAAAAGCATTTATTAAATGACCATAAGCCACAGCCAAATAAAGCAGAAATCATTCATGCAGGCCAAGTCTTTCAGTGCTAAGGAAGTGGTTCTGTTCTGTAGAAGTGATGTGAATAAGGCTCCTTTCATAATGGATGTTGTTTGGTTTCTTTTTTAATTTCCTTTAAAGGAGACGATCACCATCGCCCTATTATAGTCGATACCGATCGCGATCAAGATCCCGTTCCTATAGTCCAAGTAAGTAAATACAAGTGAATAAACAGGATCTGGCTGACATAAATGTTGTTACATGAATTGATCAATTGGAATTCTGAATGTGAAAGCAAAAAAAGCTGGACACAGTTAAGTTGAGAAAATGTGTACAGTTAGTTTATGATTGTGTGATTAGTAATTTGTCATCTTTTGTTTTTTCCAGGGCGCTACTGAAGATCAGAAGAGTTACAGTTGAGGACTTGATTTTTAAATACAAAGTTCAGATCTTTAGCTTCCCTACTGCTTTCCCTTCCATCTTCCCTTTCTTGTCCTCCTTCCAGCTCTTTCACAAGTCTTTGGTTCATTTAGAATATACATATTTTCAGTTGAAGTATTCCTATTTTCCACCCCTTCTTATTGTAATACTCTTAAATATTGTAATTGTTGTAGTTTTTGTGTAGTAAAACATCTTGAGCAAAAAAATAGAAAACCCCAAAGTGCTGATACATTTTGGAAGTCATTCCTATTTTATTTCTAAAACAGTTGGACTCCTGACTAATCAGAAGAGAGCATTGATATTTTTAAAGCTTGCATGTCATATGTAGTATACACACTCGGATACTTTAACATAAACCTGCATTTCCAAGTAACTTGTTAATCTTTCTGTTAAAATGTTTACCTATTACTTTGATAAACAAGTAATGACTTTGAGTCTTTTCTGTAATGATAAATTTGCTTAGATAGTCATGAACCAGAGGATTTTTAAATTTTTTTTTGTCAAGTAGTTGCTTTGAAAGTAGACTATTTGAGCTAGATCAGAGTTTGGTATTTGACTGACTGGGAGAATAGGTCCTTGTACACTCAAAATTAAGGCTGTGTGTTTTATAGAAAAAAGTTTCTGGATTGCTACACAGTGGATAACAGTTGAAATTGAAATTGTTAAATTCCTGGGGTCTTTGTGGTACTTCATTGAATATTTCCTCTTAATTGGTGCAAGAGAAAAATATTTATTGAACATAGCAATTAGTTATATAATTTGCTGTTCATGAAAGAAAAAATGGCCAATTTTTTGGTATTGAAATAATGATGGAGCAAGTTTTGTTTCCAGTCCTTTTTGAACTTTTGGAAGTATGGATGGAAAAACCTACAGCTATGTGTAAACCTTTTTTTTCCCCCTCAATAAAAGTTAAGTCCACTGATAATGTGGTTTCTTGTCTTTCATTCTGTGTCTTGTGTCACTTTGGAACGTTGATTAAACAGTACTTGATACTGGGGTGTGGATGATAAAGTCAGCTTTTACCTGTCTTTTCAGGAGCCTTGTCTTCCCTGAGAATCAGTATGTGTTTATTTGGGATGGCTAAGCTGGGTGGGTAGTCCAGCTTTCTCTTGTGCCATCCTTGTCACTTGCTGGAGTTGTGGTGAGATGGTGGAATAAGAGAAACCCTGTTGACTTTGTTTAGTTTTCTGACAAATGGCTGGTTGAATGTTGATATTGCCACGCCAAAAGGAATACAACCAAAAAGCCCTTGCAGCAAATGTTCATCCTGATTGTCAGGGAAGGCCACCAAAAGAGTTTATCATGATTCTAGGAGTGTAAGTGTATGAAATGTAATTGCATTTGCTGTTTCTGTGTTGGTGCCAGGAACTATTAAGAAGTAGTTAAAAGAAACACCAGCACACATCTTTAAAGCTTGATGGAATATGCCAGAAAAATTGGTGACAAAACAAGTTCTAACTGGTTATTGCTCAATACCTTTGAATCCATGATGTCTTACCATAAATTTCAGTTGGAAATTCTTAGTAAATTGAAAGCAGAGTAGCTGAAACACTGAAGCCAAATCTTTCAACTCTGATGAATTTACCTGTATTAATTGGTGATCCAGACAAATTAGGAAATGTTAAGAAAATTTTTCTCTGTAAACCAAAGTCCCAATATCTCAAGATAAAGAACTATTGGTATATTTTATTTTGGTTTTGTTCTTCCAAACCATGGAAAGCAGTGTGCAGAAACAGTGAGTTAGCCAGTGTGACACCTAGGCACAAGGACTGCAAGGAGGATTCAGGGAGCTTACAGGCCTATTGGTCTGACCTTGGTGCCCAGGATGGTTATGGAGCAGCTGTCTTGAGTGCCATCACACATACAGGACAACTGAGGGATCAGGCCCTGCCAGTGTGGGTTTAGGAAAGGCAAGTCCTGCCTGACTAACCTGATCTCATCCCATGACCCAGTGACCCACTGAGTGGGAGAGGGCAAGGCTGTTTATCTTGTCTACCTGGACTGCAGCAAGGCCATTTATAGATACTGTCTCCCATGGCATTCTCCTGGAAAAGCTGGTAGTCCCATGGTTTGGACTGGTGCACTCTTCACTGAATAAAAAGCCAGTCTGGATATCTGGCCCCAGAGGGTGGAGGGGAATAGTGCCACATCCAGCTGTTGGCCAGTCTCAGGAGGTGAATGAGGGGATTGATTGAGTGCACCCTCAGCAAGCTCACAGATTATGGCAAGATGGGTGGGAGCACTGATCTGCAGGAGGGTAGGAAGGTTCTGCAGGGGGATCTGGACAGGCTGATGTTCAATAAGGTAAAGTGCCAAGTCCTGCACTTGGGTCACAGCAGCCCCAGACAGTGCTGCAGGCTGGGGGCAGAGTGGCTGGAAAGCTGCCGGGCAGAAAAGGATCTGGACATGCTGGTCCACAAGCTGGTTGAGAGTGAGCCAGGAGTGAGCCCAGGTGGCCAAGAGGGCCAGCAGCAGCCTGGCTTGGATCAAGGACAGTGTGGCCAGTAAGATTTACCAGTGATTGTTCTGCTCTACTCAGCCATGGCGAGCCACACCTCGAATCTTGTGTCCAGTTTTGGGCTTGTGAGTTCAAGAAAGACATTGAGGTGCTGGAGTGTGTTCAGAGAAGGGCAATGGAGCTGGGGACAGGTCTGGAGAACAAATCTTGTGTGGAGTGTCAGAGGGAGCTGAGGGGGTTTAGCCTGGACAAAAGGAGGCTCGGGGGTGACTGCATCACTCTACAAGTGCCTGAATGCGGCTGTAGAGAGCTGGGGGTTGGTCTGTTCTAGGCTGTAAGTGATACATCAAGAGGACCATGGCCCCAAACTGTGCCTCTGGAGATTCAGGTCAGGCATTCTGATCTCTTGACAGAAAGGGTTAAACGTTGGAATGGATTCCCTGCCAGGGAGGTGGTGGAGTCACCATCCCTGATTGGTCAAAGGTTGCACTTGATCTCAGAGGTCTTTTCCAGCCTGGATCATTCTGTGTGGATTATGGAAAGCAGTGTGCAGAAGCAGTGAGGCAGCCAGATGCAAAAGCATGGGGAGTGGCTGCAGTGTGGGTTGAGGGAAGCATTCGGGCTCAGGGAATCAGGATAACAGGAAGTGAGAGTGAGAGGTGGCTACTTTCTGCAGTGTATGGCGTTTGTGGCCTGTAGTTGTCCAGGCTTGGGAAGTGTTGCCAGCTAGGGAGCAGCTCAGCACATATGCTGCCTGGAAGCTGAAGGAGGGTTGCAATACTGAGCTTGGAGATTGTTGCTTCCAACAGATAGATCTGTCAACTTAACATCCTACTTAGCACAAGTCCATATAAAGTTATCTGTGGGAGCAGCATTGTATTACAAGGTTCATTTTGTGCTTCATGTTCAGTGATGTAAGGCAGTCCACTTGAAGAACAGGTGAAAGTGGTAATTCCTGCTGTCCTGGACATACTTGTAGATGCCTGAAATGTATGAATAATTGCTGGACTTAATTGGCCATCTCTAAAACTGGCAGTCCTGAAAAGGAAAGGGTCATTTGCAGCTGTTTCCTCATTTGTGGGTGGGGCTTTTTTGGTTGGTTGGTTTGTTGGTTGGTTGGGGTTTTTTAACTGAGATCACTTGGGCAGAGATCTCTGGGTTAGCAGGGGTTTTTTTAACTTTCATGGCTTGCACTCTCCCCAGGAATGGTAGTCTCATCTCTGCTTTGTTATGAATGGATTTAAGAACACTGTTTCTTTAAGCTCCATGTTCTGTGTATGAAATTAATTAGTCAAAGTAATTTTAACTGTTTCTGCAAACACAGCTACTGAAACATACACTGTTTTCTCTAGACATTTTTGTACTTCTAGTCCTAGGTGAATTGTTAGTGTAGTCGGAACTCTGAACAAATACTACGCTTTACAACAGAGTGACAAGTCAACCTAAGTAAAAAAAACACTTGATGTTGCTCTGTGCTAGGACATAAGAAGCTGAAGTTCAGAATGAGCTGCAGGGAATATTTAAATACTTACTTTAGACAAACCTGACGTTTATCTAGGTTTATGTATAGCCTCAATTCTAGGCGTAGCCTAGAGATTGCAAGATAACACTTGCTCTTAAATATGTCCTGTTCCCAAATGCTTCCAAGAAGTGGCCACAAGAAGTTCACAACAGCTGCTCCCCAGGCTAGTCCGAGGCTGTGCATGTAATGGAAAATTTGCACCCGATGGCAACAGTTAGGAGACATGCTGGTTTACATGTGGAGACAGAATACCTTCCAAGAGGGGGTGTGTGTACAGAGACAATGCACACGAGAGGAAGTTTATTAAGACAGTTGTTTAGCCATTTGTCCTGTGTAACTATACTTCAAATCTGCAATGACATTAAGACTTGATATTGCAGTACTCAGCAAAGCATTTGACTGTGGTGCTGCATGATGTGGAAATGGTGAGGCCCAGGCAGCTCAAGCATGCTTTTTGGGAAAGCACCTTCTGCTGCATGGCTTCACAAAGTAACAACTGGTCAGGCAGACTGTGCACCACTGCCACCCTTTACTATCAGTCCACTTAGCTGCTGCAGTCCTCTGGAGCTAATGTGAAAAACCAGAGAAGAAAAACAATCTGGGATAAACATTTTCTATTGCTTTATACCAAAAGCAATTTGGTTTTTTGGCTGGGCAAATGATGCAAATGAATTTCCCTCATTCTCACAGTCGCTGCCCTTGTCTTTAAACAGCAGCATAAAGGAGAACACAAATTCACCTAAGCCACCTCACCTTCAGTGTCTGTAGACAATTTCTTATTTGCTGATGTTTTGCTTCTGCATCAAATCTTTCAGGTAGCACTGCATCTGTACATAGACAGGTAGGGACTGTTAAGTTCAGCAGAGGAATGTTTTTGTGTCTTTCATACACTTGTATTTGTAAAGACAACACTTTGATCAAGTAAGGGTCAGTATGTCCAGAGAGCATAAAAAATGCCACCATCACACTTTCTCAGTTTGAAGTATTAAACTGGAACAAATAAACCCTAATACTTTCCCTTCTCTTGCTTTAGATACAGAAGTTAAAACATTCATTAAAACTGGCAGATAGACTAATGGCCTTGGAAAGGCTACAAGCCACTTCAGTGATTCTGTTGTTGAATTTCCTGGGGAAGTGAGAGACCACCTTATACAGAATGATTTCTTAACCTTTCTGGTAGCAACTGAGGCTACATTTTTGATATCTAATGGTAGATCTCTTTCACATTCAAATAGCAACTAAATTGTTTTGGCAAAACATGAAAGAAGATCTTTGTCAACAAAGGTCTGCAAACCTTTCTTTAAGTCTATGTGCAAATACTATGATGCAAATTGTCCCACTGTGCAAAAGGCCAATGGCGCTTCCTGTGTAAGATTATTTTTTAAGCTTAAAATGTAGTTGTTTCTCTGTACCCCCCTTTTTCTCTTTTTTTCCTTTGTTTTTGGTGGAGCATTCCAACTGTGAAGGTATCTGATACGTTAGGGATCAAGAATGGAGAGCTGTGGTTACCACGAGCCAATATTGGTGTAATAGTTCCACCAGTTCTGATCTGTGATTCCAGCCTTGTTCTTCTTCCAGTACTGCATTAGGACAAGGATGCACTCTCTGCACAGCATCTCAAGTTCAGTAATTTAGAATCTGCCAAAACTTCCAGGCTCAATTTTCTCATGCTGGACCAGTCCCATAATACTTGGATTACAGCAGCAGTGGTAAGCAGCACAGGCACAAGGTAATCTTCTACCATGCTTCTTTGTCTTTCAGGATTTACCCCAAAGGAAAGTACAGAGAACTCCTCAAGTAGCTTTCAGGTGTATCACAGGGGCTTGTATAGACCTTTATATTTGCTTTAAAATAAATAAATAAAATCTATAAACTAACTGGGGTAGAACAGTGGATCAGTTCTGTGTGGAGTGCAGTGTTGCAGCTCTCTAGATAGAGGAACCAGGGGCTGCCTAGACCCCTTTTTCTCACTGTTCCATTTTTGCTCCTGTTCTCAGCATGTTAAGTAGCCAGCCTTTTGCCAGTTTGGTTTGTGGATCCAAGGGTGTGAGGGAGATGTGTATTTGCAGTAATACCTCAACAATTTTAAGATGGCCCTCTTTGTCTCATGGTAGAAATCTCGTAAAAATCATGGAGATAAAGAGAACCTGATGGATGGCTAAAGGTAGCTGATGGGTAGGGTACCAATATGACATTGGGATTTAATAATTTGCAGTGGCTCTCCTGTTTTTAACAGGTTCTGTGGAAGCAGATGCCTAACTCCCACAGCAGTCCAGGAGAGAGGAACCATGGAGCATTGATTACTAAATCACTGTTGATGACACATGATTCCACTACACTAACAGCACACATCATTACAAATACTGTCTAGCATCTATTCTCTCAATAAACACACGGACTGCCTTCACCAGGGGACATTCGACTGGTTGATGACTCTCACATGCACTGCTGGGATATTTTGGTGTGATCTGAACTGTGGTAGGATGGCAACAGAATGGAGGACTTTGCCAGCCAGCAGCTGTCTCCTGCTTCTCACCTTTCACAGTCTAACATGCTTTCCTAGTGCTCTTATTTCCTGTCTCCTCCTTGATCTAGATGTCAGCTTTCCCCTTTCCCCAGACCACTGGATTCAGTGCAGGATTGGGCAGAGAGGAGTATCATCCAGGGAACAAAAAGGTGATCTCTTTCACACTGAAAAATCCCAGATGTCAAATCCCACAGTTATTTTACAGCTGAATTCTCTCTGGTTGATGATCCTCACTTCCAGGCAGAGCTGCTAATTTGGATTTCTGTGTTGTATCTTTGCCAGTTTTGTGTGGTAAATGCTTAGGAGCTGGTTTCTTTAAAAAACCCAAGCAAACAAACAAACAAACAAAAAAAAAAAAAAAACAACCAAAAAAACCCCAAACACAGAAAACCCTCACAAACACAAACAAACAACAAAACTCCAAACTCAAAAATCCCCCAAAACAATTATCCTCACCCCTACAACAAAAAACCACCTCAAGCCCCAAAGATTTTAACAGTGCATCAAATACAACTTCAGTCTGACAATTTATAGTTCTAGGAGACATGAATATTTTTCTGCCTTCAGAGCAATGAATTAACTTTAGAGGAGGGTTAATTACAAGGAGTCAAGTTTCCCATTAGCTAAGCCCTGACTTCCCCACTGCTGCCCCCCGCCAGGTGTGGGGCTGCTGCTCAGCACCTCTTGCTTCGCTGGCTCTCCTCTCCCCCCACTGCAAGGTGTGGAGCATAGGAAAGTGTGCTGAATGCTCTGTTTTCCTTGGCAGAGAGGGGAAAAAAGCAGAGATAACAGGTCCTAACCTGCATTTCACATTCCAATGCCTTTCTTCTTTGTGTATCAGCGGACACCTGAACAGGGAAGATGCCAGGCTCATCCCACTGGGCCATGTCCAAAGGAACATCTCGCAGACCTGCTGCCTCTTTAGAGCAGGTATAGCAGGGTTATTTGTCAAGCTGAAGACCAGATTCTTGCTTGTGTCCAAGTGTCTTTTATGTGTTTACAACAAATATAAGTCATATTTAAAGTGGTTGATGACAAATCTTCTGCTTGAGCAGTGACAGTAGCACAAACAATCACGGCTGTTGCTGTGCAGCCTGGGTATCCCTCCAGTGCAGCTGGCTCTGCCAAGGTGTGTGTGATACCACCACATCCACTGCTGGCACTCAAGAGAAAAGGTAGCAAGGGCAAAACTTCACAAAAACCCCAAAAATCCCCAGTGCTGGGCTCACACCCAGAGTAGAACATGAAGAGCAGGGTTTTTAATGTTTTAAAGATAAACATTCTATTGAAGTCTAGATTTCCAGACTGTTTTATATACAGTGTGTTTAATTTCTATCTACTGGAGGCTAGAAGGGAGCCCATGCAGCAACTCACTCTGTTGAATTTCATAGAAAGGAGTTAGGAACAACAAATCTTCAAAATATAAAAAGACAAAACCTTATGGAAGTTAACAGCTGGACTAAATATTGACGTAGCTGAAAATATTCCCTGGAAAGGAAAATTCATACTGGGATTGAGTCATGTGATGTGGTGGGAATGTAGGAGAACTAGATGGGTACACGGGTAACCTTGGAGAGAAGATTTGCTCTCAGTTCTCCATATATGAAGTTAATAAATGCTCTTCTTCCAATGTTTTTTTGTCTGTTCCAGCTTTGGAAGATGGTGGGCGATTTGCAAGAGGATCTGTGAAAGATGATTAAACAACATGATATAATTGAAAAATAAGTTTATAAAGTCTAAGCTGACAGATGCAGAACATGTAAGAGTGGCCTCAGGCACAGGGACAGCCTTAATGAGTAGCCTCATGCACAGGACTGGGTTGTCTGATCCCAAGTAGATGTCACAGGAGATGAGTTTTCAGAGGATCCAGTTCTGGAACTAAAAAATACAAGAGGTTTCTTTCTCATGTGGATTTAGATGCTGAAGAAACAGAGAGCTTTCTTCAGTTTGAGGAAGGGGTTGAGCCCCTTGTCTCAGTCCATGCTTATCCCACCCACCCCTGGTGTCCCCAGCCCAGTGCTGGTGGGGAGGCCCCTCCTTGCTGAGCACCCATGCAGTGCCTGCAAGCTGCACATTGCAGAGCAGTTGGAAACACAGCCTCAAACACCAAGACATTTAAAAAATATTACAGAATCCACATTTTAATATTCCCCTAAACTTCTGCAGTTTAGCAGATCTTTAGTTGCACCACTGAGCTAATTTAGGTCATCAAAGCCAGAGAAGCCTGAGATTTACCCACAGAAATCAGAGTCACTCAGGACAGTGGTTATCCCTGGTTTAACCAAAAAGCATGTGTACAGCCCAGTCCAGAGGCTGACCATTCAGCCTAAACCTCCCACCAGCAGCACCCAAGTGGATTTTGGCTCACTCTCCCCTACCAACAACCCCCCACTGTCAAACAGGGGTCCCGGGGCTGCAGCTGTTCCCCACCCTGAAATCAGGGAGACTGCTGTGGGCAAAACCTGGGGCTCCTCTACCCACTCCTAGCCCTAGGAAAGACAAAACATTCTCTCAGTTCTCTCCTCCAAAATATTCTCCCATTTCTCTGCTACCAAACCTGGGGGTTGAGAATTTCTAACCTTGAAGACCTCCTGCAACTGAGCACTGACTGATGCCAGCCAGGAGCACCTTGGGGAGTCCCTATCCTTTGCTCTGCCAGTCCCAGGTGAAGAGGGAGAGAAATGTGCTTGGTCAGAGACTCAGCAGCTCCATCACCTGCTCTGGGGCACCTTCCAAATCCATCAGCCACACTGTGCTGCAAGCCAGCTGCTCCAGTGGCTGTCTGAGCAGGTAGGATTGGAAATAACTGGTATCGTGTTTGGGCTGTGGAAGCAGAAGTATTTAGAAAGTTTGAATTGTGGCCCTCCTGTTGTTTGAATCCTTTGGGAAGAAGGTGCTACTTGTGCTCCAGATTTTAATTTCTTTTTAAATGGCCAGAGGAGTCCAGAAATGAATGAATAAAAAAGTTCATCTTTTCCTCGTGAGGGTCCCTGGTGCCCATCTCTGACAGGGGAGTACAGAGAAAGAGAATCTATGTCTGCTTCTGCCCTCTTCCATCTGTGCTTAACCCCTGCCTTGCCTTTTCAGTTTGAGAAAGATATTTCTGTGTTGCACCAGTGAGGAAGACTCAGTGGAGCCTTCATCCAAGTCCCAGCCATGCACAGCAGTGGCTCCAGGCAAGCCTGCACAGTGCTCAGCCAGAATGGGGGCTTGGACCTCCCAGCTGGGCACCTCCCCTCTGGGCTGTGTCCAGGTGAAACACCGGGTGAGAGTTTGGCACCCAGGTGTAGCTCAAGGTGAGCAAGGTGCTGCTGGCTCTGTGTGCCTGTGTGCCCAAAAGCACAAAAGCAGAGGTGTCCACTCCAACCCTGTGTGCCAACCCAGCCAGGTTAAACACTGCTCAAACCCTGTGTGCCAACCCAGCCGGGTTAAACACTGCTCAAACCCTGTGTGCCAACCCAGCCGGGTTAAACACTGCTCAAACCCTGTGTGCCAACCCAGCCGGGTTAAACACTGCTCAGACAGCACTCATGAATTCCTGAGGGGAGAGGCAAGAAGAGCCAATAGTCTGATACCTGGCTGGAATCTATGCTAGAATCTAGCAAAGCCTTAAACTGGAAAAACTTTGTATGAAATTGTTTTACCCAAGTTCCCAAACTGCAAAAAGAAACAATTCTGTGGGGAATAGTGGAATTCCAGCTACTCACTGAGAGGAAATCTTCATTGTCTGTTGGAAGTGCACAACCAGTGATGCAAAAGCAGCGTCTGCTTGCTTCTATGTCTCTTTTTTTGTGACTGTTGCAATTCTTATTTGACTAAAAATACCATTAATCAGTTTAATTAACTAATAGGAGCAGATAGCTGGGAAATTGCTAGACCTGTAAAGGGTATGCCTGTTTTTTAAATTAACTCCCCACAGTGGGCAGATCACTTGCTTATTTCTTCCTTTTGCATCTTCAAAATATTTTTTCACAAGTGAACATTTTACAGTTCTCAGTTTTTCCCATTCTTGTTGTAGCCACTAGTGTCTGACTTTCTGGGGTATTGCAAGCTGCATTGGAAAGGAGAAAGTGGGCAAGAGATCTCTAATGCATAAGAGGGGCAAGTAAGCAAATATAATGAGAATTAAGTAGATAATAGGGCTGGAGTATCCACAGTGGGGGCAGTGTGGAGGAGCCAGTCAAATGAAAACTTTGTTAAAATTTGAAGCAAAATGAGCAAGCCAAAACTTATCGAAAAGCAAGACCTTTGTTTTCTAAGCATGGACCTATCCCTCTGCAAGGGCTCTTGAGCTCAAACTCCGTGGAGAAAAAAGTAGAAGAGCTGATGGTTTTGCACTAACCTGACTCAGAACATTGGGGTTCCCATGCAGAAATGTATCTCTGAGGAGGTGGAGAGATTTAACATCTAAGCTTTGGAGCTTGGCAGGGGAAGAAAGCCACTGTCAGAGGAAGGTGTTGTTTAATGAGAGAGGCACCACAGAGACCTGAAGGAGGCAGATCTACAGGCAATGCCATGAAAACTCCTGCAGTAAGGCTGGAGATGAGGGCTGGGTTATTGACAGAAATACCTGAACTCTCATGTCCTACCTTTGGGGATATAAGTCACTCAAAAATTTTTCTTATTGCTCCACTTTGGCACAAGGAGAAAAGCAGTTACTCCTTTCCCCTCTCCTGTGGTCAGAAACCCACTCACAATCTGTAGCAATCAGGGCTCCTCCTTCCTGGCAGGAGACAGCAAAAGAGAGTGGGGAGCAACTCCTTGTGTCACCAGGGGCAAGACCTCGGTTTTTGCTTCTCTGAATAGGACCAAAATCTGCTCCAGCCCGGATCCAACCTCTCTGATCTTTTAAAACACATCCTCATGTCTTTTTCTTGACCAGAACTTCTGGTAATAGCTGGTTTTTAAGGACATTTTAATGGCAAGTCCCTTTGTCCTGGAATAGGTACAGATTCTTCAATTCCTGTGGCAACTGTTAGTCTGCTGAAACAGAGGAGATATAACGAGAAAGCAGGAGGAAGAGCAGGATGGGGAAGAGGAGAATGGGAGCAGGAATGTATCCACTCCACCACTTGTTTCCTGGAGAGAACTGCAGCTTCTTCTGACTCGCTAGAGAAATATACTGGGAACAACGGCAAAACAGAGTGTAATGTTTATTTATGTTCTTATTTTTAAACAGAAATAGTGAAGTTTAGTCATCCTCAACAGACAGTTTTTATTTATATAGAGTATAGTAACCTTCCAAATGACAGTACTTGGTTCCATGTCCACACTACCCAGACTAATCGCTGTAGAGACTCATCTGCTTTTCCCTCCTCTGCCCTGAAAAAGCACTGAATAACATTCTTAAACTGCAAGCTTGCAAGGTGTCACAGGTGTCACCCTCTAAAGTAAGCAACCCAAATGACCAAATATCCCATTTGAGACAGTGTCACTCTGTCTCTCCATGCAGATGGTCTGTGCTGCCCTGAGGATGAGCTGGGCTGCATTAGCAGAGAAAAAGCAGAGCAGGTCTGGTGGCTTCCCACCTCTGCACTGTCTCCTGAGTTGGGACAGTTTTGCCTCAGCTTCTGCTCCTGGTTCAGCCGCTGGATATGTGAAGTTAAGCAAAACCTCCAACACTCCAAGCATTTAAGGTAACTTTTTTGGGTAGCCATGTATTTTTCATTAGTAAAACCATTCCCTGTGTTAATCTTTAGGCAAAAGGCTGAAGAAGTAGAAAAGTGCCTCAGGAGTGCTCTAGATGTTGAGTGCTCTGAGGGTACCCTTGCAACCTTCACAAGTTTGGAAACACTTGTTGCTTGAAGGTGATTTGAGTACAGGATGCACCTTTTAGCCCATGCACTCTGACAGGAACAGTGGTTCCAGAGGTGTAACTGGGGTGTCTCACAAGCATCAGGTTATTAATGTGTTTGATGGGCAGCAAAGCTGTGTTTATCACAGGGACACTATAAAAACCTCTTGAGCTTCTATAAGAGCTTGCTCTCTTTTGGGGATTGCTTTTCTGCATCACCTGATTTCTTACCCCTTCCCTACTTGTCCTGTGAAGCACACGGAGGAGAGAGCATAGGGAAAACCTCCCTGGAAGCTCAGCAGAAAGCTCATGGTTCCTGATGGGCTTCCTGTCAGCCTGGGACAGACCTGCAGCCACAACACCCCAGCACCTGTGGTGTGTGTCACAGTGATCCCTGTCTCACCCAGGAGGAGCATTGGGCTTCCCCCCTGCCCTCCCAGCTTGCCCAGCCTCACAGTGCCAAGGGAGGAGCTGTGTCCCCCACCAGCACGAGCCTGTGAGCCAGCCCAGTGCATCGTCCTGAGGCTGCAGGTGATAAATTATGGCTGTCTCTGGCAAAGTCCGTGTCCCAAAGATGAAATTCATTCCTTCTACAACTTCTCAAGGAAAAAGTAAATTGCAGCTGCTGCCTCTGTTGCAGCACACCCATAGGGAAGCTTAGCAAATCCAAGGAAGGGAGTTGCTATGGTCTCTGGTTGAACCACGAGCAGCTGTCGATGTATCCAGTTCTGGGCTTCAGCACCCATTTGCCCCATTGGGACTGGTGAAATGGATATGGGGAGGTAACCAGGCTCTAAGAGCAGCATCTCTGCTCATCTCTTGCTGAGCCTGGCTAGCAGCAGAGAGGATTTCCACTTGAATACCTACCCAGATAGCTAAAACCATCCTTGGCGGCATGTGGAAATATAAACCTTCCTTTTCCCGCCTGCCAAAGCCACCTGCTCTTGTCCCCTCCTGCTTTCTACTTTTAGCTCATTAGTTCCACTGTGACTACACTCTGCTGTCTCACTGCCTTTTACTGAAGGCACGTCACAGGCAACTGAATGTATCTGAGCAGCTGCTTGACCCTCTTGCTGCTGAAAATCAGCACAGACCAGTGGTGAGTCCCTAATTAATAACAACCCCAGGGAAGAAGCAGCCCCAAAAACTCTGACAGCTCCAAACACTGACAAGGTCTTTTTGTCACACTCTCCTTTCTAAAAGTTGGATTTGTTGATCCTTGTGGGTCCCTTCCAACTCAGGATATTTAATGATTCTCTGATTCTATGATTTCTAACTTGTTTGGAGTAAGAAAGATGAGCCTCCATGGCAATAGTGATAATTTTATGAGTTAGCTTCTTAAATATCAGCATGACAACGGCTCATTGAAACGTGCTGCCAGCTTACTTCCTTGATGGTGATATCCATGCAAAAACTTCCCATAATCTTCTACTAATCAGGAGGAATGTGAGTAGAACTCTGAGGAGGTACCCAAGAATTTTCAAATTCCACCAGGTGCATTGAATCAGGCTTAATCAGGAAAGGCTCAGCTTTGATTCTCTTCCTGTGCTGGGAAGGTGGTCTTCCCCTCTAACAAGACAAAGTGTTACCTAAATCAGCATCACCTTTATAATCAAAGTACAGTTCCTCCTTGGCAAAGATGGAAGAAGAAAACTGTCATGTGTAAGAGAGAGATAGGAAGGATTTGCCACTCATTTGGGTGTGTGGCAAAAGCTAAATGGCATTTGTGATCTTCAGCAACAGGAATAATGAATGCACCAGAAGTGAAGAGAGAAAGGAGGCATAAGGAAGGAATTTCCTGTTGCTTTGCTAAACCACACTGGAATGTGGGCAAGGAGAGGGAGACACAAGGTACAAGGCAGAGGACAGGAGTGCAAACTGGAAAATTCAGAAATTGCTCAGGAAGTTACAGAGGGAAGGGAAGGGAAGGGAAGGGAAGGGAAGGGAAGGGAAGGGAAGGGAAGGGAAGGGAAGGGAAGGGAAGGGAAGGGAAGGGAAGGGAAGGGAAGGGAAGGGAAGGGAAGGGAAGGGAAGGGAAGGGAAGGGAAGGGAAGGGAAGGGAAGGGAAGGGAAGGGAAGGGAAGGGAATCAAGAATTTGGAGAGAAACAATTTGTGGAAAGAGGACATTCTGGGACACACCATGGGACAAACACACTTTGGAGCAGGTGGCTGTGGAAATTTTGTGATTTCTGCCTGTGGAGAAGAGTGGGACTGAGCAAGATGAAGATGAAAATGAAGAAGAAATTATGCTTGTCCAAGAAGTCACTTCTGGCAGTAGATGACACTACCTGGAGCTTAGTGTTTTATCCACTTTCTGCAACCAGTGCTAAGGGTTTCCCTCCTGCCTATCCCTCTCTGTTACCTCATCTCTCTGCAACACTGTCGCCTCCTCACTTCCAGCTGCAGTGAAGGTTCTTGTTACAGAAAGTTGATTTGTGATGAATCCATTTGTATGGTATATTGCTGAGTACAAACTATTAACATTTAAATCAATAACCATGGAACTTGTAAAATTACATAAATAGCAGAGAGATTTGCAGGAAGGAGAAGGTGATGTTTACAGTCTTAAAAGTCATTAATAAAGAAGAAAAACAGTTTCAGAGTGAGCTACAAAAAGAGTTTTATTTCTCTTCTTGCAGATAATACACTGTTTTTCTTCTAGAGTCAGACAAGTCTTTAGTCACTGAGTGAACAATATGGATTTTTGACTACCACTCTGCTCCCTTTTTTGCTTTCCTTTATGCTGGCATGAGTTTGCTCTTCCTGTCAGACATTGGTTACTGCAAACCCACAAAGATCTCATCTGCTTTTAACTTCCTCCTCTCAGCTCAGGGTCTCCACTGCTTCTTCTCCAGCACAGTGCCAATTTCTTGGCAGAAACTGCCTCTGCTGTAGCCAGTGTCTGCCTGAGCTGCAGAGCATGCTGACCCCAGCATTTCCACCAGCAGCAGCTTCCCGAGCCCACAGCTGCCCCACCCGTACGTCTGGTGAGATGTTTCCACCACCAAAGTCCTACTCGTGGGAGATCACTCACCAAAATAGTTGTCAGATATCTGAGTACTGTTTTTCAAGAACAGTCCCCTGAAGGAACTGCTCAAGCATATTATATATTAGTCTTTCACTGCCCCTTGGGGCTGCTTCTTCTCTGCCCCCTCCAAAACCCAGTTGGAACTCACCGGGGTTCCCTAAAGCAGCAGTAAAGCTCCAGCAAAGCCTGACACTCACCAAATCTGTTCTCAGAGGCAATGGGAACTCTGCAAATGGGGAAACCTACACGAGGAGTACATCATCCCATAGCTCCTTGCCTAAACGGGCTTCCAGAGGGATAGAGGCACCAAATACTGCTCAATAAGGAGAAGAGGGGAGGATGGCAGGTACAGAGACAGGGACACAGAGAATAACAGCTGGGGAAAGAAAACTGGGTGGAATATTAAGGTCAAGAGTTGTAAAGAAAAGGAAGGGGTAGAAAAGAAACAGACAAATCAGAAAGGCATGGCTACAAGTCCGGCAAAGAAGAGTAGAGACTGAGTAGGAAAATAAGCAGCACCAGAGGTTTGTCACGCTTTTCCTGTGTAAATACACATCCAACTTCACAACTAGCTGCCTCTGTTGAACAGCAAGGATCCTGTTGCCCTGAAAATGAGAATGTGAAGGCACTGGAAAGGATAGAACTGTATTTCATGAAAATAAGAGGTTCTGAACAGGTCTGCAAGGAGAGTGCCTGTACCGTGGTAGGGCTGAATCCTGTCTGTTTGTGGGATACAGCTCTCACAGGGTGACCTGCTCTCTGGCTTAGAGCCTGCTACCCTTTTCCCTTTGGCTTTTGCTGGCAGAAAAGGAAACATTCTCAAAATCACTGCCTAGGATATCAGTCTTTCTGAGATCAGAATGATGTGTTTTATCTATGCAGGGATGTGAAATCCACTTTCTTGGGAACCATGCATGTACACACTCTTCTTCCTCTGTCTCCACTATCTTCAACACCACAAAGAAAATGTGAGGAGCCAGCATCCCTGCTAGGGGCATATGTCTGAATAGGCACAAGCTTAATAATGTCCCAATTTAAATATGTATAGAGCCAAGTGTGAATTGTTAATGTAAAAGCCCGCACATGCTCAAACATTTTGGGGTGGTTTGGCTTTTCCTTGGCAGTGAGGTTGGGGCTCTTTCTCGAGGTCAGCGCAAAGGAAAATATCGATGTCTTTTCCCTTTTCCCACTGCTTGGAAACCGGGATCTCTGTTGTCTTTATCCCTGGTCTTTTGTGGCTACTGCAAAGGAGCATCTTCCAGAAGGCACCGCGTGCTTGTCCTGCAGCGGCTGCTGCCCTCCCGGCCCTTTTCCAGCCGGGGCCCCCGCCGCAATCCGCCGGCACTCCGCGACCCCGGCAGGGGCTGGGGGCGGGGGCGGCGGGGCTGGGCAGGGATTGCTGCGGGTGCGAAGGAGCGCGGGCCGGGCGCGGGGGGCTGGGAGAGCGGCGGCGGCCGCGGGCACGGGGAGGCGGCGGGGGCCGCGCCGGCGCCTCCCGGGGCGCTCCCGGCGCCGCCCGCTGCCCTCGGGGGAGGCAGCCCCGGCCCCCGCGGCCCGCGTTCGGAGCGGGGCTCCCGGCTCGGTGGCCGGGCGGGGCCGGACTGCGGGCGGCGGGGGCGGCCGGGGCTGCCCCAGCGCATCCATCCCGCCGGCCGAGCCCCCCGCGTCCCCGCCGTGCGCGAACCCCGCCCAGAGCGAGCATCCGACGGAAGCGGCTGTCGAGGGAAGGGAGCCGGGAGGTGAGCCCGACGGCCCGGAGCCATCGCCCGCTCTCCGCCGGTGCCCACCCACCGCTCCCGCATTCCCGAGGAGCGCAGAGCGGCTGCCTGAGCCCTGCCTCCGGCGCGCCCCAGCCCCTGCCCGGGCAGATGTCCTCCCTCCCTCGCTCCCTGCCCCGCTCCCAGATAGCCTGTCCTCCGCGCCTTGACAGGCTCCGCACTTCATCGTTAGGCAGCAACTCTTGCAAAGACAAAATACAGAGGCGAGGGCATCTTCTTTAATTTTTTGAGCCTCCCCGTTCGTGTTTTGGGTACATCACGGTGTCCTTGCTGTCTGTGCTCCACTGGACGTAGGTGAACACGATGCACCCCGGAGTTTTCTATTGAGGCGCTCAGCTGTGAGGGGACAGTGTCCATGTAACCCCAACTTCTGCCGCTGTCCTCACATTATCTCTTTGTTTGGCCATGTGTTTGCAGAACCTATTTTCTGATCCTGTAAATGGCAATAAATCTGTTGGGTTTCAGCAAGTAGTGCATGTTTCTACCTAGCATCCAATCAGGGAATTCCTAAGTAAACCAGGAACAGAAAAAAATTTACATTTGAAATGAAAATGGCGTATCTGGAGGCACCTAGTACCCACAGCACAAGCGTGGATTTGACTGCTTTGTGAGACATGGGTGTCCTGTTTGAAGAAATACTAGATGATGAGTGGAAAAATGGTAATTTCCCCCATTCCCAAAGGACAGCTCTCTGTGCCCACATGCAAGTGTGTTAGGATGTGTCAAAGAAAAGGCAGCATTTCTGTGATGCTAATGAGCTCCACTGGCCACTATCGCTCTGCTTTTCCTTTAGGACTTGATGGCTGCAGTCAAGGCAGCCCCACCACTTCCCTCCAGGATGTTTCTCACCACACCACCCTGTTGAGTTTTTTTCCTTGAGAATTGTTGAACTTCTTCAGAGAATTTTGCTAAAAAGGAACCCATTCTTATTTTAGGACAACTGCTTACTGTTAGGAGACAACATTGGCCAGAGCTGAAATGAGTTTTAAAAATTGTGTTAAAATATTCTCTCTCAGTGTTGTTTTCTGTTTAGTTCAGTTTCACCTAGATAAGAGTTTAAAATGGCAACTAACCATAGTGCAGGTCCTCATTCCAAGACAAGGAAAGGTTTTCATCTGTTACTTGGTTAGTCATTGATAGGCATTCCTAATGCAGTCAGGGGTATAGTGTTTTCACATATCTAAAGCTTATTCCAAATTTATTTCAGGGATCATGCACAAAAAGAGTTATGGAAAAGAACAGATACCCTGGAAAGACTAAGTAATGTGTTCAGTATTTAACTGCTAGGAAGACTTCACCTCTCACACCCAAACAACAAAACACCGTTTTTATTTTAGTATGTTGTTGGTATTTCTTGATTTTTTAAAAGGTTATTTGCTAATCTAGGATATACTTCTTCAGGACTTTAAATTGTTTGTATCCCTAAAGTGTATAAAGAGCAAATAATTAAAAATAATAAAGATATAATCAATTAAGTTGGTTTGGGCATTACAAAATCTTAAAAACCCCCAACTAATTAGAAAATGCATTTGTTAAAAAAATTAGAAAATTAACATTTTAGCAAGAACATTAGTACAGAAGAAAAATTATACACTTCTGAAGCATAATGCAATGCAAAACAAAATTATAGGATTATTAGCTTAGAAATTCAGCAGCTTTGAAAAAAAGTTTCTCGATTGTGTGTATGTTTTTAAAATTTGAATATGAGTTTTTCAAGCATGATGTTTACAACCAGAAATAGTCATTTGATAACCAGAACTCAGAGGTGTTCAGAGCTTTCTGCTGCTTGACCTACAACTTCAGAACTGCAAAGCATGTCCTGGCTTGTTTTCGCCAGGCTCCACAGAAGCTTTAGGATGAGACTATGCCTGCACAGATGTGTCTCGTGCTATAGGTTTGCAACAAGATGTCCAACGTGAAAGAAAAAAACCCAAACCAACAAAAAAACACCCAACATTTTGTACAAGACTAAAACTAAATCAATTGCAACTTTATCTGCAGCAGATGGAACCAGTGGCTGTCTGTACAATGGGGTTCTTGCAGGGGTTTCAGGTATAAAAATCTCATATCTTTTTCACTCATTTTTTTCAGCCATAATTTATAGATAAAACAAAATATTCCCTCAGGCTACAGTTTGTCAAGGTTTGGGGGGATTTTTTTCTTCTTTTTGCTCAAATGAGTTTCTAGGCTGCCTGGAAATATGTATGGGGTAAACTTTAGTTTTCTATGGGAAAAGAAAGGGTTGCTCCCTCTTTTCTAATTATTAAGACAACTGAACTTTGAAACTTGACATTTTGCTGCTTCTCATTGGAATACACCCATGAACTACTTTGAAGTTTGTTTTGAACCTCTGAAAGTTATTTACAGGACACGGGGAAAACCATAAATTAGGTTGACAGCTTTTGCATCCAGAAAGCTGATCTGGTTTGTTCTCTTTCTTCAAAAGGCAGCAACTGAAAACCCCCTCTGCAGCTCAGGAGTGTAACCTTCAGCCAGGCCAGGGGGGGGTTTCCCAAGGAGCTGAGGGGGCACCTGTTGGCCTCTGACTTGGTGGAGCCAGGAAACGCTCTGGTCTCGCTACTCCCACTGCTCAACTCCCCCTGCCCACACTTCTCCTCTGAGTAAATAACCACAACTTGCCAAAAACCTGAGCTTCCAAAACTAGCAGTTCCTGGGTGAGCTTTAGGCTCCTAAAGCTTAAGGCAGTATTAAAGGGGTGCAACTAAAATCAAAAAGTTATATTTAATCGAATAATTAGATTATATGACTGATATGAAACATCCCCATGTATTATTATCTTTTTACAAACAGTGATTTAATTATTTTGATTATTTTTATTCCAACTCCAGGAGAGAAAGCTCTATTTTTACGAATTTGTCAAAGTTGCAGGAAATTTAAATAAAACTGTGTAAATTTCAGGGTTTACTTAAGCAATTTGAACACTGAATTCAATTAATTTACTTTGTATCTGTGTTTCATTGATAATAAAACAGATATTTGGATTTTTTTGTTTTGAAAGAAATTAAGATCAGATTTTGACTAGAACCATATTTCAGCTCAAAATTAGCATTTCAGCATTGAATATTAACATTAGAAATCCACACATGACTAAAACAAAGGGGCACAAACACTTTTGAATTTTCCTGCAGCCATCATTCAATGTAAGAAAGTAGATTGAAGCATGCAATTGACATTTTTTTTTCCACCCAAAGAACAAAAAGAAACACATTTTGTCATTTCTTTGGTAATGCAGCTTTGACTATATTTTTTACATTATTAACTTAAGGCAAATAAGGCAGGTATTAGCCTTGCCTCTAGCTGTTGCCTGTGAGAATGTTTCAGTGTTTACATACAGGCTGGGGCTTTATCACAGGTCTGATGCAAGAAAGCTGAATTTTTTCTCTGGCCTCTGTGACCCCATTACGGTACTTTGTTAGTGTGCATTCTGTGAGCTCAGCCCCACTCCTACAGCATGACTATACGTTCAAACAATGGACTCAAAACAGGCTTGCAAAAAACAGCCTCAAACCCGCCTTGCAGGCTTGGGTTTACCTAAATAAATCACTTTTTTCATGTTTTCCTGCTTGATTTTTTAGCTTTGGTTTGAGTAGTATTTTAAGAGCATTTAATAGCTCAGATAAACTGTTTACTGTTGTAAAACTTTAAAGAAACCAAAAACATTTCTAGAAAAAAAACTTGAATCTGAAATTTGTAGAAACAACTACTTAGTCTAAGATATGTTTGTGTGCCTCCAGTTGTATCAAGGACTGCTCAATTGAGATGTAAATTGAGCTTTAAAACAGGAATTAATTAGCATGAAACCAATGCTATATGTATGCACTTTAATTTTATCAGACTAAGGCTTCTATTTATTTTCACAGCTTTTGCCTTATGGGGTTGCAGGGCATTTTTGTTTTACAGGTCCCTCTTCCACTACCTAAATACTTTTCTTGGTACAACTTTTAGTTACTTCACCTTACTCTGGGAAATAACTAGACTATACACAAAGTGTTTTAGAAATAATACAGCCAAGCTTCATTGACCATTTAGCTGTAGAAAACCATAACTTGGGGGAAAAATATGGAGATTTCCTTACATAAAAAGATTGTGCCAGCCATTTTATTATAGTGACAATACCTACCCAAACAGATCTCTTACAATCCAAGTTCCCCAGCATTTAATACCAAAACCATGTACAATATATTAAGGTAATCCATTGCAAAGGAAATAATTCTATGGTGTAGTTTTCATGAGAAACACAAAAGGCTGAACCTAATTTATCTTAGACCAGATAAACAATTACTGAAATGACCTAACGAAATCATTCATATCTAAGCACCAATGTCTGCAGGAGGGGCCAACAATGCCACAAGCTCAGCCTTCAGTTTCACAGGTACTTTTAAATTGCCATATAATCCATAATTCACAGAACCAAGTATTCATATACTTAATAAGTATTCTTATTAAGAAACAGACCGGAAACAAAAACATGACTATAATTAACATTAGGATGGTTTCTGATCTTGAGAAAAATAATACATAGCAAACGACAGAGCAGATATTGTAGTGGGAAAACACACTTTAAATACAAACATTCACGACCACATTCTTCAAAGGATATACATATTAATGGCCAATTTAAACAGCTCTTTTCATGAATGTTACATTGAAATTGGAATGCTTATTCCTGACAAAATTTGTAAAAGACCAAACGATTGCCTGAACTGGATCCAGCAACAGAACAAAGGTATTTTAAGTTATTAAAACAAATTAAAACAAAACCAAAAAAAGTAAAGTATGAAACTTCAGCAGCTACCATATTAAATTTTTGCCTAAATACAACAAAATAACTAATTTGTATCAAAATTAAGATATTTTAAAATATTAAAAGCAAATTGTTGCAGAGTGTCTTCAAAGGCCAACACTACACTAGCGTTTTTTAGAGAAAGGGAGGGGATATATCCTTATTAAAAAATAATGGCTACTTGGAAGGAAATCTGGCCATCAAAATCTAACCAATACCAGGTATTAAAAAGCAAATTTAACATTCCTTCTCTATAATTTTGAGATATGGAAGGTCCTGGGGCTGAATTCACAACAGATCTACGAAATGTTAGCTGAAAACACCGTTATCATACCAGTAAGGCAAGACAGATTCTGGAGAGGAGGGTCTCATTGTTCTCGCCAAAGGGATTTCATGCTTGGGTTGCTGCCCCATTTTACTCCCTTACTTGATATTTTTTTCCTCTTGGCAAAAGATCTCCTCGATGAAAGGAGGAGCAAACAAGAAATATATTCTGATTTCTCTAAATTGTAAGAAAACAAAACCAGAACAAAACCCCATCTGAAACAAGTTAAAACACACTTCACTGGTGAGAAACACTTTTACTTCTTAAATAGCGTCTTCATTTTCAGTTCTTCACTCCTTGTAAAAGCCACACAAAATATTCTTTACCTAGAGGAAGCCATATTGGCAATTATTCCTGTCATTTGATCAAATAAAGTTCTGATTTTGTCTGGCTGTAATATATATGATATATTTATATTTTTTCTATGTGCTCCTTCCAACACAATTGCAAAGATCTCAGATTTCAGATACCGACCTGAAACATGGTTAAGCTCTCCTTTGAAAATCCCATTTTAAATCCAGCTGTGCCAAGTGAAGTGAACACTGATGAAAAGTTTATGTATTATATATAATATATATATAAAGACTGTTAATTATTTTCATGTAATCAAAATGTAGGTGATCAGATTTTTATTTTACAAGATCTGTTCGCAAAGATCTGTTTGAAAGATGAAAACAAGATACATCGAGCATTCAGTACTTTGAATAAAGAGATCCCTGGACGAAATGGGAAAAAAAATTACTTACTTTCAAATCAGCATGTAGAGATTCGTTCTAAGCCACAGTCACCACCTTTCACATACCGGACTACTTATTTAGAAATTGTTTGTATTATTTTACTGCAGTAACACTGTGATCACATTGCATTACAAAATCAAGAACTCCTGCAACTTTCCGGTCAGCAAAAGAGCACAGACAGCTAACCTCTTTGTAATTCTTTTTTATTGGAAAAAAACTCGAACAGAGCTGGCTACATTGTTTTATCTCAAGCTCTAAAACTTCCGATGCATCGTGCAGGTTTATTTGTTTCATTCCACGCCGGCACCGCCGCGCTCTCCGTCGCCGATTCATCGAGTTTTGTAGCATTTTACGATCACAGTTTCCAAGCCGGAGCGGAGCGGGACGGACCCCGGTGCTCCCGCAGGCGCTGCGCCGAGCCCCGGCCCGCCCCGCTGTCGGGGGAGCCGAGCCGAGCCGAGCCGAGCCGAGCCGCTCGCAGCCCCGGCAGCGGAACCGGCCGCCGGCACCGAGCCGTGGCCGCCTCCAGGAGCCGCCCGGGCGGGCTGGCGGCGCGAGCGTGGGGAAGCTCCCCGGGAGCGGAGCTGCACGCCCGGGAGCGCGGATCGCTGCGGGGACGAGGGGCCGCTCCCGCCCCGGGCCGGGCACTCCGCGTCGCTGCCGGAGCCAGCATCCCGCGGCTCCCGGAGCGAGCATCCCGCGGCGCCGGCAGCGCTGCCCGTGCCCGTGCGAAGCCGCGCGCCGCCGCTCCTTTGTTCGCCGGCCCTCCCGGCGCGGCGGCGGCGGGGCGGCCCTCGGAACCAGCACCTCTGCGGCGTGGCACCCACTTACCGCCTTACAAAGCCGCGGCCGCCGCCGGGAGGGAAGGAGGGCGGGAGCGGGCCGGCTCTCCCGTCCCCTCCCGGCCCTGCCCTGCCCCGGCCGGTGGCGCCGCGCCCCCCGCCCGTCTCGTCTGCTCCGCTCCGCGCTCCCCTCCCCGCCCCCGCCGCCGCTTTCGCGCCACGCGCCCCGGGGGCCGGCGCGGGAGCCAATGGGCGGCCGCGCCGCGGCGGCGGGCGGCGCTGGTAGGCGCAGGGAGCAGCCAATGGGAGGCGGCGCCGCCGCGCCGCTTTACTACGAGCGGCTATGGCCGCCCGCGGGGGCTGCGCGCCCCGGGGATGGCGGCGAGGCGAGGGCGGGCAGGGGGCTGGACGGGCGGGCGGGCGGACAGACGGACGGATGGAGGAGGCAGAGGGTGCGGCCGGGCCAGGCCGGGGGCCGGGCGGGTCAGCGCGGTTGTCCGGTCCCGTCCCGTCGGCGCGGGTGTCCTCCCCGCGAGGACCGGCGGCTCCGCGCCCGCGCCGCCGTGGCGGAGGCAGGGGCGCGGCGTCCCCGCCGTCGTGGCGGTGGCCGCCCGGAGCCCGCGGGGATCCCCGCCGCCGCCTCGCCCCGCGCCGCCCGCCCGGCCCCGCTGCCCATCGCGCCCCGGCCCACGCGGGAGCGTTCCGCGGGCGGCCGCAGTCCAAAAAATCCCCACGAAACCAAAACCCAGCCCAGCCCAAAAAAAGAAATTTGATGGGAAATATTTGGGCTGCGGGCGGTCCGACGTGCTACCCACCCACCGTGCGCCGAGCCCCGCGGAGAGGGGGGGCTCGGGCCTCGGGAGGGGCAGAGGGAGCGCCCTGCCCGCCCCCGGCCGTGCGAGAGGGGGGACGGACACGGCGGCGGCCCGCAGATTCTCACCCGGAGGTGGGGAGAAGCACATGGTTGAGTTTTAATTCTAAACGGCAGAATGTCGTAAAAGCCCTTGCTAATTAAAGATTGGCTGTGCTTCCTTGTGTGCAATATTTATGTAAGTATTTCAACTTCTTGGCTTCTGTGGTCAATAAACACAAACAAATGAAATACAGAAAAAAATTTAATTTTTTTAATAATGCCTTTTCTTACAGAAGTAAATAATAAAATACATTAAGATGCGGGAATGCTCTGTTGTGTGCTCACGCATTTGATTTGTGACTGCCAAAATAAAATACATCCCAAATTTTAAAGCTATGTTCTCAATAACGTTAACATTTGGGGGTGCCCAACTGGTCTGAACTATATTCATCTGTGCAGGGAAGTGGAGATTTGTCAGGCAACGTGAACCAATTTTTGTTGTTGAATTGCCTTTTTTGGCATTCAAGATTTGGAATTACTCTTGAAACCACTAACCAGCCCACACTTCTTAACAAACAAAGCTATACATTATTTAGATTTGCAGAAAATATTTCAGCTTATTAGCAAGAGGTTTTCAGAATATAAAAAAAAAAGAGGGGGGATTGCTAATAAGTAAGGGGATTTTTTAGCCCCCACCATCTGATTACAAAGCGGTTTATGGTGTTGTTGGGCAACTGATGCATAGTGTTATCATGAACATTCAATCTTCATTTCTTAAAGAAATCTCATAACTAAACAGATTTTCAGATCAGAATATTAGAAGAAATATATGCACCCTGTTTAGCAATTTAAGAGGAAATACCAGATAATGCTATACACCAACCATGTAGAAATGAGCACATGCAGCCTACCTTCTAGATGCAGTAAAAATCAAATTTATAAAGAATGCAATTAATCTGCAGGAACAGTGACTAATTCCTTTCACAAGTTTAACTAAGAATTCAGCTGTTTGGAGGGGGCTGTTTTTAACTTAGATAAGCAATTATTTATTTTAAGCAGACTATAGAGAGGGTTATGAAATACAAATTCATTTAGGAAAAAATTCTACATGCAACATCAAAAAGTCATAAACAGGTTAAATCCCTAGGAAAAAAAATTCTCTCTATCCCCAAGATAATTATTTGCTAATTTCCTACAAAATGGAAGTTGTGATTAAATTCTGATTAGTGAAACACAAAACACTCGATTTCCTCAATCACAACCTGACAATTAAAAGTTCATTAAAATAACCCTGAGATTAAACAATGGGTCGAAATTACAAATATTAGGGTTTTGGTCAACCAACCGCTTGGATGCGCACAACAAAAGGGCCGTGTTTCCAACTTACTGCAGCATTCCCCCAGCCCCTGACGGTTTCACAATGGTCTGGGGCTCCAGCCTCATGGTGAGCCATGGCTCCTTGCATCATCATACCACCACAAGAGAAACCTTCAGCGGCTGACTCACCCCCGAGCGCTGGGTACCACCGCCACCATCGCCGAGCTGCGGCGGCCGCAGCGTGCGTAACAAAAGCCTGACCCCTGCGCGGCTTCCAAGGAGATTTAAACCACCCCTCTTTAATTGTGTACTTATTAGAAGTTAGGCACAAAGCTAGGGAGCGTTCCCCTTTACCAGAGATTTCCAGACATGCTACAGGACATGTGGAAATCCAGTCACTGCTCACTAATAAAAGTATTTAACCATTTTCCATGGATATACCTATTAAAACGTACCACAAGAAGCCTACCACGGAATAAATGAAACCTTCGGCTAAAGTGCGTTGAATTATTAAACAAAACCTACTAGATCGCTATATTAAACACAGTGCTGGCTTTCATTTCCGTATCCTTTCTTCATCTTCAGGCAACGTTTTGTTTGCACTGGAAAGGCTCCACACCCCCAAACCCCTCCCCCACAAGCCCACCATTGTATCTGTACGAATGTGGAGAATTATGAATGGTTCCTTAGACCGGGCAGGGGGAGGAGGGGAGGAAAAGAGGGGGGGTCGCCAAATCCCTTTGTGTGCCGTTACCAGCCGAGGGCAACGGTGCCTTCGCGTTTCCCCCCACGCCGTCCACCATCGCCCAGATGGGAAGGGAGCGCGGCCCCCCCGCCCTTCCCCGGGCCGGGCAGCTCCCTCGCCCCAGGACTCTCTTCTTCATCATCCCTCAACTCTCCTCCACCCCTTTGTCTTTTTTTTTTTTCTTTTCCCTCTCCCCCTCTTTCTCCTTTCCGTAAGGCTCAGCAGCGCAAGGGGCACCGCGAGTAATGCGGGATCATTACCATATGGGGCTCCTCCGGGGCTGGAGGGACCCCCGCCCCCGCCCGCAGCCCCCCAGCACGCAGCCGCGCTGCGCGGGAGCGGATCCCGCTCTCTCGCCGGCCGCCTCCCCCCCGCCACCGCACCCCCTCTTTTTCCTCTCCCTTTTCCTCCTCCTCCCCCCAGCCCGGGGAGCGGGATCGCCCAGGCACGACCCCGATGAATAATCCCCACCGCCTGGCACGGCGGGGGAGGAGCGGGCCGGGGGGGCGGGCATTGCGGTGCCTTTTCCCCTCCCTCGCCGGGATCACACCCCGCTCACACGGGGGGAGGTGCGGCCGCCCAGCCGTTTTTGGGCGGAGGGGGCGCACAGAGCGCACTCCCCCGCGGAAGGGCAGAGGCGGCGCAGACCGGAGCCCACCCAACTCCGGTTTCCATTTCCCCCGCCCTCCGGCCCTCTCTAAACTTGTCCTGTCCTGTCCAGCCTCCCCCCACCCCTCTCCGTCCTTCACCCCAGCCATCCTCCTCCTCCTCCTCCTCCGTGAGTGTGTGTGCGCCCCATCCACTCGCTAATTGAAGAGCTGGGATTCCTCACGTGAGAAGTTGATTTGTAGTTTGAACACGTGGCTCATTCAAAAAGCCGGAATATTCAAGTAATTTTTTTTCTCTCTCTCCGTCCTTCCCTCCCCCCTCCCCTTCTCTCTCTCTCTCTTTTTTTTTTTTTTTTTTTTTTTTTTAATACGGAGAGGCGGCGCCTGCATGCACGTAGTGTGACATTTTCATAGTCCGCCTGCTGCTGCCAAAGGGGCTTGGGGGCAAGACAAAAAAAGTAGTTTTTTTTTTCCCCTTCCCTCCTCCTTTTCCTCTTCTCAGCCCGCCATCCGCGGTCCCGGCGCTGGGTGTTTCCCCCGTGCCCCCCATGCGGCCCGGGTAGCACGGCAGGCACTTAGGGCTCCCGTTTGGCCACGCTTTTTTTTTTTTTTTTTTTTTTTTTCCTTTTTTTTTTTTTTTTTTTTTTTTTTTTTACCCCTCGAGAGAGAGAGGGAGGGACACAAGCTGCAGATCTGATTTTTTTTTTCCCCTCTCCCTGTCTCTCTCTCTCGCTCTCTCCTTCCTCCATCGCATTTTGTTTTATTTCCCCCTTCCTCCCCACCTCCTCTCGCAAGACGAGGGTTGCAGCCCGCGGTGCGCGCCTCCCCGAGCCGCCAGGAAGATGAACAAGCTCTACATCGGCAACCTCGGCGAGAACGTCAGCCCTCTCGACCTGGAAAGTCTCTTTAAGGACTCCAAGATACCCTTCTCGGGCCAGTTCCTGGTGAAGACGGGGTACGCCTTCGTGGACTGCCCTGACGAGAGCTGGGCCATGAAGGCCATCGAGGCACTTTCAGGTGAGCGGCCCCTTCCACCGCCCCCGCCCTCTCCCCGCAGCCCCGACGGCTCCCGCCTCTCGAGCTCTTCCGCGGCCGCGGAGCGGCTGCAGCGGCGGCCTGGGCCGCGCCGCTGCTCCAGGGGGTGCTGAGGGGGGCCGGGGGGGTTCCCGTTCCCTCCGCCCTCAGGTGAGGTGGGAACTGTTTTTCCCGAGCGCGGCCGGAGCCGCCCGGCCTTCCCGTGGAGCCTTTGCGCGGGGCTTACGCGGCGGCGGCCCCCCGGGAGTGGCCGGGGAGGGGCGGGAGCCTGGGCCCAGGGACCCGCGGCGCGGCGGTTCCCATGTTTTTCCAAGCCCCACGGCCAGCCCTGCCCGCCCGGGGGCCCTCGCTGCATTGGGGGGGCGGTGAGTGCAGTGAGGCGGAGGCGGGCTGCGGGCGCGGAGCCCTGAGCGGGGCAGCGCCGCACACACCCCCCGGGCACAGCTGGACTCCCCCGCAGCCCCGCGCTGGGGCCGCCTCCCCCTGGAGCGGGCTGAGGCTCCTTTCGGCTCGGCTTAGGCCGCGGGGCTGGGGGCGAGCCGCTGAATTGCTCCAAACTTGGGAGGGGGCAGCCCCGCCGCCCCCCCGCCCCGCGCTGCTCTGCTATTTATTTCGGTTTCTCTTCGCTGCTCTCACGCACCCATCACCGCCTCCAGCAGCGCCGGTTCCCGGCCCGACATCCTGTTTTTGTATGCTTAAAAAAAAAAATAAATTATTTTCGCGTGAAGCGGCTTTGCGGAGGTCTGCCGAGAGAGGCTGCCTCGGAGGAGATGGGCTCAGGTCCGCTGGGAGAGGCTGCTTCGGCGGCGACGGGCTCGGGCTGCGCTCCGCGCCTCCCTCCCCGCCCGCTTCCGCGCACAAAATCGCCCGAAGTTGGCGGCGCGGGGGGTGGCGGAGCCCCCGCTCCCCTCCCCAGACGGGGCCGAGCCCGGCTCCCGCACACGACGCTTCGCTTCGCGGGCTGTTCGCAGCGCGGGGCGGGGAAGGGGCCCCGGCGAGGGCAGCGCGGCTCCCCCGCGGCAGCGGCCCCGGGCGCCGGCAGTGCCGCCTTGCCGCGCTCCGCTGCCCGGGCTGCCGATGAATGGGCTAACGTGTTGCGCTCCCGTTTCCTGCTTCGCACCCCTGCGAGCCCGCTCCTGGAGACGGGGACGCACGGCCGCGCTCGAATATTTTCCCCTTTCTGTTTATCTCGGCAGGTAAAGTGGAGCTGCATGGGAAACTCATAGAAGTTGAACATTCGGTCCCGAAAAGACAAAGGTAATTTATTTTTATCCACACCCCCCAGCCCCCCCCTCCCCTCCCCGCACCGCCCCTTGCCCTTAGTTATCCACTGAGAAGCAATTTGAAAAATGCTTAGGTTTGTGTTTCTCTTCCCTGTAGATAAATGGACCGCTTTCTTAAACCCACAGGCGTGCACTCAGTGCAGTCCGAGAGGTTTTCTAGAATCACCCCATGTATTTATAATGTAGTGTCTTGGCCAGGCAGCAGTGTTACTATATAATTTATTTTTTTAAAAAAACACCTTTCTATGGGAGAAGCAAATTATTGTGGTCTGATGGCAAATGATCGTGTAGATTTTTAAAATTTAAAGTTCCGCGAGAGGAGTTAAAATCTGTGTGCTAGCAGGAAATGAAATGTGGTGTTGTGCACTGTATAACGGGCAAGCACGTGAGCTCTGCTTCAGCAACAAAAAGCACCTTGTAAATATACTGGTGGTTATATTTTTTTGATCCTGCCATGTTGGAATCTGCAGCATTTTACAGGCACATAGTAGAAGTCTCATCTGTATTTGAGAGGATTTTATCATCGCTATTTTGAGCTAGTCTATAGAAGCAGGAGGAGAAGGACTCCTTCCCAGTAAGGACAGGATTTATGCATCCTTAATTTCTAAATATACGTTTAATTTTTGCAAAGCAGTAACTTTGTTGGGCCTCGTGTAAAGAAGCAATATTTGGAATAAAGCAGTAGTATTTTTATGCTGCCTATAGCAATTCAGCCTGCTTCTTTCACAAATATTTATATGATAGAAAACCTGGTATGCACTAGAGAGTAAAAAAAAAAAATAGATCAAACTTTCCACGTGCTTGTTCCTGCACTCCATTATTCAATCTGGGAAGTATGTCTATCTGTGAAACTTTATTACAAGGCACTTCTACTATTTCAGGATTATTTTTAAAATTGCAGTCTTTTTAAGGTAGTTGATTGGAGAAGATGGTTTATCTGTCTCGATAGGCACTTTATCATGGTATTTTGAGAATTAGAAGTTTGATCATCTGTTTAGTGTTAGAAGAAATCTTCACTTTGAGAAAGTATGGAGGTTTTTTTGCTCTAGTTAAGGGAAGGGGGAACCCCTCTCTGGACAAATTCATTGCATGTGACTCTTTATGGTTGTATTTATTTGATACTTTTCACTGAAAATAATTATGGTATATGTGCTTTTTCTCCTTTAATGTGCAATGCATATAGTATTGAATTACAGTAGCCTGCATTTAATAGATTTTGGATAGAAAAATATTGCTGTAGATGGAATATACTTTTAGATTTAAGAAGAAAATTCCATGGGACATCTAAAAATTGATGATTTCCTATTAGTCTAATAAATTTACTGTTATGCTTGTTAATCTTAAGCTTGCACAAAGAGCATTCTATTTATGCTTTTGAAAATAAATTCATTACACTCGTATAACGGTAAATATAAAATCACTGGTGCTTCCCCAACTTTTTTTTTTTTTTGTTTTTAAATCATTGTTTAATGTGTTTAAAAGTATTTCTCAGTTCTTTCAGCTGCCAGCTGAAATGGTGTAAAAGTCCATTCTTTGTCTTGGGTACCATGTCCTATTTGTGAATTAGCAATTATCAGAAACATTTATCTGTCTGTAACTTGTTGAAAAGAATTCTGCACTGAGCTTCAAGCACTTTTCTAGGCATGTGTTGCCTGCATATAGGCATATTGAAAAAATTGCAGAGGTAATTGTACCAGCATACCCACGTTGCTTCAGCCAAAGCCCTTATTTGTTAAAACACTGTTTCACCGTGCATTATCTTGTTGGAATGCATTAGATATAGTTCAGATTTATACTACTGTTTAACAGAAAATTAAATTGTATTTCTCATGACTGTACTTCCTTCCCCTTTGTTTCTGCTCCCCCTCTCCCCACATCTAATATAGAGAGCCACTTAAAATTCATTCAGTGGCCTCCATATGTAATAGTGACTCTCTTGTTCCTTTTATAAATGTCTAATAATTTTTTTTGGGGGGGGGGGGAAGGAGGGTGTCAAAAAGTTTGAGGTTTTTTTTTCCCTTGTTTTTCTAAACATTGCTTACTGGGCGCATATTTCGAGTTGTTAGTTACATGCAAAAGTGCAGTTTCCAAATGTTGAGTATTGTTGGTGAAAGTGGTTAAGGTGGTTTCAAAGTAGCTTATTTGAAGTCCTTGTATCTTTTTGCAGCAGGGAAAGGTGCGGGAGCAGCTGGGGCGTGGTGGGGGTGTCGCTGGCCAGGCCCACCCAGTGTGTTTGTGGGAAGGGAAGCGCTTTCCAAAGGGCCCTGTGCTCTCCAGCGGGCTGCAGAGACATGGCTGGAGAAGTGACGCCATTTAAAAAAAAAAACCAAACGTGCAGGCGTCAAGTCTGTCTTTCAGCATGAGAGTACAATTCATAGTTTGGTCAAATGACTGCTTCGTAAGAGTAAAAGTTGTTTTGTAGTGCAACAAAATTATTCAATACATTGTATTGACCTCTGCTGCTTTGAGGCAGCCTCATGGAGACTCCTAGCTCCCCTCCTCACAGCCTCCTTAAACACGATTTTTATGGAGGTTTCTGTTGTTTTATTTTAAATTTTTTTTTTTACCAGGGTATGTAGATTATCACTCACAAAAGTAGTTTGTGGGTATCTTTCTCCAGGGACAGCTGAGGTGCACAGGAGGAAAGGGTAAGGGTTTGGTAATCCATATCCTTGTCACATAAAGGAAGGTCAAGAGGTGGTGTCAGCTAGGGCTGCCATAAAGTTGAGCTGAATCTGGAAGACATGGAGTGTGCCTGGCTTGCTATTCAGGGCAAAATTCTTGGGCCCAGTAGTCACTGCATTCCAGCCTTTGCTGGATCTTCTGATTTGAAATGGGCACACCCAGGTTTGCAAAATTGCCTTCCTACCTGCTGTGGAAGGAAGCAAGGAGAGAGCCTGTGTGTGGCTTTCCTCCCCCCACCACTTCCCTGGAAGTATTTAAAAAACAGACCAGGAGATATGCTGTGGTTGAAAAAAAGAGCCCTGGTCAAGGTTTTCTTGGTGGAAGGGTGGGGAATTACTTTGGGGGAGGTGCAAAGCATTTAATAAGCTCAGGAGTAGATTCCTGACTTACTATTGAAATCTCGAGGGAATGCCAAAGGAATGCAGCATTTCTGCATTCAGACCCCTCGATGTGGAAGAAGGCTATTGCAATATTTAAGGGTTTAGGTCACTTTATGCAGGAGTTAGAGGAGGCATTGTAATGGTTTTGACTGCGAGGGAAGGCAGGGCACCGTTAGTCACATCCACGCTCAGCTGAGCTTTCTCCCGAGGAAGCGGCGGGAGGGTGGTGGCTGCCCGTGGCCTACGTGGAACTTGTGGAGCGAGGCTTTGGGCACGGCCTCGGCGCGGCCCAGGAGCAGCTGGCATCTCACAAGGCGATGTAGGCTGCAATCTGATTATTCAAATGGCCCTGATGTCACTTGTGCGTAATGAGGGGGGAGGGCAGCCCTGGCTCTGGGCACCTGGGGGTGTGCTTGGCGCAGCCTCCCGGCCTGCCTTCCATGCCCAGGTGGGCTTCCCACCCAGACCTGACTGCTCTGCCTGCTCCTGGGGCCCTCAGGTACCTCAAATGCTCACAAACGCCTCACTTGTGCTAATCATGATGTGCTTTTCCAGTTGGAAGGCTGATTTTTTTTTTTTTTTTTCCCCCCCCACCTCGAGGTGGGCTCTTTGTTGAGAAAATAAATTCCCTGTGTCTCTTCTGGGGGATTTGTTTGGGAAGGGAGCAGGAGAAGTGGGTAACAGAGCTGCACCCTAGAGGTTATGCTGCTTCTTGGGGGGAGCAATGGCCTGCCAGCTGGGCTTCACCTCTGATGCTGAGGTGTCCAAAGGCTGATTTGAGGAAAACAGGCCCCAAGTCCCCCTTGCAGCCACCTGTGTTCCAAGAGTGACCATTAGATGGGAACTGGATTGTGTTGCTGATTTTCAGTATAATGAGGGCTTGTGTCCCAAGTGCACAAGAAGGTGGGAAATGGTTTTGTGAAGGTAAAGTATTCATGGAGTCTGCAATGGTCATAGTTATTAAAAAAAATAAATTAGTGGCATTGATTTTTAGTTTTGCTTCTGTAAATATCAAGAAGGTAGAGATATGCTCAAAGAAGACATGTTAGAATATACACCTTTGCTGTATCTGCTCTCTTTTCTGTGTGCAAACTTACTAGTTTTGAGAGTGCAGGGCCAAAACTTTATGTAGTGACTTAAAGTTTTTATTCTGTTTCCACATTTGTTTTTGCAGATGTGAACAGATTTTTTTTTTGTTTTAATCTTTGAAATTTTACAACTAGAGTGGAAACATCAGTTGTGACTATTCCTATACAGACAATGAGCTGTTATGAAAAAACTAGATAATCTTCACCAACCGTGTTAACTGTTACATTGTGGGAAATTTAATTTTTATAGTTCCTCGTGCTGTTTGATCATTAATTAAGAAAAAATCCCTTCTTGCTGCAGTTTTTAAAAATCAGCTGGAACACATGAAACACAGCTGTAAATGTGTGTCCTGAAAGGTTGGTTCTGTTCTCCTTTTGCTAACTTCCCTTTACAGAAGGTAGCCTGAGAAATATACTTGTAGTGGACTTTAATTTGTGCATAGATATGGTAAATTTTAAAGGAGTGGAATAAAAAATAATATTTTGGAAGTGTAATTCAAGGGTAGTAAAAATATGACCAGGAAATGTTTAAGATTTTTTTTATCATTTCTCCCTTTTTTTCCCTTCAAGCATGGGGTAATAACATTTTCCACATTTTTGAGACCTTGAAGGTGGCATTTTTATAAAATGGGGCTGTGTGCATTTCAGTCACTCTTTTAAGTGCAGAGCATAGGACTCTACAGTGCTGGAGTCCTTTCATGGCTTCTGGCTAGCTACTGGGTGGACTTCAAATGCTTAGTTTTGACCTGAAAATTTTTGAATGGTCTAAGATTTACCTACCTAACAGAAACTGTGATGCTTCCCATAATGCCTGTGAGAGAGGGGCCCAGGCAGAATTAAAATACACCTGATACTTAGCCATGGACAGGGCTAGTCCTTCAGGGAACCTCACACAAAAGATTCTTCACTCCTTAAACCTGTTCCTCTCCTTAGGGTCATTTTATCTTTTAGTGTTTTATTGTCCTGTGATTTTGGTGAAAAATACGTAGTGGCATGGACCACAGCTAAAGACAGTTTGTTCTGATGAGTTCATCCTTAATGAGCTCAGTGAGATAGGGACAAGACAACATTGATGTAGGACCTTTTTTTTTGTCATTAAGTAAATGGATAGAGAACGCCTGCAAAAATGGAATGCTCTAAAATCTAAGTATGGGTGAAAACTTCTTGCTTTGTATATAGAGGGGGATGGATTAGAAAGTTTGAATAGGTTTGATCCGTTTAGCAATATCAAGGTGCTTTACATGGTTCTAGAGTGTTTCAAGACCAGTTTATTTTAATGCACTTTTATTTTCATATGCAAAATGTCTATCTCCACATGAGTCCATTCTTCATCTCTAATGATGGAGAATATAGAACTATGTAAAGTTATTTGCTAATTACTGTTGAAAGCTAAGATAAAACCATAATTTTCCCTTATTTTGTCTGGAATCATGATGGAATCAAATACTTGAGCATTGTTTTATAGTTTTAGTCTCAGGCTTCCATACTTTTTCCTTTATTTTTTTTTCCTGGGCATGTCAAATGTAGGCACTTGAATTCCTTTTCACCCTGTATCTTTTCTGGATGAGTGTTACCTCTGCTGTCCAAATGAGGAAAATATCTTGGATGTGCCATCCAAAAATCTCCCTGTGTGTCTGTGTTGGGGGTGTGCTGGGGAGACCAGATAGCCCAGTGCTTTCTGGTGCTACCCAGGCTCTCTGGGCATGTCTGTCCATCTGGATACTTCAGTGATGGTTGTTCCTTGTCATCAACGGGAATGTGTGATTTGGCTTTGAAAAATTTGTGTGCGGGAGCAAGAGCTCCCGTGTTTTTGTGGTAAGTATCAAAAAATTGTAATTTTGTACTATCTCCTGGTTTTGCTTCTTTCCAGATCTGCAATATTGGTTTGTGAGTGTGTCTTCAAAGACAGATATATTTAACACAGAAAGAAATCTTGATATATGTAGTGGAATACTTAGCAAATGAAGTGCATATTAATCAATATTAATTGACGCTAGTAAACCTTAAAATACTGTATATGTAAAGGCAGTAAAAGAGTGGTGCCAAAAAAGGTGGTTTTCCAATTTTTTTTTCTGCCAGTGCATTGAAATTTCAAAATGAAAAATTGCAATATTAATTGTTATTTTGCTGACTCGTATCACTGTGACAGCTGGCACAAGAGGAACCTATAGTATAAAATGTCTCCTGTTCAGCACAGCCCCAGCAGCCATGTGCTTCCCCCATAGCCTGCCTCTTCATGGTGCAGGGGAATCAGCATCTGCTCAAACTGTCCTTCTGCAGGCCTGAATGAATGGAAAACTGCCACTCACATGCAAAATGAGGTGCTCTGTGCTTTTAATTAAGTCAAAATTTGGATACGATCACAAATAATGAGTCAAAGGAGGGATCTGAGTCTTCTTGGGTATGGGACTAAGTACAGAAACGAAACTGCCTTGAAATAGAGAATCTTCAGCTGGGAAGGGCTTTACTCCATTTTAAATTTTTTGGTGTCTTGATTATCTTGTGGCTGTAGCCTCTGCATTATTTCTCACCAATCAGTGGTTTATAAGAGAATGTGTATGTATATGTGTGTCTCTCGTGTGTGTGTGTATATATATAGCCACATATGCATTTTAAAAGATTCTATTACCATAAAATAATTTGCAGTTTAAGAAGGGACCAGCTAAAAATATCTAGAGAATTTATAAAAATAGTAAGGTTGGGAGTTTTTTTGGTTTTCTTTTTTTTTTTTTTCCTAGTACCAATACCCTTGAACGCAACTGGAGCTGAATGTTCACTTTTGAAAGATTAACTTTCATGCTCAGCTGAACTTTAGGAATGTTATTTTAAAATATGTAGTCTACACCATGTGTCTAATGCATTTTTCCTCTTTGAAAGTAAAAGTGTTTTATTGTTTTGGTAAATTGTTTTCTAATTTTTAAATGTTAAATATACACGTTCTGTGTGTTTTCCCTCAAAAATGGAGCTCACTTCACCTTAATGGAGCATTAAAAATTGTAGAGCAGAAATCAGAATTCCCAGTAAAGGGAATTCTAGTGTGTGTGTGAACAGAAATTTCTGTTGGAAAAAATAATAAGCTTAAGTTATTAGTTGGATTTGCAGTTACTTATTTTCCTGAAATTTCATATTAAAGCGCGGTCAGAGATGGAGTAAAAACCTTGTTGGGCTTGGATTTGGAATTATTCATGAAATACCTAGCATGGATTGATGGAGGTCGGGTGCTAATTTTCCAGGAACAATCAGGGCAGGAGGGCAGGGCTGGGGCAGTCCCTGCCCTGGGTGAGTTGTGCTGTGCAGGTGCTCCACACAACTTTCATCCCAGATCCTGCTCCTGCACTCTCTGCCCCCCTCCCCTGCCCTCAGAGGGAATCCTGAGCCCCCAGTGTGCAGCAGGGAGACTCCTGGGAAACAGAGGTGACAAAATGTCTCTGGCTTTGGTAGGGAAAATGCAAGTATCTAGCAAAGGCAAAAGACACCAGTCATTTGTTTGTGTTTTCTTAAAAAAAAATAAAAAACAATCAAAACAGTAGTTTTAAAGCACTTACAGAACAGATAATCCAGAAATTTAATTTTGGTGATAGAGTGGATTATTTGGTTTATAAGCATTGGGGAAATTCTGTGCTGTGGTGGCTTCCTGGTTATCATGGAAGAATAGTTCAATTTTTCCTCCTACATCTAAAATAAAAATTTCAAAGAAGAGTCTCTTTAGGACAAAACATACTTTATGGGATGCTTGAGGAATTTAGGTAGTACTTTAATCTACGACAATAGATTATATTTATAATGTAAATATTATCCTTTTTTAATATTCTGATATACCTGCTTTAAATGATTTTCTGGTGAAAGTTTGGTGGCAAACTTATGCAGGTAATGGCTAGGGAAAAAAAATTGTCTATCTTGGACTATTGCAGCTAACTTAGAAGTAATTTTTCAAATGACATTGCTAACTGTGCACCAGCTTGCACAGGCTCCCCTCACCATTGAGCTGCTAGTTTGTTAGAGTTATGTACTTCTGTGCTGTGGAGAGCACAGGAGTCTTTCCTACCAGGGCAAGAGGATTCCTGAGTGAAGCACATCTTTCTTCATGGCAAACCATTGCTCTGGGGCACAGAGGGAGCTGTTCACCAGGGCCAGGCCAGAGGGGTTGGATGCTGAGAGTCTCTCGATCTCAGTGGGTGCTGGGGCTGATCAGCAGCAGGAGCTCTCACACGGTGAGGTTTGTGTTAACAGGAGCTTGATTACTGAAACGAGTTCTAGGTGGTGGTGGGCAGCAGCCTAACTTGGTGCTGTGCTAACCAAAAGTGTTAAAAACTGCCATTGCTGGTCAGGAGGCACTACTGCTGACCTGAGAGAAGTGCTGGGTATCTCAGTACTTGTTTGATACTTGACTGTATGAATTTTCTACATGCACAGAAGCTTTTAACATAGGACAAGAAATAATTGAGAAATGGACAGCTCTTACTGTTGTTTTTTTTTTTTTTTTTTTTTAAATACTGTGTAGTCATTACTAAATTTCTTTTCAGAGTTTAATTCTGGAACTCAGTAGGAGTGGTGTAAAATTTTTCTTGTCCTGCTAATACTAGTTCATTTGAAGATCCATCAGAATGCTTATTCCGCTAAAATACTTAAAAAAAAAAATCCACCCCCAAAAGCAACCAAACACACCACATTGTTGTAATTGTCAGAAAGTAGAGAATATTTTTTTATTAAATACTAAGATATTTTTTTCCTCAGTGATGATTTGAGTCTTAATAGCAAATGGTGAGTTTCTGTTCTATTTGATGCCTTGCTCAGGGCTGCTGCTTTTTGTATTTATTTAGAGTGTATTATACACCTCTATTCAGAAATGTTCTTTTTTTTTTCCTGTCATGCACTTGAGAGAGGATTTTTATAAATCATGTGATTTCTTCCCATTCTTTTGCACTGGCTAGTCTTAAACAAGAAGTGATTGTTGACATGTAAATATGTCCCAAATTCTGCATTTAACATAGTATGATAAGCTTTAGATAAAAGTGGTGGACACGCCCTTTGTGCAACTGGGTTTTGTGACAGTTGTTCAGTTGAACTCAAAGCACGAGCAGAATTGTGTTTAACCTGTTTATAGTTGAAGCTACCAATTTTTTCTTGGAAGTAGTCTTGGGAAAACAGTTTGAAGACTTGTCATTAACTGAAGTCTTGAAATTATAAGGATTGCTCTACCTTTGTGTTTGACTAGCTTTGTTAAAATCACAGCATTTCATTCAGTGGCCGCGGTTGGGTTTTGCCTGCCTCTGTGGCAAATAATGAGCTTATGCATATTGCTTTTCTTCCTGGCCCTTGGGCTCACGTCGCCTGATCCACAGAGTTCACCCAGAATGACTGTTGCTGGTTTTGCACACGCTAAGCTCAGCATCTTAACGTGAAACTGAGACTTCTGCTCGGATCCAGCGCCGCACGCGTGGTTATTTCAGCCTCCCGCTGCATGGCAAGGGCTGTGTTCTGTGTTTTGTGCTGGAACACTTCAAAAAATGGTTTTTCAAATCAAAGTTGAAGTTGAGGTTAACTTTTTAAGCTAGATTTCCACCGCTGGTGGAAATCACATGTGATTTTTGTATTCCAGAAAGCCTCTCTTTGACATAGTTCTCCCTTGTGTCACCAGATGTGTCATTTTGGGTGGTACCTTTGGACAAAAAGGGCAGTAAAAGGAAAAAAAAGGGCAAAGCATGGAAAAGTCTGTCCAAAACTTAACCATGTTTTACCATGATGAAAGGCTACAAATTCCAAATGGCATTAGAGCAGTGATAGTTTTCTGGAGGTGGCTGCGGTGTGTCACTTATCTGTTGAGACTGGGGTGAGATAAGGAGAGGATGATCTGGTTTGAGGGGGGCTGAGGAGGTGCCCTGATCTCTTTTCCCTCTAACATCCATCCCTGTGAACTTCCCTTGCTCTCTGTGTGTAATGTGTATGTGGCTGTGAAGTATTAAAGCATGTCTTTGAGGTTTGGGGGAGGCAGTGATTGCTTTGTTTTGGGGTTTTTGGTATTCTGGTTCTGGTTGTTACTGCTAGTTTTGTCTCATTGCATAGTCCAGCTCTAGGCATGAAGCTGGTGCCAGCATCATTTGAAATAAGTTGAATTTTTTGGGGGATAATGGTGGGAAGTAAAGATGCACAAGCAGTAGTGTTAGCAAAAGGTGATCAGTAACCCCCAAAGAAGGGTGACTTACATCTGTGGTTAAATATCTTACAACACCACAATCTTCCTTAAGCTTCTTTTTTTTTTTTTTTTTTTTGCTATTTTAACTTTCTCCAGGTCTTTAAAAAAATGTTCTTAAATCCTGAGTTGCTGGGTATATCTATATCCAGGTGGAAAGGCTGAATTTAGAAGCTCTGAGAGACATATTTAAACTATGCTAAACTGTGCTCTCAGGTAAAAGCAACTCAATCTGTTTGTGGGGGCAAGTACCACCTAATTTGGGTATCTCTGTTTATGAATCAGTGCCATGTGATTGTAAAAATAAGATAATTACTATCTTGTGTGATAATAAGCTTGAACATCTGTATACAAACTAAAGTCAAACTAATTATCTGCTAAATAATTTATTAAATGTGGTCAAAATTATCATCTTAGTTCGTATGAACTTTGCTCATAATCTTAATTTAAATACCCAGCAAAATGCCATGTCTTTGAAAACTGCAACTTACTAAATGCAAATAATCTTAACGCTAATAATGATTAACTTATAAATTATACTTATGATTTAACTGGTTAGCTGTAGCATGATATAAGCATTTTCTCTTCTTTAAGAGTAACTAATCAAAAATTACCATTTTGCTTAGTTTAATGTGAAGTGAGTTAAAACAATGTCAATGTTAAATGCTCTGTAAAGAGTGTACTTTCCAGTGCAGAAATGTAAACTCTATTTTTTGTTCTCTGGTCATGGCAGTGTATTCAAATCTACAATGACTGTGAAAAAGTCAGTGCTGTCTGTGAAATTCATCCTCAAAATCTGATGCTATATCCTGTTTTCTGTGAAAAAGAAATTAAAAAAAAAAGAAATTATTTACAAGGTGATAGTATTATCCTATAATTGCTCTATATACCACTAGCTAAAGTCAGGGTAAATTTTTTAATAGCATTACTAATGTGGAGGAAATGATTATATATTAATTGTAAATGTTGCTAAAGAAAATACACTCACACTTCTTATATACAAACAATTTTTCAGAATAACTTCCCTTTGAAAGAAACTGTAGAATTGAAATGTTGCATAATTTAAAGTCAGTGAACAATTGAATTTTAGTTGTTGACTTTTCCAGTTGAACAGAATGAAATGATACTCTAAGGCTTTAATCAAGCCCTGGTATGAAAGCTCAGGGATTGCTTTCATATATTATACTATGTAAGCCTGTGTGCACTAATCAAAGCTGCTATGACAAAAGCACAGAAGATTGTTTTGGTAATTCTTAAAAATGAAGTTCAATGCAAGATATAATTAACAGCATTTCTATTAAGTCAATATAAAAATATAAAATATTGCAAAGGACTGTTTACACACAATCTGTGGTGCTTTAACTATGGCAGTACAAATTATTTACTGTGCATGAGGATTTACTGGTATAGATATACTTACCCTGAGCAAACCTATTGCTCATAAAAAAAAAAAAATTACATGGTTATTACTGCATAGATTCACTTCTTAAAATATGTCAGCTAGAGAGCTAATTTTTTTTCAGTAACCAGTCTTTAGATCACACCTTAATATATAAAATATTGCTTATGTGTGCAAGGTGTGTCTCTTTAGTTCTATGTACCAGCTGAAGGATGGCACATTCTATTCTTCAAGGGTGTAAAAAGGGTATAAAATTTTTTGATGGGAGACTGTGCAGGTCTTCTAAATAACATGTTACATTTTTCTGAAAGTACAGCTATGAAATAATTTCATTTGGTGCTCTTCTCTGCACAAAATTTTTGTGCAAGTGAATAACATTGAATTTGTGGAGGACAATTCCTCAGAGAAAATTACTGAAAAAGTGAAAATAATGTTTGAAAACCATACACCAAATTTGTTTCTCTTTGCAAGTAACAAATAATAGAAGTAAGAAGTAACAGAAATATAGAGAAAACAATAGCATTTAGGAAAGAAATTAGGAAATGCATCTATTGATATTCAGCATAAAAATGTCAAGTTCAAACAGCAGAGTGGTCACTTCTGATGACTTTTGGGTTTTGCCAGGGCAGGTGCAAGGAAAGGAAGCTGTTTGGTGGTGAGAGTGCAAACCCTAAGGGTTCCAGCACTCCTCTGGTGAAGGTGTTATATCCCATCTGATTTAGGTCACTTAATCAGTTTAAGGCCACGTGGAATTGCCATTAGTAAGGGACAGCCCTTGAGAGCTCTTCTTGCTGGTGTTCTGTAAGTTCAACAAAGTGTGCTGGGGAAATGATGGCTAGAGCATCAAAGTGAGAGTTGGCATCAGTGCAGTCTTGGCTACAGCATGCATCAATTTATACTTGAAAAGTTTGTCTTAAACTTGTGTTAATAAGGCTTATTGTACTGAAGCTGTTTAGATAGAAGAACTTACTTATTTTAAAGATGATGGGAAAACAGTAAGCTAGACATTTCTGATGTAAAACTGGTGGAGTATTCTACTTTTTCTCCTGTTAGTGTCGTCTAGAAGATTTAAAAGAAACAGTTTGTCTTTCTAGCAATTTAAAATTTTTTCTTGATTTGCCTTGAGATTGAAAGGTAGAAATTATTTTTAATTTAACAAAAAAAAAAGTTTTGTCATGTGAGCAAATTACCTGCAGGTCATGTTCCGGATTTTGCTGGAACATCAGATGACGAGCATAGTATCTTTCAAATGCTCAATTATCATGTCAGTCTAAGCTGTCCTCTTGCAAGTAATAAAAATGGAAGTTTCAGTCAGTGTGGATGCAGAAGGAAAGCCATGCATGCATGTGCACACACACACACACACTCTAAATACTTTGAGTGGCTCTAAACACTGGAAAGAGCCTGATACCTGCAGCTCCATTTGTAAGTGTTGATTTGCTCTGTGCATTTGTTAATTTTACTTTTGGTGTATTTTGTTCTTTTAAGCACTAGGACTATTAATATTTTTAGATATTATCATATATACAGTTGCCTAAATGAAGTAGTTTGCCCTTGTTTCTATCCTTTTTTATCGTGGAAGAGAGTTGAAAATGTCAGGGAGCCAGTATGGTAGCTGAAGTTCACATCTACACTTAAAACCAGACTAAGAAAATATTTCACTTATTCTAGATATAGCTGGTAAGCTTTTTGAAATTAGATGGTGTTTTCAGCAGCATGAGTGTTTGTGTTTCCATTTTCTAGACCCCACAGGAATCTTTGTTTACGGAGATCCTTTTTTAGGAATTGGACATTAATTTGTGTCAGTTTTTGTGGAGTAGCCTGAGAGAGGCAGTGAGCAGGCTTTTCTTTAAAAACTGCATGAGTAGGGTGAAACAGCGAGGTGGTGGTGAAGTGGGGTGAGTCCCTCAACTACCCTAATGCCACACTCAGTTTAAGTTCTGAAATAGCTTGTTCTCATCCTGAATGTTTTAAATCTGATATTTGATAGTGCAAAAAGAAAAAGTAGCAAATGCTGAGACTGTGTAAAAGAGGTCTTGCAATTAAATGTTGTAAGTGCATAGGAGAGCAACTCTTGCTATTTTGTTTCCCCTCCACTCCCTCCCCTCCCACAACTGAATTTGTTTAATCTGGAGGGTACAGTGAACTCAAATTGAGTATGAACAACTGTAGTTTCCCTTAAGTGTGACCTGAAGGAGACCAAAATAGGTTGTGCTCCCTGTCTATCGCTGTGGTGTCAGGAATCTGGGAAGCATTTCCCATGTTCTCTGCACACACGGGCTCGTGGTTGAGCAGTTGGTCTCAGCAGCATGGTGGCTACTGAATTCGTCTACGAGTGCTGCTAATTTTATTTGGATATTTCAGTCTGAGAAGGGTGAATCACTGAGTTATTGTTAGATGAGATCTAATCTGGTGCCATACCTCCCGTACCAAAAAAATGTTGCCAAAATTTTACATAGTATGTGCTACGTGTTCCTTATTTCCATTGGATTTCTACTGGTTTGCAAACTGTTGCCGAGTAAGAGATGGTAGTAGGGAAGAGGTGCAAAACAAAAACAGTGCAAGGCTTTATCCAGCAGCTACTTAGAACAAAGTATCTTGTTGGCTTTTTGATTATTGCAGTCTGGTACTTTTTTTTGCTTCAGAAATGACTCTGAAGTATCCTTCATCTTTCCTTTTTGCTGCTTGGGTTCTTTAAAGGGAGCTGAATTCACTGGAAATTACAAAAAAAAAAAAGATAAAAGAATTTTTTTTTTTTTTTGTAACCTGCTGCTCCCTAGCCCCTTGTGTGGCCACGTACTGCAGGGGAACCTGATACAAATTTCGGTCTGGGGCTGCTTCTTACAGCTGATGTAGATTTTCTTAGCTGGTTCATAATGGAACTAGTGACTGCTCCAAGTGGCAGGGCCCTGTGGGCACTAGGAAAACAAGTGATGGGAGAGAAGAGGCCTTTGGCTATTTTGGTGGCTGAAGAAAATGAGGGGTGTGGAGAAGAAAGGAAAAAGCTGAGCACAGTGTTCCATTAAGAATATTAAGTAAACAAAATATTTGTGCATGCTTAGAAGTCCTTTTGCTTTTAAAGGTGATTATTTTCAATCCTTTGTGCACCTCATGTGTATTTTCACTTTTGTCTATATCCCAGTTAGTAGCGAGTTAGTTGTGTGGTGAGAGAATAGATGATAAGTGACCATAGCTTGAAAAAGTTTGGTCATCAAAATCAGCTTCATAGTAGAGTTGTTTAAGGAATAGAGACCCCTGCTCAGAGGAGGAGGGAAAGAGAGTATGTGACATTTGGAAAAAAAAAACTTACACCCCTACCTCACCCCAAAAAGAGGGGGTGGAACCAAAGAAAACCAACCCAACCATAAATGTCACAAGCCACAAAGATGAAAAAAGCCATTTTTCTGAAGGGCACTAAAACTTGCCATTAGATTTAAAGCAGTGTTTAATTCTTTACTAAAAAAAAATTAAAACTTGACAACCTTTTCTGTTAACAACACCTGAAAAATGGAAGTTTTTTTCCTTTTTAATGAAAAATTCAATGTTAATATGGCAATGGCAGAATCTTCAGAATTTTCTTTTTAAAGTGCCTTTATGGTCCACTCAAGGGAACTCACAAATAATAAATATAAGCTTTTAGTTTAATTAGTGATGTGAAGAATTGTTGGGCTAAAACCCAAAAGCAGATGATAACAGGTGAGAGCGTACTATCCAGGTAATCCACTCAAACACAAGAACCGCAGCTGGGCTTACGCTGCTCGGTGTGCCTGCTTTGCGCGATGGGGCTTGGACGTGCCCATACAAACCTTCTGGCTGCCCTTGTGGAGCTGGCAGTCCATTCACAAAGCTGCAGGTTCCTTCAGAGTGCCCGAGTTACTCGTGCAAGGAGAGGGCGGCTGGGTGGGCTGGTGGCTTTGGGCGCGGAGCTGGCACTGCTGGCCCCGTACATGGCAGTGCTGGCCCCGTGCGCGGCTTTCCGATGGCTGGCCCCGGGCAGAGGTAGTAAACAAACCCCGTGTTTTGCAGGCAGTGGTAGGAAATTTGATCATCAGCACAGAGGGATCTGTGAGGTAATCCAAGAGTCATATTTTCATTCTGAATGCTGAGATAATGCACCTCTGCGAAGCGGCCGCTTTGCTGGGCTGTATGTGCGAGATGAAAGGGGAAAAGTGTAGTTAGGAGCCAACTATTGTGTCTTGCGTGGGCTTTGGGAAAAAGTTTTCTTTGTCTAAATTTTATGGAAAATCCTTATTCTGAGCCGTAGTATAGATTGCTTTTAAATCTGGGTCTGGGATTAAATCAGTCAACACAAAGAGAAGTATTGCTGCAGTTTGCCTGTGGCTTAGCCAAGTTTTGTCTGCTTGAATTGCTGAATTGGGTCTGAAATTGGAGCAATAACATTTCCTCTTCAAGTATTGTGCTGACCAGATCAGTGTGTAGAAATAAAAAGTGGTGATGTTTCTTAACAATTCAGTATTTGAAACCCTTCTCCTTTATTCTAGGGTAGGTAAGTTGAAGATGAACTGGCTGTTTCATGAGCTAACAGCTTGATTAGACAAAATATAGTAATGGTGCCATCAGGGTGCCTTGTAATATAGACTAGAAATTAAATACCTTTTAATATAAGTGATATAAACACCTCTGTTTATCACTTAACTGAACCTGAGTTTGTTTTTGAAAGAAATTCAGAGTACCTTCATTTAAGGTAGGAAGTGTGATCATTTGGTTTTGTATTAGTCAGAGCTAATTTTTAGGAAAAAAACACGTTGAGATATCTAACTGCATGAGTATATGCATACAAAATTTCATAGATAAAGATGGCTTAGAATATCCATTCAATAAGCTTTATTTTAATGGACTTCTTGCTGTTTATGAGGTACTTTCAGGAGTGAAATGTGAAAAATTTAGAGTGAAAAGATTGCTTAAGTCCAAGAAATTTCAGTGTGAAGCGTGGGGCAGGCAGAGACTGCAGCACCTCTTGCAGGACAAACCACTCCAGTGGCTCAGTCTGTCATTACTTCCACTTACCATAAAGAAAATAATGACAATTCCCCCTCCCACACCCTGTAACTAGAAAACTACTGCTTTTTCCCCCAAGTGCACTGATCTGAATTGAGAGTTAAGGATTATTTATTTTGTCCTGTACACGTGGCTGCTTTTTTTTCCCCTTTCTTCCCACTAGAAGTGTGTTAAAAACACTGATTCACTCTGTTGTGCCCAAGCATCAGCTACTTGAAGCAACCTGAGGGGGAGAAACTAATGTACTCTGTGTGGGGGTAGCTTTTGTGTGGGATTTTCCCTGCCTGTTTTTATTTTGCTGGCTGCAGTGTAAATAATAAGACACCTCTTTCCCTTCCCCTATAAATTCAGTTGATTACCAGCAGTTTTCCATTTGGCTAGGAGAGTTGCTAACTTTGTTTCCATGGCTGTTCCTGTCAGGACTTTTCATACAGAACTCATTTCTTACCGTATGGCGTTACCCACATTCCATAGAAGGTTTTTTGCTGTGTGGTGTTTTTTTAACGTTTCATCTCCAGCTGTCTATGTTCAGTTTGTGTTGTCAGTGAAGGAAGGCTGAGAACTGACAATTTTTGTCTTCCTGCCATTCTTTGGAGCTCGGGGAGAAGAGGGGTTGTTTTGGTGAGTGGGTTTGCAGTGGCATCACATGTAGCTGTCAGAGCTGGGGCACCACAGGCTGGGAGGCAGCACTGGGGGTACCAGCCTTGGTTCTGTGGGTATTGGCACACTCTGCACCTGTGCCAAGACTGTTCCAGGTAACCAGCATGGTTACAGACCTAGAACACAGGAAATGAATAAGCTTTTGCTCTTTGCTTGCTCTTAAGAGTGGCAAAGGTAGACCATTTGCTTTCTACCCCATAGGTATTGAGTTCAAACAGTTCAATGGACTAAGATTGTGGATGTTCACTTGATCTGCTTTCAAACATGTTTAAGTCTTTTTCCATAGGCTCTTGTTGAAAAGGAGTATGTTTGTGCTCTGTGGGTTTAAGGCATTAATGTTGTGTGTAGTTCATATGGCTGCTGAAATAAGAGACTATTAATGGTGTTATTGTTGAGAAATGGGAATTAAGGAGTAGGAGACAGCATGTCTCTGGGGGGGAGGGAGGATGGCAAGAAGGGCTCTGGTGAGAGTGTAGGTACAACCGTGTGGAAGTGCAGTCACTTTGATACTTGCATTTGTTTCCCTCTGTAAAATGTTCACACAACTATGAGATAAAAAAAAAAATAGCGGGGACTGTGAGCAAAAGCATGATACTTTATTCTTTGCTTTATAATTGTCTATCTTCTCTTCTTTAAGATTGTTTTCCCCTATGGGGAGGTGCAATCTGATGTGATTTGCCTTTGCTAAGTGTCATATAAAATACAGAGTGAGATTGTATTAGTGAAAGTGTACAGTGAGGCTTAATACAGGGAGGCAAAAATAGACAATTTTGACACCCTTTTAACTTACTGGGAACTTGATCTATTGAAGGAAGAGATCCTGGTGTATATATTGAAGGCAGAGAGAGAATGAAAGGGTATACATAAAAGTGACGAAGAAAAGCCACAATTTCAGCATTTTCTTTCTCCCACTACCCTCTTCGTAAGACATATTTAGTATTGTTTCATATGTGTAGAGGGTTCCTGTGGGCTGGAAGCCCTGGGTGTCCCTGCACATGTTTGTTCTGCGTATTGATGTATGAGAGGTGGCCCCTTCAGAGATCACTAAAATGGCTTTTAGTAAATTATCCATCTTTGTGGCACTTTGCCCTTTCCGTCTCTGTGCACACATGTAGCACAAATATGTTGATTTTGCCTGGTGAAGGGGCACAGTGGTGGCTGCTTGTTTTACTTGTTTTCAGTGTTGCAGATATATTTGTGTGCCCCAAATACGAAGCTCCAGAAGAAATATGTTGGCAAATGGTTGTCAGCAGTGGCTTAAAGCAACTGAATTCTCTTACCAGGATAGTACTTGAAAAGAAGAATCAGAATGTGTGCAATTCCTCTTAAGGAAAGTAAATTATTGCCAAACAATTGCTTATGGAGTACAGAAACCAGAGAAGTCTCTTTTCTTACCCAAAACACTTTTTATTAGGTATCTTTGAAAAAGAGAAATGAGTGGGAATACCTGTTCACATTCTGTGGACATAAGTAGCTTTCCAAAACCTTAGTATTATACAGAGCACAAACCTAATTTGCCCAGACTTTTTTTTTTTTTTTTTTCAGTTGACATCTATTTGCAATATCTATTTAAAATGGGAGAAATGAATTAAGAAATCTGCTTAAACTGGAAAAAGTGCATACACAAGTCTTATGTGAGTCACATTGATGAGAGGTGCTGGCACAGTTTTACTAAGAATTTCAGACTAGATGGGCTAAATATTAAATGAAACTGAAGTGTAATAAAATACCTTCATGGGATGAGAAAGGACTGGTTTTTGTTTTACCCACTTGGTGTGAGTGTAAGTAGTCATAAAGTAACAAAACTTGAGATTATTTCAAAGCAGAACATAACAAAACCTATGTAGGGTTCTGCTGCCTGGCATAAAAAAGCTTTAGGATCTTTGCATATTTCTACTTCGCTGAGGAAAACAGGGTGATGAGGAAGATGGAAAGCATCCTGAAAGCGCTAACTGCCTGAGATGGGAGTGTTTTTCCAGGAAGATACTCTATACTTTTTCCTTTCCCCCGCCTATTGAGTGGAGTTCTGACCCTGTGCAAGGAGTGCTTGCAGAAATCAGATCGCATCCTCACGGAAGCAGCTGCAGCTCCGTTAAACTCAGTCAGGATTTGTCAGCTTCACCCCTTTCCCTCTGCTACACTTTTGCACTGGGTTTGGGGTTTTCCCGAGGAGCTGCAGAGCCGGTTTCCCGCGGGCGAGCAGCGGAGCGGGTGCCGCTCGCATCCCTGTGTGCCGAGCGAGCGGGAGGAGCGATCGCGGGCGGGCGGGAGCCGCATCCGCGCCTCCGGCCCCACGTGCGGGACGGGAGCGCTCTGCTCGCTGCTCCTCAGCCCCTGCGAGCACCGAACAGCCGCGTCCTGTCCAGCCCTCCTTCCTGTGTGCACAGCTACAAGCTTTGTGGGCTTGTAGGCGTCCTTAAGGAATGTATTAGGACTTCTCTAATAGCAAACGAAATGGCAAAATCTCAATGTGTCCGTGATCTTATGCAGGTTCTGTGTGATTCCTCTCTCGGCCATGCAAAGCTTTATTCAATTATATTTTTCCCCCACGGCTAATTGCGATACAGAAATAGTGAAATAAAAAATTTCACATGCAGCGGTAAACAGCAGATTTCAAACTTGTGCACTAGGTGGCAAGTTAAAATTACTTGCAGCCAAGAAACTGATGAAGGTACAAATAGCTCCAAATTAAGTGGTGTGTCTATAGCTACTCTTGTACTTTTGAAGTGACCTTTCAGTTTTGTACAATAGGTGTCTCACTATTGCCATAAATTGAGGTGCACAACAGGACTGTACCTGTTTTGTACTTAGCTTGCCGTTTTCTTTTGCTGTTTGTGAATGTGGCAGGGGAACCAGTAATTTTAAGGTGATATTTCTTCCTTGCTTGTGTCCTTTCCTTCTCCTTTTCAGAATGTTCAAGTTATTTCTGGGCTACAAATGTTGGCTGGCTAAAGTTTTAAATTGTATCAAACTTTTTCAGTCCCTTGAAGCCACAAGGGGAAGGAAAAAGCCCAGTGCCAAACCTTGTGCTAGTCCTTAGCATTAGATGATTAAAAGCACAGATTGCATTTTTTGGTCCATCATTTGGGAGTCGAGCAGTAGAGAAGATTTTCAGAAGGATTTCCTTCTGAAATGAGATGTGACATGGTAGCTTTGTTAAACTTGTATAAGTGTTTCTGGAAAGGACTTCCTCCCCTCCAGCCCCTTCTCACCAGTGGATGTCCCCTGTTCAGTGGGAGCATTGGTGGCCAAACTTGGGTGTGGGGCTGGGGTGAGACCTGCTGTGGGTATGGGGGTGTTGGGCTTGGGTCCTTCTGTGAATGGTGCTCCCTGCTAGGAAACTCATGAATTTTAATTTGAATCTACAAGTCTGAGAGTAATGGCACAACATGCTTGAAGCACATTGAATAGTGTATTGGCTGCCAACTTTGTGGTTTGGGGTTTTACTGTATTAAAATTGCCCAGTATTTTTAATGTTGTATGCACATCCCCTTTTATGTTCTACCTCAGGATGCAAGTTCCAGGTTGCTGTGTGAGATTATTTTGATGTTTCAGAGCAGTATGTCACTGCTTTAGGGTGACTGGTCTGCAGCAGTATCACTAGCTGAGATGGTGGTCTGAGAGAAACTTTGCAGGTTTCAAGGAAATGTTCTGCTCTCTCTATTACAGTGAGGCAGCTCCTGACTTTCCCTGCTTTACTGAAAATGAAACCTTAACAGGGTTGTGTGTGGTTTGTGTTTTCGTTCTCCCTTCCTTGCCTATTTATATGACCAAATTCTGAAGTCTGCTCCTACTTGCTTGAGAGGGAGTGAAAACAGCTGAGAAATGCTACAAAACTAAGGCCTGATTCTGTTTTCTGGCCAAATCATGTTTGTTGCTTGATCCATGGTAGCTGTAGTGTTGGGGATGGCACCTCCACATGAGGAGCAGTTCGGGCAAGTGGCTTTGTGCTATAACCTCTGCTTGTGCCTTGAACAAAGCCTGTGGGGAAGAGCGTTTTAAGATGTAAAACACTCACTGCAGGCCTGGGTAGGTGGTGGTGTTAGGGAAAGGAGTGTATTTTAAAAGGATTTGGGGGCGAAAAGGAAAGCTTTTGATTTTATTGCTAGACAGGAACATCTCAAACTTGTTTTACTTGAAGACTTCACTGGCTTGTATAAATGTAACTGTTATTAAAAAATCCTTAAAGTGTTAAGCATTTTTTTCTGAGAGAGGCCATTATTGAATAATTAAAATGTGAGGTAGAACTAAGTGTTTGAACACAAGACACTTATTTTAGCTGCTTTGGTGTACCAAAATGCAGTTGAGACTTTTGAAGTCTCTGCTCTCTCTTGTCCCCTCTCCCTTCCCCAGAGCTCCCCAGGATGGTCAGGCTGACCCTACTGGCTAAACATACCTGAGCCTAGCCGAAACTGTGTTAATCTACACATTCTTGTAAATCCCAAGGGGTTTGTGGCATCTCTGGCATTTATTTGTTCTCTCACTTTGGGGGAAGGGAGAAGACAAAGGACTTGGCTGTGAAGGCAGCCAGCACACTGCCAGGCTTTGCAGCAGCACTTCAAAGTGAATGTTTTGTTTAGTAGATAAGTGAAAACTGATGTAAATTTGGGGTGAAGATACAATAAATTTACTGATTCTTACCCTTTCCTCCCAATAAGGAATGAAGAATGTTAATCATGTAAATATTAGAAAATAGTCCATCATTAGATTAATGAAAAGCTTAATATTAAACCAAATGTATTTAAATTTGTATTCCTTACCTTGAAGGATTGTGACGTTGTGATGTATTGTCTTGTTGAATTATAAAAAACAAAATAACAAAAACCTCTTCAAGTGTGTAAAGGAGAACCCAGTACTAATACATGGGATCATCACACCCATTTATAACAGAGAATTAGATACTGAAGGCCTTAAAGCTAAAATAGAAATACTCTTCAGGAAAAGTGGAGGCTTCATGAAATGTAACAGCTGTCAAATGTGTAACAAGTATTTCTGTAACAGTTCTTTGGACTTGAAATGGTTTTGACCTGACATTCCCCTCTCGGCGATCTGTTGGTTTTTTTGAATTCTGTATTTGGTTTTGCCCCTTTTAGTATGACAGATGCTAAAATGTATGACACTGCTATGTATAGTCTATCTTGCAATAATGTTTTCTCTGGGTTTTTTTTAAAACTATTTTCTTTAATTTATCTGCAGGAGTCGGAAGCTTCAGATCAGGAATATCCCGCCTCACTTGCAGTGGGAGGTAGGAAGTTACTTTAAAAAAAAAATTATTTTTGCTTAAAAACGATGCTTCTGTTTCTCTCTTTATCCACAGGACTTTTCCCCTTCCCCCACCTTCCACTTGCGTTGCACACACCACCCATTCTGTTCCGGGGAGAAATCCTTTGGAAGAGGGAACAATAGAGCCTTCTAAGCAATTCAGATAACTGCCTTCATTTCTGTTTTCCAAGTTAACCATAAAAAATGTTGAAATGGATTCCTTGGTGAATGCTGACTTCCTGATGCAGTCACTCTCTTAGACTGAAAGCTCATCCATTTTGGACCTTGCTGGTGTTTGGTGTATGAGTTCAGCAAACTTAATAAAAGTTCTTATTTAAATAATTGGTCAAAAACTTTTACAGAAGCAGAAATTTAGTTCTGGTCCCTCTTTGGGTGTTGGTGTTTTGGGGGACTTTTATTTTCCTTGCTCCTCTTTATTGGTGGCATTGTGGCAAATTGTTTGTTCACAGTATTCTGATTATTGGCTCTCACCAGTATAATATGTACTTGCTATTTACACTCCACTAATAGTGTTCTAATTTTTGCAGTAGATTGCCAGCTGTGAGAACAGATAAATAAGTTTTCTTTACTCTTTTTTTCTGCCTTGTATATGTCTAAAATGTTTTTTCAAGTTTTATTAGTGTCAAGCCATCCTCCTGCCTGAGGGGATTTGGAGGGTGGTGGTTTTGGGGATAAAGCTCCTGTAGCATTGTTCTCCACCTTGGTCTGTTGCCTTCATCTGACTTTCCATCTGCAGCTACTTCTTTGTTTGCACTGCCTGATTGCCTCCTAGCTTTGAAGGAAAATGGAGGCACTGGTCTGTTGAACCACAGGGTCTCTGTCAGGTATCACAGCACCTCTCACTGCTCCAGCCTGCCTTTCTGCTGCCAGCTGTCCTTTGAGCTTTTCCTCTGCACCTCCCAAGCCTTGCACACTCCTCAGCTTACCAGTATCCACTTGGTATCTCTTATTTCAATTTCATAACTGCTTTTTTATGTCAAACTTCTGGGAAGCATAGTAATAGAGATGGTTGAGGCTGACTAATTTGAAAATGAAGTTATTTTTTGGTACAAAATTCCTCTGAGGATTTTGTGTAGGAATAGTAAGTATCAGAGCAGAGGCATACAACTCAGATGTGAATAAACAGATGTTTAACAGAAGTGCTGAGTAGTTAAAAGAAGAGCAGAGTACTTAAAAATGCTTCTACCTGCTCATGACTCCTTACACATGTAGCTGATACTGCTAGTATAATACAGGTATCTAACCTGTTTCCCATTTGATTTCTGACTGAAATGATCCCTCTTCTCTGTGGTTGCAGTTTCTGTAGTGACATCTGGTCTCAGAGAGATATTTTCTCTGCCCATCTTTTTAAAAACACTTTGTCTTCCTAAAGTTCCCAAGGAAGAGCCTAAATTGTCCCTGTTAAAATCATCTCAGCATTGCCTACATGCTCTAAAGTTACTTTTACAGACCTGACCCTTTGAGCACAGAATTTATAGACCCAAAAGTTTCTACAATACTTTTTTTGCATTCTCCTGCAACACCAGAGTTGCCTGGCAAGTCCAGTTTGTACACTAACTTCCTAAAACTTTTCTTTGTAAATGCTGGTGGTCTGGCACCTCTGCACTCAAGCAGGTAAGCTTTGTCTGTCCTTAAAATAGTAGTGCTGATAAAGTACAGTGACTGGTGATTGAATTCATCAGAGAATTGTCCTATGTCAGTTTACCTTGGGTTCTGGTATCTTGTTTTTGGTGTTAAAATCCTTGAAAAAACTTCCTTTGAACCCTGTAAGAAGGTTTTTGATGATTCCCCCTTAAAACAAGTCTTTCTTAATGGAGAGAGTAGAAATGTATGTGTTCAAAAAAGGTATTTATATTGAAGCAATGTTCTTGCAGAATATGTTCTGAGTGGATGGTATGTGAGTGTGCATGTGTAGCAGCTGGAGTGATTTTACTTAGATTGTGCTTTATAGTCCCTCTGTGCCAATTCACTTGCCTCATCACCCCTTTGTTAATTGCTTGAATCAAGACTGATTTCTAATAGGTGTGAAATCCTTAGAACCAGAGCAAAACAACTGATGAAAGAGGTCTTTAGGTTAGTTAGTCCAGCCCTCATGTATGTTCCAGATTGAAATACAAAACACACTTTGTCCTCTGCAGCACCTTTCCTTTTACTGTGACACAGGATATGTGAAAAGAACAGCAGATTAATGTTCCTGTGAACTGTTTTACCCCAGTAAAGCCACAATTCAAAAGGTTTTGGTGCCATCCTTTGCAAAAGCTGTAGTAACTATCTTGTTTTAATTTTTTTTTCTTTATAAGAACAAGCTCTTTATAAAAAGCCCATGGGAGTGCCCCTAGAAGTCAGCGTGCTTGCCTCTGGTTCTGTGAGTCACAGCTGTCCTTGTGGCCAGGGTGTCACACAGTGGTTCCCACATGCCTTGGGCCATGTGGGACTGGGACCAGTGAGGACCTCTGTGCACAGAGATGGCCCTTGGCCCATAACAAAACACCCACAGGGCCCTCTTTAAAGGGATGCATCTATAACATTCTTAAATACAGCTCATCTGGAACAGAGCTTGGTAGCAGCTCCCACTTCTGAGCACCACAGATGAGTTTTGCATCCTGGTTTCCAAAACCAGAAAAATTTTCAGGGAATACTGAAGGTTAATTTGAACTGAGAATGTTTTGAGTTCCATCACCTGAGGAAGGTGCCCCACTGTTGATATAGGTCCTTTGTTCTCCATGTAGGTAGAAGCTGGCTTTTGAGATTTGTGGAATGCTGGAGTAAATCTGTTCCTGGTGAAAACCTAGAAACCATTCCACTGGTGTACCCTCTTATCTTTCTAAGAGACGTGCATGTCTATTTAGTAAAATTTAGTGCCATTAGTAGAAGAGAAGAGAGAAATCATTTAGTGATAAGGAGATTTTGACTTCCCCCTAGATGTAACTGTGTGTCCTGAAAACTCATGGTAAGGCACTTGTCCCACAGTTATTCTATATAGATTGGGAAACAGTGGGTATAAATGGCCAGAGAGTAACAAGACTTGTCAGGAATGAAGTTATTGAAATTCAGAGTAGCTATTTGCTTTTCTGAGTGTCCCTTTTGACAAAAATATTCCAACTAGTGTTCTCCTTCATGTAGGTTGACATTACTGATTAAAATATGACTCTCAAAAGCAGTCATAGCAATTGGGCTTGTTTCCTCTGTGTTATGTAAGCCCTCACTATGCACTTATCAGACCATCATGGTATAGGCAAAAAAGGTAAGATAACCCTTTTAGACTGTATTCAGAGCTAAGTGGTGGAGAAAAGGGCAAATAATGAACTGCTGTAATCTGCTGAGTTACTACTTTGAAGCAAAACCGTAAGGTTGCTATCCTGAAGAGCTCACTTGAAAAGTGCAGCTGTAAAAGATAAAATTCTAATTTATTCCAAGTCATTCAAGGTTAAGTTTGTACAGAACTTGTCTGGTAATTAATTTGAACTTCACAAGATTTTTGGCAAGATTCTGTAGGTTTCTGTATGTGTGGGTTGGGTACTCTTGTGCTCCTTGCCCAGATAGGAGAAGCTGGAGGTGGAAGGAATACAGCATCTCTGTATGAGCTAAGAAAATATAGAAGTTGCCTTAGACTGTGGTTGGGGTCTGGACTGATAAAGGGTCAAGTTTCTACTCATCCATGAATTCACTTGCATCTTGCCCCTACCCTCACTGGGCTGTCTCTGAGGATTCTGGATCAGTGACTGGTTCCATAGAAGCATAATGACTTCTGCATGCATAATCTTCCTTTTAGGCTGCTTACACATAATTTGCCTATAGAGGTTATTGTATCCATAATTTGTAATTTGGAGCACTCGAGCATGATCAGATCTTATTGTTTAAATAAATCCTTTTATCTTGTTGCAAAGTCTCTTTTGTGAAGCAAATTGTCAAACAGTTAGTGCATCACTTTTAGTGCTAATATGTGGGTAGTAACAGTGTAATATGTAGTGGTAGTACTCTTCCCCTTTGCTGTCCTCATTTTTGAAATACAGAGCCCAGACTGATGCTAAGAATCATGACCAGTGAAGGATTTGGAAAACCCTTGTTTCCTATGCTCTAGATATACCAGACTTATCTCTTAATCATTGGAAACAAGTACCCTGGCTCTGTTGTTGCTGCAGAAAAGTAAATAGATGTCTTTTTACTCTTTCCTGAACTGCAGTCTGTAGCTGATTTGACTCCTAGTTTGTAATGGCAAGTATTCTCTCTCTTAGCTTGTATATATTCAGCACTGGAGGGGTATTTGCAAGACAAAATTATAGGCCCTCTGGAAGGAGATATAGGTATGGTGATTTAAAACTGAAGTACCTATGCTTCTGGTGTACCACAACGGGAATTCAAACAGAGTTCTGAGAAGGAGCTGTGCAATGCCATCCCCTTTTACCTCTCTTTCTTTTAAAACATTTTAAAACTGACATCTATGGGTGTAGAAGATGTTTCGAGAGATTTTCTCTCCAAATATTTTTTCCATGTTTAGTGAATAAAACACTAGAGAACAGACTTTCAGGACACAGATGGTGCCAGAAATGGCACTTGCTGGCTCAGCAGGAAGGTAGCTGTTGAAGAGTTCCCACTTATCTTCTGTGGGCTTATTTCCTTATCGGTTTGGATGGAGCAGATAAACAGATAGTGTTGATGAACTTGGTAACAAAAAAGGTAGACTAAAAGCCAAGCCTGTGAAGTGTGAACCTGTTGAGTGAGCAAAGAAAGCAGGAAAAATGCTGTGAATGTGTATTCCTAGCTTTGCTGTGAGACTTGCAGGTTGCTTTCGGGGACAGAAATGTGTGGGAAGGAAGGTCTGATTTAGCTCTTCTGAAAGCAAAAAAATATTACTAAAGAGGGTTTGCTTTTCCTCACTTTTTCATGCAAACGAAAAATGAAGTCTCATAGTTATGTTGAGACCTCCAATGTTTCAGATTCCCCAAGCAGAAGTAGTAATGGAGAAGGATTTCTAGAGCTGCAAAGTGAGTGCGGTTTCTGCATTGAGATTTCCGACCGTGTGAGGAAGGTGGAGAGGTCTCAAACCTATCTGCATATTTTGTAAGACAACTTTGAGTATCACTAAAAGAATAGATACTGATTCTCACTGGGCAAATGTTTGTAAGCCTTACAGTGCATGAGTAACTGTCTTGAGGATCTGTAGTAGCTTGTATTGCTGCTTTGAATAAAACAGCTAAGCTCTGTGGGATCACTGCATCTCTGAAGAGATGCAGTGTAAAAACTAATCTTTGTGAGCTTAAGATGCAGCGTATGAAGAGGACAGGTGGGGATCTTGTGGATTTTAATGAAACTGTAGCAATTAAGAATAAGTTATGATTATGTAAAGCAGATATTTCTCATAAAACCAAGATGTAAATGGGAGCTGCAGGAATGAGCTGTAAGTAAAATGAAAAGAACTCTACAAGCAGGGTGACTCAACAGTAAAGATGTATACAATATATCAAAATAGGGTCTCTCACCTCAAGCTTCCTCTAAGAATCCTAACTTGATGTAGTGCTATAAAAATAATGTTTAGCTATAAAAACGCTAGCAGAAAGCTAAGCATGCACAAATCTGCTGCTGCCTGCTAGGTCTGGGAATCTCTGGTAGGGATCTTTGAGAAAACAGTGTGCTACATCAGGCACTAAGCTGTATTTCTTGTCAATTGCTACTTGTCCTACTCAGCAGGTGAATGGAGAACATGTTATTCTGCTCCCTGCAACAGTCTTTTACATACTGGAAGACCTATGATGCTTTGGGAGGTTTAAGGAGGGAGTTTAAGTTCTTTCAACTTCTTCTCAAGACTCATTTCTAGACTATTGATTGTTGTGAAGTCTCTTACCTGGGAATGTCCCATGAGGCTTCTCCAGAGTAATTTCTATAGTTTAGGATTGCTTTGAGCTCTTGGCACCAGGTATATTGTCATTCCATTTCAGCTTTGTGCCATCTTCAAATTTAGTGAGCAGAAACCTGACATAATACTAGATGGTGTATTCCCTGCAAACCCTGTGAAACTGAACCTTTTGGTTTGACAGTGGGTTGGTGATGACTGTGACCTACAGGGATCCCAGGGTCAGCCTCTCACCTGCTGTTGTACTGTTGGCAGTGTCTGCCTTGTGAGCTTGTTGTACGGGAGAGTGTCAAAAGCCTTTGGAAGGGAGATCCCCTTCCTTTCCCTGATGAATTCTCTTAGGATGAGAAACTGGAGATATTTACCAAGAATTATGTACATCAAATAAAATTTGAATCTTGATCACATCCTTCATTTGATTCCTAACTACAGGATAGAGGGCAGGGTACCTTCTGGGGCAGTGCAGATCTTCAGAAAGGCACTGCTTCCTCCTGGGCTTGGCTCTATACCCAGAGGAGCATGGGGGGCTGCCTTTGCTTCTCCTCTGACAAGAAGAAAAGAGAGGGTGATCATCTTTCCTTTCTTATCTGACCTGGGACACCCACTCTGAATTAACTGCTTTTCCTCATCCATGTATATTTCCCATTATCTGGCTGGGCTTAGCTGCAGGTGAGGCAATCTGATACATGAAAGTGACCGTGGCAGACCACCCAGTTTTCACTTCAGATGACATACTGGCTTATGTTGGGATTTTAATTGCCTGGCTTAATTATAGAGGGTGATATTTACAGGTATATGTGAGGTAATCAACACCACTTGCAGGTGTTTAAAATACAGTGACGGAGTGGAGGTCCTGGGATAAATATGCAATTAGCATACTTCTCAGGTTGATTTATTCTTACAGATGTGTTTGTTACAGCACTGCTGATAATTGTCATACAGTTGTTATTAACAAGGGGAAAAATCCAGTGAGGAAAGCTAATTTTGAGATTTGGGCTGCAGCATTTTTTTATTTAAATCAGAGTCCTACTAAAAACAGTTGATAGTGATACTTTCATCAAACGTATGCCCCTCTGTAAGACTTAATGTCCTAGAAGTCCCTAATGAAGGTATTTTGTTCTTCTTCTATTATAGTTGTAGGCTTAGAAAAGTCATATTGCATTAGTTAATACAAAGGTTTCTCTAGGAAACTTGTGTTGTAGTAGTTAAGTAGTGAGTAAGGAAGTTAGAGGTGAGGTGAGGGCTCTGTTGCACTAAGCACCCAGAAGATATAGAAGGTGATCTTCCAACCAGAGGAACTAGATTTAGGGTTAAAACCTTGCTTCAGAGAAATGAGGAGACTCGTGGTATCACAGCTGGTTGACTGACCTAATTCCTAGGTGTGCACGTTGCTCTTCTTACTCCAGGTGGCCCAGGAAATTAAGTCAAAAGAAGAGGAAGTAGAAGATTTTGGGCTGTGCTGCAGGAAATGTGGTGATGGGTGGATGTTCAGGAAGCCACAGGACTCATATGGCAGAGGCAAGAAATTTGTCTGAGCAAGTTTCAAACTGTGCCTTGAGGTGTCTCAGCTTTTTGACCATGACCTTGAGCCAGCTGAGTAGTAAGTTGCAGTGACTTTGGAGCAAGGTTTGTGAGATGCTGTGGAGGGGACAAGGAGTGGAGAAAAGCTTCCACTTGGACCTGAGACTTTTAAGCTGGGCCACACAACTTTGTGGTTCAGTGAGTTATCTACGTATCTGCTTTAGGAGTGTAAACTGCTTTTGGTTGTGATGGGCTCTAATTGTCAAAACACAGCAAACTGGTGACTTTTAAGTGTTAAATTCCAGCTAATATGTGCATAATATTTGTCTTTTGAGACTGCTTTTGTAGCCTGGTCTTACTAGTCTTACTTCCCTTTCAGAATTCAATGCTAGAAATAGCCAAGTGAAGGGTATAGAAAAAGGAAGAAATGTTTCAGTGCAACTGTTTGACCAAAAACTTTCTCCCATCCGAATTTGCTCCATTGTCCTGTGACTCAGATGAGAAAGTCTGTTCTCATTACTGGTTTTTAGTCTTCTGTGATAAAGGAAATTACAACTTGTAATCTCTTAACTTTTCAGAAATGTTCTAATACCTAAAACAGCTGTTAGTGTGCAAGAATTTTGGCATTGTCACCATAGGGTTGCTTGGCACTGTTAAAACAATGTGTTGCTTGCAAGCCTAGAATAATAGTTACTTGTTTACCCTGTCACTAACAGTGACCCCAAAACTTGAGAAATCTTAACATAGAAAATTTTCTTGGTTCAAAACTTTTTGGGAAACCAGCCACCAATCCTTCCTTTTTGTTTGCAGTTCTAGAAACATGTTGGTGAAGATCTTTGTTCAAGGACTCAGTTGTAAAGGTGTTGCACTCCTTAGCTATAATTTCTACTTAAGGAGTCACTTTAATCAGGATGCAACCATTTATCCGGCATTGTGACATGTTTGTTCTGAGAATTACAAAACCATTCAGGTTGAAAGGGGTCTCAGGAGGTCTACAGACCAACTTTCTGCTCAAATCAGAACTCTGTATTGAATTCAAGCCACTTTACTTAAGGATTTGTCCCCTCTGGGAGATCTCTAGAACTGCAGTTCTGCAACCTCCCTGGGTGACCAGTTCAAAGGATTGATTATCCTGCTGGTGAGAATTATTTTCCGTGTGCCTGATGAGGACATCTGTTGTGCCAGCTTGAACCTGGTGTCTCCTGCTCTCCCACGCTCCCCCTCTGTGGAGAGCTTGGGTCTGTCTTCTCAGTGGCCTCTGCGGCAGGCTGCTGCTATGCTCTCCCCAAAGCCGTCAATTTTTGGGCTCAACACGCCCATTTTCCTCAGCTTTTCCTTGACTGGAGAGGTGTTCCAGTCTCCAGTCACCTTGGTGGCCCTTCACTGAGTTTATTCCAGGTTCTCAATGGCTGTCTTGTACTGGAGGTCCCAAAACTGGCTGAAGTTTTTTCCTGTGAGTGGTTATCCCCTTTTACTCAGTATTCATTAAGTTTACTCCATCCACTGCCTGTGTTCTTGTCAATGCAGGATGTTTTTGACCTCCTCTGCTGCCAGATCAGACATTTGTTTCTTCCCTCCAGGTAGGACGTGGCCAGGTAGGGTGCCATCCTCTGAGCCCTAATGTTACTCAGTAGAGCATCATTACTGGAATTTGGGCTGAATGTAGAACCTCTGCAAGTCTCTAACCTATATATATAGCAGGCAAACCTGTCTGGGAATGGTGTTGCAGCTCTGCAGATAGATCTTGGATGTTGTATGCCATTGCTGGATGAATTTCCTTAAACACAGTGATAAATTAAGCCATTGTTCAAATCACCCTTAAGTGAGGCAGCCTGGAAATCAAGTGAGTAGCACCACCACAGTGCTGGGAAGAGCTGCATTTCACAGGTTCATTGCCACTGGTACTCCAACAGCATGAACCCCAAACTGCCAAGGAACTGCTTGCTGAAAATGGTAGGTCCTGAAGCTTTACAACCTCATAGCAAGTCCCAAAGTGTGTTTTTGGCCCACAAAGTAATATACTTTTCTTATAAGAAATATATACTTATCCCTGTCAAAGCTATTGACACAGTTTTTCTTTGTCAGTCTCTTAGTTAATTATTCATGCTGCCTGATATCAAAATCTTACTCAGTTTTCTCTCTGTCAAATAAGGAGCCAGTAGTTCCTACTGGTGTTAAGTCTTCTGCTGAGGTGCTGATTTTAGATGCTGAGAGTGCAGCCCAAAAACTCCTGAAGAAATTAGACATCCATACCTTTTCTGTGAAGTTGCTGGTAAAGCTACATGCTTTTATAAGGAAAAAGACCCTTCAAATGTAAAATTGGTGTGATTAAGAAAATAGTTACTCCTGCCCCGCTCTTAGGTAAGTTCTGAACTAATTTCAGTTACCAGCCTTGAAAGAAGAGGCCACTAGCAGGGATTGTTGCTTCAGACTGACTTTTACCTATTGTATAATTTGAAAAAGAATTGGAGGAAATGTATAGAAGAGTTGTTCCTCAGGCAATAGAACAAGAAATTTTGAGTTCTTGTTCACAGTAGCCAAAGGAATAGAAAAATGTTGATTTCAAGTGGCCTCAATGATTCTTTATACATAAACTGAGAAGAATGGATTAAGAACAGGAAATCAGCAACACTGGGTCAGAAGGGAGGTTAATGTACAGTAACCCACCTTTGCTGTGCCTTGGGAGGGGTACAGCAATAAGGGCAAGGATATAGAGATAGTTCACCAGAGCAGTCTACTGGCTTTTGGCATTTTGCAGCCCTGAAACCTACTGACCTAAAACCAGTGAGTTTGTATTTGAGAAATTAATCTAGAGTTTCTGGCAAGCATGTTGTTGAACCATGCAAATTCCTGACATCCACAATACACTGCAGTGAATGGATTCTTAGGGCATGTTGAAGGAAGAACCATCCCATTTCACATGCTTTGAACATCCACCCATCTTCCAGCTCCTGTATTGGAAGGAAGAGCGAATAGAAATATCTTTAACTTTTTCTCCTTCTCTATTTTCCTTACTGTTTCAACGGCCTTTATTCCTCAGCCCTTTCTTTTTCATGCTGGAGAGGTAGAGCCTGTTTAGCTGTTTTTTGGAAACTGTTTTCCATTCTTTGATAATCTTTGTCCATTCTTGGAATTGGGAAATGAAATCTGCACATTCTTAATTTTAGGTTGTTTCACTTTATGAAGGCAGTTGCTGTCAGACTTCTCTGTGTATGTGTTAGGCTTTGCTCCTTTAAACAACAACAAACCCCTTCCCCCCCAAACCAACCAACCAACGAGTAAGAACTTGCAGTAAAACCTGTGGAAAGCTAATAAGTGGAATGGGGCTTGCTTCTTATGTCTCAAGAGATTAGCAGACTTTTATTTTTTATGATGGCCATGGCAAAAATCGACAGTATCAGTCAGTGGTGCAGATACTCCTCTGGGCATGCTGCTGGTTGCCAGGAAATGTTATATTTGAATCATATGTGTAACACATGTTGACCCAACTTTACGCAACTGACTCTTTAGTGGAGGGAGGGAAACAAAATGTGATTATTTCCAAGGGTCTGGCTAGTTCCAGTCCTATTGATGCTATAATGCAATGGCAGTCGGAACATTTCTGCTCATAGCTGTGCTTAGGCATGTGGGATTTTTGTCTCCTTTGCTAGCCAAGTAGAAACTGGTTTTTGGGCTATCTCTCAATGACCAGCTCTGTTGTGGGGCTGCTCCTGACACAAATATTTCATTGCTACTTGTACAAGTACACTGCTGGATTTTCTCTGTGCTCCCTTCCACAGTCAGTTTTGGTTGTAGCCTTGAACTTGACCATTCAAGACTGAGGCCCCATCTTTGTCCCTTCTTGCAGCTCCTATTTGCTTTCATCCAGTGCTACAGGAAAATCTTGAGTTATTTCTTGGATGAGGGGAATAGGGGAAGAAAGTGAGTTCAGCTGCATAATCTCCTGCAGAAAAATATGAGACCTACAACTGAGGCAAGCAGTGAAGCTGTTGTATCAAGCACAGGAAAATGTCACTTTTACAGGAGGGCCAGAGATACCAACCCAACCTGCAGCTGCATGATGCCATTCCATCCAGCAGCTAGTGCTCACTCCAGGAGCTGGGTGATTTGGGTACTGCCTGCTGGGCTCAGGCCTTCAAAACTTGCAGTTGAGGACATGAAGAATAGGTAGGAGGTCTCTAAGATGTAGGTGAACACCAACAGAGCCAAATCTGCTGAGCAGGGGGAAGAGAGGTAAAGGTCTGTTAATTTTGTGTTATTCTAAAGCCCAAAGCTCCCTCTGATCCCATGTCCCAAATTGGTAGCCAAGTACATGTGGGCAGGGAGGGATGGGAATGTAACTTGAAATAGCTCCCTTATTTTCAGACATTGAGTGTTGTGGCAATCAAAAAGGGGGGGATGTGACTAAAAGCCATCAAAACCACTTCCAAGCACATGCCTTTTAGTGAAGCAAATGAGCAGGGTTTTTAGAATATAATGCAAACAGGAAATCACTCTGAAAACTGTAGCCCACCATTAACTTGCTGGGGGAAGGGAAGACAGATTTAAACTATCCTTGCAAACAGCTGCTTTGTTATAAAACCTAATAGGGGATTGAATGCATGTGTAAGAAATGAATCCAAATCAACACCTTTTATTGGCTGCTGGGGTTTTTTTTGTTGCTCTTAGTAATAAAATCATGCTGCTGTTATGTGAGTAGTAGATAGCTGTTCATGCAACAATTTCACTTATTTGCTCACGTAGCTCCTTCACTGAACTTATAGTTACCAGTGTGAGCAGCAGCTAGGAGGCCAACCTCAGCGATGTACTTTGAAGTGGAGGGGTTATAATGATGTGCCAGTGGCTTCTAGGAAGGTGTTGCTCAGCCCTTTGCATTGGATTTATAATGAAACCTGTAGCCTTCACGATTGCATATAGCAGCTGTTGCCCTTTTGGATGTGGTAGTTGCCCATGAGTGTGTGCTAGTGTCATTGTGGAGATTCAGCAGAGTTTTAGCCTGGGCAAGACTTACATCCTACCTTCTCAGCACTTTGTTTCCTTTTCTTGGCTTGTTGTTTTCTGGTATCTCTGCTTTTCTGTCCAAATCTATAGAAATTTACAGGAACCACCATGGAAGTTTAAGGTGATGTGTATTACATCCCAACTACAGGAATAGTTTTCTTCTTTTGGGGTACAGGACTCATGTGGACCTGCAGCATTCTCACAGGCAGTGTGGGATCAGCTCATAATTCCTAACTTTATGATTTGTAGGTATTGGTTATTACAACCCTAATGGTCACAAGCAACCTAAACCAGGGATGGCTTAAGTACTTTAGTGACTGCAACCTTATAGACTTGCCTGTTGCCATTTAATTTTGGCCTCTTGCTAATGTTCAGTAATTAGCACGTGTGTAATCGATCAGCAGTTTGGGTTTCATACCCAGGAGGTAATCTGTTCCTGGTGGCATGCCTTTTTTTTCAAAGGTGTAGTAGAAGAATCAGCACAGTGGTGGGAATACTTGAAAACTTGGCTTTGTGTCTGGGACTGCAGTGGGAGTGTGCAGAGGGGATTCATGATACATCAGTCATTGGGACTGTCCCAGCTGTGCAATCTTCTGTGAATTGTGATGGACTCTGAACACCTTTAGCAGATGCAGGTGGCTGTACAAAAGGCACGAACATTTTAGATATGTAGTGTACATTCCAAAGCCAGCCTTCTGGTATCTGAGCTCACTGGCTGTAGAATTCATTCTGGGATCTAGGAGGAGGGTGGAAGGACTATGAAATATATGTAAAGAGATCATAAGCTTTTGCCAGCTCAGCAGCTGTGAGGAAAAAAAATAAATCAGGTGTTGCTTACTGATGCTAGAGACAAATGCCCATGACTTTCACCACTTTGCTACATGCCAGCTTCCAGTCTAAGCCAATGTCTCGTGGTGCCTCTGGACCCTATGGAAATGCACACCATGGTGACTCTTTTGGGTGGCCATATGTTCCAAAAGTAACTTCTGCCTTTGCAAAACAAATAGGAGAACAGGAGAACTCTCAAAGTGGTGTCCTCACCTAACTAATGAAATATCTTAACTTGCTTCAACATGGAAGTGTGGGTTTGTTTCCAAAATAGATATAAGCTATGCAATGCTTTGTTTCAGCTTGTCAAAGTGATCTTGCAGCTTCCCTAGGATGCATGAGGCATTGATGTGCTTGCAAGTGCCCTGTGTGCCTTCCTGTTTAAAGTCTGCAATCACCTCCTCCATCCTTTTGGAATGTTACTGTCTGCAGAGCAAAGACAGGAACAACGAATTTTGTTCTTGCAGTAGGAATACTTGATTTTCTGAGACTTTGCATGTCAACAGTTCCATCTAATTTGTCATAACCAACCTGTTTTGTGGCCACCCTTGTGTTCCATTGTTCATGTTTCCATGGAGTGGCTGTTAATTGTCCGTGGTTTAGACAGTGAAGAAATGCACCTCACAGAGGTGAGCAAGGCATGGGTCACTGAGACTGCAATGTGTAAGGGATGTTAGGGTTGCAGCCTCCAGCATCCTGGGATTACACTGACTACCCTGCATTGTTCCCAGTTCTGCTGGTATAATCTCCTGAGCTTTGTGGGATTAGAAGCATTGCCTCCTACATGTAACTTGTAAGATGTCTTTCTGCTTGGCAAGGAAGGTACAATGCTGTCTTTTGCTTGCATTTTTGATGCAATGAGACCAGCTGTTTTAGTAGCTGATGGGAGCTTCCCAAATGCAGGGGAGACCTGCTAATGTTGAGATTAAAGAGCAAACTCATCAGGTCTGTTTGTTATATGGCCTTTGCTGTGCTGGGGGTGATGGCAAACTTGAAAATCTGTTCCTGGCAATGCCAGGCTGCTGATGCAAAGGTGCTTGGAGCTGGCCCCAGGATTCTGCAGGGCAGGAGGTGTTTGTGCTGGGCTGGGGGGGCTGCAGGTTTGTGGTGGTGGAGCACAGGAGTGTCTGCTGGAGATCCCTGCTGCTGCTCCTGGAGCCTGTCCCTTGCAGTGCTTGGCACCAGGAAGGGTCTCCACAGGCACTGCCCTGCTCATGCAATCACAGACATGGAACTCTGCAGGGTTTAAGGCCTCTAAAAATATTTTTAATAAACATGCACACCACTGGATCTAATACACAAATGAAAAGACTACAGAGCTTCTGAGTTGCAGCAGTTTGCCCCTCTCAGAGAAGCAGGTGGTACAGGTGTGTGAAAAGGTGGAGTGGAAGTCAAGTAATATGCTGTTTTCTGTATTGACTCTAAAAAAAGGTCATATTTGAGAAGTAAGCAGGTTGTAAACTGCCCTGTAACTAGTGGAATGAAAAATCATCATGGTACAGTGGTGTTTGACAGTTTTTCTCTTTAAATTTCCAGTTTTAGTGGAAGTAAGTACAACTAGAAATGATCAACAGCTGTTCCAGCAGAACTTAGACAATTTTCTACTCTGTATGTGGTAGAAAATATGATCTCTCCTGCCTTCTTATATCTAACCAAGTTCATGTGATTGAGTTTGGGACAGAAGAAATTTCCATTTTGCAAGTAAGAGAAAAAGTTGCCTTCAGTCTGAATTTTCAATGAATAATGATAAAGCTAATGTCTAAAGTATAAGAGTGGGTACTGCTGACCTTTTCTGCTAGAGAGATCTCTGTGTGGGGCAAAGCCCCTAAAAACCCCACTGACTTCTGCAGCATGTTGACTTTGTTCACTGTCACTTCTTTGGGTCATGGCAAAAGCTTCTTAGCTGTAAAAGTTAAGAGTTGAAAGACTTCTTTGTTTTGAAAATGTGGAAAAATAAATACTTCTAAAGAGTGTTTATCTTTTGTCATCTAATTAGGGTAGATAAAGGTATAAACTTCCTTTCACAAGAGTTTTCTCTCATTCAGGCAATGGTAAATTTATAATCAAGTGAGGGATCATTTGAATACTAGGTTTCAGGACACTGATATCATCACATTCAATTTGTGTCTAGGAAGTTAATTATAGATATTGAATATTAGTTCTGCTTTTCTTTTTGACATCTTAAACTTGGCAAAAGAAAAATGTAGATTATAAAAAGGTTGAAAATTAAAGTCTCTAGCTGAGTTCTAACATCTCATGCACAGTTACTTAAACTTTAAAAAATGCTTTTAAATAGATCTTCCCAGACTGTTAGGCTGATGCCAGATGAACAGTTATGGGGTATTTCTATAAATCAGCAAAGGAAAATTTTACCATGAGCTGAATCCCAATTTTTGTCTGCAAAGAGGACAAGTTAAAAAACAAAACCCAAATAATCCAACAACAACCCAAAACCCAACCCTTTCTTGGTTTGTACTTAAAACATGATAATAAGCATTTTCATAACTTTACCTGAAAAAAACCCCACTGTGATTGTCCATGAATTATTCTCTCATTTGAAGTCCCCCCATCTTCCTCCTTGCCAAGTATTTGCTTTTCACCTGTTTGGTTTCTTTCTCTGGATTGAGCAAAAAGTGAGCTAAAAAATAAGTTTCTGTTATCTTACCTGCTTGGTAACCTTTCTGAAGCTGGTGTTAGCAGGGAAGTGTAGGTGCTGTGAGCCATCCTGGTGCACACTGGGGTGTGTTTTTTCAGCAGGCTGTTTACCCAGTGGCTTTCTAGCCTTGCAAACTATTGGGTGAGGCTTCATACCTGGAGACTCCTAGCCTGTGAGCCAAGGGTCCTGTCCTGTTTGCCAAGTAAGAGAGCTCTGCAATTCCCTTTTTCTTTCATTTCAACAAACTCTTGGAGGAAGTTGTTTTTATTTTCTTGTCTCCCACCTCCTGGTCCTCCATGCTCTCTAAGCGCAGCAGCTGCATGGTAACATCCTTGTGCTGTATTCCATGGGTGCTAGAGGGCCTCCTGGATTTGTAGGGCACACAGCTTTCCTGGGCCTTTTGCTTCCCTCAAAGATCAGGACAGGGTGGGGACAGAGGGCATCTTATCCTCCTTGCCAGGGACCAGTGCCAGGTTACATTGTTATGGAGAAGGTTTTTTATGAGCTTGAACTCTTGAGTGTGTGGATTTTTTCCCAGTTTTTGTGTTGTCCTGGTGCTGAAGATGTCATTCTTTCCAAATAATTTGATAGCCAAAAGTTGGAGGATACAGAGATGGTAAGCATTCCAGCAGTGCTTGAAGATGCTCAGAGTGAAGGGGTGGGAAAACTTAAACCTATTCTTTCTGGGGAGTGTGAGGAATAAGTAGTTGGAATTATAGAATTGTGAGTATTTCTTTCACCAAAATAAGTAGGTTTTCAGATTTCTTTGTTTTTTCTTGTTCTAGAGAGAAAATTAAAATTGTAGGAACATTATGATTGTTTGTAGGCATAAGAAATACCTGGTGGGTGATGTGGTAAACATTACTTTAGAACTAACAGATTGCTTCACCACTTGCAACTTCATGGATGCTTTCTATGAATTCTGTCTAAAATGTCTGCTTCTATTTAATTTTAAAGAAAACTGGCATTATTTTTCTAAATTAAAAAAAAAATCTGACATAACAAGATATCAAAAAATCTGATATAACAAGAACTGCAAGGAAGTTTTATATTGTGCTAGCTCAAGGTGGTATTCTTAATAAAAAGCCTTCATATTTTGTGGTAGCCCTTAACAGGAGTCTTTGCACCTTTGATCATGTGTATCAGATGCACACAAGAGCCTAAAGTAGAGATTTTATGTTGTGCCTATCTTGTGTATAAAGCTATAACCCATAGAATACACAGCCTCCATCAGTTGTTCATGGTCTTTATGAATGCAAAAATCTGCTAAATGAGATATACAGGACAGAAATGACCATAAGTAAGCTTAGACCTCCTAATTCCCGATCCATTGCTGTCAAGTCATAGTCTGCTAGGGGTTTAGAAGAATATTCATTGTATTTGGGAAAGAAAAATATTACCAGCACAGCAAATGTTTTGTACAGAACTGATTGTGCATTATGCTGTTCTGCAAACCACTTCTAGAACCAAGCTCTAAAGGTATTAGTTAGCAGTTCTGCACACTCATTCTCTTGTCAAAAATGTCTGAATAACACTTGGCTTGTTCACACTTTTTGAGATCTCCCTTACCTTGTTGAGTTCATGAAACTGCTTTTTTCACCTCACTGCTTGTGTTGCTTAAATACCTATCATCTGATAGTATCTAATTTCTAGTGATCATTCTTAGGTGATATTTGTGTTTTTCCTTGCCAAGGTATGATGGTCACCTGAAACAGAGGTAACTATTGTGCCAGGGTGCATTAACTTCTCCTTTATTTTTGCTATCATTTCAATTCATATCATCATTGCCTCTTGCATGCTTTTGTAGCTTTGGCATATCTGGCAGAATATCTTGTAGAAGCGTTGCTTTTCATTTCCCTTGGAGAGCGATCCAGATGTAGCAATGCTGTCTAAGGAAATCCTGCTCCTTGACTCCAGCTGCAGTCGTGAGGGGGTCATTAACATGGTCTTTGCTCTTTCCTGCAGTCCCATGCTATTGTAGCTGTTGTCTCCTCTGTGTATCTATCAAATTTATCAATCAGCCTAGCCTTTCACAATCGATCAGTGAGAGGATCTTTACTCCAGGAAGCAAGAAAACGGAAGATTAGAGGGAAACGTGGGAAACTAAAAGACATAGATTCTTCCTTTCTGTTTTCTTGTGATGTAAGATATACAGAATAACTTTGGAATATATCTGAATGTAAAATTTTTTTTCCTATTTCTAAGAGCTGCTTCATCAAACTCTTCACTGAGTAATGTGAGAACACTGAACATGTGCTATCACCCAAAATACACAACCCACGGGGTGATACTGACTCTGGATGCAGGTACCACGATGCCTACCACTTGCATTGGAAGTGGTGTGCTCCACTTAAAGTCTGTTTTGGGATCATCAGAGGCATTTGAATGAGCAGGGCACTTGCTCTTCAATGTGTGTCCTGCGTATGTCACTGATTTAGTGAAATTGGGGCTTGTGTGGATGGAAGTCCACCATAAGTAAAGGTATTTGTCATTTTGATTTTCTAGTTTGGTTTAGGAGATGAACATAGTTTTTTTAAAATATTCCTGAAGTGTGTTGTGTGCTGTTCCCTCTTGTTCATGATGAGTCCACTTCACAGGTGCTTCTTACAGTACTTGGGGGACATCTGTGCTCCTCACTTGGTGACCTGTGACAGAGTTTGTCCCCACCAGCCCTCCTGCTTTCTCTGGGCCGTGCTGCAGCCGGTGGGGCTTGCCAGGGCGTGGAGCGGCAGTTTGCATGTCGCAGGAGTCCCTGGGTGGGCGCTGTGGAGCGCAGCCCCTCCCGGCACAGGCAGGCTCCTGGGCTGGGCCGGGCTGGGCCGTTCCTCGAGTGCGAGCGCCGGGCTCGGCGCGGTCTGGCTTGGGACAGCGCCCGCTTGGCTGCGCCCCTCCCTCAGCGACGGCCCAAAATAAACATTGCGCAAATTGCCGGGCCCTCAGACAAGCAACCAGAGAAAACTGCTGAGCTTCCACTGAGATTAAGACTAATCAAAGTGGGCAGTGATTGCAGGAGTCAGTCTTTGCTTGGAGTGTGTTCTAACGAAGCCTTCGCTGCCCCATGAAGGCACGGAAAGAATATGAAATGACACAACCTACAAAGACTTTACCACTAATTGCATTTTATGTTGTTCAGCTACACCGCAATCTTTCTTGGTCTCATTTTTGGTGGAAAACCCTTCTGGTAAAGAGGAAAATTTTGTGTAGGCTAAGTAAGTAGGAGACATTGAGCTTTTGCCTTGAGGTGAAACATAACTTCTGTGGTAAATACACTTCAAAATGTTAATGTAAAAAAAAAAATCAACACCCCCTCCTGCAAATCAGTGAATTCCTGTGTCTCTAATTAGTTTAATGGAGAAAAAAAGATGGTATATGAAATGTATACAGTTTCATTTTATGAATTCTAGTTTACTGTGTGAATAATTCTTTATAAACATAGCTAGTGATTTAAGTGATGACTCATTAATGGTTTAAAAGAAGTATAGTAAAAATGAAACGTGGTTGTTTGTGTGAGAGCTATTTTTTTGTGTGTGTGTGGTTTGTTTTTTTTTTTAAAGTTATTTTGGGAGTTACTTTCAGTGGAATCCTAAGAGTTCTCTACAGTGCAACCGTGACTGCCCACCTCACTGGTTTTGGTTTTTCCTTTAATACAGTGGCAACAAACTGGGAAATGTTGCTGCCAGGAAAGCTAACTAAAGGTACAGCTTTAAAGAAGGGCTATAATGAAGGTGATGTTAAAATGATGGTAAATTTTGATACTTGTTACAGTACCAGATCATATCCTCCTACTGAACTGAAATTGATTAAAACCCAGTGTAGTTCTAACTTTTTTTGAAGTGTGCCACCTCAGTGATTCTGGCTGGCCAATTCCATTATATGCAAGAAAATTCCTCTTCTTGAACACTGGTAGTAATCTTAAGAAAAAAAAATTCACAGTCATTAAGTTTTAGAAGACTTAAAGCTCTGTGTCTTTTCTTATATGCTAGTTCTTCAGAGCAAGGCTTATTTTTATGATTCATTATATAAATCATTCTGTTTTATTTAGCACTTTACTGAGAGTTTTGGACTTAAGAACAGTATGCATGCCTCCTAAAATGTGCATAAATATAAGAACTAAGATACACTGATAAAAAAGCCATGCATTTAAATTTCAAAGAAGTGTCATTTCCTGTCTGTTTTACTACAAAAACTTGCCTATGCATGGAGTTGCAGCAAAAACAACTCATCGAGGTGTGTTCTGCACTTGAGTAATTTGTCTCTTAGTAATATTGTTCCTTTTACATCTTCCAATTAGCAGAACTTAATTCTAAAGATAGTCTGGGCTTAAAGTAATGGGAACTCCAAATTCAGTGACTCGTGGGAGGTTCTAAACCAGTCTGCTTTTCTCAGCCTTGCCTCTTCATGTGTGTATAATCAGGTCTTGAAATCCATAGTTCTTTTCCATTATCTAAAAGATGTACATGATTTTGGTTGAACCTTCTGTCAGACCCTCTGCTCATCTGAAAGAAAAAAAAGGCAACCATGCTTTCAGAACACTTCCAATGAAGAGTTAGAATTATTAACTGAAGGTTTACGATAGAACAGTTGCCTTGAATAACACTGTAGTATGTTACTGCTGTTAGATTAGGAACACTGACCTATGATTTTTAAGCAAGCGATTGACTTGGTGGACACTTGGTGTGATAGTTTTAACAGATGTCAGTGAAAGGTTGTTGCATTTTGTAATAAGACAGTGTTTTTAAAACAGTATTTGCTTTCATTTAAGGCAGATTATTTCAGAATGGAGAATTTTACTTGATAGTTTGAGAAAAAATGGTAAAAAACAACCCTGAGCATAACCTTGATGCCTTCAGATTTATGTGGTTATATACCTATTTCCCCTTTCTTTCCTTTTTTTTTTTTTTTTTTACTTTCCTGATGCTTTTCCACTTTGCTGCTGCTTCTCTTTCCTGAGTCTCCCCTGTTCTCCCTGGTCCCTTTCCCAACAGAGTGCTGCACTGTCTGACCAGTTTGGATCCCAAACGCTGTCTGGATGAGGCAGTCCCAGAGGGTCAAAGCTCTGGAGGGCTGGTGGTGTAGGCAGACTTTGGCTGGAACTGAGGGTTAAAGGTGGCCTGGAGTGCCACAATTTGTGCTTTGCATGACAGGGAGAGTGGGGAAAGGACAAAGGTAGCCACATGCTGCACCTGAGATCAAGGTTTTGAGGTCAATATGCAGCAACCCAGTTAGTAATTGCTTGGGCTTGGAGGGCAGATTAGCTGCATCCTTCACCCCTGGGTTTAGCTGGGTAATTTTTCAGCAGTAGAACATCCACAAATCTTTGGAGCTGAGCTCTCTAAACTTCAGCAGTGTGGATGCTCACAAAGCAGTTGTGCTGGGCTAGTTTGTGAAAATGTCACCTGTGGTTTACACAGATCACCTGAGTAGTAGCACAGGAGTATGATCATATTTAGGAGAGAAGCTGCAATATGGGGATTAGGTCCAAGTCCTACTTTGCTTATCCCAACACAGTAACTTGGAACTGTCTTTTGTTTCATTCGGTTTTCTCTTGTTTTCTAGCAGTGTGTTTTGTGTGATGTATTCTCTATGAGCAAGTGTTGAAAGTGAGGTAGTGTTAAGCAAACATCTGTTCCTATGGAAGATTAGTGGGATCTCTGTTTCTCAACACCTTATTTCCTAATGCAGCCAAAAAGAGATGCAAATATCTCTCCACTTTGTTCCTCCCCCTCAACCCCCCAGTCCCAAGTTGTATTTGTTTTCTTGCTTTGCTGGCAACAGGAACTTTACAGTGGTCCCGTGCTGTCCTTATTTACTGTCCTAAGAACAGCACAGTTTGCACATCAGTCACAGCAGCCAAGGCCAAAGCAACACTGCCATTCTGTTAACCCTTCAGAGCAATGTCTGGCTACCTCTTGTGCCATCTGCTCCTGCCTTTGACCTGTTTGCTAGTTGACCTTGTCTTCTGTCCTGAACTCTGTATGGATAGCCCTGGGTGTAGCTGTCACGTGTACTTGCTGTTGGAGTACCTGCAGTCTGTGGACCATGCTGGTCAGCACACAGCACTTGTGTTTCATTGTTGATGAGAGTTTGAAAAGAAGACACTCTTGAAAGTTCTGCTAACTTTGCTTAAACAGAACTTAAGGTAGTTTCTCAAGCTAGTGAAAATGGGTGTTGAAGTCAGCATAGCTGTGGAGATTTTTCTATGCAATTACAAAACTCAAGTAAACTGACCTAGGTTGTTTTTCTTCCAATTTCTGACTTCAGTCCTATAACAGCTGAATGGCTTTTGCCACTAGAACTCTGGAGAGCGTGTGGCAGCTAATTTTCATATTTTTGTTCAGAATGAGCAGAGCCTACCACAGGCTGTTAATTAGTACCTGCTCTAGTATTTCTGTTTTTTGCAAACCTGTTGAGGATGCTGCAGACCACATACCAAGTTGTAAGGATTTTTGGTGGGATGGGAATGCACATAGCTTTGAAGAATAAAACTCTTGGGTACAGAAACCCTTCTGTAACCTTAAGTAGAATGCTGCTTGTCTTGCACATACATTTGTCCTATTAATATCTTATTTTATTTGGTTATTGCCATGTTTTCAGGCAATGCAGTGCTTCACAGTTTTCTGTTCATTCACACATGGCTATGCTAGCATTCTGAGGCAGGTGGTGAAGGTTTGGAAATCTGACCTTGCTTTGACAAAAAAGATTTGTTTAATTGCTTTTAGATGGCCTAAGCACAGCTCTTGTGGTGCCCTCATGCCACTACAGAGGAGAAAGAAGGGAATTTATATTCCATTTTCTGAAATTGTGCAAATTTTAGTCCTTGCTGTCTTCCTCACTGCAAAGCTTATTAGCTAAATGTCAAGGTGCTCAGTGAGTCTGCCAGTGCTTCACAGTAAAGAATTTTCTTGAAATGACCCAGCTGAGATTTCAGATAAAGGACACTTGATAGTGGAAAATGCAGCAGACTTGTCTGTGACAGTGGCGGGAGACAGTAGTGGGTATATAAGTATTAATTGAAAGCAGAGGGTCAATACATGTTATATGTATTGGCAAAACCTTTGTTGTTTGATAATTTTTCCTATTTAAAAATGAGAGCTACCTGGTAAAACGTGACTTTATGGTGTTACACAGAGTGTTAGAGTTTTGGAAGTATTGAATAACAGTAGAAATGATGGTCAGGGTTAGGGCTTCTTGCTTCCTTTAGATGGCTGTACAGGCTTTCATCCAGTGGTGAAACATTTCTCTGGGGTTTTTTTGAACAGCTGATGCTAGAGGTACTGAGAAGTTTGAAAATTAGTCATATGTAGAACCTAAAATAGAAAACCAGTGGGGAATGTAAGGTCTTTGACAACAGTTCACTTTTTTTTTTTTTTTTTGGCAGACCCTTTATCATTCTTGCCTATCTGAAAGACTTTCTTTTCACTTGAAAGACATTAATGTAGTCCATTAGCTTTCAGTTTACTGCCCAGCCCCTCAGCTGCTTCAGGATTTTTGAGTGCTATGCAGCCATTTCCTTCCGCTAGTGCTGAGCTCCGGGGCTGCGTCGGAGCCCTGATGCTGCCCTGGTGAGTCACCCTGTAAAACTGAAGCAGTCCCATGTGATTATTCACACACAAGATTTGGGCTCATCTGTCTGTAAATAAGCATGTGCTTGTCTACCTTGTTTTTCCTGTAAACTGCTGAAGCAGTGAAAGTGCTTTCTAGGCATGTGCCCTTGACACACAATGCTAAAAATAGGGCAGTTTGACATTGCTACAAACTCGCAGGCTTCCTAGCTGTCTGAAGAGTCACTCCCTTATTTAAGCAGTCGTTTGAATAGGCACATTTTCACTCAAGAGGTGTTCTGGAGTGGGTTTTTTGTGTCCTAATCTAATACATGGAACTTCCAATTTTATTTCTTCTGTGTATGAAGCAAGGTTGGGCAGCATATCTGTAATGCTTTCAGTAACTTTTTATAATGTCACTGAAAGAGAGAAGAGGTGGGTTTTGGCCTGTTTAAGGTATCTGTGCCCTTTATGATATTTGTGCTTTATTGAGTATTTTAAGCACTTGTTTAACTTCTGAAATCATATTGCTGTTTTTTGTCCTGGTTGTTGTCACCATTACTGAAACCATTTCAGATGTGGTTGAGACCTTGTTAAAAGAACAATCAGTTATGCTAGCCAAAGCTGGTCTATTTTTGACTGTGCTTTTGTTATACTTTTCTTCCAAAAAAGCTGAACTAGTTAAGCCCCTGAAAGTGTTTCATGCTGTTTTACTGGCGTGACACTGGCTGCACCATGCGAAGGTTGCTGTACTTCCCTCAGATGTGTTCCACAAAACTTGTGCTTTGGACCTGTGTGCTGTGACACCATGTGGTGCTTCCCTCTGGTCATTCAGGAAGCAATTCCTCAGAGCACAGCCTGGTTGAAGCACAAAGCCTGCATTTGGAGCCTGATCCTGAGAGACAGCTCTCTGTGCTGGGTGTAAGGGGGATGTTTAGAGCTGGCTATGTGAGGCCAGGGGGAAGGGGAGGGGAAGAGAGATTTATTTTAACTAACTGAAAGCTTAATGTAGCTTCCTTCCTTCCCTGCTTCCTTTGCCCCCTGCTTTACCTTTACAGTAAGAGCATACAATAGTCTGTGTGTCTTTATATGTGCTGCCCAAAAGAAATGGGTGGGTTTGCCCCAGACTGTCCTCCCAGCGTACCTGTGCTGTCTGTGGCAGTGGTGTGAGGATGGCTCAGGCAAAGCAGGCTCTGAGCAGGGGACAGGGCTGGTTGCTGTGTGAGCAAGGACTCTGTTCATCCCCCAGCCCTTCAGTGGAAATGTTGGTCTGGCAGCCCTGAAAATTCTGCAGCGGTGGAAATGTGGGGAGCGGGGCTGCCTGAGCAAGCGGCATCCGTGGGCCAGGGACAGGCTGTGAAAGTGTAAGAGACGTGAGCAAGCACTGATTTTGGTAGGGCAAGGCTTTGCTTTGCTAGGTTGGTGCTGATGAGACAGCAGAGGTCTGTCTCATGGCCTCCTCACATGGCCTTGCTAATCAGCCTCCTGTTCTCTTGGTGTGGTTGTAGCCAGCTTACAACTCAGCAGATCTGCTCTAGGCGCAGAAATTCCCTGTGCCCCCTCTCTCTCTCCACTTCCTCATATGCATCCACAGGCTCAAGACTTCCCTCAGGCCTTTCTCTTGTAGCTGGTACGACTGCAAGCCTTTCAGCTGCTCCTTGAGGTCATGTTTTTTGGGCTTTGGAGGGCTCTGTGCTGCAGATGCCTTCAGAGCAGTTTGCATGTTTTTTCAAGAGGTGGCACATGGAGGGTGACCAGTGCTGTGGGGAAAAACCTGATAGGACTAGCCAGGTAGAGGGAAGACTCAGAGGTTCAGTGTTGGAAGCAGCATTTGCAGGGAGCCGTGGCTCTGCAAACATAATTTGGCTTATGCCAAAATGATTGCCCTTTCAAACAGAATAGCTCTTAGGGCTTGCACCATATCCTGCCTTATAGCAACACTTAGTGTTGCATGGAATTCCTTGGCACTTATACCCATGAAACTCTTGAGTGACTTTCACTTTAAAATAATCTGAGATCCTTGAGAAAATGAATGTTTAGTCTCTGTACTTCATCATTCTCTATTGCTTTAGAAGCAGAACTGAGGAGTTTGCAAGCTGCGCTTAGTTTCTTTCCCAGCTTGAGCCACCATAAAGAACAAGTTACATGGCATTAAAAGACAGAGACCAGGCTGTAAAGCAGTACAAATTAAGCTGTGCATTTCTAAATCATGAATAATTCTGAAAACCCTGTTGTATGAGAGAAATGCATGTCCCTGCATTTTTGAATCAGTTGCAGAAACAGCGTATGGTTGGGACAAAGACAAGGGGTGGAACGTGACTCATGATGCATGAAAATATATAATTCACTGAAGTCTTTCACTGCTCATAAGCAACAATCTAAAACGAGAAGAAACGTGGCTTAAAAAAAATTTCTAAGCATGAAAGGACTTCCTCTGTTGGCACCCAACAGGTTGACACCCTTGGTGGAGTGGCTGCATGGCTTTGCAAGCAGTGCCCGGTCTCACTTTGTGAGATTTTGGCCAGCCACCCTCTCCAGCCTCTCACCCCACTATCACCATCTGCAATGGCTCTTGGTGGTGCAGGAGAACATGGGCTGCTGCTGGTGAAGCTGCAGGTGCACATCTGGCTCCCACCTAAGGCTTTGTCCCTCCTCTCTCGGTTACAAGGCAGGCTCTCCGTTCTTGCTGCTCAGGTGCTCAGAGGTGCAGTGCAAAGGGCAGCTCTGCCTGCTGCAGCCAGTCCCGGGTGTTCCTGCATGGAATCCCTGGGCTCTGGATGTGCTCACACGTGCTGGGAGCGCAGCCTCCTCGGCAGGGATGGGCACTGCAGGCCATGAGCTCATTTCCACGGCACCTCACGCAGCTGTGTGGGGCTGAACTGCATGGTCCTGTCTCCAGCTCTGCAGGCTTTGGAGCTTCTCTTGGGAAGTTATTGTTGTGAGCAGGCATGTGCTTGACATGCATGGTTTTGTGCTGGTGCCTGTGACGAGGGAGGAACAGGACACGCCTCGGCAGTGCCGTGCCTCGCAGCCCTTACACAGATGGCCCATCCTCGTGGGGTCTGCTTCCTACCAGATTTACAACTGCCTGCTCATTATTACATTTGGAGCTGTGTGTGAGTGCTGTTTGTGGAGTTCCCTGCATATTTAAAGTTTGCACAGATACAATTCTTCTTGGTGATGCCTGGTAGAGACCTGGGCTGCTTTCTTTACTTAGCAGCTGACACCAGAAACAAAATAAACCCCAATATACTTGCTGTGAGGGTTTGATTTTTCTAAAGCCAAATAAGTAAGATTGGACACACTTTTGAGGGTCTAGAATATTTGCTGTCTCTGCTGGGAAGGGCAAGGGTGCTGAGCTCTGCTGCTAGTTGTCTTGTTCTGGGTTATGGAATTTAAGTTTTGACATCCAAGTTAGAAAACTGAGTGTTTTTTTGGAGCTGATAGGTGGTTTGGAACCACTGCAACAGCACAACATATACTTGCATGGGGTAGTTTAGAGGTATATACAATGGAGCATTTATTCAGTTTTTATTATTATTGGCCAGTGCAAAGAGGTGATTGTATTTTACACAAAAACCCAGAATATTTCAGCCTCTCCATACATAATTTACCACTTGGAATTTTGTAATTGTGGTTCTATTTGAGCTTGGAGTTGGTAACTCCAGAACTTGAACTGTTTGCCTTCTCTCTAATGGTTAGAAAATGAGCTTTTATTGAAAGGTTTAGGATGACCCATGGCTGCTCTTTGTTCGTGGTGTAACAAATGAAGGACAGGCATACAGATGGTTTCCTGCCTGCTATGCTCACAGCCCTTCTTGGGGCTCATGTGCTGCTGATGTGTACTTACATATTGCACTTAAACAGTTTCAGAGCTTTGAAACTGGAATTGCAAGTGTTTCCTCAAACTTTTTAAAGGAAATTTATTAAGATTTTTATTTTCCAAAGCTGATGATGGCTAAGAATGAAGTGATTTTGTAGTTTGTGCATCTTGATGCTCCTCTGTTACAAACTCAGTTTGTTGCCTGTTATGTTCATGGCACTGCTGTGATTGGTAAGGAGTTCTTGTGTTGTCACTTGTTCTGCGCTACTCTGCTTTTCATGCTTGGCTTCCACTGCCATATTTAGAGAATTTTTTTAAGGCAGAAATCATATGTTAATTATATCAGCCTTCAAACCCCCAAATGAAAGCTTTGCTACTTTTTCTATTTTACAGCTGCAATTAGCTCCATGTACTCTTAGCATCCACCAGCTCTAGAGCTTTGTTTTCCCTTTTTCTTCAAATCACTGCACACCTATTTGATACTTCTACAATGCTTTTAATTTCCATTTAAGAACACAATAGAAAGTAGATTTGGAAAAACTAAAGGGAAGAAAAAACAAATCCTTGTAATACTGCTTTTTTCCTTACATATTTTGTATTTAAAGGGCAAATGTGTTTACACAGCTGTACTTATTTGCTCCCCCAGTATGTGAACTGTATGAAAGATGGATGATAATGTTTTTTGCCTATACACTCATGTACAGATTTATATTAGCAAATGATGTTTTGCTTTATGACCCCATTTCTGTCTTTTAATGCTGCATAACTTGCACTTCATAGTTGGCTCAAACTGAGAACAAAACTACGGAGCTTGCAAACACCTTGGTACTGTTTCTGAAGCAATAGAGAATGATGAAGTGCAGAATCTAAGCATTCATTTTCTGGAGTATCTTGGATGATTTAAAAATGAAATTTATTCAAGGATTTGATGAATACAGGCTTACTCTATGCCAGTTACTGATATATCAAATTATATTTGTAGAGACAAGAGTTTTAATATTTTCCCACTGTGAGTGAAATGACTGTGGATAATTCCCTTCACTTCACACTGCCACCTCCTTTGAGATGAACATCCTCCTCTCTGCTACTTCTGTATTGTTAGTGTCTTTACCCAAGTGTCTCACTGGAGTTTGCTCTTTGTGTGCCATTGTAAGATGTATGTGGACAACTGAGGGTATCTCCAGCAGGAGTAAAACCTGACCAAAAAAGACCTAAGGGCATTAAGTCTTTCTACTGCCTTTCATGAAGATAAAAGTGTTCAAGTGCATAAAATATTTCAGTACCTGTTGAGTAATGGTAGAAGTCTTAATAAATCTTGATATGGGAAGGATATACGGAGTGGTGAGTGTCTAAAATTCATCCATACTCTGACCATACAGATTCAAAGGTTCACTCGAAATCACTGAGGTGTAGATGATTGTGCCTTATGCTGGGTGAAATGACCTGGTGTTTAGATCTTGAATAGCTCTAGTGATGGTGTTTCATATAGCTGTTCACAGAATTGGGAAGCCCCACCAAAAGCCAAAACCAACTTCAGCCTAATGCATCAGGCTGGTCTTTGTTCTGATACCAGGTAGCTGCAGTTGTCGTGGGGCAAGGTCTAGATTTGATCCTCAGCTGCAGTCCTACTGTGACACGAGTGGCGGTGCTTGGGTTGACTGGACTTCAGCAGACACTGAAGGCCAGTGAAAGGATTTGAACTTCAAGCCAATGTTCTGTGCATGCAGCTTTGTGTGTGTCCATGTTGGCATTGTCCTCTTCTAAATGGTGTGTGTGGGGAAAAGACCACAGGTGCCTCAATACTGAGATACAGGATCACAAATAGAGGGTGTGTACATGTCCAGTGTACAGTATTCAGGTCTCAGAGTACAGGGTTTCTGTCTTACAAAAGGATGTGTACAAAGCCTACTGTGTACTGTGTGGTTGCTGTACGTATTTTCCTAAAGTAGTAATTTTTGGTGTTGTAAAACTGTCCCTGGTAGACCTGCTCTCAGCTGCTGATGTGAGTTCTAGTCATGTTTTTTTATGTTTGGCCCGAGGAATATTTAGCTATGAATACCTTTAGGAGGCCACTTGAACTGTGTTTATTATTATAAACACAAAGCTATGACAAGATGCTGAATTCAGTAAACAATATTCCATATGTCCTACCAGACTCTGAGATGTCACTTTTTTAAATGAACCAGTTGTGAGTTAAGTGACCAATATTCATGCTATCCTAATGCTAATGCTGTGCAGAGTTCTTTGAGGTGTGTGTGCTGTGAGCACATCCCACAACCTGTGTTTTTATGCCCAAAGTCAGCTTGCTCTTCCATGCTGAGTCCTGCTACCCTGCAAGTGGGAGGGGTATGAATGAATATGTGCAGTATGTTGTGTGTGTGGATATGCATTTGTACACAGTAGAAGGACGCTATTTTAACTTCTAGAAAATATATAGTCAGCTGCATGCATTGAAGCACAAGCAGCTGCCATCCACATTGGCAGCAGTGGCAGTGAAGACCTGAGCAGGAGTGTGGAGAGAAATGGGGGGCTGGACCACTTCTGTGAACAAATTTAACTTATCCCAAGGATGGATTTGCTTAGACTTACATCTGCCAACTGCCAAAACTAATTTGAATGTTTTTCTAAGAGGTTTCTAGGAAAATAATGTTCCATATTACAATATTACTTAGGAGAATGTACTAAGGTGGTTAATATGACAAGTATCTTCACTAGCTTCATGTTTTTCTTGTTAATGCTTGCTTTTAGCATTTCTCCTGCGATGAAAAGTCAGCTGAAGGTGTTACCTGTACCATAACAAGAAACAGATGAGAGGAAGTGGGTAATGGTTATTTGTTAGCTTTTTAAAAAATTATACCAAGTATTTATGTAACACGTAGTCACAGATGTAGTCAAGAGTGCAGATAAATCAGGCTTCCTTTTCCCAGAATTTGGACAGAGATCTCTTGAGTTATTTCCTCATTTCTTGTCTGCAGATATAAAAATATCACAAGCATTGAAGATTTTAACAGGAGTTTTAATGCAGCCAAAACAGTAAGAAACATCTTCTCATACAGGCATTGTTGTTCAGAGACTTAGGTTCTGTATCATTGTCACATCAGAATTTCATTGTTAGCTAGATATTGTGAAGAAAAATGACTAGAGGTAACTTTTCTACTTAAAAGAACCCAAAGTGGATAGGGCTGAGGTGGAAGACAGGAGGAAAAAGTGGAAAGCCCACTGCTTGGTAGTCTCGTGTTAGATACCTTCACATACAATGCCCTGTTCTTAAAAATGTACTGTTCTAAAAATGTACTGTAATTTTGTCCTCTGATTTTAGTCAAGACTCATGGAAGGGGAAAAAAAAACATTTAAAAAAAGCACTATTAGTTAGCATTGAGATAGATGACTTCAAGGGGAAGATTGAGAGTGGAGCAGTTGGTCCATCAGTCCAGAAGGCCTGGTCATTTTCTCATCTAGAAGTAGGTTGCTGACATTTTTGTGCATATCCATTCTGGTGAGGATTCTTCTGAAAGGGTCAAGGAAAAAAATACCAAGCAAACTGAAAGTGAAACTGTCTTGTTTGTCTCTGAGCATGCAGAAATGAACATTAAATGAATCAAAATTTAACCTCAGAAGACACCAGTTGACTGAAATTGGACATCTAAGACTGAGTATTGAAATGGCTGCCAGAAAAAGGAGGGTCCAAGATGATTTCTCAGAGTTAAGTCTGTCTGTGATAACACCTGGTGTGTACTTTAAGAGCTGCTCTGTGATGGCCACCGCTGATAAGAGGTTAAGGAGTGCCCTGCATTGTCCTGGTGGGAGACAATGCAAGGAATAAAGCTTGTATGGCTCCTTGTCACCATCTATTCATATTTCCAGAGTGTTAACCCTGAGGTGATTCCTTTATCATATTGGAAAGCATGAGAGCCTTCATTAACCACAAAGAGGGCACACCCTGTGCATGTTGTAGTGTGCAGAGGCAAAGTGTGTCTGCCTTAATTATGCTTTTTGTTCCTGAACACCCCAGAACTGGGCTGGAGGGTGACAAGGGAAAAGTCTGGGTTGGGTTTTCCCTTGCTTCTTCAAGGAAAAACTAATATGGTCATTCCACGTGTACTGAACTATCTGCCTTTTTCTTGTGAAAGTTCACTATTGCAGATCAGGTTTGAAGAAATTTTCCTGCATGCTACTTGGGAATAGCAGCAGATAAGTTGGAGCCTGCAGCAAAGATGAGCATGTTGGAGTGTCTGTTTACAAATCAAATATCTGCCTGGCATGGCCTGTCCTGGCAGCAGAGCTGTGTGTGCGCTAAAATTAAAGAGGAGGCTGGAAAGGGAGACATTCCTTGTGTTCTGGGCTGGTCTCATTGGTTCAGCAGCATGTACCACTTCTGTGCTGCTGGCATGGCAGCCAGCACAACTACAGTAGCACATTGTGCACTGGTGGGTAAGAGCTCAACAATAAGGGACTTGAAAAGACCACTTTCCATAGGGAGGTTTTTAGAAGGCTGAATATTACCAAAATAATTTCACAAAGCTATATAATCTGAAAAGCAACTGAAGTGACTGCTCTTGATCTGCTGCCAGACCTCATGGGGTATTGCTTTCCACAGGCTGCTGCAGCACATTCGGCCATGTTACCCCATCCCATAATTTTTTTCTGCCATAACTGAGCTTACTATTTGTGCTGATTTGCAAGTTAACCATGCTCTCAAGTAAGCAGAGGGAAAAGTGATTTTACTGTTGCTATGTGGCAGAATGGCCAAATGCTTGCATGTATTTTTGGGGTGGTACAGAGTGTTTAGACTTTAAATTCTAGCCAAGGGTGTTCAGGTTTCTAAGCTTGCCTCTGTGCCTGGCAGCAGCTCCTCTGGTGTTGTCAGCCCTGCTGCCAGGGATGTTGTGATGTCCTGGAGGGGACAATATGGCAGCCTGTTAGTCTGAAACTCCCACATTCATTTAAAGTCAAAGATACTACATGTTGGTAAAAGGCCCCAGTGCACGGAGCATTTTCTCTTTTTAAAGTAAAGAAACCCTGTGATGTCCTCAGCTTATCCTGCCTTGCAGTTTGGAGCAGTAAGTCAGCAGAAAGGCACTGTTTGTAGTGCTTCCAGGAGCTGTGCTGGTGCAGAAGCCTGTTCTCCACATTCAGTGTCCACGTTTTTTTTTAGAGTTTGACACATTCTCGTTGCTTATTGGGAAGTTTGCTTCTAGTTTCACAGGGGAAGAGGAGGGTTTGGGTTTTTGCATTTATTTTCTTGGCATTTAAGTATTTCTCATCTCCTCTGGGATGCTGTGCTCTGTGTCTTGTGGTCTCTGTTTGTAATTTAAGAACATTTCTTTATAGTAGAATATGTGCAACCAGGCCCACCTTTATTCAGTTGACTCTTGTATGAAGACTATCTCAGAGTACCTTGGTGCTGAGCACAGCTCTGCTGTGTTTATTAGAGGATTTTGTCTGTCATGCTTCTGATTCTCCATCCTGCTCCCCTGCTTTCAAGTATCTGGGTGATGAAAATCATGTTGTCAGTGTTGTCTTGTGTTTTATGGCTTCTGGTATATGACTGCTTAAGCATGCTGAGCTATTTCTATCTCCCTGAAACAAGCACCAGGGGATGTGTTATGTGTAAGGGTATGTGGTTGTAAGGGAGTGTGGATTAGGTGACTTCTACGGCTTCTGCTACGGTGTTTCTCCATCCTTCTCATTTTTGTTCATCCTATGTTCCCTTGCACTGGTGAGCTGCTCTTGTGTGGCCTCTGACCTGGGATCCTGATCTTCTTATTTGCTCCCTTCTCTGACTTGGTTATGATACAGCTTGTCCCTAAATGCTGTTGTTGAGGTTTTCTTGGATGGCTTTCATGATGCCTCATTTTGCAAGCACCTCTAGAACTTACTGCTTCCACAATAGCTCAGACTTCATCCATGTCCCTTCCTACACGGCTCAGATCATGTTCCCTCAGAAATCCCTCCTGACCGCTCCTGCCCCGCTGTTCACCTCCATCTCAGGAGACCTGGCAAAGGCTGGCCACTGCTCCTGGTGTCCATCCAGCCTCCCAGCTAGGCTACACCTCCTTCAGCTGCCTGTTGTGCATTTTGCTGTCCAGGCAGCCCTTGGCTACACCTGCAGGCTCTCTGGGCTACCCTGGTTTGGTGCTGCTGCTCATGCCCAGCTGCTGAGCTCATGCATGCCTCTAGTGCTTCAAAATAAAGCTTTGCCCTGTTCCAGCAGTCTTCTACTACTGCTCTCTGCATCTTCTTGCCATCCTTAGCTCTGAATAGAATGTTCATTCTTATCCAGATGCCATGAGCAAGGATTTCAAGATCTGTGACTCCCTAAATATTCAACAGGCGAATAACCAAGATTTCTTAGTTCCTCTTACACCGCCTCCTCTTTCTTTCCATGTCAAGAGCAAAGCACTGAAGTACTCTTTCCCTCAGTGCCTAAAAATCTAATTGCCCTTCTGTTGAGCTGAGTATTTAGCTATGAATCAGTGAAAAAATCAGAATGAAGTGTGCATTCATACAGGCGTATACTGGGATTTACACTCCTACTTCCCTTATTTTAAACAGTGCTGGCTTTTTAAATGTCAAAAAATTTAAATTTAAAGTTTTTTTAAGGAGAAGGAGTTGTTTTGACAAGGGAACATAGTTTGTTGTACAGTAAATGTGAAAGTGATAAATGGCATACAACTTCTCCATGCTGTGCAGTATTCTTCACCTTTACTCTTAAATTTTAGTGCTGCAGATTGTTTTTATTAATGTTCAGGGAAACATTGCTGTAGAGAGTTATAGTACTTTCAGCAGAGGATGGCTTGTGCAGCTACTTATGGAGCAGCAATGAAACACAACTTGAGCCACTTATTCAAATATTTGCAGTGCCTGTTCAGAGCATAAGAAGGAGGTTGCATCAAAACTGAGTCCAGGCTTCTGGAAAACAGCAGGTTTGTGTTGATGGGTTTTTCTTAAGACCATGTGTATCAGCCTAGTCTGGTGTAACCAAACTGCTCAGATCCTTGCTCAAGGATGACTTTTGCAAAGGACAACTCTACTGAATAAAAGGACACCAAACACCTCAAGACCTTATATCATCCACATTATTTAATATTCCTCTTTTCCTCTATGAATCCCAATGCTTGTAAGAAATGAGGGTAGGTTTTTTCAGATCTGTATAACTACTGAGTGATAATTACTGCAGAGTGAATGCAACAGTGTAAACTTGCCTCCTTTGTGATTGCATTTCTTTTGTTTCCCCTTTAAAATGAGGGAAAACATTCTAATTTTATTAATAATGTGGTTGAACAAAAAGCTTCAACATTTGAGAGCTTGCTGGGGACTGAATACATTCTGCAAATAGAATGCTCACTACTTTGTAGAAGGCCCTGAATGCAAGTAGATGGAAATGAAGATCGCTCTTACACCCTAGGTATAATTAACTCATTTAATTGTGGCCCTTTCCATTGAATTGTTCCAGTGATCTTACTCTTCATTTGACTGCTCCTTCAAAACTGACTCTTAAAAGTAATTCACAGTTCATAAGCTGTCAGCTAATACTCAGCATTCACACTCTGAATTGTTTTGTTTTGCTACATATAGGTCAAATGCTATTAACATAGTGCATCTCTTGAAATCTTAACTTCTAGTTTAGATAATTGCATTCAAAAATTTGTGGCTATTTGTAAACATCTTAAACCTTACCTGTCAGATTAGTGCATGAGTTGGCCTTAATACCGGGATTCTTTAAGGTAGACTGGGAAATCCCACGCATCTTGGTAAATTTGTGTTTAACAGAATTTCATTATAATATTTCTTTAACTTTAGGGTGGATTTTAGTAGCTTGGTTTTGAGTGTTTAAAATATGTACACCTTGATTTTGATGACTGAGTGATTAGGTAGCCACTAGATTGCGTGTTTTACTTCAGAAATTTTCTGCACTCAAAAACCCATGTTTCCCCTTTGCTCCAAGGTTCATGTTTTTGGAGTCTGAAGGCTTTGGCAGCATGTAATTGTTGTTGTTTGCAAAGCTTTCATCTCTGTGTTAGCACTGTGGAAACCTTTACTGTGGATTTTATTTCAATTCAGTTTTGCAGCTCAGGTAACTCATGCACTTGAAGATGGTGTACTTGTTCCACCAGGATCACTCCATGTTATAAAGTGTGTATAATTTTTGCTTCTGTTTGATCCCAGGCTTCAGTTCTTGAGTCTTGCCTGCAACTCCTCTCCACTTACTTTTTTTTCAGTGCCCAGCCCTAACAGTAGGGACTAGGTAAGGTTGCCCTCTTTCCTCCCCTTTCCCTGGAAACAGCCACACAAACTAGGAGAGGTGGGTTAAAAAAAAAGGGAAAAAGTCTTCTCTAGCTGTGGGGATTGACTTGTGTAATTTCAGGTATAGGTGTTACAACTGCTTGGGTAACTGGGCTGCCCTGTGAGTTACAGGACAGCTACTGATGGTCTGCCCTCAGGGGCAGGAGTTTGGTCATGCCAGCCTATCTAGGGAAGTGAAGTGCATGGTGTGCACCTACGGCTTCAGGGAAAGTTTTGGATGAGGATATCCAGCACCCATGTGCCTGGAAGCCTCTGTAAATGCAAATAACAGCTCCCTTCCTTCAGCAGTCTCCTGTCTGTCAGAGCCTCATTGCTTGGAGGCCAAACCTACACCTCTGCTCCACAGCAGTGCTGTCCTCAGATCTGCTGAGAAGCCGAAGGCAGGCCATGCATCCTGTGGGTGACCATTTCATAAAGGGAGAAGGGGAATCTTACAGCTCTAGAAAAATGCTTCAATCTTTTTATAGTTTTTCCTGGTTATAAAGAGACTCGAGATAGTCATGAAGTGGTTGTTAAGGACTTATCTTTTTCCTGGAAGCTTGTCATTTTGCATCTTGTGCACAATAGAGGGAAGGTCTCAGACGTGATCTCCATCTGAGTTATAATATACTACTTTTTTATCTGCATTAATCTGTGAACTAAATCCATTTTACAGGATTTTCCTCTGTGATTCCTTCTATCATTTTTGGATCGTTGCAAGCAGATCTTAGCAGAAATTCTTAATATTAAAATATGGGACAACCTTCCCAGGAAAGATTTCCCTGGTATCACACTCTAGCTTGGCTCTGTTTCTACAAAGCACAGTCATATCTGTACCAGAGGGAGCACTTCATACATGTGGCCCCTTCTTGAAATTATGCCTGTGCCCTTGTGGAGAGATTTCTTGGAATTTGTAATTGTTGATAGGTTCCAAAAGATGATTTGAAAATTGATTTTTTTTTTAAGTCTGACAGATATTTGTTATAATTGCAGGATTCCAGCTTTACAGAAGGCATTTTTTTGAATGCACAAACTATTATTGTGCTGAAACTAAAAATATCAGGCTAGCACCAGCCTTGTAGAGCAGTAATGAAGTGGCATCAAGACTTTTAAATAGCTACAGAAAATAGCTTTTAAAAGTGCTATTTTTGCACACACAGACAAAAGAGAGTAAAGTGTATAGGAGAAATACAATTTTCCCTGATAAAGCTCACAATTAAAAAGAACAAATTTTCTGTAATGACATGGAGGTAACAAAATTGAGAGGACTGAAAGGATGAAGGGGACAGGAAAAAACATAGATGTTTCTGTTCTAGTTTTCATGGCCTAGAACAGGACATGGCAGCTTGCACTGCCAGGCTGAGCCACAGCCTTCCTGATGGAGACCAGTGCTTGGTGCCTCCACAGGAAAGGGCCAAAACTGCCAATAAGGCACCAACTGCATCTTAGTATAGCCCTGTGAGTAAAGCAGAAAAATCATCCTTTATCTCAGTGTCTTTTCCAAACATTCCTTTAAGATTTGCCGGTTCCCTTGCTTTTGTGTAGTCTATCATTTAATCAGAGTTGAGTAATGAGTGTTCAGTGGATAGTAATGCTTTTAAAACTTTTTTTTTTCTTTCCCTTTGGCAAACTACAAATGACATGGTAGAAGTAGTGAGGAGTGTTTCCACTTAAGCTGGCCTCCCCAGCTGGAGAGGAGGCAGCTGAACACGAGCTGGTGCTGCTGCTGCATCCTGCTGTTTCACAACCCCCATGTGCCAGCCCGGCGTGTGATCCCTGCCTCCCTCACACTGAGCCCAGAAATGTCCTGGTAGCCCGTCTGCCCCAGGAGGAGGGACCCCAACAGTGCCCACAAGGAGCTACTGGGAATGGGGATCAGCTCCATAAAACAGCAGCTCCCGCCTTTAAGGACCAATCAGTGTGACAGTGCTTTTTCATTTCTGGAAATAAGGATGAGTACTGAATCAGGAGGGTTAACATTAGTGTTAACCTGGTTCATAAACTCCAGTGTTATTTGCAACTGCACTTGAAGTTACACCCTTAGTGTGAAGAGAGGGGAGATTAATGAAGTATTGTAGCAGATATTGTGAGGTGCTTAATTGTGTTCAGATAATGTTGCATAAATACTTTTTCTCTGTGTTTTCAAACTTGTTTTCATTTAATTTAGATGAAGGGTGAATAGAAGCTGCCAATTTGGCCATCTCTACATGATTCGTTATTTCATAATACCTGTATCATATTCCCTCTCACTCCTTTCCAAACTGAATTATCCTGCTCCCTTTAATCTCTTTGTGAAGGAGGCCACCCATGCATCTAATAAGTGAGGTTTTTTTGCTTTTCTCTTAAACATGTCTCAAGTACTTCTTTTAGCCTTGCAGACCATTTAATGCCATTTGTCAGCCTTGATACTATGATTTTTCTTTCTCCATCTCATGCATCTTTAGCATAATGTACACTAATCTTTCGTCCTTATCAGACATTAAAGAGACTATTTCCAGCTTAGGGTGTAATGCGGGAACATGAAAGCACATGAGAACTTTTTGTGTTCTGTGTTCAGCACCTGGGCTAATCTTGTAGCCCAAAAATTTTCTTTTGAAATTTCTTCTATTTTCAGAGCTTTGTTAGAATATTCTCTCAGTGAATTTTTCTATTGTACGAGTTAGTTTTTTTAGAAAAAAGGAGAGGGAGGGAGTTTTGATACTGACGTTATCTGTTATGATTTATCATGTTGCTTATACTTGTTGGATCCCCTTTTTTTATTTAGAAACCAACCTTCTATTGGTAAATCATAGTAATTATACTTTAAGCAATTTCTGACTTAGCAGATTCAAGGCAGGTACTTTTAAATGCTATTTCATATTAGTGTGGTTTTAAAGCATTTAGCCCTCTCTTTCCTTTACCTTTTTAAATATACAGGGATTGTGTGTATATATATATATTTATATATAACAACTGAAATGGTCCAGCAGTATTATCTGGAAATACTTAAACACATGTGGTATGTGGAGTTAGTTATAATAGTTGTACTCACAGTTGCACATGACGTTCTACCTGATACCTATTTTCAGTTGCTTCCTATGTTTTGCTTAATTCAAAACACTGAAATTGAAATAGTTTACCACATCCCTTACCTCCTTATTTCTTTTAATTGAGCATTTCAGAAGTTCCACAGTTACACCAAGGTAAATGGGGACCTGCTGTTTGCTCTTAGCCCTGTAGGGAGGGGTGTTGGCTGGGGCCAGAGGGTGGCTCTGCTGCCACCAACAAGTCCAGCCTGTGCAGTGGAGATGAGCAGTCCATAAGAGCTGTGACCCAGTTATTCACCACACACTTTCTTAATTTGGTAGCAAGTTGAGGGCTTTGAGGAAGACAAACCCTTTTGGTTAAGGGGAATTGAATTTGTTGCCATGGCAAACTGAATCCTGCACGTTCTGGTCTCTGGTGCTGTGCTCCCCTCCCTAAGCAGAAGTTGCTATTAGTTGCTAACAGTGCCTTCAGCTTGTCTTGTGATGGGCCTGAGGTCTTTCCTGCAGAAGTGCTGTGTTCCCCTTACTACCAGAAGTGGCACTGAAGCTGCCCTTTGAACACACAGACGTGCTGAGCACTATGGAAAATCAAGCCTTTGGTGTCCAAATTGGTCACTCAATTAGTAGTTCCTTTGACAATTTTGTCTTTGTTCTCTGTGGTTCAGCATTACATTCTTAAAACCCTGGTAATGCCACCTAAACAGAATTGTATTATAGGGTAAACTTATTATTAGTTTTGAACATTTGGATATAACTGTAAGTTCCCAGGAGAAGAATTCACTCCAGGGTTTGTATGGGATGTGGTAAATAAGCCAGAGTTATTGTTTTCAGGCGCTGCCTTTCTGGTGTGTGCAAACAATGACTTCAGCAGCTTCCAGGCTTATTTTTCTGATTCTTCCAGACTATGGTCATGGTTTCATGAGACAGTAAACTGGGTTTTGGAGGGCCTACAAGATGAAAAACACCATCACCACATGCTGCAGCGCATTGGGCCATTGCAGACTGGCTTTGCCTATTCAAATGCCTTCACGAGGTTTTGGGAAAATAACTGTGTCCTGGCAGACTGAATTGGGTATTCCATGTCCATGCTGCTTTGCCTTTACAAGGAACCAGCATGGTCTGACCTGTTTGGTGAAAATGGGCAAATTTGGTGAAAATTGCTGTGTTTGGGCTGGGGGGGGGGGGGGTGGCAGTGATGCAGAGAGGCTGAGCAATGCACTGGGTGACCTGGAGCTGAGTTCACCTGTCCACCACAGTCTGCATTCAGGCAATGCAGTGTTATCCAAGTTACACCTTTCAAACATAACCCTCAGGAATTTATTAGGGTCTTCTTCAGTTTAATTTTCCTTCTAAAGCCATGCTAGCTGGGATCCTTGTTGGGAATATTGATTTTTTTCTACCAACCAAAAATAATGCCAAACTGAAGGTGCTTTGAGGAGCCTTTTTGCCATGGTCAGTTGTTGGCAGCTGATGTGGCTGTGAGAGGAGCAGCACCTCTGCCAAGGTAATATCACACCTCCAAGTCACAAAATGCCAGGTCTGCCCCTGCTGCACTGCAAATTCTAGTACACCAGGGCCTGGTGGGGGCCACATCAGACTAGTTAGGCTCAATTAATATAATTAATGGAAAAGGACATTATGGTGAATTTTTTTTTTGTGGACTTAGGTATATCAAGAAAGTACTTGAAATATGGAGATGGCATTCATGGTTCAGCCAGGCTCAGTATCTGTGATATCAGCACTGCTTTTTACCCCACCCACATCCTCCTTTCATTACCTGGCTCTTTTGTTTTCCTTCACCCCCCCAATTAAATCAAAAATTTTTGTTTGTTAGATCACATTGTAGACTCAAAGACTTTGCTAGCCAAACATTTCTATGTGGTTTCTCAACTGAATTACCCTAATACTTCTGTCTTTTTTAGCCTCTGCTATTTATGATTTCAGTTGTGTTGTCTAATTTTAATTCCTTGTCAACATGACACAGGAGTCATGGAAACAAGGGGGTGGTGGTGGTCTAATGGATTTGGTCTACATGAGAGGAGAAAATAATTTCAGGTTCTCCAGCAGCAGTGTGACGTTCCTGTCGCTAGGTGCACGTGTGAGAGAGAAACAGAATGGATAACTGTGCTTACAGACCAGATGTCCTGAGACTAATTTCCTAACAGTGTACAGCAGAAGTCCTACAGCACTATGAGATGATGTGTATAAAATAGTCTGTTCTGAAAGTGTAGAAAACTGCTCTGATTTGTTCAAAAGTGCTGCTTCTAAACCTGTGAAATCTGTATGAGAGCTGCGGTATTTTAACGTGTGCATCGAGCTCTCGGTTTCACTGAAGAGTAATGTTTCCTTCCTTTTTTTTCCATGTAAAGCAGCCTTGATTTGTGGGGCTTGGTGTAGGGTAATGCTGTTTATAATGAAGTCAGAATTGGCTTTTAGAGCCTGATGAATGAAAGTCCACAGTATAAGACTGCAGCTTTTTGTGAGAGAGACATCTGTGCTATAACAAGAGCAGGAGACCCAATTTAGACAACTGCTAGAAGGAGGGCTCAAGAAAAGGAAAGACCTTTTTTTTCTAGCTTAGATTAAATATTTGTACAAATAAACTTTTCAGCTGCTCATCAGAATTGCTGCTGCACCACCAACTTGGCTTTGAATTTTGTTCTGATTGCCCAACAAGGCTGTACACGAAGAGTGTTACGGAAGAGCAGCTCAAACAAAACATGTTTGTTTTGCAGCAGAACTATGGGCTTTGGACTAGAGAGAAAAATTTGGGGAGAGTGAAAAGATAGCGAGAGACATATGAAGAAATGAAAGATGTGAACAGAAACTGACTGTTGCAGTAAATACATGTAAAGCAAGGAACTTGTGCAGGAATTGAGTTGTATGTTTTGAAAGTGATTTACAATAGAGGATCTGGCTTTGAATATGACTGCAATGACTTTTCCCCACTGGATCAGCTGGTTCAGTTAAAAGTTTTCTCACCCATGAAGCTTGCTCCTCACACTCACTCACACATACCCCAGCTGCTGCTGGAACTGTTGTACTAGTGCATTTTTATTTAAAAGGCTACCTCTGGAGTGTTGATCACACTTAAAGTCCTGCTGCATGAGGCTGATGGGAGATGAAAATTCAAGTTTCTCCTGAAGACTGTGCTGTAGAGAGCAAGTGTCTTTGACCAAAGAGGATTGTTTCTCATTTTGGTTAAAGCAAGCTCCAATCCTTTGAGGAAACTTCTCATAAATCTGTTCAGTAAAGCAACTCTTTTAAAAAGATGGGAACCCAAATCACTTGGATTAAAGCCCAGATGGACACTGTCTCTGACTGAAATGGATCAGAAGAGGATTAAGGAGCAGTATAAGTGGAGAACTCCTGCTGGAGAGGGGTGTGATTCTGTGCATGCCATTCTGGGCTGCTCCTCAGTATTAACAGCAAAGCAGTCTTGGGGTTCTTAGGCTCCTGGGAGCAGATGCAAGGGATAGTGGTGAGAAGTTTCTGATGGCTGATCACAAACATGCTGAAAGTGCTTTTTAGAGAAAATGTGTCTTTTAACAGTTGTGTGGATTCAGCTTTAAAGTATTTATTTTATTAGTGAAGATGGTGACTTTAATATGTGGGTTGCAATATAAAGGTATGCTTAGCCCAGAATATAAGTTGAATATAGAAATACCTTATAAAATATTGATTAATTATTACCAAGCAAACTGTTGTGGTACCTTTGGTATTCTAGCACTCTTTGCCTGTATGAATAAGGAGGAAAATGAAATTCTGTTTTGAAATGATGGAGCTTTGGGGGCAGAGTGGCCATGAGTGGTGGTCTGCACAGTTCAAACATAATCACAGCTAAGCACACTTGCCCATGTTGTGGCACGGTCTGTGGTGTAGGGCAGCACAGGTGTTGGCATACTGTAGGGACAAAGGAATTGCTTAATCAGACTAATGAACTATTTGGTATCTAATTTCAGCTAAACATCCCAGAAAGGATCTCTAAGCCAGGAAAAGCTTTGCTTTTCTTGTTTTAAATCCCTGACCCCACCTGGGGTTCTGTTCACCCACTGGTTTCAGTGGATCCCTTAAGCAGTCTGTGGAAGGAGGTTTTTCTCTAATCTCATGCTATGGCTCTCTTGGCTTGTGTGAGGTACAGCTGCAGACCTGCAAGACCTCACAACTCTCCCACTCATCTGTGCCAGTGTTTTAATTGTCTTAAAAGGATCTTCCAGAGACTTTTCATTTGTTTTAATCCCCTGGAGCATCTCTGCTTCAGTAATATTTAGCAAATTTCAGTGCAGACATTCACTTAGATTCCAATTGTCAGATCCGAGGAGCAGCAGAAAAATTATTTTTTAGGGGATTGAAAAGGGAAATTCTCAGACTAAGCTAATCTCTATTTGTAGAATGAGAGGACAATTAACAACTTGTCTATGAAAACAAAATTCTTGCCAAGAAAACTTACTAGAGTCTCTACAAGAAGGATGGGGAAATTCTGCAGTTAGAAGCAGTAATGCATTCTCAAACTTGGTGAGCACTGAATTGCCTTTTAAATACCTGGTTTGAAATGTTACCTTTGAAACATCTCTGTGCAGTTTAAACTTTAGTAGGTGGTAAAGAGTGGAAATTGCACTGATATAATTTGTCTTTGGGTTTGGCATATAAAATACAGTTGTAGTAAAAGTATGTGGTAGATGGATAGATTATAATTTAGGAATTGTAATCTCATGGAGACGTAGTCTGAATTTTACATCTTTACATTTTTAGGGACTGGGGTTTGTGCACACTTGATTGCTGGTTCTAGCAAAGGGAAGTGGCACAGATGCTTTTTTATGCCTACTGCTTTCCTTTATCTTTGCTTCTTTGTTTTCTTCCTTTCCCTAAGGGGTTTCCTCTCTTTCTTACTTACATTTCTCCTTAAGAGATTACCTGAAGAAATGTCATTTTGGTTACAGAAGGGTGTGCAAGCTTACTTTTTCACTTCTTAATGTAAATTGTGAACCTTTCCAGCATCAGTTAAATTTGAGACAAAATATTAGGATGCAATACACCACAATGCTGCTGCACTTCTGTCTGTGCTAGTTACTGCCAGAGTCACCATTTTCTGCAACATTATTTCTCACCAGGAAGAAAATAAAACTCTATACCATGTGAATTTTAGATGTGGTACAACTGTGGGTGTGTTAATGCTTTTACAGGAATACTCTGACACCTTGATTTTTCTCCAGAAGCTTGTGTATTTCCCCCTTCTTCATCCTCCATTTGACAAGAATAAAACTATGCAAAATACAACTACTTAATTTAGGTTTCTTTTGCCACTTGTCACATACATTTACCTGTTTCTTCCTAGCTTTCTACTGAAGGAAAAATGAATTGTGATTTTCAAATAATGGTGAAGATACTGTTGTGAATGGTTCCACTGGCATGGTGATCTTTGAGAAATCTGTCAAAATAATTCTGAAACAACTCTTCATGTGCTGGTTTTTCCTGTTACCTTCTCCACACAGACAATTCTCCACTAAGGAAGAGAATGACACTTTTATGTACAACCTAAGTGTGTTGGGAGGGAAAACCCCAATAACTCTAAACAGGGACAAAGATAGATATATGTTCTTGGGATACATGGAGAAAGTTTTATTTTGGATTTGCTGTCCTCTAACTTTTTCTGCCTCTCCTTTAGCCCACTCTGAGAAAAGTGAGGTTTTTTTGAAGGTTTATTTTTATTGAAGGTTTATTTTCAAAGTTTGGAGTATACAGTGCAGTGTGCCTTCCTGAAGTTTTACTTTGTGTTTTCACATTAATGAAATTTTAAATGCAGATTTTCTGACAGGAGAGAGAAAAAAAGCAATGTATGCTTGTTCTTCCTGGAATAATAATTTCTTCTTTATTGGAATGGCTGTCTTAAATGATCTATATTCTCCTACAATAGTTTAAAAGATTCTGGTGGGTTTTAGAGCCTTTTTTTGTTTTGTTAACCTGCTTTGAAATTTAAATCTGTAATTTTTTTTACCTCTTATAGGTGCTGGATAGTTTGTTAGCTCAGTATGGAACTGTGGAGAACTGTGAGCAAGGTACTGTTACTACTCTCAATTTGCTTTTAAATTTGAAGTGGGAAGTGAATGCACACTGAACTTACCCTCCTCCTGTTGCATTTTCCTTTCTAGTGAACACTGACACCGAGACTGCAGTTGTAAATGTAACATATGGCAATAAGGACCAGGCTAGACAGTAAGTATCTGTTTTAGTTGTTTCTGTCACCTAACTTGCATTTTGGAGTTCATGTTGTTGTGACTTTATGTGTGACTTTGCTTCTGATCACATCACCATTTTAACAGTAAATTAAGGCTTGACTTTTAAGAAAGTTTGGTGTAATTCACCTTAATTAACAATTTTTAAAATCAGCTTTGCTTTCATTTTGATGAAAAGTAAATTAATAATTTCAAAAAATGGAAAAATTGAAGAAACTTTTTTATTGGGGAGAGCAGAAAATTAATTTGCCAGTTGGGGAGGATAGGAGTTATTGTTTAATGATTTTTTAGCCACATTTCAGTAATGCCTTCTTGCAGTGTTCATTGTTTTGTGACTGTTTCTTAAACAAACAATCATAGCAAAAATAACAGGGGAAAAATATGTAGCTGCTAACCAGAATACAGGACTTTTTTGTTAGAAAATTTAATGCTGCTTCCCAACACACAAAAGGCATAATATGCATACCTAAAATAATTTATTTGGTATTTTTGAAATTTAGGCTGCCTACTTTATGCTTGCCTATATCTTCAGTGATTGCGAACTTTTAATCTAGTTATTAACATTTTTAAAATGTTTTACTTAATCATTGTTAGTGCATACTTTTCCTTTAAAAATCTGTATTATGTACCATGCTAAAGGTTTAATTTTGCTTCTCTACCACAAAAAAAGGACTTGTGTGGTTCTTAAGTTTTAACCTGGTGACATAAACTTACTTCCTCTCGTTCTAGTCCTGGCAGGTCAAACAAAACCAAACTCATGGAATAGCCTACCACAATCTATTTTAACTTTGAAATTTCTGCCACCTTGTGGCAAACTAAAACCAGCAGTTGAGATGCAGGGCGTGCTTATGGTGTGCATTAATTCAAAATTACAAATGAAATAATATTTGTACATATAATTAAGTAATTATCATCTGTGCGTAACTTGAATGCAACACATGTATTTAATCTTTCAAAGCATTAGGTTACTTGTAAATGTATTATAAACAAATGTGATGGGAAACTTGTGTCAGTGGTATCTCCTGTGTATGCTGCAGCCAAAGGAAATGATGTTTTCTTGAATTCACTGTTTAACTTTTCTCAAAACCTGAATTGTTCTAACAAGTCCTTCAGGTTCTTCTGTTGCTTTTGATTCTGCTGCATAGCAATTAAGAAAGGCTGTATTTCTAGTTCTGAAGAAATCATGGCGCAGTGTTACAGATTAGTACTACGTGTGCTGGTTTCTCCTTTGAAAATACAAGGAAGTACTAAAAATATCATGGAAAGAAGTAGAATATATTTTTTTGAGCCGTCGTCTGTGATGTGGGTTCCTGGACTTGTCCACTCCCTTCTGAAGATGAAAACAACAGTTTCTTCCCCAATTTTAGGTGCTAAATTTTAGGGTCAATCCCAAGGAAATGCTGGGATAAGCAAAGACTCTGAAGAAGTGTCTAAGATGATAATTTTTTCTTTTCCATAAGAAACCATGTGACACTAACTGAGAACCTGTTGAGTTTGAAGCAGGCAAATTGGCATGCAGCATGGGTGTTGTAGGGCAGCTGAAGCAATGCAGGTTGAATGATGGCAGTTTGGTTCCTTGGAACAGGTAGAGAAAGTGGAGGAACATTGATTAGCATTTGTGAATGGTTTCACATGACACAGGTTTTCTAAGCAGATGAGTCCATATTATGTACAAAAAATAGCTCAGAGTTTGGGAGGTGACCTTGCAACTGTTTAGAAACCCCTAGGACAAGTCTCTAGATCAAGGTAATTTTAGGGAAAAAACTGTGAGGGATTGGAATGAAGGCTCACTACAGGACCTGCATGTGTGTGGGTTTTCCACAGTGACTGTTTCAGTGAAATGGTTTTCCCAGACCTGACCTAGCTCTGCTGCTTGGAACTGGCTGTGGGGGATGGCAGTGGAGAGGGAGCAGAGTGCAAGTGTTGATAGCTGATAAGGGCAGTGCTGGTCATCCCATGAAGGACATGCAGTAACAAGAACTGACTTTATCAAAAGCTGTTTAGGGCTGCAAAGAGTCAGCAGCTGGTAACAAGCTTTGTAGTTTGGAATTCAGCTCTTTAGGGTATATGGTGCTTTGCCATGGCTTTTGGATCAAACACCATGACATGAAGATTTCAATGCTGCCACATACAGTGGGTCCCTAGTTCTAATTGCACCTCAGCTGTACTTTTTGCAATGCACACACTAACCTCTCAGTAGTGTTGGCTGAGAGAACATGCAAAGTTGGCTACTTCCCTGCTGGATATCTGTATGACATTGCCATGACTCTTGGAGTGTGTACTGGCAGTGTGAGATGAGGGTGCTGCAACACAATCTGGAGATACTTTTGATAAGCAGTTCTAAGCAAGTGTGGTATGCATTGCTTGGAGGACAGTACTTTTGAATAAAACTTGTGGTTCCACCCAGCTGGGAAACTAAGCTGCCTTCTGTCTTGCAAATCTAAGTAGTTATGGCAGAGGTTTTTTCCTCTAGGCTGGTACTACAGTTGTGGCATGTTCAATTCAGGTCTGCATCCAAAATTAACTTGGAAAATGAAAACACTGAAGATTGCTGCAGTCTTTTTGAGAAAGAAGTCTTAGAACAGACAGCACCCAAAATCTGAGATGTGCACAGTTCCTGACTTCTAGCTGGGACAGAGGTCTTTGACATGTTGTGGTGGTGCCTCTTTCCTACTGGAGAGGCACAGTGTGTCTTGTCAGAAAAAGCAGGATGCTGCTTCTGTGACCCCAGAGCAAGGGAGCCAGCATGGCAGATCAGGTACTGTTTGGCAGCCCAGGAGCATTGTGGAGGGATGTGCAGAGCAATGTGTGGGTCTTGGAAAGCCACTTTTGCTCTCTAGCACTGTGAGTAGCAAAGAGAAGGCTGGCACTACCAGGTCTTACACCACATCCCTCCTCTCCTGCAAGCACTTGAGAGGAGAAGAGATTTGTTTGAGCTCTCAAACTGCCCCTGCTGCTCTCCCTCCCAGAAACTGGAGAGGGCTTTACAAAGTGTGTGTACTGCTTGGTTAGTGGCATAGGCAATGATTGGATGTTGTAGTGGGTTGTGGAATATTTGAAAGAGAGGAGAGGGTGAGGGACAGAGGCTGGAGCCTGTGGTTCACCCTGCACAACCCAAGCAGCTGCATGCAGGTGCTGAGGCAGCCTGGCACATGCTTGCCAAAAGACAATCCCCCTTCTCCCAATATCAATCCCTGGCTGCAACCAGCAGGACATGCTGACTGTGTCCTTGTGACATGCTGCCACCTAAATTATGGCTGCTGGCTTCAAAAGTTATACCACCCTCCCTTTTCCTGCCCCAAAGATTCCAGTGTGTAGGAGTCTAGTACATGCTACAGGATTTAGCTCTACCCAGGATTTTGAAAGTCCACTAGTGATTACCTCTTAATCAGAATAATTGCAAAAAGTTTTTATTAGCCTTTCAATGAAAAACACATCTGTGTGTGTGTGCACAACATGTATCCTTGAATGAATGAGGGTTCACATAACTAATACTTTTACATGCCATTGTGGGTCAGGGCTAATGTTACCATTGGAATCATAATACTGAAAACTCAGTGGTGTATTAAAAGCTTAGGTTTCATTTCGGCTTTGTTTTCAGAAGTACTGGTGAAACCCAGATTTTTATTTCATGTTAAAAAAAATTATGCTAAAGAAAATTTGCCATATATGTCTTCTCATATGCAATTGTATCTGGTCAGGGATGAAAAAAGAAAAGTGGTGTATGTAAAAGCCTCATGAGAGAGTGAAATATATTCTCCTTCTATTGCTTAGTGTCATCGTGCTATCAGTGGAAGAATGATTTCCAGTACAAGACTTGATGCTTTTGCTGTAATAATTTATCTAGGGTGTTTAAATTCCACTAACATCAAAAGGGAGAAGGCTGGGCAAGCACCCTCTTGTAGGGAACTCATGAGAGGACAGTGGTGAGATGTCATTTTGATGGGAAAAACTCAGGTGACTAATTTACAGAATAGTTGTTTAAGGTGTCATTTTCATGTAGAAACTCTTGGTTCTCAGCAGGTGTCACATGAACATGAGCCAGGCTGCTATCCATCTTATCAGTGCATAGACAGTAGTTGCTGCAGTCTCTTAATGAATTCATTTTATTAAAAAATTCAGAGCTATGCTAAGAGATTTCTGTGTACCAGCTCTCGCTGGTATGTGAAATGGAAACATTTTCTGTTTCTACTAAATATAAATTTTAAACAATGACTTCAGGGAGGAGAGCACCTCCTAATGGGGCAGGTAACTGAATTTTTTTCTCCGTCTTTGTCCTCATTGGGTGACTCTTTAGGCTTTTAGACTCTGTATAAAAGTGGTCTGTGGCTTGTTTCAGCAGTGCTCCCTGACAGAAGCAGTCTGCATGGCCTTTCTTAACTTGTGCTCATGGAAGGAGAGCCCCCAGCACTTGGGAAGGCAGAGGTCTCTGTGGGAGGACAGAGGTGGTGCTGCTGTGTTCTGGAGCCTCCAGGTGGTCAGTAGTGAGCGCATGTGCTTTACAGAAGGAGCTTGGTGTAACCTGTGGTTGGAGGAGTGCAGCAGTGACAATAGCTTTGCCTGAAAAAGATGCCCCTAGTGCTGTGAGGAACTGGTCACCTGCTTTGAGCTGAGGCTCAGACTTCCCCTGAGAGCAAGGCTGGCTCTCCTGATAGCAAGTGCTGTCCTAGATGCTGTTCTACAGCAGTTTTGCATCCATCTAGAAGACAGTTCTTAACCACTTGTCTCTTCCTAGGTCTTCTTCCACATCTGTCTCTCCAGCCCCCAAAGCAGTGCCTAGATGCCTCTAAAACTGAGCTTGTTATGGTGCCGAAGGGCTGCTGAATCATGACATTGCCTAATTCTAGCCCTACGTTTAGTGCCACAAAAGTGGTAAAAATTAGTCCAGAAGAGCTGAAGAAAAGTGTATGACTGTACTTTAAAAGTCTAGTGAAAATTGTCAAATATTGGAACGTGAAGGCCAGAATCAACAAGCCAAAGGGACCTTTCAAAAGCTGGGGATTTTTCTCTGTAAGAAATGCGCTAGAACAGTGTATGTGCTACATCCACTGCAAATCAGTTATCTTGGCATTCCAGTCTGTGTACCCAAATCTGTGTAGAATATGGAACCACACACATACCCAGGAAATATCAGTTCCACAAAAGGCTTGAGAGATCAGTATTTAATTACTGATTCTTCTTCTGACTTCCCATCATTTGAACAAGTCAAATTATAAAACAAGTCAGACTGTAAAATATGGAGAACTCAGTGACTCACAGGGTGAATTATTAGTGTGTTGTTTTTCCATGTCATCATATGGCTTTGGTGGCCAGAGATTGTTCACTGCTGACATAATTAATTTTCCACAATGGCAAATGAACTTTTTTCAGTTTGCTTTGAATTTAAGGTACTTATAGACAGATGGAACCATTTAGCAATTTATAAATTGTTATTAAGAAGAAAAATTCCAACCTTCTTTCTAGGAAAAGTGTGGTGCACATGTATGTGTATATGCAAGTGTGTGTGTATATATACATAGCTGTTGCTGTAAAGTGTTTTTTGTGAAAGCATGATAGGTATGAAGCCTGGTTGCAAACAATAAGCCTACTCTTTCCTTTCCCAAGCACTTCTAAGGAAGAGTGAGAAGCATGTTGCACTGATTTACTGTCAAGTTTTATGTTAATGCTGGGATTCTGGTCAAAGATGTTTTAAAGCCAGAGGAGGCTGATGCATTTTGGGAAAGAAGCAATGCCTGAACTTGTCAAATAAAGGCTTGGAGGGAAATGAGCTGGGATGGACATTAATCTGGAGCCTATCAGCACATTTGCAAAATTGTTGGTGTTCATTTCTCCAACATCTCGATGTTTGATTCCAAAAGAAACCAGGCTTGTGCAACTGGATGGTCTGGCAGTGCTGTTTCCCTTCATGGTAGAAATTCAGCCTTCTGGTTGATTTCAGTGAAACTCAGCCTAGAAACAGAGGTCATGGATATTTGCAACCAACAAGAAATTAGCCTGTTCAGGGTGTATGGAAAGGAAAGGTCTCAGACCCCTTTTCCAAGTAGGATGTCCAGAAAGAGAGAGAGACTTCAGTGGAATGTCTTTCAGACATTGGAAATCTATGCAAAAATTAAAAATTGAGACAAATCCATAGAAACGTAAGTCTCACTAGTCTGCTCACTCCTCTTCCTGTTTTGTAAACATGTTTTATTGTGTAATAAAATGCTCTTCCAAGTCCATGGAGTAAAAGATTAAAAATGTCAGCTCTGAAATAACCTCACCAAATTTTAATCCAGCTCGTTTGCCACTTGCTGTAAAGGATTCCTCTATTATGGGAGTAATTACACTCCTGGCAATTCCCAAAGGACCTGTGTCTCATTTGGTTAACAGAAGTATTTAATGAACAGTGATCAGTTATTCAATATTTTGCTTTCTTTGTTCATTGGCATTGCCTTGGGCCTTATTTATTATCAGCCCTTATTAAACATTGTTCCAAAGACACAAATTACTTATTTTCTCATAAGCTCTTTACTGTCAGACTGGAGTATTTTGAGGATGCTGGCTCAACCCCTGAGAGAAGAGGGACCTGTTATCCTTGGTACCCAAATACCACTTCTTAACTGGGCTTCAACAGCTCTTGTGACCCAGACTGTGAAATGGGACACCCAGGAGACAAATAGTATTTTTCACTTGCTGGCCTTAAAAATGTAGGCAACTGGCTATCATAATCTTTTATCTCTGTAGTAGAGGCAGGCATAAAAGTGTTGCTGAGGCTAATGTTTGGTAAACTGGCAGTAGCGTCCTGCAAATATTCATGAATGGAGGGGCTGGGTTAAGTTTCTGAATTCAGAGACCTACCTCCAGAGCATATAGTTGTTGGAGCTTTTTAATGAAAGTATTGGTGAGCTCTTTAGTAAAAGATGCAGACTCCCTCCCTCCCACGAAGGCCTTCAATTTAAATTTTGGTTTTAAAGAAAATCTGTCTTTGGTTCAATATTAAGTCTGGCATATTTCAGTGCATATTTCAGTGACCAGTATATTAATGATAATCTGAACAGTAATACTTTAAATTCCTGTTTGGGGCAAATGTGTTTATTTTATTCCACTGGTTTACCAATGTGTTGCATGTAGCTTAGTTATCCCTACTGTTTGCTAGATATTTAGTCTTATTGACTCTACTCTGTTTGGGAGTGGAAGGTATTCTTCTACCTTCTGGAAATGTCATTTTTGAGTTGAGTTGTGTTCCTCCTGGGAAGAGGAGACCTGAGAGTGCCTGCAGAGTTGTCCTTGGTTAGGAAGAGGGACAGAGCGATGGAATGCTGAGTGACCAGGAGCTTTTCAGCATGAGAGACCACAGCGAGAGAGGGCTGGGTACATTTGGGCAGTATCCCTCTTCAATGCTTTACTGTAAGAACAAGAGAAATTGAAACAACATTTTAAATGCCTTCTAACAACTTTGCTTTCATGGGGAGTTTAACATAGACATGGGGCTTTAATTTCCTTGTTAACTTTTAAACTTACCTTCAACGTGACTAATTAATAAGTTGCAAGGTGCTGTTGCAGTCTAAGGGGCATTTCAGATGCCATTGACTTGGTTTGAGTGCTTCTTTTCCTGCTGAGGTGAAGGTGCTCTCTTCTTTCATAAAAATGTGTTTTTTCATTCCTGTCACAGCTATATCAGTTATTGCGAAAGCTCCAGCCAAATAGCTGTGCTGGCAAAAACCCTAATGAAGGTGCTCTGATAGCAGCTAAAAAGTTTTCCCTCTGGAGCAGCTTTGATTCTGTTTGGGAAATTGATTTAAATTAAATCAGGCAAAAGAATGCTTTTGAGTGTATAAGCTCTGTCTCCTGTGAGGTTTGGCTGGTAGGGTTGGACCAGCAAAATCTTTAAAGTGTCAAGAAGCCCAGGACAAGCAAGAGCTAACTTGTAGTGCTTAATACAGTGGCTTTGTGTAATCGAAATCTTGGCTGAAGAGTTTCAAATGTAACTTTTCATCTTGGAATGTGTTTTTAGTTTCACCACACAAGTCAGAGAGGACAGAAGTCTATGTCTGAATAACTTGTCATTTCATAAGGCCCTGTGTGTGCTCGTGGGGCTTTTTTAATCTCCTCTCTCCTCCCCTTTCCAAATAAACAGAGCAATAGAAAAACTGAACGGGTTTCAGCTTGAAAACTATTCCTTGAAAGTTGCATACATCCCTGATGAGATGGCAGCCCAGCAACCTCCACAACAACATCCCCAGGGAAGACGTGGATTTGGCCAGCGGGGCCCTCCCAGGCAAGGGTCACCCGGCGCAACCACTCGGCAGAAACCGCAGTCGGACGTTCCGCTACGGATGCTGGTTCCCACTCAGTTTGTGGGAGCCATTATTGGAAAAGAAGGAGCAACAATCAGAAATATTACCAAGCAGACACAGTCCAAGTAAGTCATTTTACAAAACTGATTAATAGCTTTAATGTTGTGTTATCATTGCTTGTGTAAAGAGGAGTTTGCAAAACTTCATTATACTAACCTGCATGGTCAGAGAGCAAATGAAGATGACAGAGAACAGGAAATATTTTGCAATATTTATTTAAGGACTGGATTCTGTCCCTGATACATGTTCAAGTGCTATCTGACTTTTTTATACCTCTTTAAAAGAGAAGTGCTAGCAGGATGGTACTCTGTTGGAGAGTTTTGCTTTCAGATGTACTAATATGGTTCTGGCACAAAAAGTGAAACTGAAAGAGCTGTAATATGTTCTGGGGGATGTACAGTCAGTGTGGTGATGTACCCAAGTGTCCCAAGTGTACTTCAAGTGTTTATCTAGTTTTAGTTAGAGAAGGGCATTTTTAGGATTTGTAAATGTTGTCCTTTCAAGATGTGGGGGAAAAAGCCCTAAACAAAGAACTTTTTTTATCTCCCTTCCCCCTCTGTTTCTGGAAAATACATTTGTTGCTATCAAGTTGCAGACCACACCAAAACACAGATTAAGGAAATGCACAGGAGGCAAAAAGCAAGCTGCTGAGTGACCTAAGAAGCTTAGAGCACTGGGGTCTAGAGACACTGGAAGAAGAGATTGTTTCCAGTGTGTGTTAAATCCTGCCCACAAGGAAGAGCTCAGCACAGATGTAGAGGGAGGGAGGTGGGGTTCTTATTGCAAGAGTTTTTCTAGGATGCCCCTAAAAGCAGAGAATTGAAAGGCTGCCTTCAGAAGCCCCCACTGTAGGAGCCCCTAGTTGTGTAGTTGCAGCAAGCAGGACTTGGGAATGAGCTGTGTGTGAGGGGAATGAGGGTGGGCAGGAGCCTCAGTTTTGAGAGTAGTTAATGAGGATAAGGGACTCCTCTCTAATTACACCCCAACCCCCTACAAACAGGCTTACCCCCCTCCCCAAACCCAGGATTATCATGACGCTCCCTCCAACCTCTCATTAGCACAATGTAGCCCAGGAGACTATTCAGCATGTTTAACAACACAGGTTTAAGAGATTTGTGGTGTCCTGACAAGACTTGGTTGTAATTTTTCTATGGGTAACCAACTTTTCAGGTGATACATAAAACATCTAATTCTTGGACTATAAAAATCCTGGAAGATTGACATAGGAAAAGTTTTATGTCTAGAAGAAGGGTGGGTGGACGAGAAATAATTGCAGGTTGCTAACTTTACAGATATGTGACTTTGAGAATGATGTTTTCACTGGTTTGGGGATTAAAAAAAGGAAATTTCATCTACTTTCATTTCCACCAAGGATTGCCAAGATGGGTTTCTTGGAAAATGCTGCATTGTAAAACAAAAAGAGTTTTCAACACTTGAAAGAATTGCAAAAATAACGGGGCTACTTGAAAAGCAGCATGGTTGTTTCAGTTAGAAAACAGCTGTTACATGTGAAAGAGGGGCAAAAACAAAAAGCAGAGGTGGAAAGAATATTGGCAAGGAAAAGTAATATCCAAGGCATTGTCTTTATGCAGGTAATAACTAATTTTTGTTAAATTCTTAGAGCTGCATAAACCTGTTGTAGAACAAGGCTAGTAGTTTCAGGGTGGTAGAGCGCAGAGTAAAGGTAATATAAGGACAAAATCAGGCCAGACAAGTATAAGAAACTAATCTTGTGGATGGATGCAAAGTACTACCATGCTACTTGCTAGCAGAGGAGTGCTGGGAAACTCTGCTGCTGAGGTATTTAAAATAAGATGGGACAAAGCCTGACTGTCCTGCAGCTGCACAGTCACTCTAAGTGGAGCTGTGGGGCTGGAGATGGGGCACTGGGAAAGCTTGATGAGATGCTGTTGTCTTCAGGGGTTTGCTACATTGTCTATCAACTCTCCTGAACATCTTGATGGGAGTTTACCAAGAAAAGGAGATCCCAGTGCCCACAAAGGTGGGGTTTAGCTGGTAAAATCAGGACAGGAGAGGCTCTTCATAACACTCAAATTTGTATGTAGGAAATGCTTAAGTAGTCATAACCTTTTCAAAATTAAACTACTAATATATAGTCAATGTTAGCTCAAAATAAGTTAGTTTTACAACAGTCGGAAGTGCACAAGGCTTACCATAGAGTGTGTGGTTACCACAGAGTGTTTTTCTTTCTTTCAAGAATTGATATTCATCGTAAAGAGAATGCAGGTGCTGCTGAGAAACCAATTACCATCCACTCAACTCCTGAAGGCTGTTCAACAGCTTGTAAAATTATTATGGAGATCATGCAAAAGGAAGCTCAAGATACTAAATTGTGAGTAAAAAGCATTTCATTGTGGAAGCATTAAAAGTTTTGAATTCTCACTAGCTCCATTTAAAGTCATAGTCTTTAAAGCTGTTAACAAGTGAATATTTGCTGTTATCCATATCTAAGTAGGTAAAGGTACTGAGATATTTTACCTTACAGGATAGTCTACTTGCTTAATTAGCCCCAGCATGCTTCTGTGATTTCAGTTGTTGTCTGGCTGTGACTTTGAGGTGAACTGGAGCAAATATGAAAGTTTCTCGAGCAACTGACAGCTTTTAGTCTGAGTGAGCACAACAAGTTGTGAGCCCTCACTAAAAGCTTTAAGATCTATTTCTTCCCTCCCAACAGCTCTAGTTACTTCAGTCTGAGCTTTATTTAGTTAAAGGTATGCTGTAATTGAGTTATCGGTGATAGTGCTTGAAAGCCCATTGCACTTGGACTTATTCTGCATGCAGTGAAAGCATGTAATTGTGGATATTTCAATGAAAATTAAATTTATCCATAACATGCATAAAAGCTTGTACTCTGGTCTCCAAAAGTCTCACTAGGTATAACTTCCATTACAGTACAGAAGAAATTCCCTTGAAGATACTGGCACACAACAACTTTGTTGGCCGACTTATTGGCAAAGAAGGAAGAAACCTGAAGAAAATTGAGCAGGACACAGATACTAAAATCACAATATCACCGTAAGTTTTTGGTGGCCTGATTTTCAGTGAGATGTTAAATGGCAGCAGTACTGCCATGGGATGTTCAGGTACAGAGTTCTTAGAAAAATATTCTGTGTGTTGAAGGCTGAGATAACAGCCCTTCAGAGGCCTTTCCATCATATGGATTAAACTGTTGCTTAAGCTCAGTTAAATTTCATGTAAACAGTGAGTCTTCATTGTAAACTCAGTCAAGAGCAAGCCTAAAAATAACATAGGCTATGTGGAGCCTGTGTTAGACTATATTTTAAGTGTCAGTTGTTTCTAATATATTATACCATATGTAATGATGATTGTTTGAAACTATAAGTCTGGATCAGTTCTGAGCTATGTGTGAAAATGAGTGAAATTAGTGATGTTTTAGTTTCCCGTATATATTAAATTCTTGGACTGGAAAGAAAGAAATAGAGCAAATGAATACTGAAAAGGGTATCTTTAGTAGCAGTTCTGTCCCTCTTGACCACTGACAGCCAAATTACAACACATTGGCTAGTCTGGTGCAAAGTAATAGCTTTTTTGGTCTGACTTTGTGAGGGTATCTGAAACCTTTTCAAATTTAGCTGAGATTAAACAGGAGTTTTCACCTTTACTGGAAATCTGTAAATCACTGATTAGATTAACATCTCTGTAGAAGCTTGGCAGTCAACAGTAGTTTTACCCTGGAGTAATATCTTCAGAGAACCTCCTGTTCTGAATAATGAATGCTCTGGCATGAACTTCCAAGCATTTGAAGGCATCCTGGATTTGGCTTTAGCCAGGAAGGGTGAGAATTAGGCTTACAGGCTGTAGGAAAGGGAAAAGGTTTGGAAGACACATGAAGATGTGTGAAGAGGTGTGAATACATGCAGGAGACAAAAAAAGTAGTGCAGGAAATAATTCAAACGAGGACAAGGAAGCTGCGAGTAAATGTGGCTCTTCAAAAAGAGGAAAACAAATTTAGATGAAAGCACCTGAGGCCTTCCTTAAAGGTGTGTGTGTGTTTATGAATTAATCAGAGGAAAATAAATAGAGAAAAAGCACCTAAATAGGTGTGCTTCAAGAATATATTTTATAGGGCTAGCATGCTCTCCTGAATATGTTTGCATAAACATTTTATCTGCAAACAGTACACAGACTATTAATGCTAAAAGGAGAAAAATGTGTACGGAGTACATGAAAAAATGGTCTTCATTCCATGAAATCCGCTTGTCTTTATTGATGATGACACAAATAACACATTGTCTGTAAATAGCTACAGAGTAGTTTTTAATTTACTGAGTTAAAGGCTTCTTTGCATTAAAATCTTGGCCTCAAGATTATATTTGTCATACTATGCCTAAAATAGCCCCCTGAAGTCATCTGGTGTAATCAATACAAAAATGAGAGCATATATGCCCATTGATTTTGCTATTTCTAATTAGTCTTTCTCATGATCTCTTCATTCAGGCCTTTGGGTAAGCTTGTCCATAAATTTAAAGGCAGATGGCTTGGGAAAGCGTTTCCTCTCTTCTCTGGGATGTTTCCCAACATTTTCCTTCCATAGGCAGTACTTCAGTGCTCATGCACTAGAGAGTCAAGTGGATGTGTACTGTGCCTGCCCCTGCTTGGCTGAGCTGTGCAGGCTGCCATGCTGCCTGCTGTGCAGGAAGGCAAGGCCTCGCGTGCTGCTTCCTGTCCTTCCTGCCACGGGCTTCCTCACTCTGCATCCTGCTCTGCACTTTGTCTGCACCCCTCTACCTTTCCTCAGTGCATGGCTATGCCATGGCTTCCCAGTGTGTTTAATCCACGTTACCACAGTAGGTTTGCATCTGTTGTCAAATAGAACACTGGTTTAAAGCAGTCACCCTTTCATTTTCCCTGAGGAGTTACTAGTGTTGAGCAGCAAATGCTGACTTGCACACAGCTTTTCTTTTCCCCACTTTGAGGGTTTGGAGGCTCTCCTGCAGTTTCACTGAGGCTGGGCTTTTCTCCAGTTTCCTTAAGGAATATACCATAGTTCTCAAGGAAAGAATGTTTTTATGGTGTGCTTCTGAGGTGTCTAAAATGTGTGTGAAGCCCTGTCCCAGCTGGCAGTGCTGTGTGAGGTGGGACACGGCTGCACTGCCCTGCAGCAGCTCTGTGTGCTCATGCACAGTGTGTGGCTCTGTTTTGTGCAGCAACCAAGTGTGTCCCAGCCACACCCCGCCCCAAACCTCGCTGTGAGGGTTTTGTTGGGTTTCCCAGGATGACAGAGTTTCCCCACATTATCTGAGGATGTGTTTGAACTGTGTTATGAACTGATACTACAGCCTTTGGAGGGCAAACTCGACATGCTTGGATGTTGTTACACTCAAATGATAAATCTGGATGATCTTCTTTGTTTGCTAATTAACTGTGCTTCTGTGTCATTGCAGATTGCAGGATTTGACACTCTATAATCCAGAAAGGACCATTACAGTTAAAGGCAGTATTGAAACTTGTGCCAAGGCTGAGGAAGAAATCATGAAGAAAATCAGGGAGTCCTATGAAAATGATATTGCTGCTATGAATGTGAGTTTCCTCAGGGTGTGGGCTCTTTCTGGGACTAAAACCACAGAAGGATTTTGGGTGTGAGGGACCCCTGGAGGTTGCCTGGCCTAGCAGTAGGCCACACTTCAAATTTAAACCAGGTTGTGTAGGGACTTGAGTTCTCCTTAACATTTCCATGGATAGAAACCCATAGTGTCTCTGGGCAGCCTGTGCCCTGTCTCACTGCTCTCATGATGATTTTTTTTCCTAATACCACATCAGAATTTTCTGTTGCAGCCTCTCTGTTGCCTCATTTATTTGTGGGAGTGTAGGCAAGCATTTTTGTTATTTATGTTTGCTATTTTAATGGAGACTTTTTCTGGTTTATTTTTGAGTGGGAAAACTGAGAACTTTATTTAGACTGAGGAAATGAATGAGCATTTAATTTTTTTCTTGTTGCAAGGACCTGAAGCAGGGTATGTTTGTGCTGTTGTGGCTTATGTGCTCTGGCTTGCATGTTTTTTAAAGAAGTGATTTAGTCTCATCACATAAATAGCATAATAATGTGTGGAAGAAAGATCCCTCCTGTTTTTAATTATTTCATTTAAGAAGGTCTTATTAAGGTTTTTTGCTTGATGTAGATGATAAAGGCATTTACCTATTTGAAGATGATTGGTGATTATATGATGAAAACAACATACCTCATTAGTTTGCCAAAGTATTACTAATGCATATTGAGAAATGATTGAGATTTTTGATAGTTAGGAAAAACATTGTATGTGCATGTGTATCCAAATCTTATGGTCTAGAGTTGGAATGGAAATGTTTTTTCAGTTTACAGTAGTCCTGACTTTCTAGAAATGTCTGTTTTCATGCTTATCTTACCAAGTGAATATTCTCCCCACTTTTTCCCCTGTGTCCCCCACACAAAGCAAATTGCAATACATGAGGTACTCACGAGGAGCAAAGTATTCAGTAATGGTGCATTTTTGTTTCATACAACAAGCAGGAACATGGGGTGAGTTAGAGACTGTATTGCTATTTGGCAAAGGTACGGAAAGTCAAAAAACTACCTCTGTTACTGTATAGGTTTTGAGTTTAGTTTGTAGTGATTATTCAGGTAGCTTCTGAGGTGGTGAAGTTTTGAGGTTTTTTGGTGTCCTGTGATTGACTTATCTTAATGGCCTGAGACAGCACTTGTCTCTCTAGCTGAAATATTTCTAAAGCATGTTCATGTTTTTGAGTAATAATCTGGAAAAGGGAAAGGGGTGCTGACTAGTTTTGTATCGGACAACAAATGCTTCCTACCACGTGACGATGTCACTTTTCTCAGGTGTGGTCAAGCAAGGGACATGCAGCTTTATAGCTGATCCTTTCCCAGCAATTGCTGAAGATATCTCACTTCATCTTTTGCAAGGGAGGGAGGATGGGGTAATAGTGTCACATACATGTTCCCCCAGTGTAAGAAAAGCAGGGCTTTGTACATGATCTTTCTCTGTTTCTACAGGGCTGTCTTTTTAGTATAAGGACAAAACTACTGTTTTTCTGATAAATTTGTTCACTCTGAAAGTAAATAGTACTATTATCTGAACATCTTGCTGTAAAATTTGAAATGTGTTTTGATGACTAAGTTGTAGCAAGTGATCCCCATCTGCCTTTCCTACTATGTGTTTTTGATGTTATTGGTCTGTACATGCGTCTGGGAAACAGGTTTGAATGAGAGTCCTTTGGGTAATGGAAATGACTTTCTTTTAAAATAACATCCCAAAAGGTTAATAGCATATGCCAACTGGGATTTTATTAGAGTTAATAACCAGGACTCTAAATCTTAACTCCTTTGCCATTGCAGCTTCAAGCACATTTAATTCCTGGATTAAATCTGAATGCCTTGGGTCTGTTCCCACCTTCTTCTTCAGGAATACCACCTCCCGCAGTGAGTGTTGCCTCCGCTGCTGCTGCTGCTTCATATCCACCTTTTGGGGTAAGGGAAGCTCTGATTGTGGCTGGTCAGTGCATGGTGATACTAATGGCTGCAATGCTGCATTTTTTGCCCTTTTCCCCCAGAAAATCTGGAAGGCTGTTTTGCTAGCTGTGTTCTGTCATTTTTCTAAATGCTGTCTGTCTTCCTGCTTGCACACTGAAAAGTATTTCATGTGGCTGCAGTTGGGAGCAGGCATTAGTTGTTTTTCTAGTGAAATGCTCAGTGAAACTGGAAAATAGTGCTGCTTAGAAAAGTGTTAGATTTTATTTTATATAGAATTTGAATTATTGCACAAAGAACTTCCACATAAAATAGCATTTCAAAATTGCTGGAATTGGCAATTAACAATGTTAGTCTGCAGTTTTATTCCTTGTAGTATGGAAGGAAAAGAAATTATCTCTTGTCATGAAGTGGGAATCTATGTGTAGCTAAAGTGTTTGTTTGAATGTAGCAGTTTTATAAATGCCCTGTTGAAATGCAATACTGCTAAATATATAGTATGTAAATTGCATGGATCAGTCTCCAGAAAGCTGTGATTTACTTGCCATTTTGCTCTCTAAAAAATACATGAAAAAGTTTAACAGAATCTTACTCAAATTCTTTGCTGATTAGTAAACATAAATGAGGAATTTTACTATGGAGCAGAAGGTGATTTGTTGTACCAGAAACCTCCAGAGTCAGTCTGGAGCTGAGATGGTGCTTTGCTTTCAAGAAAAGACAACCTCATTACAAGGAAAAGGTGGTGTTTTTTCATCTCTTTTCTGTTTCTCTGCTGCTGGTTGTTAGCAACTCAATGCAAGGTGAATTTTCGAAACAATTCTAACAAGTCTCTTAAGAAGTAGATGGCAGAACTTTACAAACTCTGCTGTGTTTGACTTGGTCCCCTTCTTTGCCCAACAGTGACATCTAGAGAGCTGAGACTCTTCATGAACTAGAAACGTGAAAACACTAAACTCCATCAAATAACTCAAGTTATGTTGTACTAAAGGGTAGTTGTGGTATAAATATTTTTCCCAGAGGAAGAAGCCAAGAGAGAGTCAGTGCAAGGACCAGGAAAAATTCTTCTCTTGTAGCATTGTTTGTAAAAATGAACAACTTTGGTGTTATGAATGTATTATGAACTATTTTGAGTATAATAGTGGCTTTATCAGAAAAATGTGCTTCAATGAAAGCTACAATAGAAATATGTTTATACTCAGTTATTTTACTGTCAATAGCAGAGCCTCCATTTATGACAAACAAGTTCTCTCCCTCACAGTCCTTCTGCACTTCAATTAGATTGGCAGACTAAACTAAACAATACAGGTTTCTGCTTCACTGCATTATAGAAAATGCCATCTCTGGTAATGAATTGCCTCAGGTTTTTTCTTAAATACTAGATGTGGTTTGTTAAAAGTATATAACTTTCTATATTGGTAATTAAAAGTGTGGCTTTTCCTGTCTTTTTACTCCAGATTTGCAGACTACTTTGCTATTCTTGAGATTCATATTGTAAGCCCACAGTTCTGTTCATCACTCAGTTTATTTTCATTTCTTTTCCACTTTCCCCCCCTGTTGTGGTTCCTTTTGCTTTAAATATGCACCTAAACAGTGCTGAATTTGGTGGTTACTCCTGTCTGTCCCTCTGTTGCTAGTGCACCTTTACCCCCCAAATGCACCTCTTTTGGCCTGCAAAGATCTCTGGCAGTATCCAGGTTTCTGGAAAGAGGATAATGGCAACATCTGGAAAAAAGCATCAAGAAACAAATGTCATTGTGCAGAAACTGTGCAGCTGGAAGTTCAGATCACTGTCTGAACTCTCTTGCTTCTGTTTGTGCTCATTCCTCTGAAATGGCTCTCATTCCATGCAGTCTAGATGTGTGGCCAGCTAACATGCAGAAAGAAGGGATGAGCTTACAGACTGGGAGGTGAACTCAGATTTTGTGGAGGTTGGGGGTGGTACTGATACAGCCCCTGAGTCAGACACTAAGGGCTTCTAAAGCAAATGTATGAACAAAGGGAATTATCTCACCTGTTTGTAACTAAATGTGTTGGTATTTGGAAAAGAGCAGGTGGCTCTGTGGGCTTCAGGTGAGTCAGCCCCTCAAATTACTTGGAGTGCTTGTTGCTCTCTGAGGAGAGAAAACAAGAAAAAGTATGAGTCTATTCCTTTAATGGATGCATTAGTTTCCATTTGGAAGACTTTTAAGTCTTGTGTATGAATTAATTTTCTGTAACTTTTGAGCTTTACTCTCCTCTAACTTTTTCCCCTAGTAGAACAGTTTTTCAGACACTGATTAAATTGGTTATTGAGGCATTCACAAGTAGAAAGAGAAAAAAAAAGTCTGGCTATATTTTGAAGGAGAAATTGATACATTTTGAAAGGCTAAAGGTAACCACAGGGGGAGATCTAGGAGAACTCATAAGGGATTTAAAAACTAAAATAAAATCTGTGTGTCTAAAAGAGGCTTTGGGGAAACAAGGTCTTAGAAGAAAAATTAATGGAAAACTCCCAGGGAGACTTTATGTCCATTTACCTATGAGCTATTTGTTACCAAGTTCATTATTTTGACAAAAGCATTTGGACAACCCAAGTCCCTTTACTATGTTTTCAGTGCATGTCCTTTTATGCTTGGGAGCAGGGATTAGTGGATATTGAAGATATCCCTTTCAGGAAAGTGGAAATCCTTTCTGAAAACACTGCTGGCATCAGGGTCTAAAGAAGTGTATCCTGCTGCTGCCCTGCTTATTTGTGTGTAGTGCAAGTTTTGCCTTCTGCTCAGGGCTGCCTCTTCCCTGTCTCCTGTAAGGTGTGCTCCCCAGCAGTCTCAGCTACAGCATCACTTGGCATCCAGGTGTCTGAAGTCTGTGCTTAAAGCTGTACAGAGAGCCTTGGGACACCCCTGTGCTGTGTCTGAGGGTGGGTTTGAAGCTTTTATTGCAAAATCTGTGTATGGACCTTTTCTTCACCTCATTGTGGGGATGGACTTGCCTGGGGCTCTCCCTTGGGTCAGAAGAATCAGGTGGATGAGTTTGGGAGTTTGCAGCAGGGTTTCCATATGGAGCTGATGGTTCATATGAACTACTTTCAAGTGACAAGGTGTGGTTGTGACCTTGTATAGGACTTGTTCCCAAAGAAACTGAAGTGTCATCTTAATTATTGAAACAATGATCTGTCACATTCCTGCTGCTGCGTTTTTAACATGGGTATAAAGAGGAAAAACCTGCATAGACAGATCTAGGATTTTGTAACAGTGCCAGGGCTTAGCAACAGTTCTGAATGCTCATACACACAGCTGGAGCCAAGTGTTCCTGAAACATTCTGTACTCAGGAGCTTGAGGCTGAGTAGTTAAATAGGTTTGGCTGTGCTAACATGTGTGATGCTTCATCCTATCCCTCTTCATGCAAACCTTTAAGACATTTGACAAGAGCATAAACACTGTTCTCCAGCTGCTTCAGCTACACTCTGGTATCACAAGCTTAGGAAATGGTGATGTTATCAGTTATCAAACACTAGTTTGCATTTAGTTCCTTGGACTGGGTCACATTCAGGAGAATGATTTCCATGTGACTCAGAGACCTTGCTCCATGATGGTTAACTGTGATGTACAGCACCAAAACCTCAGCTAAATTAATCTAAAAAGATGCAGATTGTGTCTCAGTAATAATCTGGGTGCTGCTTTTACTCTTTGTTGTGGCAGTGGAGCCCCCACAGGAAGGCACAAGTTGTCCTTGGTACTTGTCTGGTGGCAGATACAAACACACACATGGGCACGTGGCCTTTGCACGTGGCTAACAGTGTCTGATTACCACAGCAGCATCCATTTTCTTGTATTTTTACCTATTGCTAGCAACAATCCTTGATATTGAAATTGTGTAGTTTATTTGCAGAGTCCAGGTTCTGTTTGCCTGTTCAAAGCACTCATTTTGTGCAGTTGCTGAAAAGGGATGCAATGGAATTGCATATTGTGCTTCAGTTCTTGAACGTTCCTCTCTCTTCTTGCAAAAGTCCAAGATCTGTTTGATTTTTTCCTGGATTCCTAAAATACAAACAAATCAGAATGTGAGAATCTTTGCAATGCTATATGGTTTGAGGGAAAAGTAGGACTTAACTGAGACATTTAAAAGTATTAAGAGCTAAAAATTCTTTTTACTGTCAAATGGCTGTGATTTTGCTCTTATGATCCTGGTGATAGGCTCAAGCTAATGGTCTTTTTTTTGACTGACCAATGCCCTTGTGTGACCATATTAAGGACCAGTAGCCTTTCTGTGCTTATTTGTACCCAATGTCTTGTCCAGCTGCCTTTGGACCTGGAAAACCACCACTTTCTGTTTATCCTCAAATCTTTCTCCTTAGCTGTGCACTTAAATGCTTGTGTGTGTTGCAGCTCTGACATGATTGCCAAGAGCTTTGTTGGTCTGCCCACTGTCACTTGTAACAAATATCATGACCTGAGCACCTGCACAAAGTGCTGGGATTTCTGTGAGGAGGAGAGTAAGGTTCTGCAAAAGGGAATATCACCCATGCTTATGTTTTCCAGAAGATATGTTGCCACCAAAAAAAAAAAAGAAAGTACTTTTAGCAAGTATCCCAGCCAAACTGCTTCAGATGTAGTGTTGTACTGCTCAAAGCTGTTTTGATGGAGTTGTTGCTTCTGTCTTCTGAACTGTGGGGAGAATATGCACATACTTGTCTCTCAAGAATAGAATTTTGTTCTCGTGCAACACTGAAGGTTTTAAAGCTTCAAGCAAACAAGAAATCCTTATCTTAAAATCCAACTGTGTACAGTCATGCAATTAATACACCTGGCCCACCTACTGGGGTTAAGTGGGTTGTGCCCTTCCTTTTATAATTGGAACTTTGCATGTTTAATTTTACATCCAACTGCATTTCTTTTGCAGCCTCTGGATCTGAAATTTGGCATCCCAAGGGCATGGGGGAAGAAGGGATAACCTGTGGAGACCTCATCCTGCCCTTAAATGCCCTGAAACAGGGTAGTAGAATTAATTCTGTCTCTTGGCAGGTAAACTCAAAGTAAGGTGAGAAGTAGAGAGCTTTTCTCCATAAGAGAAGTTCACACCAGCTGCTCTTCTTCTTCTGTAAGGTCATGGAAGAGATACATGAACTTCTGCCCTGTGAAAGTTGGCTAGAGTGAAGACATGCTCCTCTGCTTGCAGTGGGACTGCTTTCTCTGCTGGCCTTTTTGGACACCTGTTGTGGCTTCTTGAAGCTCTGCCTTCAAAAAAAGGAGCACTCTTTCTAACCTTTTCTCTAGCCTCACAGTGAACTTTTATGTGATATGCATATGGGCTTCTAGGAAGAGACAGAGAGGAACAGGAAAATTAAAGAAAAAAAACCCCAACAAAACAACAAAAACAAAGAAGATGTCATTTCATACAGTAAACAAATCCAAGAAATCAAACCACCTTTTTCTGATTACAAAAAAACTCTTGTACAGTTAGGCTGATAGGTTACTCTCCTTTATTCTTTTTTGCCATCTCTTGAAGCTTTTTGTTGCAGGTGAGGAACATGCCAATGGAAAACTTTCTCCTTAGAAGATGTTGTGGTCAAGAGAAAGATTCCTTCTTTATTCTCCAGTCATTTTCTTAAATAATAATAGTAAAGAAGACAACCTCTATATTGAATAGAAGTAAGAGAAGAAATAACTGCGTTGTGCTTTTGGCAGGAAAGAAAAGTAATTTAAAATGAAAAATTGCTTCATTGAGGGCCTTCATTTGATGCCCTGAGCATAGATGAGAAACACAAGGAAGAGGAAAAACTGTCCTATGTTTCCAGGTACTTTGACTCTTACTTGGTGAAGTTGGGCTCCTTTGGATGTCTGGGTTTGATAGGATTAATTTGTGCAACTGTTATGCTTGATCTATCCAGAGGAAGTAATGTCTGTTCATCTATGATGTGTGTAGTTGCAAGTGGCTTTGCCCTAATTTGCCCAGCTTGTTAAGCAGTAGATGATTTTTGAGAAGCTGTCCTGCAGCCAAAAGAGGATGTGGTTTTGAGGGATGAAGAAGGATTTGCCAGTGCTTTTACAAAATTATTTTACATTGGTGAAATTAGAACCATACATGTGCAGCACATGCAATCTTGAGGAGGGCACTGTAGGACAACAGCACTGTCTGAAAAAATCTACCTGCTAATTAGACTCCTTTTGAAGATTGCAGCCTCAGTGCCTTGAAATACACCTTTACTGATGGTTAATTTCTTACATTCATAATGAGGCTTTTTTTTTTTTTGACAACTAAAAAAATTTAGTTCTTGGTGTGTAACATTGTGGGATTGTTTTGCCCTATGGAGAAAATGGTTGGTCTTCCCACTGTGTTGAAAGTCTCCTGCTTCTGCCATGCTGTGCTGGCAGGGACATGTGTCCAGAGCAGTCAGACTATTCTGCCTCTGGAGATGGACCAACCCCTCAGTGAGGGAAGGAAAAATGCAACTGGCACCCGATGATGTTCCAAGATCTGGCAGGTCAGTGGTATAGGTTGTCAAGGTGTTGAAGCCTCCAGTTATTCTTAATAGCTTCTTTTAGAGTTCTCAGGTTGTCATAATGCAAATAGCATCACTAGTCATCCATGCTTTCTAAAATAAAAATGGTTTCTTCTTCGCTGCAAGTTTGAATACTTGTAGAGATTTGTAGTCTCTTGGAACAAGAGAATTAGAATTTGTGTTGGTTCCCTGCTTTTAGATTCTTGTGGGAAGATTTAATTGGAGTTCCCCTTGACCATCTCAGAGTCTCAAGCCCTAAGTACCAGGCTCCAAACCTTCTGGATGTTAAACTGAATGGCAAATTTAATTCCTTAAGGTGCCAAATATTTTGTTACTAGGGTGTACTGAGCTCCTTCAGGCCAGAAACAAAAGTAGGTCAAGTCCTCATTCTGTTGTATCTGGCTCCATCTCTGGTTTGTTTGTTAAACATGATGGAAAAATAAGTGATCTTTGTGTTTACACAACCTGCTTTTCTGGCAGCTGTCAAGGAATCTGAGAGCAGTCCCTTTATAAACCAGAGCTGATGAGTACCTGCATCTTCCAAAGCCATTGATTTCATGGGCAACTTCTATGGATTTTGAGTGTCTGTATGACTGCTGATTCACAGCTATTATTTTTGAAGTGGAAGTGTTTATATGCGTACAATTTTTGATGGTCATACAGTGTTGCAACACTGAATACCTATGCTTGCTGCTTGTGAATGACCAGCAAAATTCCTGCTTACATAGTTTCACAATCTGTTCCTTATGTTGATTTCTGATTTTGGCTGTCTGTTCTGAATAAAAGGTGGCAGATTGCTTTTTTTGGCATTGTGGCCAGTCAGATTTTGCAAAAACAAAAAGTTCATGCCATGTTCAGAAATATGTCAAACCTGTTCCTGCTTGTAAATTGCCTTATAATCAGCCTGCCAGAAAATGTTCCTTCTCTGCTTCCGTGATTTGTACTCCCTTGTTGCTAGCTAGGCTGTCATGTTGGAAAAACTTCTATGTGTGGTTCTTTTAGTGACTTCTAGTAGTCCAAGAAGATCCTCAGTTCAGAGACAATCATGATGAAAAGTAGTAAATTTGAGAGCCAAGAAGTGGAATGAGTAGTACTAAGTGAAATTATTCCAGTGGCATCTCACTTAAGGTACTGACCACTGTGTAAGAACAGCTATCTTTGAGTTTCAGGTGTTGAAATGTGGTAGTCTCCAAAATGGAAATGTAGACAGGGTGGGTCATTCTTAGATTTTCAACCCAGAGGAGAGGACCAGCTCAGCTAGATGGACAGAGGACACTCACACATAATTTCTGAGGCTGATTGTAGGGGGGAAAGAGGTAGGGCTGCATGACCTTTCCATGGGCTGTGTGTCCCAGAAAGGGTCATGCCCTTGGTTCATCTAGTGACATGAGTGTTTCTCACATAATGCAGCATTTGCACTAAAGGGGAGCATCTTGGATTCACCTGGGGCTCATGGGAAGGTGGAACCCTGGCTGGAGGGTGGCTGGGCAGTTCATGCATGGCAATATGAGCAGTGCTTTAATGTGCAAATCAAAGTGAAAAATAGGCATTGCTTCCTTTAAATTGTTTTGCTACTGCTTGACTGACTGAATTCAGCAATGCAGAATCCTTCTGAGTGTGATCCTGGATTTTCAGGCAGTGAGTGTGGCAGAAAGCTTTAGACTCTCAGCATGGACCTAAATCTGTTTGAAGTAGACCTAAAAAGCTTGGAGGGTGCAGAGAGTTCAGGCTGCAGTTTGTTGATTTGTGCTGGCAGCAGCGCTTCAGCTCAGTGATTGTACATGATGGTGCCACAAGGTATCTGCAAGGATGTTATGAAACTGTGGATCATGTTAGACCTATCTGCTAAAACTTTGTTTTCCTTAATGAGCCCCTTGTTTCCAATGAAGGCTTAAAGTTTTAGCACTAGTATTGCAAAATGAATACTCTAGGATTTCTTCACCATCATCTCAAGCTTATTTCTTATCATTGTATTGAATCCAACTAGAATGTCTTCAAGGATACTTGGCTAAATGTTCATTTCCCCTTGCTGCAAGTTTTCATTACTGAATAAATAAGAGCATGTAATGTAGCTGTGGGCCAGGATAATTCTTCACAGTACATTGCAAAAACATGGTTTAAATTTTGGCTTTGGATCTGGTACAGGGTTTGAATAATATGATACCTCACTTCCTGACAAACTCAGGGTATTCTGAAATCTGAATGAGCTGTCTGCAAATCTGCCTTGTCTTGGTAATCATGGTTTTTGGGAAGAGGATAGAAAAGCAAAAAAAGGAACTTTTTAATGTAGTCACTTACTGTCTGTATTAATTGACTTCTGCCAAGTGGATTTGTTTACTATGTAAAAAAAAAAAAAAAAAAAAAAAAAAACAAAAAACAACACCAGTATCTCACTAGGCTAAATGGTAGCTCCATGCAGTCTTACAACAGTTCTTAATTATTGCCTTCATAACTAAAAATCCTGATGCTGACTTAAAATGGATAACATGACTTTGTGACTTAAAATAAATGTCTCGTGCTAAGGTAATTTATTTGCAACATGAAACATAACAAGCTTAGGAACCAGAAAGATCTGATTCTTCTCCCATTCATGTCTGGCTTAAAAGTCTATTCACTTCAGTGGGTACAATATTTTAAAAGATTTACAGCCTCATCCCAAATGTTGCCAAGGATTTACCAACCACATGCATTTGATGGAGCAAGGGGTCTATGGAGACACTTACGCACATGACTGGAAAAAATTTTGTACTGTTGGCAGGCTTGCAGAAAAAGACTGAGATTAATGCTCAAATTAACTTGAGGGACATAAATAACAAACATACCCCCTTATGAGCCCTGACTCATGCTGACTGAGGGAGCTGTGGACTGACCTAGCAGCATCATCAGCCAAAATCAAGCGAGGAGGGGTCGTCTTGGGGAAGAACTGAGGAGGCAAATCTCTGTTGGCTTTTCTGTGTATTATTTGTTGTTATCTGTTGTTCTTTGTTTTTCAAATGCCATTTTTCAAATAGGATGTCCATTCCCTCAGCTGTAGTGACTTGGGACCTGCTTTTTTACCTATCACCCCTCTATTCTGGAGGGTCATAGCTTACTTTTCCTGAGTTTTCATTCTTGCCTGACTGTGCTATGGCTCTGTTACACAAGTGTGAGATGAGGAGCAATTCTTTTCCTTCTGACAATCTAACAGGTAAGGGAAAATCTCTCCTCCTGTGTGACTTTCTGCAGTTTGTAGGATTGATGCACCAGGAGTTGGCAGAGAAAAGTTATAACAACCTTAGCCTAAGGGCAGATGGTCTCTACAAATCTTTCTAACCCTGCAGGCAAGAATTGCAGAAAGAGGAGTGAATCTGCGAATTTTCTTGGCTGGGACTCCTCAGCTTCTAGCTCTGGTGTGCAGCAGTAGCCCTCATGCTGAAGGACTGGTGGCAATATCCCAAGGAGAGGAAGAACCTCACTCCTGCTGAAACTCTGGAAACCAGGAAATGATGGCTGTGCTAAGCCAGTTTCCTAAGAGTTAATGTGCTAGGGTTGGCAGCAGAAGGAACAATCTCCTGTAGGGCTGCAGGGTCTGGCTGGAGTGAAGGGGATAATCCTGATGCTACATGCAGTGCAGGGACTCCAGGTGAGCCCAGAGTAATGGGGAACCAGCCAGGAGTTACATGATTTACCAACAGATCAGTTTGTCTTGGATGGTGATGGTGGGAATTTAAAAGGGAAATATCAAAAAAAGAAGATAAATAGTTGGTATGGACTGTTGGGCTAGGGACAGATGGCTGGAGCTCAGGGACTTGCAGGAGGTGTGGAGGGAGGTGTATCCAAGCTGCTCCAGGAAAGAGTTGTGTTAGTGTAAAAAGTCAGAGCTAATAGTCTGCTGCAGCAGTTGCTCAGTGTCATCCAGTGGGGTAGATTAATTTCCATCTCTGTGTTAGATCACCATTTTCAATCATGATTTAAATGAGCAAGCAGGAAATCTGATTTAAGTTGACTTATTGAATTTTATATGTGTACTTTAGTTATCTTTCTGAAAGCCTTAGAGTAGTCTGTACCTTTGCTTACACTGAATATGTCTATTTATACAAGTATGCAATTTCACATTTGCTTTGGGTAATGTATATTTTCCTTTTTCTGTTAACAATGATGAATGATGCTTTTCTTATTTTCTTGATTAATTTTAACTTCTGATTTTCATCAGGCAACATTTGGATGGAAATTGGAATCCAATTAATGAACAAAACAGCATTTAAAATTGTTTTCATTAGTTCAATGTGCTGGATATAGACAAAAATTCCTTATCAACCCTGTTTTGCGACTAAAGCACACTGATTTTTGCAGAAACAAAGCAAGTACTTTCTGCTATTTATGAATTGAACTAATTGTTTCTGTTCACCATGCTTTTGAAGAATCTGTTTTGTATATCTAAGAATCTTGGTTTCTGGAGCTCTTCTCTTAAAACACAAAGCCACAGAACCCCAAAACAACCTAGATTCTCCATAGAAGTGAATATCTCAGTGGTCTGTGTGCCACAGCTACACAAGACAAACTTCTCTTATTTGGGTGGACTAGCCATGAGCCCATACTGCAAATATTGCTGAGGCAGAAGAGGTGGTCTGTGCATCACAGATACTGCAGAGGGCTCCTTGCAAATTAGGGTGGATGGATAGACTACAAATCTTGGTGAACCTAGGCTGCTACTCTAAAAGATTTACTTTCTGCATTCCTGTCTGTTCCCAGGGCTGGGCTGACTTTGAATAAAATATTTCCTTATGTAGGGGGAAAAAATAAACTGAATGGGGAAGAAGAGAAAATTGTCCAGGAGACCTTACTCTTGTCAAAAAATATATATACATACATATTTTGGCTTTTAAATTGTAAGTATATATTTAAGCAGACTTGGCTATAAGGGAGTGAACGTTGAAGCTCAGATTTCACAGAGTGGGAAATCAGTTCCCTAAATTTAGTGCTTCTAACATATGTTTAAGGTCTAGGAATCTATTTCTGCTATAACTCATGTTAGGAGTTCCTGGAAAGCTCTATGACTTATGTGGCATGGCATGGGTAAGATTAAATTATAGCTGATTTTGTTCCATCCTGAGATCCCCAGAAGCATCTGTAAGATTGATGGGTGGTGTAGTCATTGCATTAGGTTTTGATGTGTTTCTTTTGCAGGCTAGGTTTCCAGTAAATACAAAAGGATTTAAAAATTATTGTGGGTAAGGAGATGGACAGATAGTAATTTGAACTTGGTGTTGTGATACTCTCAAAAGTGTTAACGTTAGACTTGATTTCTGCCAGAAGAAAAAAAGAAAGAGGAATATGGTTTTTGAGTGGTTAAAAATCAGTGTGTATAACATAATTTCTCTAAATCTTGCGTGATGCTATACTGGAGATGAATTTGGTTACATATATATGCCAATGTGGTGCTCCAAACAAGAATTTAAAAAATTCCAATGTTTGAACTGCTGAATATTGACAGATTCTCCACTATTCCTTAAACATGTATCATTATTACAGCAAAATGCAAGTTTTCTATTAAAGAACATCAGTAACTCACAGAAAAGGACTTTTGAAAAAATGTCCTTTACGATAAAATAAGTTGAAATGTATCAAAACGTCAAAACTATGAGGAAGGATGGGAGGAAGGTGCTACAGTGAGGTGATTGCACAGTTAGAAAGGCACAGGTACATCTTTTGTCTTCTGTTGCCTTTGCTGCCCACGTTTTGTGTTTGAGGGTGAGGCAACAAAAAGGAATTTCAGTGGTGGATTGAATCCAGCCAAGAAAGTGGCTTGAAACCAAGCTTTGGGAAGGAGAGGGGAGAACTGCTCAGCAGGCAGATGGGCAACAGAGGGAAGGCAGGAAATATATGCAAACAAAAATAATGAAGTTTGATTTGTTTCTATGGTACAGAAATGTGTCTGGAGGTGGGTTTAGGTAGAAGCTGTGTAAATTCTTGAAAACCAAGTCAAGTTACACGTTTGCTTTGCTGCAGTGTTGTAGTAATTAGCTGGAAGAGGCTGGCTGGAGAAGCATGTGGCAGGAAAATTTCAGCAGTGGATTTCTGCAGGAGCTGAAGTATGTGTGGACAATTGAATGTAGGGGTCAAGAAGAAGAAGAGCGAGCAAGGGGGTGGATAAGCTGTCAGGACTGGAAGGAGGGGTTGCCTCTACACTCAGTGCAATGGGTCCTTGCAACAAAACTGGAAAAACCTAAATGCTTCATGAACTTGCAACCATTTAGAAAGAGTTTTTTGAAGCGCTAAGATCAAGTGAGTACCTACAGTAGCATTTCCAAATTGCTGGAAATCTTGCTGGATTCACAGTGAACATGTAAAAGGACTTACTATGACAACACTCAGGATGTTTGTAATAATAGGAGAAGAATGAGTAATCTTCTGGAAACTATATATATAAGTATATACTGAAGTGGCTGTATCTTTCATTACAAATATGTAGTTTTAGGGTGTAGTTTTGAGATCATTTTAAATTGATCTGGAGGCAGATTAAAAGAGGTGCTCCCACTTTTTCCCATTCTCTAATTGTTGTTTCTTCCTCCCTTGGTCACAGACTGCCACTTGTGTGTTGCTCTGGTTATTTGGGTCAGGGACTTACTGCCTGCCTTAAAAACCAGCTGGATTTGCAAAGCTGCTGGCCTCAAAGCATGCAAGGCAGTGGGGAGGCTGGGAGTGGAGGGCTGCATCCATGTGGATTCAAACCAGCATGAAATGCCTCTGAATCCTAATGCCTTGTATGTGTGAAAACACAGGGTAAACTGTGCAACTGCTGCAATTGCCTCAAGTGTTTCTGTTCCCAATATCCTATTTTGGGGTTTCTTCACCTGGTATGTGGAGCTGTGCCTGGAATTTGTATCCCCTGAGGTTACAGTTGACTTGTGTTTACTGAAAATGAAGCAGTAAAACTTGGAAACGAGCATTTTGTTCAGATTTGTTTATGGTTAGTGCAGTGGGACTTTGCCTTGAAAGACTTAACCTTGAAAGGAGTTACTGAAATTTAAAAATAAGCTGGGGGTGTTGCTTTTAGGATTGCATCTGCTTTTTGCTTTGTGTTGCATATAGCAGTGTGGGGCTTTTTCTGAAAATATCATGGAAAAAGCTGCTTAGGTGAGCTTCTCTATGTGCCTGTACCCCTATCAAAATACAGAGCTGAGCAAAGCTCAACGAGCTTGGTTGGTCCCATGTGCTCTGCTTGCTGGGGCTCAGTGCATGGTGGGCACTGAAAAAGCAAGGACAAGGATTGTCTGCATTGTCTCAAAATACCTCTGCACAAAAAGGGCTTGTTGGCTTGTCTTAGTGAGGATGAGCAAAACAAATTTCAAAAATACGAGAGGGATACACAGAGGAAGAAAAACTTTAGAAGGAGAGCTGTGTATTGTCTTAAATACCTCCTAGTTCAAAGAGAGGCTTGTGTGAAATGCTTTTTAGGGGTAGCCCTGATGCAAGTGGATGGATCAATGGTCCAGTAGCATGGTGTGTGCTTGATGGTGCTCCCTTCCTGAGACAGGCTCTTCTGGGGCTGCTAACAGAGCTGTGAGTTACTGTGGCAGATGCACCCCTGTAGCTTGATCATTGCTCTGCAGCACGTAGAGAGGATCTCGAGCATTGTGTCATGCTCTCCAGCTGGGGTGTCTGCTTGGAAGCAACAGGAAGATGCAGTGATGCCTGATATCCAGTGGGTGCAATGCTGGGGTCCTCTCACTTTTCAGAAACATGGTGTTTAATTTACTAGCCTGTGTGAGGAATGCTGCCAGGGCTCCAACTGTTGCATAATGTTACACAGGAGGAATCACTGGCAGATTTCAAGCTGGCTATCATTCCAGATCACTCCCACACAAAGGAAATTGTAGCATATATGTAACTCTGAGGCTTTTTGTACTGCTCTCAGCACAATCTAAAATTAAAAATTTAACTGGGAAACTAGAAAGAGTTTGCTGCTCAGGCTGTAGTAGCCTCTTTCTGCTTGTAGTAGCCTCATCTGCAGGGTCTGGCACGTGGAAGAGAATCCAGACAGCTACAGGTAAGAGCGAAAGCCTCACAAAGAAACAGCTCCTCAATTGTTTTTTTAAAGTTCTATGCATTAAAATTGTGAGTATTTTATACAAGACGAAAGAATCCTCTTTTGGCTCAAACTGGTTTTCTTGTTCTGTGGATTTTGTGATTTCCCAAAAAAGCCAGACCCTTAATACTCAGACATCACAGGGGGAAATCTTATTTCCCCCTCATTTCCATGCATGCCTGTTCTGTACCCATTTTCCTGTCAATCTGATTCATAATGTTCAAAAACATTCACTGCATTTTTGCTTCTTCCCCACAGCAACAGCCCGAGTCTGAAACTGTTCATCTGTTCATCCCAGCCTTGGCAGTTGGAGCTATTATTGGCAAGCAGGGACAGCACATCAAACAACTTTCTCGTTTCGCAGGCGCATCTATTAAGGTATTATTACACCAGCTATAACTTTCTGCCTATTCTACGTGACACTTTCAGCAAGTTTGCACAAGCAGTGCTTTCCTGAACATCCTCCCCCACTCCATGCTTAGAATATGATGTGATAAATAGTACATTTGTTTATAAATCATCTTTTAATCTTCCCTGAGACAAGATAATTAGAAGCATGTTTTCAGACGTCTCCTGAGGTGTGAAATATAAGCTGCAAAGAAAACTACTTTGGTGGTCTTAGAAACAGACTTGTGCCTTAATGATGCGGTGGTTAAAGGCTTTCTCCTTGCTTTAGGTAAAGTGAAAATTGGTGGGATAAATTCCCCTCCTAAACACAGCAGCCCAGTAGAAGTCCCTACCCTCGTGGCAGCCCCTGGTCTGTGCCAAATGGATTGGCCTGGGCTGTCAAGCTCAAATGGCTCCATGCTGAATTGTTGGTGGTGGAACTTCACCCATGTGCTGCTCCAACCTCCTGGGGCCAGTCAGTCCTCAAACAGCACATTTACCTTCTTGTTATTAGGTTTAACATCCAGCTGTTTGTGTATCGACCACCTCAGTGTAGCCAAGAACAGGATTGTCTGCAGAGGCTGACCTCTAATAGAAACTTGAGTTTTAGTCATTTTGGTCAAATCTTTCTTGGCTGTCTACAGAGGTTAGTTAGTACCAGCTGCAGTTGTAGGAAAGCCCTGGCTTTTGGCCACTAATGCCCTTGTAACCACAAAGATCTACTCTAAATGCTTGAGCACTTTTTTCTTACAAATAATATTTTCTGCTGTTTTATGCTGTAATGATAATGTTTTGGCCTAAATTAAAAAAAAAAGAAAAGTTTAGAGAACAGAAGCATGTAGCTTTAGTATGCTGTTAGATGGGCATTTTACTGCACAGATAAAACAAATGCTTTTCTCTCAGCCCTCTTTATTTTTGTTTCAGAGGAGTGATGTGTTTAGTGAGTGCTATGGCAGGGATCTGCCAAAAGTCTGGGGCACAGGGCAGGAGCTGGCTATGCTGAGTTGAACTTGGTGAAGCTGAGCTTGGCTTGGAAGGTGCTCATCTAAGTATACAGAGCAAAATAATTGGGGAACCCTGATGAATGAGTCTTGTGTGGTTTGCTTAGTGCTGATCTATTTACTGGCCAGTCAACCAATGACACACTGCCCAAGTCCATCCTTTTTTGAGCAGAATGTTAAATAGTTATACTACCCAGTTGGTTTACATTAATTGAGCACTAATAACCATATTTTTAGGGGGAAAATGAAACAAGAGAAAGTGGTAGGTGTCAATATTTCTTTATCAAATCTGTCTTGCGTGGGGCTGTGATGCATCATATGTATTTCCTCTTCTCCTCTCCATTCCTGCAGCTTGTATCTAAAGTTTATGGAAGGTGCAGCTAGGTGGAGAGAGAAATGTGAAACAACCTGGACCTCCAAGAACCCGTCCAAACTAGTTCTTCAGTTGGTCCTTGGAAGAGAGTTTAGTGGAAAGGGAATTTCCAGTATTTCTCATGCATCTGGCTAACAGTGGCCTCAGGCTTCCTCTACTGGCTGGCACCCCTCTACCCCATGCATTTAACATTTCTGTCTTAATTTAAATTCAGATAAAAGTTTTCTCAAGCTCTGGTCTTTTTTTCCTTCAGTAGGAATAAAGTAAAGATATTTTTTTTTGTGAAAACATGATTAAATCTTAACCAAAGTACACAGATTCAGGGTATGCTTGCAAAATTGGGATGCTGCATGTGTACTTATCTACTAAAATAATGCAACTTAACCTGTAAGCTGGCAGAACAATGTGGAGCATCAGGCTTGCTTCTATGTGAAAGTATCAAATATGGCAACTGGTAAATTATTCAAAACTTCTAAACTTCCCTCATGTTGAAATGGGACCACTTCAACTTGCCCTCTGTCATAACTTTGGAAGGAAATGATAAATTGTGAATCAAGGAATCTGTGCTTTTAGCTAAGAGTTGGAGGGAGTGCTGCCTGAGTAACTTCTAACTTGCCCAACTGCAGTAACCATACTTTGTGGAGGAAGTCAGTCTGTGCATAATGCTTGTTTTGAGTTGTGCTGTAGCTTGGTACAGCTGAAAGCCTTTCACATCCTCCTGCATCTCCTCTGTGCTCGTGCTGAGCTTTGTAGATCTGGTGAAACTCCCAACCCACGATGCAGAGTAAACCCCAGATGCACTGGGGTTCTGTATGACGCTGCAGTGTCCAGGCTGTCACCTCAGAGGTGAACATGGCTCTTGCTGAGCTCAGGTTGTGTCCCAGTGCTGCTTGGCAGTGCAGGCTCACTGTGGGACTCCAGACTCAATTATTCAGCAGAAGAGCCAGCAAAAGAGATTTGAGTTGTCTGTTGCCCACCCTGTGCTGCTGGGACCTGTTGATGACAATTGTCATCTCCTTGGTTAAAAATTGCTTGCAGGGCAGCCCTTCCTGATGAAAGCTGGGTTTGGGTGTATCGAGTTGTCAGTTTGTGGCTTTTGGCATATAAAAGATTGTTTTCTGGTTAGGAATGAAAAGTTGTTTAATCTCAGAAGTTAAATTCACCACTTGTATAGTATTTGTATGTATATAAATACTTTTTCCAAAGGCAGACAGAAAAATTAATACAGAATTGTCTTAGATTACCTCTTCAGACATTGAAATGTTAGTTGGTATATGTTTCTTTTGCAGCCCTCAGCCATGTTTTACCCCAGCTTCTGAGAACAGAATATTCTAGGATAAAATCAAAGCAAGATATGTTCCTGAACATTTAGACACACATAGGATGTAATGAAGGTTTGATGGAAAATGTTTTTCCTAAAATTTTAATGAAGGTGCTGGTGTTTAAGAAAACTAGAGGTGGCTGAGACAAACCTGTCCACTTTACACAAATGACACTTGTCAGGCTGAGCTCTGTTCAGTCAGCTGTCTCTAAATGTGCCCTGAAATTTTGCTCCTCTAAAATACTTTTTCCAAAGAATGAATGGATTTAGTCTGTGCTTGTTCTTACAACATCATGACATATAAATGTACTGCTTTAAAATTAATGTGTATTTTTAGATCTATCCAATTGGAATTCATAAATAATGAAAAATAGATATGCAAACTAGATAACTGGTATGTAATGCCTTCTCCATCTTAGGGTATAATATGAATAATGTTACAAACTTTCCTTAGCAAAATTCTTTAGTGAAAATGATGCCTGGTGACTGGTAATTTGTCTGAAATAAACTACAGCTGTTAAATATGAATAACATCCCTATGCCAACAGCTGAGATGAAATTCTGTAGTGTTTAATATATTGCTCATTCAACAGCAGCTATGTAATACTAGATGCAACAATGGAAATGTCAGTTGTGATAAACAAAAGATTCATTTGGAATGTCAGAGGCTAGCTTGAATTATTCAATGCCACTGGAGTCTGAGAAAAACACCCACAGAAATCTTACTGTTGTGGTGACATCAACTGCTAAAGACCCTACAGGCATCTCTGTCTCAGCTCTGGTGGAGCTTAATTTTTATTTGGGTCACACATTGTCCAGTATGGAGGAATGTTTTGGATCTGATTAGTTACAACAGTAAAGTGATCCTCTGTTCTCAGGGGAATGGATGAGAGCTTTTGCTAATGAGCAAAACTTGTTAGAAAGACTATTCAAGCTAGTGTGTAGGGATGAGAATCTCAGTTTATTAACCAGATTTGTCTTTTTGAAGGCTACATGTCTTACATCACTCATAGCCACATGAAAACGCCGTGTGGGATTCTGCCATGTGTGGACGAGTAGCTGTGTCTTTAATTTTCAGGAGTAAATTTGCTCATGGTGGTTTAGCCAGTTTCTCCATATTTCATTACAGCTAATTAATGCACTTTAAAGAGAGCAAACCCATCATGACTGAAGTGTGATGCTGCTGCTGTAACAAATAATTTTTCACTCCTGAACAGAATGTGAGACTGAAATGGGGAGGGGGTGGCTTTAAACTATTCCTTCAAAAGACAGCTACCAATAGCTATGTTTATCCATTCCAGATTGCCCCTGCTGAAGGACCAGATGCTAAGCTGAGAATGGTTATCATCACTGGACCTCCAGAAGCTCAGTTCAAGGTACAACATACAAAAACTTGTCAGTATGTAGTGGCCTTTGGATCCTAAGGGACAATATTGAAAAACGAAACTCTTGGTTCCAAGCGCGCTTTATACAAAATTTCAGAAAATACTTGAGTTTTGCTTTCCTTCTGCTGGAAGGTCTCATGGGAATATGAGTAATACAGTACTATTAGAGGCCACATTCTGGTCATCTGAAAAAACATGTGTGTTCCATGTAAGTGAGAATCAAGTCTAGCATAAAAATATGGCCATATTACATTCCTAAATGTCTCTTCTATCTACAAGCACCTTTGAGTTGAGTCTTTTAATCTGTCTTGGTATGTGCAACAGTTTTGTGTGCTTAATTGAAATAACAAAGCTGACAAGATGAAATTGAGTCTTCCCAGGTTGCTGTTTTGTGCCAAATGGAAAATGCTTTTTGGGTAACTCTACAGATAAATGTAAGATTTCTAATTGTATTTCCACTGCAACTACAAGGAGATATTCAACCTGATTATCCCATCTGTGCTCAAATTAAGTTCCAGAGTGGCCTTCTGCCTTAAATGTCAAGGGATAAATCTAGTTACCCCAAAAGGAGTTGACTGTGCTAGGAGTGATGCAGGCAGCTCAGTGCAGCAGCCTGGCATCATCACAGGTGTGGCCTGGAGCATGTAGAAAGTCACTTGAGAGTTTCTTGTATCCTGGCATCATTTTCTTGCCTATTCTCATTTTTGACTGTATTTTTGCTTCAGGGCATCTTGCAAGAAGGAGGTGCACAAATTTCAGGGATAGCAGTTTCATTAATGCCTTTAGGATTTTTGGAAAATTATCAGGGCAGGTATTTTGCAGTGGTAATTACAAACTTAGATGCATTTGTGATTGTTGCTCAGTTACCATATGCATTTGAGATGCCATTGAAGGCAAAGCATGACTAGGAAGCTCTGTGTCCTTGATATTTTCTGTGTGCTTGTGGGCTTGGCCACATGTACTCTTATGGTCTGGGATCAGCAAAAGGTCAGATACTGATCAGATATCAGTGGACTTACCTTCAAGGAGTAGCATGCCAAAGGAAATTTGGGCATCCCTTATCCTGACTTTTCATGTAGGCAAAGGCTTGTCCTCAGGTTTCCTCCCCAAGATAAACTGGGAGTCCCACAGGGCTCTTCTGGAAGCTCTTCTCTCCAACCTGACTCCTGCAAGGAGGAAAGTGTCCCTTTTCTGCACCTCATATGTAGTTTAACACCAATCAATCACTACTTTGCGCTTGAGCTCTGCTTGCAAAGGTGCATCAGTGTAGTAGCACAGTCCATGCTCCTGGGCTATGCTGGTCTTATGAAGGAAAGGGATTGTCCCTTGGGCTTTATTCAGCTCCAGACCTTGCAGTGTTTTAGCTTCTCTTTGAGCAATGCCCTCTTGACTGGGATGGGCAGAGGCAGAGCTCAATCCTTCCTTTGATCACTACTGTTAGCCTGAAGCTGGCTTTAGGGCCAGGTCCACACTTCATTAGTGCTCTCCCTAAGCTCTGATTAAGAAGGGTCTCCTCTCCTGGGACAGTGGTTTTTGGGGCACCAAGAGTGTAAACTGGTGCTCAACAACCTGGAGAGGGAATAGCTGCTGCTCAGATGAGTAATGAGCTCTGGGAGAGGCAGTGTTATCTCAGAGCCTGTGACTTGGGCATCCTTTCCTTGCTCCATTGTGCTCTGCTCTCTGTGATTCCTATCCCTGGTGGCTGCAGTGGCTGCATCCCTTTCCTCCTGTGCTGCTGCAGCCTGGGGATGTTGCAGTGTGCAGGGCAGTTGTTGGCAAGGCAGTGGGAAGGGAGCATGGCACTGTTCAGAGCCTTGCTGCAGTGCTCCTGAGGGCTCTGGCATCCCTGTGACACCACTGTTCATGCATGGCTGTGCTGCCTTGGATCTGGGATAGATGAAAGTGAAGGGGAATCTAGGGGAGACAACACATTTCAGCCACCATTTTACTGTGCAGAGGCTTGCAGCCCAGTTAGGTGTTTCCTTTCCTAAAGACCTTCTCAAGAACTGAAAGACTGGAGGTGTTGGAAGACCATCTACATTCCTTTTTTAAAAGTCATCCACATCCTTTCTTTATAATTCAGTAGTAACGTATGTTCTTTTGAAGCATCTAGGAGCCAAAGAGTTGAAGACTTGGTTACCATTTCTCACAAATTCACTGAAAATGTCTGTGAATAAGGAAATAAATGTGTTTAGAAATCAGCAAATCTACAACCTTACTCTCAGTGGACATTCTTCTTGCTATCTGGTACTTGTGTGCTTCCCAGAAAAAGGAACTGTGTGCTGGTTGGAATAGTACTGTTCCCATGGAACTATTTAGATCTGGGCAGTTTGTTTCTTTACTTTGGAAATTTGAGCAAGTGCAAACTTATTTATTTTAAAACAATATGTAGTAATGGATTGTAAAAGCAAGCTCTTTGCTTCAATTGGAGTCTTTAGACCATGACTTGTTGGGGGTGTTGTGGCTTTTTTAGTTTAGCATCTTAAAAGAATGGTTTTCTGAATCAATTAGTTGCATTTTGTGCTTCTGGGTGTAATAAAAAAATTGGGATTGTTGTTCTGCCTGACAGTTCTTCTCTCCACCACTCTTTACCTCTACAGAAATGTGGTAGTTTCTTTTAAAAGCAATATTCATACTGAAAAGCATAATAATAATAATGATCTCTGTTAAATTGCTGTGTGGTTCTCTGGTTTGTCAAGCAGTCCTTGGAGTTGGACACTGGTACTTACTAGTTTGGTACAAAGACTTCTTTTAGAAAAGTAGTATATTTATTAGGGAGAACACTTTGTCAGGATTGTGTACTAAGAATTCACCTTTCTGTGGAATTTCTTGATGTTAACTACATTCCAAGAAGAACATTCTCTGACTGAAAGCAATTTTGCAGGCTCAAGGGAGAATCTATGGAAAACTTAAAGAAGAAAATTTCTTTGGACCTAAAGAAGAAGTGAAACTTGAGGCTCATATAAAAGTGCCATCCTATGCTGCTGGTAGAGTTATTGGTAAAGGAGGCAAAACTGTAAGTAGCTGAAATAAAACCCTTAGTGTTGCTTAATTTTGTTTCATATTCAGTGTGTATATACACATAAAGCTTAAACTTTTAGCTAAACTAATTCTTTGATGTTACATTAAAGCAGGAGCTGTTTTCTTAACTGTACTTGTTACATTTTCCTTCCTTCTGCTGTGGAGTTGAAGCCAATCTTAGAATGATTTATTTCATTTCTAAATAAGTGGTAGGAATTTAAGACATGTTCAGACCTCAGTATTACCGAAAAAATCATACCTATCTTTGTTGCAATTAACTTGATGGCATTTCTTAGGCTCAGTTTGTTGTATAAAATAACATCACTGAGATTTTTCAATCCTAAAAAGGTGCTGGTGCTCTGCTGGTGCTCAGGTATTTTCATTTGATGTTAAGTCAGGAGCTAGATGATATTTGCAAAGACTTGGTTCAGTCTTGGGGGTCCATCCTGAGTGCAACAGGGTCTTTAGGTCAAGTGTCAAGAGGCAGTGTGGCCTCTTCATTTACTTGCAATGGCAAGAGGTTTAAGGACAAACATGTCTGAGAAGCTGCTCATCTAAAACTTTATTTACACAAAGATAAGCATTTCTAAAATAAAATTAGTTTAATGAGACAAAGACTCTTACCTCTACTTAACATGATGGAAGCCTGACAAGCTGCTGAAAATAATTTGAACAAATAGAATTTCCCACCTGCTCAGTCTGAAGCTCTTTATATTGTATAGGTTTTTGAAGGAAAAATATATAAACACTCTGGCATTTTTCTTCCCTATATTGTATGATTTTTCTGACCTTACACTTTTAAACTCAACTGTAAATACTGTGGCAACTATTTGCTTTTTTAAAGTCATGTATTTAACACCTTCTGTGTGTTGTATTTAGTCTTTAAAACACTTTTACAAACCCAGAGGACTTGGTGCTAATTTATGTTAAGAGACACGAGAGGCCCAGCTTGCAGAGTGCACACTGCTGCATAAAGATGCTTTCTGTTAGTGAGGGGTTTAAAAAAATGTAGCTTGGAGGATGATGTTTCAATGGTCTGTGTCTTTGAGGCTTGGTGGTTGTATAACATTTGTTAGTTTAAAGTTTTCTGACTTCTACTATCTGTTTATAGGTAAATGAGCTTCAAAACTTGACAAGTGCAGAAGTTGTAGTCCCTCGTGACCAGACACCTGATGAAAATGATCAGGTGGTTGTGAAAATAACTGGTCACTTCTATGCATGCCAGGTAGGAGGATTGCAATGATTTTCTGTATTTGCCTTGATGTTTCCATGGTCTTTCTTTTATAGCCATGTGCAGGAGCCAAGGGATGGAAGACTTTTGCTCAGGATACAGAAAGCAGTGCTTGCCAGGCTCCTCTGGTTGTCTTGCTGCAATAAGCTTTCCTCATGCCTGTGAGAGAGATTTATAACAATACTGCACGTTCACATATGCAAAAGTCTCTTAAATTCTTCTGTCAATTTATGCAGGCTCTGGCACTGCTAAAACTTTGCTAAAGCCCAAAGAAAACCCAAGTTGTGATTGGGCTGAAATTCAGAAGGAATAGAGACACAAGCCATACCATAGTATCTGGAAAGAATACACCCAGATATGTTATTCATCCACGTTGCCCAATCTCTTGATATAATATGATAAAGAAAAGGGTCACAAGATTCCTTCCTTCACTTAACTCAGACTTATTCCTTTTGATACTTTGCTGCAGGTGACTTGTAGTTTAGAAAGGAGATGAGGGGGCTGGGAAGTCCTGTAAGTCTGACCTTCTGGTTACCCTAGTGTATAAAAAAATTGTACCCTCTTTATTACAACAGTGGTTCTTATAAAGCATTTGTATTTCCAGAGAAGTAAAATTAAGGTTGTAGCTTCAATAATCTCAACATTGGTAGTCATCTACCTATTCTCCTGCTTTCTATGCTACAGATGAGAAAACTGACCATGCAAGTAGTTGAGGTAGGTTGAAAAGAGAAGAAAAATTAAAATTTAGGCTGTATATCATGATTAATCTCAAGTGTATTTTAATTGACAAGTAATCTAGTCAGTACTAGAAATTCAGTCATTCCAGATTTTTCTAATCCCAGTAGCATCTCTTGTTGGTTGTAAACAGCTGTCACTGCAGCATGGCATCATGATGGGCTGTTTCTTCTTCTTTGTGTCCTTCAGCTTGCTCAGAGAAAAATTCAGGAAATACTGGCTCAGGTAAGAAGGCAGCAGCAACAGCAAAAAACATTGCAAAGCGGACAGCCTCAGCCAAGACGGAAATAAAGGTTTAGGAAATGGCCCATCAGAGACAGATGCCAGACCAAAGACAGACTGTGTGACAGAGAGACAGGTGGTGAGCACCTGTTGAAGTTTTATGCAGAAGATCCACCAAGCCAATCACCTGTTCGAGGACCAGGCAACCGTTGAACGCTGTCTCTGAGAATGTATTCTTTAGGCTCTCTCAAACTTTTGAAACCCAGCTTTAAAATAAGGACCCCTTCACTTCCCTTTTGTTCTATTCTCACAATTTAACATAAACTCGTTAGTCTTTTTTATTGTTCTTGTTATTCCCCAACAACTTTAGAACTTGGTTTAATGAAGCTTTCTCTTCTGAGTTCACTGGTTAAAAAAAAAAGAAAAGAAAAAACCAACAAAAAAAAAGAAAAGGCATTGCTCTTATAGGTCCAGTTGTAAAAGAATAAACACATTTGGAGGGTGGGATTGCGGGTGGGCTAGGGTTAGAGCAAGGGTATTGACAAGAGTTTAAGTGTTAGTCCCAATGTTGAAACAAGTGGCATTTTTTAAAAAGAATTTGGTTGCATTTTTACATAACACTGCCATGAATAACCTAAGGGAAGTGTTGAATGGTGTTGGCCAGGGCATAAAAAGATAAATATGCATTTTACTAAACTACCTCAGGCATTTAGTACCTCAATGAGAAATTGTTCCTTTTTTGCTTTTTTTTTTTGGTATTTTGTATACTTTATAAAGCTAATAGTTCTTGAGCATTTTATTTTTTTAAAAAAAATTAAAATTTGATCAGCCACCAGCCAGGAGTACTACAGACTTATCGGGGAAAAATATAGTAGAGCACTTCTAGCTGCTGGCTGATGGGAGTAAGGTGGGTAAAAAAAACACAGCCTCAGATTTCCTGAGGGCTTCAACACCATCATTTGTTTAAAAAAAATTCAATGAATGTTCAAAAGATAGTGAATGATGCCAACATTCTGATAGCAGCAATGCCGTTTAGTTTTCTTTTAAGATGGGATGAAAAAGTTTGTGACGGTACTTTTTTGGGAACAGGACAAGGAAGTGATGGCAAGAGGCTGGGGTTGGGGGAAAAATTTAGAAGGCTGCAAGAGGCTGAATTTTTTTTTTGTGCTACTTGATTGAATGCATTAACCCTTTGTGCCTTTGACCATCACTACCTAATAATGCTACATTTAACCATTTGCAGCCCATTTGGACTTTGCCATTTTGTTCAAAGAGCAAGCTTCATCTTCAGTTTGATAGAACACTTGATCTGCTGGAGCATTTTTTTGAGGCCAGAAGGGTCTCTGCTGTCTGCAGATCACATCATACTGCTTTCAGTTACCACGATGGGGGAAGGTCAAACAGTGTTTGATCACATTGAAAGATAATGAAAGGCTAAGTTTACATATCCAGCCGCTGTTATGGGCCACACTAAGCCACTTTGAAGGTTTTGAAAATGATTACAAGAAAAAAAAAACAAAACAACAACCTCTCTAGCCTGGCTTATAATAGATGCAGCAGGATTTATGCACGTTCTGCAACCAACCATTAGAGGAGAACAAAAAAAAAATGTCAAAAGGCAGGGATAACAGGAAAGTTACCAAATTTTTAAATTTCCAAATGTAATTTGAATGATGATTGTGGTAATAGTGACACATTCAAGTTTCTACAATAAACTTCAGTCTACCTCAGTTTAAGAAAAAAAAAATGTGGCAACACATGGTGCATAAAGACTGCTGTGTGTGTGTGTGCGCGTGCGCGCCTGTGTGTGTGTGGTCGACAGAGCCATGCTATTACCTCTGAACCTTTTTTTGTGATGTTTTTTGTGCATGAGATGATCAGAATCACCATGCTGCACTGATTTGAGGGGCACAGCGAGCAAAAACATTTGTTTCATCATTTTGTTATCTACCTCTTAGGTTCATGTTGAAATAGAGGCATTACTACATAGACTAGATAATTTTCCCAAAGATCATTGTTGTACAGATTAGATAATTTTGAAAATGGTCTGAAGTGTTTTTCCTGCATCTCTTCTTTACTAATTGGTTTAAAAACCACAAACTTATGTTGTAGTTTTAGCAAAGAAAATGAGTTTCTTTTCCTTTTTTGACAGTGACCTTCATCTAGCCTTTAGGATAATTTTTTTTTTCTTACAATGAATTTAAAATTACTGAAGTATGGAAAGTACATAGCATTTTAATTTTTGTTGAGGCTTAAGTCAGTTGGACGTTCCTTTCCTAACATTTGAGAAGGATTTGACTTATTTTCCATTAAAAATTACTTTACAGATAGGCGCTGCATTTACATCTGCTGATTTAAATACTGTCATCTCTCTTAAATTTCTAGACTTAATATGGTATCTCATGTTTTTCTTTTCAATTGAGACTTGGTAATTTGGAGTATTTGGGAATAGCTAGAAAGTAAATACTGTAAATGATTTCAATATCCAGAAAGTATGGATCATTTTTCATCTGTAATGTGCCCCCCAATGCAGCTCTACTTGCCAGATGCCTCTGAATGGAATAAAGAGTTTAACTCCTATCATCAGATACAGTTGTGTGGTGTTTTTTTAAATTATTGAGGCATAGGGACAGACCGTCCCGAGTACTTGCGGTTCTTTGATCAAGTTGCTTTTCTGTCCATAATAACTGGATAAGGATGAGCAGTAACCTAGAGGTATTCATTCCACAGCTGCTAGGACAGCCAGGTTACAATGTTTCCTCTTCCCAATAGAAGCTGTGATTCTGTGGCTTGTAATGAATCTTGTCCCTCCCATCTAACAATGCCATATTGTCTGTAGGACAGCCCATGCTTTATGGTTTGCCTTGCATCATTCACTTGAGCTCATTTGCTGTGGAAGGAACGTGGACTTGACAGTCCTGACTGTCAGGACAAACATGAGATTAGAAATGCAGTAAATTTTTTTTGGGGGGGTGGTTAGGGGGAGAGGGGAGGCAGTTTTTACCCAGTCTTTACTGTGGTGGTCTTGGAATGATGAAGCTTTGTCATTAATGTGGCTCTAGAAGCTTGGACAGGCAGAACCAGTCACATAGGCAAACAAATTTGCTGGCGATCTCTCACCCCTACCATGACCACCCAAACACACCACTTGCCAGTGAGGTGGTATCACCTCTCCATTTAGATCCTTGTTAACATTATTTCGTGTAAAACGAGACCAGATGTTTAACTGAATGCTTGCATGAGAGGGATGAGTTGGGGAATGAAGGAGCATCATGAATTGCACAATTCCCTATCTTTTCAAAGAGAACTGGGAAGCCCAACTTGTTTTCCAAACTCCTTCACCTTCCTACTTCACAGCTCATTTCCTGGGATCAACCAGCAGAAAGAGGGAACTGAAGAAATTATGTCTGTAGAAGGCACTGCATAGAGTATTGCATTTCACAGGGCACCCTAAGCTCATTTCTCCATGTGAATATCAAGCTTTCCTCTCAGAAAACAGCACCCTGTCACTTGAGCAGCATAAAAAGTCAAGCCTTGCTTTGTACTGCTGGTGCATTGTGACAGCTCAACCCCTGACTGTTTTAAGCATTTGCTTTATCATAACATTCTTATTTGCTTCTAACCTTCCAGAGCTTTTATTCTTAAGCTGCAATTTCCAAGGCATGCGCTCTTTTCCATTAAACGGAGCATGTGTGCTGTGCAAGACAGCCTGGGCTTGATATGGGTGAGGTGGAGGATTCTTAAACAAACATGAGAAACTGTTGAGAAAGAGCCCAGTTTGAGTGCTAACAGAGATGTTAGCTCAAGTGACTGACACAAACACTGCTTGAAAATGAAGTTACTCAGATGCAGTGCAAGAAATCAGAGAAATGATGACAAACGTTTCACTTAATGGTTTCTCCTGTTCATCTCATCAAGGGATCCTTCACAGAGCCAAACCTACATGTACCTGTCCAGAAGGACTGAATGCTGAATCCACACACTCCTTGCACAAACTGTTTGGTATTTTTATTTTACCCAGAAACCACCTGATTTATCCAAATGAAATAATTCCCAAATATCTTCTTTCCAAAAGGGCTTTAGTGTTGCACAGTACTGATCATCCAGGCTGGGTTAATTCCTACCTCCCAGCTTCTGGGACTATCAGGCCATAGTCTCACCAAGGCAGGCAGGTAACATGGTTGGAGCACTGCAGCAGCTCACCAGAGATTAGAAATGCTTCTTTTAAATGGATGAGAACCAATTTCTTTCCCTAGGCCAGCAGTTCTGATTGTTTAATAGCAACCAGTAGATGTTCATAGAACTCCTTTTCACATTATTCTTTGCCAGTTAAGACAGCTATATTTAATTTACTGGGTTTTTTTCTCTTCTGTTTTTTTTGTCTTTTAGACTAGTAACCCTTGTCACCTCTAAGAGTTCTAGCCTGTTCACACAGTTGTTGTTTTCTGGGTACTCCTTTTGTTACTGCTCTTTCAGACAGGATACTGTACGTGGTTCTGGTTACTAAAAGTGGGTTCATATGATGGTGTAATGTTTGCTGCACCTACCTCTATTCAGCACATATAACTTATCCACAATAGCAGTAAAAGGGAAATGTTTCAGGGAATGAGTTGAAGTTACTCCTACGCATCCCTCCTAGGAGGAAATGCCTGATTTAGAACCCATCAGGCTGTAAGACAGCCAAGGCTATCTTTCTCCCTGTGATTACTTTCAAAAAGTGTCACAAAGCATTTTGAAAACCTTTCTCTGCAGTTATATTTCCCAACAACATATTTGTTTTGTGGGCAAAGATGTTTTACCTGCATGGTTTAACTACACTTAACAAATACCCTTCATTGCAGAACTATCTGCTGCCTTGTATCAAAGAGCAGGTCAACTTGGAGGCAATCATTCGTTAAAAACAGAGGTTAGACACAGCAAGAAAACATGACCTGAAATAGAGGGAGAAGTGGGTTTTGGTTTGTTTGGATTCTTTTAAAAAAACACACTTCCTCCTGAACAACACAGCTACACAAAGTGAGCACAAAGACCAGGCTCACTTTAGCCTTACAAACAGAAGACGGTGTGCTGGGCAGAGATGCAGACAGGGCTTGCAGAAATTTGTGGGCTATGAGGAGAAAAAGGTCATTATCCTCAAGATCTCCCATTTCTGCTTTCTGATACATGGCAGAGCAAACTTCCCCAAGAGGAAGAGATCCTACTCCAGTGGTAACATTCCTGTCCTGTAGTACAGAAAAGCATGTTGTTTTATACAGACAAATTGGTTACCACCTTGAAGTTCTTTAACTGGTTATCAGACCATGCATCAGTCATGCTAAGAACACTGAACAGTGACTTCTGAAAGTGCTGAACAGTCCATTCCCACTTCAAAGAGTTGAAAGTTTTCACTGCCATAGTGTATTGTCTCAGTGCCCCTTTTCAGAAAGCAGGTGAGAGGAAAGCTAAGAGAGGAGTCAACTGCACACGAAGGATGAGCTGAATCCTCTCACATGAAAACAAGTAATTGAAGCACTTCAGTTTGGGGCTTTTTTATTATTATTAAAACCAGGTTTGCCTTGGCTGGAAAACTGATTTACTGTTCTGATAACTCAAAGCACATTTATTTGTCACTGTTGCTCTTGGCTTTTATGTTCTCAGTAACACCAGTTTGTTTTCTGTCCCCCCTTCAGACCATGTCTTGCTTTATTGTGACCAGAAGCAAATGGCTCAACACAAGAAGTGTCATCTCAACTGTAGTATTTCACAGTTTTTCCTTGCAGCACTCCATTCTGTTTTGCACTGCCACTACAGGGTGTCTTCCAAAGATATTAGAAAAACAATTACTCTAGGGGCTGAGCAAGAGTTCCAGCTTAAGCAGCTGTCTTTGCCCCGCTCCTCTCACTGCAAACTCCACTAAGCCAATGGCTCCCCTGGGAAGCTCTGATAGGATTCCTTTGACATTTCATGGTTGGACTCTAATCTTGAGGGTTTTTTGCAATCTCAATGATTCTATGATGCTGCTCACTTTAGCTTGCTCAGAACTCTACCTGGGCACACCCAATAAAACCACAGTTTTGTACTGATCAACTGTACTGACTACTCAGCTCTCAAGACTCTAAGACTCAGGCACTCTCATCCTCTTTCCATGCAGTAGCTGCTTTAAGTTCTTGTCTCAAGACGATCACTGCTGTTGGGAGTCAGTCCAAAGATAAAGTCCTTTGGCAGGGACTGTGGAATCATCTGTGCTAACTGGTCATCATAGGGACCAAGAGTCCACAGCTTCTCCAGTTCATAAACCTCTCGTGTCTCTGGCAGCATGAAATGAACCACTATGTTACCTGCACAGAACAGAAATTCACAATGAATTAATGACAACAGTAAAGCACTACTACACCTTCAGCTGAGCAGAGTTCAAGCCCTCCACCCCCTTTCTGGCTAGATACAACACGACAGCTGATAAAAGTCCTTTCCTAAGCTGCTGCTTCCACTTTCTCAGTGTTAGGAATTTGTCAGTCTTTCAAAAAACTCCAAGACTACAGTAACAATATATGAGACACAATTCTTTAAAATAAGACACTATCACAAGACTCCAAACCAAAGAAATTATGGCTTCTATGGGACAGATGAAATACAAAAGGAATTTCAGTGAAAGAGTCCCCTAAGGTGATAGATGGATTTTAAGCTTTCTTGTATTGTCAGCATTCTGCTAAAGCCAAAGTAATTCTTCCTAGGAGTGTTGCTCACACTTTTCAGGTGGTTTTTACAATGAAATAGGTTCAGACTTTGATGTACTAAGTTTTTCTGGTTTCATTAATTCTGTGCCAACAGCAGAGAATGTTAATTCCAGTGTTTGTCTAATGCACTTTTCTGTAGTTATTCCCTTGAATTCCAATTAATTTTCAGTTATTACCCTCAATAATTATTATCATAAGGTAGCCAAGGCTTAACATCAGTGGCTGCAGTGCTCCTCACTCATCTGTAGGTGAAGCTTTCATCTTTTAGGTCAAAACACCAAGCCAGGGGGTGAGATTCTAAAAGTAGCAGTGAAGGAGAACTGCTTTTTGAATGTAGTCTTTTGTATTTGTGTAGAGTTCCACACTTGTAGAATAAAAAATTAAACTCAGTGTCTTAGGACTGAGGTTTTACCCCATGTGGTGGTATGATCTGGACAGTGAAAAAGTGTGTTCAATAGTTCACTAGTAAGGCAGTGTACCGTGAGCTCCCATTTACCCAAACATGGATTACAGAAACCTCAGGAAACTGACTGAAGTAGCTTTTTTCCCCACTATTGTTACCTTCAATTTATTAGGACCTGTTTTAGCCACTGAAGAGTAGTTACTGGTTTTTTTCCTAAATGGCAAAGATATTTAATGGAAAATCATTTATTATCTCAGTGAGTTCAAGCAACAATTGGAATTCCCAAACAGCAGAGAACTGTGAACTTTCCACAGCAACCAGGGTCCATGGTGAGATGCTTCTGTCAACAAAGAGCTCATGCAGAACTTTTGTTTTTCTCAGATTCACAAATATTTACCAAAATCAATGCACAGCCAGTCATCTGTCTCTTTTCCTTCAATCTGAATATGAGGACCACCTTCTTCTTTGAGATGCTTGTACTGAGAAAAAAAAAAAAAGAATGGCAGAAAATTAAGTATTTTACATTTATTTAAAAAGCACTCAAACTTAACAGAGAAGCTTGACTTTGCTGAGTTGTTTCAAAGCTTAAATGGGTTAGATTGCTTCATGCTGGTCCTGGGGTCTGCACAAAAGAAAAAGGCTAATATACATTTGTACTAATGGAAAATATATACAGATTTCTCAAATCTGAAATCCTAATGCTCTGGATTCCCATGCCATTGTCCAAGAATTTTGCAGGTATCTTTTATCAAGATGAATACTAAATACAACTGTCTTTCCATTACTGGGTCAGGGGAGGGGGCAGCTCAAAGCAGGGCTGCCCAAGGTCAGCCAGGGAAAGTGGGCAGCTCCCTGTGGTGCCTTTTGTAGTGTCAGCTTGAGAGGCTCAGCTCTCCCCAGGCAGTACATGAAGAACCCAAACACCCACCAGGGCTGGAGGAATTTGACAGCTCAAGGCTGAAGTATGGCCACTTTCAGACCTGGCCATAACCTACTTGTTCCTCTACTAGGAGTATTGACAGAAATGGCTCCAGAAATCCATTCTGCCATGGAAGACAGAACACAAACCAACTGTACCAGCATGGCAAATGAGTCTCACTTCACTGGGAATGCAATTACCACAAAATGCAGCTGTTAGCTGCTGGGTAATGATGCTAGTTTGCAAACCAGCATAGAAAACTTTCAAAACGTTAACTCAGAACCATTTCTACCTTCCTGTCTTTAAGATGGCTTGTGAGGTATCTTCAAAAGACTCCAACAGTCTGCTCAAAACGCTAAAAAGCCCAGTGTGAATTGCCATCAGGTATCATCAGGCTGCAAAAGCTGATCCCTGCTACAAGTTTGCAAGCCTTATCTTTAGAGCTGGGTAAGGTGGAGTTACAATACAGCCAAGTGTTAGCTTCCTCCTCTGACAGCAAACCAGATGGGGATGTGGGCCTCTGCCACTCACAAGCTTCTGGAAGCAGAACAGGAAGATCTCATGCTACACCTGAGCACCTCTTAGCTTTACTGTGAGTAAATCACAAGGGTGTAGGAATGGCAGTAAAGCTTGCCAAGTGCCTGGCAGCACTCTGGAGCACTTGCTGTGCTTTACCTCTTAAGCTTCAGCTACTTTTTACCTAGAAAATTTCCAGTGTGAGACAAACTCAGCCAGCCCCAAGTACTTGACCAGGCTCCCCAGTTTCTCAGGATGCCCAGGAGGACACCATGCAGCCTCCCAAGAGGCTCTGCCCTTGCAAAATTGCTGCTTTTACAGCCACCAGAGGGTGCAGCCAAGTTTCTGCAGGGCAGGTGGTACTCACTGATCTCTCCTGGTCTGGGGGAATGAAAAACTGTTAAGACTACAAGTTATACAAGCAATAGAGTACATACTAAACACTCTGATTTCGCATACTCAAATCACATTAATGCAACTTCCAGCCTAAGGCAACATTTTGGTTTGCACAGATGAGCCAGTTCCTGCAGAGAACACAAGAAACTTCCCATACCTGCTCTGAAAGGCCCTGAAAAGCTAAACCATCACTCCCACTCTCCTTTCCCCCCTGAGTCTCACAGCTGAAACCAGCGGGATGGGAAGGAAGAGAGCAAAACCAACAGTGAAAGGAAAACCAGGGTCAGGAAGGGAAATAAAGTGGGTGGTGAGAAGGCAAACTCCAGGCTGAGTACAGACAGCTGATTGACGGGGCCGGTCATATTCCTCATGCTGTGCTTTCTAACAGCTGCATGGCTCTTCTCAGGAAAGAAAGTTTCCCCCTCCTGAGTTTCACCCTCATCTCTAAGCTCAACCGGTAATTTTATTCTGACCTCCATTCTTGTACTGAAAAGTTCTCCTTCTTCCAAAGGCAAGCAGCAGAGGATTTCTGAGCAAGGATGGCTGCTGCTGCCTCTCCTCTCCTGCAGTACATGCACAGCAGGGGGACCATTAACCACCAGTTTGCTTAAAGCTCGTGAGCGGATCCTGAGCCTCTTAAGAGGCCAACTTTTTTTCCAGCCTTACAATGTATCTGAGAAAGTGGAAATTTTAAGGATTGAGGCTTGAGAACAGCTCTTTTGAATGACTGGGAATAGGACTGGTGCTTGCTGGACAAAAATAAAGGCAGACACAGGCCATCGTCACCATCTCACATCATTCATGTTCTAGTCACCCAACTGTGTCCTCAGCGTTCCACATACAGAGAGGTCTGTTCCTAAAACCTAATACCTGCATTTTGTGCAGTACTCCTAAAGGAAAAAACCCAGTTACTTCCTAGATGTATCCAGGACTAAATTACATAATGCCATCAGTTTTATCTTACCTGGTACACCTCTACACATACAATCCTGGGGTAATTCCCATCACAACACTTAAACCATTCCCAAAACTCAGAGAGAGCAGCAAGAACTATGGTCTTACCATTTTCAGCATGTAATTCGCCATTGCATGAAGATGCCGTGGTGAAAATCCGCTCACAATTATAAAATAATCACAGTATTTTAGTTCTGGAGATAGCTGGATGACACAGATGTCTTTAGCATTTTCCTGCCTCAGCAGTGCTACAGCCAAGTCAATGTTGAACTTGGGAAGAACAGTATCTGGAGCACACAGAAAAATAGTACAGTGGGAAATTTTCTTTTTAATTGCAAAAATAAATCACTTAGAGCCATAAAATAACAATACCTGAATTACAGCCTAAGCCTGTCACTCACTGAGTTTGGTTTGATACTGACAATGCAACATGAACTGCAGATTTTTTAAAATCACTTTTACAGCCACCAAAGTGGAGAAGTAAGCACTCTTCCAGTAAACAACACCATCACTAATTGTAACAGTTACCCAAATGAAACTGTGCTTTTTGCTAACTTACTTATTTCTTGTTGTTGCTATTTAAAAGCCAATAATATCATTCACTTGTCAATGTAGATTAATTAAACCTAAGGACTCCAAGAGACATTATTAAAACAACAGACAAAATGGAAAATATTTCAGAACGATGCTTTTCAACAACCTGTGATAATACATTGTGATTAAACTGTTCTAGAATCTCAAGTAGAAGAAACCAATATTTTAAAAACTGAGCTGACATGATGCAGAGTGAAGACATGTTTTTATCTGCAGGCAGAGTAAGGCCACTTTTTTTTCTTTTTCCCTAGCCTGACCTGGTGCAGAGCATTATGATATTGTAGAGGAAGCTTTAGTCCTTCAACAGTTTAAGGAAGCCAGCTTACAGAACAGTAAATCAGTGAAACTATGTTCTGTTCACACCATGAAAAAAGTTTATTTCTAATTTGTCCCAATTAGGTAGATGCAACTTGTATGCACACTTTAGGCATAATTTGAATCTGTCAGCAGTGCTAGTCTGCCACTATAAAACGAACATTAGTGCAGACTGAGCATCAGCACAAAGCCAAGCTTTATATTTCCCAATATAACAAAAAAGCCAAACAAAGGAACAATAGCTACAATTATATGCATGAATGGGGATAAGAAATTGGATCAGATCTCTGTAAATTTAAGGCTTTCAGCTCAGGGCACTCTTTCAACTTTCAGCTGTGGTCACACATCTTGAAAAGCAGCAGTGGCCACAGATCCTCCGGACACAGTGGTGTTACAGAAAGCAAATATTTGCCTGGTAGCCACCTGAGAAGCCTCCAGAGCCTGTCTGGAGAACGGCTGGGTGAACATCACCAGGCACTGCCCGTCTCGGTCAGATCCAGGCTGTGGGGAACAGCCGCAGCCCAGCCCCGGGCACACCCGGCCTGTCCCTGTCCCTGTGCCGAGGCTGTTACCGAAGGGCACGGCACGGCACAGCAGGGCATGTCACGGCACGGCACGGCAGGGCACCGCACAGCAGGGCATGTCACGGCACGGCACGGCAGGGCACCGCACAGCAGGGCATGGCATGGCACGGCACCGCACAGCAGGGCATGGCACGGCGTGCGGCCGGCAGGGATCCCTCACACACACCCGGACCGGCACCGGGCCCCCTGCACACGGCCGGCTCCTCGCTTCCCAGCAGCGCTGCGGAGGCCGTGCCGGCCCGGTGCCGTGACCCCGAGCCCGCGGTCCCGGCCGGTCCCTCACGGCACTGGGCACGGCGAGGATCCCCCGCAGCTGCAGGCGCGATTCCACGTGTGCCCTTTCCTCAAGAGGCGGCACACTCCGCTCAAGGTCCCGCTAGGCACCTCCGCAGCGCGGCCCCGGGCTGGGCCCTACCTGCCGGCTGGCGCTGCTCCGCCGCCCCCAGCGCCCCGGGCCCGGCTCCGCCTCCCGCCGCCGCCGCGCAGCCCCGACCCGGCGGGGCCCGGGATGGCGGCGGCTCCGCCCGCGGGGCGCCCCCGGCCGCGGCCCCGAGCGGCCGCAGGAGCCGCCGCGCTCCCGCCAGCGCCCGCCACATGCCGCCCGCGCCCCGCCCTTCCTCTCCCGGCATAGCGCCTCGCCATTGGCCGGCGGCGGGGCCGCCCTCTCTCCTGATTGGTGCAGCCGGCTGCCGGTCGGGCCGCGGCGCGCGCGCGGCGCTGGCCCCTGGGCGGCCCCGCTGGGCCCGCGGTTCCTCCGCCCGGAGCGGCCGCTGGCTCCGGGGGCGGGCGGTGGGGTGGGCCCACACAGGGTCACAGAGCCATAGACAGGCTTGGGTCGGAAAGGAGGTTAAAGATCGTCCCGTTCCGACCTGCCTGCCGTGGGCAAGGACACCTTGGTGGCTCAGAGTCCTGGCTTTGAGCACTTCCCAGGGATGAGGCATCCACAACTTCTCTGAGCAACCTATTTCAGTGCCTCACCACCCTCACAGTAAAGAAATTTTTCCTAATACCTAAACGTACTATCGTTCAATTTGAAGCCGCTTCCCCTTGTTCTGTTGCTCCTCAGCCTTGTGGTGTCCCTTGTCCTCCCGCATGGAGCCAGAGCGCAGATGCAGGTTAACCTGGGGATACGTCCTGAGGGGGCTGATTGGTACCGTGCCTTGGGAACATGGGCCAGAGGGCAGCAGAAGGGTCAGTTTTAAAGATGGTTTGACATGTCTGGATTTGAGAGGAAAGATCGTTCTTGCTCTGTAAACACCACTGTGTTATGCTGGGTTGTTGGGCAGCTGGAAAGGGCAGGTACAGTACATGGGCGCTTCCGTACACACCTAAACCACATATCCCAGCTCAAGCCTTTTGCCCCCTTTTATAGGCTACAGTTTTGCCTAAAAAACTGCACCTTGTTTGAAACTAACATGGTTTTCCTGTGGAATGTGTTTTCTGTTTGTGTAATTCCTGCATGGTGTTAATGGGCACAGGCTGGTAGGCTTGCTATGGAGAAAGTTGTCAAGGGCTGAGAAATTATGGCCTTTAAGCATTTGTATTTAATGTGGGTGAAACATATCCCTCCACCTCCCTCCCCTAGAAATCCAGGAGTTTAAAGGGACACTAAAATAAGAGAATTACCATTCAGAATGTTTTTCCCACTCTCACGAAGTATGATGGTCAAATATTAAGGTTTAAAAGACATAGTCATGGATGGTGCCAGACTCCTTCTGGTGGGGCCCAGCAACAGGGCAAGGAGCAGTGGCCATAAACTAAAACCAAGAAGTTTCACCTAAACATGAGGAAGAACTTCTTTACATTGAGGATGGCAGAGCTTTGGAACACGATGTGCAAGGAGGTCATGGAATCTCCCTCTCTGGAGACATTCCAAACCCTCCTGGACACGCTCCTGCGTCATTTGCTGTAGGTCTCCCTGCCTTGGCTTGGGGTCTGGACTAGATGATCTCCAGATCCTTCCAACCCAACAAATCTGGGATTATGGAATTCTGTGTGAATTGTAAGGACCTGTAGTGATAAAAGCTTTATCATTAAAGAAAATTTGACTATGCTGCACGAAGCTGGAAGTGATTGCTTGTACTAATAAGCCACAGTGTCTGGATGACTCTTGCAAAGTTTTGTTTCATTCCTCTACAATTCCTTCAGAGACTGGTGTTTTAAAGCCTTGATTTCAGCTTAATAATACTTTTGGTAAGAAAAAAGTGCCACATCTGATGAGCCTTAATTGTGTGCTATAAAAAATATTCAAGAAAAAAAAGAGGGGAGGAGCAAAATAAGTGGTTTGAAATTGCAACTCAATTTTTAAAGTCATTCTTAACAAACTTGCTACCCAATTGATGTTTCTGTTTCTTTTGAAGACACGTTTGAAAGGATGTTCTTTCTATGAAGACAATGTACATTTATCTTTGATGTCATTCTTGATGTTATTTCTCCAAAGGGAATGCCTGAAACCTGTCTTGTAACATTTGCTGACATTCACAAATCTGTTGTTTGTCAGCTGTTCTTGCCTTTGAAGGACATGAAGCTCATTTGTATCCTGATCTGTTCTGAAATTGTGTCATCTGGGTGTTAAGACTTAAGTCTCCTTGCTTCTCAGGTTTGTGGGGCCATTTCTCTGAGTACACTTGAAGGGAGACTGCAAAATCAGCTTGATAACCCTGGTAGAGCCAGGTGTGGGCTGAGGGTAAGGCACATCCCATGTTTTATGGAGTTAGACACTCTATTGATCAATAATTGAGCAACTCATCAAGTTGCTTATCTTGCAGTTTCTTGTTCTGAGACAAAGCAGCGAACTCTTTAAAATCATTACATGGTTTATTTGTCAGTGCAGCAGTTAAATTCCATTGTATAAAAGTAAAGATGTATGAAATAGAAGTTACAGCTGAAAAGGCAAAATGGTAATATAAAAATGTAGTATTCTGACATGGCACTTAAAGGGACACAGTGCAAGATATTCCTAATACTTTAAGTATAAAACAGTTCTTAACAAATGCCTGAGTTTTCTATGCAAAAGCTTAAGATGTCTTAAGATGTCATCTAAGATGCAGCATTTTGCAGAAACAAGATGTTTTCTGCATGTAGCCCAGGTGGTAGCCTGCATCTTCACTGATCCTGAGCTGTGACAGATTTTATGTTTACATGCTTCATTACAAGTCATCTTAAACTTTCCACTAAACCCCTGTCCTGCCTGAAGCTAGAGCAACAAATACAAATTACAGTCCTGCCTGACTGATAACAGAGCACACACTTAAAGAGTAATTTTTGTAGAAAATGTGTTTCCTGTTTAAGTCAGAAAATAACTTGAGATGGTAGTTCTTAGACAATAGGATGTTACATATGAGGAAGATGGAACAATAGCAAATACACTGCTTTTAATAATACAGCTGAAATAGCCACAAAATAATTTAAATAATGAGAGAACCTAGAAACAAAAGAAGAAAAGGGACTGTTGAATTTTAGAGCTAAAGAATTAATCTCACAGGTATGTTGGAGTCTGCATTTTTAAAAAATATCCTTAAGTCATTGAAAGGTGTCTGTGCACACTGGGAAGGGGGAGTGAAGACTAGATTCAGATTACAAATGACAAGCATTTTGAAGATCTGCTAAAACACTAGGGAAATTTATAATTATGTTTTGTTTATAATCATAATCATGTATTGCCACAGGAACAGAAAACAGTATATATCAGAGATATTTCAAGACATATTAAATAAGCTAATTATATTGAAATACAGATCTTCAAAGAATTCAGTGTTTAGAAATGGATTATGTAAGGTCATTTGCCCAGCCTCCATTTTGGCCATAACCTTTGCTAACAACAAAGGAGTTTTTTGAAACATGAGCTATAAAGAATTTTTGGTCTGTTTGCTCATCTCCATGAACCTTTTTAGCAACCTCTTCCCTTCTGCAAATAAGATGCCCTCCTTTTCTCATCATGCAAGGAGCCAGCCTTCAGCAGTTTGTGAAATGCCATGATGCTGAGTGATGAGCACGTGTGGCTGTGAGGCCAGATCACTTGTGGAAGGCCTCAGAATGAGTTCTTTTAACAGAATTGCAGCTAGAGTGAACAAGTGAAGGCACACTGATTTTGCATAAATTTAGCTTTTCTAAGGTGCATCACGTCAAAGCAGAAACTGGAGCAGAGTGTTTTAGTTATCTTGGGGTTTTCGTTTATTTGATTGAGTGGTCAGAGGGATGGAGGAGCAAGCAGAAATTAATGTCTCTTTACAGCAGGAAAGACAGAAAGGAAAAGAGAAGAGGAAAAGGCAGTTGAATGCTGCCCCTTCCTGCTAGATCCCTTCTTCTGCTGACCCTTCATTGGACATAGATTGTTGTGTTGCAATGTTATGTCACGTGGATTATTATTTTACAATAGATCATATCTGCCCCCTTGGGAGCAGTGGTGCCAGTCCAGTGTCTCAAGACCAGTGGAAGCAAAGGAGGCAAAGGCAGCATCAGCAGCTGCAACTCAGAATTTTACATGGAACTCAAAGTTTGAACAGGGAGAGCCAAGCCAATGGGTCTCATCTTGTTGCCTGGGTGTCCGTGGTCTCGTTTATAATGAGGCTCATGCACTGCTGGCCATGTCCAGTGGGAAGCTAAGTGTGTCCAGCCCTGCTTTCTGGCCCTGAGGCCAGCTGGCATTGAATGAGCTGCACCCATGGTATTGAACCCTGAGACACAGGGTGGCTGCTGCCAAGCTCACAGTGGGGCAGTGCCTCTGGTGGTTCCCAGAATGTGGGGTTTGCTCGGTGGGGAGCTGGCTGGCCTGGGGCCAGTCTGTGCCAGGACCTCCTGAGCAGTGCAACAGTGGCAGCAGCTCAGTGCCAGTGCCTGGGAATGCCTGGGAATAGGCCATGGACATAACACGTGCCTGCCCCCCATGTCTCTCTTTACAGCAAAGACATGAATCCTGCTAAGGCTCTAAGCAGCAATAAAAGCTAAGTGTTTGCAAATTCGTTGGTTTGTGGGGGGTTTTGTCTTTTTTTTTTTTTTTTAATTAACTTCTTCTCTACCTTCCCCCCCCCCCTCCCCCCCTTCCAGATTTTGGATGTGATTAATTTTTCACGTTGTTAACCTAGAAATAAGAAAAGCCAGATAAGGGGGTGGGGGGTATTAGTAATTCAGAAGATTGTATCCTACATCACAAGCAAGAACAGCAGAACAGCAAGTGCTTAAAACTACCTCGTTTTTCTACAAAAGACTACTTTAATGTTGCTAATTGCACCAAGCCCCAAAAGTTAGCATCCTGTCTACATGTGCTTTCACCTTACTCCCTCGGGTTTTTTTATAACAAGAAGAAAGCCTCATTAAAGTATAGTTCAGATACAAGTGCTGTACTTAATCTAATAGTCAGTGTTACACTAAAGGTTTAAACAATGCCAGGTTTACTCTTCAGCAGAGGATTTCTCTCAGTGCTATTAGGGAAGAAAACGGCTTTGAAAGTGCTGAAGTAAGCAGTAAATCCCTCCTGCTTCTGTGTTTGCTCTGCACTCCTCTCAATAGGCTTGTACTGCTTGTATCTCCTGCAAGGAATGTGAACAGTCAGTTGCTGAAAGACTTCTAAAGGAAGGTGCACATTTAGCATGTGACCAGCGCATAGAAGCACTGATCATGTGCTCATCATGTATTCCCTCTCCTCCTCCCCTGTTCAAACACATCCAATGTCTGGCAGCCATGGGTCAGTAGTGGTGACAGGGGCCTGGATAGGCAGTAGGAGTGCTGGAGAACTGCTGCTCCATGGGAGTGTGTGTTTCTCACCACTCACTGGGAAGGGTGAGCCCACACTTGACTCAGGAGTCTTCGGGCAGTCTCAAAAGAGAAACTTCCAAAGTCTCATGAGAATAATAATAATGCAGCAATGTGTGCTTCTGTCAACTACTGGCCTGCATGCTCAGCACCTTTTGCCCAAAGAATTTATTAATCAGTTATTTAATGAAGAATTTGTTTGGTTTCACTGCATATATAAACCACATCATGCATTTTGAGTTTGCTTTCTGCTTAGATGAAGTTCCCAGGCCTGCTAGTATTACTGTTTGTGCTAATGGGCACAGAATGTGCCCATTTTTTTTCTGAAAGTCCTTAACATCTGCATAATTTCCAATACTAAACCAGTAATCTCATTTTCTTAAATATTTGCCAGAATATTTGTAAACTCCAATAGTAACTAAACAAAAATGTAGCTAAAGCAAATTTAAATTGTTCAGTTTGTTAATTTAAATAATATTTTGACAGTTCTTGGAACTGTTTTTAATCATAGAAACTAGCAACTTACTTGTAAAGGACAAAAGCCCCAATGGTAGCAAACACTGCCAACAAGCCAAGGAAGATAAAGACACCTGCTGTTGTTCCAGATGATGCTCCTACAGTTCAGAAAGTAGATTGATTACAAGTTAGCCTCTATTTTACAGTGAGATAGACTTTCCAAAGAAAATGCCATTTTTACTTATTGCTGTATGAATTGAAGCACAGTTAGTAATTCTAAAATGCTAAACACTGGAGGTCAGTGGCTGGCAGGAGGTGGTGCTTTCACATCCTAATCCATGTAATTCTTGATTCCACCAGAGTGTGAGTTGTGCTTTGCCAGTTTTCTCATATGAGCTCTTCTCCTCAGACACGTGGCTACCCTTCCAGCATGGACAGGAATGAAAGGCCCTGTTGGCACCGCACAAGGTGAAGCTAATTTGATCCTTGCCATTTGTTATGCTGGAGAAATGTTTACACTGACTATAGGATAACTGACAAAATTAGATAGGCTCATCCAGAAGGCAACTTAAAGCAGCAATCTCTCTTAGATCCTAGTTCTGCTTTGAATATAGCAGAAGCCCAAAAGTTCAAGTCAGCTTTGCCCAGACAGACCAGGCTTACTGGGCTATAGTCTCTGTGAATACAGTTGAGAAAAACCTTTCTGCATGCTTAGTTTCACCTTTAGGAACGAGAATGCATTTAGAGGTCAGGCATTGTGCCTTATTCATAATGAACTGATTTCAGTTCAGATAAACTTACACCTAGATTAAATCAAACCATCAAAAATGCTATGGAAAAAGACTGCAAAGGCTCAGTTGTTTGGGTGATAGTAATTAGAGAGTTCAGAAGAGTCACTGGGACACTGTAATAGGAAGTCAGGAGGGCAATGAAGTGGGAGCAGAGAGGCAGCACTGTCTTTTAGACTTCTGACTGAGGCTGAGTTTAATAGCTGGTTCTGTCAAGACTGCTTTGATAGCTATGAGATAGACACAGTGATATTTATCCAACCAAAGGTAAAGCTCCTTTTTGGAAATAGTTTGGAAACGGTTTGGAAAACTGGGCAGACTCTGTAGTCACTGGATGTAACACAGATCATTCCAGAACATAATTCATCTTATCCTCATGTAGAAATAGAAACCATGTCGAGGCCCATGGGCAGTAGAGAAGTCCCAGGGCAGCCAACTCTGCTGCAGACTTTGATTTCTTGAGCTGAATTCCCCTCTATTTCTGCTATCTCTCCATGTGTGGAATGGATTGGCTGGCATGTTCCCCACCTGCTTTTCTGCCCAACATTTTTCTGTGGAAAATTACATTATGGCTTAAGAACTGTTCATATTCTGTGATACTGAATAGCTTGTGTAATTACTGTACTCATTGGATTGTAAACAGAAGTCAAACCAAGGTCTAACAGCTAAAATTCCCCCAGGGAAATAATCATCATTTTATCTTTGCATGGACTCTTAGACAAGCTGGTGGACTCCTGTGTTCTCTCCCCTGCAGGGAAATGACCACAGGAAGAAGCTTTTCACCAACAACCCACATCTGCTCTTTGTGGACTCACCTCCATTTACAGAGATCAGGGCACTGGCAAGGGCTTGGCTTGTGTCATCACCCAGGGTGATGTTTATGCAGTAGGTCCCAGGTTCCTCAAAAGCTCTCCTGATGGTGAGTAAACACTCATCTGTGACGTCGATGGGGTCACACACCATGCTCTTGGACACCTGGCACGTGGGGTCAGAAACCACCGTGCAGACATCTGTGGGGAGACTGGCATGGGGAGAGAGAGCTCATTGCATTGTGGAGTCCTGCCAGCCCACTTAGCCCAGTTCACAGACACATTGCCCTGGTGCACCAGTTTTATGCTGGTGCCTGTTGAAATCAGTGGCACTGTAGTGATTTAAGTATATTTTATTAATACTATATGTACTTTTTGCATACCTATACATTTATATATGTACATGTGGATTTTATATAGAATGCTTGTATACAATCTGTATAATTATCTGCTTGTTTTGCTTATCATTTAACATTTTATGGTTTTGATGCAGGATTACCTGCATCAAATCAACTTTTAAAGTCCCTGACCTTTCATACACTTAATACACATCTTTAAGAAAGGAATGCAAATTCTTTTAAGTAGTATTTATCATGTGCTGGAAAAGAAAACACTTCCTTAAGAGAGGTCAATTGTATTCCAGTTGTATTACCATGGTGTTTCTTGTACTTCGTGGTCCTCTCAACTCTAACCTTCTAAGACCTAGGAATATTAGTCCAATGTTTGTGCATCGAAGAAGTTTCTTGGACTCACCCATTTACTCCAAGTGTCAAAAACTCATGGCCAAAAAGAAAGGATTTCCTTACAATTTCAGTAAACTGCTTCCTGCTTTACTGTAAGTGCTGAAATCTTGTCTTGGCCAGGAGACTGTAAATTGTATTTTCCCCCACAATCAGTTCCTTATTTTTACTGAGTCTGAATGTTTGCTCTGAATCCTAAGTCCCTGGCAGTAGCCTCTGTTGGCATAGTTTAAAAATGAGACTTGCATTATCTTTAGTTCCCATCAAGAAATAGAAACACTGCAGTTCCCAAATTTTGTTCATATGCATCTAAGTGCATATAGCATTCCAGCACCTAATTAGTTTTAAACTGGGAAGACTGACAGCTTCATTCACACACTTACCTCCCTTGGCAGGTAACAACAAAGTCAACCAGTGAGTTTTCAGCTTGACTTTCTGTCATCTGGATGCTTGTCATCTGAATAATATTTACCTCGAGGATTCCCTCTGGGAGAGGAAACACATATCAACTGTAGGACACATGACAAGCCTTGAAGTCCGTGTGTACTGAACCTCGAGTGTTTGGCTGATGCTCAGTTCAGGTCTTGTTTTTCATAACCTCCTCCCTCCCTTAGTACTCCTCTTGAAGGCTTTGAAAGCTGAGAAATTTTCCAGTGCTTTCCCTGAGAGATTGCTCCTTTCTGGTCTGCCTTTTTCCCCCCTCATTATTGTTGTTTACTTCCTTATTTTGCTAAATCACTTCCCACTACATGAGATTTCTCTGCATTCAAAGGCCAGTTCAACCTTAGGTATACCTCCTCCCCAGCCCATGGGCTCCTGCTGTGGCATGTTCAGAAGCTGGTGACAGAGAAAGGAGTGACACAATGCACGTCCCCACCAGCACATGGGGTCAGCCATCAGCAGGGATCCAGACCAAGGTCCAGCCTCACATGTCTGAAAGCAAGGGGTCACAACCTCTGCAACTAGCCCCTGGCAGAGTACAGGCAGAAACCAAAGTCAGCCAGTCAGATGTCTGCACATTAATCCCTAAAACTCTCAGCTATGTCCATGAGAAGGATCTTTTTGTGGATCTTATGTAATTGATAAAGACGTGTCTAAATAAACATTATTTCTACCATGTATTGTTGTTCATTGTTAACATCATTCCTCTGTGGAGGTGTTGACACACATCCTTACCTACAACAGCAATACTGCTTCCATAGTATCCATTTCTGTAAATGTGGCAGCCTCCATCAGGATTGTCCTGCACTGACTCCACAGTGGGAGAAGAGTCAGAATCAGAAGATGCTCCTGTTGGAGCTGTTCGAGGCAGAAGAGATAGAGATGCAACAACTTTAGAACAAGCCCTGTTTTGGGGTATTCTGAGCACAGCCACATGTTCCAGCTGTTCCTGCATTCCACAGGCTGTCAGTGGCCTTGGTTTGCAGCTGTGCAGTCATGTGTGTATCTGTGTAATAGCTCATGGCTGTAACCCCTAAAGAAAGCACATATGCCCAGCTTTAGAACCCCAGAGTGGCCTGGGGAGCCTCACTCACTCCAAAAGCCACCTGGCTAGTCACCCATCTCTGTGAAATAAAAGGGAGACTACAAGGTGTAATACAATTAAATACTTCTTTAAAATCCCCAAATCAATTATATAAGAAATCCAAAGGCCAATAAAACATTTAAAATGCTTTTTTAAAAGCTGGTATTTTCCCACTGCTCTACATTACAGCTAGTGGAAAAATGAAGAGGGGAAATGGTGAAAATTATATCTTTCCTTTCATTTTTCATTCTCACTCCATATTTTGGTAAGAGCACATATTAAAAATATGAAATTTGAAAAATATAGCCACATTTACAGTTTCACAGTAGTAGTATTATGGCTGAAACTGCAGGCCTTCTTAAAACCCTCTGAGAGGATAAACCAATGCTGAACATAATAAAAGTTATTCTGAAATATGTTAGTCAATAAATTTAAAGTGGAAAAGCTGTTCTGGGTTAATACCATGTGGAAATCCCATATTTTTGAATATGACTAGGTTTTTCTAGTTCAATCCAATCTTATTTAGTTTTGGACGGAAGTTAATGCAATCCAGAAAGGAGCTTGCTATAAGAGTGTTCTTAAATTCCCTTTTCTCACTTGAAATTTACATCTTACCTCAGAAGATGACCCTGAGTAGACAAGGCTAGAATCTCCTGACCAAGTGCAGCAGAGATAATACAAACTTACATTTATGTTCACCTGAAGACCTTTGTATGCTGTAAGTGTGGTGGTGGAACTGGATGCATAAGGAGCTAAATGTGTAAGTGATCCCTACCACAGAATCCTAGAGAAGTTAATGCTTATTGATTCTGTCTCTAAGCCAATTTTATAGAGGGCTTCCAGAGGCTTGCAGCTCTTTCACGATGACAGTAAAACTACTAAAGATATTAACTTAAAACATCAGAATATAGAGTTTTAGCATAGCTCCTAGTGCCAGTGCTGTTTGATAAGTGCTTACCTGCTGAGGTGGGTGGTGGTGCAGTGGGTGTTACTGGCCTGCAAGGTACAGGTATAATGGCTTGGACAGTTAAATTCAGAGTGAAGTTTCCTTGCAGAGTGTAGGTGTGAGATGTACTAGAACCACTGGCTACAAACAAGCCACTTCCATCTCCAAAGTTCCACTTGTAGGAGATGGCAGAATTATTCAGATAGTAGCTGGGATCGTGGATCTTCACATCAAATGTAATTGGTGAGTCTTTGATGAAAATGGAGTCTGAGATGTTGCGGTCGTGTTTTTGGAACATACTCACAATTACTGGAATTTTGTCTGGAGGGGGGAAAAAAGAGGTAAATAAATACAGCAGAGATACCTGGCTGCAAACAATAAACAGTTCCAAAGCCCCTGAACAGCAGCAGCCAGAGTGTGAGATGCAAACATGGTATCTTTAATACAGGTGTGTACTTTAATTTGATTTATGACCTGAGGAGTGAATGTCAGTAGGAAACAGCCAGAAAAATATGGGAACAAATGAGGAATCACAGACATCTGTGGAAGAATGCATTATCTCTCGTAAATCGTTTTCCAATACAAAGCGGAGGAGTCACTGCTGAATTGGACAAAAAGGTTACTTAAGCTACTCAAGGCAATTTACCAGAGATTCCACTTTCATGCTAAAAACCTTTCTCAGGCCAATGTTCTTCTTTTCATGCCAGACAATGCTTGTGCTGAATTATTTTAACAGCTAAGCAACAAACACCCCCAGCATGTCAGCACAGCCAGTTCCAGCACGCTCACCTGTCACAGAGTAGGTGGTTTTTGCTCTTGCAACCGGAACAAATCCTGAGTGGCCTCTCCTGTAAATGGACACTGCCATCCCGTGTTCACCAAGGGTGATATTTGCTGTGTTCACTGAAAACTTTGCTGAAGATCGTCCCGTTGTTTGGTAATACTGACCTGAAACAGAACATGAACTCAGAACGTGAAAATGAACATAAAAATGGAGTCTGAACATCTCAGACTTCATTTTCCCCCTCAGCCTCACCACAAGTTGGTTTATGAGAAGCAAAGTATCTGAGAATCTTAGATTGTCAAAATCAAAATTAATAGTTTAGAAATGTCTTCCAATAATCTGACAGGTGATTTTGAAGGATTGGATACTTTTACAGTGTGTTTACTCACATAAATTCCGTTTTTTTAAAGTTGTCAAAAAGATGTCCCCAGTTTCACTAATCCAAGAAAAAATTGCCAAGACATCTACTTCTTTCCAAAGCAGTTACAATACATTAAGTCATTAAGATTATGTAGTGGATGGTGTGAGGCATTTTCAGTGATCTTGTGTTTGCTTTCAGCATAGCCAGAAGATAAAATACCTCTTGCTTCATATTCTAGAACCATTTTTATATATTTGATTTTTTGTCTTTTTAACAGCTGACTGAGGTAGGCAAATAATAATCACCTCTGCATAAAATTTGGATTATTATTATTATTATTATTACTACTACTACTATTACTACTACTACTACTACTACTACTACTGATACTGACAATAATAGTGATTTAGCCAGGAGAACTGAAGGCACTAAGATTTAGTATGTAGCCAATGGCAGGAACAGCCCAACCATTACATACTCAGGATCAGGAAACGTTGAAAATCAGCATCTGTGACCAGAGCAGCAGAACAGTCAGTGGCAGTTCTTGCCTCCCTAGAGACAAGAAGTGCTGCACTGTTAAACTGGTGATACACAGCACTGTGTTCTCTCTTAAATCTGAAAGTCTTAAATGGCAGTGAGCTGTCAATAAATTGTCTGACTGACCTGCTCAGATTCTCTATTTTCCTAGAAAAATATCTTGAGTAATCCTGAAAGGAAATTAATTTTCTTCAGTGGTAGTATTGTGAATGCAGGTTTAAAGAGAATCTTCTGGTAATCCATGATTCCTAAACCAAACAAGTGATGGCCTCTCTGGAAAAGTGGGGAATTAATTCAGTATTTCCACTCAAGAGTGTGGAATCATTTTAAAAGCGCTTTTAGTAAAACATGCTTGACAAATGAGTTGTGTACAAAGGGAATAAAAGGTTTGCAACATCAGCCCAGCCAAGGCATGTGTTGCAGTACTAACCAAAAGTGTGAAACACATAGACAAAGTTCCTTCTTCTCCAGCCCGGGTGATGAGGGAAAGGACGCCCATCTGGGAATACATGGTGGCTGTGGTTGCTTGTGCAGTTTTCCCAGCCACAGCTGTCAGTCCATTCAGTCCAGTTGTAGACATAGACTTGCTGATCCATGGAAGCTGGAGGATCTAAGGATAGAAGGAGGACATGTTCTGGTCAACTGGGAGGTGTGCAGAGAGTCAGAAAACAGGAGGCAAGCACTGCAGGTTATAGCAATGGCTGCATTTAAACAGCAGGGGAAGTGGGGTATTTTTAGACTGACGGTAATTCATTTTCCTGAAGTTGTGCTTTGTTTGGTTTTTAATGTAAACACAGAATGGTTCTGTCTTGGTGCTATTTTGTTAAGAAGCTTTTTTTTAAACTTTACTGTCTCAGGGGCCAGACACAATTTAGAAGTGCTTGCCCAAAAATTTGCTGTTGACTACACAGGATGCTACTGTTCCACTGAGGATAACAGAGCTACCTAAATACTTGGCAGGCAGAATCTAAAATTGTAAGTACAAAGAGTGGCTGTGAAAGCACTCTAAGGTTTTATTTATTTATTGTTTGTTTTGTCAGAAAAGTTTTCTATGGCACCTTTAAATAACTTAGAAATGAATTTCTGTCATTTTCTGAATAGTAAATGGGAAGTTTCCTCCCCCAAACAGCACAGCAGATATTAAGTAGAATATGGATATAAGCTGCTAACAAAATAATAGATAGTTAACTGCAACCTCGGCTGACAAAAACTTGCTGGTATGAAATGAAAATTACTTTGATCAGTAAAAAAATTTGTTGAACATTTATGCATTCAGAGGATGAAAGGTACAACAGCATGTGTTGTTCTAGATCCAGCAGCTTAAAACACTGGAATTATGATAGGCTTTTTTCTCCATGTAATAGTAAATAAGATGAAAAAGGGTGATTTTCTGAGGAAAATATTGCTTGATTTTTAGATATTTATATGTTCATTTTTTAATTCCTAAAATGTGGAAGTGTGAGATTTGCTTTTTTGTTCAGATATGGTAAGTGAATTCTACAATTCATAATTGAAAAAACAAACCCTCCAATTTTATAATTTGACAGCTTTATAAACTTGAAAGAAAACAGTGTGACTGTGCAACGATGAAAACAGTGCAACATAGTGCCTGAGCTGAAAAGCAGTAACAGTTTTGTTGGGAAGTCAGATTATGTGACTGCTTTGGGAAGGCAAGTTTATAGCTATGGTCAGTCTCAAATTACCTGGTCCGTGTATCTGGAGTGGGGCAGAGCACTAAAAATACCACAGTGATCTTCTTAGGAAAAAAACGGTGTGGCACAGGCTGGGCGTGCACAGGTAAGTGTTATCAGTTATCAGTTATCAGTTATATGAGCACAGCTGCTGTTCCCTGGGTGTGCCTGCGGCGCTGTCAGAGCTCAGTGACACACAGCAGCACAGGCAGGTGTGAGCCTGGTGCAGGGACATTGCTATTACCTACCCCGGGTACAGTTTCTCCTGTATACAATGTTGCCATCATTATCTTCTGTCTGGCACTTGGGAAACTGGAGAGTCACCGTGAAGCTCACGTTGGATCCTACCAGTGCTGGGCTGTCACTGTCCAGTTTGGCTGTCACCCTTCCGCCTGAAAAAAGAAAATGGGTCTTTGCTGCAGTGAAAGATGCATTGCAGCAGAAGCTGCCATCAACTTGCACCATTTACAGTGGAAAGGCTTTCTTGGTTACTCTGTTTCTAAGGGCTTTCGTGCTCCTAAGTCACTTGTGCTCTTACCAAAACCCCAACTTCAAACAATCAGAGGGACTCAGCATATCCCCCCAGATCCCTCACTGCTCTGCCATTAATGTTCTTCCTAAAATTAAGAAGATAATTTTCTACCTGTGGGGGGGGTCAGTGTATCTCAAAGGAGAAAATTTGCGTTTCTCCCCAGGGACAGTCATTGACCCTCAGCTGAGACCAGGTGACAACAGACATGGTGTTTGCTGAAGCTGTCAGTCTGAAGCCCACGTGCCCTACTGAGGTAGCGGTTGAAGCTGCCTGTCCTCCAGAGCATGCTTCTTGCAACAGATTGTGCTGGAGCCCTGACCATCAGTACTTCTTGGTAAGTATTAATGTCTGTCTGAGATTAGTCATAATGGGAAAGCATTTTATGAAATAACTCACTGTTCTGCTTCCTCAGACAGCCCACTGGGGATGGTATCAAACCCAATCCTCTCTAACTCACCATTCTGTGCAGCAGTGGATATTGCCCCTATGAAAATGCTCTATAGCACCTGCACTCTGCACTGTGGTGGACTTTGTGGCCGCTGCAGTTTTTCAAGTGTCTTTGAAATGTGTATGTGCTATCACCTTTCCAGCAGTCCTTCCATCTGGGATCTCCTTCTTCCCAGAAAGGATAAAGTTTTTCATTCCATTTATTTTGATCACTAGACCAGCCTTGTAGCTTCTTGTAGGATGTCACAGGAGAAGTGCTTCCATGGCTCAACACATCTTGAAACCCTAGAGAGAAAATCAAACATCAGTGTTAATGTAATGCAATTTTCCCTACTACTCTATAAAAACATTACTCTTGTGCTGAACTTTAATCATGCACTGGTATAAAACTTTCCACCAGTAGAAAATGATGGAATTTTATCATTGCAGCTATAAACACTTATCAACTATAATCAACACAAAGACAATTCCACCATTGTCAGACTGACATATTTTTCTACTTGCAGACTTGCAAACTTCCCAGACAAAGAATAAATATGTTTACAATGTTTTGACCGTATCAGAGCAATGGTTTGCAAGAGTTTACATAACCCTGCAACAGTCAGGCTCCCTGCACAGAGGTTGCTTGATTTCTGACTGCTTTGCCTGGTAATAAGTCTACAAGTAAAAGGTTAATGGGATAAATTCATTCTGAGTTCTGCTCTAGTGGAAGTTGTGCCAGGAATTAGTTTTGACCCAGTGCAGCTCCTTTGGTGAGTTGGCTGGTGGTTTGGGTGGGAGGGGTGGAACCAATTATAACAGAAGCTGGTATTTCCAGAAAAGGAAATTTAGAGCTGAATAGTAAATTCAATGTGTTTATAATAGAACAACAATAACATATTAGCTTCATGCCTTTTATTTAGAAATGGCTCCGATATTAAATAACTTCAATAACCTCTTTCTTCTCATATTACTACAAATGATGGGCTCAAACTTTTCCCAGGCTTCTAGGATCCCTCTTTCTGTCACAAAGGATACATAGTGAAAAGCAACATAAATATCCAAGTAACCAGTAGGAACACGTTCGCCGCTGTAGGATGTCATAAAAATATGTTTATAAGAGGGCTCATGGGCATAGTTCCATGGAAGCCTGGAGGCTTTAAAGGGCTCTGCCATGTTAATCAGGTAAGGTAACTGCTGGGTGTGCCATTCTGTCACAATATTAAGGGAGTTAGGATTTCTGCTTTCCATGGTTTATTGTAAAGGTACAGCTGATGCAGATTTATACTTAGATTTATACCCAAGTGCAACAAAGTTCTGGATGACTTCAAGGAAAATGCAGAAGCCTGTAAGAAGGGCAAGAATTGCCCTGTATGCCATAAGCAAACTAGTTGTATTGGAATTTTTCCAAGCTTTGGAAAAGACACAGAGCAGGTGTAGCCAGTTCAAGCATGGTCTTTACAGGTGGGTGGCTCCTAATTTTACTGCAAGAGAGAATCAGAGAAACAGCTCAGAAGAAGAGTGGAGCTGCTTTCTCTTGGTGTTTTATTGCCCAGTGAGATTTCTGCTGGGCAGGAAGAACATCCCTTGGCCAGCCCCATCCCCACTCTGAGCTGATGCCGGTAGCTCTCTCCCCACTCTTGAGGACTGAAGGGTTTGAGAAAAATAACAGATTTTGCACTCAGAGACACAATCTCCCACAGTCTTTTGCCCTCCAGGAACTCCCTGCAGTCTCACTTAAATCACTTGAATCAAGTCTTTCCTGCAGATTTAATATTTTTTGATGTGACCAAGCATAACGTTATGACTGGTATTGACTTAATGACCTGTATCACATGCTGTATTGTTTTGAGTCTTGGACAGAAGGAGAGTTTGGTAATGTTGTTGTTCAGAAACTTTGCTCAGGAAAAAAACAAATTAGCAACTATAAAAGTACTTCACAAAGGCTTAGTAAGTTCAATTACACTTTGGGTATCATTAAATTAATGTATCATTCAAAAGCAAATGGCTACATAATTTTTGTAATTTATTTTTCCTATTCTCCTTGATTTTCTGTAAAAATTATTTTATGAATAAAAATGTTTTGATTTTGTCAGATCAAAACTTTTCAATCATTTTTTTTCCCAAATGTTCAATTTATCAAAAACAGCTGGAGCATTTTTAATTTTATAAGTGCTTTTAATTTTGTGTTTTCATTAACAATCCTTGAATTCAGAATTCATTTTCTAGTCCAGTAATAGCTGTTGTTACTGCTTCTAAATCACAAGCTGCTTAGGTATTTCTTTGCCTCTCTGATGTGTTTTGTTTATTTCAGTCAAATATAAAACATTTCACAAGCTTCAGGACAAGACAAAGATGGTTTTTCAGATGAGGAAAGACTTCTGCACTGGTTTCTCTGACACATGGAACTGAAGATTTTCAGTTGGTGAATTTAAAGGAACAAAAAGCTTTACTGTATTTCTTTTTTAACAATGAAAACCACTCAAGGACAGATGTTGGTTGTAACCAAAATTAGAGCAATTCAGTTCGAAATAGACAGAGTAATGTTATGCTCCAAGGAACAGATTCCTGTAATAGTTTTGGTGAGGTGATCATAGGGGAAGAGATCTTATACTTTGATTGACTTTCTTCTTTCTCATTCTGGCTTTCATTTTGATGAAAAACATAGCAGAGACAAGTTCAGTATTTCCTGTGAAAGTGTATTAGCCATGAAAGAGAGAATGAGAGCCAATGTTAGGACAGCAGAAATAGAAAGATGACCCAGCTAAAGAGGATAAAAGTGTATTAGAAGTAAAAAGGTTGATGAAATGGCACCAGACTGTAACATAAACTTAATAAAGTTATGTATAAAAACATAATAAAGCAGGACAAAAAAGAATTTGAGGAGCAACTTGAAAAAAAACAAAAACTACAAATTAACATTTTTTCACCAAACAGATAATAAGTTGGAAAGCTTGCCAGATGTATGGGGCCAAAAGATGATGTAGATGCAAAAAAAGCATTCAGGGAAGGTAAAGGAGTAGCACAAAAGTCGAATAGGTCAGCTGGTTTATATTTTCATTCACAAAGGAAGAACATAGGGAGTTTCTGTGATAGAATTTTTTTTTTACAATGACAGAGAATATCTCTCAAAATGAAGTGTTGGCACATAAAACCCAATTATAGAACAAATCAACAAAATGACAAAGTTGTCTAGATAGTATGGCCCAAGTATGGAAGTTATTCAAGAGTGAAATAAATGAGCTATTAACCATAGCATGTAACATCTTGCTTAACACTGCTTCAGTGACTGAGAAACAAAAATTGGCAAATGTGATGACAGTTTTTAAAAACACTTCCAGGGAAGATTTAGAGGATTAAAAAAACCCTTTGGGGCTCAAGTTGGAGAAGCTGGTAGGAACAGCAGTGAAGAACAGAGCAAGTAGGTACAGTGCATTAATATGATTTGCCATAAAAGGAGTGCATTGCTCACAAACATATTCTGAGTTTTGCAAGGGAGACAGAGAGCATGGGAACAAGGCTGACCTGCTTGTTATAGTCTGCCTGAGTTCCAGACAGCACTTGATGAGGTCCCTTGCTAAAGGAACATAAAGCAATTAAGTTACCGTGGGATAAGAAGGAAGGATTGATTTCACATGAGTAAATGATTGGTTAGGATATTAAAAAAAAGTTATGAATAAGTGCCCAGTTTTCTCCACTGAAAAAATAATTTACATGTTCATAATCTGGAAAACAGGTAACAGCAAAGTTCTTTAATCTGCTGAGGACTGTGCATTAAAGTAATAGAGGGGAGGACTGTATGAAATTAGATGACTCAAGAATGAAACTGTATGAAATTCAACAGCGTTAAATGTAACCTTACATTGAGAATAAGGGGCTCTAAACTAGCTCTAAACTCAGAAATGGAATCTTTCAGCTTTGCAGTTTTGAATGCAGTACTCATTGGTAGTTGAAAACCTGGGAAAAGGCTAGATAGAGAACAAAGATGGGAACATCATTACAGCATTTTATAATGCCATGTCTTGAGTACTGTATGCTCTGTTCTCTGCAGCTCAATCACTATAAAAGAACTGAAAAAATACAGGGAGAGGTGGTGGGGACGCTACAAAGGGATAGAATTGTTTCCATATGAGGAACAGCTGTGTAGACTGTGTCTTGAAGCCTGGGGAAGAGGTGACAGGGGAGAATATAAAAACAGAACCATGAACAGCATGGAGGAAAAAGCTGAAGGAACAAAAGTTAAGGGGAATCAAATGAAACCAGCAGGTTACAGGTTCTAAGCACATCAAAGGTACTTCTTCACATAAGGTACAATTAAGGTGTGAATTTTTTTGCTGGCAGGACGTAGCGTGTCCCAAAATTTTACACGTGTTGCAGCGAAAACCCAAAATGCATGAACAGATGGAAAAAGTCTAGTAAAAACTGTTAAGTACAATGACTCTGCATTTGACAGAGGCAATTCTATAAATGCTGTAAATCATCAAAAGCTGGGAAAGTGCCCTGACCTGCACAGTTATACATCCAGTACTATTCTCCATTGGAGGCAGGTACAAGGCTAGGTGAATGCTCAGATGGATTCAGCTTTTAAGGTTTTCAATTTCCATACTGTACATTCTGGAATTTGAGCTTAAAATCCCATTTCTACATTCCCAGCCCTGAACTCAGTCATCCTAAGACTGGAGTCAAGCTGGGAGCCCGGAAAGAAGCAGCTCAGCCCACTCCCTGCCCACTGTGGCTTGCAGATCTAATTCCTTGGCTGTGCTCCCTGAGGTTTGGGACCCCCAGGTCCAAGTGTCCCAGTGGGGAGCACAGTTTCTGACCTGGCCCCTCGCAGGCACAGCTGAGCCAAGCCAACTGTGCAAAGTCCATTCTGCATCTGCCGTTTTAGCCATGCTTGAACTGGGGAAGCATCGCTAAGAACTCGCTGCCAAGAGCCAAGCTTTAGCTGCAGCCGGCTCCGTGTACCTGTGGAGCACAGGGAGCGGATCAGCGAGCAGTTCTCAGCGCACTCCTCCAGCTCAGGCAGCTCTGGTAGCCCGGGCCAGGCCGCCCTGCGGTGGGGCCGGCTGTCGCTCCCGGGCGGGCAGGGCTCCAGGCGCTGGGAGCAGCCGCTCCTGCCGGGCTGCCTGGGCACACGGAGCTCTCCGGGCAGGGATGAGGGCACGGGGAGCACTCACGTGTGGCGGCAGCGCAGAGCAGCCCCTGGGCCGGCAGCAGCAGCAGCAGCAGCAGGGCGAGGGGCCGAGCGGCGCCCATGGTTCCAGAGCCGGGCCGGGTCCTGCCGGAGCTGCGCACCGAGACCGCTCCGGTGCCGGCGGGAGTGAGAGTGAAGCTGCCCCGCCGCTCCGCTCTCCCATTAAATGAAGGGCCCCGGGACTCATCATGTGATGGAATTAAGCAGAGATGCATGATTTTGTCTTCGGCTTCTTTCGGCTCATGTGCTTATGACTCACTCCTTTTGCTTTCAGCGTTCCCTGGGATTACTGAGAGACCTGTTTGGAGCCACACCATTCACCTCACAGGCATTTTTATACTAGTTTTGCGCTGTGATCAATTTTTGTACTTAATTTGTTTTTAAATTAGGAATCCAAATTAACTCTTGCCCCAGCCTGATTTGCAAGTGTTGCTGCCACAGCTCACTGCATTTGATGAACCCATCGCTCCTTAACCACATGGCTCATCTCGTATGCTGGGCAACAACTCTAAACTGAGTGGAACATGGCCAATTCCAACACATCTCTTGACTGGGCTCCTGATCAGAGGTGATTGTTAAGGAAAATATTATTTAAACATTTAGTGGGTAGATGCCCATCCAGTCCAACCATGGCTAGAGGTGCCATCACAGCCCCTGTGTGCTGATGGCCACTCAATATCCATGACCCTCACACAGACAACTGATTGTATAAACTTCTGGATTCTAGCAATAAACAAAAAATAGACTTTGCTGCCAGCCTAACAATGAGGTATAACCAGTGGCTCAAGAGGAGCAGAGTAGATTGGCAAACGCTGCACCTGGTGGTTCAAATTCAGGTTCTATGGGCTTGCCAACCCCAGGTGTTCTTCTACAGGCAGTGCAGCAGCTGCTTTTCACTGAAGCCCTGGCAGCCTTGTGAAGTTTTTGGCTGTTGTTTGCAGCAAAGGACAGGCTTTGGTGAGATGGCAAGGCATAGAGCCAAGTACAGTCCTCAAGAGAGAATTGAGTAGTAGTTTCAGTGGTCCCAGAGAACAGCACTCGTAAGTGTGACACCAGCTAGCCAGAAAACAGCGAGCTGGGCAGCAGTAAACCATTTTTATTTTGGGCAGGGCAGGTGGAAGTCCATCACTCCAAGGCACTGTCAACAGAATGAAGACATTGCCCAATGGAAAGAGATTTTAGAACTCTGACTACTTTTTTTTTTTTTTTTTTTGTAGTTTCTTCTACTTTTCTAGTGTTTTCTATTAACTGTGTAAGTTATTACCACTACCCGGAGCACCCTAGCCAGCATTTCTCTCAGTAGTGCAGGCTCTGATGTCCAGTCCTGTGGATGTTGCATATTTAGAATCTGTGCTTCAGCATCCTCCTGGCTGGAGCTAACCCTGCTGCTGCCAGCCAAGGAGCTGGGTGACAGCAACAGCCTTAGGGCTACAGGCCTGTTTAAACTGAGCCCTCATTATCTGACAGAAACAAGGGGGAGCATAAATCCAAGTCAAAGCTCTAACTGACTGTGCAAAAAAAATCATATGACTGCAGCGTCCTCATGTGATTGTTGCTTTTTTTGTTGTTGTTCAATCAGCTCCATTCCTAGTTGAAATGTCAGGTTTCGAAGGCATTCACAATTATTTTTTAAACCATGTGGGACATTAACTTTAATTGCACTCCTTTGTTTCCAGGTTGTTGATCCTAGAAGTGAAAAGTGACCTTCAAACACTGTGGTTCAGCACTGGGAGCCTGATCCAAAGTCTGCTGGGGAGAAAGGAAGTTTGAATGCTCATTCCCAAGAGGGTTTTGAGAACCTCCAGAGAAATAATGCTGACAACAAATGCCTGTTAATTAAAACCAAAAATTTATCAGCCTAAAAACAATAAAGTTGGTTACGATGGAGTTTTTTGCCATGTTATTTGATACATGAAATTGTTACATAAATTTTGAGTGACAGTCTGAATAAGAACCAGCTGGTAGAAATTATTAAACATGTTGTAAATAGACTTCAGAGGCACTGAGGATCAGGCCTGTGGTTAGAGGAATCCAAACCCACCAGGGCTGGGGTAATAACTAAAAGGTGGCTTTACTGTGACACTTCAGTCCTTCACATTCTTCCTCCTCTGCTCTTGGGCCTTAGATTACACATTCCTGCAGGGCTGACACAGAAAATATTTGGGTCCATCTGTGGTGTGGTTGCAGCCAACATTCACAAGAGGAGAGGAGAAGGGAAGAAAGAGCCAGGCAGAACAGAATTGTAAAGGAAGTGAAAAGAATAAAAAGCTAAGAAAAATGTGATAAGTCAAGACTGAAGGGACCATCTAAAAACTGAGCTGACTTCTCTAAGTGTTCTAGCCATAGCTGACTTGTCTGAAAATGAGTGTCTGGAACACTGAAGGATTGCTTGAAACCCGTGGATCATCATCAGATCTTAAATTACCTTTATAATTTCTACATTATTATTCTTGGTCTCTGAGAAACACCTTTGCAATTTAAACAAGTGAGTTGAATCAGGCAGCTATAAAGGAGAAAAGGTTTGAAATATATCCTAAACATCCTCCCAGCAAAGAAACACACATTCAGGGAGATTTAGGGCTTCATCTGACAAAGAAGTGCGTGGGCAGGAAGTGCTTGGTACTTCACAGCTTTAGCAGCTCAGTTGTTAAATCTCATTGAGGAGATACACATCTCTGCTACCTGAAGGCTGTCAGATGACAGGGTGTGAACACATCATGTGTACCTGCATGTCTAGACTGACAGAGCTGGCATGCTCACCCTGCTATCACACCGCCATCAACGCAACACCAACACAGGAACTGTTTATTGCTGCTCACAGGAACTTTAACAAAAAAAAAAAAAAAAAAAAAGTAAGTGCAAAGGGAAAAAAAAAAAAAAGGGATTTGAAATATGAACTTGGCTTCTGGCCAAGAAAGTAAAGCAAAACAAGACAATCTTGGTTTGGCAGCCAGGTACATTTAGGTAAATGTTGTCTGCCATTACCAGTGATCTCTCAAGGGAACTCTGCTTAGGGCTTGACAAATTATTTTCCTGGGAAGAAATCATCTGTGCCTTGCTTCACACGGGACAGTGGGCATCAGCTGATTGAACCAAACATGTAAACAAAGCTGCCTTAGCAGGCTGCAGTTCTTCTTGTACTGGAAAGGAAAAATAAAAAAAGCTCCTGATCAGTATCTATTATCAACTATCTCAGTTTATCACTGAAAAATTATTTAACCCTTGCAACTGATCAAACAGGCTTTTAGTAATTCCAGCACCTTTGGTTTTTGCCTTTGTAGTAGCTAAGTTGTGCATTTTGCCGTTCTTTTATGGGAAGGTGTTTCCTGCAGTCTTACGTTTCCCAAATTCCTGTGTTGGGGTTGGTCATGGAATCACAGAGTGGTTTAGGTTGGAGAAGACCTTTAAGATCATTGAGTCCAACTGTTAACCCTTCACTAAACCACTCCCTAAGAGACACATCTGCACGTTTATTAAACTCCTCCAGGGGTGGGACTCCACCCCTTCCTGGGCAGCCTGTTCCAATGCTTGACAACCCATTCTGTGGAGAATTTTTTCCTAATATCCAATCTAAAATTGTTTCCATTTTAAAGACTTTTTTAAAGACGGTTTTCCAAACTTGGCATTTGACCACAGCATAAGGCCCAGGAGTGACCTTGTCTCTCTCTACAAGTGCTTGAGAGGAGGTTGTAGCAGGGGCTGATCAGTCTCTTCCTCCAGGTGACAGCCAACAGGATAATGAGAAATGGCCTCAAGTTGCACCATGAAAGATGTAGCTTTTTTATTTTTTTTTTGTGATACAAATAATTTTTGGGCAGATTTGCTCTTGAGGGAAGGCTTGAATGAGCCTGCCACTCTGCTTGTTTTGGTCCCTCCCTACAAATTCTAAACTCCCTGCTCAGTCATTGCCATGTGTGTGAGAGTGGCCCAAAATGCCTCAGGAAAGCAGCTTCTGGGGAAGGTAGGGGAGCCCAAAAAATCGTCTGCAGCACTTTGCAAATCCTCACAAGAGCTCAGCCTAGAGACACAGACCCACAGAGTGCCCTGGCCCACTCATCCTCACAGGTGGACTTGTCTTCCCTGCCCATGGCTGACCAGGAGTTGAAGTCAAAGCACAATAACAGATTCTGACCATTCAGATTGCAACACACACCTTTGCTAAAGGTATGTAAAGGAAGTAAGGTTATTTATTACCTCTGGATGGATTTGTTGGGGTGTTTTTCACTGTGATGACAGTGCAAGGAGGAGGTGCAGCTATCCTGGCAGTGCCCATGGTCTTCCAAAGTCCCTGTAAGCTCCTGGCCTGTTGTATGGGCATCTCAGCTGACCCACTTCCAGTTTTGCAGCAGCCAGAGTTAATTTACAGTTTGGACATTGGTTTTACTTTGCTGCTTTTCTCATATTGATTTAATGAATTGTTAACGATGCATTTTATAGTCACCATGATTCATGGAGGCACAGAGCTCTCCCAGTCAGGAGAGTGGATAATTGCAGTGAAAGCACATGATCATGGCTGCATGAGACTCTTATTTTTTCATCATATTTTAATGAAATTAATTCAGGCTTCCCTGTTGCTCAGAGGGGTGTTAAAAGATTGATTTTGTATCATTCAGCTCAAGAGAGCAAATTTTTGCTGAAAAGTTCTGTTTTCTCTAAAAACATTAATTGATATTTTGGCTAGGAAGAAGAGAAAAATTTTAAAAAAAAAAATTATCCAGAAACAATCAAACCAGCAAACCCCAGCCAAAAAAGTGACCTATCAAAGAGAATATACTTAATCACTGCAAATGGTTCAGTTCTGCTGCTCATGGACAGAAGGTGAAAAAAGTGATCAAAAAAAACTCAGATCCAAGAACATCTGCTCTGTAGACTCCTTGGTGGGAGGACACTGAAGGAGAAGTAGTCTCACAGCCAAAGCTCCTTTAAAGCTTTTTTAAGAAATAAGGTAAACTGAACATACTCAGTTGCACCTTGCTCCCTGTATATGCTGTTTCATTTATTATGGGTGAGGGATAAGAGTTCACCATAGAGGCTCAGTTGTTTTATGGTCCAGTGAAATTGCCTTGACTGCTTAAGAAATAACCTCAGCACTTCCCTGAAATAGAAGTCAGAAGTAATGAAAATGCTGGCAGCTGAACTTTAGTGGAACATACTCTTTAATCTGTTAACATCAGAAAAAATTGGCAAAATGCTGCATTTTTGGACTGTATTCCCACTGACTCATGGCAGTAATTCAGAGAGTAACCTCTTCCTTAGAGGCTAGAGCAAGCAGTGAATATACAGGCAATGGAGGGAGGAGAAAAAAAGATAAATATATTGCAAAGCAACCAGCCTTCTATCTAAATGCCCCACTTAGGCACTAATATTTATGGCACAAAAGGGAGGCAAACTGAGCAAGTGGAGCTGTTGTACTCCTGGGGAGGTGTTGCCATCACCTTAGGACTGAAATCCACCTGGATCCACCTTCTGTAGCTGACAGCATTGAGGGGGACTCACTGGGGCCTGGGGGGGGATAGAAGGGAAGAGCTCATGCAGGCTTTGGGTTGGATTGGGTTGGGTTTCCCAAGTTTGCCTGCTGCCATTTGCTCAGCGTGGCCACAGCTTGCCAGGCCATGGGTTGACCGGGGAGGCACAGGAGGAGCAGCCTGGCTCTGCCATTATCTGCCCCTTCCCACTCATCCATCACCACCTTGCCTCATCTCCAGCTGCTGCAGACTCTCAGGCGGCAGCATCGGGCCCTGGTGTTCTGCTGGCAGGGCAGGGAGGACACTCAGGCTCCTGCAGCCCCAAATCAGGGGTTACCACCCTGCCCCACAGCTGGAGGGGATCCTGCTTGCAGAAACTCCAGCAGGAACTTCTGCTTGACTGGGACAAACGTGTATTTTTAATGCCCTGCTCCCAAATGCACTACATAACAATCTTTAAAAGTTCTGATCACATGCGGGCAGAGAAATATATTAAATGTATAGGAGTTAATCTTCTGAGTTCATCTTAAATGAACACCGATATCCTTTATTCATATTCTCTGCGATAGGAGCAGTAAATTTGCACTGGTTCTGTTTGAAATCTGCATTGGAATATGGTTATTTTATTTCAGCTTTCTTTGCCAATACTGGAAAATCTAACATGGCTTTACTGTGTTCCCCTGTGAAAACCAAAAAATTGATTTAATACAGCAGCCTACTTGCAATCCCTGGCTTAAGTGAAATACTAAGAGTAAAATCTGTCTAGGATGGAGACTGCACTGGTCACCAGAGCTATAGGCCCAGCATGGGAAGCACTGTATAACATGATTAAAATCATTACAGAAAATGTGTGTGCATCCTGTAATAGAAAAATCTGCTTCTTAGGTCTATAATTTAAGCTGTCTCCCCAAAAAGAACAAAATAGCTTCAGAAATCTTTCCTCAGCCACGCTGCTTAATTGCAGCTGGTTGCTCAGAGCATTGCTGCATGCAGGGCTCTGGGAGGAAGGGAGAGCTCTTGGTGCCCAGCACAGGAGGCTCCACTGCAAATGTGAGCTCTGCTGCTCATGGACAGAAAGTTATTAAAATAATTTAAAAAGGTGAAAAAAGTTATTAAAAAATTCAGATCCAATGTGTGGTTGTTGCCATTCCTCTCAGTAAAGGTTATTGTATCCAATATGAATAGTCTGAATTTAGTCCTGTGCTGTGTCTGGCATCAAAGTGTAAAAAACGGAATAGACCCAAAGAAAAGAAAGCAAAGAAAAGAGAAGCATAAGTGGAGGAAAATGGGTTGTACATGCAAACCCCTATATATTAACTATATATATTCTATATATATAGACTATTCAGTATGTGTTTATTGACTTTCGTGCTGCTGTTATAGTGAGTGGTATTTGGATGAAGGCAAAACATAAGTTTTTATGAATTAATAACAAAATTATGAAATGGAAACAGATATTATTTGATCTCTTAGTTACAAATTGTTTGTTCTGCTACATTTCAGAGTACCTACTTCTTCTATTATTACATAATGCAAAAGAACTTTTGGCAAGAAAAACTAGTAATCAAATGGTGTGTTGTAGAATGAGAAATAAAAAAAAGAAAAATCAGGTTTTGCTAAGACATAGAGGCCAAGGAAAATCAAGTTATAAATAATTCTTCACTGAGCAATTCTTTTATCAGTTCAACTTTTGTGGATGTTCTGGTAACAAATAAAAACTACATCAGATGTGTGCTGAGAGAAAACTAATTAATTACTAATACCTTTCCTTGTGTTTGAATTTTATTCAAATCAAGAAGAAATCAAGACATTTAGTTGAGACACTGACAAAAGTAAAGAAATGGCTGTGTTTGTTTTATTTAGACTATAATGGGAAGTTAGAGCTTTTCAGGCTGTTTATTTGTCTAGGATGAAATTCAAAAGTCTGAAAGCCAGAGCAAATGATGAAGCTGTTTACCTGTTTTGGCAGCCACATTGCTGGATTTCACCCAGATACACGTTTAGATTCCCTTCCTCTTCTGTGACCCTACTTTTACTTTGAGAATACAAATGTTTATGTTTTTAGGCATAATCTTCCAGGTAGAAAAGCTCAGCTGAAGGTCACTGATGAGTGAAAATGAGGAAATGCACCCCAGAGTGACAATGCCATTGGATGTCATTGCTGTGGTGGCGTTGTCACTTGGCAGTGGGGTGAGAAGTGGCCTTGGCAGTGCTGGGTTAACACTGGGTTAACATTGGGATCTTAAAGGTATTTTCTAACTGAATGTGTGGTTCTGTGCAAAGAACATTTCTGAAATGAACAGAACCACACATTCAGTTGGAAAATGTGCACTGGCAGCAACAGCTACACTGGCTCAGTGTTTTGCATGCATGTGGTTTTCACCATTACCTCAGGAGAAATCCAGCTCTGGGTTCTGGTAGATGTCTTTACCTGACAAGGCATCTCAAAATTTTCCTGTTAAACTGCAGATGAACTATCACAACAATGAGATCAATTTGTTTGCTTTATTTTTTTGCTTGTGTCTTAACACTTAGCACAGAAGTGAGTTACAATGAAAATCTCCCTGTCTAACTGGAGCGTGGTGGAAAGCTTCAGAATAAATTCTCAGGGCCTTGTGACTGAGGACAGAAGGGAGCGAGAACTTTCAGAAAAAATGTTGAAAACAACAATTCTGTGTGAGGCTGCTTTGCAATATCTGCAAGACGAGGGTTCTTCATCATCTTCTTCATCTCAGCTGTGCAAACTGAGAGGGAAAGCACAGTGAAATGGAGTGTTCCAAACATCTTCTGCAGCTGTGAAAAGATGCATGAATATGACGAAGGAGACTCCTTTACCACTCTAGTCTTTGAGTAAAAAATTTATTAATAATTCTACAAGTGAGGGAGGAAAATCAGTTGAAGGGAGGGTTAGTAGTGCTTTAAACAAAATGAGCTCTGCAAGTGTAACAATATGTAAAGTACCATGCAGTTGTATCTGTAATTAGCAATAACCACCCTCAAGGCTCTGCCCACTCTGCTGAGGACTGGCAATTTGTATTTCTGACCCCCTTCATTCCCCCAGCACCCCTAATGCTCTGTTAAGGACATGTGCTTGCAGTGATTGAACACATTTGGATTTATTTCTTCAGTTCATGTGAAATGGGAAGATTCTGAAAGAAAGTGACTGAAAGTGACATTATGTTTAGCAGCCCACCCAAGCATCATGAACCAGCTCCCCTTCCCTCTGGATAAGCCAGCATGGTCTTCCCAAGAGCTAATACAATCTCTGCCTGGGATTGATCTCACACTGACACCTCCTCCTTTGTTTAAGCAGCTAAAATGTTTCTGGCTAGCTAAATTGTGTAGAAAACTGTGTGAAAATCACAAAGCATTTAATTAAGGACTTTGTGCCAGGTCTTCAAGACTTTTAGAGCTACAGCAACTTTAAATAAAAGTTAAGGAGCATTATGAAATTTTTGAAGTCAAACATAGTAGGGCTTAAGGACATTATTTGATTGTGCTGGAAGGCACAGGGAGGACATTTAAGCTGTTCCATTGTGACATGCTTTGGACTTCAGGTGACATTTGTGGGAAAACTTCAACATAGTCTGTTCATACAGATAGAAATCCAAAGCTCCAGAAAAGGCAACCTCCTTGAAATTTTTGCTCACATTACAGAGCTAACTCTTCATCACAACTCTGCACTGAAAGCAGAGGGATGTGCAAACTCTATCTTGTATTGATCTACAACATGTTTTATAGTTTTCATTCTTGTGGTATTTGAATGCTTTGCATGTGTTTTCAATTGTGCAGAACTCTCTCACAAAATGTATTTGTAATGGATACTATTTTTAAATTGAAAAGTTTCAGGTTATTTACAAAAGAGGAAAGGTGATTTCTTGTTGGGTGGGGACCACCAAGTCACCCAGAGGTTTGAGATTACTTTAGTTAAAACAAGTACCCACGATAAGAAAGGCTTTGGCTCTTAGGAGCTAATTCTGGTTAGAACATAAATGAGAACTATTCATTATTTAAATAAGAGCAAATATGGACTAAAACAAAGCAGAGAGCTTAAAAGACACTCCATCTTTACTCATTGCATTCTTGTTGGATGGGTTCTCTTGCTAGGCCTCAGTTTAGAGCCTTTCAGTCCCCTTGGTTAAGTTCCTTTTTGAATCCCAGCTCCTTTGGTGTTTAAGTCAGTCCTTTAATGCTTTTGCAGAAGTTTGTGTAGAGAAAGTTGGTGGACACAGGTTTTTTGCTAATAATAATTTGTAGAGATAGGGCTGAGAGCAGGCAGATACATCTTCAAGATACATCACAATCTTTAGTGAGAGCTTTAAAATTCAGTTAAAAAATTACTGGCCAGGGGGATTATAATGGACAATTTGGGCAACCAGAAGGCTATTTAATTCTATTTCTTATGTACCTGCAAACCATTAAAAAGAAGCAATTTTGTCCAGTATATGTAACCTTTTATTTACTTTTAAAGTCTCCAAATAAGCATATATTAATTTAAATTCTAACAGCATACAGCAGGTTTTCAAATTGAATAGGGTGAGAAATTTTAAAAGGTCATGGGAATAAAGACAAGACCTATCTGGTTAGCTAAAAGGATTCCTTTGATGTTTTTATCTTCCCAAGTTTCACTGCAATTAGGAACTGGCAAAACGAACTTGCTAATAGAGCCACTTAGTGCTGGAACCAGAGCAGTATTTAGCAGGCATAATCAGGTATCACTGCTTTGTACTAAGCATTTCATGACCATGTAATGACCATCCAGGCAGCCAAGCACAAAACTGCAGGAGCGTTTCATGTGCTCTTGTGGTTCTGCAGTACAGCCTTGGCTCAGCCAGCCTTCCACCACCCAGCTGTGGTGTCCTGCACAAATGCAACCCGACCTAGCACTTTCCTATTACCTGTATGATTCATTAACTGTGAGCAAAGGGTGCTCCTGTATTAACCCAAGCTCTTGTAGTAGCCACAGGATCAGCAGGGACTCTTGGTGAGTTCCAGTTTCACCAATATCAGCCCCTGGCGCAGGGAGAGGGTGGCAGCAGAGAATGAGAACGGGCAGTGTAGTTACACCTTTTTTGTATGGGTAGGGCAACGCTTTGGGGAGCCAGGACACAGAGAAAAAGGTGCACAGAGATGCAATCCACTCCCTGCTGGGGACCCAAGCAAACTTCCAGTGTCATCCTTTTCTCATTATCATTGTAAGGGACTTCTCAACACCTGCTTCCTCTCTTTTACCCTCTCAGGCTATAATGGGCCACAGCTGAAGCAGGCAGGAAGGAGGTTCTGTCCCTGGCAGTGAAGGTATTCCAGGAGTGATGCAAGAGGGATGAAGCCTTGATCTGCCTTCGTGCAGATTTGTGCTCTTTGCTTTCTCTTACACTTGAATGGGTGAAGTCTTGCCTGACAACTAAATCCCTATCAGGAGATGATGGAATATAAACAGGCAGAAGCTGCATCATGCTAGAGGACTTGTGATTACTGTTCAGTGGTGTTTCCTGTGAAAAGCCCATCTGAGCCATGCTCTGGAGTCTGCCCAAGCTTCAGTTTACTGGTGAGTTTAGATATTCTTACTCACACTTGGGTTGCCTTGAATGTTTTGGATGTTTTCAGGGGGCCATGGTTGCCCTCTGGAGTAAAGGAGGCTCCATATACTGATGCATGAACAACTCCAGTTTGAACAGAGACTCTTGGGGCTTCTTCAGCTTGCTGTGTGTGAGGGAAAAACACCTCTTATTGTCTGGATTTGTTCAGTCACAATCCCACTCTCCTGTACCTTAAGTCTTATAGAGTAAGTTACATTTAAGATTAGAAGATTAATGAATGTGCAAATTTCCTCAGCTGAACTGAGACAGCAGTTTCTTCAAAATAATCAGGATATGTGAAATGTCTTGAAAAACTTCTTGTGCTTTGGCAGAAATGCCATTCTCTGCCAAATGAAAGAGCAAGAAAATTAATATATTGTGTCATATGACAGGATAAAAGGTTAGTGATACACTAATGGGTTAGTGCACTACTATTTCTAGAAACTGATCAGAAGGGGAAAAAATTAATAACAATTGTTTTATTTTAATCAGATTGTTATTCCAGTTTCATTTAAGTGAAAGATCATTCATGGTTTCTGTTCCATCAGAGAAGCTCTTCTGCAATGATCCTGTTTTTCTCCTAAGCTCTGGGAGGCTGGAAACTTCTACAATGGCAGGATCCTAGGAATCCTGGGAGAGGGCACTTGAGGTCCATCTGCAAAACTCTTGGATCATGGATAATTTCATTGATTTCCATTAAGTATGAAACTGGCAGCAAGTTGGCAGTTCCCATGGTGAAGTCATGAGCTTTGGTTCTTTTGCATCTGAACTTACACAGCGCCTTGTTCCTTGGTTAACTTCATGTTTGAACATGGAAGAATCTTGCTTTGATACTTGAAACAAGATGGTTTTGAGCCACAGAATGTGTGTATGAAACCTAGTTTCCTACAGTTTGGTGCCCTTTGTCCTCTTTAGTACACCATTGAGGCAAAAGTCTGGTAAACTGCTCTAGATTCCAGATTTCTGTGCGTGCTGATCAGCCAGCCAGTTGCTAACAGCATTCATAGCAGCTGAGCTCAGCCTGCTTTTCCTTCCTTGCCAATTCTTACTATAGCTATGAGAATATGGTCATCTTTGAAAATTAATTTCCTGAAAATTTGTTGTGGGGTTAAAAAAAAGACTGGGACAGACAGAGGATCAGATGGAATGATCAAAACCATGTAATTTTTTTAGGAAACCTGCTAAAATTGAGTAATTTGGATATAAATCAGAAAGCATAATGCATTGGAGCTCAGCACTTTCCTGGCTCCCATGCTCTATGTCAGAGACTAAAACTGGTATTTGGGAGTCCTGTGATCATGGGGAATTTTTCAGATGGATAACAGCCAGCACCACAAGCCTGGGGCATCTTCTCTAAGGACGAGTCCACACTGAGGGCCTGTGAGAGCTGAGCAGAGCACAGGAGGTGCACAGTGTGCACTGGGCTTTGTGGCTTCTGAGTCCCCTGGCTGACCTCCAGGGCTGGGTGAATCATCACAGGCCCAGCATCAGAGGTGGGAATGCTGGAAAATGCTATTTATTTCCTCTTCCTCTACACCAAGTACTGCAATAGATACAGACTTCTAAGTAAATTATTTTGTATGCACAGCTATAAATTTCAATCACACACGCTCCAACAGATTTTTTAAAACAACAACAACAAAAAAAAAATCACATATTGTTCTCATGTACTCTTTAGTTACTTTATAGGACTCCCTCTGTTCGTGACTGTTTCTGTAATTGTTGGATGAATAAACCTTCTCAAAATAGATCATCGTAAGGATGGAATCTGTCTGGTGACCACTTGAGCAGAAGTTTGCTGCCAGAACCAGTTTCTTTCAGCTGTGATCACGAGTTTTTTTGTGCATTTATTTGTTTGTTCTTCCATGCTGTCTGTAGTATTGAGACACTCTGCTAGTATCTTTAATGTTATCCAATATTTTTCCAAAACAAGGTAGAAAAATACATAAGAAAAGGTCAGAGAGAGATCCTTGGTTTTTTTCAACAGAGAGGACAGCCTTATATGTCATCAGGTGTCCAACATGCCTTGGTTACTTCAGTATGGACCTATTACTGGCAACCAAATGTATTTCCTTCTGCAAGAACTGACTTAGATTGCTTTTGTTACTTGTATTGTGTGCTCTTAGATAGGTGCTGCTCTGAAGCTTTGCTGTGAAAAGGAGGATGGGCTTGTGTTTCAGCCATATAACTCAAAGTTAGAGTGTCTGGGTTTTTTTCCCTGACAGTATAATGAATTTCAGCAAACTTGCCTGCGTATTTTATGCCTTTTTTCTCCTGTCTTTTCCTCATCTTCTGTACAGTGATGCACAGAAGGGAAAAATAGGAGAAAGTTAATTTGATTGTTATCAGACACAAACAATTAAGCAGCTGTTTGCAGACAGACTACAGTCATTCCTGTGTGGAGCCCAGAGGTGTCTCCTCCTTTCCCAGGCTGTGCACCTGATGGATGAAAAAACGTGGTGCCCCCTCTGTCCCCAGGGCACTGAAGGCGTGGGGGACTAGAGCACAAGCCAGAAGGAAGGTACATCACTGCATCAGTGTTCTTTGGGAGGAAAGAAACCTTTAGATGTGTTTCAGACAAGTGCCTGGAGAAGCAGAAGCATTGTCCTGCCAGGATCAGGGCGGAGCTTTAGCACCCCTGAATTTCTAGATGTAGTAAGTGCAGGCAGAGACAGCTGTGTGGGAAGAACAGGCAGGAGGAGTTCACCAGTGGTTATAGAGCATGATCAGAGGTTAAGTGGGACTCATTTTGCTAGAAATGCCATGTGATAGGGAGTTTGAATATGTGAGCAAAGGGCACTGATGGGACAGAACCTTGAAACAGCGCCAGCAGGAAAGGCAGGTCATGCTGGAGCTGTATCAGCACCCAGGGTGATGCCCAGCCCTGCCTGGGTGCCCGGGCTGGCTTGGAGATGTCTCAGCTCATGAGCACCCTGCCCCAATATCATGGGAGTTCCCATGCAGGCTCAGGTAGAGGCAGAGAGGTGTGGAGAGGAGGGTTCCTGGTGGCCATTTCCCTCTGCAAAACCTGCACGGGGAGGCTGAGGAAGTCACTACTCCATGTGTGCAGATGCAGGGGACTTTGGGCAAGAGCTTGGAAGATTGGGAGGCACATGGGGCAGGGAGTATGTAGCCATGATATTTTCTGAAAAATCCTTTCCTTGTGATTTTTTCTCCTGGGAAGCTGAGAGACCTCAAATGTAAACATTGATTATCTGCTGCTGTGGAATGCAACAGGTGGATCTGTGATTGGCTTCATGTGGTTGTTTATAATTAATGGCCAATCACAGTCCAGCTGTCCGGACTGTCTCGGTCAGTCACAAGCCTTTGTGATCATTCCTTTTCTGTTCTTAGCTAGCCTTCTGATGAAATCCTTTTTTCTATTCTTTTAGTATAGTTTTAATATCATCTATATAATAAAATAATAAATCAAGCCTTCTGAAACATGGAGTCAGATCCTCGTCTCTTCCCTCATCCTAAGACCCCTGTGAACACCATCACAGGAGTAAAGAAATCAGTCTCCAACAAGTCAGGTAGGTTAGATAGAGTCAGAGATGTCTGAAGCAGACTCCAGGCAGAAGGATCTGCAGTAAAATTTGAAAAGGCTTTATCTCAAGTCAGGCAGGTCTGCCTGCAGGCTGGGGCTCTCTTTTAGGCTCTGCCAAGATCCTGGGGTGAAGTTCAAGCAGTGCTTCACTTTGCAAGGGCCTGTTGGCCCCCAGCCCATGGGAGCTCCTGAACAAGGCTATGGGAGAATGCTGAAGGCTCTCTTCTGCCCCAAAGAGTTCATGTATCCTGTACAGAGGGTTCTTCTTCACCTCATCTATTGTCTATTTATCATACAGGAACAGTAAGTGATAACAGCCTATTATTTTTGGTTGGTTTTTTTTTTTTAATGCAACCCATGGTTATACACTTTTATTTCAGTTTTATATTCTTTTAGTTCTATTTAATCATTGCAGATACTTCAAGAGAAGCCACACTTGCACAAGTAAACTGTAATAACAAAGTTTCATGTGCCTATAAAGAGTACTTTAATACTGAAGTGCATCACAAGCCAGAGATGCAGAGATGCTGGTCAGAAAACCACCACAGCATTGGGCAGCCTTTTCTCTGATGGAAAAGCTCTCAGAGATCAAAACTGTATCTCAGTCTCCTCTTAAATGTGAAGTGACATGGTTTTACATGCACACATGCAAATGTTGCTTGTTTGATTCACACAGGAGGGTTGGTTTATTTGGTATAATTAGAACTAGTTAGTTTGTAGGGCATATGCAATGGGAATATTTCATGTGACTTGCAAAGATAAGGCTCCATTGAAGAACAGAATGTTCTTCATTGATGTTACCCAGAATGCATTTAATTTGCTAAGAACTTACTGCCATAACAAAATAGAAATTCAGGTGGAACAGGATATAATTGATGCAGGTACTTTAAAACCACCAGATTGCATTTCTGATGACTGCCATGCAATTAGCAATGGACCAGAGCTGCTTGCTGGAAGGGGGAAGGCATAGAACTTGTTTCTTATGTCCCTCATGTACATGGTAAGAACAAATCCTACTGGCTCTGGAGGAAAGACAAAGCAATCCATGTACCTGAACAAAAATGTGCATCAGCCTACTGACATTTAAGTCTTGTTCTGCTTGCTCTTCTTCCCTCCATTTTAAGATCTGGACTTGTTTTTTTCGCAAGGGAAGTCAGTCCCACCAAGGAACCTGTTGTGCGATACTGGAAATTTGCAAGGGTGTTGGAGATTAAATAAGCATATTCCCTAAGGCTGAGCTGCTAAGAACAACTGTGGCTTTTTACTCAGCTGTTCTTAACAGGGGAACCAGGAAATTGCAAGTGAGAGTTTCAAGACCAAGAGGCATATTCACTCCCAGGGTTAGAGAGTTAACCTGCCTCTTTAAACTCAGCGAAGTTGTCTCTTTATGGCCAGCACCCTGAATCATTCCCAGGAGAGGTGACAGGCACATAGAGCTCCCTGCCCCAAATGCTCAGTGTTGCAACTCTGTCACTCTCTGTGAAAGTATTGCTGTATTTTGGTTCAAAGGAACTGATCAAATCTACTTGTGCTGACTGCTGCATCCCTGAGGACATGTGCTGTTAGTCCTGACAAGCAGGGACTTGGTTCTCATGTTTTGGTTGGCTTGGCCAACCAAAAACTTAACAGAGGTGTAGAACAGGACTTTTCCAGGTGGGAAACTTCCTGTCTAAGACAAGTCTGTGAAAGTAGCACAATATTCTGGTTACTAGGGAAGTCCTGTTTCCTCCTTCCTGAGAGGGCACCCTTTCAAAAAGACGTCATTGCATGTTGCAGCCTCTGCTTTCACCAAGCAGTAAATATTCAGCTCTCAAGTTCCCTCCTAAATTCTCATTTCCAATGGCTTTACTTGCACTCTGAATCTCCTTCTACTCATCTTGCAGCTCTCTGGCAGCTGCAGGCTCAGAGCTAAGCACAGCATTACTGTAGCTATAGGAGATTCCTACAGCTCAAACTGCATTTCCTGATCTGAACCAGCATGGCTTCAGATCCCGCTCACTGTCAGCACCTTCCTACTCCACAGGTTGCTCCCACTCTCTGAACACTAGTAGTCCAGTCTTTTCCTTCAGCTTCCATTAGGCTTATATTGGGTCAAATATAATTAGATAGCTACTTAAATTGATATCAATTTAGACAAGTTGTCTAAATAGAATTTGTGGTTTTTTCCTCCACTGTTGCTCAGGTAAATCTCTCTCTATCTTCTACATTAGGACATGGGAACTGGAGTAGAAACAAAAGCATTCACTCATAGATGTTTCTGATTAATCACTAACCCTAATCATGGTCACATAAACCTCTGAAACCTCCTAAATGCTTGTATCAAATGCCTTACTAAAAGCCAGTTGATCTGTCTTTGCAATCTCCTCAAATTATTTGTAACTGTCAACAAATGAAGTACCTTTGCTCACTGAGTTTTATTTTTTCCTCAGTCTGCTAGCAAATCCCTGGTGCTCTGCCACTAATCTGAGTGATATCACTTACCAAAACTGGAGCAAGTCCATTATCTGATTCCCTTGCTGACCTGTACAGCAAATTATCTGTACTTCCACTATGCTGCAGTAAGCTCACATTTCACAAATATTTTCTTACTTGTTTTCATCAGCTACTGCATGAGATCCTTATTGATTTTCAACCATCCCTCATTTCGAGTACTTTTTAAATAGATTTCCACCATTTCAGTCTTATCAATCTCAATTCAGTGTTCCTGTATTAATAGGATTTTCATATTCCTTTCCCTCCCCAGGCACATTTATGAAAGCTCTTCTTTCCTCAGCCCTCTGGTTGTTAATTTATTGTTGTGGGTGCCCTTAGCTTGTTCTCTGAGGCTCAAATCCACTCAGCTGATTATTTGCAGTCCATCTTCCCTCATTCAGTGTAAGGCTACTCTGCCACTTGTTGCTGCACATTGTGAAACTACAGAGCATGGGGCTACTGTGATCTTTCATTTTTAAGACCTAATTGTTTATAATGCTTTCTGAGGTTCCCAGGTTTCTTTTCTTTTCCTTCTTAGATGCTACATCACATGTTGAGACCTGCCAATGCTGCTAGTATGTGAGGGAAAAGGGCAGAGAAAATTCCATTTGTTAGATGCTGGGTTGCTTCCTCAGCTGGGGCAGCAGAGAGTTTTTCTCCTGCATACAGCCAGCCTCAAGTGCTGCTGTCTGGGGATTAATCCAGGATATCTTGAAAACCAAAACTTCATTCTTCAAATTAGTTGTTTGCACCACACTGCAGGAATTTCAGTGACTCATAAATCCTGTTATTTCAAAGTAAGGGAAGTACTTGAAAATATCACATGGAGCTTGAATGTTCCAGCCTATTTCACAAACCAAGATTTTCAGCTAATCAGGGGACGTTACACATCTTTGCTTGGACACCCACCTCATGTTTCCTGTTCTAAATCAAAATACAGTAAGTGACATCTGTGAGTTTGCTGCCACCCTATATATGTTTTCATATGCCAGACCATGATATTATCACTTTCTGGGGAGCAGCCATATACCAAACAAACAAACAAACAAACAAACAAACAAACACAGTTGCAAAAAGGAGAAGTTTAAAAATGAAAGAATTGTAGCTAATAGAAGGTATTATTTAGCCTCCTCTGTGCTAACTTTGATAAAAAGTATACCAAAAGCAGAAAAGGAAGAACAGAAAAAAAAGGAAAAAAGAAACACAGAGAAAATATTGGGATAGATTTCTTTGGTCTAATAAATTGTTGCCTAATTTCTGCAGTTTAGTGAGCCCCCTAGAGTAATATTATTCCCTTCTCTTCTGTTCTATCCTTATCCCTACTTCTGCAGCCAAACATGCAGCTTGCCTTTTGCCAGGTAAGTCACATCACACTGCTCCCTGCCATCTTTTCAGAAGCCCATTTGTGAAAACACCGAATCCTAGTACCTCTGTAACAGTAATTTTTTAAAAAAATTAAAGGTGAGGAGATGATTTTAAAAACAATGTTTGATCAAACTTTTTTATTTTTTGTCATCAGAATTAGGAGTACCTCACCTAATCTTTGTTTATTAATGACAATATGACCTAACACTTAAAAATTCCTTTCTTCCTCCAGGTCTCCATGTGTTAGAAGGATGCTTGAACATCTAGCCAATACTGTTTGGGTGTGTGCAGGAGAATATCCAGATTTTTATGGCCTTACAATTTTATTCTTTTTTAAAGCAAAATACTTCCATTTAAAACAGCACACGCTTGCTTTTAAGCCTGAAAAGCTCCTAGAGCAGTTTAACAGCAATAGGCTGCTGAGATATGCAACTCCTGCAATATCTGCTACACCTGCACTGAGCACACACTGAGGAACCTGGATCTCCATGGAGGCTGCAGTGTCTGCCCCCAGCCTGCCATTCTAGATGCTGTTCCAGTCATTCCCACTCTTTTAGCAAGCCAGTCTGATGGACCTGTGGCAGGACACACAACACAGGTGAAGTTTTATGTAGAAATGTTATCTACAAGTGTTAAAGAAACCACTGATTTAGTTATGTGTATCCTGAAGTAAACTTTTGCTTTCCTCTTAAAGATGAGGTCTGGTAATTATAGACTACTAAGGGGAGGGCCTGGTCAAGAGCAAATGTTCTCCTTCCCTGAGTCCAGGATATCCTCTGGAAGACTCCTGACTCCTGCTTTAGAGCATCTTGGCAACAAAACTGATCCCTTAACATCATGACTTCAGCAGAAGTAACATTAGTATATGCACCCATCAAGTGACAACAAAATGCCATCATTCACCATTGTTCCTTTCATCAGAAAGGCAGTTTTGCTTCTACTTGCAAAGTTTCATCTAAGAGGCACCAAAATAACAACCCATAAGCTCCTTCTGCAGGATGAATGCTTTCAGGGCTGCATATGACAATCCTGCAGCCTTGGTGACATCAAGGAATACTACTAGCAACAGCTGAGTTGTGTCAACTGGCACAGGAACTGGCTCCCAGGGGACAGAAAAGTGTAGTGTGGCACAGACCACACAGAGCCATCCCTCTCTCTCGACACACAGCCCTCCAACACTGCACAAACAATTCAAAGAGGTGTAAGAAAAGGGTGTCCAATAACAAGCGCTGTAACTGCATGTGTCTTCCTAGGGTTCCATTCACAGTAGGCTGTGAATACTTGAATGAAGTACTGTTTCTTTTGACAGAACCTTTTTCTAAACAGTGTTTCCCCAGAATTTCACAGGACAACAAATAGAAAGAAATACTCCATTTTATTTTCAACCGTTCATTTCTCAGGTGTAAAAAGCCTGTCCCAAAATAACCAATAAACTATAAAATACAAAGTCCACATGTTTATACTTGTAATTTTATTCCTGCAGGAGACTTGAGAAATGAAACAAACGTTAAAAGTGACATTTTATTTCATTTCAAAACATATTACTTCTGAATAAACTTAAAAGGTCAAAAGCATTTAAAAGTTCTACTGGTGGTGGCTTCAGAGGAATCTTTCCAATTGTGAACTCCTTTGCTTCAAACTGTTGCCACTCTTCCGCTGACAGTTCGCTCTTGGGAGTGAACAACTTGTCTGAGGCAGGGCTGGCGTTGGTGGCTGCAGCAGACGCTGAGGTGACAGGATGGGCAGTGGCACTGCCGCCCTGCCCAAATAAAGCTCCGCTCGAGGGCGAGCCAGAAGGGGCTACGGTGGCACCAAAGGCTCCAAAGGCTGCTGCAGGGCTGCTTGCAGAGCTCCCAGCAGAAGCACTGCCAAAGCCTGAGAAGCCAGAAGTCCCAAAGGCACCGGCTGTGGCAGCTGCTTTGAAGGAGAAGGAGGCTGCGGAGGGAGCGGCCGGGCTGCCAAAGCCGACGGACTGGGCTGTGCTGGGAGAGGATGCTGTCCCAAATGCAGGAGGATTTGCAGCAGCAGAAGAGCTCCCAGCAGCAGGGCTGCTCCCAGAAGATGCTGGACTGATGAGGCTGGAACTGGCTTTAAAGGAGAAATTGCTGGCACTGGTGCTGCTGCTGCTCACAGGAAAGCCTGCAAGCAGAGAATTGACAAAAAATATTAGAATTGGTACCCCAGGGATACTAAACAACCACTAAATTTCAAAGATGCAGCAGCAGCAGCAAACTACAGAAAATGTGTAAATGTTTTGGCTCTTAGCATGGGAACTTACTTGACAGCCCAAAGCCTGAGGTTTGCTGTCCTCCCATTCCAAAGGCAGGTGCTGCTTGAGTGCCTGTGGCCTTGAAAGCAGAGACCTGAAAAAATTCCAGAGACATACATGAAAACTAGATTCCAAAATAGGGAATTCTCTCTCAGTAGCTAGTTGAAACAGACCGAGTGCTGCCCAGTCCTACTGAACCCAGCTCCAACCATGCTCAACAGTGATCACTCCTCACAACTGCCTGTTCTTGCAGTGCTCTAAGGCCATACCTGCTCTTCTCTGTAAAACCCTCCAGAAATGCAAACCTGTAACAACTGATCGATTTTTGCCTGTCAGTCCATGACTTGATCCCTTCTGGGAGCTCTCATTCTCACCTCTTACCATTCCAGGTTGTGCTCTGTGACTGTATTTAGGGCACAGCTTTGACTCACTCTCTTCTCTGTCCTCAGCACATCTGTGTCTGTCACTGTCTCCTGTGGTAAAGCCCAAATCCTGCTTGTCCACCCTCAGCACTGAAGAGATCAAGGGCTGGGATCACATCACCCAACCTTCCCTGCACTTCATGCAGCCTGCACTCAAAGAGAGCCACTTCCTCTGCCTCCCTGATTATTTCATGTGGGCTTGAACTCAGGCATTTGCTTCTGCAAACCCATCTCCATTCACAAGTGTTTGTCACCTTCCCAGCACCAATGACTCTTTCTGTCTTCAAATGGTATCCAAAGGCTTCTCTCCCACCTATCCCTCAATTCTGACATTGGCCAAATGCTCCATTTATCCTAAGGTGTCTGGAGGGGAATTCTGGTCCAGTCTGCTGATCCTCTCTTGGAAAAGTCAACATCAGCACATGGGAAAAAAAGGCGTGGTGGGGATTGGCCTCTTCCTGGTCATGTACACAGCCAGATGCCAAACTGAAGCTCTGGTTGTTTGCATGGGGCTTGCAATGAGAGTATTCCAAAGCTGGGATCCAGCTGCTGCCTTGCTACCATGGAACAATCCCTATGCATGATTTTCCCCAGTTAACTGAAGGGTTTTATAATAGCACCTGGGATTCACTGATTTCTGGAGTCCTGAGAATATGCCCAGGTTGCACATCACAATTGCCACATCTCAGAAATCTCTTTTTAGCCACAATAAACATCTGTGTAAGTTACTTTATTAAAAATGACATTGGGCACAGAGACATGATGCCTTTTGTGAATACTTACCAAAGATGCTTTTGTGGATGCATTTAAACCTTTCAACTGAAGTAGCCGATTTTTCCATTGTAGTGCTAACGTTTGAACAGCATCTATCTGAAAAGGGGGAAATAAAAGCATGGTTTTATTATTTAAGACTTAAAAACAAAAGTGTCATCTGGCAACTGAAGGGAGAAAAGATATCTAGAATTAGAAAAGAAATTTAAGTAACCCAATAAGATATTTTCTTTCCTGAAACTTCAACGTGAGGAGCTGATGTCTTTGTTTTTAACAGAGAATTCCTTTAAACTCTCTTACTATTGTCCTTAAACCAACCCTTTTACTTTACATAGGAGTAACATTCAGACAAGTTCTAGGACTTTTCAAATCCAAGTTCTATTTTTTTCTGAATTAGATGCTGGGGGGGGGGGAAATGAAACAAAACAAGATATGTAAGTTTTATATATATGAGAACAGACTCTACAATTTGGCCTTTCCACTTATGCACTCACTCACTAGGCTGAAGTCCTAAGATTTACCTTAGCTTCTTCCACATTTTTGGAAAAAAACCCACCTAATTTCAAACCACTGTAACTCAGAACAGTTCCATTGTATCATCCTAAAATAGTCACTTTTGATGAAATTACCTTCCCTAATTTAAATCAACCCCCTGAGTGTGATCCATCAGACAACTGCACAGAACAGTGCAGTAATAAATGGTATCTGTGTCTTGATAACTGTGATTTACTACTAAGCAAAAACCTAAAAAGTCTTCAAACAACCTTTCAGGAATTCCAAATGTGTACTTCCTACATTTATACTTAAGTTTAGCAACACACCTAATTTGATGCCTGGCCTAATTGAATTTTCTCTAAAACCTAGACAAGTAAAACACCTAGTGTCACAAATGCCTGCAAAAATTGAGTGAGTAATCTTTTCTGTAGACAAATTCCTTCATTTTTCAAAAGAGTCTTGTACCACAAACATCAATAATTCTTTTGTGTCTAGTCACATGTTGGAAGATCATGTTGCTTGGTATCTGCTCCTGTACAACAAACTGGAAAATTCAGATTTTGACCCAGTTTAAGAACAGAAACATGGAAAAGACATGCTGTACTTAAACATCTTGTAAGACAACTGTTTCATACAGTTATCATCTATACACTGAGAGTTAGAAAAACTTGCATTTACGGCTTTGATGAGATCACTATGTATTTATTTATTTAAATAGCCACAGAGAGCAGATTGTTTATTATTTGTTGTTTATTATTATTTTAATTGAAATTTTTAAAAAATATGGGTCTCTTGTCTCTAAAAATGTGATTCTGGTAAATCTAAACCTATGAAGCAAGAATGGTGACAAGAGCAATTCCTTCTGTAACACAGAACCCAGAATAGGAAAGAGTGCAATGTAGTTTGAATTAATTTGAATTACTTGCATCTGTCCAACAGCCTAATTTCTTTCCTGGCACAACAATAAACTGTTAGCTTCCTTGGTATTGACAGGACTACAAGGGAGGAATGATATATACACACTGCGAGATGTTTTATATAAAAACATATGCCTTACTTCCAAATGAGTATATACATATCTGTTTCTAGAAAATAAGTAGCTGCTATTTTCATCATTAATTCCCTGCAACAAAGGTATGTAAAAGAACAAGGCCAAGTTCTATTTAAAGCACCAAATAACCACCTATAACAATCAAACTGCCTAATAGTGTATAAGGCATTAAACTTTTGAGACAGGATTCAAGTAACTTCTACAAATAACACACAGGAGCAGGGACAAGATTCAGTCAAGGAGTGTCTATTATTGCATTCACTTTGATGCACAGGAATTGAAAAATATTTTGGCATTCTGATAATTTCCTAGAGTTGGAGATAAATGAATCAGGAGTTGCCACCTGAAGAACAGCAACAAGTCCTGTCCAAAGAGAGTCCACACCAGCCAACATTTGATAAATACTTACATAATTCCCAACTATATTGTTTGCTCTGCTGTCATAATACTCCACACGCAGCTCTTCTGGTGAGACATCTGAAAAGCCTGCAAGGACAGGAAGAGTCAAAAACCTACAAGAAAAGAGACTGATACTTCCAACTGCCCTCTACAGTTATGAGGACATGGACCTTGATACATTGTCTCTCTTAAGAGAGTTAGAGACAAAAAAAACATCCATTAAAGAGTGTCAGAGGTGTGAACGTCCAAACTGAATCTTCCCTCCACTAATATTACTTTCTGTTGTATGACAAGGCAAATCATCACCTTGCAAATGGTTGCTCAGAGGTACAACAATGTTGCAAGTCACAGAAACATCCTCAACAGCAGCAACACACAACACTGAAAACGTACCTACCTGAGACATTCGGCTTTTCTTTCATTGGTGAGTAACATGAAAATATCCATTGTCCAGAAGATTGCCAAATTTCCATGTCTTTCACTACACACTCACTAACAAAAAAACCAAAATCACAGATGAAGGTGAAATTGCATGGTCAAACCAAAAATGCCAGTAACAACCAATTCAAACAATTGGTCAGAGCTGAAAACCTGCTACCATGAAAATCAAGTGTTTTCTTAATGTAATCTTAAAAAAAAAAGTAGTGGAAAGTGTTTCCAAAGCCTTGCTTCTTTGGGAAATCACACTGCTGCTTCTCAGTACCTGCTTGCAGCTGCTGGTCACTTGTAGCTGACTGTAACATTCACCGCTATGAAACCAATAGTTCTGCTGTTGGCAGAAAGATTTGTTGTCTTAAGTGACAAAAAACAAAGTAAAATAATTCATTTGTATAAGGGGCTTTGATTTCTTATTTTCAAGCACTGAAATCTGTTTCCTTGCTTATCTTCCTGATCACAACTTAAATACCACACCATATTACTAATATCACAGTTGACTGTCTGCCCAGCCCAGGTGCCAAACAAGGATCACTTCCTCCCCATGCCAGCATCATTCCAGAGACCCAAATGAAGTGATGCTCTCTCTGGTTCTTCCCACATCCCAGCTTTCTCCCCACGATCCTGTCCTCTGCATTATCTGTAGGAATTCAGTGAGCTTTCAACCTGCTCATTCTAAATGCTTCCAGTAAGACAGGACTGTAACTTACAGAAGTCTCTCCTCTTCATCTTTAGAGCCATCAGCAACACTCTGACTGCTGGCTAAGGCAGAGAACCTGTTCTGTGAAAAGTCTGCATTTCTGCTGCTACCTCCTGACGATCCAAAGTCAGAGGAGCCAAAGAATCCTCTTCCGTGATCTCTGCTGCCACCCCACGTATCAGACTTGAAGGAAGATGGCTGGATAACGTTGCTGTATCTCTGGTTAGAGGCACCCCATCCTCCTCCTCTTCCGCTAGTACCTGCCAATTAAAACAAACAAATCAAACAAAAAAGCAAACAAATTTTTAATCATTAAGATATGAATCAATATCAAAGAAAAAAGTATTTAACTGTAACTAGTCTTAGAGTGGCAATAAAATGTTTGAAATTAAAACATAGTTTTTTCCTAGTAACTTAACCTCATATTAAGTCAGCTTAACTAGTGAGTTACCCAGGATAGTTCTCAAGTCCTGCTTCTCAAACAGAACAGTTTGGGTTGGAAGGTGCCTTTAAAAGTCATCTAGTTCCATCGCCCCCGTGCCTTAATGAGAGAGACACCTTCAACTACATCACTGTGCCAACAACTCGTGGCACTAAAGACACTGGCTCAGTTTTGCTTAGGTTGTTTCATGAAGTAACTACCCCAGGAGAAAAAGACTGAATTGAATGCACTGTAAGTTTATGTTAGGGGCTCCTGCCTCTGTAGCTCCAGCAGGGGCTCTGCTCCAGCACAGGGAGCTCCTGAGTTTCATTTTGATACCTCGGACACACCTGTGTGTGTCGTTACAGGCAAACCCTGACCGTCCTTCCAGCAGGAATAAGGACAACTGCCTGCAGAGAGTTCCTGCCATGCCATCACTGCAGCCCCCAGCTCTCTGTCATGCCCCTTTCCTTCCCAAAGCTCCCACACACCCAGAGCAGATGGGAATGGAAACAGCCTTCACTGGGTACAGCTGCTGGAAACTTGCTCGCTGCTCATGAGAACAGTTTTCCAAGCTGTTTTCCTACTGCCTTGCGGCACATCCCGCAGCCACAGAATCACAAGATCAATTAAATCAGAAAAGAACTCTGAGACCATCGAGTTCAACCAAACATCACCTTGACCAAACAGACCTCTGACCAAACAGCACCGTGTCAACAAGACCATGGCACAAGTGCCACATCCAGTCCTTCCTTAAGCACCTCCAGGGACAGTGACTGCACCACCTCCCTGGGCAGTCCATTCCAATGTTCGGTCACCCTTTCTGTGACTGCCCAACCAACCCTCCCGTGGTGCAGCTCACGGCTGTGTCTCCTGGTGTGCTGGGAGAAGGGACCGACCTCCCCCTGCCCACAGCCTCCTGTCAGGCGCTTGTAGAAAGCGATAAGTCGCCCCCAAGTCTCCTTTTCTCCAGGCTAAACACCCCCAGCACCCTCGGCCGCTCCTGACAGGACCTGTGCTCCAGACCCTCCGTCAGAGCTCAGCTCGGCGAGTGCGGAGCCAAAGGCTGCTGCCGACACCCGCCAGGCCCGCTCTGCTCGGAGCAGCGCCCGGGGCGGGCAGCGCCGCGTCCCCCCGCCCACCCGTCCCGTCCCGTCCCGGCGCGGAGCAGAGCGGGTACCGTGGGCCGGGGGCGGCCCGGGGCGGCCGGCGGCGCCGCGGGGGTGCTCGTTCCAGCAGCGCTCCCCGAAGCGGCAGTAGCCGCGCAGGAAGAACTGGCAGACGCCCATGGCCGCCCCGCCGTCGCGCGGCTCTGACGCGCCGGGCGGGCGCCGGGCGGGCCCGCGGGTGGGGCCGGGCCGGGCTCGGCCCCGAGCAGGGCCGGCGGGAGGCGGGAATAGGCCGGCGCATACATCCCGTCAGAGCTGGGGATAGCGCTGTAACCAGCTGCTGGTAAAACCAAATGCGGATTTGATTTGTGCTGCGCAAACCTGCAGGCGCGGACACGGTAAAATAGCCGCCCCTCGGCTGTGACGGGTCCTGTCTCACATAAGCTCCACACAGCCTGCGCGGTAAAGCGCTTCTGTGCTGTATCGCTGTATCTTTACGGGTAGACCAAGGGGTGTATAGCCCACGGCTACAGAATCAGCAGGGTCGGAAGAGACCTTTAGGATCACCCAGTCCAACCACCAACCTATCCCTACCACTGCAATCCACTAAACCACATCACCCGGCAGATCCAGGCACCGCTTAAACACCCCCAGGGATGGTGATGTTGTCTGCAAAAATTGGATTAATTACCCAGTGAGAAGCCAATAATTACACATTTGAAAGACTTTATTTCACAGTTGCACAAGCCCGGGTGCTAGATGGTACTCCACAAATCAAGCACACCAACTATCAAAACTTTTTCTATTTATACATTTTAGCAAACAAAGGAATTAGCCTTCATTAGCTACAAGTTACACAGCTCTCTTACTAATTCGTATTCTATCTTCTATTGGTTAATTGTTCTCTCACTTCTCATGTCAATTAGTCCTCATGGTCAGTCTTTTTCTTCTTGTGGGCCCATGGGTTTCTTGGGTTGGTGGTCCATGAGCTGCTGGTTACAGATCCCCCTGCTGGAATTACCTTTTACCCAGCCAGAGCTGGTTTCAGCACAGTTGCTGAGTTGTTTTTATTCTTTTCTTCCTTATCTTGAGGGTTCGGACAAATATTCTTGTGGCATGTAAATTCTGCATTCTTTGTGTCCATTATCACTGGTAACTCCTTCTTCCCAAGCTTTGTCAACCTCACCCAGGGCTGAAATCACTGAAGCATGTCCAGCCCTGAACCCTAACAAGGCAATTCTACCTACAAATAATTTGTTTTTCTAACACATGAGCACATTTAGAGCTTGCCAGCTGCTATCTCTTTCAGGGATTAAAACTATCTTCTTGTTGATTAGGTTTGAAAGTATATAAAGATCAGGCATTAAACAACATCCTTTCTTAGGAAAATCGTACTACATATTGCAACAGTGACTCCACCACCTCCCTGGGCAACCTATTCCAATGTCTGACCACCCTAACAGTGAAAAACTTTTTTCTAATATCTAACCTGAATCTTCCTGTCTTAGGTTAAGGCCATATTCTGTAGTCCTCTCACTGTAGGTACAGCATAGCTCGGAGATGTTGAGCTGTTGCTGTCTGAAGTGTATAAAAGTGGCTGGCTGGCACACAGAGGCTGTGCTACATTTAGGGATTCACTGCCCATGTGCACAGCCATGTAACAAAGATCTCTGTACATCAGGCATGGCATCACCAGCCAGGCAAGGGAGGGATTGTCCCGCTTCGCTCTGTGCTGGGGTGGCTTCATCTCAAATCCTGGGGCAGTTTTGAGCACCTCAGGAGAAGAATGATATAAAGCTGATAGAGAGCATCCAAAGGAGGGCAGTGAAGATCAAGAAGGGCTGAGGGGAAACTGTATGAGGACCAGCTGAGGGCACTTGGTTTGTTCAGCCTGGAGAAGATGAGTTGCAGTCTACAACTTCTCAGGCAGTAGTGGGGCAGGCACTGACCTCTTCTCACCACTGACCAGTGACAGGACCTGAGGGAATGGCCTGAAGTTGCGTCAGGGAAGGTTTAGGTGGGGTATTAGAAAAAGGTTCTTCACCTGGAGGCTGGTTGGGTGCTAAGAAAGCTCCCCAGGGAAATCATCACAGCACCAACCTGGGTGTGACTCTTGGGGATGGTCCTATGCAAGGCCAGGAGTTTGACTCGATGATCCTTGTGGGTCACTTCCAAGTCAGGATATTCTATGAACTCTACTCTGCATGCAAATCTGCTTCTTGCACCCAGTGGAATCCATACTTGGGAGTTCTGGGTGTCCAGGTGGGATGGCCAAAAGCCTTGACTAGACCATCTTGCTTCCTCTGGCAATGGAGAATTGGATGAGACAGAACTGCAGCATGTACTGACCAGCTGATCATGGACTCCATCAAATCCTCTCCAGTCTCAAGGTGCAATGCTGCAGAGAGACTCAAGTAAGTGCAAAAAGGGGAATAGAATTCTTGGATCAGTAGGTACACCAGTGTTCCTCTTTCAAATGGTGTATATTTATCAGTGTAACTAGTCAGGGGGACTGGGGTTGTGTAACTACTGAAGGTCTGGACCTAAGGGTAAAGGAATTGCATAACCTGAATGTTATTAAATTAAATGATGGGAACATGCCAATGCCAAATTCTTCCCCATAGGATCTAGGATGCATCCCCAAAAGCTGGAATGTGTTTAGAGGAGATCCAGTGACTAAAGATAAATGAAGAGATATTGTCATCATGAGTGGCCACTTTATAAATTGCAGTATTGGGAAAATGTGTCACTGCACATTAATATTATTTTACAGTGGATGTTGGAAAAGGGGATGAGGTTTTATGTGCAAATGTTACTTCCCTTCATTCCACACCCCTAAAACAGCAGGGTGGAGATGGATAAAGAGGATACAGCTCAAAATATAGAGCACAGACAAGCAGTGGGGTCAGAGCATCAGCCATTTTTTTTCTGGACATGTTCCTTGTACTACTTTTGATTTTTTGAATTGGAAATGATCTGTTGGTTCATAATGAGAGAATCCTGAAGGAATGTATCAGCTTTTGGAAACTATCATGCTGACTCATAGCCCTAATTGGTGAGATATGTAGGTTATATTGAACCCCTTTTTAATGTGGATGAGAAGAGAATGGTATGAGAGAAGTCAAAAGGATAGGCAGGGGTTTTGGGCTCTGAAATGGCCCCTCCTTCTGACCTGAATCCATGTGCCATTTGTGGACAGGAAGGGTCAACTTAAAGATGTAAACATTAGGATGCTGGAAGATTTTGATAATTAGTGAAGGGGACTGGAGGAAATTATACAGGCATCCCTCACAGATCATCTAGTTTCAGTAAAGTTGGGGAACAAAACAACAGATTATTGACCGACAGCAAAGGCACACATTCAATAATAACTATCAGTAAGGGCTCACCACAAAATTTACAATATCAATTGTTAGGGCAATGGGGAAAAAAGCTTTTGTGGCCAGTCCTACATCCCACTGACTGTACATTTGGAGATAACACATTGATACAAGAGTAGGTTTTAAATATCTGACTGAAACATTCTTTCTTTTGACACCATATTTTTCATATAGTCTTTGTACAGAATTTCACAGGACAGCATATAGAAGGAAATGTTCTATTTTAGTTTCAACAGTTCATCTTTCAGATGTAAGAAGTCCATCCCAATACAAGGTTCAAAAGTTTATACTTGTGCATTTGTTTCTGCAGAAGAGAACTGAGAAAGGAAATAAAAATTAACAACATTTCAGAATAAACTGAAAAGGTCAAAAGCATTTAAAAGTTCTACTGGTGGTGGCTTCAGAGGAATCTTTCCAATTGTGAACTCCTTTGCTTCAAACTGTTGCCACTCTTCCGCTGACAGTTCGCTCTTGGGAGTGAACAACTTGTCTGAGGCAGGGCTGGCGTTGGTGGCTGCAGCAGACGCTGAGGTGACAGGATGGGCAGTGGCACTGCCGCCCTGCCCAAATAAAGCTCCGCTCGAGGGCGAGCCAGAAGGGGCTACGGTGGCACCAAAGGCTCCAAAGGCTGCTGCAGGGCTGCTTGCAGAGCTCCCAGCAGAAGCACTGCCAAAGCCTGAGAAGCCAGAAGTCCCAAAGGCACCGGCTGTGGCAGCTGCTTTGAAGGAGAAGGAGGCTGCGGAGGGAGCGGCCAGGCTGCCAAAGCCGACGGACTGGGCTGTGCTGGGAGAGGATGCTGTCCCAAATGCAGGAGGATTTGCAGCAGCAGAAGAGCTCCCAGCAGCAGGGCTGCTCCCAGAAGATGCTGGACTGATGAGGCTGGAACTGGCTTTAAAGGAGAAATTGCTGGCACTGGTGCTGCTGCTGCTGCTGCTCACAGGAAAGCCTGCAAGCAGAGAATTGACAAAAAATATTAGAATTGGTACCCCAGGGATACTAAACAACCACTAAATTTCAAAGATGCAGCAGCAGCAGCAAACTACAGAAAATGTGTAAATGTTTTGGCTCTTAGCATGGGAACTTACTTGACAGCCCAAAGCCTGAGGTTTGCTGTCCTCCCATTCCAAAGGCAGGTGCTGCTTGAGTGCCTGTGGCCTTGAAAGCAGAGACCTGAAAAAATTCCAGAGACATACATGAAAACTAGATTCCTGTTCTTGCAGTGCTCTAAGTGCTCTAAGACCATACCTGCTCTTCTCTGTAAAACCCTCCAGAAATGCAAACCTGTAACAACTGATCGATTTTTGCCTGTCAGTCCATGACTTGATCCCTTCTGGGAGCTCTCATTCTCACCTCTTACCATTCCAGGTTGTGCTCTGTGACTGTATTTAGGGCACAGCTTTGACTCACTCTCTTCTCTGTCCTCAGCACATCTGTGTCTGTCACTGTCTCCTGTGGTAAAGCCCAAATCCTGCTTGTCCACCCTCAGCACTGAAGAGATCAAGGGCTGGGATCACATCACCCAACCTTCCCTGCACTTCATGCAGCCTGCACTCAAAGAGAGCCACTTCCTCTGCCTCCCTGATTATTTCATGTGGGCTTGAACTCAGGCATTTGCTTCTGCAAACCCATCTCCATTCACAAGTGTTTGTCACCTTCCCAGCACCAATGACTCTTTCTGTCTTCAAATGGTATCCAAAGGCTTCTCTCCCACCTATCCCTCAATTCTGACATTGGCCAAATGCTCCATTTATCCTAAGGTGTCTGGAGGGGAATTCTGGTCCAGTCTGCTGATCCTCTCTTGGAAAAGTCAACATCAGCACATGGGAAAAAAAGGCGTGGTGGGGATTGGCCTCTTCCTGGTCATGTACACAGCCAGATGTCATGGGGCTTGCCATGAGAGTATTCCAAAGCTGGGATCCAGCTGCTGCCTTGCTACCATGGAACAATCCCTATGCATGATTTTCCCCAGTTAACTGAAGGGTTTTATAATAGCACCTGGGATTCACTGATTTCTGGAGTCCTGAGAATACGCCCAGGTTGCACATCACAATTGCCACACCTCAGAAATCTCTTTTTAGCCATAATAAACATCTGTGTAAATTATTTCATTAAAAATGACATCAAGCACAGATACGTTGCCATTTGTGAACACCTACCAATGCTGCTTTGGCTACTGCATTTAAAGCTTTCCACTGTATCAGCCAATTTTCCCACTGTTCTGCTAACAGTTCAACAGCATCTATCTGAAAAGAGAGAGAAATAAAGTGCATATTTTTATTACTGGGGAAGGCTTTAAAAATAAAAAAAAAGAAAAGTGGTGTGTCAACAAAAATATTTGGAATCAGAAAAGAAACTTCACTAATCCAACAGAGGAATTTTGCTTTCCTTCCATTTCTAGGGGAAAAGATGAACTTTTTGTTATTAATACAGGATTCATTTAAATACTCTTACTGTTGCCCTTATATCAAATTTTTATGTCTTTACATAAAGAGCAATATTACATTGGACATTCTGAGCCAGAGATCTCAGGCAAAAAGATGATGGTATGGTAGACCATATGGACCAGCTGCTTTTTTGGCATTCTCATTGGTGCACAGGAATTGAAGGATATTTTGGCATTCTGATCATCTCCTAGAGTTGGGAGATAAGTCAAGAGTTGCCACCTGAAGATTGGTAACATGTCTTATCCCAAAGACTGTCCCCATAAGTTATCATTTTTAAACTGCTTACACATTTCTCAATTATAGTTTGCTGTCATAGTACTCCAGGTGCAGTTCTTCTGAAAGAAGACATCTGAAAAGCCTGCAAGGACAGGAAAAATCAAAAACTTCCAAGAAAACAGATTAATACTTCTAACCACCCTCCATAGTTACAAAGACTTGGTACATTGTCTTGTCCTGAAATAGTTACAGTGGGAGACACGAAGGATTCATTACAGAACTCCAGAGGCGTAAAACGCCCCAGATGAATTGGCAAACGCCGGCTCTTCGAGCACGAATAAAGATAGGCAAGCGCTGCCTTCGGCTCTCCGTTTAGTGCCTCGCCTTCCGAAGCTGCCCCACACCGAGGGCGGCGAGAATGGGAACAGCACGCAGCTGCTGCCGCCGCTCCCGGCAGCAGAGATGCCCGGGCCGCTTTCCCACGGCCCCGTGGCCCATCCCGCGGTCCTTCAGCCAGCGCACAATCCTGGGAGTGCCGAACCAGAGGCTGCCCCGACAGCCCCAGCCGAGACCCGCCCGGCCCGGCCCGCTCTGCTCCGGGGCTCCCGCCGGCAGCGGCCGCACGGAGCGGGCACCGGGGCAGGAGCGGGAGCCGCCCAACGTCCCGCCGCGCTCGGGCTCGGAGCGCCGGGGGTGCGGTGCCCGCAGAGCGAAGATGCCCCTCCCGGGGCCGGGCCCGAGCCCCGCAGAGCCGAAGGACGATCGCGCCCGCCCCGCGCTGCCGGGGACTATTCACCCCTGGCGACAACGGGGGCCGCGACTTTAAAAGCGGATGCAAAACAGATAAAAGAGCCTGTCCAGTCCAAAAAGCACACAGTTCCCTTCAGAATTCCAGTAGTGCGGAATCAAAGAGTGGAGACACCAGGGACATGTTTCGTGGCCAGGAGAAGTGAAAAGGCAAGGGTAAACAAAGAAAGTCGCACACCCTTCACTTACTGCTGAATAAAGAAGGGAGCTGCAGGAACCACAAAGGAGGCCGTGAGTGCATCTAGTCCTGTCTGTACAGGCAGAGTTGTCAGGATGAGGAAGGAAATGAGGATCAAGTCTACAAAGAAGTACTGACTTTGAAAAACCAGGATTTACTTAGGAGAAGCTGGAGGAACTTCAGAACTAAAACAGAATAAAAATCCGCAGCACAAGCGAGGTAGAGGCAGGCAAGCACCAAATTTTGAAGTTAACTCACTAGTCTCATAGAACCAGACCTGAAAAAATCAGCAAGTTAGAAGACAGGCGACAAAACTACAATGCAGCTATGAATAAACTAGCACAGGAGCAGGACAGATGTCATTTGTATAGTTTTCCAGAACTGGCAAGAAGCACACAATGTCGATGACACCCAAAGCTTGAGAGGCTGGACTTTGAGGCTGTGTGAAGAAATTTACCATCATGTGGGCTGGAAGCATTTACAGAGCTCTGTGCTTCTAAACGAGAGTTGAATAACCATGCGCAACTTCTGAAGACTTCTGTAAAGTATCTTTAATTACTTGGTTCATGCCATTTTAAAAACAGTCATTTTCAAGAAGAAAATCAATATATGTGTCGTATTGACTTTGCTTTTCTCATTCCTGTTCCCATGTTTGCTAATGGTTTGGCATCTACAATATGTACAGTCTGATGCCTGGGAAGATAGATTAAAAATTCTTTCCAAGTTTCCAACTTGCTAATTATAGTGCACAATTGTTGTCAACTTGCCCCACTATTCCCTACCTCAGTGTAATTAAAAAAAATAAAATCAAAAAAGTCTTTCTGTGAAGGCTCCACAAAATGCCAGACACCATCAGTGTTCCTCTAATTTTTATGTGTGGCCTCTCTAACCTTAAAAAATTGATAAGCAGTCATGCAAATGATGGAAGAAACTCACTGGAAGAGGGCAGCTATCATGATCTAGAGAGCTGTTGAAACATTGGGAATCTTTATTAGACAGCAGTCCCTGGTCTTTCCTGAGAAAATGTCTTCTTTTCATCCCAGTAAGATTTCTGCAGGTAGGTATGAAGGAGAAAAAATTGTTGTTCCTCTTCCTCATGAGTCAAGCTGTATTTACTCGCCTTCATTAAAGGAAGTGTCTCTGCAACTGGTCCTGGTAAAATTTAACCAGAATTTTTTTCTTTATCAAATGCTTTAGAGGCATTCTAGATATTTGGATTGGGTCTCTGTTTGACAAGGCCACACCTACAGTTCTTTTAAAGGAAGATGCCATGTGATATCACCTAGGTAAGTGGATTCTCAAAACACATCCCCATCTCTTTACAACAGACAAGAAAATGGGCATGACAAAAATCCACATTATACAATATGCTGTATATACAAATTAAAAGACTGCATCTCAATTTCTTCCTGTTACTAAATTTAACACGATTCAGTAAAACATGGAAGCAAAGCACCAAAACCATCTTTTCCCAAGTCCTTGAAGAATGCTTCGGCATCTCCTAGAGTCTTCAGATCTCCAGAGTTTCTTCATTTGCTCCACAAGTGTCTACCACACAGATTAAACAACTTGTCACTGGGAAAGCACGGACTTTGGAGTTGGCTGTCCACTTGTCTGTTTCAGTGTTATATTCAAGAATGTGCCCTAAGCGACCAACACCCTGAAAACCAGCCAGGACATAGACTATAGGTCCCACAGCAGCACACTTCACTGTTACACCTTTCCATGGCATTGGAGACACCATCTTCCATTCATTCATCTTGATATCATAATATTCTACATTATCAAGGCCACCTACAAAGCAAAGAGATAGACAACTGCTTATTATGTTGCACTGTATGGACTGCATGCAAACTTGTCTTTATTTTCAAGGTTTCAAAAATCCTACACTTAAAAAGGCAAACCTGATAAAACACCCCAGCTTCTAAACTAGCAGCTTATCCTTGTATAAATACAAAACCAGGGAAAAGTGAAAAGGAGATAGAAAGTAAGATGTATTCTCACAAATTCACACTAGATGGTTTCTATAGATTCAAACATGTTACTTCATGAACAGAAGAAGCTTCAGTGCTGAATTTCTGACGAATTTGGGGCTAGTGACTAAAACTCAGGAATTACCTGAAACTTCCCTACAGCAGTGGCATTTCATTCTAGAGGGCTCATGGGTACTTTTACCAAAACTGGCAATTTACTGATACAGGAGGTCTCTTGTCATGATGATACTAAAATCATTGAAGTGAAAAAGCCTAAGTTCCTTTGAAAAGGGCCAAAGGAACAAAAAGTTATTAGAGTATATTTTGTGACTAAGATTTGCTTATTCAGGAAATATGCTAGTAATTACACTTAACAATAGCTACAAACATGCTGCTGTCCCTATTTAACTCAGGTTTTACTTCCAGTACTCAATTATTAGATCTGAGAGATTAAAAAATCTATCACATTAACATATATGAGTTTTTAAACTCAGACATAACTCTTCCTCATTTTACTACAGTAAGAACAATTTTTAACGCTTCTAAGAGGAGCATTCAGTGAATACACTTATATTTTGCAAGATGGCAGATTATGGATTGATAAAATGTTTGGGAATCAATCATGATGGAATAGTTCCAGTAGCCAATTAAAAATCAAGCTGTACTCTAAAACAGCATTTATCTGAAATCAAGAATTCCACTTACTGTAAATAGTGAGTTCAAAAACATCATAAACGAGAATTTTTCCATTTTGAAAATCATTTCAGAAACTCTGTGCAATTAAAATTCAATTCTTCTTGTAAAGTATTATTCTTCTAGTTTTAAAAGACAAGGAGACAGGCAGATCATAATTGACCTGGCCATGACAGCAAATGATATTTCAAAGCTAGAGCTGTCAAAAGAGGTCTCACATTTTCACCATTCTACAATATCACAGAATCACAGAATCACAGAATTTTCAAGACTGGAAGAGACCTATAAGATCATCTAGTCCAGCCGATGTTCTAACTGTTCAGCTAGATCATGGCAGCAAGTGCCACATCCAGTCTTTTTTTAAATTCTTCAAGGGATGATGCCTCTACCACCTCACTGGGTAAATGATTCCAGTTTCTGACCACTCTTTCTGTGAAGTATTTCCTTCTTACTTCTAACTTACATCTAGCTTGACGCAACTTGAGACTGTGTCCTCTTGTTCTATCCGTTGTCTATCAGAATAGATTTAAGTCTTTAGAGTAAAGTTCTAAAATAGTGGCTACACCTTTACCTGTCTCTCAAAAGAATGCTAAAATCATGAATAACTAAAAACCCCCCAAAATAAAAAAACAAACAAAATCTTCTCAGATGCCTGGTTTAGCCATATTAACTGCTTCAGAACTGGGCTACAGTAGGGGTGCATATCTGAACTTGACTATCACGAGTGCAAGAATTTGAAAAATAAGGTAACAATGAAGTGGGGAGGTGAAAGGAAGAAGTAACATTGATGTGACAAGAAGACATGTTTGATGGTGCTGTTCAAAGCTCTACAGCTGAACAGAGTGGAATGAATCCATTCCAAAACAGAAAAACAACCCCATGAAACTTTGTGTGACCAGATATAGAATTAATAGAATGAAAGTACCTAAACTGTTTTGTCCACCCACGGCAAATATTTTGTCCTTTACAAACACCAGCCCATGATTCTTTCTGGCTTCAATCATTGGACACAGTTCAGTCCACCTGGGAAAATAAATCAAACAAAAAAAGACAAATCTGATTCAGAGAAACTAAGTATAACCTATCATTAGGAAAATAAAATATGGAAGAAAGGTGCTTAAGAAAAAACATCTTTCAAGCAGAACTACAAAGAACTGATTTCTTAATGCTGACTCAGGGAAAATTCCTTACCAGAGTTTTTCCTGTAGTCATCTACACTTCAGTCATTTCCACAAGAGACTAAAGCCAACCTGACTTAAAACAACACTTACGTTTCTGTGGCTGGGTCATAAACTTCACAGGAACTCAGGACTCTTCCGGAAACATTGTTCCCCAGGCTGCCTCCACACACATAAATGAGCCCATTGGCCTCCACCATTCCATGGCTGCAACGCTGAGTCAGCATGCTGGGCTTCGTGTGCCAGCTCTCTGTTCTCGTGTCATAGCATTCAAATAAATACAGTGCAGAATTGCCTTAAAAAAATAGAAACCCACCAAAGTGGCATTAATCTTTATGGTTGTCTTTCAAGAGAAGAGTCTAACAGCAATCATCAAATTGATGCTTTGTTTGCTAGTGGAAAAGGGAAAGCTGCTTTCCTGCCTCCAAAAGTAGAACTAACCAGCTTTAAACTTGGGATTATTCAGAAAGCATATACTTGTAATTATTTTGATTCTTTTGTTCCAAAATATGCAAGTAAGTTTATAAAATTGCTATTTGTGTTTAAAAACAACATGAAAAAAGGTAAGTTTTTTTTTCTTGGAGGGAAATAAATCCTAAATAGAGATGTATATAAATTACCCATCCCATTGTCATCAGCTCATGCTACTCTTTCTACTTGGAAATATATTGAACTTTCAGATGTGAAGATGAAACCAGCTTTGTAAACTCACTATAGGTTCATGAGTCTTTTTCCTCTAAGCAATGTGACTTGTCCAATACCCAGAACACTTGCTGCCTTTGGACCTTGATATCTTATGTCATAACATACTCCTGGAATTATTAGCAACCAGAAAACAGCTACCTCTGCCCAATTTACTTTCTTCCTGAGGACTGGTAGATACTTATTGCCTGGAAGTGCAGGGTCTGTGTACTCTTCCCTCAAAAGCCAAGGAAACTCTTACTGAAATAAAAAGCAATTTTTCTGCTGAAGAGAGATGGGGGCTCAAAACTTGTGCTTAGGTAAGTGACCAAATCATAACCAAGGCAGGGAAGGCTGAATACAACTTTCTCAGAACAGAACCACATCCTTCTTCCCTTTGTTTGAAAAGGTATATTCACCTAAAATAGTTAAAAGTGCCTTTTATTGTGCCTGTTTTACCTTGGCTTTCTACTTCTAAAATTAAGCATGTCACACTAGCAGCACTTACTACCAGCTGAAGATTTGAATCTTCAACAGGATGCTATGTTTCCAGACCCAAAATGACTTCTATAAACACAATCCTATAAAGTGTGCATTTGTTCACTCCCACCCTGTCACTCTCAGTATCACCACAAACTGAATAGAGTGGGACATTTTTTTCTTTGATGTAAACAAACGTTCTTATTGTTTTGAAGTTGCAGAAATTCCCATCCATGGAAAAATCCATCGGACCCGGTTTTTCTTTTTTTAACAGGCAGAAGCTTTCATTTTCAGTATAATGTTAAGTATTTCTCCTGCACTGAAACAAGAGTGAAAGCATCTGATATTTCAGCTTCCAAACTCTGCTAGTTGTTGCAAATAGAACAGGACTCCCATCAATTCAAGATGGGGAAAAGAGCCATGTTGTCTGTAATGGACTGATACAGTAATCCAACCTCTTCAATTGATGGAAAAAAAATGAAAATTTTAGATTTCTTTACAGCTGAACACACTGTAGCATTTGATCAGATTAATGCTTTCAACATAATTGCCTGCTTCAAATTCAAAAATACTAGATTCAGGAGACAGACCTTTCCAATTTCAGTATTCACAAAATTCTGAAGAAAAAGTACAGGCAAATTAAACTCCATTATTTATGTTTAGCTTTTACTACCCTGTCTTGATTAACATGGTTAATGGAAAGCAAAGTGGAATTGTGCAGTAATGTGAGGGTGTATTTGTAAGAAAACCGCTACATTAAACTTTAACTATAGTTGTATTAACTATTTATCATGCATTAGAAAATATACTGTACAATCAAAATTTTTTCCTGTTATTCCCCATAAATTGAAACATGGGAAACTGTAAAGATTCATGAGATGTAGTGTTCCAAGGTGCCCAATGAGGCCTTAGTTAAGCCTATTTCAAGTAATAGGAAAGGTGCTATTTCACATTCACCACACGAGGTGGCAGCTGGGCACTGCTTATTCTGCTGCTACATTAGACTTATTAACGTATTTTAGAGGTCAGAAAACATGGCCTAAATGTTACAACCTCCATTAAGTGACTTATCAGTGTTAAGCACTGATCATGACAGTTTTTTCCCATGTTCACCTCCCTCTGCAGCAAGGCAGACCTCAAAAGGATCTTCCTTCTACGATTTTTCCCATTTGTTTTTATTCCCAAGAACACAGCTTTATTACTGTAACTATTTTTATGGCTATACCATGCCTGCATTTCAACCTTTGGGTTGTTGATGATGTGCCATGTTTAGACAAAATAAAATGTTCCTGCAACATCACAGCATAAGTCACCTTCTAGGCTTTTTGGAGAGAGAAAAAAATCCCAATGGTCTTCTTTTTTTTTACTTTACTATGCTGAAATGATCTAAAGGTATCATTTCTCCATTTGTGGAAGTAAGCCAACAGACAAAACAACAGAAGATAACTTCTGTCATTTGACAAAAAAATTGGACAAATTCCTTGACCAGGACCAAGTACAATTTCACCACCAAAAGCAGTAATTATAAGAGATTTCTTTTCCACTTCCCCCCACGCCTGCCCCCTTCTTAAAAGAACCTCCTTAGGCCCAACATATGCTGCATAAAAGGAAGGCACATATGCTGCATAAAAGGAAGGCCATTGCCAAAATACAGCTATTCTGGTCACACATCCCAGAAAATTTTAAACTACAGTGAATCCTGTGGATTTATAGAAGAAAGATAAGAGTGGGACTCCCAAAATATATTTCATTGAATCACATCATCATAGAATGGTGTGGGTTGGAAGGAACCTTAAAAATCATCTATTTCCAATCCCCGTGCCATGGACAGGGACACTTCCACTAGATCAGGTTGCTCACAGCTCCATCAAATCTTGTCCCTAACTAACTCTTTAAGAGGTGCAGTGTACTCTTTACTAATGTAAATACTATTCATTTCAGTGAAACCATTTTCAAAACACAACACAAATGGTTGTTGGACGGGCAAAGGGGGATAAAATCCTAAATATGGGAAAATAAACTCATTAGGCTAACATGGCAACGTGCAGTTTCTTGTCAACAAAATCATGCAAAAAACCAGAAAATTTTCCAGCTATCTTTCTTTGTGCTTTTTTGTTTGTTTTAAAGATTTTTAGTGTCTTACCCACTTCTGAACCACCAGATGTATAAATTTTGCCCTCAGCAGCACAGGCTGCAAGGCTATCTCGAGGTGTTGGAGGTCCTAGCTTGGAATACCAGCTATCCTTCACCACATTGTAGCAGTCCATTCGCTTTATAGGGAAGAGCTGGGAACCACCCAAAATATAAACTACGTTGTCCCAGAAGACACAAGCTGCATCCCTGCGCTTTTCAAAGGGACATCGGATGTCTGTCCAGCTGTAATCCTGCATTACAAAGAACAAGTAATGTCTAATAGATTATAACACTTACCTGTACAGTGAGTGTTTTCAAACAGAGCTTTTCATAGAGATTTAGATATGGTCAGTTTTAAGTTCCTTTTCAAAACAAACATGAACACTGTTTATTGAAGAATACTCCTCAGGCGTACTCTTGAAAAATTCTCTTAGACAACAGACATAGTTAGATGCAATGAACCATGACATTAAGAAATTCTATTTCCACATTCCCTGTGTGCACCCAGTACAGCTTCCCTGAAAAACAGTTTTGGTGTTTTTTTCCAACACAATTGACCTCCAGTTGCTATAATGTTAGAAACAATGCATGTAACCAATAAAGTAGGATTGCATTTTCTTTTATAGCAATGGAAAAAGACATCTTACATATAGTAACATATTATGTCTAAAAAATAATAAAATACAGAGTGCACCAAACAAAGACAATGGAAAAAGGAGAAGATAATATCCAAATTGACAAGCAACTCAGTAAAAAAGCTCTGATACATACTTTATTACCATGACAACTAGAAGCTTATTTACAGAATTTACAAAACACAAATGTTCTATAGCTATCCACAGTTGATAGCATGAGAAATAGGGTAATGCTCCATCACAAATACTGGCAGTCATGATGCCTAGAAACTGATTTTGCATAGATTGGCAAAATCAGCAAGTATCAAATATGAGCAGTAATGCCCAAAGCCTTAAAAACACCAAACTCAACAACTGATGGCAGACCAGGATAGCATACAGCACAAGAAACACTTCTTGAGTAATAGCATCTCACATATTCCATGAGCATAGCTTGAATCCTATACTGAACAGGAAAGTATGGGACCTCAACTGTTATCTGTGCCACCTCAAGAAGGTCTACCTCAACCTGCTGAATGACCTTCACTGTAATGGTTCACACAAGACGTTACATCATTACATTTTCTTAGCAAGGACATACTTCAAACACCTTGGTCAATGAGGAAGAACAGCGACTCCTACATGGGGGTTCAAAGAAAGAGAGGCAGAGCATGTTATAGTCCAGAACATCTTACAATCTTTTCTTGTAGCATCCCCCATATCAAGAAGAGCTGTCAGCTGCATGTGGCCTTTTATGGTGACAAACAGGTCCTGGGGCATCCTAGAAAGGAAAGCCATACTACAGCATGGCAAAATAAATAGCTGCATAAATCTTAAGAAAATGTCTCAGTGCATTGTGCAAGATCAAAATACTTTCTAGCTCAAACTTCTGGCAATTTTACAAAATATCCTGTTGTTTTCCTTTCCTGTTATAAAGGGCAGTGACCTGACCCACTTTTATGGCTTCTGTTCATGTATCCATTTCATCCATACCTTTATCAAATGAAAAGCCATAACTTGAGTATACTCAGCAGTATCCTCCTCTTTCAGCAGGAGGCAATTTAGGTCATCCTCTTGCAATGCTCTTCGAAGTTAGTCTGTACCACATAGAATTATTTCACTTTTTTAATTGAACACATTAAAGAATTATGCAGAAGTGTTGCTTTACGGCACAGTCAAGATCCACACAGCCCTGGGTAGTGCAAGTCTCCGTTCTCAGGGACTGAGTAGGGAAAGATGGACCAAGGTAAGTACATGGTGACTCTTTCCCTGCTGATCTGTTTTCATCAAGTTGCAATGCAGGACACCAGAGCCAAAAGCTATACCTTTTTCTCTGTCATCAATTTATTGAATCACTTATTAAAACTACCTGAACTCCTGAGAGCCTCAAGACCCTGTGACAAGAATGGCACACAAAATTACGGGCCCTGCAAAAAAGTACTTTTTTTGTGTAAGACTGTTCCTCATTTTCAATTGATTCCTCTTCCAAGTTTGTCATAAAAACCAACAGACAGGTCCACTATGGACAACCTCCCCATTAACAGCTTACTGACTACAGCTCTATGTCCTCCTAAAAGATATACTGGTTCCCTTGATCATCAAGAAATAGCATTGCCAGGCATCTGTTACTCTTTATTTGCCATTGTTGAATTTTGCACTGCTGAGAATTTAAAACTTCCAACCATTTCTGGCCACTAGAGATAGTAATTTCAAAAGAAGAAGCATATTGCTGACACAAAATCTCAATCATATATAAATTCTGTACTGAAAATTCATAAAACAAAACAACAAGTATTTTATTCCCAACCCAGGGATTTTTTTTTTAATTCTGTGAAAAATTCAACAAGAAAATGCTTCCCACAACTGTTAATAGAACATCTAGGATTTCTAGTAGTAATCTGAAATCATGTATGCCTACTGAAATTAGTGCCAGACTGCTCCACAAGTGTTATGCCCGTCTGCATCTATCCCGTTGCATCATTTTGCTTTCTTGATGAAGAACATGCATCAATAGAAATACCAGTCACAGTGCAACAAAGAGAGCAAATATTGTCTTAAAATAATACTGCTAACATTCTCAACAAATAAAACACAGTATCCAATCCAGTCTTATTTAAAGAACCCTTCCAATAACAAGGAAATGACTATCAGCATTAGAGACTAATTTTGTGTGCAAAGGAATCAGTGAAAATTTAAATTTTTGCACTAGTTTTATCATATAACAGCTATGGAAACTCATATTGCAACCAAGAAAATATTTTCAGGAAAAACATAACTTCTGTTTTGAATTGTTTATGTGACATGTAATAATTTAATTAAATTTCTGGTTTTGATTAATATCAGAAGTGAGGGACTAGGTCACTATTCAATCAGTTCAACAGACAAGCAAAATTTCAAATTTTCCCAAGGACCTAACCTTGCAAAAGTACATATACAAGCTTAATTCTCTGTTCTGTGACCCTCTCATCATCTTTAAATGAGACCAATTAAAGTGAGTTAAATGGTAATTCAGCAGCGGTTCTGGATCATTGGTTTGTTGCTTTTAATGAGCTATTGTCAGAGTTTAAAGATTAAAATCAAATACTCAAGCAAAACATCCAGAAAAGGACCTTTAAATAGCTTAAGAGTTGGAAATTAGGTAAAAGCTGTTCAACTAGACATAACAGGCTAGCTAAGAGTACCCAAGGAAACATATAAGCACTAGGAAAACATTGAAGGAACACATGCTTGTTAGAATAAAGATCTCCAATTACCCATTTTTAGTTTTCTTTCCCTGCCCCATTCTTCCCCCACTCCTTAGCCCACATGCAAGGCTGTAAGTTTTGATTAAGAGGCAATTCTTCAACATTTCTTCCAAACTCAGTTATTTTTTGGTGTTATTCCTGGACAAGCAGTCTATGAAAGGTAAAGCTCTTTTATCATATGCTTTATGTAGACCTTCACAGACACTACTCTTTACCTACAAAACAGATTTCTTTGCGAAAACCATGCAACTGCAAACCATGCAACTTGAAAAGTTACAAATGCCCTGATGAAAGGCTTCCCAAACTTAGATTTTGGAAAGGAGAGAATTATCTGCTCTGTACTCCTTACCTCCTTACCCCTAGCTGAAATGCTGCTTATCTTGAGTGTATGTATAAAGGAAAAAGGCAGTCATTAGTTAAGAATTTTGAATTCCCAATAGGAATACATATTAAGTGTCTCTCAAGCTAAGCCAGCAAATCTGGTGGGCTTGGGGATTTTACCCCCAGATTTGAGTGGTACTCAGAGATGGCTTGAATTTTATCTTACAAAAGGAATGTGAAAGAAAAGTTCAAAACACATCCCAAAGGCTCATTCATTCAAAATTAGATTTGATAGGGCACACTTTGAAGTTCACACAGCCCACAAAACTGCTTGAAATTTTAACAAGCATTTGATACGCTGAATTAGAACCAAAATTTCTTCAACAAAATATTACTACATGCATGGGATCTCATAACTTAAGAGAGCCCTGATGCTTATGTGGCAAATTTGTTCTCTATTACTGTATGTGCTTGCCTGGTAAAATAGGGTATGGGTAATCCTTCTGTATACAGTTGATGTTTTTAGACCCTTTAATCTGCATAGCTGAGATCTACACCATTCCTGAGACTTGATTTTATTCAAGAAATATGGAAACAAATTTCAGGCAGAACTTGCTTGGTCTAAATTGATCATCCCTAAGTTTTTTTGTTGTAAAACCTCACTTTCTTCCACTTATGTAATATTTGGCTCCCCATTCTTCTCCTTATATACTTTTAAGAACAAACAAAATTGTGAACCATTAGAATTTAGAAGTGGTTGCACATTTATAATAAATGCACTAAAAAATCCCAATAAAAACTGGGTTCTACACTAACATACAAGCCAGTAAATTATTATATGCTAAAAAAACCTGCTTTGAGTAATCTCTAAACACCTATGTGCATGCACATGCATACAGACTTTCATATATTCCTAACCAACTGCATGATGCTTTAGTGACCTTTGTTTATTTGCAGCTGAGAAATACACATACCAGTCAATGCTCAACTCAGACAGATTGATCAGCTCTCCATATCTAATATTGCTAAGAAGCAAACACAATCATTCTATTCAAAACAAAGTATTACATCTAGGTACACAGACTTAAAAATACTTAATTAACTATATTCTTCCAACTGTATACCCAGTAGGGATGGAATACTTCCTTCCTAAGACCATTTCGTAGATCATTATGTCTTAGTTAATATCACCAGCAAAGAAAACAGGTACGATTACAAGCAGTGAATCTTAATGCATTCTGAAGTAACGATTACCTTGGGGTTAAAATATCTGCAGGACTGGGGCTGAGAGCCTCCAAACAAAGCAATGCGATAATCATGCTTTTTTCTTCTCGGCCGCGTGCCTTCCACCAACTCTTCTCTGTCTTCCGGGGAAAGGAGGTGGTACCGCATCCCACCTGCAGGAAAACAGCAACAGCTGCAGAGCCACTGCAGCTCACACATGGATTGGGAGCTTTCAGAGGCAGGCATGGGGGAGAGAGGGAAGAGAAGGAAAAGAGGAACACCAAGTTTCTACATGACATCTATACAGCTTTGATTCAAAATGGAAGAATGCACGGCAGCATGAAAGGGTGGGAGCATACATCCAGATTTACACCCTATTCCAAACCGGCTGCTCCATGTGAAAACAGGACAGATACAGATTCATGTTATGTACCAACTGATTGATCAGCTCTTTTATCCAATATTAACAAGCAATTAAGATTATTGCATTGAAACAGACAAAAGAAAGCATTCCTAAGAGCGCAAAAATACTGGTGACATTACAAGGCACTAAAACCAGAAGACAAAAATCCTTATTTCCTATACAATGTACCCAACTTGGTGTCACACAACAAGTATGACTCTGATGTCAAATGTCAGCAGATACTTACCAACATATGGGTTAATTTGAATCCTGTTCATTGAGTGAAGGAAAACATTTGCGTACTGATTTTTAGATCTACACTAAATTGAAGCCAACTGGTTAACTGCTATTGAAATTGCTTTTCTTTCTTACATGATAAAATTTTACAAATGGTGTCTAAAAACAAAAGGGAAGCTTGTTTCCTATTTTGTCTGCACCCTAAGAATGCAAATGTAGGACCAATCATTGTAGGATCAATGGTCAGTATATAACAGATAGAAACAGTAAAACATACACCTAAAATTCTAACTTGTTTAGGAAAGCTTTAAAATATTCAAAATATCGACATATTTATTTTATTAATGCACACACAAACATGAACAATATTGAAGTTACAAGCCTGTCACAAAGGCAGGCTAACTTTCAGTTACCCTAAGGAGTCATTGACAAAATCTCCATTCCATTACTTCTCATGGAGTTCATGCCATTTGCTAGGAGAAAACAAATGAAAGTCACACTGTTACATAAGATGAGTTTTATTTACATAATAATCTGCTAATCCAACTTCAACTAAAACACAGCTTGGACAATCCTAGATGGATTTAATGTGAAAATGTTAGAACATTTTAAAGCAAACAATTTTCAAAATTTTTCAAAGCATTTTTAAAATTATATAGAGCATCATAAAGATTTCAGCTAGAGGTCAACTTACTGATCACCATTTTAAGGCATTCTGGGTTATCCTGAATAAGTGGTTCAGCCTGAACAGTTTTACTTAAGAAGTTCTTTGATATTAGAGGAAATCGGACTTTAGCAAGAATATCAACCATGAAGGGCTGGCGATTTGGCTCGTCGTACTTCAGCCATCTGACTGCTGCATCATAAACCTTCAACAAGAGACAAGGAGAGAAAGGGATAAGGTACATCAGCACACAGCATGGCAAGTAACAGAACCATAGTGCTATAATTGATTCTAATGCCTGCTGGAGGTTAACCTATACTAACATTTCATTATGTGGGGATCCAATTGCTGTCTTTCGAAAAAACCCTACCACAAAAGTCAACCAAGCCCAAAAAAGACAATGCTCAGACAAGTAAAACAAATGCACGATTACTGAATAAATATTATCTACAAACTTCAAAAGCCTACTACTTCTGCTGTTTAACTTTTTTCCCTCCAAACGGAAAACATGAATCTGCAATTCACATTTATGTGGGTAACTCCTGTACCAGGTTAAATCTAATACTACTCAAGTTCTGTGCCACAACATCAGTGATGCTTTCACAGAAATGAAATAACTTCTACTTAATATAGTCTCCTGAGGTGATAAACTGGTTCTCTGAATAAATCATCCTGTTGGCTATCCAAATACATTGCTATTGTTGTATCTTAGGGGACCACTTAAATCAAAGTTTTTATCTGCAAACTACTGTAAATTCACCAGAGCATCTCCTCTTTTCCTCCTCCTCACAGGAAAAGATAATGGGTATTCTTAGGGGTCAGAGAAGGTAGAACAGGGAAGATAATCAAGAAATCTGCTCTATTTATAATTGGACACTGGGTGAGGAAGAAATGAAAAAAAAAAAAAATCCAGGATTACATGTGTATTCTGATACTTCCATGCTGCTCTCAGACACAGCAAGCTTACTCAGCAGCACTGACTCTGAAGTGGCAGGACAACCTCACTGTAAGCAATAGCACAGGCAGTGCCTACACCTGTAGCTGAAACTGGTCACAGCAATTAGTGCTGAGTGACTGAGATATGATATGGAAAGACACTGCATGGAAGAATAATTCAGGACTACCAGATCAGCCCAGCTGTAACTCTGCAAAATTATCAGGGAATGTGGGAGAGCAAAGAAAACAATCAAAGGCTCAATTCCATCAGCTAAGGAAATTCAACAGAATGACTTGAGCAGGAACATAGTGTAGGACAGACAGTCCTTAATGCTACCTTCTCTTTTTGCTAAATGCAAGTATGCTCCACACCAAAACAGAAGTTAGAGAATAATGTCAACTTCCTAGCAGTACTTCTGAGAAATATGATTCCTGTAGTGCAATTGTTAAACTTTTGTAGTTTCCTACTGCACACTACCAGTCTCCTAAAGGAATTTTAATGATGCCATGCTGAATATGTAACAATATATACTTGTGACAAATAAAACTTCAAGAATGTAAATCATAAGTGCCATTTTGGCTGCAAGCCAAACAAAATTCCAGCTCTGAGAATGTTACCCCATGACCTGAACTTTTCCCAGCACTCAGTAAGAATGTTGATCTGTGACACTACTCATTTTTATACCTGCAACAAACCAACTACCACATTAAATCACCTGATATTATCCCCCACTCTTACTAATTCTTATTTTCATAAGTTACATCACATACAGTAAGATAAATAATTAAACCTTAATGCTTCAAATCAATTCTCTGCCTGTTGGAGGTCAATGTCAATGGAAACTCCAGCAGAAGTCAGAAGAACATCCATTTCCAAAAGGATATACACACCATCTCAGCTATAACATCCCTCTGCTGCACTACAAAGGTGAAGTTTGGGTGGGTATGGCATCATGAGTTGACTCAAAGGTATGAGTCAACTCATGATGCCATACCCACACAAACTTAAATTACCTAATTCAAGCACCTGAAGAGCAGAGCTACAGAGAGAAGACTTCAATTTGTTTTCAACAGCTTTGACTAAGAAGCTACAAGTACCACTCAACTGCTACAACAGCCTACAACCACCTGTCTGGGCTGCAGTGCAGACAGCTATTGCTTCCTCTTTTCCTGCAGTAGGAAGAACAAGCTGGAAAACAATCATTCAGGGCTGTGCTCTAAGGTGAAACAAGCATTCCAAATGGGACAACTGCGGATGTGACTTCTACTACAAGTTACAAATTTGAATTGAGTTTGAATTCCAGGCTCCTTTCAGCCACCTAAACTTTATGTCCAGTCCCTAAATAAGGGTCTTCCAGCAATCCACCACTGTCAATGCAAGTAGCTTTCAGTGTGTTACTCATCTTACTTGCAAGTCCCTCAGTTCCCCAGGCTTGTGTATATATAAATATTCATCACAAAACTCCTCTCTGGAACAGGCTAGGCCATACTCAGGTAGAAATGTGCATCCATTAAGGTGCAGTTTGCTCACCACTTTGAAGCGGTCCACTTTGGTTCACCAAAAGCACATAATTCCCAATCTAGAAGCAACCACTACAAACCACATAATTTAGCTTATGTACTATTCAATCAGAAGCCCTACAGCTATCATGACAAAGGAAACTGTTTATTCCCTCTCTGACTTCTTTCTTCCAACTTTGCTGAAACAACACATCTTCAAACTACACCTGAAATGTGAATATTTATTAATACTTGGTTTTGACCAAGTTAGGATGAACCTTTTACTCCACAATTTAGCAAGCACTATGTGCATCATATCCTCTAGGAACATCAGTAAGTGAGACACTTGAATATCTGAAGCCAGTTCTTGATTAAAAAAAAGTTCAGTTAAGTTCAATGCTTTTAGCTGCTATGAAACAGGGATCTCACCTGGTCTTCTGCCCTCACTGTGAGTGTGTCTTGGTTCAAGAGATGTGTCACACGTTTAACATCGAGCTGCAGAAACTCATCTGTCTTGTAAACCTCAGTGAAATGCTGATGGATGAAGTCATCTGCAGTGGCTTTCAGCTCTGGGCAGTCTAGGCATTCTGCTAGCACACTTATGCCTATGAAGGAAAATTAAGAAAAAGCCCCTTTTAAACTTGAACTGCAATTACCTTTAATATATGAAAATAGAATACAATTACTGTAATTTCAGTGATACTTACAATTTCAGTTTAATATTTATTACCATGCCTTTTTTATCCCCATTAAAACACACGCTATCACAACTCATCTGCAATTCAAGGCAAACTAAGACAGGGGCAAGCTGCTGATCCCTACCCCTACTGAACTGACTGGACAGTCAGACCTGTAACACTTGCTGTATTAACTGTCTCTCCAGCACTATTTCCTCACTGCTTCTTTCCCAATTATAAAGCAGACAACAGCACCTTAACCAAGTCTGAGCCAAACCACCCTAACTACGTCTAACCAGAACAGCTTGAGAAACTGGATCCATGTTTTACAACCTCTCCTGACCTGCTCATGCACCATCAGTCACCAGCCAAGCCCAGTTTCCTTCAAGAGCCATGGTGAACTGGGATTTTTCTGTACATGTAACACAGTCAGCTGCAGACCAACACAAAGTCAAATTGATGTTGCTGGAAGGACAGAAGGTTGGCATAAAGGTATAAACAGCAGCAGCAGCTGAGAAGCATCACTGTCAACTTTGCCATTAAAAACCAGGTAAGCACAGAGTTTTTCAGCAGCAACTTCTCATCATGCCACAGGTCTTCCTTCTCACAGAGGAAATGGCAAGTGGGGTAGGAGCGACTCACTAACATACAGGTTGCAATTAGTCTGAGTTGCTCAGAGTAGTAAAATGCAAACTATACGACAAAATTTCAAGATTCAAATTGAGCCAAGTATTCTTTCAAATACTTTTTTTAAAAAATGAACTGTGTACTTGCTTATGAGTCTGCACAAAACATGTTCCAATTTAAAAACAATGCCATAAGGAAAAACTGATTCAATCTTTTTGCAATAAATTAGCAACAAAGTATGCAAGTGCTAGAGACCATAATTTTTTTTTTTCACCTAACAGAAGCCACAGGGCAGAAATATGCCTCAAAGCAAGCCTAAGTGGTATTTTCCTTAGGTAAAATGCCTTTCTTCTAGTAGTTGTTTCAGAGCCACAGCTGTGCTGCACTGAAGTGTCAGCTGAGTCACTGTAATTCAGATATACTCTGCAAAACATTTCTATTGCTGCTATAAACATCTGTAACATGACTGAGATGTTACTTGGAGAGTACCTAACAATGACAATAAAAAACACAAAAAAAATTCTCTTAAATTTCTGATTATATAAAGTGCACCAAATCTTAAGCATGAAAAAGTACTTAGTTCTACTTGTTGTTTACCTTTTCTGTAACACCGAGTCCACATCAGAGCTACAGAACATATCAAACCTGTCCAGATAACATTCATTGTTTTCAGTCAAAATAAAAAGTGAATAAAACCAAAAGTAGCCTAAACTTACTCTGTTTATACTTGTAAAAGATATGCTAGTTTTGGAGAAGTTACAAATACGTAAAATTCTGTTTGCAAGTACAGTAACAACTGAAAGCTCCACCTCACTAAACACATGCAGTTCTCTAACAAACAACAAGCCCCAGCATCCTGCCAAGCTGGATGAGACCTTGCACAGTCAGCAGACCCTGTGGCAAGGGGCAACAGTTCAGATTCAGAGAAAAATTATTTTTACATGCCTGGATTTAGCTACATGTTATTGCTATCCACACACAGACAATACAGCAAAGTTAAAAAATAAACAGCAAATTTAAGTCTATCTCTCTTACCAAGACAATTGGAAGCATCAACTTGTTCTTTTAAAAAGTCCACACACATTTTTTTCACAGGTTCAATCTGATACTGGTTTGCTGCATCTAGTAAAGACTGGACATTATTGCTGTTAACTGAGATTCTGCAAAACAGAATGTGTAAAATTAGCATCACTGAAATGACCTAAATTGTGGCAATAAAAAAAAAAAGAAACTTAATAAATGGCAAAATGACTTCCCTCCTATTTACCCAAGAATCTTTCACATACAGTCTAAGGACACATCCTTCATGATCTTTCCAAACTGCTTTTGTTTGCTCTACTTCACCTAGGCAGGGCAAAGAGTAACCAGTCCTCAGATCTGAAGAGTAAGCCTTTAACACAGGTCCTCTGCAGTCCTATACTATTGCTATGAGTTGTGTGAGTAACCACTTTCACAAAAGGTAAAAGAAACTCAAATCAAGAACCTTATGAATGATGATTTTCGACTTCCAAACAGGTATCAGCAAAATCTGTTTAAACTCTGTCAGGACTGGTGTGTCTGATTTGCCCAAAGTGCATAAGCAGAACATTTGGCAGTGCTTCATGAGAACTTATGGAAGTCACAGCCCATCTAGGGCTTGGCTATCAGGGCAGGCAAACATGTGGCTGGTGTGGGCTGTTGACACAGACTGTCTCTTACCACCGATGGCTACACAAGAAGATTGCTCTCAAAAGAAAGGAGAAAGCCTCCCTAATGAGAGTTAACCCCATTAGATGAAAGGCCTGCCATGCATAGGTTGGATTAAAGCTGATTAAGTACTGTTTACAATCCCAGCCATCTGCAAGAGCTCTGCTTGGGTGGGGGGAGGGGCTGGAAGAGAAAAAAGACCCACAAAAACCCCCAAATACATGGAACAAGCTGAGACAAGGGGGAAACACTTTCACAGAGGAGTTATCCACCCTGCCTGTTTTGAGATGAAGGTATAACTTCCTGGAAATGGTTCTGTGCCACAGCTACTAGGGCCACAAAGAGAGACCCTGCTGACATCAATAAGGACCTGAATTACAGAACCGTGGGAAACATCATTTGACTCCAACACTGAAGTCAAAAGCTTGAAGTGCTTTGAATTGCTTTCTGGAGACAAATACCGTTTCCTTTAGTCTGTAGGGCTTCCTACTGGTTAAAGAAAAAGGAAGAAGGAAGAAGGATAGAAGGTCTAGTCACATCAGGCTTTAAACAAAGGAAAGAATTTCAATGGTAACAAAACTGATGAATCACAAAAACATTATATTAAGTTTTTATCATTTAAAATTGGCAGGCTTCCTAGAAAAGTATGAGCTTGAAATAACAAAACTACCTTGCAGTATAAGCAAACTCCACGAGCTGTTCAATAATGTCAGGCTCTGCATCTTTTAGCTCCACTTCAAAGGACTTTGATTCAATCATATTTGCTGCAAACAGATTAAAAGACAAACTTTTAATCAAGAACTCACTCTAGTTATTGTATGTTTTGCAAACAGTAGAAAATAAAGCAATTATTCAAAGTGGTAACCTCCCAAAAACTGCTCAGAGTTGATTGCTGTTTTCCCAGGATTGCTAATGCAAGTCAGGAAAGGAGGCAGTGGAACAAACAAGATAACTGGTGTGAGCACATCCTTGTATTATCTAAATTATGATAAAATATGTTAAGTAGAAAAAGTCCTAGACGTTGTTGACTGCAGCCAGACTGCCATGTTAGCATTACCACTGTCAAAAGCCATTCCCACATTCAAGCTGATAACAATGGAGACAGCTCCAAGCTCCCCACATCCAGACATAGCACTAGGTTTGCCCACAGATGGGCAATTCCATTCAAGGAGCACTAGAATGAATGGTTATTTATTTTACTTCCACTCAACTTTGATTTTAGAGTAATTTTACAATTCATGGGTAAAGCATAGAAAAGATAAAGGGTGACAGATAGCTTCCTTTGTAGTTTTAAACCATGACTGAAGTTTTAAAGAGAGCATAAATTAAGTAATTACAGAATCACTGAGTTAAAGTAATCACATTAAGGTTCAAAAAGATCTCTAAGATCATCCACTCCAGCCACTAAATTATGTCTCTAACCTCTGATAACCCAATTTATATGCAGAAATGCCTGATGGCAGACAAATTCTGTAATGGGACAAAAGAAATTCCCAAATTTCAGGTTAAGGAAGGGAGATGATAAACTAATACAGTGTATAGGCCCCAGATATTAATTAAGAGAGCTTATATATAGAGTAACACTTGACTTGATCACAAGAATTAAAGGAAAAATGAGGAGAGGGGTGAACAGAGATGAATGGAAGGAGACAAAATGAGATATCTTCACTTACACTTATCCCTCAAATTAATCACTTTCATAAGATTGACAGGTTGACAGACACATATATAACAGCATATCATAATGAAAGTTTAAAATGAATCAATTTTCAAAAGACTTACTAGTAAACATCAAGTTAAAAAAATGACTGGCTGAAGCAAGCACAACACGGTGAGCTGGGATCTTTCTTTCTTGAACCATAAGAATGACATCACAAAGAGTTTTCTGGATCAGAGGGAAAAAAAGACAAAAATCAGCATTTTTGAAAATATTTCAACAACATTTCTTTAAAAACAGCTTATGGAAATTCATTACTTTTTGTAACACACAAAACTCAAGAGCATTATGTGACAAAAAGATTTTCTGGAAGTCAAAGTTCAGTAGCCTGGAGAACTAGCAAACATCAGTTTACCCATAAATTTGTACAGGATGGTCACAAATAACATCAACTCTGATCAAAGTATTTCCTGTAGCTTTTACATCAGCCTACAATAATGTAGCTCTGCAGCATCTAGTAGGGGCTGCATTTATATTGCACTGCTTTCATCTACCAGTGGCTCTCCTCTACTCTGCCACTGATTTTCAAAACAATTCACAAGAACCTCATATCTGAAGACTGCCATCCTATTTCCCAACTACAGTCAAAGTGATGAATGAGTTTAAAGCACTCAATGGAGCATTTTAAAGAAAATGCATGAAAAAATACCACTTCTGTGGAAGGGTTTGACTGGTCATACCCGATGAGCAACTAGCTTCCAAACAAACCATAATTTATTTCTCATTTGTTTGCTGTTTATATGCAGGCAGCTAGTTTCTCCCCTGCATGTGAACTGTCATTCTCCAGAAGGAGAAGGGAAACATAACTTATAAAAGCTGGCAGGGGCCACTGGGGTAAAACCACATAATTTTAACACACTCAGAAATGATCTCTCTTCTAAGAACATACTGAGTGAAATAAATGCATATCATACTACAGCTAATTATAACTATCTACTAAAAAAGAAAAACTGAGCAGCACTGCTTCCTCAAATCATAGGAAATAATTTTGGACTATTACCTTAAAGTTCATGGAACTGCTCTCAAAAACATCCATCCAAGGCCAGCCCCAGAAAAAAATGTTTCTAGTGTGGGAAATACATACTTGCTTAGAACTGCGAGTTTTCCACATGAAGACAATATTATCTAGGGCTGATAACCCACATTTACAATTCCTTTAAACATGCCTACTTTTATTTTTTTTTACAGGACACTCAAAAGCACATACTGGACAAAATAAAACTAATACTTTCAAAAATATTATCAAAATGGAAGTTAGATGGGGGTGACAGATAGCTTCCTTTGTAGTTTTAAGCCATTTATGATTGAAACAACAGCACAAAAGGAGATCATTCTGGAAAAGCTTCAGAGGAAATCCTTTAAAAGCTGAAATTTTTAACACTTCTGGTTCAAAACAAGCATTGGAAACTAGCAGTACAAGATACCATAAAATCCTATGGCCAAGCTTTGCCAAGACTTGCAGCTGTTGCTTGAGCTCCACACTGCATTTCTAAGACACTTTAAATGCCTCAGCTCAGCATTTGTGACACCTCAGATGCTCTGAGGCTGCTCTGGTGCATTTGCCAACACAAACAGACCATCATTTCAACTTCTTTCCCTGGGAGGTTTCTGGGTGTGATGGTTCCATTCAACTACTGCTCTTCTGAGGATTGCTGCACTTCTTCCCAGAAGGCCCCACTATTGTCAGGGGGTCACCTCCATGATGCAGCAGGTGATTGGTGTTAACCAAAGGACACTTCACCTTCCAAACAACAGGTTCAGCAACACCTTGCAGCTCTATCCCAGCCTCATTCCCAATGACTTCATTCTTGGCTGACCTCCACTGAGCTCCAATGTTGCAACAAATGATTTATGCACACGCTGTCCAATAGCTCTGGAAAACCCACAAAGATGTGGGTCATCAATGCTGGAGACAAGCATCAAGTCCTCAAAGCACTAAACACACCTGGCCCAACATCTCACCTGTACTGAGTGCAGGTTTGTCCACAGTTTAAACTCCCAAACTAATGGAGGATCCCAGCTCACACAAAAAGCAGCCTCCTTAAAATGAGCTGTAAGTTCCCATTGGTCCAGATTCCTACAGGATTAACTAATGAGCTGAATATCTAGAGCTGCAGGTGCACTTTGACACTTCCATCACAGGACATCTTAACTCATATTCAGGTTTTGTAACTACAGCACAGCTCTTGACTTGCCAAAATACAAGAGAAAAGAGCTGACTACAAATCCTCTTACAACTTTAGCACAACTAATGAGCTGAAACTAGTGTGTTTTCCTCTGGCTCCTGCTGACTTCCCAAATTTATCCTGTATAACCACACCTCCCTCACTCCCTCAGTAATACTTGAGCTCCTCTTCCAAACAACTCATAAAAGAAGCATGAGTTCCATGAAATCTGCAAAAATGTCTGGACCAGTCAGCACTGTGTGGGATACGTAAAGCTCATCTGAGGTCAGATGAGAAGTCTGCAGGCAAAACTCAGAGCAGCTACTGCCTGGGCATAACAGATTCTGGAATCTGAATCAGAAGTACACACAGACTTCATAGCACTTAATCCTGACCCTCTCACTCCTTGTCTGGAGTGGCTCATGGCTACATGAGAGCTGGCACCCCACTGCACTGCAAGATGAGGCACCACAGAACAATGCGGCACAGAACCACTTACACAGAACAATGTGGCACCACACACTGGAACAGGGACGTGGTAAAGCACTGTGAAATTCTGTGCTGGGGACTGCACATATATCCACAGGAGGGCAATATTTCCTTTATCTACTCACAAATCACAAGAGCATCTGGCATGTCCTGTTAAACAATGGCAGAGGTATGAACTAAACACTGAGGAACCAAGTTATTAATTCAGCCACACCTTGGAATATGTTCACACTTTCAGATCAGAAACAAAGCCTACATAAAAAACATAGATCACAGGCCTTAAGTCTTTACTACCTGAAGTGATCGAAAAAAAAATTAGTTTTTCATACTTAAGAGCTTAGTTGCATGAAATGGTTTATGCAGACAGCATAACTGACTGTCTATTACTGAGAGAAGAACAGGGCTAAGTGCCAGAGAAAAGCAGAACCAACACCAATACTTGTGAGGTCAGGACCCAGACTGCTGGTGCAGACAGCATTAAAAGATGGGCTGAGCCTCTGGCAAGACTAACACTGGAGGACAAGCAACTAAACCCTAGAAGATACAACACAGGACAGTGCCAAGTGTGAAGCCCCTATATGGCCTGGGTTTAGACTCAGCTTTAACTGCCTGCACATCACTGTTTTTAAACAAAGTTCTACAACCAATCTAGATCCTTCTCTGAGAAGAAAGATTTCTTCATATGCAAGGAGTTACATCTATCATCCTTCTGCTCTCGTACCATTAGTTCAATGTTTTTATAAAAAAATAATTAAAAATGAATGTTCAATTCAGTTTGGACAGCTCAACTGAAATGCACTTGCATGACTGTGATTTTGGTTACCGCTCTTGCTCTATTGGTGAACAGAGGAGTCACTTTTAATACTATTAAAATATTGACCATGGAAGCTGATCAGGCAAGAGTTTCACAACTTGAGGCTGGATGAAGCCACCACACTCCTACACTGCCACTGGCTTCCTAGTGCGATGACCAGAGGTATTCAAGACAAAAGAGGTATCCACAATCTGTGAAACCAAACCACGGTTCTACTCTTCCCTCTCCTCCCGCGGCAGGTTCACTGTTCAGAGAGCACACAGTCAATTTATTCAGAGAAGAGTTTCTGGTCAACAATCCAGCAGCAGCGCCTGCCCTCGGGGTTCGGTCCGAAACGGGCTCCGTGAATGCTCCAGCTGGGGACACCGGGCCATCCATCACCCACAGCCTCATCCTGCCCGACCGCCCGCAAAGAAAAACAGATCCACGGCGTCTTCTGCCGGCAGCACCACACGGGGCCGGCACACACCAACCGGAGCTCGGCCCTCTCGCCGTGCGGCTCCGGAGGCCGGGGCACGGCGGTGCCGGCTCTGCTGGCTCCCCCGCGGTCGGGCCCGAGGGACGGGAAACCCTCGGTACTGGCCCTGAGGGCAGCACGGAGCCCGCGGGCTGCCGGTCCTGGCCGGCGCCTCTCGTACCTGCTTGCGCATGGCGTTCATGACGCCCATGAAGGAGGCGAGCAGCTTCGCCTCCTCGCGGGCGGCGAGCTTCTTCTCCGTCTTCTTCTTGCTGCTCTTCTCCGACCCGGGCGTGGCCATGCTCGCCCGCGCTCACCGCCGGCGCGCCGACCCCGGCCGGGAACATGCACCCGCCGGCAGCCGGGCGGCGAGCAGCGTGCGCGGGGCTGGGCACCGGGCACCGGGCACACCGAGGGGCGCGGGCGGCTCCCGCAGCGGACGCGGCCTGGGGGCGGGGCCTGGCGCGCTGACGCCATCGGCCGGCGCGCGGCCCCACGCGGGGTAAACAAAGAGCGGGGAGGGGCTCGGCAGCGACACATGGAGGGCGCGTGCGCGGCGGCCCCAGGGGCGCGGCCCTAAGGGGCGTGGCTTTTCCGGGAGGACACGCCTCCCTCTGAGGGCGAGGCCAGTGGGCGGGGATGGGGGCGTGGCCGTGCGGCCCGAGGGGCGGGGCCGCGGCTCCTTCCCGGGAGCTGCAATCCCGGTCCGGGAAGGGCGCGCCCGGAGCCCCGGGACAACCTGCCGTGCCCCTCGTCACCCTGCCGTGCCCTGGTCACCCTGCCGTGTCCCTGATACCCTGCCGTGCCCTGGTCACCCTGGCGTGTCCCTGACACCCTGCCGTGCCCCTGACACCCTGCTGTGTCCCTGACACCCTGCCGTGCCCCTCGTCACCCTGCCGTGCCCCTGACACCCTGCCGTGCCCTGGTCACCCTGCCGTGCCTGTGACACCCTGCCGTGCCCTTGACACCCTGCCGTGCCCCTGGTCACCCTGCCGTGCCTGTGACACCCTGCCGTGCCCTTGACACCCTGCCGTGCCCCTGGTCACCCTGCCGTGCCTGTGACACCCTGCCGTGCCCTGGTCACCCTGCCGTGCCCTTGACACCCTGCCGTGCCCTGGTCACCCTGCCGTGCCCCTGACACCCTGCCGTGCCCTGAACACCCTGCCGTGCCCCGGGAGCACCGGGCTGCCTCTGCCTCTGTCCCGAGCAATGGTTCCCGCAGCTCCCGCTGGAGGGATCTCGTCCCGCCTTGGCGATCTGTGTCCCGATCTCACGTGGGCTGGCTAAGGAAACAAACGTGATCCAGAAGAAAACCTCTTTGTCCCGACAGCCGCAGCCATCCGTCTCCCGGAAATAATGCCAAAATGTTTGGTGCTTTGTCGTTTTTTGAATAGGATAGTGACAGCCAAAGCAGGGTTTTAGCGTGAGCTTGCTGTTTGTGCATTCGTGTGATTTTCCGAATTTTAATTCCACTGATAACAAGGCGTTGAACAGCTTAATGTCATGACTTGAAGGGAGAGAGATTCCTGGAAAAATAAGACGAGGCTATTTTATTAATAAAAAGAATGAGCCACTTTGTTCCTGATATCATGTCCCATATGGTAAGATTTAAAAAAATAGACTTTGATATTCTGTGGTTCTGCCATCTAACAATTACTACTACATTGAAGCTGTAAGAATTTTAATGCATTTGACCTTTGCTTTGTTGAAATAAACAAAACTGACACAGCTATCACTTGACTACTTTCCAGATTTTATCATGTAACAGTAAAAAAAAAAAAAAAAAAAAAGAGAAAACTAAGAATGTACTTCTGGCCATTTTCAGATTTCACAGTTTACATACAGTTTACATATACATATGTGAACTCTTTAAAAAGAGTTTACATATAGAGTTTTAATTTCATCTTGAAGGCAATCATAAGATGCCTGCTTTATCCATGGGATGCACAGAAATAGCTGTGCTGGGAGGATAAATATCTGTGCACTGCCATGTTCAGGAAGGTCAGCTGGCCAGGTTAAGGAGTTCAGCTTGTTGCTCCCAAGGTCGGACCCTTTGCTGACACGAGCTGTGGTGAGGAAAGATAAAATCAGAGGTCTGCCCCTCCTTTCCCTGGGGAAAAAGCAGAGAATTTGCTGCTGGTTCCTTTTCCACTGAGAAACAGCACTTGAGCCCTTCCAGGCCCTGCCAGCACTCGGTGTGGCAGCTCCCTTTGTACTGCTCTGTGCATCTTTGGGGGATGGCAGAAAATACAGGGACAGTAATCTCAGGGACAGAAATCTCTTACTCAAAATTTTGAGTTAAGGACTGGAAAGAAGAGCTAGCTTCTTGTGAATGCTGAGAAATTAAATTGAAATAATCCAAATTATTAGAAAGTTTGTAACAGATTTAATACAAATGTAAATGTTGTAATGTACTGTGTCTCTTCTAAGCACATTGGTATTCTCAATGTACTTTACAAACACTAATAGTTTAATGGTATTTTATCCCTCAATTCACAAACTGAAGTTAAAATCAAAACCAGAAAAGGATTATCCTCTAATGCTCATGATAGGAAAACCATTGGCCTGACACAAACAATAACATATCCATTGTGGTTTCAAAAACATATCAAATTACATTTTAAGCCATCAGCTAATGCTGCTAAACAGACTGGTGCAAGATAGATATCCTGAAATGTTTAGTAAACATTGCTTGTTTAATCTAATAGTCTCTAATACATGCTTGTGGTAGAGATCTTTCCATCCAGAAGCTGAAGTAATAAACATATTGTACTGAAAGGAGAAGATTAGCAAGTCCTGACTTTGCAGTACAGGCCCAGAATGACACAGGGTAGCCTGGGAGTGAAAGTTAGGATATTTACAGCATCCTTTTCTCTCAGGGGTGCATGTGCTTCTTTGGGCAGGAGGAAGGCTACTCAGTTACTTTGGCATTAATAATCTGTTATATACTTTTTATAAATAGTAACAGTTCACCTGTGCCTTGGTTTTTTCAGATTCACAAAGGCAAGATGTAGAAGTTCTGAATGTGAGTATATGAGATATCTTATAATGTCACCAAAATAAGTTCTTTCACTCATTGTGCAAGAGGCCAGTCCATACAGAGAGACAATTTATTGACAGTTCTGTGTAGAAAGGGATGCTGGGTGGGAAATCCCCAAAGCCAGCACTAGGACTAGGAAAACTTTTCACTATTTATACATTTTAGCAAATGAAGGAATTAGCATTCATTGGCTACAAGTTATCTCATTCTTTTATTAATTTGTATTCCTTCTTTTATGATTAAGAATTCTCTCACTTCTCATGCTAATTAGTCTGCATGCCCAGTTTCCCTTTTCTTTTGGTTTGTGGGTATCTTGGGTCAGTGGTGGCAGATCTCCTCCTGCTGAAATGACCTTTTACCCAGTCAGAGCTGATTTCAGCACAGTTGCTGAGTTGGTTTTGTTAGTTTCTCCCTTATCTTGGGGGTTCTGACAAATGTCCTAGTGGCCTGTAAATTCTGCATTCTTTGTGCCCATTATCAGTGGTACATTCTTCTCCCTTAGGCTTTTTTAACCTCCCCCTAGGTCTGAGATCATTAAAGCATCTCAAGCTCTAAATTTTAATAAGGTAATTCTACCCACAAGTAATTTATCTTTCTGACACCTGGACATCAATTATGTCACAATGATACGGACTTTGTATGGAATCTGCAGGCACACTAAGAATTCATCTGTCATTGTTGCAGTTTTGTGTCTTCTCCCTTGGGCCTGCGGCAAGTAATCCATATCCACATGCCTTTTCTTCATTGAGATGAAGCAGCACTGCTTGCAAGGCCTCTCCTTTCCTTTCCCATTGTCTTGCCTGTAGTGCCTGTGCCTTTCGTGGGCAAAGTGTATGTGTTTGAGAAGATGGGGAAGATGAAGAAATTTGTGGGTCCTAGTAGGAATGTGAGTGAGGATGGGAGGGTTGTGCTGCATAGAGAGAACATCTCATACCAACCTGCAGTGCCACTTTTGCCCTGGAAGGAAAGCTGCCAAGAGAACCCTGCACTCTTCTCATGGAGATCAGGAGGACTACCTCTTCCCATACCAAGTCACCTTGCTTAAGAAGCACAGTGATGCTCTATGAAATATTTCATTCTAGTGTGACACTTAGCAGTGCTGTGATCTTATTTGTGGCAGCAGTGACAGACTCAGATGCCTTTGGCCAGCTCTGGTGGCAGGTCGGGTGCCCTCTGCTCCCCTGGCATGGCTTGGTACTGACTGGTACAGGCAGTGCTGCTGTCACGGGCACAGCCAGCAGCCCCGGTGAAATCAAACTGAAACCTGGGACTTGGGATGGGAAACAGGCTTCATTCAGTGCATGAAGAGCAGCTGGCATATGTGGCATGAAAGAAGGATTGCCCAGATGAGGCCTGAATTATGCATTTAGCAGACACTGCTTTTAAAACCAGTTCTTTTCAGTTTGGCATCGATTTGTATTCAGTGGATTAGAGAAATACAAACTAACTTGTCACAGCAGAGAGCAAAATTATCAACGACAAATGCTCAGATGAGACTTTACTGGATTAGTAGAAATAGGACATCAAAGAAGAAAATAGACACTTGATAGAGACAGTATTAAATTAGGGATTGTCAGAAGGTTTAACTTTTTGAAGTGAGCTGCATTAGGGTCTCAGGTATATTTCTAACACAGTGGCAAGGTACTTCCCAAATTGCAATGTTTCTTATTTTTTTAATCTTAGCCCATCCCAGATACTTAATTTTTTTTTACAAAAGCAACCTCAGGGCTGTTCTTTTTATTCCAGAGCAGGTTTGTTTTTTTTTTTTTTTTTCATCCAGCTACATAAAGGAATTTAAACTGTGTTATGCCAGAAGGAGTGCCAGGACAAGTCTTAGCATTGATGCTTACAAGAGACATAAACTTCAAGGAGAAAATGAGCTTATCACCACATTAGCCAGGGTGCCTCACTGTGTACATTAAGAAGATCAAAGGTTTATTTCCTTGTACTCCCATGAGCAATGGGAGACTTTAGACTGCCTGAAATCAATATTCCAGTTCTGACCAGCTCATTCTTAACTGCTAGCCTTTCCATGAGCTTGGTCTTACTGGGTGCCAGTGGCCTCTATTGAGCAAGGATGTCTTGTCCCACCAAGCTGTGCCAGAGCACGAGGGGAATTTGGTTTGAACAGTTTCTTCATGTTTGAAGTATTTCCAGGATACTCTTTCATCTACAGTTTACAAGAGGTCATGATTTCTTTCCTTGGAGAGTTGTTTTAATGTTTTGAATGAAGGCTTTCTCACTGCTTGTTTCTAGAACCCAAGTACCCTTTTCACATGGCTTTATTTCTCTTTTTTTTAAATAAAATTCTTCCCCTTTTTCTTTCTCTCAAGTTTTAAACTTGTGCCTTCAGTGCTAATGAATGGAAAACTCTTGTTTTCTTACCATGATATGATGTGAACTGTGGCTTACGATAATGCCTGGCATCCCAAATTTTCTGTTCTGACAGATGCATCAGTTGCATTAAACTTTACAGGCAAAGACAAGCAAGACTAAAATGGATTTATAGTTTATTTGTTCATTCATGATGTAAGGTAGGTGTGAGGTTTTTTTTTTTTTCCTTTTTGCATTAAAGATTAAGGTCTTAAAATTAATTTGAAAACTTGGACCATGAAATAATTTACAATTGAAGCCACAACTGGCACTTTTCACTCTGTGTAGCTGCTGTGTGTTCTGTGTAATTTTTGCTGCTTGTTCACCCAAGCAAGTAATGCTTATCTGAAAGCAGCACATTTGTGCCAGGGAGCAGGAAAAGCAGGGCTGCCCCAGGAGGGGGGCAGCAGTGGAGGAGACCCCATCCTGACATCCCTCCCTGGGCAGGGTGCCTTCCCCCACATCCAACAGAGCCAGGGCTGTGACAGGAGCAGCCGATGATGCTGAGGCCAGCAGAGGAGCTGTGGGTGCCAGTCTGCTCAGGGAGAGAGAAATGGCAATTGTTTCTCACTGTGGCTTGTGAGAATTTTAGGGAGTTGAGGAATGTGATAACTTTTTAGTACAAACAATCTGCAGGTGGCTTTTTCCCACCTTGTTTTCCTGTTCTTCTCAAGGACGTGTGTGAGAAAAATGTTTTTTATTAACTAGCTAATCAAGTGATCAAGTGGAATGTGTTAATATAAACTTTTGAATCTTTTGTAACAAAGCCTTCTTTTCTCCTCTTGCATTTGGGTCTCTTGTCTGTTCTGGTGTCATTCTTGGCTCCAGGGTGACAAGGAGCTGAGGTGACAAAGAGCTGCATTGCCTGGGCAGCCAGCAGCAGTCCTGGGCCAGGGTGGTCAGGCCTCTGGAGACTGCCTGGGTCCTCACAGCTCCAACAGCTTGGATGAGGGAAGTTCTTCCAGTGAGACCAGTTTGGTTTTGAAAGTGTGCCTCCTGCATTCTCCCAGCTGAACTGAATGCTGTTTAATTGTACTGTTGTTATAATAGAGCTGCTCTGTACTTCACTGGTCGGGCTGGGGACGTGCTGGGCTGCTTTGGCCTGGCAGCCAGGAGGGGACGTGCCTTCTGTCAGGCAGCTGTCCTTTTCCATGCCAGCATTTCCATTTTAGATCATTGTGGGATGATTTATCGCCAGAGCCAGCCAAAGGCAGTAACTGTGACAAATGAAAACTCTGGAAACAATCTCCTTTTAGGAAGAGATAAAGTAAACAAGGCACAGAAAGCAGAGGATTCCCTGAATTGCTGTTTGTCTGACCCCAGCCAGTGGGTAATTCTGCCACAAGAGGTGTTACACAAAGTCATTAATAAATGTATTTCCTGGGCTTTGGTGTCTTTGGTGCTTTGGTGGAACCAAATTCCAGACCTTTTCCTTCATTTAGATTTTCTGCTCTGAAGAACAATAAATACTTAGGCTGTTTGCAATGCTTCTAAACTAGCCCACTTCTTTGTCCCTTTGTCAAGGGAAAAAACAATATTTGATGTGTCCTAAAGCCAGTTCAGTAACTACTGTAGCACAGGTTCTACCAACATAGCAGTAGAGCAGCTGAACATAGCAAGCCCTCTTGTGAAGTCTAAGGATCTGGGGCTGGTTTTTCTGTCTCTTTGCAGCACAGACTCCTGCTCTCTGTGATGCATGGGAGCTTGCCAGGGGCTGGGACTGCAGAGCCTGAACCTGCTGACACATTTCTGGATACTGCAAAATGGCCTAGGCTTCCTTGCCCATGAGAGGGAAAAGCAAGCAACCCTAACAAGGGAGATTTTTGTAGCAAGGTCATAAAAAGCATAGGATTGGAAAAAAAAAATAAGTGTACAGGAAAATAAATTGAAAAAAGTAACCTTCTTGATTTTATTGCTTTAAGTTCTTGGGCATCAGTTTGATGAACACTGAAACATGCATTCTTTTTAGTGAGTTTGAAATACCATAACCTTAAAGAAACAACATAAAATAGGCTATTGCCTTGTCTTCTTCCAGCATGTTCTGCCCTTCAGCATGTTCCAACAACCCCAGTCTCTACCAAGAGCTGTGCTCTCCTTTTGAGAGCTAGTCTTTTCTTCAGAGAAACCGAGCAGGAAAGATTATTTACACCTAAATAGCTGCTCTTGGGGATGGCTCTCAGAGTTAATAATCCTCTTGCTAAGTAGGGGAATTCAGGCAGTATGTGCTTAAGTGTCTGAACTTGCCTGAGCTCTCAGTAGGTTAACCTCCATGCTGGAAACTGGATCAGACAGTGGTGGAACTGTTTGTGCAGAAGTCCAAAGCCATGGGTGAAACTGCTGTCTTGTGTCACCGAGAACATCAGTCCTCCACAACAAGGGTTCCATCAGTTCACAGATCTATTTTCAGCCAAATAATAAACATTATCTGACCTTCCAGTAAAAATCTGTAAATGAACTCTTTGAGTGTGTCTATTTGCAACATAAATTTATAACTTAGTATCTTTTTTTTTTTTTTTTCTATAGGAACATACAGGGCAATGTAGGAAGAGTGACACCAAGGACTGGTTTTATCTGAGATTGTCTCTGTGAGCGTTACCCACAGCTAAACTGACTTACAGAAAAGGAGTGTAACACTAACAATTGAGCAAAGTTTATGCCATCTCACCTACCAAAGAATGGCTGCAAAACAGAAAAGCTGGTGTTAGCAGTTCCAATTCACAACTTTTTACAGATTTCCCAGGGTGAACAAGGGGTATTCCTCAGGCCCTTCTACTTGAATAACTCAATTAACTACTTCTTGTTCACAGACCAAAAAAAACCGAGAAGAAAAGATTGGTCTCATTAAGGAAAGCTCTTAGCAGGGCACAAATGTAAATTTTTTAATAGCAACAAAAGAGGAAATGACAAAACTGCCTTCATAGTCCTGTTGAATTCTACCATTGTTTAAACGACCTCACAGCCTCTATGCCCCAACAATAGTTGTACATATTATAAACACAAATATAAATAATATAAATATATATGATATAAATGATAGTTGTGTATATATTTTTTTAAACAAATCATATTTTTCCACTCCAAATGCTGTCTGGAAGAGGATGCCTTCAAGGAAACAATGTGTGAGTCGTCCTCAGGAGACCTACAACTGAGGCACCTCCTTTGGAACAAGGCCATGTACATCCATCTAAAATATCCAATTATAAACAGTATTATGTTACTCACATAATTGCCCAATGGCCTTAGAAACAATCTGTTTTTTTTATGACAGTAAGAATTAATGTTGAGTTGTTGATGTTAAAAGCTAGAATAACATCACACGAAGATTAAAATGCCATTTCAGTGATAGTTTATTCTGGATTATGTTAAAAAGTGTTAGCCTGTGATCATTTAAGACTCATAAATTTTTTACTCCTTGTTAAAAACTTATTTGAATGTCTGGATGTAAAAAATACTTTTTGAGGGTTAATGTGGGAACCTTAGGGCAGATGAAGAACTCATCTGTGGATTTGGCAAGGTAAGATAACACTCACAAAGTTGTGCAGATTGTTCTTTTTTTTTCTGTGTACATTTCTGTATTATGAAAATACTATTATAAAATAGATTTTCACAAATTCCCAGTGATACGTGGGCTTAATGCTTGCTGTCTGTCTCAAACCCTTGGCTCTAGTTTTGAGTTCTCCCACTCCGAATGGTATGGGAGAAGTAAAGCAAGGAAAGAAAGCTTTGAGAAGGGGTAAGTATATGCTAGAGCCTGTTAGTTGCAGGTGAGGGATAGAGGGTCTTACAAAATAGAAACAAGGGTACACCTTGCTCACAAGGAGAAAGACCCTTTTGTGTGACCTGATACGTCAGCTGAAGGAGTGTGGAACCCATCCTGCAGTCAGCAGGACCCTGTACAGTGGTAAAGCTTTATTGTTATTCCTGTTGTTCCATCCTACTGCTGGAGTAGGCCTTGTTGGTCTCACCTTCCTGGGCTAACAGGCCTGTGCCATATGGGGCTAGCACAAGAATGAGCTGAACTTCATCCACTCTCCTGGGAATTGGCAGTTCCCAGGGTGCATAAGGGCTCTAGAAGGAAACCCAGAAAACACTGCTAGTTAGCAAAGTGAAGGCACTACACAGGCAATGACAGTTCTGTCATTTCATCATTTACCTGAAGAAAATGAAATACCTAGCCCCTCCAACTCTTCTCTCTCCAGTCACTCATCAGGCTGAGGTTTTTGGAGGTTTTCCATAGGACAGAGGTGAGGGACCTTGAGAGCCTGGGAGTAGCCTGGACGCTGAATGACTGCTGGAGGAGTAGGGATCATTGGTGTTGATAATGCATGTGCTAGTGGGAGAAACTAGCTTTGAGAAATCATAACAACACTGATCTATTTGTCATGCTCATTTGACTGCACATTTGTTTTGTGGGTAGGAAGAAGCTGGTTTTGAAAGAAACAATTAATGGTGATTAAAAGAAGCTGCTCTGCAGTCAGTTGCTTTCTGGAGCAATCACGAGGGTGGCAGGATTGCCACGTCTCTCTGAGCTCTCCAGTGACAGTGGTACCTCTATATTCCCCTGCCTGTAATATTTTATGCCTTTCCTTTTTAGTCTTCTTCCTCTTGGATTTTCTTGGACTTCTTAATTACCCCTATTCAGCACCTCTACCTGTAACTTTCCTTTCCTTTTGCCTGAACTGTCTTACAGCTTTTGTTCACAACTCTCTCACAATTCTCTCAAAAGTACAAGCCAAGATTATGCAGCTAGGACATGCTGGACCTGATCCTTGGCACAGATAGCTGGGGGCTGACACAGGAGGTGACCAAGAGAGGGCTGAAAGACTCACTAGACAGGAGGTTACAGGATGCAGTAATCTGTCTGTATCCAAGCCCAGATGGTGCTGAGTACGTGCTGCATGGATGATGGGAATGGTATGGCCGCTTTCAGTAGAGTGTTATCCCATTATAAAATAATCTGAAATTCAAGGAAATTAATAAAACTCTTTATAAGTACGTAAAAGTCAGTGCCTGATACACACTGACCTACGATATCTCCCTTATTCAGTTGTGGCAGTGTGTTAGGGTCTCCCCGGTGCTACTGGGATATAATAGAGGCTTTACTGGTTTCCAGCAGGCAGTGAGCAGGGCTGTGACACAATCACTGACCCAGTTTTATCTGAAACAAACAATCCTTCTCTCTCCTCCCTGAAAACAATAAGATTGTTAGATCCAAGGCCAAATTCATGTTGTGAACAGCTGCAAATCCACTGACGTCAGCAGAGCTGTATCCACTTAGCAAAACAGAGTCCAGCTCACGGTGGGTCTTTGGATGAATTTCAATTTAATTTCTATCTATCAAAAATTCTCCTCAGTTTTTCTTTAGATGGATATGTTTTTTTCCTGTTCTGTGTAGTGCAGGATTGTGCTGTCAAGCAGCTGCTCTTGTAAGCGATTCTTGCATTTCTCTACAAAGCAGATTGGAGTCTGGCTGGATGAGCTGGCTACATCATGGACAAGCATGAGATTTTAAGAGAAGAAATAGCACTTCTGATCTCAATAGCCCAATAAACATGATATCCCAATGCAGGATCTATGGAGCATAGCAGACAAGGGCAGGCACTGCATGGCCAGCAAGAAGCATGACTGTAATGTTCAAAGGGCTGCTCAAAATGGTCTTAATTTTACAAGTGGCAGTCACTGTGGCTTGATCTTGCCAAGTTTCTAAAACATTAGCCCCACTGACCCTGAGCTGCACTAATCTAGAGTGAAGCAGGGAACCAGCACTGCAGGAGGTGGAGCTTCAGAGCAGTCACTGCTGATTGCAAGGACTAATTTTTCTGTTTTCTTCAGAAGAAGGGAAACTCCACATGGGGATGGAAAAAGCGCTGGAAGGGCATAATGATCTCCACTGGTTTCTGCACCAACTTCCAGAACAACACTGCTGTGTCTGAATCACAGTGGAGCAAGTGGTTTGACCTTTGGGACAAGAAATTACTTCCAATAGCCGTGTCTACATTAGATTAGATTAGATTGGCTGATCCCATTCCCTAATCAGGGCAGCTGCTTGGGAGTTGCACTCCAGTTCTTCCCACTGAACTTTTATCTTTCTCAGGAATTTGTATTCTCAGTGTTGAAATGACAGATAAGTAAACAGGATTTTTCAGGGGAAATGAACATATGGCTGCTTATAATTTCGTCAAAATGAGTTTTTGTATGACATTTGTACAAGTAAGAAACTCTGGCAGAGCAAGAATGCTCACAGTTCTAACCTTCATTTAAGTGAAGTATTTCTAGATTACTCAGGAGGACTTTCTTCTGCTGACATGTGCATAAGGCAACATCAGCAATGAGGGTCCATTGATGATACTCTTTGTGCAGAGTCACATTTAGGCTGACCTTTGATCCAAGCAGTGTGAATGACAGCAGTTTGGGATGCTTACAATGGGTTACTGAAAAAAAATGAGGGTATGTAATAAAATTATTAGCACTGACATGCAGTGATGTGGTAGAAGATCCAGATCTGAATCACTGAGGGAAAACACTGCATGTACAGGATGGATTCTGAGTGTCCCATCTTCATCTTACTTAGCCTGAGGCTGTGGGAAGAGCAAACAAAGAACATGTAATTGTTCCCACACAAGAACAGACAAGCCTACATTGAAAAGATAATGATAAAACTAGCAGGATTCAGGGACATGGCACGCAATCTCCAAGGAGAAACAAACTTCAGTCTGAGACCTTGAATATCAAAAGGAGTTGAAAGACTTATAAACCCTTTGAGAAGACACAGGAGGGGAAGATAACCTTTCAGAAATTCCCTGTGGAAACAAACTGAAGGAGAGAGATTGCAAAGAGAATTTAAATATACCCAACTGTTGAGAGATGTTAGTTGTTTAGATTAAATAAGTAATTTTTAAATAGAATGAGTCAATTAGAGTTACAATGTTGTATGATTTAGTGTGCCATTTGCTTAGTTTTACTTTCTTAGCATGAGTAACTGGATTTGCTGAAGCCTTAGGCCACAAGCTGTGAACTTTGACTGACATCTATTCTTTAGGAAAACAACAAAAAAAATTGTTTTCTTACAAATTTTCGTAGTAGTTTGTACAGTGCTGTGTTTGGGATTCAGTATGAGAATAATATTGACATCACACTGGTGATTTCATTTTTGGTGAGCAGGTGCACAAGAGGCACAAACCAGAAGAGAAAGAGGATACAGTTGGCAGCAGAAGATGCAGCTGGAGGAAGTAAGAAGGGTTAATGGCCTGCCTGTGTGGAGATGAAGAAAGAATCCCATATGGTATTAGAACACCCCAGCCCACAAATCACCATTGAACTGAAAAGTCCTGTCCAGGGCACATGAGGCATGGGTGCATAAATCATAAGGGTGTGATTGCCCAGGGATGCCTTTGTTTGCAGTCCCTCTCTGGAGACACCCAGATTGAGCTGACTCTGCTGCTGTATCACTCTAATAAATTTTTTATTCTTAAAAAGTCCAAAGCCAAAACTCTGCTGCAGGAAACCTAGGGTTGAGAGTGAAGGAGAAGGAAACACAACCCGAGAATGAGTGTGTGTGTGCACAAGGAGTCAAAAGGGACCATCCATTGGCTCACTGGATCTGCCCTCTGTAAAGGAGCTCCAGTCCTGTCAGTTGAAGTGTTGGGTCCTGTGTGTGCAGCTCCTTGAATGGTGTGAGAATGCTCAGGCATTGTCCCTCAACACAGCCTCCCTGGCCAGGAGAACAGCCAGCCTGCCTGTGCTATTTTCAGGGTCCCCCGTGGCAGGAAGGAAATGATGAATCTGACTCCATGTTCTTAGAAGGCTAATTTATTATTTTATGATATTATATTAAATAAAAGAATGCTATACTAAAACTATACTAAAGAATAGAGAAAGGATATTTACAGGAGGCTTAACAAGACACTAACGAAAAACCTGTGACTCTCTCCAGAGTCCTGACACAGCTGGACCATGATTGGTCATTGTGTAAAAACAATTCATATGTTGGATAAACAATCTCCAACCATATTCCAAAGCAGCAAAACACAGGAGATGCAAATGAGATTGTATTATTTTCCTTTTTCTCTGAGGCTTCTCAGCTTCCCAGGAGAGAAATCCTGGCGAAGGGATTTTTCAGAAAATATGATGGTGACACCTGCCAGTTGTACATGTGGACAGTTTCACAGTTTTAGAGATATTTTTATCTTTCATATGTCAGTAATAGACCTGGATTTAAGCTGGGCATTCATTACCTCTGTCATTGGCACTGGAGAAAACAGAAGCACAGTCATGTGTGAAGGACTAAGATAGTTGAAACTGATAGTCTGGAAGTGCAGACAGAACCCCAGCAGGAAGAAGAAGCATCATGATAATGCATCACACACACAAAAAAAGATGATAACTAAAGGCTTGGGATGTGGGAAGAAGCCTGCTCAGACTGGGGTCAGAGGTATTTATAGCAATGATAAGAAGAAAGGAAGGAAGGAAGGAAAGAAAGAAAGGAAGGAAGGAAGGAAAGAAAGAAAGAAAGAAAGAAAGAAAGAAAGAAAGAAAGAAAGAAAGAAAGAAAGAAAGAAAGAAAGAAAGAAAGAAAGAAAGAAAGAAAGAAAGAAAGAAAGAAAGAAAGAAAGAAAGAAAGAAAGAAAGAAAGAAAGAAAGAAAGAAAGAAAGAAAGAAAGAAAGAAAGAAAGAAAGAAAGAAAGAAAGAAAGAAAGAAAGAAAGAAAGAAAGAAAGAAAGAAAGAAAGAAAGAAAGAAAGAAAGAAAGAAAGAAAGAAAGAAAGAAAGAAAGAAAGAAAGAAAGAAAGAAAGAAAGAAAGAAAGAAAGAAAGAGAAAGAAAGAAAGAAAAAGAAAGAGAAAGAAAGAAAAAGAAAGAAAGAAAGATCTACATTCCTCCCTTTATGTCTTTTTCCTACTCCATATTTGTGATTTTACCTTTTGCCGTCTTCTCCTTTTTGATATGTATAATCCTCCTAAGGGTAGCATTTTATGAATGAGCCTGTTAGATAGTTGCATGTACTAGTAGTTCTTGTAACTATTCCTCCAGCTGTGTGGGTGATATCCTTCAAAGAAAATGCACTAGTGTTTCCTAGAAGTGTGATTTAACATTATTGCCTGTTAAGTGGAGTAGTTTGGAAAAGCCTTTTGTAAAATCTTTAGAAGTATCTTATATTTTTGGTAGAGGTATAGTATTTATTGGGGTTTTTTTCAGCTTGTGACAGGTTCCTAAGCTGCCAGGCACTGACAGCACATTCCCAGCCTGCCAACCCTAATACCTTTGGCAGTAGATGGCTGCTTTTAGCAGCAGTCGTCTGCTGCCAAATTACTTTGCCAATGTGTTTCTGATTTCCAGACAAGTTGAAGTGCAGGACAGGCGTGCTCAGGAAGTTTGATAGAGGGCACATCAGGATTCCTTCCCATTTGTAGACCAAGCAACTGCTCAGCACATATCATACATGGTGCTGTCCCTTGCCAGCCTGCTGGTCACAGACACTGCTTCATCCCAGTTTATCCTGCATTATCTCACACTGCTGTCACTACCAAGATCTAATTTTGCCATTTGAAGCTTTCAGTGTCTCTTTAAGTATTGCCAAGTTTAAGAATCAGGGCCTTACTGTCAAAGACTCTTGTGATACTCTCGTCTCATTTTTTCTCTTCTTGCTTCCAGAAAAACAATTCCTTTGTGTAATTCTTCTGTCCTCACCTCTGATTGCTTAATGTTATTCTTCTGTCCTCACCTCTCACCATTATTTCAGTGATTTTTCTTCATGTGGAAAAAATGTTCTCATTTTGTATATAGCGATTTTTCTAAAGAAAAATCATTAATTTCAGACTACCCCCTCATCTGCAGGCACCCATTACCGTTTCTCTTCCTGCACAAGAAAAGCAATGGGAGCTCCAGGAGGCAAACTCTTTTGTTAATTAAAGATGTCTTTTACAGTGAATCTGTGTTTGTGCAGACTGATTTGCAAGTTTATTTAATCAGGAAGACTTGGGTTATTTATTTGCAAATTTATTTGATCAGGAATAGTTTTGTTTGCTTTGGTTTCACGGCAAAATCTGGCCTGTTGTGTGCACTCCTTTCCTGGGAAATTCCTCCATAAACCTACTCAGAAGCAAGAGCCAGAATCCACACACAGCCTCTCCATTCCAGACAGGCTGAGCCTGCAGACACCACCTGCTCTCACACAGCATTTGCCCCACATCATTGTTCTCTGCTCCTGTCCATGGAAAAGGAACAGAACAGAGTGAACAAAAGGACAACAGAATGACTTGGCACAGGCCACCCCTCTTGCAGGTGGTGGACCTCTGGAGGCTGGAAGGAGGCAGCCAAGGTGCAGCCATAGTCTGGCAGTGGAATGGGCTTAAAGGAAAATAAGTGTGCTTCCCTGCAAAATTTTATTTTGAGAAAACGTCTACAATGAGTAGTGACTTCAGTTTCATTCAAACAAATTGCAGAAACTCATTTCCAACAAAAGAACTTAGACATGATGCTTCAGAAAACATATTCATTCTCCGTTTCAGTTATTCTCCTGAGTAACTCCTTTTCAGTTATTGTGAAGATCTATTTGCATTTGCAAATATGAAGTGAAAATGTAGCAAGAATATACACTATTTCTTCTAGCCAACATCTGGTATTTTTATTGTGGAGAAAACAAAAAACCTCATATGCAAAGCATTGCATGTATTTTCTTTTTAATTTATACTGTTTTGCATAACTGCTTTTTAATATCTCTTTTGTTTTAACAAACCTGTGCTTTAGGTTAGCATATCTTTGGAGTGCACAATAATACATATTATTTTACAGTTAATGCATATTTTAATATTTCAAGAGATATTTAAGGAGTTTCTTTTCATATAATAATTTAAAATTATCTGGATGAGCCAGTTTTATTTACTCGTATTAGATGAGGTTTGAATTGTTTCTTCTAATCCTTTTTCCTCATGTGTCCCTGGAGGGAGTTGCAATTTAAAATACCTGGAACACAAACATTGTCATGTTGCTCTTCACACGTTTCATTACTGCAGCAGTTCCCAGTGAGTGAAATTACACCAACCCTTCTGATGTTAGAAGCCTTCACACGGGGACAGCAAAATCCTTGTTCAGCCCTATCGCCTCCAGTAGATGTCATCGTGGCAATGGAGAAAAATGCCGGGGATACTGGGAACGAGATCTGCTTTGCCAAGGCAGCAAGAAAGCTTTGCAGTAATAGACTTTGTTTCTGTCAAAACAAGGTAATTCTCTCAAAGCTTTGCATTTATGGAGAGCTTTTCTTTTCTATAAAGAAAAACACGTTCAGTAGTAAAACACCAGGCTGTGGTCCATGGCAGTGGTGTCTATATGCTCTGAAGATGGTTGTAGGTACAGATGTATTTGGAAAGAAATGCACGTGCAATACTCAGTTTGTAGATTCCTTGATTTTTGGTTTTTTTTCCCCCACAACTATACAGTTTTCTTGTGTGCATACACACAAGCTCAAAGCCATCATATCCTTTCTGTTCTACTTCCCCCCTCCCTGCCCTAATCCTCTGGAAATAATTTCTCCAAAGGAAAGCCCAGACCCTCCTATTTCATTTTTACCCCGGTTGAATCTCTCCCCACCCGTCACCACCTGAGCTGCTGGTGTCCAGCCAGCTGTAAGGTTTGTAGCTGCCTCAGTGGGTCGTTGAGCAGGGAGTAAATCCACAACCCTGTATTACTACCAGGTATAATTTTAATCTCTCCAACAGAGAACAAATCCCCAGAAAAGCCAAGAGACAAGTCAGTCACTGGTGGGTTTACCTGCACAAGGGCTGCAAGGCTCCAATGTACACATCTATATAATTTGAAAAACATATTGAACACATATGGAATTACTGAAAATATGTTAACTATTGTTCAATAGCTGATCTGATTTTCTCACAAAGGTCATGAAGTTCAGGATTAGACCCCTTTCTCCACCTTGGAAGTCCCAACAGTTTTGTTTGAACGTGTGACATGTATTTAGTGATGTTGTCCCTTTCTAATTTTAGTCACTGCTATGTCTGTGTTCTTCATGACAGACTGACAATATGTAAGATGTCATCAGATAAAATAGAGCACAAGCTGAGCTGAGTGAAACAAGCTGCTGAGCTGAAATGTGACTTTCTAAAAATCAACAGGGTGCAGCTATATCAAATAATAAGTACATAATTTGAATGGTCTCTTTTGTCTAGATAATAGCCCTCTGAATAATGAGGTTTTAGTTTGTAAAATGGCAGGCTTTGGGGAAGCAGAAAGCAAGAAAGCAGAGCACTAAAGGCCTGAATAACTTAAGAGTCTGCTTCTCCTCCTTACTCCAGTCTTTGAGACTGAAGCAAGTCTCTGTGACTAACATAAATTCTAGGGGAAATGGCCAGATAACTAAAACAAATTTGTGACCTCTCAACACTAAGAGGAAAGCAATTCTTATTGGCAAGATTTTTGTCATTGTTCACATTCTTAAAAAAAATGTTGGCTGGAATTTTGTCCTTGACCAAGTGGAAAGGCTCTCTGCTGGCAGGAGAACAATGTATTTAATAAAAACAAAGCAACTGATGCTTTTGACAGAACAAGAACAGACATCTGTCTGGCTGTTCTGAGTAAGCAAAAATAGCAGAAAAGCCTCATAAGGGTCTATTAAAATAAATGGGGTAATGAAAGGGTAGCAAAGAATGCACTTGTTTATAAGTTATCACCTCATCTGGGCACTGTCAAAGAACATGGGAAAAAAAAGTATCTCTTTTATCCTCAGGAAATGTAGGATGTTATATTATCAAAGTTAACAGTGAAAGCAAACTGTAAAAAACCCCTACAGTAACATTTTAAGAACTGTGAAGATATAGCTATTAACTATAAAAACAGGAGACAAATTTAGCTATAATCTGTCAGAAAAGGCAACAAAAATAATGACCTAGCTCATGTTCACTTTGGATTTTGCTTAAAATATTTGAGATATTTTTTAGATATATTGTCCTATTTAAGAATATTTATGTTCCCATTAGCAGTGTTCTCATACTTTTTCTAAAAGCATTTTATAGCACTGTAATTTAATTTCACTTAAATCTTAAAATATTCAATTTCTAACTCACTGCTTTGAGAGGAGAGAATAAGCATCACAGATAAAAGCCCGGAAGCTCTGGAAGGTAATAATAAAGAGACATCACTCAATTCTCTGTATCTCTCTCTGAGCAGGGTCAAATATGCCCAAACTCTTCTTAAAAACCTGAGCTGATGGTAATTCCACGTTTTTCTCCCGGGATGAGTAGCTGCAGTGCTATCAGTACAGTTAGACCAGGAGTATAGGAAATATGGAGACAAACTTTTTACTAAGGCCTGTAGCAATACGGCAAAGCATTAGGGTTTACAGTAAAAGAGTGTGATTGAGACTAGATGTAAGGAAGAAATTACTTACAATGAGGATGGTTAAGCACTGGAACTGATTGCCCAGAGAGGTGGTGGACATCCCATCCCTGAAGACACTCAGGGTCAGGTTGGATGGAACTATGAGCACCCTGATCTAGATGCAGCTGTCCCTGCTGGCTGCAGGGCTGTTGGACAAGATGACCTTTAAAGGTCCCTTCCAATCCAAACTGTTCTATGATTCTATGATTTCCTAATTCCAACCTTCTGTCTCCCTCGCAGTTTAGCTTGCAATTTGTCATCCTATCTGCTTTAAAATAAACATTAATCTCTCTCAGGATTATGAAACTTAGTAATGTAATTGAAGCCTTAACTTTTCCGGGGGGAATTGCTTGAAATGCGAGTCTCTAAGCCAGGGCTGGTTCTTGTACACTGGGAGAGCTACAGCTGAGAGTAGGATGTGGCCATGGCCGTGGCAACGGGTCAGACCAAAAAGATGCTTCTGTGCAGACACACTGATGCTGCTTTTCAGGGCTGCTTTCACAGTTCTGTGTGGAGCCAAAGACAGTACATAGCCTGAGGACTTCCTAACCCTGGCTGGGTGCCAGGGTGTCCAGGCTGCTCCTCTGGATTAGCAGAGGATCCATGAACTCTGCAGGCTTGGCTCTAGCACCCTCACTTTGGGGCTAACGGGCTTACATCAGAAGGGAGAGCTTCCTACATAAAAACGTGTGCATGTATTTCCAACTCTTGAGATTCAAAGTCACAGCTGACAAGCGTGACCCCAGAGCCCCAAGAGGAAGCAGCGAAATGTCAGCTGGTAGCTCGGAGCACAGCCGCAGCCCCTGCATGAGCTCAGCAGGGCGGGAGGAAGCGGCGAGCGCGGCCGGGCAGCGTCGCACACCGCCGGCATGGCCCGGGGCGCGGCTGGGCCCGCTCCCTGCCCACACCCCACGGCTGCAAGGCTCTCTCGAAAGGAACATGCCGCTCCTGGCCTGGCCAGGGTGTCTGACCGCCCCTGTAAACCGAGCTGCTAATTTTCTGTAGTCCAGCAGCAAGATAATAAATACACGCATTCAGAGTACTGCCAACGTGCCCAGGCACACGGGGCGGGAGAGGAATTTTCTGTAGGAGTAACAATTAGCAAGCACCTGAAGAACCATGAGAACTCAAACATCCATGAGTTGCTTTGCAGCATTTTTCCTCATGTCTCTCACAGCATCCTCACCAGCCCTCCCTGTTCTCCTTGTGTGTACAGCGAGGAGCAGACCCCAGTCAGGCTCTACAAACAGTTGCGGTTCGGGAGAGGAAAGCCAGCTCAGCCGTGATAATTAGGATAACTGTGATACTTTAATTGAGCTGCTAATACCAAGGCAGAGGTGTTGCAGAGAAGACCTGTGGGTAGCAGCTTTTCTCTCAGTCCTTTGCTGAGCAGGAAGGACTGCGGTGCTGAGTGCGTGGGCAGTGTGCCACAGCACTCACAGGAGGTGAGTCCTTATCTCTTCCTTCTAGCTTCCCCCTCCCAAAGACAGCCTCTCCTGCTGTCAGTTCTCTCTGTGTTTGACTGTACTTCTCATAACAGCAATCTCCACATTGCTCCTCTCTTCCCCTCCCTTACCTTGAGGGCTCATTTCTAAAATTTTGGACCTTGCAGGCTTTGATGCAATGCTTGTGCCTTTCCACTCAAACAATTAGTCTTGTGAACTGCTGTGCTTAAAAACCTACACACATGCTTTTAACCTCTGCATTTTAAGTGTGAGGAAGAAAAAGTAATGGATATCCTAGCTCTGGTGTAGTGAGGATAGTCTATATATTGTTTATGTTTATGTTGATTTGGTTGCTATGTTTTTAAATATTGCCTTATGTTAGTGGTATAGTAAGAAAAGCTTTTTCTGTTATCAAATCCTTTTAGTATTTTCTTCTCAAAATTTAATAAAAATCAGAATCTATTATGTTGCATTTTCAGGTATTGAAAGTATATTCTCTTAGTGCAAAATATTGGTATGGAACATACTGTTTAGATAACTGACCTTCAACAGCAAGAGAGATGCAGTTTTAAATTTGAGTTACGTGAATTTAAACTTTTGGAAAGCCTTTGCATAGTACAATAAATTACCTCTTTTGGTTTTGATTCTACTGTAGTGGTTTTGTGATAAATATTTATTTGCAATATTAGCAAATCAAGCCATAGTAGCGTTGTGCCTGTGCGTAAGCTTTGTCACGAAAAGTGAAGTAAGGAGAGCTCCAAGCTAGTAAGAAGTGTCAGATAAAAGCTATCTTTATTTAGAATGCATAAAACTTACCATAAATTATAAGTTCAGGATACTTCCTTATAGTTCTATGCTACTGTGTGATTTTTATTTTTAATTTGAAGTTCTAATAAAAGGACTTTAATTCAAAAAATTGACCAACAAAAAGGTTGTAGAATCCTTCCTTCTCAAACAGTTTCCTTTAAAATGTTTTGTGATAATATGAGAAATCTGTGACTGTGAGATATTCAGTGTTTCAGAATCAAACAGATGTTAGCTAGTGATTTTTCACTTTCTGGAAAGATCTGGTAAAGAGCTTTCTGCTAGAGCAATTTTCTGTCAAAACATGGATTTGATAAAATGTAACATTTTGTAGGAAGATATTGATTTCTTTTATGCTTTCAAGAGAAAGCTATAGAAATATTTTATTTACGGTTGGAACAAGAGTATAAAGAAGAAAACCATAAGTCAAAACTGAACGTCTGACTTTGTGAAAATATCATAGCCAGTGGTTTCAGAGGCCCTAAAATAAAAATTTCAGAATTTGTGGGGATTTTTTACAAAAAGCGCTGCTATCCTATTTCTATTAGAAGGGGAAATTCAGAGTATCTGTTTTTGCTTCCTAGTTCAGCATGATTTTCTGACTTTTTTTCTCCCTGACTTTTTACATGCTTTGGTTACTGAAACTGTTTTCATGAAGAATGCCAGACCAGGAATCTCCAGAGCCTTCTGCATTTGATACAAAGCTCTTGGACCTCTGTTGATGTGAAGAATGACTTGATGCTTCCTTGTAGAACCCAATTAGGGGATTTAATCAAAGGCTCTGTAGGAATGCAGTGTGAGTTCTGGGCATCTTTGAAAATCTTAGCTGAATTTCTAATCAGGAGCGCTGACTGCTCTTAATTCTGCAGCGAGTGTTGCTCCATCCTAACCTCAACGGAAGGGCTGCTCCACAGTGGTGCTCCCATCCATGGAGCAGCCTGTGCTGTTACTGTGGTCACAGCCAGCCTGGCCTAGGCTGCCACTGGGACACAGGACCAAGCAATTGTCCCTTCTGGAATTCTGCTTCTCTCCCTAAACATGCCCTTCTTGGTGTCCCATAGGCTACAGATCTGATCTGAGATCAGATGACTGGAAATCACTGATATTTTATTCCCAGGGTCCAGATGCATTATGCTTTAAAAATGGTCTCTGTGTTGAATTGAGCTTTAAGAACATGGTCATATGACAGAGATTAAGGTTGTTAAGTATTTATTTATCAAGGATTTCTATTTTTAAAGAAGCTTACAACTCCATTATATATCTAAATATAAGAACTTGTAATGAATAGGCAGAGATTGAAAATTATGAAGCAGGCAGAAGCTCTAGGTTCCAAATTATATTTCTGAGAAATGAGAATGTTTTATGAAATCTGAAGTCATCTTTTTCCTGGAAATACTGTTTGTGAAAGAGCACGGAGCAGTCCTGACTTCTGTGAAAGTGGAACAAAACTTCTGATTCTACGTGGCCTTCCTCTGAGAGGGCAGTTGGAAATGGATTGCTAATGGCAAAAACTCTGCCCTAAACATCAGACTAAACTGCAGTATGTGACGTGTACATCTCTGCACAAAAATCTAAACACATTAAAGCCAAAATTTATTTTATAATTTTTGTGCATCCAGAATATTTAAGGCTAATGTGCTAAGAATGACTGAAACACTAAAATAATTTAGGAGTTAAAAAAAAATAAAAACTGTGGAAGCAATATAAGCTGAACTATTTTCTTTTGCTAATGTGACCTAACCTTGAAAGACAGTTATCTAGTTATCTGCTGCATGAAAATAATTTGCCTGCCTTTTGTTTGCAGATGATTCATTAGTTTTGATAATCTTTAGTGGTATAACACATTAATAACAGTAAAATTAATAACTAATGATAGTGTGATCTCAGTTCTTCTGTTTGCAATTATCAGGGTCACTTGGTATGTCACAAGCCCCATCAGTAGGCAGTCTCCCTCCTGACACTGGGTCTGGGCATGCAGGCTGATAAACTCCTCCTGCACTGCTGCATCTCTACTTCCAATGCTTGTTCTTTGGTCTTCTCAGAACTTCAGGATCAGCAGTAAACTGATCAGGAGACAGAATTGTGTTTGAAAATAGTTGGATTTTTCTACTTGGTTCTCTTCTCTTGGCCTTTTTTTGTAGCTATGGGGTCCCACAATCCAGGAGGGTCTCAGGAATAGCTACAGGCAGCAGGTGGGAAAGGCACTGTGATGGAGGCTGTGTATGTCTGCAGTGCTGTTGGCAGAAAGAGTGATGGGAGTGCCGAGAAAGTCAGTCAGGTAAAGAGCTTTTAAAAACCTAAACCCCCAAACTGTTAAGTATTCTGACTGTGACACAGATGTGTATTATTTCAAAGGTAGAAGTTTATTATCTCCCTTTTTAAAAGTTCTATTTAGGTGTTCCTAAGATCATGACATTTAACTGTCTCTCTTCATCCTAGTGAAGTAATAAAGCTTTTATAAACCTTTGTTGGAATTAATATCTATCTTGTCAGGAAAACAGACCTATTTTATCCAGTGTCATAGAAACTGATGACAGAATGAATTTAGACCATAACACAGTGGGAGTATTCTAAAGACAAATGCCTTAGTAAGACATTTATATTCTAAAAGCAATTTGTATGTATTATGGTTTATATTATTCAAGGTCCTTGAAAATAACACATATTTTATTGTCAACAAATTAGTGTAGTGTATACCTATGGAAATGAATGGTACAATAGCACAAGTCTAGAAACAGCTCAGACAGAATGGTACTGATGTATGTCCCTATGCAGGATGGCCAAGAAAGAAGAAGTGCATTGAACCTGGTATTTTCAAGGCTCCAGAGAAGTCAATAAACTTGTGTGTGAACACATTATCTACCTCTACAGAGTAACCGAGGAAATTAACATGTGCCAGGCAGGAACATGGCTTTTAAATGAGTATTCATATGGGACAGCACTTTGTGACAGTGTTGGTGGTGTTAATTCAGGCTCTGCCATTACATGATATTTGACACAGATCAAATCACAGCCCCCTTGCCTTGATTTCACCACACAGCAATTAGACTACTGATTAACTTAATCTTTATTAATCCAGTGGTTTACCAGAAGTGCGTGCTTCTGAGGAATAAAACATCCTGAAAGCATACTTAAAAAGAAACTCTGGTGGTAACAAAAAATGTAAAAATAAAAATTAGCTATTTGTGGGACATGCAGTTTTATTTCAAGATTGTTCTTCAGAACAGTCCAAGGATGTCAGTAGAAAAAAAAAGGGGGGGAAAAAAGTACTTGTATTTGGAAAGGCCTTGGAGTGCTGTGGAATGAGAATTGCCCACAATTGCTTCACTTGGGGAAGGCTGGTAAGAATCCAGTATCTAAATAATGATTAAGACACGCCTGAGGAAAACTAAGAGGCATTCAGTTCCGCGTCATTCCCATGGGGGTGCCTGTAGGCATCTCCGGCCGAGGTACCTTCGTTGGGCTGGGGCACTGCCAGACCTGCCTGCCTCCGGGTCTGTCTTTATTTCCAAGTGACAGGCCGGGGGACGTGTGACTCGGGACAGCGGCAGAGCACTCGCAGCTCCGGTGCTGCTCTCTCGAGCCCGTCCCAAGCGCTGCCGCCCGTCTTGTCCCGAGCCCCGCTGCCACCCGCGCTCGCAGGGCAGTTTCGGGAGCGGGCGCTGCCCCGAAGGGCGCATCTCCCCGCGGGGCACGACCCTGCCCGGCGCTCCGGACTCCGCCTGAGCTTCCCCCAGGGCCAGACTCCCGCCCCGGCCGCGGCACGGAGCCCGCGACTGGTCCGGTTTCCGTGCCCGCCCCGGGACGCCCTCACGGCGCGCCCCCCGCTCCCGCCCGGCCTCGGAGCGGGCCGGCCCCGCCCCTCGGGGAGCGGGGCGCGCGCACGGCCCGCTCTGCCGCGCCATTGGCTGGCGTGACCGCGCTGCGCGCTCCGGTTGGCTGCGGCCGCCGCCAGGCAGCGGCGGGGCCGGGCGGAGTCCGCCCGCCGCTGCCGCTCCCGGCGGGAGGGTGAGTTTGAGTCGCGGCCGCGGCGGAGCCGCCGGGCGGGAGGGTGAGTCCGCTTCCCGGTCGCTCCCGCGGGGACAACTTTTTTTTCCCGCGCGGGGCTGGCGCATCCCGATGGGGCGGCCGCGGCCGTCGGGCAACTCGCGGCCGCCCGAGCGGAGCCCCCCCAGGCTGCGGGTCCCGCGCCCCACCCTGGGGCAGCCGGCGGCGCGCGGCTGGGGCGGCCGTGGCTCGCCGGGGCGGCGGGGGGTGCAGGGCGCGGGGAGGAGGCCGGGAGGGGGCGGCGGAGTTGCCGGGGGCAGGGCCGGTGCCCGGGGGCGATGGAGGGGCAGGGCGGCACCCTGCCCCCGGTGCGGGGCGGCGCTCCGGGCACCGGCTGCGGCTTCCCCCGGTCCCTCGGGTCCTCCCGGCGCCCCGCCGGCATCCCGGCCGCGCCTGGCCGCCCGCTCGCCGCGCACCGCCCGCACCCGGTCCGGCCGCGGCGGGGCACGGCGGGCATCGCCGGGGCGTCTGGGGGCCGGCGGGGCAGCGGCGCCTTGTGCCGCCGGGAGAAGGCGGCGGGGGCTGCGGGAGAGACAAAGGAGCTGCTCCCGCCGCGTCCCCGGAGCGGGGCGGGCAGCGCGGTGCCTGGCAGCGGGCTCGGTGCCGCCGCGGACCCTCGGGGGGAGGCTGGGGCAGAGTTGGGCGGCGTGCTGAGGAACAGCTCCGTGCTGCGGACCCGTCCCGGGCTGCGTTCGGCGGTGCCGCCGCGAGCGGTGTGCCCGCCGCGGGGATGCGGGGGGCGGCAGCAACAGTTCGAGCCGCGGAGTTGGGAACCCGGGCCGGCAGCGCCGCGGCTGCAGGGCTGGTGCCTCCGCGGGCTTCCATTGGAGCACGTTCGATTGAAGTGGCCTTCCGTGTGCTTGGTGTGTCAGAGGTAGGGATGGAAGCAGAGATAGTGCCCCTGGATTTGTCTTGTCCCATGTAATCCCGACAGCCATCACGTTTGTTTCCCGTCCAATTGAATTCTAGCTCTCTGCCGAAAAAGCTCCCCAGCCTTAGGTTCGCAGGGAGCAGATTTGTGAACTTGAAGATTATCAAGTCCTGCTAGGATGGACCTTTCAGGAGTTTTAACATACGCTGCCAGTGTGTGAGGAAATGACTGTAGATGAGCCAAATATTAAAACTTCTACTACATGGTTGGTGTTAGGGTCCTTAGCTGCAAATTCAGATTTAGTGGCATTTTTTTAAGGCAAGCTGAGCAAATTGCGCTGCAAGGAGGCAAGAAGCAGTGTTATGAAGCAAAGCATAGAGTGACAGTGGTGACTGCATTTTGTGGTATCTGAAAGGCTTTTCTGCAGTTTTCCCCTCCAATGACAGACTTACATGCTACAGTGGTTTTTCAGAAGTTTTGTTTTCCACAATATCATTGAAAGGTTGGGGTTAGAAGGGGCCTTAAAGATCATATAGTTTCATGCCTCTAATGGCGTCTTGCTTTTGTTCTCTCCACCTTTCTGCAAGTTCTTTTATGTTATAAAAACTAAGTAATGTTGTATAATGTGGTCGAATTAATTTGCAATCTATTGTAGTTTCATCACTGAAATAGTTTTGGTAAAAGTAGTATACTTTGAAGTTGAATTTTAGATCCTTCTGGCAGTGTTTTTTGATTTATTTTTTCCTCTAGAGTTGGAAAAAAGTATAAACCCACTCATTTTGAAATACAAAACCCGTTCTGCTTCTCTTCTGTGATAATCTCTTTGTGAGGCAAGGCCCTTGTAATAGGCCTTTTATCAGAGGGATGATAATTTTGAGGAAGTTTGGTACTACTTGGGATGATTTATTAACTGTAACAATTCACTTCCTTGCAGCAGTGAGCTGTTTTAAAGGGACATGTTATATTTAATCAGAAAGCTTCTTCCAAGGACAAAGGCTATCAGGGGCAGGATCACGTTGGAATTCTGCTGGGTGGGTTTGCTTTCACTTGAGAGAGGCCATGGGAGACATGTTCCCAGGCATAGCCGGGTAGTTAAGTCACTTGGATTCTAATTTTGTGAGGACTTGTATCACAAGCATGTGTGTGAGATACTGTAGGGCTGGGCACTACGAGTGGTGTGTGTCATCTGTGTTTCACTTAGCACAGTGGGGCTGGCTCTAGGCTGGGAGACAAGCCCATTTCCTGATGCATGTGACTGGGTCAAACCTAATAGTAAATCACTGAGTTAAAGTCTCATTCATAGTACACATTCCTCTTAAACTCAGTATCTTGAACCTTCCTCATGTTCATGTCAGGAAATTGATTTTTCATTGAAGCCTACCTTAAGGTACATATTAGGTTGGCGTCTTAACCTGTCACTGACTTTAATATATGCAATGTGAAAATCACCTTGTTCATTCTGGAGGTTTAAATTGTTAGTTATAAAGTGTTGGCTGATGTCTGGTTATTTTAATTAGAAAATAAATGGTCTGATGTGACACTGAGTCTTTTTGAGGTTGTATGGAGAATGCATGGTTTGTAGAATGATTTCTTAGAGAAAAGTCCCAGGTTTCCCAATTCCCAGGTTTCCCTTTGGGACTAAGAGCTTGTGGAGTATCTGAGGCTTTAGGATGAAACTTTTATGAGGCATAAATGTTTATGTTGATGAGAATGTTAAAATGTAGTAGCTCTTGGGCTCTTAACAAAGATCACCTGTGCACTCAGCAAACATACAAAGCCTCCATGGGGAAGAGCTTAGGCTTAAATCCGTTAGGTGAATTGCCAGGTCAGGTTTCATTGCCAGCCCTTCCCTTTGACAGATGTGCTCTCTGCATAACCCAGCATGCTTCCTCTCTCACAAATGGAAGGCTGGGTGCAAAGCTGATCTGTCCTTAGGTCTCCCATGGGGCTGTGTGGGCAGTTCTGTTAGCAGAAGTGGAAGTTACACCTGTGAATCACCGCACTCACGCGTGTTATGTCCAGTGTTACCAAGCAGTCAGTCTTCCCAGAGCAAGGTGCATGAAATTCAGGCAGGAGATCTGATCTTGCTGTGTAGGAAATGAGAAGCCTGACAGTCTGACCTTCCCTGCCTGCATACTCTGTTTTCTTGTACACTTCAGAAAAACTGCAGCCTGCCCATCTGTAATTATATTCTGAGGTTAAATAGTTTGACTGGAGTGACCCTGTCTAATCTCTGAGACTTCCATGGGATTATGGAAATACAGCATGCTTAAAACCTGCAGTTTATATGCAGTGTCTTTCACTGTGTTGGCTTGTACTTGGTAGGATGTAGTTGAGAGAGGTTGTTGATTTACTGGAATCTTCCCCCCTTAGGAGAATTATAGCTTTTGTTTTGTTAATGCTGTTCCGTTTAATTATGCAAGTATATATATGTAAAAAAGACCTCTTAAATTAGAATTTTAGGCCTGAGATCTTTTCTTTAAATCTGTGTTTTCTTTCTGTTCCAGGAAAAAAATCCCTTTTGGCATTTGCTGTACTCAGTTGCTAGAATTGAAATGGTGACGTATGAAATGCACATTTGGAAGTGGAGAATGTGTTGGAATTAAAGTTTTTTTTATTAGCATCAGTTATTTAGAAACTTAAATTGGATTAGTTTACTTGAAATGCTTTGTGAGATAATCTTGGAAGGCAGCAACAAGGTGTCAGAATAAGGACAGAAATCTGTGTCAGCGTTGTTGAAGACAAGGAGTACTAAAGTATGAAAATGTTTCTAATGTGTAGCAACTGCATATTACTGCTAGGCTGTGTAGCTCTGTATGCCATTAAAATGTTTATTCCTGCAATGGCCAGGCTCTTTCCTCTATAATGTGTAAGTGTATGCCCACACTTTTTAGATGAAGTACTTCTGCATGAACCTGAGATTTTCTCTAAACTGACACTTGAATTACTTAAAGTTATTTGAAAGCATTTAAAAAGTTTTGCACAAGGCTGAGAAGTGAAATCCTTCTGCATTTGTTCTTTCTGGAAATCAGATTTCTATCAGAATTTGTGTTAGAACTTTTCTAGCATGAAAATTCAAATACTCTTGTATTAGATAGAAAGAAAAAAATCCGAAACACCAAAACAAACACCTGAAAGATCTAATAACTGTAATAGTTTTCAGCTGATAGCATTTCTAAATGGATATGAAGTATTTTCTTCTACTTGTGGTGAAACTGTTTTGAAGCCTTTGCCCTAATCAGGACCATGTTCAAGAGGAGCAGAATAAAAATAGCATCTTGGCCGAGTCTGTGAGGGCAGCTGTTATTTATGGCAATTTCTTTGGTCACATCCCCACATGAACTTGCATGCTTTGCTAACAACTGGAAAGACAGTGAGTGCAAGCAGTCTAACTTACAGCCAAGTGAGTCCTGAAATTGTCTGAATGTGACCCTATTTTGTCTTGTAGTGCCAGAAAGGGGAGGATGTTGGTGTAGGTGTTCGTGTGATGAATTAAGGGTTCTAAGGCTTCAGTTTAACTTCTAAATGGTTTGCAAATGTAAAATAGATGGGTTCAATCAACTGTGGTTGTTGGTAGCATTATTTGTTAGAACTGGAATCAATAAAGGACATGGAATTTGGACAGATATTTAATTATCATCACTCTTGTATGTGGAGAATGCCATGGAAAGTGAGGATGTGCATGAAATGTTTCTTAATTTATAAATAACTAGCAATGCTGAAGAATCATCTGAGTGTTGAGATTAAGACTTAGAAATGGGTTATCTCTTCAAAACAGATGTATGTTTTTGTTTTTCCATCTCTGACCTCTGATGATATGAAATGCTGTGTAGCAACTGAAGCATAGCAAAGAAATGTAGGTGAAAGCAATACTAGTAAAACATGCTTATTGCTGATGCAAAAGTTGCTAAGTATCTGTATTTCATCCTGATTGGCACAAGAGCTCTCATTCTAAACTTTGTGACAAAAAAATGTATACTTGGGGCACTTTTGATAGCTATTTAAGACAGCTTTCTTAGGCTATCTTATCTCATACCTTTACTTTTGTCTATTTGGAATCTAACCTTTATTTAAAAATAGCATAGCATGCTCTGAAGCTGCACTGGGTACTAATTAATACACTTCAGTGCTTAAAGCCATGCTGTCTCCTAAGGTTTCCTGCTGTTTGCACTGGATAAATATTTATGCTTCAGCAAGGCATTAATTTCAACCTGACGAACAGTGCATACAACTTTAATATTTTGCTAATGCTAAACACCATGATTCACTCATTTTGCTGTATTTTATTGTGGTTTTTTTTTAGGAAAGGAGGAAAAAAATCCCATTATACTTTAAATATGTGGTAGAGAATTATATCTAATACTCAACAATTAACCTATCTAGTAGTCTGAGTATTGTACAATAGCTAGTGCTGGATAATATAAGGTCTCCATGAGCACCTGGTTAATGGACAAGACTGTACTATGTAGTAATTTGTAAAAGTAATTGTTTTCTATTAATTTTTTTTCAATCCTTTAATACTATTTACTGTATTAAAGGAGACGACTGGAAAATATGTAAAAGCATTAAGTTGACCTAGTAAATTTTTAAAAATTACATTTGACAAGTTTTTAACACCAGCTACCTTCTCTGTCAGGATACTGTGAATATTTTCAGTGTACTGTGTAAACCATGTCAGGTGTGCTACAGTCACATCTCTACCTGAGGAAGCAGACTAAAGGATCTTCAGGTATAAAGATGATTCTTTATTTTCCCTTTTTTTTACTCCTTTGCAGTATTTGCTGGCTGAAGGAAATTGTGTTTCTTCCAGATTGGCAATAGGTAGACTGCAGCATCGTGTATTTGGTGTTAGGCTGATGAAGGGGAGAACAGTGTGATCAAAGTAGGGGAAGGAGCAGGGTTGAGGAGTTCCTTAACTCTTGGTACTTAGTGCTAAAGCAACAATTTTATGTTCCTTACAGCTAATTTAGACTCATTTTGCCAGTGAAATGCTGAGTATTATCCTACAGTTTGTGGTTGATAGCACATCTGGTTAAACCAATTACTATACACTCAGTTAAAAGAATATATTTCTTATTGACTTCCTTTAGGCTGTGCCAAAATACCTGCCTGCTTCATGTCTGTCACATGCTGCAGCTGTGCTACTGTTTTTACTCAGTTACAGCTTTTAGGCTCAATAAGCTGCAGTCTTTCCACTCACATCTCTTATGTTCCTAATTGTATTGACTCCGTATGTCAGGTGTAGAAAGACTAATAGGCTCCTGCATTTTTTTCCCTGCTTTGAACTAAATTCCCAGTGCAGCAGCCAGAGGAGCAGCTGAGAGGCTTGTGACAGTAATTCTGCACATCTGCTTACACGTGCATCTGCTGCTTTGTGAGTGCTGGTATAATATTTACCAATTTCTGCCTGTCTTAAGAGAGCGTGATTTATATTTAATTGTAAAGCTGAGCAGAAATTTTTGAGTTTCTTTACCCCCCTCCCTGTTTTCTCAGCAGCATTATGTGTTGGCACTGTAAATAAGGGTCATTTTCACAACAGTCTTGTTGTGATGAGACACTTCAGACAATCAAAGTTGTTCTCTTACTCAGTGAAACACAAAAAAGGAAACATCTGTTTTGCTTAGTCTGTAATGATACAGCTTGGAGTAACAGGATTCTGTTGTCTCAGCTGGAATTGGTTGAAGTTTTGTTGACTTTTCAGTGATGTGTACAAATATAGCAGAACTACTCTTCCAGCACTTCTGCATCATGCTGGGGATTGGCTGAGTAAATTTGCAGTCTCTGCCACTTTTAATTCTTTTGCTGCCTTGCTTTAGTTTGGTATATGTATTTTCAATATCATTCTCTTTGTTCTTAGACTGAAATTTAAGAGTATCTGAAGCATATGCATTTGCATTGGTTACCAAGGGTTTTAACTGGAATGGAATGGTTATTTGTGCAGTGATATTTTCTCCCAGACTGTTACTGGCAAACTGTAGCTGCACAGGGAAGAATGATAATGATTTTCCACCTAAAACAACGTAATCAGAGGAGATCTCTAAACTGTGCCGTTCCCTTGTATACATAGTGCACACATTCATTCATTCATTCCTTAAGGAAGTAATGGAAATCTTTGGTTCATTGCTATTTTAGTGGTATTCAGAAGTGGCTTAGGTTTTGTCCTGTTTTGATAAAGAAGTGGATGCTAGTTCACCTGTGCTCACTGCTGCTCCAGTCCTGTGAAACAGTGGCAGGAATTGCCTTAACCATGTACAGCCGCTTCTTGGTGTGGTAGAATAAAAGTCCTGTATAAATTCAGTAGGTGGAGCAGGATGTGGACACATTGGGTGTCAAGGGGAGAAGGAGCACCTAGATGAAGGTCCTGCTTGTACAGTAAATAGAGGAACTGACAAAAGTGGAATTAGAAAGTTAACTGAGTGATGAAACAGGAACCAAACGATGCCACACCCTTGAAGAAGTTCCTTAAATGTGTCTATAGATGTTAAATCAGAGGTGTATGATCTTGTTGTTTTGTGTGATTAACTCTCAAATGTCATATCATTTGAAAAGTGCCCATTCACTTTGATTATATTTGGGTTTTTTTAATCCAGTGTGATGGAGGTAGCTTTGCTCTGGGTTCACTGCAACACTTCTTTCATGTGCTTATGACAGTTTTTACAAGCAGAACATTTTGTGTCCAAGGGTTGTTAGGCTGTATTGATGTCCTTTGGCTCTGGTTCATCCAGTCCACTACGCCCCAAGTACATGTGCAATCAATGACCAATTTCCATGTATTGTCACAACTGTGCCTGCCATTCAAGTGGCTTCTCAGACATGCTTGTAAGCACAGTACACTAAAACAAGTTCTCAAGTTCACAGACCTGAGATTATTATAGAAATAAATTTTGACCACTTTGTAGTTAAGCTACAGAAATATTTACCTGGCTCTAAATCATCAAATCTGTGCTCTAAGCCAGTACTCGGAATTAATGACTGATTATAGAAGTACTGCTCACTTTTTCTAGGACTACTAGATATGTAGGATATGTAATAATGCCCTTAAAAGTCAGGCCTGTCTTGAGCAGAAGACATTGTGTGATTTAATGAGAATGCAAGTAATAGAAAGAGAAAAAGAAAATGAATGTATGCTCTGTTATTTTAAATCTTAAACTGTTTTCTGCTACTAAAGTGGTAACAATAAATTCTGTAGAAGCTTTCTGTTGCTGTGACTTTGGAATAATGGCAGATTACTTGATAATACCAATTAATTTGGAAATCTGAACTCAAATAAAGAGTCCTTCCAGAACCTGTATAATTTGAGTTTTTTTAGCTTTCTCTTTCTTAGAGTAATTAATATTCTGACCTTTAGTTGCTTTCATGAAATGGGAACTTTTATTTTAAAAGCTTTTTCATCTAACTCAAATTCAATCTAAATTAATACATCTCTTAACATAAGAGAATTATTATCCTTTTCAGCTTTGACAGTATTATGCTTTTGGGATTTGACTTTAAAAAAAAAATTACAATGCAGAGCAAGACATACAGGGTAGTAAATTCTCTTGAGACTTTGAGTTGCATATATTTTGTCTGTACTACAGCATTTATATGTGACAGTAGACCATTTAATGTATTGGATGTATCTTCTGAATGAGACAGAAGCGTGGGTCCTGCCTCTAAAAGTTTTAGTTGAGAAGTCATGTTCTTCTGTAGCTTGTAAAGTATGTAAAAACCCACAAAATTGTTCTTAGTTGCTCTGAAATGTTTTTCAGATGAATGTGTCTAGTCTTGTGAGTGTATGTGGATGGGCTGTTGTGGGGGTGCGAGAATGTGGAGGGATGAGGAAGAATGAGAGAACTGTCATGAAGAGATAAAGCATATTTCTCCTGAAACTGTTTAACACAGCTAAATACATGCATTGCATGCATATATTGATAATTTTAATTCTGTAATTTAACAGGGAGCAGTTATTGACCACTGAAACTAAGTCCTAAGGTTATCTGCAGTATTGATGCACCCCTCTTCTGGAAAATGTACCTTTGTATAGTTTTTTGGGGTTTTTCCCCCTGTGAAAATGAGCTACTGAAACACCTGTCAGTAGACTATCATAGATCTCTTTTTGCTATAAAATCTGGGGTGTATTCCTGATAGCAAGGTTCCTGCTTTTCTTTCATGATCTTTAGGATATGGTAGAATGGTACACTGGAGATAATATTTTGCAGATGGAAAGCCATCATGCTGCATTGGTAGGGTTAGGGTGATGGCATGTATCATAGCACTTATTTCAGATAAAGGTTCTGGAGTGAAAATGAAACCTTTCCATTGCAGTTGTATTTGATCATGTCTGATATTATGCTATATTGTAGATCTGCCCTGGGTAGCCCAGTGTGGTGACACAGCTGATGTGGAGAAGTCAGTGGGAGCCCCGGGGAGAGTTCCCTTTTCTTTGTGAAGGGCTGGGTGCCCTGGCATGGGTTTGGCCTGAAAGGCAGGCCTGTGCTTTACCAGCTAAGGCTGTCCTGGCACAGGAATAGTGTTCCCCAATTTAATGTTCCCACTGAAACCTTCCAAACCACAACTACTCACTCAGTTTCCTTTTCCCCCCTCCTCTGCAGTAGGGATGGAGAAGAAAATTAGGGGCACAAAAAGTAAAGATTACAGGTTGAGGTAAGAACAATTTACTGGAAACAGAAATTGAATAAGAAAGTGAACAGTAACAGCTACGCTATCAATAACAAACTGTACAAAATAGGCAAATAATTCACACATGATTGCTCACCATGCAGAACTGGCTACCCAGAGTGCTTCCCCTGGCAATGATGAGAGAATAGCATCTGGATTCTCACTATGTCCTTCCTAGCCACTGCAAAAATTAACCCTGTCCTGGCCTGATGCTATCATAATTCACTTCTGAAGCACCTGGGACTTTTGCAGCCCAATTCTCAGTTTGTGGGCTCCTTACATTTTATGGAGGCAGAAGGATGATGGAGTTGAAATGAAGTCCCAAGAGCTGGTACAAAATTTCTTCCTCATGTGGCTTGTGAAGTATCTTCTGAAGTTAGTGTCTGGCTTGCAGGTTGTCATGGTTTTAGAGGTAGACATCTCTGTTTTCCAAATTGAATGAGGTGAAGATACCTAGAGTAGGGTTGGAAATAGGCAGTCTCCTAAAATCTCATTCTTAGCCAGCAGAATTGGGAAGTTTTGGTCAAAAGTCTTGCATTCTAAATGTTGCTGCTAAAAAGTAGGTGAAGAGTCTCTCAAATCTCTGTCCTGCTTTGTGAACTGCATCTTTTTCCTTCTGGTAGGTCACTGCTAAACTACTTCCAGATGAATGCTTCTGGATTTGTACTGCCTGAAACTATGTGCTGTAATGGTAGAAGGTGTTAAAGTTGTGTCTTTTACAGTCAATGCTCAGAGATGAGGCACAGGCCCTGCTCAGTTCTCCACATGCTTTTTAGTCATACTCAAGCTATTGTGCAGCATCTGCCTGTGCATGCTTTACACTGAGAGCTTTTCAGCAGCTGGATTACCCAACACCTTTCTTTTCATATGGCTGAATGTACTGAACAAACTCTAACATGAGATGACTTGCAATTTTCACTTAGAAAACAAAACTTGGTTTTTAAAATTAGCTTGCAGCAAGTTGACTTCACAAATAGATTAAGTGTATAACTGCCTGTGAAGATAATACTGTGGTAGCATTGAAGGTTGAGGAGGCAAGGAACTGCATGTCACGGCATTGCTACCAAAATAATGCTTATGAGAAGATCACTGGTAAGTTCAAGGCTTAAATGCAATACTAATATCAAAACTGAAGCACACTTATTCTCTCTATAGTTTATTATATTTCGCTGTTTTAAATTTGCCTTTGGGTGACTTCATAAGGATGTAGTGTACTTTGGGCGTAGGGAACTAAGGTGTAAAAGAACAGTATGTTTGGGGTTCTGTAGAGAGTGTTTCTTGTATGGGGTGAACTTGTGCAGCACTGCTTTCTCTTGCAGAAGTGATAAGAGCACTGTGTCATGTACTGTGGAATTAATTGCCAGTTCACTGATGTTCTCAACACGAGTTATGGAAGCCTTGACACGCAGAAAGCAGACAAGATTTCTAAAGCTTTCTAATTCATTTATTTGGTTAAGCTTATGCTTGTACTCATTTTAATGTGACTTAATTTGAATTCTGTTTCTGTATGATGCATATAGTTATTATCTTGATTTTTCTTTGTATGTGTTGGAACAGTTGACTATATTAATCCAGAAAACGTAAGGACAATTAGGACAAGATTTTTCAATTATGTGTGTTTTATTCTGTCTAAGATTATGCTGTTTATATATCTGTTCTTTCTTAAAGACTCAATAAGATGTAAACAGTAATGTTTGCATGAAATAAAAATGGAAGCAAGTATATTTTAGCTTCTAAAAAATGCTTTGAAAGTAATAAATCTTACTTTATTTCCCTATAATGAAACTATTGATGAATTACAGATGATAGCAAAGCTAATGCTTGAGGATATACTCAATATGAAATAGCTCGAAAGAGTAGGGATTCTGCATGCCAGAGAATGGGGTGTACCTGGAGTAAGTTGACTTTCAGGTGGTCAAATTGGGCTGACTGTGGTTTTCAGCATGGCAGATGTACTTAGAGTGTGCATTTGTGCAGTAGGCTACAGGGAAGAAATAGTAAAGCAGGATTTAAAAAGGTAGCAAGCAAGAAGTAGAAGAGGACAATGAGAAAATAAAATTCAAGCTGTGGAAGTTATTTCCTCTTACTTCATTTTGGCACTGTACTGTTAGGGCTGCTTTTGTCCTGCTCAAACAATATAGATCTGATTTACTATGGCTTGTATAAATTGAAGTGAATATATCAGTGCTTGTAGTCTCTTATCTCTGTCCTGGTGACTTGTTTGACTGGCATGAGTAATTTGGTTGTTTTGGAAGACAATTCCCCTTGGTAGTAAAGGGTGAATACAAGGTTAGTTGAGTACAAATGTGGTTTGTAATTGATTGCTAATCTGAAATTGAGCAAATAAATTTGCCAGGAGTCAAAGATACGGATTAAAATCTTCAAAAGCCTGTGCTATTAGGAGTCTTACCTTCTGCTTGAGACTTTTTAGAAATCTTTAATCGCGAATGTTTTGGGTCATGTGTGCCTATGCGACTGTTTACCAGCAATGTAAATGGCCTTGTGGTTTCATGACCTCAACCACAGGTTTGTTGGTTTTTGTTTGGTTTTTTTCCCCTCTTGACAGAATTGAAAGGTTGTAAAAGACTGAGGTACAGTTTGATACATCGAGTATTTGATGCTTTACAGCCCAGAAACCTCCAAACAGTGTTCTGTGGTACTGGATACTTTGCACAAGAAACAACTGCATTTAAGACAGTTACTTATTGTTTCTGTATGGTCTAGCTGATGTATGGTTGCTTTCTGTAGACTGTTTTTTCCTTAATTGCTGGCACCAAAACTGAATTGAGGTCTGTCATCTGTGGCTGAATGTAAATTTTTAAAAATTGTAATGGGTATCATTCGGGAGGACTTTTCCATTTGGTGGGCAAATATCTATCACTTTGTCATATTCCAAGTGTTAAATTGTTGGAGAAGCATATGTGCATAGGATCTGGAAGTCTTTTTCAAATCCATGTCATGGAAGAATCCACTGACTCCTGACTCTTTAAGGCTGATGTTCCACATTGTGATAAAAGTGTAAGCTCTGGATAAGAGTGTCTGTCTATTGTTGCTTCTATTGTTGACAGAGGGGAGGGGAAAACTGAATAATGCCTTTGGCAAGATAAAATTAAAATTGACTGCAGTTTCTCTTCCTAAGGTTCAGTAATCTTTACAAACCACTGGAAACAAGTGTTCAGAACAGTTATTTTTGTGCGTTCACTACTTTATTGTGCAGAAGACTACAGAATGAGCATAGTGAACCAGATGAGAATTTCTGAAACCTTATTGCCTAGCAGTGGCTGTTAATAGAGGCCATGAAAGGAACTGAGAGAAAACTAGAAGAGTGTGCTAGGGGAGCAACCTTTGACTCCAGCTTTCTGAACTAGAAGTGTTTATATATTTAGTGGCTCTGGGTAGATTTTTTCATGCATATGTCCCAGTGGGTTTTTTTTTCTGTGCATTTATGTAACGTTCATGTACCTGGACCTCAATGCATTCTTCCTTCCTACGTTGTTTTTGGTAATTCTTGTTTGTTTTGAGCCTTCCACTTCTAGTGTCACCTACAACTTGTTATTTCTCTTGTTAGAAGATGCTGAATAACCATCTGTCATTTTAGGAATTTGCCTGAGCCTAAGTCAGTGATGCTTGGTGCACCATAGCTATTTTAAGCTGAAGATGGCAATTATCAGAGAATATTTGATACAGAGCCTTTGAGCACTGTTTGCAGTTGTATATTTGAATAGAACATGTGACTATTTCAGACTTAGCACAATGGGGTATGTGTTTCTTTGTGAAAGTTTGAAAAAATCAAGAAGTCAGACCTGACTTTTGTGGTTTCTGAAACCTGTTAGAGTGGCTTTTGGAGTCCACAGTGGCATCTTTTTCTTTTCTCAAGAGACTTCAAGTGTTTTGCTGCCCATTATTGCACTTACAAGTATCTGAACAGAACAGCTTGGCCATATTCAAAATTGTATAGGAGATGAACAGATCACTGGTTCACTAAAATGGGTTGTGCATTAGCATCACGAAAGTACATTCTGTTCTTTGGCAATTGAATCAAGAATACACTTGCCTGAGTGTTCCTTACTGTTCTATGGCTTACCAAGGATTGTGTCTTTGTCTCTGAAGTGAGGGAGAAGAAAGGGTTCAGCAATGTGAATTTTACATGTAGACTGTAGTCTTTTAAATGAGCTTGATGAATCAAGTGAGAGCTGACTAAGAGGTTTTTAATATTTCTTCAAAATTCAAAAGGGAAGAAAAGTCCTAATTGGCCCATCCCTACTTGTGTGTGCAAACTACTATAGAACAGAAGATGAACATTTCCTAGGGGCTTGATCTCTTATGGGCCTGATGCATCCTAATGGAATGCTCACAAGTTTACTTTGTTCCTATTCTGGGGTGAGTTGACAGATTTGGCTGATGGTTCATAAACAGCTTAACTTTCTGCTCCATGTTTCCCTTTTAAGCTTTATTTTATTTTAATTTTTTTTAGCAAATAATACAGACTTCCAAGCAGATACTTTACAGATTGGGTAAAGATGAAGTATATGCTTATTCTCCTCTTCCAGCAATTCCCAGAGGATGAGGCTTGAGCAGTTTTTGGCTCCTGTTTTTGTTTTTTCCAGCTCTGACTTTCCCTAGCAAATATCTAATACTGTGGTTTCAGAAGGTCAGTTCTGCAGAACTCAAGCATTCGTTCTTTATCCAAGTCCAGCCTCCTTGTACTTAATCCAAATTGCATTTACACACGTGCATTCTGTGGATGAATTCCACCAATGCTGGGTAGCTGTAAAGAGCAAGAAAGCCACCTATTGGGAGAATTTCTTTTTAGAGAAAAACCTGTGCATGTGTTGTCTGTGATTTCATTCAAAAACATAATTTGATATTATTATATTAAAGTCTTGTGTGACAAGTATGGAAATCCAAAGCCATTTAAGTACATGGATGCATTAGTAAGTTTGCCAGAGAATATGTCTTAATTTGTCTTGGCTGGCCCTCCACCAACTCAGCGCATGTAACTTTTTCTCCCTCCTCTATTAAAAACAGGAAATTCAGTAAGTTCCTGATGTATTTGTGCTGTAAAGGGTGAGGAAGGGAAAATTACCTATTTAGGGACTTTGTAGAAGTCTATTCTAAATGAGACTTGGTTTTGTCTGATAAACTTCTTTGGTATCTTATTCAAGTTACACTACTCACCTGAAACAAAAGAAAAATTGGTATCTCCAAAGGAAGGAGACTTACATTATTGCATTAGAATAGAGGAAGACCAATTAACAGCTGTCAGAGGCTGCTTAGGACTTGGGAACTTGTTAATTATTATTTTTTATAAATCCTGTCTTTGGCTGCTAAGCCAAATTGAGAGTCTTGTGGAAAATACTCCAAAGTGCTTTTAACTCCCAAGGCATGAGAATACAGGTTATATTAGCCATATCAATATAGACAATTAGCCATGTGTTAGCTAGACTGCATAACCTATGCCTGCTTTCATGTGGCAAATGTGAAGATAAGACCTGCAATGCAAGAGTATTACCTAAAGTGGATTTACTTCATGTGTCAGATAAACAAAGATTACATATATTGTCTGATAAAAATTCAACAGTCCTGAGCCACCTGGCTGTTACTGAGCTCCATCACAAGTAGCTTTGTGGTATTTAAATAATTGAGACTTCCCTTTCCTATAAAAATCTTCATCAGGACATCTGGATAAACAAGGACCATGGGGACATTTGAAGCTGCTTTTCACATTTAATCAAAGTATTGTTTGGTTTGTGGTGACAAAAGTTGTTTTCAAAGACATTCTCAAACTCCACTCATTTGAAGTCTTTGCAGGGAGTTAGTAGGAAGAGACCAAGAAAAATAATAATTTAAAGAGAATTACAGGCTGATGTACCTTAAAACAAGACTTTTTTGGGAAAAATGCTTTGTAGTGTTTGTTGTATTATTTGAACTTCCATTATGGTTTTGGTATTTATAAAGTACATTCTTAATGCAATTTTACACTTTTTTTCCCCTCCTTTTTTTTAATTCTCAGAGTAGCAGGTATTTACTTTATCTACTTTATGACTTTATGTTGCTTTAATTCTGTAGTGGCTGGGACTTCTCATGCTTCCAGTGCCCTATATCTTGCAGTTGTATCCTCTGGAACAAAGCTGTAATTAAGGCATGCCTTTTTAATCCTCTGGGTCTTTTTTTTTTTTTTCTGTAGAAGTTTAACAGATGGTACAAATTAAGCCTTATTTTGGTGCACTTAGTGTTAAAAATCCCATTTTAGAGTTACCTTTTAAAAACTTCATGTGGGCTTCAGGAAAAAATTGTGTTGTTAACTGAAACCTGTTAATCCTTCTTTTGGAACAGTCTTGGGTTTTCCAACTCTGTCCAAATATTGTGCCAGTCCAACTTGATCAGTTATGTAACTGGGACAAAATGAGGCAATCCTCAGTAAAGCAGTAGGTTGTCTGCCTGTTTAAATAGATCCCACACAGCTGATATATGGAATATAAGCTTTTTTTTTCCTTCTGGGGGACATCAATTGAACACCTAATCCATGTCTTCAAGGAAAATAATTGTAAAGTTAAGAGTTCTTATTTGTGATACTCAAATGTGTATTGTTGTGGTTTAGGCAGATATATATGAATTTTTTAAAGTATAAGGTAAAATAAGGACATTCTATCCCCTGTTTCTACTGCCTTAGCTCTGAGTGGAATGTCTCTGCTACTTTAAAAATAAATATAATAGATCTGATCAGCAAAAACTTTGTCCTATTTCTTTTCTACAAATGTCATTTCAAAAGTTCATGCTGTTGCAAAAAAAAAAAAAAGTCATCTTTAAATACTGAGTCATAAAATTAGCCATAAAAACTTAAAGTATTTTTCCAATGGCTAATGCCAGCCAAGGATGCTCTTACTTTTTTTTACTGGCCAAATGAAACCTCTGTTCTCTGGGAACCTTTAATCTGAAAATAATGCTTGATGGATCACTAGAGAAGGGTGAGAAAAAATTGAATCTTTTGGATATGTGTGTCAACTATGGACTTGGTGCATGCAGGACTCCTTGGCTCTCTTAAATAATGAACTTTTGCTCTGAGCAATATTAGGACAGGTATTTGTGCTATTAGTGGGGCTCAGTAGGGGATGGTTACTGTTGTCAGCAGTGCTGAAGCATTGGACTCTGCAAAAGCCTTTGTCCACCTTCATAGGAATGAAAGTAGGGCCGGCAGGTTGTGGGATTCTGTAGGAACTGGCAAGGTGGTTGCTTCAGTAATTGTAGTGGAACTAGTCTTTGTTTTTGTTAGCACATGGTGTTACCCTTCAAAGCCTCACTTCACAGCAGGGTCTCACACACAACCTATGCTGAGCAGTCAGGGACTGCTCCTCTGTATTTTCATTGTTACATCTTCAGGGACTGTCAGTGCTCATCAGGAAGACTTGGTATTTAGCTATAAATTAATATACATGGCAGTCCTTCCCATTTCTTTGTTGATACAGGATGAAAGAATGGATGAGTTTTAAATGGATCTTTGGTGATCATGAAGTCCAGCCTCCTTTGCTCAAAGTAGTGAAAATTGGAACAGGTGTCTGTCTGGCTGCTCAAGGTGTTATCAGACTGTGTTTTCACTGTCTCTGATTGGAGACTCTTCAAGCACTCTGGCACTTGAGGCAATTTTCTGTGCTCTGACATCCAGGGTTCCTGGGGGATGCTCTTGCTGCTAACAGCAGAAGTGAAGGTGACAGTGGGTACCTTGGCCTTTCCTGTATCTTCTCTCAGCAGATCCCCTGCTGATTCAGTCATGGATCCCTAGCTTTCCTGTTGCTGTTTTTGCAAAAGCCCAGGAACCATTCTAGAACATTCTTGATCCTCCTTCTTGATTTGATCCTTCTTACTGGGATCCTGTGATCTACTTTGTCACGGTCTCTGCAGCTGTGTCTGCCCTGACCTTGACACCACTAGCCACTTTTTCCATGTTTGTAGTTTCCCATGTTTAGTGGAGGGCCTGCCTTTGGCTCCTCAGTCCCCTGTTTCAGGAGGTAATAATCAATGCACTTGTTCCCTCTTCTGTTTCCCCTCCAAGAGATAAGAGGGTAATTCATGTTCCAAGTGAGGACCAGGTGCCTGTAATGTGAGGTTTCTTCTGCTGTGTATAAAGAGGAATTCCTGTGTTTTGTCTTGCTCAGGTGATGAGTAGCGAACACCTACAGTAGTGTCACCCATGTTGTTCTGCCCTCTCATATGTGACCCAGCTCCCAGCTGTCCCATTGTCCACAGCAGGGCCAAGCTCCATGTGTCCCTGCTGCTCTCCCAACAACGGGCAGCTTTCTTCCCCCACAGGCCTTGAGGAGCCCATATCCAGCCATGGCAGTGGAATGGTCTCCAAAAATTAAATCTTCCTTGGCCCTTCCCTGTTGTCCTTTCATCCTCCAAAGGCAGTGTTTTGTAAGCTTTGTGCAGACTTGTGTGCCTTTGTAGGGTTGGGAGAGAACATTGCCACAGCTGCTGCCCTGGGATTTCACCTGTCCCAGTCCATTATTTAATGGTCATGCAAGTGAGGAGAAGGGGCACAGAAGTCTCTGGTTGCCTTATGTTATTATTGTGTATTACAGTGAAATGAAATGAAAATGAAATTGCTGGACAGCCTGTTTTATTTTATTCCTTTTGCCATTCATGTCTGAACAGTGATTTCCTCACAACCCTGTCTGGATCTTGGTCACTACTTAAAGCCTTATTTAACTTTTAGATTTCTCCATTCCCCCTGCTCTGGAGGGTTATAGTAAGCTCTTGCTATTATCATGTCTGGTTCTTCTCCCTTGAGGCTTCTTAAAATATACCATATATAGTCTGTATATGCTCTAGTACAGTCTGGATTTCAGAATAAAATACCTGTATTTGTATTATAAAAGGCAATTCTTACCTTCATCTTTTCCTTCCTTGTCTTTCCCGGACAAGCCCATACTTGGATATTAATACTTCAAAACTAATTTTAAACTGGCAAAGTAAAACTTGGTGGGATATCTCCCATGACTGAACATTTCAGTAATTTTTTCCTCAGATGAGTATTTAATTTTGTCACTGGTTGAAATCCATGGGCACAATTTGAATAAGCTAAGAGCGTGGTCTTTTAACTTCTAGTACTTTTGTATCTTGATATATTGGTCTTTTGTGTCAGAATAAGCTGCTCCAAGGGACAGTTGTTTTTAAGTGGTTTCTCAAAATTGAGGAGAAATCAGGAATTTATTTAGTAGCCATTCTGCATCTCTTGTGTTCAAGTCCTGTTGCTGATGACCTCTCTCTGTCTGGGACTGGGCAGAATGTTGGGCTGGGAAGTCTGTCTGAGGCTCCATGCAGAGGCAGCAGGCTCATTGTCCTGCAGTTGCCATGGTGGGGGAGGACTGAAAGGTTTTCCATCCACCTTTATTTCAGTGACCTTTTCCAAGCTGGGAATTGCAGTTGACTTGGAGAAACCTAAACAGTCATTTCTCTTCAGTGAATCCATACAGTTTCCTCTCGAGTCTTGTAAGCTGAAAAATAAATTGAAATTGAGGAGGGTAATATTTTCTGTTTTCAGAATGCCATTTCTGAAAATCTTAGACTTGCTTCCCACGCAATACATAGTTGGAATTTATTAAACTGCTGTATGTGAAGACTCCTGTGCTTAATGCTTCCAGCAGCATGCATAAGTGAGGTACAATAAAAGTTCAAAGTAATGTCAGCATGTAAAAATGTTAACAAGTAAAAGCATGATTAGATTCTTTAAATATTCACAGAGACCTAATTTTCATCATCTGCTTAATGTAGTGACTGGAGTATTCACAAACTGTGTTTGCTTATTCTTTCAGGCTGAAGGTTTTGAAGCAGATGTTGGAAGATGTTAGCTGTGGATACTGGGGTTGTGGAGGAGTGGTTATCAGAGTTCAAGGTAATACACTCTCCAATATGTAGCCAGCAGTGTTGAATCACTGCTGGTGAAGTGCGCAGGATGTGCTTGCATCCTCTAGAAAAAGAAAGATAGTAACCTTGGGTTTTGCTGAGATTATGTGATAAATACAAATGTCTCCATGAAATGTCTCCATGTAGCCCCTTGTAGCTCTTTGGGGCTACATACTTCCTGGCAGAGAGCAGTGAAAATGTATATCATAGATGAATGATTGTATTGGTTTGAGTACCAGACATGACTGTAGGTTTTGCTCCTGCTCTGCTTAGATACACTGGAAATATGTTTTCCTGTCTGTGGAGTGGAGTCCTTTCAAGGACTGGAGATAAGAATTACTGTAAGACTTGCACACATTTAAACATACATCTTCTAGAAGAGTTGTTAAAAACATTAGATTTTTACCTTCTTAAGTATTGGCAGAAAATATGTTTAGTGTTAGAGAAGAGTTGGAATTTGCATTTACTGGAATTTGAGCTTTTCCACAGTAATTCTGTATCTGGTAATAATGTTTACTACCTGTGTAGAGTTGGTCTTGAAAACTCCTTGAAGTATGGATCTGAAAACTGTAAAAGTTTCACAGGACTGACATCTCACAGTGAAATTTCAGTGGCTGTTGCATTTTTGTAACCTTTTAAAAATCAATTTCCTGTCTGCTATTGTTACATTCCATATGAAATTGCAAAGTGACAGAGTGCAGTATATCTTCTGGCAGTACTCTGAAAATGTGAGGATTTCTTTGTGAAACAATGTTTGGTTTACTATAAACTCTGATAAACAGTTTATAGTAAACTCTGATAAACAGTGACTTGTAATGAAAAATTGTTGAAACAGCTGTTTTATTTAATGATAGAAATTGCTTATAATATTTTTTATTTCAGACACTGCCAGAAGCATCCATATCCAGCTATGCTACCAGCTTGAAAGACAAGACTGCTTTGATTTCATCTCTTTACAAAGTAATTCAGGAGCCACAAAGTGAAGTGAGTATTTTGGATCTCTCACCCAAAATGTCTGACATAACACTGGCAGAATGAAACCAAGACCTTGCATGCTAGGTAATTGGTGAAGAGTCTCCTTCAAAAAGTTGTTCTTAGCCATGACATACTATCATGGAAAAAAAATTGTAAGTTTTGTAACCTACTGATCATAGTTAAACTTGTAGGTCACATTCATGGGTTTCAGGACTTGGATGTAGAATTGAGAAATGCATTAAGAAATTGAAAAGATGTTTGTGTCTGATAGAATTCTTTCTGTAATTAAAACTTGAATGTGAATCTCTTGGTGTGAGAAGCTTGTCTGTATAATGCAAGAGAACAAGTTAGGTTAGCCATCTTTTTTAAATTGTTGCTTAGGTTTTTTAAGGTTTTTTTGTTGTTTGAAATGCATATGATATAAAGACATGGATTTATACATGGAATGTACCCTTACTGAAATGAGGGGAAAATGTGAAAAAAAAAAATGTAGGAAAGGAGGGGCAGGTTTTCAGGTTTTCTCAGTACCTGTACTAAGAAGGTTCTGTATCCCATGACTGCCCTTCTTTCAAAATGTCCAGGTATGTTCAGAACACCCTGATCTGGGTTTAATTGTGTGTTGTTAACTGCCTTGTACCATCTGGAAGTCCTTTTGTGCATTATTTTAATACTGCACCAAATCCTTAAATTTTCTGAAAAGACCCAGAAATAAGGCAGCTTCCCAAAGTTTGAGATTATGGCAGTACTAAAGGTCAGAAGATAAAAAGCTTTTATATATATGCTTTTAGAGAGAATGCTGGTAGTGAAGCTCCCAGGTTGTCCAGCAAAGAACAAATGTACTTTTAATTTGCTGCTCAGAAAGGCATTGTGAGTCATTCCAACTACTGAGTCAAGCCTGTCTGGTCTTCAGAATTTGTATCAAAATGTAAATTAATCTGATGAGTCTCCCTGTTGATAGCCTAATTAATACTTTCATAAGTTCTTTGATTTCTTACTACTTCTGACAATCACTAGGTTTCTCAGGGGCCTTAGTAGCAGGGTGCTGCTGCAACTTCTGCTTGAAAAGGTTGTTGGGATAATTCCAGGGGCAAGGTGTTGATGATTTCCCTGTTAGTGAGATTTGGAATTGAAATGAAAAGCTAGTGCTGACACTGAGTGTTGTGCTGCCTCGACAAAAAGTACTAAAATCTCTTTTGGACTGTTCTCCAAGTAGCCATTGCTTTGTGGGAGAGGCCACTTGGAGCTCTCCACATTGTGAAAATAGTTACAAGCCAGCAGTTAGAAAGAAAAGTAATATCTGCCAACTGCTGTTTGAGATCTGTTGGCTGCATTGTGTAATGCCAGCTTGCTGCACTGTGGAGGGTATGTGCTGTCCTCTCTTATCTCAAGGGTGTCGTGCAAAGGGGAAGCATTAATGCATGAACACTACAAATACTGCGCAGTTTGAAAATGGACAAACAACCCCATCTGTACACCTTTGAATGTATGCACTTCTAATAGTTATGAGTACCATAAAATTGTGATTAATCTTATTTTGCAGGATGGATAAGGGTTTTTTTTGAGCATTTGAAAAGTAATCATGGGTATGGGCATCTGTAACTGCATTTTCCTGCTGGTTCATGTTTGCTTTTTATATGGATTGTTTTGGTTTTGTTTTCCAAAAAATTTAGTAGCCATTTGTAAGATAAAGGGACTACTTGTTTAACATCCACTTCATAGTAGCTGTGTTAGTAAAGACTTTGTTAGTTACTTTTGAGATTCGTGAGCCACTTGCTAGGTGAAAAATGTAGTTCCATGAAAGAGGAGTCCAGAAGATGTGTAGATTTAAAGGACTTAAAATTCACTAAAGACTTTCAGTGGTCAAAAATAATTAAATGAATATGTGATGGGGTTTTTTTTAAAGATTGAAGTTCTTTTGCTTTTTACTTAAAACACTCTTGCTGTCTTTTTAGATAGGAGCCAAACAGGCATTTGCATTAGGAAATAGCAAGTGTTTGCAGTGTCTAACACACTTGGGTGCAGCTTAAAAGGAACAGGGATGAAATTGCTTGGACATTGTTCTGTTCCAGCATTAAGAAACATCTCAGTCTAGTTCTTTTAGAACTGCTTAGTTCAAAATGATATCTTGAAACAGCAACAGTCATTAGTGCGTTTTGATATTAGGTTGTAGCATCTGGTGGCATTTTGAGGAAGAAAATCTGTTTTGTACTGATTATGCATCTCAGTGTGCTGATACAAAGCTGTCTGAAGTGGGATAATGATGTAAACATGGATACCTGTCACAGCTATTTATGGGCCTTTTAAAGTTCAAACACATCATTCAGAACTGGTACTTCATTATGGGAAGGATGCGAATTGTGTAAAAAATATAAGCTGAATATGGAGCACAGTTCTGCTGGTAGGGTTTTCTAGAAGGATCTTTGCTGTACTGCTCTTAAAACTGATGACTAGTTTAGCTTGGCATGGCTTTTTTGCCTTTACTGTAGAATTTTCAGGGATGATATTTCCAGAGTGAAGCTATATCTCTCAGAAGCTAAAAGTTCCTCTTTTTTAGAATGGATCAGATTGTCCCAGATTACTTCTTAAAAAAGAACTCAAATCTGCTAAAATCTTTCAGTTTCAGAAGTAGCTTTGGCAGGTAAGAAATGTTGACTTGACTTTTTTTCCATGTTCAGGAGGAAAAGCTTAGGAAAGCAAGCAGGTATTTTTCTAGCTTGGTCTCCCTGGTGATTTTGCCTTCTTTGCTTCAGTAAAGGGAAGAATATAGAATTGCCTTTCTTATTTTTCTGAAAATTTACTCTACTAAAACTAAAGTTGTGATCTAGACAAATAGCAGGACTGAATTTAGTAGTTCAGCTTGCTTTGGAAGTGCCTACTGTTTTTGACAATATTTTCTAATTGGAGAAAATTAGGAAATCTCCTAATTTCCATACATTGACAAGTGGTGCTTAGCAGTGTTTCATCCTTATATCAGAGGTAGGTGGTAGCAAAAGAAGGCACATTAAATCCAGGAACACAGGCAGGCTGATAACTTCATTGTTTTAAAGTCTTTTTTTAACTTGATCTAGCTCAGTGTATTACTTCCAGTTCAGTGTTTTACATCCATTTGTATCAGCTTAACAAATTTGATTCTAAAATTACTCCTGAGGCTTCCAATTTCTGTCTTAAGTGTATAAATACATTGAAGCTTCTAGAAGCTTATGAGAGTGAGGAAATAAACTTATTCTATTGTGTACTAAGTTTTTGTAATACTTGGAATATAAGTGTCATACAGCTCTTCTCACTAGGTGGGTAAAGCTTCTAGCTTCATTTTGTGTATGCTTTTGGAGTTGTAGAATAACAAGACCTTTGTTCAGGTACTTTGCCTGTATATTAGAGATACTGAGAAGTATGAGGGATGTGATAACTATCCTCTATTTTTTGCCTTTGAGGCTGGAGGAAATGAGCCAAAACCAAGGCAAAGCAGCCATTGGAATTTTTTATTCATGTAGGATGAATGACTCTACTTTCATCATACAAAAGTATGTTATAGGCATGAAAGTGTGTAAGGTGACTTGAGCAGTTACTGTATCAGTCATGCCCTGATAACTAAAATGCCATTTTTATCAGTTTACAGTTTTGGCTAAAGGGTTGTTCCAGACAAAGTTGCAGATTTTTGTAATGTTTTATTCATTCATGATTGTGCCTTGTATTTCAGCTTCTGGAGCCAGTTTGCCACCAGCTCTTTGAGTTCTACCGCAGCGGTGAGGAGCAATTGCTGCGCTTTACGCTGCAGTTCCTGCCAGAATTGATGTGGTGCTATCTTGCTGTCTCAGCCAGCAGGGATTTGCAGAGCAGTGGATGCATAGAGGCTCTTCTCCTAGGAGTTTATAACTTGGTTTGTATTTCAACATTTTGTTTTGGAATTAAAATGAAGTGATTATTTCAGTCCCAACTCATCAAATCGGTGTCTGTCAGAAATTACAACATGAACTTTCATTCTTTGGTCAATATTTTCTCTGCTCTTTCTGTGGTTCTTGAATTTTTTGTTACTTATTTCTTGTGATTGAACTCACATTCTGCTTGAGGACTTTTTGAGGCACTGCTTTGGAAATTGTTGCCTGTATTTTGACTATCTGGACTAAAACCACAAAAAAAAATTACTTTCAACTAATACTTGACAGTTGCTCTATCTGTGCTTTGAAGAACAGAATTAATAAGGAACTCTTAAAAACACCGTATTTTAGTCTTTTCATGGCTATTTTGAAATACTTAGTGGTTTTTAATATCTGTTGGGATTCTTGTCTGTGTAGTTTGTTCTGGTTGTTTTAGGAAGGCTTTTTATGAAGCAAAATAGTGATGTCAAGTCTCTTCATCTGAAAATCTGGAGAAGGCAGCTGGTATCCATCTCCTAGAAATAATCATAGGTGTCTTCACCAAGCAAATGGAAATATCTTTTTCACCCAGGAGTCTAATTTAAGAGACCCGAGCCCTTATGTTCCACTCCTCCTGAGGCAGAGTACAAGCTTCCTGCCTTTTCTGTATGCTTAGTTGTATCTGACAAGAAGAACATTCCTGAAAAGCATTTGCTCTTATCTTCTGCCTTAAGGCAATTCACTCCTTTCTATCCATGATGAAGTAATTTAGGGTGGTTCATGGATGTGGCTGTAATCACTTGTTTTTCTCCCAGAAGAGATTACATTTAAGTTAAGCTTGAAACCAGTCTGGTAACATCCTCTCTTAGCTGTGAAGAGTTTCTTTCTCAATTAGTAACTTGGCTTTCCATCTCCAGCTGCCTGGGGTCATAAGAATTTCACAGCAAGCTTCTCTTGGGAGCTGTAGATCATCATGACTTGGGGAACTTTTTTCCCTGTTTTGCTTCCAGACATAAGGAATGCTTATGGTAAAGCAGTGCTTTGTACTCATGCTGACTTCTTCCCTTCTGTTGCATAAAATTTATAACTGGAACAATCAAGATGGTATTGTTCTTTAATGTACAGGTTAAAAAGGTAGTAGGTGACCTGCTTAGATACTTACTTTCTCTTTAACCAACAACTTTATGTATTCAAAACCAAGAGGAAATATGAAGCCTAATATAAAAGTAATTCCAATGTAAATATGTAGAGTGGACTCTTGGAAACTTAACATGTTCAGTAGGAGTCCTGCAGTTTCTTACTGAAGGAAAATGAAAAATGAAAAATTTTGCTCAGAATAATTTTAAATTGGCTGCATTATGAGGGGTGTGGAATTATTATGGCTGAACCTTGAGATCATGAACTGGATTGTTCTACATTCAGCTTAGGGATGTACAGTGGTAGTGCATGCAGTTGAAATCTTTTGCTTTCCTAGCTGTAGTTATCAGAGTGGTTTTTTAATACACTTCATATACTTTAATACACATCATACACTACAAATACATCTTGAAATCTACTCCTGAAACTTAATTAAAAATCTGATTATAATGAAGAATACAAATATTAATATTTTTAGAATTTAGAAGTTTGGATGTAGCCATTTTCTTTCCCTTTCTCCTAAATATTGAGGAACATGTTTTCCACATTTATCCAGGAGCAATATTAAAAACTAAAGTATCAGTGGTTTATGTGGAGAGTGGAGAATCTGTGCAGCTTTTCAGAAGGAGCAGCTCTGTGTGCCCTTTTGATCCTTTTCAGTCTTCCTTTACTGCTTTGTCTTTTATTTTAAGACAGGAGTTTTAATAATTACTATGTAAAGTTAGACCTTCAGCCTTCCAACACATGGGTGTTAGGAGACACTGAAACTTGTCTCTAATTATTACTTCTGGGTATATGAAATCAGCTGCTGAAATTTAGAAAAGAGGGAAGTAAAATCTAGTGTGTGGTGTTTGTTTTGGTCAAGTCTGCTTTGGATTGTTAACATTTTTTTATTGGAAATACTCCAGTGCTCTTCTGTGGTACAAAACCACATCTTGTTTTGCCTTACCCATTAGTCTTCTGTTAGCTTACAGGAGCAAGAAGTCTGCCAGCTACTGCTGTGGTGGTATCTTTTGGGAAGGTAGCTTCTCTAAAGCTTTGCATCCATGCTTCTTTTAATTCCTTAGAGTCAATTATCAGACTTGGGCTTTTGCAAGTGCTGTGGTCTGCTGCTGTCAAACCTTACGAGGCTGCAGTCATTCCAGAGCTGTAATGTTTCCAAAACAAATTACTTGTTGAGTGCTTACTTGATGGTTAATAGTTTTCAGAACAGAATTATTGATTGTTAACCTTCACAATTAGCAAACAGTGTATAATTAAAAAAATATAATGTTGTTTTAAACATGATGTTTCCTCTTAGTGTTTTTAATGTGGGTTATGTATGCAAATGGATGTGCCCTCGGCTAAGTTATTTGAAGAGTTTTCATAAACAAACAAAATGTGCTGTGGTAGAAAGCAAATAGAGAGATAATTTCTAGCTTGCAACTTGGATTGTTATAGTATCCCTATCAGTCCCTATAATAAATAGTTTTTAACACTTTAGGATGTCTGTTTTCTTTAGTACAGTGTAACCATTTATATCTTCTGTCTTTTTCAGGAGATAGTTGACAAAGAGGGACATAACAAAGTGCTGAGTTTCACAATTCCATCTTTGTCCAAACCTTCTGTCTATCATGAAGTAAGTGACAGCTACAAAGTGAAGTTCCTGATTGATAAGGGCAGTGCTACCATGGTTGTCAGGGGTCTTGGCCAGTCAAATATCTCCCAAGGCTGCAGGCATCTCAGTGGCCAGAACCTGGAGAGCATGGAGTTCAAACCAATGAGAGCATGCAGACTGGGACTTTCAAATGCCCAAATGCTTTGGGGGCCTGTTTGTTAAGAACAAAAGTGAAAAGCAGTTTTAACATGTTGTATGATGACATAGGAACATACTTCTGAGATTTCTGAGTGCTGCTAACTGGTATCTGAGGCCTTTAAAAGGTGGAATAGTCATAATTGCATAATACCCATGCAGCAACTATGTATTTTTTTTTTTCTTTTCTGAAGCCATGTGCCTTATTTGGTGTAAAATGAACAGATAACATCTAAACAGTCAGATAACATTAAGCCTGTTGAAAATTCATATATAAATATGGTGATGCTTATTGTTGTCTATTTCCACTTGCATTATAGCAGGATTTGAGGTGGACATGCTCTGAATGACCCTTTTTTCGTTCAGCCTTCCAGCATTGGCTCCATGGCTCTCACTGAAGGAGCTTTGTCACAGCACGGTTTGTCCAGGGTTGTGTACAGTGGACCTCATCCTCAGAGGGAGATGCTGACAGCCCAGAACAGGTGAAATTGTATCATGGGATTTTGCTTGAGAGTCCCTAATAGATCTAAGCTTCTAATTTTTAGTGTAGTTGCTGACTGAAGGAGGATAGGTGTATGTTGTGTTTTGTCATGTGGTTTTTTCTTTTAAACACGTGTAAATGCAGATGCAGAAAGATCATCAGGGCATATTACTACATGGAGGGGAAAAGCTTACTCAGCTGTTGATTAAATTGAAATACAATGCCAAATCTGTTCAAATAATTCTTAAAAATTTCCCTGTACATTTGTTTTCTTTTAAAAAACAAAGTTGGTAATGGAATTGCAATGTTTCTTTCAAATCCCAGGTTTGAAGTGCTGACTTTCCTTCTGCTCTGTTACAATGCTGCCTTAAGCTACATGCCTGCAATGTCTCTTCAGTCATTGTGTCAAATTTCTTCAAGGTAATTTCTGTAGGTTGTTTACTGTTGAAATGCCATTACTAAATTGAAGTGCAGTCAGTATGGACTTTTTTCTCAAAAACAAGCTTTGAGTTCCCAAAGGTCGCTTTTAAACTTGACTTCTTCTCGTAGCTGTTTACAGCTGCAATATTTGCTTTTAATTTATCTTTTATATAACTTTGGGTTGAGATCTCAAAATGGGAAACAATAACCTGGCTTATATGCAGGTTAAGCTTCTCTTTTAAGAGGAGAAGTCAAAGGGAACTGTTTGTTTTTAATAACAGTAACTGTATTTGTGTTAACTAAAGAAAAACAAGAAGTGTCTTTTAGAAGTGTGGTGTATTTTGCATTGCAGGTTTAAATAAATTCAGGGGCTGTGCAGGTTTAAACTTGTAATTATAGTAGGTTGAAACTAGGCATACATTCATTTTTATGGATACATTGAGCATTTCCAAAACCAGCTGTTGCTTCAAAAAACCAAAATAACAATGCCAACATGCCCCTCCTGACCTCAAAACAAAACCTACCTCAGCTTTAATTAGAGTGTTTATTTTTTTTTATCAATATCATTTTTCAAAGAAGAGAAATGGATAGTAAACATGTTTGTCTCTGGATTTTCAAAAGTGGACTGTATGTTAAGGGAAAAATTAGAATGCTTTCCTTAACCCAGGAAACTCAAGAGACCAAGAAGTCACCCTCAGCAGCTTTTTTCTAGCCTAGTTCCTAGGCTTCCCTCACAACTAAAGCATGATAATGGATGCTGTAAGATTTCCTCTTCCAAGGAGGCAGGAGACTTCAGAGTTTGAAGCACTTGGCAATATTTACCAGAGTAATTACAAGATCTGTGTTAGATAAACTGCTTTAATGTATGAGGTAAAAATACTTAGAAGCTAAGGATTGTGGAAAGGAGACTGATGTTGCTTATTCTGCTTGATTGGGTTCTGATTGTATGTGGAATAAATAATTTTTAAAGCATCCAACAAAACCCCAAGCAAGTTACCTGTAGGTACAAACAAGTCTTTCTACTTAAAAATGTTCAGTGTCTGGATCCTGAATTATTTAATGCTATACAATTTAACTTCTTCATTTTTCTTCATTCCTGACTGGTTTTGTCATTCATCTGCTTACTGAAAATCTTACCCTGACAGCAATTTAGAATAGACACCATGTTAGAGTACTGGGAATATTTGTCAGAAGCCCTGAATATCTTTCAGTGTCCTGTTTGGATGTGGTGGAATCTATATTCTGCTATTTGGATATATAGAATAACTCCTTTAATTGGTTTGAGCAATGAGGAATTTAGGGGGTTTTCTTTAGGCTCTACAATAAATGTGTTTTCTTCTAGTAAGTCTAATTCAATTTTTATCACTTTCTTAAATTAAAATATGAATTGTAAATATGAAAATTACAGCACAAAATATTTTGTGTTGATCTCAAGTTGTAAATCCAGATTTTTTGCATCTGGGCAGTTACTAAGTCTCTCTTCATAAGCATGTTACCTTACTCAGATGTCATTCTTGCATTTTTAGAAGAAGTAACTCAAGGCTTCTAAAAACTGATCAGTACTGGTGAAGTATTGCAAGTCTATAACCTACAAGGGTGGTTCCCCATTATTTACCAATGACAAATGTATGATTTCTTCAGAATTTGTGTCTGTGGATATCCTCGCCAACAAGTGAGAAAGTACAAGGGAGTCAACAGTAGGATTCCAGTTTCATCTGAATTCATGGTCCAAATGCTAACAGGGATCTATTATGCCTTGTAAGTTGTTTTTTTCTAATATGCAAACAAAATGCCAGCCTAATTTGTGTACTTGTTCAGACACACTACCTTGGAGGCATTTCATTTTCTATGAGCACATGTTGTGTGAAGCAATAAGGGGTCCTTGGGAAGAGACAGTTCTCCAAGCAGTTGATGAAGTTACCTGTGCCATAGTGGGGAAAGAGGACTGGAGCAGGACTTGATAGGTGTAACTGCTGATGGGAAGAAAATACTGTAAAAACTCTTTTCCAGCCATTGTCTGCTGTTCACATTTTTGCATGGTTAGTTTTGACATCAGTCTAGTTAAGAAAAAGAGGTTATATTTTTTTGTCTGAAATGCTGGTGTCATCTACCATTAGAAAGTCATGTTAATGTGTGAAGCTTAGTAACTGAAATAATTGGAGACTAGTAATACAGGAATGCTCCAAAGATGGAGTAATATTAAAAAATCTTGATTGTATTTCAGAATGTTTTGTGAGTAGCTGATCAAGAGCTAATGATACAATTTTTAAACTGCTTGGGGTGGCCAATGAAAATAAAACTTTGTCTCCGTAGATGCTACTTCAAAGTTCTCTAATTAGCAGTCTTACTGCTAACAAACAAAAGTAGATCCAATTTTCTAAACTGAATCTCAAGGAATACCAGAGTTGTGAAGGTTAGGTGACCAAGAAGGTTCATCTTTTGACATGATGCTTATTATTCCATATACTTTTACCTTTACAGTTATAATGGAGAATGGGATCTGGCTCGAAAAGCAATGGATGATGTTTTGTATAGAGCACAGCTTGAGCTGTATCCAGAACCTCTGCTGGTAGGTATTTTATTTTCTGCTCAATACTTTGTTGAGTAGAATTTTTAGCCTGGGAAATCCTTGCTGTGAGCATGCATGATACAAGATGATAGCAGGAACCTGAAGCTGAGTGTGTGCTTGTGCAAACAGCTCAGTCTGTAGGTGCACACACTACACAGGGCTTTCACTGCCCTCAGTTGTGGTGTCACGCTTCCTTGTGACCAAGCTGTTTTCAGCAGAACACTTCTGAGTCTTCAGAGCTAAGCTAATGGTGCAGCAGAAGGAATAGCCACATCTTGAAACTGAAAACTTTAAGAAAGTGGCAAGTAGAAGTTCTGAGAGCTAATTGCAGCCAGCATTCTTTATAGGCCATGCAAAAAGGTGATGTGCTTTTTGACCAGAAATTGGAATTGTACACAGTATTCTTCTTGAAATAGGAAGAATCCCTGACAGAATTCTTCTAAAATTTATATCTTTGTGATAAGAACTTAAGTGCATCTCTTCTGTTCTAGGTTGCTAATGCAATAAAAGCTTCATTGCCTCAGGGTGCCATGAAATCTAGTAAAGAAGGTACAAGATGCATTCAGGTTGAGATAACACCTACTTCATCCAGAATATCAAGGAATGCTGTGACTAGCATGTCTATAAGAGGGCATAGATGGAAAAGGCGTGGTAAGAAACACATTTTGCAATGAATTCTTAGCTTTTTCCATGTTTTAAAAATAATATTGAGAATTTTATTATTTCATATATTTATTGCTTATAGGCAAGCAGCAATTTGGAGGTTATTATTTTCTTGGGTGGTGAATGAGAATCTCAACGCAGTTCAGATGAAGTATATTATTTATTTCCTTAACCATGTTTTTAAAAAACCGCACCACACACAAACCCTTTTTTTTAAAGGGAGGTGTACACAGTTAGTGCTTCCTCTGAAAATTATGTTCCTGCTTTCTTCTGAAAACTAATTTCTAGTACCTGAAGCAAAAGAAATATTTAAGGACTTTACCACAGAACCTCATCTGTCCTAAAGTACTTAAATAAAAATTGGATTTAAGGATAGAGGGGTAAACTGCTATGTTTTGGTGTTCTGGTTTAAGCCCACACAACAAGTAAGCCCCATACAGCTGCTTACACACTCCCTACAGTGGGATGGAGGAGAGAACTGGAAGAGTAAAAGTGAGAAATCTTGTTGAAATAAAGCCAGTTAATGAGATACAGCAAAAGCTGTGCCTGCAAGCAAAGCAGGGAATTCATTCAGCGCTTCCCATGGGCAGGCAGGAGTTCAGCCATTCCCAGGAAAGCAGAGCTCTGTCACATGTAACAGTTATTTGGGAGGGCAAACAGCAAATAACTCCCCCTGTTCCTTCTTCTTGTCTCAGCTGTGTGTACTGAGTGTGGTGTTACATGGTCTGGGATAACCCCTGTCCCAGCTGTGTCCCCTCCCAGCTCTTTGTGCACCCCCAGCCTGCTCGGTGGTGGGGTGGGCTGAGGAGCAGAAAAGGCCTTGGCTCTGTGCAAGCAGTGCTCAGCAGTAACAAAAATACCCCTGTATCTACAAAATACCAACATCATTTCCACCCCAAATCCAAAACATAGCCCCATGCCAGCTGCTGTGAAGAAAATTGTCTCTGTTCCAGCCAAAGCCTGTAGATTTGGGCAGACTAGTTTAAGGGCTTCCACAAAGCAGAACACAAGTCTGGGATGAAAAGTAGGAAAAATTGATGCCAAATGTACTGCAGAAGTAGCAGTACCAGCAAGAGATTCTGTGAGTCTGAATGTTATATTCCTTCACCTTTGCCATGTTCAGATGAGGGAAGAGCCACTGGACCAGCAATCAGAATTGGCATTTTTTCTGTTGGGATTGTAATCTTGGCTGTAAACAGGCTAAGAGCAGGAGTGTAGGGTAGAGTGCTTTTCTAATAGGTTCACTGAAGATTTTGTAGTACCATTAAAATTTCTGTAGGATGTTACTAAGTGAGTTTTTGTAGTACATAGACAGTTAGAAAAATTTTGCTAAGTTACTTGTCATAAATTGGCCAAGAGGTAATTCAGGTAAGTGTTGAGAAACACTTGATGGTAGAACACATTTGTGGTTCTAGTACCAATAGTGAGCTGCCAGAGAGGGTGAAGGACAGAGAAGAAAGGTGAAACAACCAAATTTCATTTCAGTTGATTAAAAACTACTTAAAACCATCAGACAAACCCAAGGAGCAAAACATTAGTGTCTTTAGTGAAATGGAGTAGCAAGTCATTACTGACATCTCAAGGCTGCTTTCTTTCTTCAGCCTTAAAGTTATTAAGCATGGATTATTGACCAGATGCAAGAAAACTGTATTATATCTTAGCTTTTAAATGTACAAAAACCCTCTGAAGCCTGGCAATTTTGTTAGCTATTATTTTTGAGTGGTTTTGATGCTTGTTCAAATGAGATGGTGGAGAGTAATACAGATCAAGGATACTTAGTGCTAGGTCATCTAGAGAAATTGAAAGTGTGTTAAAATAAACATTCCCTTTGTGTTTACAGGACACTACAAGCGTCCAAAATGAGTATTGGATATATCCGTATAAGAATGCAAAGTTTTCAGCAAATACAGAAATAGAGAAGTTTCTACAGTTATTGCCTCCTTGCAGGGAGTCTGGCTTGGTGAAGTTCAAGGAAAAAAGTGTGTGACAGGTGTGCCCTGCAGCAGATAACAGTAAGGTGAAAGGGAAATGAAAATACCAGTTGAACTCAGAAGTGGAGTGGAATGCTATGTCTTATGAGAGTCTTATAAAGTAGGACAAATTGAGAGAAACAGCAATAATCTAGTGAGTGCAATCCAAGCAAGGAGTGAGTAGTCAGTATTCAGAGATAAAGACTGAAAAATTAAGGACTTTTTCAAAACAGCTCATGCCAACATTTTGTTTGGGTTTCTGTGAAAATGTTGGATTTGTCTCAACAGTACAGGATTTAATGAAGAGGAAGAAAATCACACAGTGTAAGGTGGGTTGGAGTGGAATACATGGCAGGTTGTGGGAGTAATTGTAAATTTGAAGGCTATGCAAAGACTAGGCTGATTAAGAGTCCAAAGCTGAACCTGTGGTATCTAGCTAAGTGACTGCCAGTTGTGTTATTTTAAATGGTAAATATTCCGTACATAAATCACTTTGGCTAATCTCCTCAAAATTCTCATTATAAAACCCTAACAAACCTTTTGTATGTGACTAGGACAGCCTTTTTAAAGCAGGAGTGGATGGTCTCCCATTTTCAAAATTCTTACTAAACTAATTCAGTGCCACACAGTTCCTAAGGACAGAAAGATATGAAATACCTCTTCACAATTGGCATGCAGAAAGAATAACAAGTTTTGTGCTTAGACATGCTTGTTCAAATTAAAATGAATATTGGAATTGGTAGAAATTAGATGATAAACCTCATACGTCTTGACCATTATTCTCTCTCTCTCTCTCTCTCTCACATAGTGTAAGAGGAAAAATAGTATTTGGGGGGTTATTTTTATTTTCATTATAATAAAAATTAGTGTAAATGGATATGGAAGTCAGAGGAGACAGCTGAGAGGTATTTGATGTTATACATTACATAGACTGATGAAGCAAATTATCTTTTGGGGAAGCAAGGGCAGCAACCTTCAGTCACTACTTATGTGTGTAAAATAAAATAGAAGAACTCCAGTGAATCACATATCCAGCTGAGAAGCATGGGCTTTATTTTCTTTATGTTTGAAACAATTCATTTTACTATAGAAGTTTTCGGACATTAGATCTTGCTAGCCTTTGCTCGAACTCTAGATTGAAGTCAGTTTTGAATAAAGGTTGACTTAACATTGAATCTTCTTCTAATTTGTTCATTAGGAGCAGTTACTTAGAAGGACTTTTAAAATTCAATTAGTAATTCAGTTAGTAAATTAAATTAGTAATCTGTGAATTTGGACTTCACAGATAGGTACTTTAGAGGTTCTAAATATGAGGTTGGTTTGCAAAACAGATCCATCTAATCACAAATTGGTATTGTTTTTTGAGTGAGCTGATACTAGCTACTACTTAGCAATAAATTATTTAGTGCTGTTGGATTAGATTGCCTGCATATTATCACACCTGGAGGGGAGCATTAGCTCATGTATGTAGAGGTGTGTGTAATCAGAAATACTCTGATGTAACAGACTGAGAAGAGCTGACCAGATGTTGGTAAGACACGTAACACAAGAAAAAAGACATCAACTAGCAAGGAGGGACAGAAAGTTACTTTTTTCTTTGCTGCAAAAATTGCCTTTTATGTAGTACACAAGGTTTAGAAGTACTAGTCTTTGAATTTTCTTACTCTTTTAACAGTATTAATTCCTGAAATAATTGTAATTTACAAGAATCTGAAGTTAATGCTAATCTTAGAGTATAAGCCTGGTCCTTTTATGACAAATTAAATATGCTAACACAGTTGTGCAGGACATGCAGCTTGAGCTTGTGGGGGTTAAAATTGAATTGCATTTTGAACGGTCAGTTTGCCTGTGCAGTCTGAGGTAAATTATCTAGACAACTGTAATAAGGTAGATTATAATTTTGAATTAAGTTTTAGCAATTAGTAAACATGAAATGCATTTGTCAGAGTTGGTTGTACTACTCAAAGCATTCAGAAATGTGACACCAAATACATTTTCCTTCAACTGCTGTGGGTATGTCTATGTTAACAATCAAACTGATGTAATTATTCATTTTCATCAGTTCTACACTGCTCAGCAGTGTCCTTGGTTTTCTCTTTTGTTACATTACCTGGTGCACTGGGCATTAATAGCTCTCTCTCAAAGGCTAGATCCCCAGAGCTGTCCAGCTTGAAAGCAGTATTATCTTCACCACCAAGCACCATGAAGCTGAAGGTTTGGGGGTCCTTAAAAGCTGTAAAATAAGGAGGGTGTGCTGCTATGGAGGGTGTGGATTGTGTACTCTTATCCCTGCCCCAAGCCTGTAGCTGCTATGGTAGGCAGTGCTAATGGGAGTTGAGAGACCCCATATCCCATTTTTTCCATTAGTTTCCTCCTGTAGTCAGTTAAATTCAGAGATAGGTATATTTCCTTTAGACATAATTATAATGAGTAAAGCTCTTAACTTTCTGGGTTTTTTTTTCCTCAGTTCATTGTAGTAATGGTTACTCAGCTGTGGGAATACAGCAGTATTGGGTGAAGTGCTGATATCACAGCTGGATGTTACATTTAGAAGTGCACATCACCAAATAACCATAACTGGGTAATGCTTTTATACAGAATCTTTTACCCCCTAAAAAAAATCTTCCCCTGTTTTTCTGATTCCTGCTCTGTACTTTGAGTCTTCTTTCTTTGCAGTTGGATATTTAGTGCTTTCTGACAGTTAAGCTCTGTTCTGTCCTTTTCTCTCTCTGGGGCAGCAGGAGGGACTTTCAGATTGCCATTGGAGAGGCACAAGTTCCTCACTCCAGTGAAATTAGAGCACTGAGGCCAGTCAGAGCATTGGTCTTCTTTCTGTTTCTGTGTTTTTAGGGAAAAAAAGGGCTATACTTGGTGGTGCTTTCATTATCACAGTTGTTTATTTATTGTTATTACTATTGCAGCTCATGGAGCTTTTTGCCACTTTTGCTGCTGGAAGTAGAAGACTTTTGCAGAAAGTGCTGTTATAAGTCAATGATTCTAGTTTTGTCCAAATATCAGGAATTCAGTGAGGAATAGCATCAATTATTAATGCCATTTCCTTTGTGTGGTGCAGCTTGTTAAATAGATACTTTGTTTGATCATTGATTAGTTAGAAAGACTTAGGATGATTAGAATTTTCAGGTAAAATAAGAGATAGCTCTTACACCAGGAGACACTGATGTCCATCCCTGCCAGAATAACCTTCTGGATCAGCTGTGATCAGTGCAGACAGCACAAATGGTAGTGAAAAGCTCAGTACTGGAGCCACCTGACCTAGAAGTGCACAGTGCCTGCATGAGAGCCTTCATGGAGGGGACAGGAGAAAGAGGGGATCCTCTTGAATTAAAGAGCATTTGAGCTGCCACTGTGAGAAATCATCTCATTGTAAATTCCTCTGGTTTTGTACTTGATACTGTCAGTTCAGAGTGCTGCCAGCTGTCATGTGCAGCAGCAGACTGGCAGTATGGTCTGAGTGGTGCTTACTTAATCCTCTGGTCTGGAAGAGCTACAATACAAATAAAATAGGGACTCACTTGAGATTCATTCTGAGCTGTGCTTTTAGTGCGTTTTTAGTCTTGTCAAGTTTCTGTGCCACAGTGCTCTTCTCCACTAGTTTTTCTGGGGTATCCAGAAATACCTTTCCAGTTGAAAACAGTTTTTTGAAATGAAGGAAGAGAATGGATATCAAAGTGTGCTTGAGTTGACTTTGTTGTTTCACTCTTAGCTTTCAGGCTGACCTAGGTGCAGCATCATGACATTGTATGTGAAGATTTCCTAGTCTTGAATGATAATATATGAAGTTGATATGCCATTTCATTGTAAAAGTAACTTTCACTGTAGCATGGTGATACAGAGAATACAGTCGTAAAAGGGAATTATGAACTGTTCTTTTGTTTCTGATAATGTGTTTCATGATCCTCAGAAATTTCAGTTTTGAAAGATCAAGCATGGGCCTTTCCAGTATGTGACTCACGCCAATAACAAGATTGAAGATTGCCATTTTAGAAATAAAGCAAAATTCCATACCTGCTAATGTTGCTAATTAACAAGAGGTTAATATGTGTACATCTGCTTTAATTTATAATGCTTAAGTCATCTGTATCTATTGGCTTTTGTTTCATGTTTTGTTTCAGACATTTTTGTTTTTGTTTTTGTTTTTCTTATCCATCTTTAATTCTAGAACAACCAGAGAATGGTAGTGATGCTACTGAATTGGGCAACTTTATCATACCTGAGATTAGTGTCACAAGTGTGGCTGGAGAGAGGACCGGGAATGGGGAAAAGAGCAGAGCTCTAGCAGAGAATGATGTTCAGCATTTACAGGGTGTACAGGAAACAGCTACAGAACCTAAAACTGACAGCAAAGGCCTGCCAGAAATCAGGAGGCAAAAATCTGTAAGAAAAATGATGGAGGATGGAATAAACTCATCTGGCAGAGTGCAGTTTTAGCAGAGCACTTGTAGCTGCACTGTCAGGTACCGCTGATGATTGAAAGGGTCACTGCTGCATGTTTCAAGAATTAAAGTATGCAGTTAATATATTTGCATGTGTAATAACACAGTTGCATGTATTGCACACAGCTTTGTCTGTGCCCACATACAATGATGACATACTTACAAGTAGATCTGGAGATCTGCTAGTTAATCTGGAGAAAATACACCGAGACTCAACATACCTTTGAGTTCATTAAGCATATTTATGAGAGTTTACAAAATCCAGTGATCAATGGTATGAAAAATCCATCAAAATGGGTGTTAAAAGTATCTTGCTCTGGAACTCAGACTTCCCAAATTCTGCCTTTCACGGTATATCGCATATCTTATGTTGTGCTTGAGTTTCTAACTCTTACCACCAGACCTGTGATGCAGAACGTGACCTTTCAGTCCTAAAGCATTCTTGGGTTGCTAAACATGCAGGTGCCATAGGGTGTCCTGGGGCATTGATCACATACCTCTGTAATTGACAAGCTTTGCCAAATCCTGTAGTGGATCACTTGCTCAAAATAAGATTTACACTTCTGTTTTGTTCTGTATGGTACTTTCTAATCTCTAAATTTCTAATTTCTTGCATGAATTAACAAGACTGCATTTTTTTTCCTTCAAAATCACAACAAAATGAGATTGGGGGCATGCCTTTTGATGTAATGTGACATTACTTGCTGTAACTCTATGTCCTAATGAACCTTAATTCCAAAATGTCATGGAATAGGTAAGCATTGTCTTCTCTGTTCTACGGCTTTGTGGCTTCATGCTTATAAATATCAAAATTAAACAATATGTAGAATCAAAGAATGTGAGACAGTCAATTGCTAATTTTTTATTTCTGTTTCTATCATGCAGATAATTCTGACTTAGCAATTGAAGAAGAACTGATAGAAGTATCTGAAACCGATGAAGGGTTTTACTCTAGGGCTACTTCTGGAACAAGTCAGTCTGCCCTGTCTAACAGCAGCACCATGAGCAGCAAGAGCCTCTTAGGGAAGAGCCTACGAAGGTCTGGAGGAAGCAAATCTGGAGGAAAAGAAAAAGAAGGAGAAACCTGCAGAGAGCATTTGTCACGGAAACAAACTCAGAGAGCCATGAGTGAGAATCTAGAGCTTGTCTCTCTGAAGAGACTGACACTGACAACCAGTCAGTCCCTGCCTAAGCCTGGCAGCCATAGCCTGGCCAGAACGACCACCACTGTGTTTAGTAAATCCTTTGAACAGGTCAGTGGTGTCCCAGTTCCAAATAATCGTGGTGGTGTCTCTGGTACAGAGGCAAACAGGTATTCAGCTTGCAGTCTTCAGGAGGAAAAATTGATATATGGAACAGAAAGAACAGATCTTCCTATTTTAAGCAAACAACCTAATCAGCAGCGACCTCCCAGTATTAGCATAACTTTGTCTACAGATTGACATTAAATTGGCCAGTATAAAAAATAAATTACTGAGACTTTATCCTGATATTGGTACATTAAGCTCTTAATATGCCATACGTTACTTCCTTAAGTCTCAAATCCAAGTAAATTCTTACTTGGCTCATGTTTGACAGTAATAGTGAATAGAAAACAGTTATAATTATTTTGAGTCAGCTTCTGATATCTTTACAGCTTCATGGAAAGTTTATACCTTCGCCAGCTGAACAAGTGTTAATTGGTTGGGTGTCACTTGCCAAGGTGTGTGCATTCTTACAGATGTACAATGTGGGAACAAATAGAGTGTCTCTCCCAGATTCTGCTTTTTGTCTTCCACTTGGCATAGGCAAATCTACAAGTACTTGGGGTTTTTTTAGAAGGAGTCTTGCAGTATTGGCATGCAATTTTGGAAGAGCATTGTAAGAACAGACATTGTCTTACATGTGAGCTGTGCTTACATGTAAATATAAACTAGAAGCATCACTTCATTGTTTGGTGTTCTGGTGGCTTTTGTATTGGTAGTTAGTACATGTAGCAATGTTCATACTTCTTTATGCCTGTATAAGTCCAATTTTAGATGCATTTTGGTTTATCTGTATGTCTTGAAACTGGGCCTAAAGTAATACAGTAGCAGAGCTTGTGGCTGGGAATTATTATCAATTGCTGTAGTAGTCACTCCTAAAAATTATGTGACAGACTCTTTCTTTAGGATTCTTAAATATCAGTTCCAAAACTACTCACTGAAAAGCCAGTCATCAGTATTTTTATTGTCTGTGGGGAAGAGATGTGCTTGTGTACCAATGTTATGTAGAAATATGAGCCCTTTGCACTGATGCAAGCAAATCAGGAGTGAATGTGCTTAACAGGAATCTCGTGCTTGAGAATAAGAGAATACTACCAAAGGATGTGTACTTCCAGTAACTTGCAAGCACAAATGGGAACTATAATGTAAATATTAGTAGCACTGTAATTCCTAAGGTTTTTTATAGCTATTGTTTTTCTAGGTCGAAATTCTAAACCAGCAACCTATTCAAGGTTTTACCTAACCTTTAGCCTTCAGTGAGTTTGACAACAACTTTTATAATGTTAAGATTTTAATTAAAAATGGATATTAAAACTTCTTATGCAGAAATCTGAAGAAGCAGTTGCTGACAAAGCCACTCCAGTAGCAGTTATTAGCTGATGAACAGACAATTTATTATTATGAGTGGAGAAGTAGGATGAAGATCTAAGGCATAGTTGCTCCCAACTGTCCAGATTTCTGCAGCTCTTAATCCATTATTGTCATGACCATTGTAAAACAACAAACACTAAAATTCTGGTAGACTTACCCATTTGCTTGGAGATAAGTATAGTTCTTGACTTAAACTGAAGCACAAGTAACTTTTAAACAGCTGATGTTATTCAGGTTTATAGCAATTAATAAGTTAATTAATGAAAAGAGTAAGTTTTATAATTGTACTAATAAGATAACAGACTGGATTTGTACATTCCTGAGAATGCACCAAAGTATGCAGAATAGCCCCATCAGTCTGTAGGTGTTCATATTTACCCAAGAGCCTGAATTTAAAGGAGTATGCCACAATTTCTCATTCTGCATTTTGTTTTGTGACACCATTCTATTCTAGTAATGCAGTACTTCAGCTTTTTACAGTGAAGTGTTTTCCTAATTTTACATGAAAACTTATATTCCTAAAGGATCAACTACAAATTTGCCCTGTTTATTTTTTAATACTGACCAGTGAGAAAAACTGGTTCTTTGAGGTTGTTTTTGTAAATACTTTCTACAGCAGAAAATTTAGCCTCTTTTTTATAGGCTTTTCTGCAATACATATTAGGACATTTGTTACACACTGACTAATGCATGTGGCTGCTGGACGTGCATAACCACCTGCAGCAGCAGGGTGTTAGCAGCTGATAGTTGGCATTGGTTGTCTCACACAAAGTGAATGCAGAGCTCTTCCTTCCCTTCAGATTTGATCTAGATATTGCAAAGAAATAACCTGCAAAACTTACAGCAGTTTCCTAATCCACTTTTGCAGTGTAGGATCTAAAGAACACAGTAGTGCAGTAATTTAAATTGGCATAAAACTAGAATAGATAAAATAGCAGTAGACAAATATTTGCTGTTATGGTATTAGTTGCGAGGTAGTGTTGAGGGGCTAGAATTTTTGAGAATTCTGCTGGTTTTGCTTTGTTTCGTTTAATTAAAAATTGTTTGTTACCTCCATGGTAGACACTCTTTCAAGCCGGGTGTTGGTATAAAAGATATTTATTATACTGGGAAGATTTAGCTCTAAATAATTGGGATTTCAAATTAGGATCTAAAATGCCATAAAGTGTAGATATGTAACCACATGTTTCCTGTACTCTTGGCTAAAGCCAAATGATGTTGAAATAAAGTTTGTTTATCCTTTTATTTTATCCAGCTGGTCTGGCTTGAACCCAAGACCTAAGCTCTTATTGGTACAACTGAAATAACATGAATCTTCATACTTTTTTGAGACAATGATAAAAGGAAAGGTTCTGGTACTAAAGACTGTTCTGTCCATAGATATGTAGCTTCTTACAAACACGTTTGTATTGGTCTCTGGAGTCACCCACCCAGTGAGGGGTGTGTTTTTGTGAGCTGACATCTCACCTTCATACTGATTGAGTCTAAAGAATTTCTTTCCTGAGTACCAAAACTTTGAGTTGTGCTTCTTTATTTTCTTAAAAATTGAAAGGTTAAAAAAAAAAAAGCACAAGGGAGAGTGAGGCAG